>NC_056767.1:25407500-26871250 GCF_018687715.1 Carya illinoinensis
TCTCGAATTGTTTAACAACCGTTTAACAGGTCAGATTCCCATTAGCATTTGGAAGATTCCTAGTCTCAAGCATCTTCTTGTCTATAACAACAGCCTTTCTGGGGAACTACCTCTTGAGATGACTGAGCTCAAGCAACTGAAAAACATTTCGTTATTTAACAACCAGTTCTTTGGAGTCATACCTGAAAGTCTGGGAATCAATAGCAGCTTATTGCAGTTGGACTTTACCAACAATAAGTTCAGTGGTAAAATCCCATCAAATCTTTGCTTTGGAAGGCAATTAAATGTGCTGAATATGGCTCAGAATCAACTTCAAGGTAGCATACCTTCTGATATTGGAGGCTGTTCAACTCTGAGAAGATTAATCCTTAAACAAAATAACCTCACGGGAGTTCTTCCAGAATTTGGCAAAAATACAGACCTTTTGTTCATTGACATCAGCGAAAATAACATTGGCGGAGCTATTCCATTAAGCTTAGGAAACTGCACCAATCTCACTTCCATTAATCTGTCGAGAAACATGTTTTCAGGGGCTATACCCTCAGAGCTAGGAAACCTTTTGAATCTCCAGACTTTGAATTTTGCTCACAACAATCTGGAAGGTCCTTTGCCATCCCAGTTATCAACTTGCACCAAATTAGAGAGCTTTGATGTGGGTTTCAATTTATTGAATGGTTCAATACCCTTGAGGTTGAGGAGCTGGACAGGTTTATCCACGTTGATTTTGAGGGAAAATCTTTTCTCTGGGGGTATCCCATCTTTCTTTTCAGAGTTGGAAAAAATCTCAGAGCTACAACTGGGTGGAAATTTGTTTGGAGGAGAGATTCCTCCAACCATTGGAGCAATGTCGAATCTATTCTATGCATTAAATCTCAGTAGTAATGGGCTGACAGGTCACATTCCTTCAGAGCTGCGAAAATTGAACATGCTACTAAAGCTGGATATATCAAATAACAATTTGACAGGAAATTTAATGGCACTAGATGAAATGCAGTCATTAGTTCAGGTGAATATTTCATACAATCACTTTACAGGTCCTGTACCACAAGCATTGATGAAGTTTCTGGACTCGTCTCCATCATCATTCATTGGAAATCATGACCTATGTGTCAATTGTCTTGCATCGGGTGGCTTAGTTTGCAGTGGAAACAGAGGCTTTGTGCTTTGTGACAGTAAATCAAGCAAAAAAAGGACCACAGAAAATTGGAAATTGCAATGATAGCCCTTGGATCCTCAATAGTTCTTGTCTTGCTGCTCCTTGGACTGGTTCTTATGTTCCTTTCATGCATAAGACCAAAGCAGGAAGTTGAGACCTTCACTCAAGACAGATCATCTTCCCTTCTCATCAAACTCATGGAGGCTACAGAAAATTTAAATGACCGCTATATCATTGGGAGAGGAGCCCATGGAACCGTTTATAAGGCCTCACTGGACCCAGACAAAGTTTTTGCTGTAAAGAAGTTTGCGTTTGCAGGGAATAGAAGAGGAAGCCTAAGCATGACTAGAGAAATTCAAACGGTAGGGAAGATCAGGCACCGAAATCTTATTAAACTGGAAGAGTTTTGGTTAAGAAAGGATTATGGTTTAATCTTGTATGATTTCATGCAAAATGGGAGCCTTCATGATGTTTTACATGAACTCAACCCACCACCAACTCTAGACTGGGGTGTCCGCTATAAGATAGCAATTGGAACAGCACATGGATTGGCATATCTCCATTACGACTGTGATCCTCCGATAGTGCACCAAGACATCAAACCACAGAACATACTTTTAGACTCAGAGATGGAGCCTCATATCACTGATTTCGGTATTGCCAAGCTTCTGGATCAATCCTCTGCTTCGGCCCCATCTAGCTCACTTGCGGGTACAATTGGATACATTGCGCCAGGTAATTCTCCTACATTTATTGTTGATTGGTGCCTATTTTTTTTTTAATTTAATTTAATTTTATTTTCAATTAAAGAACTTCCATACAATGGCTTTGCAGAAAATGCATTTACAACAATGCCGCGAAAGGAGTCTGATGTGTATAGCTATGGAGTTGTTTTGCTTGAGTTGATAACCAGAAAGAAGGCAATGGATGTGTCAGTCATAGAGGATACGGATATTGTGGGTTGGGTCAGGTCAGTATGGAGCAAGACCGGAGAAATCGAAAGGATTGTTGATTCGAGCCTTGTGGAAGAATTCTTAGATTCAGATATCATGGAACAAGCCATTAATACTCTTCTGGTGGCCTTGAGATGCACTGACAAGGAGCCAAGCAAGAGACCCACAATGAGAGACGTTGTCAAACAGTTGTTATATGTGAAAACCCCTATGAGAAGTAACAAAATCCAAGCTTTTTAACTTTCTAACCTAATCATCTTGTTCTAGGTTTAGTCCCCCTTGCAACTTGTACTAAGATTAATCCAAGTCGTGACTCATCATTATTATAAGCTTGATCTTGTAATGTTGATTATCCTATGAGGGTGTTGATCTCATGAGGTCACACAACTTGTTGAGAGACATTGTGAAAAATAAAATTATTTAACCCTATCACCATCGTATCATTTTGTAGATGAAATGGTTCATACCCTTGAAACTTGAAAGAGTTGTGTCGATTCACATCTCACATGGAGAGCTATCACAAATTTCTCAAGAAAAAATCAATGCTGAAGCCCGCATAACATTCGCGAGCTCTAAATTCCCAACCTTCCACAGAGTGCTAAATGTTCATACTTCAGAAACACTTCAAACGTATCATTTTATACATTGTCATGGATTGCAAATTTTCTGAGGCGCAGTGAAAAGGACTTGTATTTTGAAATAAGCTGAGGAGTGTAAGTTTCGTGGTTCAATTTGCAAGGCACATCAGGAACCTTGTAAATACTTCTATCTGTAGGTGTTGGGAGATCAACCCTTATGCTTTCAACATGATTATGCAGATCTTAGTTTCAATCGGGAGTAAATATTAAAGTAGTGATCTATGTAGTTTGACCCTTAGACGCATACTTCATGATTTTTAAGTTTGGATTTTTGTTTTTTGTTTTTTTTTTTTATGCTTGTGGTCTCAACTTTGGTTGTTCACTTAAAAACGCGGATGAAATTCTAGATGAAAATACAAACCTAAATTTAATGCCATTAACTTAAAAGCAACAAGAAAGTAATTTTTTAACCTATGCCATTGTCCATTGCCCATTTATCAAAGTTAGCAAAGTCTACGCTATTTTCTAAGATAGATTAAAGAGTAAATATTATTAAGTAGGGTAAATATGGTACTTCCAAATATGTTACGAGAAGTTGTAAAACTAAAAATATTTATATGCTTTAAAAAAAAAAATTTATTTAACCCTGCGCTTGTAATGATATGATATGTTGTGATTAGGTGTGGGCGATGGGGGCATGTACCCTGGCTCGTTGTTGTGTCCTACTCGACTTGCATGGTAGCAGGCAGACAATCTGTCTGGTTTACTGGATGGGCGAGTGAGGTAGATTTTGAAATGCAGGTAGGATTTCCACCCATCTGCCTCAACTATAAATACGAAAAAAAAAACCTTAATCTTCATCTTCTCCTCTCTTCATCCTCGGCCGCATCCGGCTAGCCTCTTCTTCATTATTATCTACTTTTCTCTTTCTTCTTCAATGTCTTCTTCTTCGTCGTCTTCTTTTCTATTTTTCATACCCTTTTATTGCACACAATGAGCAAGTCATTGGCGTCGTTCTCTGGTTGTCGCAATCAAAGATTTTTAGTTGGTTGATTCAAATTTTGTTTGCACGACGAACAGATGAGACTAGGTAGTATAAGGGGGCCGGAATGGTTTTTTTTTGGTTGTTGGGGGGGGGGGGGGGGGGGGGGGGTGGGGGGGGTGTCCAAGCGAGTGTGGTTAGCACCCGGCCTAAGTTGTGATAACATTAAAAATATAACTAACATTCTAAAATTATTTAATAATTTAGTCTAAGAGAGGAGAAATTGATAATAACGAACCTTACAGCAAGAAGGTAGAGATACCAAACTTGGTACAAAGCAAGTCAAAGCTTGTCGCTAATAAACCGAAGGTGGCTATCAATCACTCTATCAGTAACTTAGATATATATATATATATACACACTAGTAAAGCACCACGTTGCACGTGTGCCTAGTTGATACGATGCACGTGGGCCTAGTTGATATTTTTTCTACGTTTCATAACTACAACATTCCCGAGTTTAATTATACCGGTAGATTTTCATCTTTATTTTAACATTTTCTTCTTACTTACAAGAAACATGATACATATTATCATCAAAATATCCATAACTATAACATAGAGCTTTCACATGAAACATATTTACAAGTACACATAAATACTTTATATTTATACATTACAATAACTTAAAAGTTAAAAAAAAAAAAAATAAGAAGTGTTTCTTTTAATTTTATTTTATTATTATAATTTTTTCAAATTGACACATAAAATAAAATAAATAATTCAATTTTTTTTAATTTTTAAAATAATATTAATATTAAAAAATAATATTTGAATAATATTTTATTTAATTTTTAAATTTAATTTTAACTATCTTATCTTTTAACTCATTATCCAAAACAACGTGAAGTGAAACAGTTGAATTTTATAATTTTAGCGGATGCTCTGGCTCAAAATCCTTAAGAAATTGGTAGTAGTGCACCTTTGCTGATTTTGTCCTCTTCCTTCTATGCTATTGCTGCTCACATCTCTAATGGCCGACACTTGAACGATGGCAAAGAAATTCTCAGTAAAAGTAGATTACATCGAAAATTTTTCCCCTTTTTGAATCAAAAGTTAGCCATAATCAATGGGGATGCATGAAACTAATGACGGGGACCAACTCAAACACGAACAGAGATTGGAAAAAGAAGGACCAGCGCATGCACTGGATTGAGAAGATGCCAGAGTTGTGATCGCAGCGGCTTCTCTCTGGAAGCTTCACCGAACAATGTTCTTTAAAAAACTCTCCTGGGTACATACCAAAAAATGAAGAAGCAAACCTCATATGAGAAAGCTCCAAACGGCATAAAACACCATTAAACAAAACATCAAAGACGCTTCGTGTCCAGCTTTTTTGAGTTTGCAAACATGACTGAACTCGTATCAAGAAAATTCCAAACTCACAGCAAACCAAAACGTGATGATCTATATTCAGTTAATATATATATATATATATAAAGAAAAGTTAAAAACCAGGCGGATATGGCCTGAAAGTGGTACCTTTTGAAGCCGAACTCTGCCAGCTTGTCTATGGTTCCTGACTTCTGAACGGCCCCCCCTCCCCCAACTGAATATTTTGAAGAGAAATGCTTTTTGCAGTCAGTAAATGCAGTCGGCGTGCAGTCGTAGAGAAAAAAATAAATTAATATGGGATGTACATGAAAAAAAAAAATTATTTTTATAACTTTTTTTTTATTCATGTAGGTCCCCCATGAAAAAAAAATTTTATAATTTTTTTTATTCTGTACAACTGACTGCACACCGATTACATTTATCGACTGCATCTAGCAAAGCCCATACCGGCTCTTGGGAGGCATGCTGCTACCGAAAGAGGCCATGACATTATTTTGCACATTACGATAATTAATAAGAAAAATTGTATTTAGAAATTTTACTTTTTGTTTGTTGATATGGAAAACTTTCCACATCAATTATGATTTTTTAAAATAATAAGTGGTACTGCATTAATATACCAATTTATATATGGCAAAATTCATTAATTTACCCGTACATTACTGTACGGAATAATCTAATGCTGGCCTCTTTCATGACGTTATTGCATATATGATTAAAATATTATATCTTTTATTCACTTCAAAATCGTCTTTTTTTTTTAATTCATTTATATGCCGTTAGTATGATATAAAGTTAAAATAATATTAGATATAGTTATAAAACATTTCTTTTAAATAAATAGTACAGCTTATTACCAAAACGTAAATTATTTATTTATTTATTTAGATCTCATATTAAACATTTTAAGAATAATTAAATGTGACGAATTAAAATGAATTAAAAGAGTTTTATATCAAAACCGACACAAGTGTTATGAAACGTCGTGAGGTTTGATCCCCACCGACAGCGTAAAAGTACAGTATTTTAACTACGCGGATATGGTCTGAAAGTGGTACCTTTTGAAGCCGAACTCGCCAGCTTGTCTATAGTACTGTGAACTGCAGCCGTCTTCCTCTCTCTAGCTTCTATATAAGTTAACAGCTTTGTTGCGTACAGTCTCCACGTGTAGTTGGCGTGCAGTCTCTTATACAGAATGAATAAAAAAAAATTATAAAAAATTTTTTTTATATTCAAGGGGACCTACATGAATTATAAAAAGTTAAAAAAATAAATTTTTTTTTCATATAGGTCCCGTATTAATTTTTTTTTTACAGCAGACTGCACGCCGACTGCATCTCCCGACTGCAAAAAGTATTTCTCATAAATTAAAGATGTAAAAGTCATAATTACCTATACGCATGTGCTGATAACTGATAGAGGGGACACAACAGAGGCATTAGTATCAATGCAATCGGTAGAAATACACAAAATAAATCACCGACACAATCATCATTCACTGATAAAAAAATACATATTTAGACTGCACAATCAGCGAATTTAAAGACTCTTACACGGATGATATACACAAAAATTGAAGAAAACAGTGAAGAGATAAAACACAGAAACGGAATGTAATTTTACTGTTTATTACTATAACAATAGCATAGATGCTTATTATTATAGAAAAATATATGTCTCTCTCACACACGCGTGAGGTAGAGTACTTGCCATTTGTATTGTATTTGTGAGTATGGTACTTGCGACAATTATAAAGATGAGTGATTATTATAGAGTTTTGGAATACGGATATCATTTTATTCCATTATGTTGTCTAGTTAAAAAACTAGTATTTACATGAGCGAATTAAGTCTGATTTTGTGAATTATAATTATATACTAAAATGCTTTAATTAGAGTTCTACTTTTCATCACAAAAATAATAACGGCCTTTCTTTATTCTTCATCTCAACCACACTTACTTTTTGATGGGCAAAGTGTCATTGGGAGGAAATCCCTCGGAAGCTTAATACTCCCTCCTAGGTCCAGAGGTAGGAGAAACTTAGCTCCCCCCTCCACAATAGGACCCTGGGGAAGGTGATAATAGTTCACATACTTACTCACTCTCATTGTACTATCAATATATTGTTTCAGAATTTTTGCTGACCCAAAAGTAGAATTTAAGTTATGTGGCTTGAGCATTTTTATAGGAAGCCTTATTTCAACCTTAAGCCCACTTAAGAAGCAGCTGAGCTTATTATCCTCATAAACCTCCTTAAGGTGATTAGAAAGTACCTTAAATTGCATCATGTAAGCTGCAATAGTGAAGGTTTGCCTCAACCTTGTAATAGCCTCCATGGGATCATTAAAGGATAAGCTCCCAAATCGAATATGTAGAGACTGGATGAAGGAGTCCCATGTGTGGAAACTGCCAGCCTCCCCTGCAACCTAGAACCATACAAGTGCATCACTCTCCATGAAAGAAGGACATCAAGATCTTCTATTGGATTGGCATAAGATGTAGGGCAAAATAGTGATTCACTTTGTAGACCCACCTAGTTGGATTTTTTCCTTCAGAGCTTGGGAAACCCAACTTAATAGAGCGAAATTGGATCCCCCTAAGGCTCCAGAACCGCCTGTGTGTTACTTCCTCATGTACTATATTGTGAACATGTAGTGGATTAGTACTTACTCCATTCCTCGTTTGTTTCCGCGATGGAAAATCAAAACTTTGAAAACTTCTCAAAGTTTTCGTACTGTCATAAATTTTACAAAAACAAACACACATTTTGATCTATCAGTTTTCATTTCAAAAGATCTCAAGTTTATTCTCAAGTTTTCATTTAAAAAAAAATTACACCATTAGTAAATAAATAAACAAAAGAAGTAGCCAAAAAAAAAAAAAGGAAGCAGCAAAAAAAAAAAATCACCATTGGAAATAAATAAACAAAAGAAGCAGCCAAAAAAAAAAAAGAAATACCAAATGGTTAAAAAAAAAAGGAAGCAGGGAAAAAAATACTATTGGTAAATAAATAAAGAAAGCAACAAAAAAAAAACAAAAAAAAAATTGACCAAATGGTTAAAAAAAAAAAGAAGCAGAAAAAAATTGTACTATTGGTAAATAAATAAACAAAGGAAGCAATCAAAGCAAAAAAAAAAAAAAATGACCATATGGCTTTTCTCAGTTAAAAAAAAGGAAGCAGTGAAAAAAAAAATGCACCATTAGTAAATAAATAAACAAAGGAAGTAGCAAAAAAAAAAAAAGGAAGTAGAAAAATAAAAACAATTGCAACATTGGTAAATAAATAAATAAATAAAATATTATAAAAAGTACCACAACTACTTATGGATCTCATCATATTACTAACTATAACAAAGTCAAACTAATCTCATCTCATCTCTAAAAATAAACACATATTTCATCTAATCTCTTCTCATCTCAACATATCTTAAAAGATTTTATCTCATCTCATCTCATCTTTAAAAATAAACGAGGCAGTGTTTTCAATGGTATATCCTTTTTTTTTTTGACAATTCATCGAGGGATTTCTGATGATTCTCAACCCTATTCTTTTGCAGGTCTTGATGCTACTTCATCCCCAACACTAGTTTCTCCAACTCCTTGAACTTGGTTCCCTCCGCCATTGTTGAGTGATTCCGCCATTGTTGAGTGATTCTACCATTGGAATCGACTGCTCTAATGTCAAAATGTTAAGAACCCAATTGATAATTGTGCAAATAAAGAAAACAAGAAAACACTACGATTTTTTGAGGAAATCAACACCTCCAAATTTGGCATGAAGCCTAGACTTTCATTCTCTACGTTAAATAGAACCTTTTGTCCAAACAAGTAACCGATAGAAAAAACAGAAAATAAACTAAATGACTAGAGTGCCCTTGAACATGCTAATGAGCCCCCAAACTGATACAATGTAAAACAAATTAACTAATACTATATTGGGATAGTCTGTAATCACTAACACGGCCCAAGACAACGTAGGCCCATAACTCTTGTCCGTTAGAATAAGCCGTCTCCCCTTTCCTCGTCACCTACACGTAGTTCCTGCGTGATGGGTTTGCCCTTAATGCTTGAAATTTCTGATGAGTCATGAAAAGATAACCAATCCTCTTTTTTTTTTTTTTTTTTTTTTTTTTTGTAAGGAAAAAGAAAAAGAAGAGGATACCTTGTTGCATTCTGGAAGCAATCCAGGCATAGAGAAAGCCTCGATCATGCTCAAGTGAATAGAGCTCATCCTCACCTAGCCCATATAAATACTCGCCCAAACATGTCAATTAGGTAAAATCACTTTCACAAGCCCAAGAACCTAACAAAACCCAAAAACTACTTCCAAGATTTTTGATCCTTGGTCAATCTGTTCGTGATCCTTTTGGATCCTACATGATTCAAAGTGGCTACACAATTAATGTGATTGTGATAATGTTTTTCAATCATTAATTAAACCCTTAAATATTATATTCATTTTCCTTTGATTTTCTCAGATGATATGTTTATTCTTGCATTGCGTGCCGAAACTATGTTGGATAAACATGTAATTGCCCTCACACATCCTCCATATCTTTTTTTTTTTGAAAGGAAACTACTTGTATTAATTCATAACTGTATCAATACAAAGTTTGTCATTCAACACCAAAGAGCTAATGCCCGCAGGCCCCTCTTCCATCCAAATGACCTCTTCCCTTACAAGTAATCTCATTTTTGCTAATGTATGAGCTACTCTATTATTTTTTCTATTTGTATACTGTATTGACCATTGCTTTCTATTGATTAAAATTGTTTGTATATCCTCCACTACCTGTCTATACCATTCCCAGCAACCTATATTCTTATTTACAACTTGTATAATTCCCAAAGCATCTCCCTCAAAAATGACATTTAACCAATTTAAGTCAGCACATAGTTGAAGAGCTCTCCATAGCACCTGGATCTTGGCTGCAGCTGGGGTAAAAATACCTGCAATAGAGTTGCACAATGATAATAACAGTTCCCCATTTTCATCCCTCACCACTATCCCCATACCCATTCTTTTCAATTCGGGGCTGAGACTTGCATCCCAATTCACTTTTACCCATCCCATTCTCGGTTTCCTCCACCTCCCCATATCCCTTTGCATATTACCTCCCTCTCTCCTATTTCCCAGCTCCATTTTTGCCTCACCCAGCATTGACAAACAGTCTTGAGCTTGTTTGTATAAAATAGAAGGCCCTTGAAACTTCCATTCGAAAACAAAACTGTTCCTTCTACTCCATATATTCCTCATGATAGTAGCTACTAATTCTACCTCACCAGTTCCCAGTTTCTCAGACAATCTCGCCCATGTCTCCATGAAGTTCCCTTCCATTCTAGGCCATTTCTGAACTGGACTTTCACTATCAGCCCAAACATCTGCTGCTGCCCCACAACTCCATAAAACATGATTAATTGTTTCTACTTCCAGTCCACATATACCACAAAGAGGATCATTCAACACTTTCCTTTTGCACAAGTTTTGCCTTGTAGGTAGACAATTCAGAATAGCTTTCCATATAAACATTTTAACTACTTTAGGTGTATTAAGCTTCCAGATTTTTTGCCAACATACCTTCACAGATTTCATATCAGATGGACCTCCTTCATTTCTATACTTCCTGCATCTCTCCAAATGATATCCACTCCTCATGCTATATAGACCATCCTTTGTGTAGGCCCATATTCTCTTATCAGGAGCATTGGTATGACTAATTGGTAACCCACATATGATATCCGCTTCCTCTTGCATAAAGGTTTCCTTAACCAGCTTTTCATCCCATCCTCCATTTTTAAACAATTCTTTAACTTTTGCCTCCGCCCTTAGACCCTTTCTTGGTGATTGGATGCAAAACTGAGATGGCCTTGGTATCCACTTTTCTCCCCATATATTGACCTTTTCTCCATTTCCCACCCTCCAGACTAAACCTTCTTTTAATAGATCAAGGGACCCCCACAAGCTTCTCCATATTTTTGAAGGCCCATAGCCTAATTTAGCATTCAACAAGTCTTTATGCTTAAAATATTTATCTTTAAGCACTCGAGCTACCACTGAATTTGGCATCATCAGAATCCTCCAACACTGTTTTGCTAAAAGGGCAGTGTTAAAACTATTCAGTTCTCTAAACCCCAGACCCCCTTCCAATTTTGGCATACCCATCTTAGCCCAACTCCTCTAATGAATCCTTCTATCATTCTGTTGGAAACCCAACCAGAATTTAGCCATTAATGCTACTATTTCTTTGCATAATCTCACTGGTAGTCTGAAGACATTCATATGATAAGTTGGCACAGCTTGGATGACTGCTTTCAGCAGCACTTCCTTCCCTGAAGGAGATAGAAAGTGATTCTTCCAGTTATTTATTTTGTTCCACACCCTATCCTTTATACCTCTAAAGGTATTGTACTGTGATCTCCCCACCATAACAGGTAACCCCAGGTACTTTTCACAGTTTGTTTGAATTCCCACCCCCACATCCTCCCTTATCCTTCTCCTTATATCTTCTTTTGTATTGGAACTGAAAAATAATGAGGTTTTCTGTCCATTTAAGCACTGCCCCGAAGCCTTCTCATAAATCTGTAGTAGATCCTTGATCTTAAGCCACTCCTGCCAAGAGGCTTGTCCAAAAACCAAACAATCATCAGCAAATAATAAGTGAGTAACACTTATATCCCTTTTAGCTACTGCTACTCCCTTCAGCTCCCTTTCTTTCAGCCATATTAATAAGGGTACTTAGTCCCTCTGCACAAAGGAGGAAAAGGTATGGAGATAGAGGATCTCCCTGCCTTAAACCCCTCGATGGTACAAAGGAATTCCCAGGCTTCCCATTTACCACAATGGCATACTTAACAGTTTGCACACATTGCATGATAAGGCCCACCCATCTTTCATCAAATCCCATTTTTATCATCACCTCCTTTAGAAAACCCCACTCAACTCTATCATATGCTTTTGAGATATCCAGTTTTAAGGCCATACTCCCCTTATTTCCTCTTTGTTTAGTTTTCATTAAATGAAGTATCTCATAGGTAGCTATAATGTTGTCTGTGATGAGTCTCTCCGAAACAAAAGCACTCTGATTTGCTGAAATGACATGATCAAGTACTCCCCTTAATCTATTTGCTAGCACCTTTGCAATGATTTTGTAAGAAACATTGCAAAGGCTTATGGGCCTGAAATCCCCAACATTTTTTGGTTCTTTCACTTTCGGAATAAGCACCACATTGGTTTGATTGAAAGCACTAACAGTACCTTTTCCTGTTAAAACACTCAGCACTGCCTCTGTCACTTCTCCCCCCACAACACACCAATAAACTTGATAAAAAGAAGCCCCAAACCCATCTGGGCCTGGCGCTTTCAAAGGCCCAATCTGTTTAATGACACTCTCCACCTCCTCTTTAGTAAACTCTTTCATCAACTGTAAATTCATCTCAGAGGTTACCCTTTTGTCCATTGAAGAAAGACAGCACTCCATAGATTCCTTTGATGGGAATGAAGATTGATATACATTTTGGTAATGGTTGTAAAAGGCCTCTTCAATTTCCTCTTGTTTTTCCCATAAAAACCCATCTCCATCATACACTTGATTTATCTGATTCTTTTTCCTTCTTTGAGTGGCACATGCATGAAAAAACTTAGTGTTTTTGTCACCAAGTTTATACCATTCTATCTTTGCTCTTTCTCCATTTCAAATCCTCTTGTGTAAGTAAGACCCCTACTTCTTTTTGAAGCCTTTTGATCCTTTCCACTTTATCAGGTCCCTCACTATCCTGCAGCTCTCTTATCTCTTTTGAATATCTGTCAATGTCTTTTCCCCTATCCTTCTCTTTCCTTTTTGCCCACTCTGTTAACCTCACACTGCATGAAGTGAGTAGTCCTTTTATCTTACTTATAGGATCAGAAAAATTTTTCTGTAGTGTCCACCCCCTTTCACTACCTCTTCACATTCTTCATTCTTCACCCATGAAACTTCAAAATTAAATCTTCTACTTCTTTTAACAAAAGTATAAGAGGAATCTCAGGATGTCATCAATATAGGTTTATGGTCTGAATAGAGAGTAGAGAGCCCTACCACTTTCACTTTTTTGAATATACTCCTCCATTCATGATTGCCTAAAAACCTATCTAACCTCTCCTTAGTAAAGGTGTGGTCCTCATGTTTATTACTCCATGTGAAAGGGCATCCCATACACCCTAGATCTGTTAACTGTTTTTCCTCCAATACCTCCTTAAACTGATCCATACTCTTCTCATCTCTCAGTTTACCCCCCACATTTTCAGATTGAACCAAAATTTCGTTAAAATCCCCAGCCACACACCATGCCTCTCCTTTTTGTGGGACCAATGAAGCTAGAAACTCCCAAGACAGATTTCTCTTTAAGGAATCAGGGTCCCAGTAAAGAACCATTCCTTTCTTCCCCCCCTCCTTCCTGATTTTGCTACTAATATGCCATTGGGAGAAATTAAAAATCTCCAACAGCACCCCTCTACCCCAAAACAAAGCTAAACCCCCTCTCTTTCTAATAGGATCTACAACTAGACAATTATCCATATCCAACCTTCTTTTTAAGGCCTCTACCCTTCCAGCCTTAACCATAACTTCCATGAGAAAAACCACATCGGGCTTATTCACCTTTACCAATAGGCAAAGGTCCAGAACTGTCCGAGGATTGCCCAATCCTCGGCAGTTCCAGCTTAGGCAAATCATTGTAATAGGCGGGGCTACTCAACAGCCTCCGCCTCTATTTCAATATCAATCAATTCCAAACTATCCATCATCTTTAATTTTTTAACTCCCTCACCTTCCTCTTTGTTCACCTCCTCCCCTCCACTTCTTTTTTTTACCACCACTAGATTTTGCACCCCACTAGTCAAATTCCTTCTCAATATTCTTTTCCAACTCTTCCCCTTCCCCTTTCCCTTTTTAACTGTTCTTGCTTCAGGCTCACCAGTTCCCTGTGCCCCTTCAAGATCCTCCTCGAAAACCCCACTACTCCTCATTAACCCCTCAGACTTCTTGTTTATCCTATTTCCCGATGTTTTTGACCCTTCACTCTCACTTACCCCTTTCAAATTCCCCTGATTTTGCCCCCTTTCTATTAATCCCTGACACTCCTCCAACCTTACATTTTGATTCCCCTCAGTGCCTGCATTCTCTCCTTGCATAAAACTCTCCCCTTCTTCTTCTTTCCTCCCTTCATCTCTTGTTGCTCCACGATTTTTCCCCATTGTTTTTGCTCTCAACCAAGGCCCATACTGCCTCGATTCCCCTTCTTCATTCAAGCACCCCTTTGCCCCGTGCACAATACATCCACACTTTAGGCAGATTCTAGGTAATTTTTCATACTGAAAGGGGATCCGCATCTTCTCCCCTGTTTGAACAATAGTCCTACCTCTAGCTAAGCTCCTCCTTATATCCAATTCTACCCTAACCCTTAGGAATTCCCCCCATGCTACATCCCCCTCCTGAACTTCCACCTCTAAAACCTTCCCGATAGTTCCCCCTAATCTTTCCCCCATGCTACGGTTCATGCAATCTAGAGGTAGATTAACCATTTGAATCCAAAAACTTTGAATAAAGAAATTCATAGCTTGGATCTGGATCTTCCCCTCATACGGCATTAAGGCAAACAGATGGTTATCGAATAACCAAGGGCAACCCCTCAAGACCTTAACCCTATCCTTCCGATTTGAAAATGTAACAATAAAACAATTAGATCCAATTTCTCGAAAGGACATAGGAGGACTAACCTTCCAAATCTTCTCCATTGTCACACGGACCACCTCCTTCCCGATTCTTCTTTCAGCAAAAACCTTCCCCAACAGGCTCTGATCCCCTAACCTCCTGAGATCGTCATTCTCGTTCTCCGAAATTTCTATCGGCTCACTCTCTTCGTCGTCCAGCTTCAATCTCTCCCAAGTCTGCTCGAGTTCCTCCATTGAGGCCTCCTCTGTTTACCTCTAGTAAACAGATACTCACCCTAAGCCCCACTAGCGTGAGAACTCAGACCACACTCCACCTAGCACACGTTCGCACCCTAATCGCCTTCAGAAAGACGACTCAGGGGAGAGAACGGTTAGAGGAGACTTTTTTTAGTGAGCAATAGTTGTGGGTCTTACATCCTCCATATCTTATTCTACATGTTCAGCACATCATTGGAGCTTCCCTACCCCCACTTTCTATTTTTTATTTTTTATTTTTCACAAAAATGGAGGTAAGGCCTCCTTATTAATTATTCATCCTCACTTTTGGTGGAGGAAAACCTTATACAAAAACCTATACTTCAAGCAGCTTATGGCAAAAAAAATAAAATAAACAATGACACAAATAGCAACAAAAAAAAGAGCTCTAACCCGTGTAAGACTACTGCTGAAAGTTCACCTAGTAGACACAAACAGATGTCCCAACAACTCACCCAATCATATATGAACCTTTCTTAAATAAGGTAATCCACTGCGATCAGTTCTGAGAATACCCTTTAGCAAAAATGGAAGTTCATCCTGTGCAAACAATACTCTATTGTAGTCATTACTTCCCATCCTAGCAAGGTAATCCGCTGCCACATTACCTTCCCTAAAGACATGTTGAATTCGAAAATTCATCACCAATAGCAATTGACTGATATCTTCCAAAAAATCCTCCAAATACCATAAACTACACTTTCCTTCCCTGAACCAGTTGACAACCAACAGCGAATCCAGTTTTAAAATAATATTGTTGAACCCCATGTCCTTACATTTCTGAATACCCATCAAAAGAGCCATCAATTCAGCTTGGTTATTAGTACCCCTGCCCATGCTAGCAGCAAATGCAAACTTCAGATTCCCTTTTTTATCAGGCAGCACCTCACTAGCACCCAGCTCTCCTGGATTCTGTAAACTACTTCCATCAACATTCAGTTTAAACCATCCAATACTTGGTTTTTGCCTAGACATTGCAAGGAGCTTTTCTTGTATAGTATAATTAATCGGCAATTGCAACATCTTCAATATATACAACAATGTCCCCCCATTCCAACTGAGAAACTACCTTTAATTTTATACCAACCCAGCTAATCCAATGTTTGACAGGATGCCACAAGAAGAAATGGATTCCTTTCTTCCTTCTATTCTTTCCGAACATCTCTTCCTTCCACTCTTTCCGAACATCTCCAACACCACAAGTTCCATGTGATGATTATTGGAATTAGACCAATTAAGTTGCCAACCTGTGAGGACCTTTTGGCTCGTCTAAACCAAGCCTCCACCGTTTCTCGCCATGATCTATTAGCAACATAGGGAATTCCCAAAGTACTCGAACAAATGTTCCAAATTGCTGCGGCTATTCTCCCCCATAAAGCACATGGTTTAAATCTTCAAAAGCTCCCTCCTCACAGCACTCGCACTTAGATAACAGAGGGATGCCAATTCTCCTTATACGATCATCTACACTGAGACTTTGTGAAAAGGCTTTCCATATTAACACTGAAAATTTCTTTGGCAATGCAGCGTGCCATATCCACTCTGACCATTGTGTTTTTGGAGTTACAACATGAACAAAGTTCCACGCACTTTTGGAAGTAAAAACTCCATCCGAATTGCCCAACCAAACTAGAATATCCGAACCTTCTCTTATACTGCCAATCTTTGACACAATTCTATCTGTTAGCTCTTGATCCACAAGCTGCACTAATTGATCCACATCCCAACTGTTTTCCACCATACAGTGCTTAATAGCCAGATTCAGATTATTAACAATACTCTGTTGCTCACATATAGGAACAAAATCCTACCATCTGTCCTTCCAAAATGATACATTCCCTTCTTTAACAAGCCATTTAGAGTGTTGAAGCAGAACAAGAACTGCACGCAGAACCATTTTCCAGAAACCGGTTCCCTTAGTCTGATTAACTACTGAAATTTGTTGGTCCTTAATATACTTGGACTGAAAAAAACTTGTCCACAAAGAGTTATTAGACAACAATTTCCAAGCAAATTTAAGATGCCCCCTCATTTATCGACTTACAAAGCATGTCTCAATTTACCCATTTCCTCTTTGATTTGCCATTCACCGAACCCTAGAAAAATGAACCAAAGAACCCGTGCAGAGATAACAACACTAATTTTGGAACATGAAGAATAGCCAACAAGTGAACAAGCATACTAGATAGAACATGTTTTAAGAGAATAAGCCAATCACCAGAAGACAAAAATTTGACTTTCCAGCCTTTTATTTTCTGATGTATACACTGAATTAATTCTTCCAAATAAATCCCCTTCATCCTGCCAAAAATAATGGGCACCCCTAAGTATTTAATTGGAAATTCTCCTTCAGAAAAACCAGTTAAAAGTAAGAGTTCACAATGTCGAAGAGCTGAAATTTTTTTAGAGAAAAAAATTGATGACTTTGCCTCATTCACCTGCTGTCCCAATCATTGTGCCCTGATCATTGTGCATAGAGACCAAGAGTATCTTTAATCTCCTTAACCAACTGTTTGTCACCGTTCGCAAAGATCACCATGTCATCTGCATAAAGAAGATGTGAAATTAAAGGATCACTTTGTGGATGAGTGAAAAAACCAATCTTTCCTGCCTCAAACCTTTGTTTTAAGAGACGAGAAAATACCTCCTCCACAAGGATGAATAAATAAGGTGAAAGAGGATACCCTTGGCGAAGACCCCTACCACCCTCAAAGAAGCCTTTAGCCGTCCCATTCATAACAACAGAGTACCATGGAGTAGTAACACATTGTGAAAGCAGATTACAAACTTCTATCGAAAATCCAAAAACTCTTAGCACATGAGATAAGAAATTCCAATCAATGTGTCATATGCCTTGGCTATGTCAATTTTCATCATAATATTTCCCCCTCTAACTGACTTATTTAAATCATGGACTAACTCTTGAGTGAGACTGATATTATCAAAAATACTTTGCCCAGGAAGGAATGCACCTTGCTCTAAAGATATAACACAACTTAAAACCGAAGTCAATCGAGCCACCAAAATCTTAGAGCAAATTTTGTATACAACTGAACAAAGGCTTATTGAAATTTATCAAATGATGCTGGGTTTAAAACTTTTGGGACTAGAATAATAAAGGAAGAAGTATAAAACCTGAGAAGAGGAGAACCCCCAAAGAAATCACATATTGCCTCCATCAAATCAAACTTTACCATATCCCAACAATGTTGAAAAAAACTAGAACCGAACCTGTCGGGACCTGGACTACTATCCACTGGAATAGAGAACAAAGCTTCTTTAATCTCTTGTTTGGAAGGAACTCTACACAGGTCCTGATTTTCCTCATCCGTCACCTTAACTTGAATTAATGCCAACAAGTCTGGAAGGGAATTTCCAGGATGTTCTTGAAGAAATTCCTCAAAATATACAACTGTAGTGTCATGTATTTCTTTCGGAGAGGATAAAACTCTTCCATGACTTAGATGCATTTCCAGAACCATTTTAGCCTTCCTAACCTGCAGCGCTTTGAAAAAGGAAGAGTTAATCTCACCATGAGCAACCCAAGCATTCTTAACTTGCTGAGCAATGCGAATTTCCTCCCTTTTTAACCAAGAAGAGAGCTCAATTCTAGTAGCCAAAACATCATTTTCAACATCCTCAGAAAAACCTTCCTGAAGTCGTGCTTCCCCTTCCTCCACTCGTGCCTCCAAACTTTTAATATGCTCCCCTGTCCACCCCAAAACCTCCTTATTGCAACTTCGAAGCACTACTTTAAATCTTTTTAATTTGTGAGCAAGCTGCCAGAGACCCGATCCTCCTATATTCTCTTGCCAAGCACTAGAAACACATCTCCCAAAATCCTCATGCAAAGTCCACATCTGTTGAAACTTAAAAGAACTCGAACCATACCTCAATAACGGATCAGCCAATCCAAGGATCATTGGAGCATGATCCGATGAATGACGAGCCAAATACTTTATAGAAATTGATGGAAAAATATCCAAGCAACGCAAATTGCAAAGAGCTCTATCCAATCTAGCCCAACTACACGCCATCCACCCTGTCCATTAAACCAAGAGAATTTATTTCCATTAAACAGAACCTCAATCAGACCCCTAGCATCAATAAAGTTGCAAAAATCCTCCATTGCACACGGCAACCCTAGGTGACCTCCCCGTCTTTCACCATCTTCCCAAATAACATTAACCCATGGAGAACTCAAAGAACTAAACGCAAGAAGCTCATACCAAGAATTTCGTCAATCCAGTCTACCTCGACTTTCTAATGATTTTCAGGGTTAGTTTGGATTATTTTGAAAGGAAGATCAAGTTTTGGATTAAAAAGATGATAGACTTTTGAACAAGAGATGCTTACATTTGAAGATTAAAGTGGGGGCTTGCAATCCATATTTACTTAGCTCATTTTTCTAGTTGGGGCTTGCAATCCATTTTAAGACTAACATTGTCGAGGGATTTTGATCCCTGTGATTAGTTGGGATACTATTCTCAAAGCCCAATATCAATTAAAAAAAGAAAAAATAAAAGAAAATCTTAGCTTGTTTTCTAACCGTGAGAATCTTTTTTTTTTAACCCCCAAGAGGGAGGATTAGGAAATCTACGAAATCACGCAACATTAAAAATGGGATTTACTTTGATTTGCAATTTTCAGCAAGTCTTTTGATCCCATTACAATCCCACCAAGAATAAGAAGAATCTCAACCTCTTTCAAACGGCAATTCCAACTTGCCCAAATACAAGTTCATATCAAATGCAGAGTAGAGAAATGTACCACATTCGATTAGAAAAAAGAAACATATTCTCAACAGATATGACAAAAATACTAGGTACAATTCGTTGCTTCAAATAAATAGAGATGATAAATTACTAGAGCAGGGTAGAAAAATACACGAGAACGTTTTAAGTGCCTTCTTAACAAGCTATTCTAAGCATTGGTGCTCCAAAATATTGCCATGCAAAGGGCTTCAAACCATATTAGCTATTGCCAGAATGGCATGGCCACAGCTTAGCTTGCTGAAATTTTAGAAGAGTTCGTTGAGGCATAGAAGAATCCTTGATCCATCTATTGTAAAGGATCAAGACCAATGTTTTGAATACTGTACCGGATGTCGTACCGATCAAGGCACTAGAACAAAATATTTCGGTACCGGTACCGTCTCGTGTACCGTTTCGGAATAATATTTCGGTACCGATACCGTTTCCGTACCGGTACAGTTTCTTGTACCGTTTTGGAATAGTTTATACCTGAATAAATTATATATATATATATATAAGCATTTACTGTATTCCAAAATAATAACAAAATAAGTCATAAACTCAATACTTCTCAATACAAGTCTTAAGTTTTAAGTTATAAACTAAATAAGTTCTTAATCCAACCATGAAAATAAAATCACTCATCCTCATCAAAAAGACAATAAGGATCAAGATTCGACATGTTAATCAAAATATTTTCATCAATGTCACCACCATCATCAACATCAACACCAACATTATCAACGTCTTCCTCATTTAGTGAGATTAATGGCTCCTCAATACTTGCCCAATCCAAATCTTCTCCATCAAGAAGCTCAGATTCTTCACTCACTCATTCTTCCATCAAGTCAATATTTTCAAGATTGATTGGATTTAAAGCATCTCTTCCCTTTTTTATGCTCCTGTCAAAATAAAATCAAACATAATTGAAAATATTATATATATTTTCAAAAGTGAAAGTGAAAGACATTAGTATTAAAAAAAATTACCTCTCTCGCAGCTTCAAGTTATAACAAACAAATATTAGGTCATTCAAACGTTTATGTACTAATTTATTTCTCTTATTTGAATGAATAAAATCAAATGTGCTCCAGTTTCTCTCACATCCAGTTGCACTACAACATTGACTTAGTATTCGAACAGCAAACCTTTGAAGCGTTGGAACCTCGCAACCAAATTGGGTCCACCATGCAACTATAACAATAATGCAATTATAAATTATTAATTAAATGCAAGTAAAATAAAATAAAATAAAATTTAAAGTACAAAGTCACACTATTTAACAAATGATATTGATAAATGATAATACCTGGATTAAGCTTATTACGTTGGCGGATTGCTAAAGAATGTCCAAACTCACCTACTGCATTATTATACAAGTCAAGTTCTGCAATGATCTTGTCTTGATCATCGGGATCAAGTTCCATCTTCATAACACAACTATTGAAGCCTCTTACAACATCATTTTTTTTAAAGCTGGGGCTATAGAAAATTCCAGGGTTAAGAAGACAACCTGCCGCATGTAATGGACTGTGAAGCTGCTTAT
This sequence comes from Carya illinoinensis, assembly GCF_018687715.1. Taxonomy (NCBI): domain Eukaryota; kingdom Viridiplantae; phylum Streptophyta; class Magnoliopsida; order Fagales; family Juglandaceae; genus Carya; species Carya illinoinensis. The sequence goes on from NC_056767.1 coordinate 25,428,828, forward strand.
CCTATCTAGAATCAATGATCCTGGTGAATGGACTGAATACACTAACTTTGTTATTACATCTTGCTTTTATGTTCTCTTTGACTCTTTCCATTGCATCATACAAGTATCCCATTGCAGGCTTCTCATCCCCATCAACAAGTCGTAGAACACGAACCAAAGGCTTACTAATTTTAACAATAAATTGACATTGAGCCCAAAACTCTTTATCTTCTAAAACAATCCCAGCTATCTCTTTCCCTATAATGCTTTTAGAATGACTTGATGCAATCCATTTATCACACGTAAACATTTGTCTCAGTTCTTTCTTAAACAAGAGCAAGCATTAGTTGTTCACATCAATGGCTTGCAACTACAAGGGTGTGATGATAAATTATTCGACAAAGCCCAAACATGCTGCTAGCAAGTGAAATTTCTCCAGAGTTCAAATTAGATACTGCAAAATGATCAACTTTTGCAATATTTCATCTTCTATGGACTTTCAAAAGTAAACATAAAAATGATTTTATGATTACGAGCAATCCCTATCAATAGGCATATTGCTAATTGGCAGAGAGAGGTGGTCTTGGAACATTCAATTATTTCTTTTTGATTGGAATATTGCTGATCTTTACAAAATCAGAGGATCAATATCCAGTGACGTAGCTTTTTTTGGAGCCCAATCATTCCTCAAGTTTGTCAAGATCAGCAATTTGCCAATTTGTAAGGAAACATTGCATGTTCGAAGGCCTTCTATCTTTGCTTCATGATTTGGACATTTTAAATTACATCACCATTCTAGTGTCCATAAGCCACGAGTCTTCCAAACACAAACCAAAGAATATGATAGTCTTTCAAGAATAACAAAGAGTCAAAAAATAATACTTAAATACATAAGGTACAAGTATGGAGCCGGACCTCCATACTTTACCCATCCTCACATCAAAATATAGGGTTTTGCAAAGCGGGACCACATGTGGGGATACAAAAATGAGATTTCCCAAAATCTCAATAAATAAAATTAAGTCTAACACTGAAAAAATTCATGATGGAAAAGGAAAATTGTGCAAAGAAGAAAGATCTAGAGAAATATAATATTAGACATTTTGCAATACCACATCGTACACAGAAAACATTACATACCCAAAAATCATGATTCATTTTTAAATTGCTTATATGTCTGAAGTACACTGTATACAGTTTGTACGAGAGTGAGAAGTAACAAGATAATAGCACCAATGCTTGCAGCACCCTTCCAAGGTAAAATAATCCTTTCTCAAGTTAGTCGTTAGAACATAATACCAATGTTTACTACAAAATTTGGTCAAAGCTTCACAGATATCATGGTATTCTTTATTTATGTTCCAACTGGAGATATTTGTGCATGTATCGTTGGGTAAAGTTGCCATAATATCACCAATCGGTCTCTTCACAATGATCCCCTCTCGAAGAAGTAAATCCATATCGCTTCTTGCATGGATAAGAAAACCTAACATGATGAAATAATCAGTAACATGTGCATATTCTCGATAGTGACATTGCTCCAAGGCCATCACGTTCCAAGCACAAATCTGTGTGTCATTGTTTAAGTTAAACTTTGGAATTTCCAACACTTCGTTACTATATTTTATGTCAAGCCAACAGTCGCGATCGGTTGAACTTGGCTTGAACTTCATTCCTGTCTCAACTAGTTTGGAAGCACAAAACATTACCTGCACTTCCTTACTTCTTTCTAATAGTATTCTGCTAGGTAATGAAGGTAGGTAAAAGTGTCTAAGCAGATCAACAAAGTGTTTTACGTCCAAAGAAAGTGTTGGAAATAAGTTTTTGAGTGTTAAAACAGTCAAAGTAATCAAAAGTAAGCTCCATGAATGTTGGGTATGGTGGTTGATGATATCTACATTTATATAAGTGCTCAATAAAAGGAAAAGGAAGTTGATTCTCAAGTGGGATCAAGTCCAATTGAATCCTAGCAGCCATCCATGGCTCTATTTTTATAACTTCGGCTTGGCCATTAATCTTCTTTGATTCTTGCCAATTTTTCAAGAAAAGCACAATGATGAAGCTCGCATCGAATATGATCATTTTCTTAAAATCACTGGATTCAAATTGAATTGCCTCTGCATAACTGTTGCGAACGTTTGCTTCTTCTCGTCCCATAAAATCTTCCAAAAGATGCCAATTCATTCCGTATTGCTCGATAAAATACTTGAGACCTATTTTTTTTACAGTTTTTCTTGGATTGCAATTTTTGCGAGCCGTTGTGAAAATGCCTTATTGAAATAAGCTGAGGAGTGTAAGCTTCTTCGTTCAAATTTCAAAGCAAATTGATGTTAGGAGATTAATGTGTCACTATTAATATAGTAACATAGTTTAAAGACACCCATGGTGTATGTTTGAATGGCCTGCAATATTGCCTTTATCAAGACTTCTTTACCAGCTTGTGATAAAAAATTGTTTTTCTAGCTTGCCATTTTCTGCCATATCTTCTCTTTAAGGTTTTTGAAAGTGTTAAACTTTGATCTCCCCACCATAGCAAGGAGATTAAGGTATTTTTCATAAGTTCCACACACAAAGGAGTTGCCAGCATCCTTTATGGCCTGCTTGTCAATAACCTTAGTGTTTCTGCTGAAAAACACAGGTTTTATCCTTGTTAAGGAACTAACCTAAGGCATTTTCATAAATTTTCAGAACTTCTTGAATCCTCCTCCACTCCTCAATCTTAGGTCTGCCAAAAAAAAATGCAATCATCTAAAAAAGATTGAATCCTCTAGCCACTTGCACCCCTTTTGTGAATTTCTTCTTCTCATAGCAGTTCAACAAACTGCTCAAACCCTCAGCACAGATAATAAAAAGATAAGGTGACATGGGATCACCTTGTCCCAACCCTCTTGAAGGCCAAAACTTGTGCCCAGGTACCCCATTAATCAACACTGAGTAGGAAGAAGATTTTACACATTTCATCACTAAATTCACCCATTGTTTACAAAACCCCAGTTTAATCAAAACAGTTTCCAAGAATTCCCACTCCACACAGTCATAAGCCTTAGACATGTCTAACTTCATGGATGGCCATACTTCCCACTTTTACCCTTCTTTCTATTCTTCATTGAGTGTAATAACTCATAGGCCACCATGATGTTGTCATTAATCAACCTTCCAGGTAGGAAGGCACTTTGAGTTGGGGAGATAATTTCAGACAAAACATGATTAAACCTGTTTGTGATAGCTTTGGAAACTATTTTTTACATGACATTACATAAGCTTATGGGCCTATACTCAGTCACTTTTTTAGAGGCTTTGGTTTTTGAAATCAGAGATAAGTAAGTATAATTTAGACAAGGATCAAAAGGGTTACCATTCAATATAGACACAGCAGCTTTGCACACCTCTTCTGACACTACCCCCCAATAATTCTAGTAGAAGCAAGGACCAAAACCATCTGGTCCAGGGGCTTTCAGCCATTTGCTTCACAGCTTCTTTCACTTCTAGTGTTGTAAACCTCCTTGTCAACCTTGCATTCATCTCATCTGTAACCCTCCTTTCCAGGCCCACAAGACAGTGCTCAATCTCTTCTTGACTTGGCCTTGTAATCTGAAACAAATTCCCAAAATATCTTCTGAAAGTTGCTTCCACTTCCTCATGTCTAGTAGCCAATCGGTTACTCTCATCTTCCACCTCTTTAACCTTAGTATTTCTATCTCCATGCTTGTACCAATTTCTTTTTGCTCTTTGTTTCCAACAGAGGTCTTCCTTTTCTAACAACAGGTTCAGCTCAGTTGTCACCTTTCTAATTTCATCCACATTGCTGCTACATTCCTCAACTTGTAGTCTTTGCAACAGCTTGGTTTTATCTTCTAATTCCTTTCCACTCCCCTGCCTCCTGTTCTTGCTCCATCTTTGAAAAGCTTCTCTACTATTTTGTGGTAAACCAATAACACTATTGTTCTGTCGCCCAGCAGTTACATTCCTCTTCCATGCTTCTTTTAGAACCACTTCACAATCCTCCTCTAAGGCCCAATTGGCCTCATATTTAAAGGCCCTTTGCTTCAACCTGAACTGTGAATGTGCAGCTTTACACCTCACATTAAAATGGACCAGCAGTGGTTTATGAGCAGATGTTCTAGCAACCATGACTTCTACCCAAGCCTCATTATACATGTCCAGCCACTTAGGGTTTGCCACTGCTCTATCCAACCTTTCTTTAGTAAAGGTTGCATCATTATGAGAGTTGCTCCACGTGTACTTCTCACCCCTCCATCTTAGATCATGTAGATTTCCATCACTCATCACCTCTCTAAACATTTCCATTTGACCCTCAGGTCTAGCCTTCCCTACCCACTTTTCATCATTAGTTAGGATTTCATTGAAATCACCAACTATGAATCATCCTTCATTACCTCTTGGTTTCATGGTTTTCAGCATAAGCCAGGTTTCCTTTTTTTTTTTTAACAGTTTTTGGTTGTCCATAGAAACAGTTAAGCAGCCATCTTCTCTCCCCTTCCTCGACAACCCAAGCGTTGATATGTCTCTGTGACTAGTTTACAATTTCAAGTTGCATCATTGAGTCCCAAAATAGAAGCAATCCACCCCCTCTTCCCACTGCTTCCACCACAAAACACCCTTCACATGCCAGTCTCTTTTTCATACTGTCAAATTTCTTATTGCTGATCTTAGTTTCCATAATGAAAACTATATTGGGTTTATTATTCTCTGCCATAGAATAGAGATCTTGAACTGTCTGAGGGTTCCCTGACCCTTGGCAGTTCCAACTCAAGAGTTTCATAAGGATTGGCAAGGCTGAAACTCAGCCTCCGCCACTACAATAGGAATATCAACTGTACCACTCCACTTCCCTCTCTTGCACAGCTTGGCATCACCCTTATTCTCCAGCTAAAGCCCCTTCCTCTTTGTTTTTGTTTTCTTCTTAGAAACTGTTTCCTCTTTTTTATATTTTGCACATGCCCTCCTTTTCTAAACCCCCTTCTTAGCTGGCTTATCCTCCTCCACAAAACTTCGTTCCTCCTCAACTAAAACCACAGGACTCTCCTCCCTCACCGTGGTTTCAAACGGCACTACAACATTCTGCAGTATGCCTTCCCCCCTTTCAACTAAATCAGCTTGTTTGGACTGTAATGAATCAGGAACCCTCTCCCCTTCCCCCTCTACCATACTTCTTTTTTCAAAAACCCTTACCTCCCCACTCTCTTTAAAATTTTCACTTTCCTCACTGCTAACCCACCTTGTCACCCTTCCTTCGAAGCAGTCCCATTCCTTTCCTTTTTCACTCACACCTTTTTCCCCCTCACTCACTCCCCTTTCCCTACTTTTTTCCCCTACATTTTCTCCCCCACTACCTCCACTAGGAACCAGATTTTCCCCTGCCCTCCTCCACCTACTACCCTACTCATTCCTCCTAGAATCATTACTAAAGACCTTGTTTCTTTGTGGCTGTTTGCCCTCAACCATTGACCACATTGTTGGTCATTCCCTTCAGGACTCCCCCTTCCACTACAACACCCATTAGTCCCATGACAAATACAACCACACAAGAAGTAGATTTTAGACAATTTTTCATCGCTAAAAGGAAGATGCTATTCCCTTTAACATTTCATTGTTCCACCTCTTGCAAGAGCTTGAGTCAAATCCAGATGGATCTGCACTCTCAGATAATTCCCCCATGCACTCCCATCTTACTGCACATCCACCTTCTCCACTCTCTCCACCGTACTCCCAATCCGTTCTCCTCTCTTTTCTGTCATACAAGATAAGCCCAGGTTGTGAAACCTCACCCAAAAACTCTTTGAATCGAACCCAACATGTTTCAAAGGAGTATAGCCATCAAATTCCTTCAAAACTAGTAATTGGTTGTCAAACAGCCATGGTCTCCTCGACTAGACCCTTTGTTTATCAGCTATGTTTTCAAACAAAATGACAAAAATGGTCGGGCTCACCTCAGTGAACTGTGCAGCCTTGCTAATCCTCCATATTTTTGCCATCATGGTCCCCAGCACCTCCCTGTTGATCATCCTTGTTGAACAAAACTTCCCCATTAGAGACCTCTGCTCTTTTAGCAACAGATTACTCGGTATGTCATCATTAATTTCAATCACCGTTCTTTCCTCTTCCAGCAGCCTGAATGCCTTCCACTTTTCCACTAAATCCTCCATCATCCCCGAAAACTAATGTTTGTTAGCACCTGTACCACCATGGCCTACAGTACCTTTCTGCCACCTGACGACAGTTAGCAGCTAGGAAAACTTTCCCGAAAGAAGCAGGGACCACTTTCAGATTCCCTTCCTTCCGTTGTAACCACCTCACGTGCCCCACTTACTACTCACACTCCACCCCTTTTCCAGAGAGAAAAGAGAGAAGAAAATTTGAGTCCTTTTCACCTTCCATTGACATTAAATTTTGATCTCCAGGGTATTCTAGATAACGTAACATATGATCTACCACCAGTACGACCTATAGTACCAAGTATTTACAGTGTTTCCAGATTTGCTACGAAAATTGAATGAAGAAGCTTACAATCCTCAGCTTATTTCAATAGGGCCTTTTCACAATGACTCGCAAAGATTGCAATACATGGAAAATTGTAAAAAGAAAATGTCTCTTGTATTTCATCGAGCAATACGGAGTGAATTGGCATCTATTGGAAGATTTTATGGGACGGAAAGAAGCAAACGTTCACGACAGTTATGCGGAGGCAATTCAATTTGAATCCGGTGATTTTAAGAAAATGATCATGTTCGATGTGAGCTTCATCATTGTGCTTTTCTTGAAAAATTGGCAGGAATCGAAGAAGATTAATGGCCAAGCCGAAGTTATAAAAATAGGGCCATGAATGGCTACTAGAATTCAATTGGACTTGATCCCACTTGAGAATAACTTCTTTTCCCTTTTATTAAGCACTTATATGTATGTGGATATCATCAACTACCATCCCCAACCTTCATGAAGCTTACTTTTGAGTAGCTTGATTGTTTTAACACTCAAAAACTTGTTCCAAAACCCAAAGGGGTTGGCCCAAGTGGTGAAGGCCTTGGTCTTGGGGTCTCACTCCCTTCAAGGTCCAAGGTTCAACACCTCATGGGTGCAAGCAATTCTTTGGGGCCACACTCCCTGGTGAAAAGCCAGCGATTTAATCAGTTCCGTGTAGGGAAACTTCAGAGGGTGCGGTGCACGAGATCGGGGTTTACTCTACAGGGGTGGATCCAAAGGACCCTGCCTTGGAGAGGTTCCCCGACATAAAAAAGAGAAAAAAAAAACTTGTTCCCAACACTAGACCTTCTTTGGATGTAAAACACTTTACTAATCTGCTTAGACACTTTTACCTACCTTCAGTACCTGGCAGAATACTATCAGAAAGAAGTAAGGAAGTGTAAGTAATGTTTTGTGCCTCCGAACTGGTCGAGACAAGAATGAAGTTCATGCCAAGTTCAACCGATCGCGACTGTTGGCTTGACATAAAATGTAGTAACGGAGTGTTGGAAATTCCAAAGTTCAACTTAAACGATGACACACAGATTTGTGCTCTAAACGTGGTGGTCTTGGAGCAATGTCACTATTAATATGTCAAGAGATTAAACTGTGTTCAGGCCAAGTTCAACCGATTGCGACTGTGTCAAGAGATTAATGTCTTGTTCCCTAAATTTTGGTGTTAAGAGACTTGCAGAGTTTTAACATTGCTCTCCTTGCAAAACAAGGGTGGAGACTACTCAAATACCCCCATTCTTTGGCAGCTGTGATATTTAGTGAAAAATATTTTAGGCATGCGGGTTTTATGGAAGCAAAGCTGGGCACACAACCTTCTCTGTTTGGAGAAGTATATGGTCTGCTAGGGACCTCTTAAAAGAAGGAATAAGGTAGAGAGCAGGTGATGCAAAGGAGATTTAGATCTAGGCTCGAAATGGCTGCCTAGTCCCTCTTCCTTTGTTGTCAAATCTCTAGTTTCTTTACTGCAGGAAGACTCTAAAGTTGAAGAACTAATTGATAAACAAAATGGGGAGTGGGATGAAGCCAAGATCAGAATAGTTTTTTCAGAAGAAGAAGTTGACCAGATCCTTTGCTTACCCTTGAGCAAAGGTAAGGCAAAGGATAAGATGTTTAGGGGCCCTTCTCAAAAGGATCTTTTTTTCTGTTAGAAGTGCTTACTTATTGCACTTGGAAAGAAGGGAGAGGAAGCAAAGGCGAGAGCTCTAAGGAGATAAAAGTGGATGATAGATGGAGGAGCATTTGGGATCTTGAAGTGCTAGGTGTGACAAAATTGTTTCTTTGGAAAGCTGCTAAGAACCTGTTGCCAACAAAAGAGAATTTACATAAGAGAAAGGTGGTAGATGATAAAAGGTGCCCCATGTGTGATGCAGAAGAAGAATATCTTAGAAGAATCTCTTATGCATGTGTTGTGGGAGTGCCCTACAGCAAATGACATATGGGGAAATGATGAAAGCTATGCCAATAAATGGGCCAGATTAGAAATAGACTTCTTGCTGCTGTGGGAGAAACTCATGTCTAGACTTATCACAGTTGGCAAAGATGGTAGTGCTATTTAGGAAGGTTTGGCTGAGAAGAAATGATTGGGTCTTTAAAAAAAGGCTGGTCTGCCCCAGGACCTCCTTCATCTTTGGAAAGGTTGCTCTCAAAGATTTTCAAGAGGCTCAAATGTCTTTTGGTAAGGGTGGTGCAGTAAAGAATAGCTTGGATAATAGGGTGCAGTGGGAGAGACCAGATAGGGGTTTTGTCAAGGTCAATTGGGATGCTTCTCTGGATCTTAAAAGGAAGAAAATGGGGATTAGGATCACGATAAGAGATGAGAAAGGGGAGCCTATGGTTGTTGTGTGTGATCATAAGGCAAATGCTGTTGATGCATTAGTGGTAGCATGTTTAGCTCTGAGGAAAGCAGTGGAGTTGTGTTCTGATATCAACATCCAAAAAGCCAACTATGAGGGTGATGCAAAAGTTGTTATTCTTGCAGTGAATAGTGATGAAGAAGTGTTATCTTCTTTTAGTTCTATTGTAGAGGATATCAGATTTTACTTAAAAGATAGGCCAGATTGGCATTTACAGTTTGCTCATAGAGAAAAGAATATGGTAGCTCATACTCTAGTAAAGAAAGCTTTAGTCATAGAGGAAGAAAAAGTGTGGATAGAGGAGGTCCCAGGTTTTATTGTGGGATGCCTGAATAGTGATACAAGTTGTAATACTTGATTCATAATGCAAAGTTCCTGAGGTTATTTTAACAAAAAAAAGAACCTGGAGATCATGTACCCACTGGGTTGACACGACACGACCTGTTATGTTAATGGGTCGTATTAGGGTTTGAGATTTTGACACGATAAGCTTAATGAGCCAGGTTAGAGTTGAGCTATATAGTATAATATATATGCTTTGACACGACACGAACACGACCCGTTAACATAATTTGACACCCCTAACCTCTAGTACACTAATAATAGTTATAATTTCCTGATCAGGAGAAACACATGACGATCGACCCACCAGCTTTCAAAGTAAAAATTGGGAGGATATATGGCAAACCACAAATTATAAATAAATAAAAAATAAAAAAGCCACAAATTATATATATTACATACCTTAGTCTAAAACCTGCATGCCATAAATTATAAATTACAACATTTATCCCCAATTTTTGGAGTCAACCTGGGTCCAGACATTAAAGTGGCATTGGATAGTTAGTTGAGATAAAATTAGTTGAAAATTAAATAAAATATTGTTAGAATATTATTTTAAATATTATTATTTTTTTGTGATTTGAAAAAGTTGAGTTGCTTATTATATTTTATATGAAAATTTTAAAAAATTATAATAATGAGATGAGATAAGATAAAAAAAAATGAAATGGAACATTTCTTGTATCCAAACTGGCCTAATTGTATGTTAAGATCGCAGCATTCATGTCCATCATTTTTTTTCAAAAAAATAAAGAAAGAAAATGATAATTTTACAACTTTTTTTTTTCTACAAGAAATGAAATGGTAATTTTGCAAAATTGAGTTTTATTTTCAAGAAATTGGCATGATCGCAATGGTTAATTGTAAATGGGTTGCATAATAATTGTAAAAGACTTGTTGGTATATAGGCACAATATTTTAACTTCTTTTATTTCTTGAATTTATTTAATAATTCTAAATCTAAAAATATGTTTATGCTTGGTTATGATTTTTTAAAATATATTGTGACAGACTTGTCGATATATCACTATATATAAATTACTCCCATTTAAAATTAAAAAAGAAAAAGAAAAAGAAAAAGAGTGAGAGAAGAAATTGATGGTCATGACCATAAATTTCAAATCTATAGCTATGAAATTGATTAATAGAAAATTAAAAAGTATGGAAAACTCAGATCTATATCCAAAAACAGCCATAAATTCCAAAGAGAGGAAAAGTGTAATCAAGATTAAATTGCGGATAAAAATAAAACCCTAATTTTAATGACATTCACTTAGATCAACATGAAGAAGTAAAGTCAATATAAGTATTCAAGAAAACTTTAAAAGAGTAATTACTAATTAAATGGTTAGGGATTAAGTTGGTACTAATTATAACAATCTATTGCAAGAAGTTGTTAATTAAACTAAAATGATTTTTGTAATTAAAAATTTCTAATTAAAGATTCGATGTACTGATACCGTAAAAATATGATTTATACCTCGAAGTTATTTAAATAATTATTCTAGCAGAGGAGAAAATGATATGAATTAACGGTACTGCAGTGAGAGTGGAGGGAGTATTGAACCTGGACAAACAGAAATCAAAGCCTTTTGTGCCACCCGATCTACAAATGATATGAATGAACGGTGCACCCGACCTAATATTCGGATCTGGGCCCGACCCGTCCAAAGAAACGTGTCGGTTTTTCTTTTCCTGTCTTCCACCGACGTCTAATTCAGAGAAAATCTAAACAAGGAAATTGGAAAGACACTATCAATCTACTTCAAGGAAATTAAATGACTAGATTATCCCCATTTTTAGGCTGGAAATGATTACTTTATCCCTCCTTCTACAACCTTAAATTTGCCAAACGAAAACAATTTAAATTCTGCAATATTTCTCTTCTGAAGCAATACTGTCGCGCCCCCCCAACCAAATCTCCAGCCTAGTGTCGACCACCACAACCCAATCTCCTCCACCATCGACGGAACATGTTGTTTGCTTTTTTTTTTTTTTTCCCCATTTTCCTCAAGCTTTTTCCTCTCCAGCTCTACCTCACTCGTTTCTCTTTTCTTCCATTTTGGTTGTTTGCAGTTCTTGTTTTTTCCAGAACCCAACACAAATTTTTGTCATGTTACCTCCCTCCATGTCTCATCCCAAGGGTGATCGTGCGGTGGAAATGGGATAGAGGGAATTATTCCAGAAGGTTCATGCACGTAATAGGAGTCTGCAACAGTTGATTTCCACTTTCTTTCTACTTTATTACTTTATCTCCACTTTATTGCTTTTGACCGTGTCTTTAGCTTTCTTTATGTTGTTTTGCTTTAATAGGCCAAGTGGGGCCAGTATGTTAGTGGGTTCAGACGTGTCTATTATATTTAGGCACGTTAGTCTATCAGTTACTTTATTCCATTGTATTTAAGTACTACCAAGTTCATGTTAATGATTATCGAAAAACCTTTAATTCATTACTTTTTCTGGAGGACTCAGACCCTTGAAGTGCCAATATTTTATTCTTTATTGTGAGATACTTGACAGTGGTATCCAGAGCCAGGTCGAGTCCATGGCAGAAGGAATTCGACTCACCCAGCTTTCGGAAGCTATTGCTCAATTAAAAGCTGAGAATGCACACTTGAGAGAGACACAATCACAATTGACTGGCGCCCAAACCAAACAACAAAATCTGTTGGAAGAGTTGATTCAGCAGGTTGCAACCTTAGCCTCAAGCTACAATACTTTGTCCCACACCCTGGTCCACTCCTCACCCCGCATCCATAACACTGACCCCCAAGGGAGTAATTCCCAAAACCATGCAGACCCTAACATTTCCCATCAAAATCCCCTTTTTGACACAACGGGCGGACTCCCTGGATGCACGAACATGCGTTTAGATTTTTCCAAATTTGATGGATCTGACCCCACTGGTTGGATTTTTCGTGCCCAGCAATTTTTTGCTTTTTATAATACCCCAGACCCACAAAAAATATACTTGGCCTCCTTCCATCTGGAAGGAAAAGCACTAACTTGGTACCAATGGCTGATCGAAGCTCACCCAGTTCACTCTTGGGCTGATTTCGTTCATGCTCTCCAAGTTAGATTTGCTCCCGCCCCTTTTGATGACCCAGTAGCCGAATTCACCAAACTTCGACAGTCATCCACTGTGGAAGAATATCAATCACAATTTGAAATGCTATCCAACTATATCCCCAACCTTACTGAAGACTTTCGGGTCAGCACATTTCTAAGTGGTCTTCGAGATGAAATCCGAACCATGATTACCATGTTCCGGCCAACTGATCTACCCACAGCTTTTGGCCTAGCTCGAATATATGAGGAAGAGGTATGGAGACGTGGCTACCCTTCCCGAACCTTCCAAGCCCATCAAACAAGCCCAAGCCCAAACATGGGAAATTATTTCCCACGGTTACAAAGCCCCCACACCACTAACCCCCAACGACTTCTTGGACCCCCACCAACATCCAACTCTACCACCCGACCATTACCTCCACCTTGACCTAAGCCCCACATCCCCATCCAACGCATCACCTCAGCCCAAATGAAGGAACGTAGAGATCGAGGACTTTGCTACTATTGTGAAGACAAATGGGTCCCAGGGCACAAGTGTAGGACCCCCAAGGTGTTTTTGTTGGAAGGCTTGGAAGACAATGAAAGTGGAGAAAATAGTGAAGATAACCCCATTACCTCAATGGTGGAGCCCAATGAAGATGCATCTGCTAGTGAAGAAGTGGTTGAAATTTCACTCCATGCCATTTTGGGCACCCCAGCACCCAAAACCATGCGGCTAGTAGGCTTTCTTGGCCAACAATAGGTGACTGTGTTGATTGATACAGGAAGCACACATAGCTTTGTGGACCCAGATGTCGCAAGGCGTGCCCAACTACCCCTGCATGAAGGAAGTAGCATGACAGTTATGGTGGCAAACGGAGATCGCATGCCTTGCTTGGGTTGCTGTGTAACAGCTCCATTCAAATTACAAGGTCATTTTTTTTCAACAACCCTTTATGTACTAACCTTGGGTGGTTATGATCTGGTGTTAGGTGTTAATTGGCTATGCACTCTTGGGCCTATATTGTGGGATTTTTCTAAACTAACTATGCAATTCAATTGGAAGGGTCAACCCATCCACTTAATTGGGCTTAGTCATTCAGCACTCACTCTGGACGAGATTGAGAACTTCTATGCAAACCAGAATCCTCCCACTAAACAATTGGTGGTACATCTAATGGAGGCATCTACTTCCAAAACTCTCAAGGTACCCGAAGCCCTCCAGCACCTCCTTAGTAATTTTTCCATGGTCTTCCAAGATCCTAAGGGGCTACCACCACATCGCAGCCAATACCACAAGATCCCTCTAATCGAAGGTGCTGCACCAGTAAGTACTCGGCCTTACCATTACCCTCATTACCAAAAGGGTGAAATTGAGAAGCTCATCACTGAAATGCTAAGTAGTGGGATTATCCGCCCCAGTCAAAGCCCCTACTCCTCACCAGTCCTTCTAGTTTGAAAGGCAGATGGTAGCTGGCGGATGTGCGTGGATTATCGAGCACTCAACTAAATTACTGTCAAAGATAAGTACCCTATTCCCCTAATTGATGAACTCTTGGATGAACTGTGTGGTGCTGTCATTTTTTCTAAATTAGACTTACGATCTGGGTACCATCAAATTCGAGTGTTTCCTAGTGACATACCTAAAACTGCATTTCAAACCCACCAAGGCCACTATGAATTTTTGGTGATGCCCTTTGGGCTCACTAATGCCCTTCTACTTTCCAAGGCTTGATGAATGACATATTTCGTCCCTACCTACGTAAGTTTGTACTAGTTTTTTTTGATGACATTCTTGTCTACAGTAAGTGCATGGATGATCACATCCAACACCTAAATCTAGTACTCACGTTACTCCAACAACATCAGCTTTTTGCTAAATTGTCAAAATGTCATTTTGGGTGTTCTGAGGTTGCATATCTAGGACACATAATTTCTGTGGAAGGTGTTAAAGCTGATCCTTCTAAAATTTCCTGCATGCTCCAGTGGCCAATTCCCACTTCTATTCGGGCCCTTAGAGGTTTTCTAGGTCTCACTGGGTACTACCGTAAATTTATTAAAGGTTATGGTACCATTGCTGCACCATTAACCAACTTATTACGGAAGGACTCTTTCCATTGGGATGAAAAAGCCACCACAGCTTTCAACCACCTAAAACAAGCCCTCACCAACCCACCAGTCCTAAGTCTACCCAATTTTACTAAAACTTTTACTCTTGAGTGTGATGCATCAGGTGAAGGTATTAGGGCAGTGCTTATGCAAGAAGGGCGACCCTTGGCTTACCTTAGTCAGGGGCTCAAGGGCAGAAATCTCCTTCTCTATACCTATGAGAAAGAGCTCCTTGCTTTAGTGATGGCAGTAAAAAAGTGGCGTGCCTATCTACTGGGACAGAAATTCAAAATTCGAACCGATCAGCAAGCATTAAAATACTTGGTGGAGCAACGAGTGGGAACTCCAGCTCAGCAGAAGTGGATCTCCAAACTCATTGGTTATGAGTTCACTGTGGAGTACAAGGCAGGCTGTGACAATAAAGTTGCAGATGACCTGTCGAGAAGAGAAGACATCACTACTTCACCTCATGCAGTCACTATCATAGAAGTAGAAACTCCTTGGCTGACTAAAGTTCAAGAAGCGTACTTAAAAGATCCTCAACTTCAGAAGTTAAAGCAGCAGTTGCAAGAGGGTACACTTACTAGCAATAAACATAGCTTGTGGCATGGGATTGTTCTTTACAAGGGCCGAATCCATCTGGGATCTTGCAATGATCTTCATCAGCTAGCCCTACAACACATGCACGATAATCCGTTAGCAGGCCACTCAGGGTACCATAAAACATTGGCTAGAATACGCAAAAATTTTTACTGGCCTGGTTTGAAAGCTGCAGTGAGGCAATATGTCAGGGAATGTGAAATTTGTCAGCGAAGCAAGGTGGAGCATAGTCATTCCGCTGGGCTTCTCCAACCCCTGCCTATACCAGACTGCCCTTGGACTGATATCAGTATGGATTTTATAGAAGGGCTTCCATCATCACACGGCCACAATGTCATCATGGTAGTAGTGGACCGTCTCACAAAATATGCCCATTTTATCCCCCTCAACCACCCCTACACAGCCACCACCATAGCCACCCTCTTCCTAAACCACATCTTCAAACTCCATGGCACCCCTATTTCTATTGTAAGTGACCCAGACCCTATCTTCATCTCTAACTTCTGGACAGAATTATTTCGCCTCCAACACACCCAACTCAACCTAAGTACAGCCTATCATCCCCAGTCTGATGGTCAAACAGAGATTGTAAATCAAAACTTGGAGGAGTACTTGAAACGCTTTACGGGAGAAAAACCAAAAGGATGGAGTAAATGGCTGCCCCTAGCAGAGTATTGGTACAACACCAGTGAACATGCCTCCACCAAAACTACTCCATTTGAAGCCGTGTATGGTTATCCACCTCCTCGTCTTCTTCAATACGTCCCAGTCACAGCTCGAGTCCAAGCAGTAGATGACTCCTTGAGGGAACGAGATGCAATTATCCAAATTTTAAAAGACAACCTGCGAGAATCACAAGAACGCATGAAGAAGTTTGCAGATCTCAATCGTACAGAGCGGAGGTTTGAAGAAGGAGAATGGGTTTATTTGAGACTGAAACCTTATCGTCAGCTTTCAACAGCAGCTCGCAGGAATAAAAAGCTAGCACTACGGTTCTACGATCCCTTTCAGATCGAGAAAAAGGTTGGAATGGTTGCATATCGCCTGAAGTTGCCATGAGAATCTAAAATCCATCCAATGTTTCACGTTTCTTGTTTAAAGAAACGCCTTGGATCCACATCGGTACCCCAATCAAAGCTTCCACCCATTAACATTGATGGCTCATTACATCTTGAACCAGAGAGGATTCTCCATCGAAGGCTTAAGAAGAAGGGACGAACAGCTACAACAGAACTGCTGGTGAAATGGTATGGGCTCGGAGAAGACGATGCAACCTGGGAAGAAATTAGAGCATTTCAGGACAGATTTGGGACCCTTGCGGACAAGGTCCTTGAAGAGGGGGGGTCTGTCACGTTACCTCCCTCCATGTCTCATCCCGAGGGTGATCGTGCGGTGGAAATGGGATAGAGGGAATTATTCCAGAAGGTTCATGCACATAATAGGAGTCTGCAACAGTTGATTTCTACTTTCTTTCTACTTTATTACTTTATCTCTACTTTATTGCTTTTGACCGTGTCTTTAGCTTTCTTTATGTTGTTTTGCTTTAATAGGCCAAGTGGGGCCAGTATGTTAGTGGGTTCAGACGTGTCTATTATATTTAGGCATGTTAGTCTATCAGTTACTTTATTCCATTGTATTTAAGTACTACCAAGTTCATGTTAATGATTATCGAAAAACCTTTAATTTATTACTTTTTCTGGAGGACTCGGACCCTCGAAGTGCCGATATTTTATTCTTTATTGTGAGATACTTGACAATTTTCTAGAACCAAACATGATAAAATGACTAGAAAAGTATGAAAAAGGGATTCGGCTATCACTTACAGAGGCACTTTGCAGTTATACCAAACACGAATGGGATGGACTCTAGGCAGACTGGGTACTCGAGGAAGGGGTTCTGATCTTGAGGAAGGGGACGGCGACGGAGATGGGGCAATGGGGCGAGGGCGATGGGGAGGAAGAGTGATTTAATCTTAGGAAGGAATGGATTTACTCTTCTCTGAGGAAGGGAACGACGATGTAGCGTGCGATGTGGAGCGGCCACGGCGACGGCGACAGCGAGCGACGGGGCAATGGGGCGATGGGGCGATGGAGGATTTGCGTTTTGGTTGAAACGCAGTGTATCACGAGTCTTGCATGATTGCATCTATCTGTTTTGCGTTTCAACATGAGTCTTGCATGATTGCATCAATCTGTTTTGGTTGAAACGCAGGGAATCATGAGTCTTGCAATCTGTTTTGGTTGAAATGCAGTGTATCATGAGTCTTGCATGATTGCATCTATCTGTTTTGGTTGAAACGCAGCGTATCATGAATCTTGCAATGTGTTTTGGTTGAAACGCAGCGTTTCATTTAGGTTTGAATTGCAATAATAATTTCTCAAAAATGAAATGTCCCACTTCGACGCTGAGAAAACCCCCCAAAGAATTCAGAAGGAAGAAGAAAAAGATGAAGAAAAGTTCTATTGCTTTCTGATTGAAGACAAACGAGAGCCCTAGGCTCGTTACTTAAACCTGAAGACCCACTGGGACCAAATACCCAACAGCAATGAACAAAAAATTCCTCTTAAGGGTCAAGCCCATTACTAGCTACAGCTAGCAGTCCAACTAAATAGCAAAAGACAAACTATAGAATAAAATTTATAAAAGCAAGCTATGAAGTTGCCCATGGGCCCTATTGTTGTTTTCAAATGGGTCGGCTCTTGTAAACAGAAGTGTAACAAACCATCCCCTTCAAAGCACAGACGTTTGGCTGCCAAGCTTACTTTGTAACTGAAATTTATTAACTTCCAGCTCATCATCAGTAATCCAATCAAAATTTCCATAATGTACTGCAAGGCCGATGCAAATAGCCTTGAAGGAAACAACATACGGGGAGGACATTTGGTCAAAAACCTCTCTTGCAGACTCATCTTGCCATCTTTCTCAAACCTGGCAGCCGTATCTGCTTATTGAAGCATTCCAACATCATTTGCTCAATCACCAACTGTTAAAGTTTAGTTACTTGTATTATATTAAATAACGTCAGTTTATGAGTTTTTTATAAAATATTTTTTGGGACCAAAACTTTTCTCACTTTTGAAACATGCACGCAACTTTCGAAAAGTTAAAACTTTTTCTGAAAAAGGAGAAATTAATTCTAAAATGTTTGAGACTTTGGTACTACCAGAAAGTCTGATCCCATACATTTGAAATCTCTCCCTGTTTTTGTTTCTCTTCCTCTTCAGAATCAGATTCGAAAGTCTTTTTGGAAGTGATAAATACTTTAATTCCACATGTTATTATAATTTGTAAACATATTTCACCCATTTTTCTAGTAGCTTTCAATAAATTCAAAAACACGAAAGCAGAGAAAGAGGATGTGCATGCAAGGGGATCATCATCCATCGTAATCCAATACTTTTAGAATTACATATATAGGCTGCAGATCTAGAACAGGGCCATGACAGTGCATACTGTTTATATGAAAGTGAGGACCAACAAGATAATAGCAGCTATAGTAGAAGCGCCCCTCCAAGGCATGCTAAAATAAATCGTGTTTTAAGGTAGCCTTCATGATATCATGTAAAGGGTCCTTGTAGAAATTCTTCAAATCCTTAAAAACACGTAAATAATCAGAATTCATGGCCGAGTATGTGATATTGGTTCAGAGACTGTTGACAAAAGCTGCACTGTTTTCATTCCTCTGGAGTTGGTTCCGTAATTACCATTAATTGAGGTTGAGGTGGCCGTTGCGTAATTACCATTAATAATCTCAATGTGATTGGGTTTGCAATTGGTAAATTATTTGTTCGTATCCACACTAGCTATCATATAATTCTCTTAATCCTAAAGGAATGGGGAGGGACATTTTAATTCTTTTGTTTGGTAACAACACATGATTTGTTAATTAAAATCAAATTAGAATTTCTAATCTACTAAAGGACAATTTTTTTAAAGAAAAATGACAGAGATAGAAAACAGTGCAAATTAAAACGACTTTTTGGCCACATTGAGATTCAGCAGATCCCTTTTCTGTGATCCTCTGCTTGCAGAAGCTATTGGTGGTCTTGAAGCTACCTGCTTTGGTCTTAAGTTGAGTCTCAATAAGGTTATTCTAGAGGGAGATTCATAAAAGATTATACAGGACATAGCTAAGGAAGGTGAGTCTTGGTTTGCCACAGGTATGATAGTAGAAGACATTAAGCTGAAGCTGAAACACTTTGAAGAATGGTCGGCCAATCATGTGAGAAGAGATTCTAACAAGGAAGCAAATGTTCTAGCTCACAATGCATTATTGGTTTCTGATGTAATGGTTGACATGTCGGATATCCCTTCCTGTATCCGGTCATTGATTTAAGCTATTCTGATGAATAAAGACAATTTCCTTTCAAAACAAAAAATGACATTGATACAAACTAGATAGAAAAAACAAGGACGAACCACTAGCCATTTTCGACAATCCATTGGGCCAAAATCAACTTCACCTCTCTCCTCTTAACTGTAATAACCACAATTCTATATATTCTCAAAGGCTGCATTGGGCCAATAACTAGCACCGCCATCCCGAAATTCCATCCTAATTCCCCTCATCATCCGCAATCATAATTCCTACCTCCATCCCAACAGCAAGATCGTTGAGTTTCATTTCCTTTTTGTTTCTTCTGTGTAGGTTTTGAACTATAATATATCGCAACTTCTGCAATCTTCTGCCTTTTATTAAAAGCAAATTGGTGCATGCTTTCTTTTGTCAGAAAATATTCAGTAAAGAAGATTTGGATTCGTGGATTGTAACATGAGATAAAGCCTAGTTTGAATAGTGAGCTAAGATAGGATGAGATGAAAGTTGAATAAAATATTGTTAAAATATAATTTTTTAATATAATTTTTGTTTTGAAATTTGAAATAAATGAATTTTTTTATTATATTTTATTTAAAAATTTAAAAAAAATTATAATAATTACATACGATGAGATGATTTGTATAAATAAACCAAGCCTAAAGCCATACAGCAAGAATGTAAATGATTTCGGAAATCTTTTTGCTAAATCTAATGAAAAGAAAATTTAGATTTTTCGTTCATCAAATATAAAAATAAAAAAATAATGGAAACTATCAAAAATTATTTTATAAGAAACGATCGGAACCGAAATGTAAAAATCCTTGTTGCATTCGAGTAATAGAAAGTCTGGCATTGGTTGTGTTATTTGAACCAAGAGCATTTAAAGCATGGGGAAATTGGCCGTTCTCGGGCCGATCCTGGCCTAGTGTAGGCGTGTAGCACAGCTCAATTAATAGTGCTGCATTTTTACTGCTTACTATAGAAGCCCAAAGGGCTCAAGTTTTTATATAAGCAATTGTATGTTATGAACCAATATTCTTACAACTTACAAGAAATTTAAATTGTGTTTAGGTACTGAAGTGATTTACATATTTTATGAATAATAATAATAAATAATAATAAAATATTAAATAGTAGTGAGTAATAATAAAAAGTAATGAAGAGTAAGTAAAAAATAATAAATAGTAATAAAATATTATCAGAGTATTTTAGTATCCAAACTTGACCGTAATTAGTGGGGTATCTATCATGTCCTTGAAAGTTGAAAAACCCTCAAAATGTACATGAATAATAGTAACGATAAATACACAAGTTTTTTACAATTTTTATAATTATTTTACAACTATATTTTAAATAAAGGCATTTTTGTAAAACAAAGTATCATATGACAATGGAACAAAAATTTACTGGGTGTACACTAAGAAAACTTCTATATATCGTATTGTCATCTCACTAGGATAAAAAGATTATGGCATCTTAAAATTTATTGGATTTGATTTTGAACAAACAAGACAATAAATTAGGGGTATTAATGCAATGTCCATAGTGTAAGTATGCACATTAGTAGATTCTACCACGTACAGAGCAGTTTTTGGGTAAATTGGGGGTTTTTTCTAAGTGCAATTGGCTCATTCCCATTGTCTAATTCTATATATTTTGTGGTTAACTTTCCTGGTTTAAATGAACGCTCATGGAAATAAATTACATTTAGTCATACATAGCAATTCTATGGTTTTGAAATTATTGGGTTTGATGAGATGATTAATTCTGGTCTTGATATATCAAATGCAGAAATGAGAGTTATAATTGATTAGAGTATTGCTACTGTGCCACCCAGCTAATTTGATCGCTAGGCGTACCCCTACTACAAATTATATATTTTAATATTTTTCTTTTTCTTTTCTGCATTTTTTTAACATCTTTAAATATTTTTTCAAAAATAAAAAATATACAAATACACCAATTGTCACTTTCTTAATTATGCATTAAATAAAAATAAAATAAAATATATAAACAGTTAAAATGAGGGGCTATATAAGACATATTGTCATTTTCCAATTCATCACGGTGTTCAATAATTGATAGCATACCTACGAATTATGCCGGGCTGGCCCCAACATGTGACTGCGGTACACTAGACCTATATTACTTAATCATTCAAGAAATATTAGTAGAGTTGTCAAGGAACTCTACCAATATTTAAACATGACTGCATGTTTACGTCGACCATGACGTGGATTGTCCAATTGAAGTGGAATCACCCCCACTATCACTTCCGGCCAATTGTTTTATTCGATGAAGTGCATGTTCGAGACTATGGTACTACAACTGGTGTTGGACATGAAGTTTCTTAGGATAGTGATGCAAAACAACAAGTTGAGCTACCAAGTGAAGGGTATTCGATCGATCTGTACCAGTGTTTTCTGAGATGGATATTTATACTGAATTTGAGAAGTCAAATATACATCATTAGGATGATGAGCAATGTCGAGGAAGATGACTAGTATGAGGATGATTGTGACTGAGTTGGAGCTCAGTGACATGAGTGATACATACTTGGGTGAAGATAATGAGGCCAGACTTGTATCCTAAGGAGGTATCCCTTTACATGTTGGTTGGTTTGGTATGCATGCCGACCAAGATTAGGTAGTGGAATCGAACTATGGAGATATCATAGAGTTCTAGAGATTGACGCCAATGTTCATCCAGTACTGTTACACCCAGGCTTAACACCAAGTCCATGTACTGTTACTTTATTGAGGGTAAGTTGTGTGAGAAGTTCATTTGAAATTTAATTAGTAATTTTGAATAGATCACGTGCTCAAAATTTATTTTAATAGAATATGAATTTTTTTAAACAAAAATTACATTTAATGGGTCAATATTTCGGAAACCTCATTTGAGATTTATTGAATAATTTAGTATAAACTAACGGACAAAAATATTTGGTTACTTGGGATTTTTAATTAGCATTGAGAGTTAAAGTTTATTTTAAGGTCCGTTTGGGTTTAGTAGATAATTTTTGGTTCAATAAATGAGTTAAAGTCCTTTTATATATATATATATAATTTATAGATCAAGTGGGCCTTTACAATTTAGTAGGGGGCCAAGAATTTATTCTTAAAGCCCAAGCTCACCTACTCAACATCTCATGCATATATATATAAATTCTTTAAGAATAATTACTTTCCTCTTCTAGTGAGAGAAAGTCCCCCTTCTCTCTAGGAAACAAGTCCGGCGAAAACAGTCAGAGGGAGGTGGGAGCCTCGGCTCCTCCCTCCCTCTCCCTTTTTTTCTCAGTCTTGTTTTTAGTTTTCTCTTCCTCTGTTTTCATTTTCATGTTTTATATTGATAATAAAATCTGAGTTTGTTGTACTTCCACGGCCTCCACCAGGCTTGGTTCCCGGGAGTCTCAACCATTTTTCACGCAATTGGGCGGGGAGATTTTACACGATGAAGGTAGAGAAACTCGGCTTCATATGGCCTTGGATTTGGGTGGCTGAAAATCAAAGACCTAATCTGGTGTTCCTGACTGTTTGGCTGAGGTGTTAGCTTCCATACGTATAAAATGAGTAAGTATGTTTTTGAGAGATGTATGGAGGGTAGCCTGGAAAATGGTCTGCTGAGGGATGCTTTGGAGGTTTTACGGCGTGAACGGGGGCAGGGCAGCTTGCTCTCGGAGGCGATGGATTGCATGTTGGGTTGGGATGGTTTCCGTGGGGTTAAGGCCTCTGTTTTATCCATGGAAAACAGAGGATGTTTTAGGATGCATGCCAACTTACATGAGGGGGATAAGGGGTCCTTTTGGGGCGGAGCCCTACCGTAACTCATGGTGGAAAACTTCATGGATGGTGGTCGGAGAAGGGGGTCAGCGTCAGTCTAGTTTATCTTGTTTCCTGCTTTCGAATCGTTTCTCTGTTTTCCTGCTTTCTCATTTTACAGTCTAGTTTATCTTGTTTCCTTTTTGTGGGTTAGCTCTAGTTCTTGATTGGTTCTTCCATTTGGTTAAATGTAATAAGAATTACGGTGGCTGAGGCCTTCCGTCTAGTTGGTTTTTGGGTTTGTTTTTTAGTCTGTAATAAGGGATTTCGATCGGTGGCAGTGTGCTTCCAGTGGCTGTCATGAGGAGATTCCAGTCATGCAGGCTGCATGCTTGAAAATCATTTGCACCGTTGAGTCGTCCGTTTGCTCGGTCATGCTTGCTGTATGCTTGATGATTGCAGGTTATGGCAGGACGTAGGGTGGGCTGGGGAAGTTACGGAAAGCAGGGATAGTGGGCGACAAAAGTGGGGAGCTGCGTGGGCATGAAAGTGCAGTGAGTGGATGGGCGTACAGTGTGGACGTACGGTGTGGAGCACTGGGTTTTTTTTTTTTCAGTTGAGTTTGTTTTATTTTGTTTTGTCTGTTATGATTAAATGAGAATATTCTGAAGTAGGCAATTCCCTTACCTCTTTTAGAGGAGTAGGGTAGTGAGTCCCTATCCTTCTTTGGAGGATGATGGTGAAAATCCCCCTCCTCCTTTGGAGGGAGGGAGTGAAATGAGTTGTTTTCTCACAGACAAGTCGAGATGGACACTTTTGTTTTTACAGAATCTCGCATCTCAGAAGGGCTGTGTCATTGGAGAGTTCTATGAAGTTTTATAGACAGTGTCCGGTACAATGAAAGTTGTGTACGGAGGGACGTATAACTGATGAGTAGTTGGCTTGTAATCAGTACTTGTTCCTGTACTTATTGGTCACAACTGTAACTTCTTTCATTCATGAATTGAATTGAAGTCTATTTCAAAAAAAAAAAAAAAACATCTCATGCATGCTTCGTTCTCCTCTTTCATTCTCTTGGGTTTCCATTTACCTATATATACAGATATATCCCTCTCTTGCATGTAGAAATTCCCTATAATAGGGTGGTTGCTGTCGCCAGACACTACCCAAGCCCTCTCTTGGTTCCTCCACTCAAGCTCACGGGAAATTCTTTTCCATGCGTAGAAACATGGAGGTCACACAAGCACCGCAACCCTATACATGCACGACAGCACTTTCGTATATATCAAGCCCTACCTTATTGCACCTCCACAAGCTGCCAGCCTCACGTTTTCGTTGACCCATACTCCTCTGCGGTAGCATCTGGTCAGGCAGAGAGAAAGGAAACCAATCCACTAAGCAACCTCTCATCACAGCCAAAGAAGCTCACACATCTCATGACTTTGCAACCTTCCAGCCTCCCTTTAGCCCAACAATGAAGGACAATCGTCACGAGAGGGTATATAGTATTTGTGGCGAAAAAATGTCACAAAAAATCATATAATTGCCGTATAAAGTACCGATGCTATGGGTGACTTACTTTTCTCTTTAGCTCGATGGGATGAGCACGGCAACTATGAACTCGTTGCAATTGGGGCTCTTTTGCGGTGATTTTAATTGCGGCAAAAAAGTAGATCACCATAATAGGCCTTTTTGTTTGTAGTGAAATTCGATTTGTGCCTTGAGTGTAAGTCATTTTAAAATTTACTAAAAATAAAAGTAATTATATATATACAAGTACAAATTTAAAAACAAATTAAAGACGGCTAACTATTCCAATCATACCTTATTTTGCTGACAAACAAGTTTGGTCGAGGGCCACGTGATACTTCTATATATAATATGAGCAGTGTTATTCTGCCACCTGAATAGTACCTCTTAACTTACCGTTAATTTACTTTTAAAATTCTTTTATTTCTTTACTTTTCATATTTTTTAAATATATAAAATAAAAAATATATCAATATACTTAAAATTACTTCATTAATTATTAAGTAAAAATAAATAAGTTTTTTTTAATTAAACATTACACTTAAACGATACATTTGAGTAAACAAACTAACTTTATTCATATAATATTCCTACGGGATGCCTACTCAGTAAAAGTGCGTGCTTATTATATAAGAAACTTTACCGCCATGACTTCTTGTGATAGGATAGAAGTATTCATCTATATTTCATGATTACCTAATAACTTTCTGTCTACTCTTGTAATACGAATGTCGTAGTATTTTCATTTTGGATAATACTTTATCCACCTACCGAATGTGGCTACCGATTGTACTTTTTATTTTTTTTAATATATATTTTTTTATTTAATGATTAAGAAAGTATTTTTAAATGATGTTGTGATTTTTGTTTATTTTTAAAAAATATTTAAATATATTAAAAAAATACATATAAAAAATGAAAAAAAAAATCTGTTTTGTCTTTTCGGTGGCCACCTTCGGTGGCGTTTCTCTGCGGACGTAGCAATGTCCTTTTCATTTTATAACAATATGCTATATATTTAATTAAAATTTTTACATAAGTACTAATTATTGTTAAAATAAAATCATATAATATGATGAGAATATTTTTAATGCAATTGAAAAAGGAAACTGGTGTGGGCTTGAACCTGACTTTAGTTTTTCCGTAAGAAAGAATATTCAACTTTGACAAGTTAATTATTATTTGTCCATTAATTAAGAATTAATTTTTTCAAATAGAAAATTCGCTCACGCGAGCAATGTGCTTTCACATTCATGTAAGGGTCTAACTAATTGGAAGATAGTAAGGTTTGTTTAATTAGATGCAATTCTCCCGCCACTCATAACTGGGACGAAGTTCTTTATGGAAGTTATGAATAGAGAAATACTAATTATACTTAAGAAAAAAATATAAAATAATTTTAAAAGAAAATTAATAAAATGAGTCTTATACGCACAATTGTAAGTATATATTGTAAGAAATTTTTATTTAATTTATAGAGATAGAATTCTTCAACTATCTGCATGAAAATCACATGTAAGTCTATGTTGCGAAAATAAGCATATAAGAAAACACACCGGAATTAGCCATGATGAAATCTCCTTAAGTTCTTTTTTAATCTTTACTCCAATGATCTCTTGCTATCTCCTTTGATGACTCTGTAAAGAAAACTTGTAGAATCTATTTCTCTCACTTGATCCATTTTTTTATTTTCTTCACTAGAATTTATGGGAAACTCTGTTAAAAATGTTGCGGATAGAGAGAGGACAATTTCCTACGTTAGATAAAACTCTT
Organism: Carya illinoinensis; assembly: GCF_018687715.1. Taxonomy (NCBI): domain Eukaryota; kingdom Viridiplantae; phylum Streptophyta; class Magnoliopsida; order Fagales; family Juglandaceae; genus Carya; species Carya illinoinensis. Next base: position 25,455,137 of record NC_056767.1, read on the forward strand.
ATACCACTCCCCATAAAAGTAGGTAAAATAGGAAAACTTCCCCTATTATCTCTCACTAAATTAAACGTCAATTTCTTTTCCAAAGTCAAATAACTACCTTATCCTATCAAATTCAAATAATGTCAATTCCCTTTTCATGTAGGACATTATTTTAATATTCTCCAACTCAGTCCATATGAATGACACTTATTTAAATTGGCAAGGTAAACATAATCTACGCATCAAATTAGCTCATTTGCACTTTAGTGAGATTATAATAATATCATAATTAAATAATTTACCAACATGAGTCATGGTGGTAAATATCATTAAAGCTATATCTTCCCTTCCATGCACTACAATGCTAACAAATTACTTAATTATAATTCATAATGGGAAATAACTGTAATGTCCCCATAATGTCTTTGTCAAAAATGATTCCTGTCATCAATAATCCATCTCCATAATTACGTACTTGATGGTAAACAGGAAAAAAAATGTCAGAAACACAATCAGCTATATCTCTATAAATGTTATAGAACAAAAACATAAAGATCCACAAACATACCTTAGGGATTGCAACCAAAACCCATATGATCAACATGTTCCTTAAATGTCTTTGGAACCCTTTAGTCAAAGGATCTACAATCATGAGCTCAGTTTCAATATGTTCTATAATCACTCTTTGTTTTTTAACTTCCTTCTTAACAGCCAAAAATTTGAGCTCCATGTGCTTAGTGCCCTTAGAATATTTGTCAATTTTAGAGAAAAAGACTGCTGCAGAATCAGCACAATACACTATCAGCACCCTGGCAATACTGTCGACAATTCCAAGTCCTAAGATAAAATTTCGTAACCATAAAGCATGAATTATGGCCTCAAAGCATGCCACAAAATCAGCTTCTATAGTAGATGTTGCTATGACAGTTTGTTTGATACTTTTCCATGATATTGCTCCTCTAGCTAATAGGAACAAGTAACCAAAAGTTGACTTATAACTGTCAATACAACTAGCAAAATCTGAGCCAGAGTAGCCAATTACCTCCAATTGATTAGACCTTCGATACGTGAGCATATAGTGTCTTGTTCCCTTAAGGTATCTAAAACCTTCTTTGTAGCTTTCCAATGCTCCATTTCGGGTTTACTTTGGTATCTCCCGAGCATTTCAACTACAGAGCTAATGTCTGGACTCGTACAAGTTTGTACATACGTCAAGCTTCCAACAACAGATACATAAGGAATATTTTCCACTCTTTTCTTTTTCAATGCATTTTGTGGACAATGGACAATCATTTTCACTCAATTTGTCCACTTTACAAATGGGAGCGGGAGTGGCTGCACATTCAACCATATTAAATCTTTTAAGAATTTTATTAATATTTCCCTTCTGAGACAACCCTAACAATCCACGTGATCTATCACGAAATATTTCAATTCCTATCACGTAAGTTGCCTCACCCATATCTTTCATTTCAAAGTTCATAGAAAGAAATCTCTTGGTTTCAAGTAGTAAGATCACTACTGGCAAGCAATATATCATCAACATACAAAATCAAGAAAATAAACTTGCTCCCATTGACTTTTAGATATATACACCGATCAACTGTGTTTTTCTTAAATCCAAAGGACGTGACGGTATCATTGAACTTAAGAAACCATTGTTTGGAAGCTTGTTTAAGTCCATAAATTGACTTCTTTAATTTGCATACAATATGCTCCTTTCTTTTAATCAAGAAACCTTCAGGTTGATCCATATAAATCTCTTTATCTAAATTCCCATTTAGAAAAACAGTTTTCACATATATTTTATGTAACTCCAAATCGAAATGAGCCACCAGAGCCATTATGATTCTAAGAAAGTCATTCTTCGATACAGGAGAGAACGTCTCTTTGTAATCAACACCTCCCTTTTGAATGAAACCTTTTGCAATAAGTCTAACATATGTCATTCAATATTGCTATTGCAGTCATGTTTGGTCTTAAAGACCCACTTACACCCGATTGTCTTAAAACATTTAGGTAAATCAACAACGTCCCAAACTTCATTCTGTTTCATTGATTTCAACTCCACTTTTCAGACTCACTACTTTCAATGGCTTGTGAAAACGAAACCAAATCTTTATTTGTCCATAAATCATAATCAGATTCTTGCAGATATACCAAATAATCATCTGAAATAATTGATTTCCTTTCTCTTTGAGACCTCCTTAATGCTATTCCTTGTGATTGTTCTGCAACCAGTTCATTGGTGACAATCTTATTATGGAGTGACTTATCACTAGATTGTTGTTCGATGTTATCAGACTGTTCGAAAACTAGAGAAACAACAATTTTCGTTGAAGTTACGGGTATCGGGGATAGGCACCTGAACTTCTTCTATGATCACATTACGTGATACATCACTCACACTAATTTTACCATTCCCAAGGAATTTGGAATTTTTGATTTCCAATATTCTTGTACTATATATGGTTAGGACAATAAAACTTATATCCTTTAGACTTCTCTAGGTAACCAATAAAGTACCTGCTTACAGTTCAAGAATCCAATTTCTTTTCATGTGGATTGTAGATCCTAACTTCTATTGGACAACCCCAAATATGAAAGTGTCTCAAGTTCGGTCTCATTCTCATCCACAATTCAAAATGAGTCTTTTGAGCTGCCTTACTAGGAATTCGATTAAGCAAATAAACAGTTGTCTTAAGGGCCTCAGTCCACAAGGAAATGGGTATTGGAGAGTTACTTAACATACTCCTAACCATTTCTATAAGAGTATGATTACGCTTTTTAGCCACACCATTCTGCTGAGGCGTATCAGGCATTGTGTGTTGAGCACAAATACCATGCTCTTTTAGGAATTTAGCAAATGGTCCCGGATATTGTCTTATTCCATCATACCTTCTATAATACTCACCGCCTCTATCCGATTGAATGATTTTCACATTTCTATCTAATTGTCGCTCAACTTCAGCAATATATGCCTTTAAAGCATTTATTGCTTGAGACTTTTCATGCAACAAATAGACATAACCATAACGTGAAAAATTATCAATGAAAGTGATAAAATACTTTTCTCCACCAAAAGACTGTGAGTCGAAATGTTCACAAATATTAGTGTGGACAATCTCGATTTTTTTTTTTTTTTTTTTTTTTTACTTCTTGTGACACCTTTCTTTGTATGTTTGATTTGCTTTCATTTAATGCAATCCACACATACATCGAAGTCAGTAAAATCAAGATTCGGAAGAATATTGTCTTTTACTAATCTCTCCATTTTTTCTCTGGATATATGACCCAGTCTTTTATGCTACGAAATAGAAGAATTTTCATTAATTTTGCTACATTTAGTTCCAACATCATGATGCTGGGTGAGAAGAGTTTTTGCAAAATTTTTGTTGATATTAAATCTATATAACCCCTAAGATAAAACACCAAAACCAACAAATGAGTCACTTCTCAACAAATGAAAACCTTTATTGTCAAAAACTAAGGCGTATCCATCATAATCAAGTCTTGACATGGAAATTAAATTTCTAGAAATAGTAGGAACATAAAGAGTATCAAATAGGTCCAAACAGTGCCTTGACTCTAAAAGCAAACGTAAAGTTCCAACACCAACAACTGGTACTTGAGTTCCATTTCCCAAAACTATAAAATGCTCATTTCGTTTATGTTCTAGATTGAAAGGTATCCCTGCATTGAATTGGAAACATGAATAGTAGAACCAGAGTCAATTCACCATATATTAGAAGAAACTTGTGTCATATTTGATTCGAAACATATATAAGCTAATAGCTTACTCTTCTTCTCGAGCCAAGCTCTACGTTTTGGGCAATCTTTCTTTAAATGCCTATATCCATGACAAAAATAGCATTTAGGTCCATTCTGTTCCTTCTTGCGAGCCCCATTAGCATGAGAAGCTCCTGCAACCTTCAATAGATCTTTCTTGAAACTCTTCTTCGGTTTCTTTCCTTTACTTCCAACTCCATGACTCATAGCATTAACTGAATGTTGTCCTTGTTGCTTAAGCCTTGCCTCTTATTAAACAAGCATATTTGGCAATTCATCCACATTCCACTTTCTCTTTATAGTGTTATAGTGAATCTAAAATGGCCCATATTGAGCAGGCAATGAATTCAAAATGAATTGAACAAGGAAACTTTTATCAACATTCATTCTCAGAGTTTTGAGTCTGGTAGCTAGATTGGTCATTTCAAGGACATGCTAATTCATTCCACAGTTACCATTAGATTTCATGGTGGTAAGCTCAGCCATTAATCTCTCTCCAAGGGACTTGTCTTCTCAACTGAATCGATCTTCCACAGTTTTGAAATATTTCTTTGCATTTTCAATTTGAGGAAGCGTTGACTTAATATTGTTCGCAATACACATTCGCATAAACATGATGCTCAATCTGTTCGATCTTTCCCATGACTTAAACAAAGCTTGCTGCTCCGAACTGCCTGCTTCAGTAATAGCAGTTGGTTTGTCAATTCGTAGTACTAAGTCAAGATCTAGAACACCAAGATGAAACTGAATCTATTCTTTCCAGTCAGAGAAATTAGTTCCATTAAAGATAGAAACAGAAGAAATTAGCGAATGAAGTGAAACAAGAATTGGCACTGCAATACAAATTATCACAATATTAATGTTTTGAGAAAATCACTTTCATTAGTAATATTGCATTCAATATTTGGATTAACTAATGCAATATACTAACATTCAAACTTAATGGTGATTTCCATTCACCTAAGCATAATTGATAACTCTTCAAAGTTCGATTGGTTTGTCACCTTTGGGCATCCATTCCAATCTCACTATCAATTCTATCAATTATCTTAATTAATTTAATGATTATTTGAAGGTTGGTGCACCTTTGGGTCAAACCATAATAATCAAATAATCATTCAATAATATTTTTGCAAAGTTATAATTCAATTCAATATTTACAACTTTTCCTAACAGGATTGCTTTAGTGACAACAAACTAATCATAATATAAATATTGATTGATAAATAATGAAGCAAAATTTGTCCACGATCAAAACAGATAAATAAAACTCACAATAAAAAAATTATCATAAAATAGAGTAGTTTAATTGGTAAGCATGCATTGTTTGAATAGCAATTCTCTTTTAATTGTCTCAATTACATGTAAAATCTGGCCCATGACAGTTTAGCCCAAGCATGCAAAATAGTACAATTATTAACCCAACACAAGTGAGCCCATAACACAGCATTATTATCATAAAAACAAAAACGTGGCGTGTACTATAATCTTGAACCCAAAATAATAAGTGAGCCACTGAGCCCAATAAGACAAGAAACGTGGCTAGCATAAACCATAATCTTGGGCCCAACAAATGCTCACATAAATTAAAAAACAATCATTAAACAAAATACGGTGAGTCCATCATAAAACAAATCAAATTGTGAAATTCCAATAAATCCGGCGAAAACATGGGAACAAGATGAACAGTCGAATTTAGCAATCAATCAATAGTAAGATATGAATTTGTGTTCCAAACATTATAGAACACAAAGCATTGCACACGAAAACAATAGAGAGATTGAGATTAGAATCAAAAGAGAAATTTTGAATTGGAAAACATTAATGAAGTCGATCTCTATATTAAAAAGAAAATCATGATAGTTTCAACCTGACTCTGATACCACACGTAAGAATTTTTTATTTAATTTGTAAAAATAAGATTCTTCAACTATCATGAAAATCACATTTAAATCTATAATGCGAAAATAAGCATATAAGAAAACACACTGGAATCAGCCATAATGAAATCTCCCTTAAGTTCTTTTGATCTTTATTCCGATGATCTCTTACTATCTCCTTTAATGAATCTGTAAAAAAAACTTGTAGAATCTATTTCTCTCAGTTGACCCTTTTTTTTTTCTAGACCAGAATTTATGAGAAACTCTATAAAAAAAAATGTTGTGGGTAGAGAGAGGACAGTTTCCTACGTTAGATAAAACTCTTATACCACTCCCCATAAAAGTAAGTAAAATAGGAAAACTTTCCTTCTTATCTCTCACTAAATTAAAGGTGCATTTCTTTTCCCAAACCAATTAACTACCTTATCCTATCAAATTCAAATAATGTCAATATTACCCTGTCATGTGGGACATTATTTTAATATATATATATATAGCATAACTAATAAAGTCTTCATAATTGTGTTTTTTTTCACAGACCTCTGTCTTTAAATTTCTCTGGCTTAACCTTCTTTCTTGTGGGCTTCTTCGTCCGGCTGTTGGATCAATATGATGCAATATATATTAATAGAAAAGTATGCTTTGCACCTTCAAATTATAAAGATTTTGTACGTTACTACCTTCTCAAACTACCAAATGTTAACATTTTGCACTCTCCATATATATTGAAAACTCAGTCGTGAAGATTATGCGGCCACATGATTATGATTAGCTAAGTTTCATTCATTCAATCATGTCTATATATAATCAAACTGAGATGTTGCCAGCCAATTCTTTTTTTTTTTTTTTAAATGAATTTAGCTCGCATACACAACAATCATCACTTTCATAAAAATTGTTAGGATGATCAACTGCAATAACCTCTAATTAAATTAAACTTTCTTAGAACTTATTTAATTACAATGCATTCTTGTGAACTTCTCCGAGTTTGTCTTAGTTTGTTCAAAGAAACACTTCACACATCTCCCTTGATAATTTTCCATTGAGCACAGTCTTTTGTTGTCATCGTGAAAAGGTTCTGTTCAATTTGCAAAGGGGATCAAGAACCTTTGTAAATATGACGAACATCTAGGCCAGGTGATGAGAGTGCTAGGGCAAGCTCTTGGATTGTTTTGACATATCTTTGAGCTCGTTTGCCCGCTTTGTGACTGTACGTATTGATATTCATTTTCTGTTGAAGGATTTGTTTCATCTCAAATGTTATTACTTGCTTATTGATCAACAATCGACTATTGATGCGGGACACGATTTAGATTAATTATGACGTCTAGTTTTAACAGATGATCAATTTAGAGGAGACAAGAGATTCGCCTAAAAACAAAGAGAAAACTTTGAAAATGATTGATTAATAATAAAATTTGAAATTATTTTATAAAACCCACAAGCCAAATTTAAATAGCTGCAAAATTTGAAATTATGAAGATTTTTCTAAAAATAGAAAAATCTAAATTATTCTATGAGAAATTAATACATAAATAAACAAGAATATACTACAAAAGATTTGGTCAAAATTAAAATTAGAATCATTTCCAAACTTGAAACTAAATATTTATTAATAAGGTAAAAATGAATATAAATATATGATTTAAGGGAAAATAACTAATATTGCCTTTAGTCCAAGGAAGATTTTAAGCTTTTCCTTCCATATTTGTACAAATTCATCTTCTTAAGGTAATAATTCAATGTAATCAACATAGAATTCGGACCTAAATACCTCATATCAATTTGGGGTTTGCATCAACTACCAAGTAATTGTTCCCTTAAATTTCTTCATAATTAACAAATTAATTTTGAGCCACTAACATTAGATACAACTAAATGAATGATCACATTGCCCGCTTATTCAACTCTTATTGTACCAATGCACTATAAGAAAAATGATCGTTTGTGATTAGGTATTTGCAATGAAAATGATCATTTGCATGCGATGAGAATGAACATTTTCATCATAAATACCTAACTATGAATAATTGTTTTTATAACAGTGATGCTTGTTCTAAGAGCATCCTCATAAGTTCGGCCAAAGTTGAAGGATGGCCAAAATTTAGATAATCTGTGCCATAAAGACCTCACATTGGATTTGGAATTACTAAAACAATTTGGATTTTAGCTACAGTGCTTGGCCAAAGATAGAAGACTACAAGTGGTTCATCCAACATTAAAATACTAGTTTCTCACTCAAAGCAAACACCTTCTTTCCATTCTCTCATCCCATAACTCTCTCTCTCTCTCTCTCTCTCTCTCTCTCTCTCTCTCTCCCATTCCTGATTTGCACGAAGCTGAGCCCCTCCACTATCTCTCTCTCTGTCACCCACATTGCTCTCTGTTTTTAGGCATCCCAATCTGTAAGTGCTTTCTTTCATGAGCTTTTTTTCTCAGTTTCTTGATTTTAAATACTTTGGCTGTCACTATACTTGATTTTTTTTGTGGAAGTGGCTTGAAGAAGGGCTAAATATTTCAAATTTATGTGCAAAGGTTGGTAGGGCCGAAGGTGCCCTCCATTTTGAAAGTTAGGGTTTTTTTATTTTGGGATTGACAGCTAAAATTATGTGGTGTGAATGCTACTATGGCCTTGCTATTTTTGTTGGTATTCATCTTTCTACTAGTGTCCTGGCACTTTATCCATGTTGCCTCTGTTTTCGTGATCCAATAATAAAATTTTCAAGAATGATACCTACATGTTCTTGGCAAATTTTTCTTTCATATAATTCTTGGCAAATTTTTGTTTTGAAGAATGTTACTGTCCATTATTATAAACCAATATGGTCAATATTATTGGTTCATGTAATGCTATGGAGGCTGTTTTGACTTTGTTACTTGCTGCATCTCAATATGTAGCTTGCTGCATCTCAATATATAACTTGCTGCATCTTAATATGTAATGTTACTAGCTTAAATTGTTGTTTTGACATTAAAATACTTGCAAACTGTTTTGACTATCTCCTCTACTTAAATTATTGTTTTGACTTTGTTACTTGTTGACTGTTTTATGAAGGATTGATTCACACTTATTGGATGATCCCTTTTTCACCACACTCTTGTAAAGTGGTGCAAAAGGTATTATTAACCCCCCTACCCCCCTCATTGCTAGCATCTTGCATGATAATGTTGAGGCTGAGGTTGAAGTGACACAACCTATAGGGAAAGTTAGGGCTCAAACTAAACTATCCCAATGGGGTGTGTCCTTCACCGTGAAAAAAGACAACCTCCTTGTATCAGGGTGACTCAACATTAGCATAGACGCTATTAGGAAAATTGACCAAAAGTTCACCCAATTGTGGATAAGAATTTATGATTATTTCAATACTTATAAATAACCTAATTGGCCTGAACATTTTTTGGGGTCATTGATTAATCGATGGTCAACCATCCAAAAAGCAACAAACAAGCTTTGTGGTTACTTGGCCCAAGTTGAATCAATGCATTCAAGCGGTAGCAATGAACAAGACAAGGTATGTTTCTAATTATTATAAATTTGGATTGAAATATATATTAATATTTTTATGATTGTTGTTTAGATTGAGAAGGCAAAGGTAATGTATTGATCAACACAAAAAGCCACCTATAATTTGGACCATTGTTGGAACCTATTGAGGCACCAACCAAAATAGCAAGTGCATATGGATAATTTGCCAACAAAGAGAAAGAAAGGTTGCTCTAGCATTCCAACTGCTAATTTCATGGATGTAGACATTTGTGAGAGTATGTCTATCAATGTGGAGAGGCCACTATGCAAGAAAGCTGAAAAAGAAAGGGAAAGAAAAAGAAAACACAAAGAATATTCACCTAATGAGTTTGATGAAAGGTTAACTCACATGGAAAGTGATAGGAAGATGATAATGATTGAGTGATAGGAAGCAGTAAGCCGAGCTAATAGGGACATGATTGAGATGATAGAACTTAAGAAGAAGAAGATGGAAATGTAAATCATGAGTTTGAATGTTGATAACATGAATGAGGTGCACCAAGAATACTTCAGGACACTGTAAATGGAAATCTTAGAGAAACATAGGAATGAATTGAATCAAATGTAGTAGTTGAGTGGAGGGAGAAGTGCACTGAAGAGTATCACAACAAATTGAACCTAGTAATACATTGCATAGTTTTACTATTTTTGGTAGTTGCTATTTTTGGTTAATATACTAAAGAGTTGTTGTTTTTGCGTACTTGGAAATCCTAGTAGTTGTTGTTTTTGGTTAGTATATTGCACAATTTTGCTGTTTTTGGTAGGTGCTATTTTTGGTTAATATATTGCACAATTTTGCACAGTTTTGTAATTTTGTTTTTGGTCAACACTATATTGCATAGTTTTGTAATTATGAGATTAATATCGCTTAATTCTGAGCTTAATTCTGTGTTTTTGCTAGTACTACTCAAAACTATTTTTGCTTCTAAATTTTATTGAATACTTAGAACAATCATGTGGATATTTTTTGTAAAAGAAAAGCTAGAGGCCGGACGGGTTTGAAAAGCCTTTTTACACTGGGCCAATAATAACGTGCCATGTAGTCACTTTATGAAAATCCAAATTAGAGCCGCATATAGCCGAAGCCCTCTCTTCCCCTCCCCCATCCCTCTGTAACCCGATTCTCCCAACCCACGCCCTTTCTCTCCCAGTGGCAACAATTAACGGCAAAAATAATAAGCATAATTTTATTGGCAAGCCATGCCCTCCCAACGACCCTTTCTCTCCCAAGCCACGCCCTCCCCGATTCCTTTGTAACAAATTTTATTGGCAACAATTAACAAGCATAATCTTTGAAGAATAAAAATAGGACACAAACCATGCAAATAATAAGAACCCCAAACCTCAGATCAAAATCCAACAACATGAATCAGGTAATCACACATAAAAACCCGAATTTCAAAAATTTACCCCAAGCAAAATTAGCCTCTCGAAAATGCGATTGGGGTGCAGGCACTCAGCATACAATAAAGGATGATTCCAAACCCAGCAAAATTATTGGAAAAGAATTCATAGCTCTGTTTTTGAGGTTTTTTTTTTTAAAGGAAAATTGCAGAATCAATGGATTTACCTCAAGAAATATGTTATCCGTAATCCAACTAAAATCTATAATCTGTTAATTAGATCATGAATAATTTACTAACTGCAGCCAAGACGAGAAAGAGCTACAAATATAATACTTGGACTAAAAAAAAAGGGATCTAAGATAGAAAATGAGATTTAGAGAAGAGAAAGGAAGGGAGGGAGGGAGGAAGTGAATCGAGAGATAGAGAAGGAGAGACTTACAGAGTGAGAGAGGCGCATTGTTGAATATTGTGAGGAGCAGAAACGATGTTCTGGTTGTTGCCTCTAGCTTTGTGGGAGAGAAAAGGACGTGGCTTGGGAGAATCAGGTTATAGAGGGATGAGGGAGGGGGAGAGAGGGGTTTGGATGTGTGCAACTCTACTTTAGATTTTCATAAAGTGCCTACGTGGCACGTTATTATTAGCCCGGTGTAAGAATGCTTTTCAAACCCGTCCAGCCTCTAGTTTTTCTCTTTTTGTAACTATATGACATATTTCTGGGTTTTTTTGGTTTAGCATAGCAAATGTGTGTAAAAATTCATGTGGATGTATTTGGTTTTTCTGTAACTACTGTTATGTGTTGTAATTTGAGAATTTCTTTTTATTAGGGGTGGGCAGCGGGGGCCAGCCCCTTGCTATCCCGCTCCCGTCCACCCCGCCTCCGTATGGGCAGACGAGGTAACCCTCACCGCACATGCCATGGCGGGGTCCCCCGCCTCGCATGAAATACACTAAGCGGGGGCGGGGGGCGGGCAAGGCTTAACCCCGCCCCTCTTTTTCCCCGCCCCACACTTTCTTTATATTTATAAATATATATTTATATTTTACAAATTGTATATATATAAATATATATTACAATACAGTAAGTCCCACATTGCCTAAGTAAGACTCTTGTATGGCCTTGGAGTTCTATATAAGGTAGCCTAGGGTACCCATGCCATTTGCAATCTTATGAACAAGTCTCACTCTCTTGTGACTCTTATGAATAAGTCTAACAAATTTAGAAATTAATAACATAATTTTTATGTTAATAGTTTTTAAATTATTATTATATATATAAATTTTAATTTACGATTTAATTATATAATAATTTGGGTCTAAATTTTTTTTTTAAGCCCAACAGAACATAGTGTTCTTGAAGTGGGCGGGGGTGGGGGGCCCCATCCCTGCCTCCCAGGGGCGGGGCGCTGGATAGAATTTCCATCCCCCGCATATGCAAGGGTGGGGTGCGGGGAAGGGGTGCCCCCACCCCCGCATATGCGTGTAGCACCCCTACTTTTTATGCCGCTGTACATGGTATGTTGTTAGACACGAACACTAGTATGTTACTAGACATGGTAATTTCTTGTTGGAAATATAGATTTATGTAGGTGTTTTCTGTAATTAAGATGGTGTTGAAAGTGTAGATTTCTTGTAGCTGTTTATGTTGATGTTTTGTAATTAAGAAGGTGTTTTCTTGTAGGTGTTTATGTAAGTGCAGTTTTCTTATTGACATGAACATGATTAGTATATTGCTAGATATTTGGTTAGTAATTAAGAAATTTACATAGAATTTTGGATGAGTTTAATCAAATATTTTTGGTTACTAGCATTAAATGACATTTAAAAATATGATTTTTTAATATTAATTTAATTAGCATATAATTATTATTAATATTAAATTGGTAGAACTACAAAATATGATAAAAATAAACTAAATAAAAAAATTAATCAATTAATAATATTTTTTTATTATATAGAGAGTGAATAGATAATCCAATCTGAGGATTGAATTTAAATAGAATAGACAAATGTAAGCTCATGTGATATTAGCTAAATTTTGAAGATACATTTGGTCAAGCCAATAAAGATGCTCTGAAAAAAAAAAAAATTACATCATTCATTCTTCATCTATCACAATTTTACAATATTAATACAATTTAGATCTAGATTTGACTGTTAAATCATATGAAAAATTAAGCCAATCAAGTGATGATTCCATCACAATCATAGAAAATCACAAGAAATGTTTGAGAGCAATGCACATGGATAAATTGTCTTAGCTATATATGGGCGATTGAGTTCGACGTATAATATACGTTATTGTCTCAAGTTCTTTAAAATTTCAAAGATGGGCTTTTCAGCCTCAATTTAATGCATGTTTGGGATTATAGTGGGAAATATAGTTTGTAATTTTAGGACTTATAACTTATAACTTAAGTAATAAGTTAAACTATTAAAAAGTTATTTACTGTTTGGTAACAATATGTTTAAAGCAATTTCAAATATGTTACGTTTGTTTGGAAACAAATTAAAAAATACTTTCTAAGGTAGAAATGACGATTATTTAAATTTTTAAAAATTATGATCATATTCTTGAAAGTTTGAAAGTTATAATTATCTTAAAGTTGTATAAATATAATTCGAATTATGTTTCGCATTATCCAGAAAATCACTTTTGAGAAAAAGCATCAAAATGATGTTTTTCCTCAAACGTACTTTTTAGTTTATTTGAGATTAAAAGTGTTTTAATATGTAACACCCAAACAACCTAATTTTTTCATTAAAGAGTTTTTAACAATATTTAAGTACTTTTTAAGACTCCTAACGCAACACAAACAGGTCCTTAGTGCTGCTTTTGTTACTAAAAATTGTAGACTGGATTGCTCTTTCACGCGAGAAGATCATAGATCAATTTTCTTATTATATATATATATGTAAGTTGATCGAGAAAGAATAGACTTATATCTCATCTTACCCCACCTCATCTCATTTTATCTCAATATCCAAATATTAAAAATATAACACTTTTCAATTTCAAATCTTTAATTTTTTGTCGAATTATTATCTAATTATTACAAATTTCTCAAACTTATAAACAAAACACAAAAAACAATGCAATTTTGTTTATTTAAATTCTAGAACAAAAATAATATTCTAACAATATTTTAACTTTATAATATTTTTATTCAACTTTTTCTCTCTCATTTTTCAAAACCCCATAAAACATATCAACTTAAACCATTTCATTATTATTCACAGATCATCTTATCTCATTTCATTATCCAAACAAGATTTAGGCTGCGTTTGGATGTTGATATGATCTCAAATAATCTGAATTGATCTATGAATAGTAATGTTTTATTGGTCTTATCGAGATGTATTTAAATATAAATAGGTTGTGATATGTATTTGAATATATTAAATAGGTTGAGATAATTTTACTGAGAAGTTGAAAAGTAATGGATCCTGTTAATTAGTGGTTTGAGATAGGTTCGGAATCAAAGTAGGTTCGGATTCACTTTGATGACCAAACATAACATAAATAGAGCTTTAAAAAAGGGCTGGAAAAAAATATTTGGCTGAAAATATTTTTCATAGTCCTGTAGATTATTTTCATAACTAGTTTCAAGAGGCCTGAGTTGCCAGTGGCCAAACATCCCATTTGAGGTTGTGCCACGGTGAAAGTACTACTAAGTAGACAGCTAAGCGGTGGTGCAAGTACTGCTCATAATCCTCATGTGCTGGTTGTTTGGTAGCGCTTCTTCCATACCCCGATCGAAGGGTTGAGGACCAATATATAACTCTATTTATTGAAAAATTACATAAACATAAAATAAGACAAATCACTTAATAATTGTGAAAGTCAAAAGTCTTAACTAGAATCAAACTCTTATTTGATTTATTTTTTGTTTATTTTCACAGATGAAATGGGATGCATTGAGATAAAAGTTGAAAGTTGAATAAAATATTGTTAAAATATATATTTGTTAATATTATTTTTATTTTAAAATTTGAGAAAGTTGAATTGTTTATTTTATTTTGTGTGAAAATTTGATAAAGTTGTAATGATTAAATGAGATGAAAAGTTTTGTGAAAGTGAATGAGTAGTATTCAAATGGGCTTAATATCTATTGACAAGTCAATATTGATGGGAAAATGCTAGTCTTACATAATTATTAAATAAATATTTTTTAATAATATTATTATTTTTTTAAATATTTAAATGCATTAAAAAATACATATAAAAAAAATACAAAAAAACAAAAATCCCAAAACCACTAGCAGCAGCGCGGGAGCTCCTAGTGGTGGCAGTAGCACCGCCCATATTGATGAGATCTTACAACTGTTGATGTCAAAAATGTGGTGATGAAGTGGTTGTACTGATTCATGGTGAGACAATGATGGACGTAATAGAATAAAATAAGTATTTCTCCACCCATTGGAAGGGTTTATGTTTTTATTTATTTTATTAATTTAAAAAAAAAATTCTTTAGGTTTTGAATTTATCTATTTATTTTTTAAACATATGATCCTGTTTGTTTTTTGGTATAAAAGGAAAGATTTGATCCATTATGCTGTCGGCTGGTGAAAAGAAAAATCCAAATTTCGACTTTACTGGAACTAATAATTTATCCATTAAATAAATCATATAGATTATTTTAATATTTGATTTTAATAACTCAGACACAGATCCGGAAAGAAAGGAAGAAAAAAAACACAAGCCGGCCAGCAAGTTGTAAGAGTTAAGAAATTATTACAAAACAAAACAACGGTACCACTTGAAACCATTTGAATAAATGCAAGAGAGACCAAGACATCGTCATTGACAACGTTAATCCTTAATTCATCCGACCATGTTCGTCGGTAGCGACTCACCGAGCGCATGTATTGTCTGCATTTAACGCCAAATTAACTCAATTTCAACAAGAATAGAAACAAGTAACGGTTTTTCTTTGTTCTTTTTCTTAATAAAATTTCACAGCATTAAGTTTAATTAGAACCTGCAGGCGCAACTAATTAATAGGAATATTCGAGTTGTAATAGTCTAATAGAGTTAAAAGTGTACTTTTTAATTCAATTGAGATTGATGTTTTCAGAATAAAGATATATTTCAAATTTTGGCAAGGTGATGACTCGAATATGTAACTTGATTCATGTATAATCCCATTTCTCCTTCGTAGAATATTAATGGCCCTCGGGAGCAACGTATAACTTACACCTACTACGTCTATTAATCAGGGGCTTAGATAATTCTTAGCTTTGTTTAATCGAATGCATCTCTCCTCTGCTTCGATCTGCGTCCACAAAGTAGTCAGAGATGGATTATCATAATGATCAAAGCCTTGTGTTTTGTTTGTTTATTTATTTTTTCACATGTCTCTCTGTCTTTAATTTTGCCGCCTAAACTTTCTTCTTTGTTGGCTTCTTTGTTTTCTAGTCTTTTGTTTATTTCGGACATGCCTCTCTGGCTTTGTTCTCGCTGAATCTTCTTCTTTTTTGGCTTCTTTATAGATGCCAAGTATCCAAAGTCTGATGATGCCGACTGAATAGATTTTATATTAATAGCGTTGGACTATCTTGAGAAGGTAGATTAATGTAAATATGACAAGAAACGGTAAAAATCTCTCGGCATGGGGTAATTTTGTGTACGCGTTAGTATTTGGTCATAACTTTAATTACGAGTACTAGAGTTGTGTATATGACCCCAATTCAAAATACTCTTTTTGGCACAAATTTCGTGGTCACTAGCTATGTGGTGGTTCTCATTTCGACCCCGAAATCAACTGTTTCCTCTATTGAATTGTTAGTTTAACTTATTTTGTCTTTTATAGAAATGTTTCGCTTTCACTCTTGTAGATGATTTTACTTCCGATTTGGACAAGATATTTTGCAAGATTCTTATTGAATTTTTCATTTTCAAGCAAAATTCTTATAATCTTGGATTTGTTACAAAACTATCGAAAGGAGAGAGAGAGAGAAATAGAACTCAGAGAAGTTATGAAACTTATAAATTTCTTAAAGAATTCAACGATATATATAGGCGTACAAAGGGAACTATGCAAGTTACTATGCAGTACTATGCTGGCACTGTGCATATTTACTATGCAGTACTATGCTGGCACTATGCACTGTGCGATGTCGGCCATTTACTATGCCAGTTACTATGCAGTACTATGCAGTACTATGCTGACACTATGCGCACTGTGCGATGTCGGCCATTTACTATGCCAGTTACTATGCAGTACTATGTTGGCACTATGCACACTGTGCGATGTCGGCCATTTACTATGCCAGTTACTATGCAGTACTATGCTGGCACTATGCACACTGTGTGATGTCGGCTAGCTCAAGGTGGTCATACAATTTTACAATGTTATTTTACAACACTTCCCCTTTGGATGACCACATATAATGAATATGCCTCGTTAAAATCTTGCCAAGGAAAAACCCTGTGGGAAAAAACCAATGGCGAAGGAAAAAGAGTACAATATTCATGTGTATTGTAAAATGCTTTAAGATTGCCTCATTAAAACCTTGCGAAGGAAAACCCAGTGGGATAAAACCTTAGCGAAGGAAAAAGAGTACAATCAGCATAAGTCTTCAAGACGTTACTCCCCCTGAAAAGTGCATGATAAAAGGTCTTCAAGTCTCCGCATTCCAATGTTCTGCACAATCTTCTTAAATGTTGCAGTTGGTAATGCTTTTGTGAATAAATCTGCCAGATTATCACTTGATCGTATCTGCTTGACTTTAATTTCACCTTTTTCTTGAAGTTCATGAGTATAAAAGAATTTAGGTGAAATATGTTTGGTTCTATCACCTTTGATATATCCTCCTCTAATTTGAGCAATACAAGCAGCATTATCTTCGTATAAAGTTGTTGGACTATCATTAATCACTGGAAGACCACACTTTTCTTGAATATGTTGGATCATTGATCTTAGCCAAATGCATTCTCGACTTGTTTCATGAATTGCAATGATCTCTGAGTGATTTGAAGATGTAGCAGATAGTGTTTGTTTGACAGATCTCCATGATATAGCAGAATTTCCATAAGTAAATACATATCCAGTCTGAGATCTACCTCTGTGTGGATCTGAAAGATAACCTGCATCTGCATATCCAACTAATTGTGGACTTGAACCATATTGATAAAATAATCCCATATCAACCGTACCTCGAAGGTATCGAAGGATATGTTTAATGCCATTCCAATGTCTTCGAGTTGGTGCGGAACTATATCTTGCAAGTAAATTAACTGAAAATGCAATATCAGGCCGAGTGCAATTTGCAAGATACATCAGGGCTCCAATTGCACTGAGATAAGGTATTTCAGAACCAAGAATTTCTTCATTGTCTTCACAAGGACGAAATGGATCCTTCTGCACATCAAGTGATCGAACAACCATTGGAGTACTCAGGGGATGAGCTTTGTCCATGTAAAAGTGTTTCAAGACTTTCTCTGTATAATTTGATTGATGAATGAGAATTCCATTTGGCAAATGCTCGAGCTGCAGGCCGAGACAAAATTTCGTTTTGCCAAGATCTTTCATTTCAAATTCATTCTTTAAATATGTAGCAGTTCTTCTGATCTCTTCAGGAGTTCCAACAAGATTTAGATCATCAACATAAACCGCAATAATAACAAATCCGGAGTCTGATTTCTTAATAAAAACACATGGGCATATTGGATTATTCTCAAATCCTTCTTTCAATAGATATTCGCTAAGGCGTTTATACCACATGCGTCCGGATTGTTTTAACCCATATAAAGATCTTTGAAGCTTAATAGAATACATACTTCTGGATGTACTCAGATTAGAAGCTTCGGGCATTTTATATCCTTCAGGGATTTTCATATATATGTCATGATCTAATGATCCATATAAATATGCGGTGACCACATCCATCAACTGCATATCCAATCTTTTTATAACTGCCAAACTAATCAAATATCTGAATGTGATTGCATCCATAACAGGAGAGTATGTTTCCTCATAATCAATCCCCGGTTTCTGCAGGAAACCTTGTGCAACAAGTCGTGCTTTATATCGCACAATTTCATTACTTTCATTACGTTTACGTATAAATACCCATTTATATCCAACGGGTATTACACCCTTTGGTGTTTGTATAATTGGTCCAAAGACCTCTCGCTTTGCTAGCGAGTTTAATTCAGCTTCAAGAGCTGATTTCCATTTTGGCCAGTCATCTCTACGTCGACATTCTTCGACAATTCTTGGCTCAATTTCTTCATTACTTCTGGTAATGTCAAGAGCCATTTTATATGAGAATATGTTGTCGACAACAGTTTTATTTCTATTCAAAATTTCTCCTGTATTCATGAAATGTATCGAGATCTCGTTATTTTCAGGTACCTGTCCCTCTTCAAGGGAAGACATTTCATGAAATACCTCTTCAGGAGGTTCTTTCTCAGGAGATTTACTCTCTTCATGAGCATCAATTACTCTTATGGCCTGTGTTGGTATGGACTCTTCAGGAGTACCAAATTCATTTTGTATTTTCCTCTTCCGAGGAATTTTGTCCTTAGCACCAATAGGCCGTCCACGCTTCAGGCGTATCTTAGACTCGCCTATTGCTATTTTGGCAACTTGTCCTTCAGGGACTGCAATCCTTGCTGGAACATTAACAGCAGGAATATATGATTTTACCACACCTTTAGTGTCAGTAAATGCATCCGGTAATTGGTTTGCAACACTTTGCAAATGAATAATCTTTTGAACCTCTAGATTACATTCTTTTGTACGAGGATCAAATTGGGAAAGATTTTTATTTTCCCAAGTAATTTCTTGTCGTGCTTCAGGCACCGACTTCTCATTACACAATGTTTGTCGTGCTTCAGGCACCGACTTCTCATTACCCATTGTTGGAAAAATGGATTCGTCAAAATGACAATCCTCAAAACGTGCCTTAAACATATCCCCTGTAAGAGGCTCAAGGTATCTGATAATAGATGGAGAATCAAACCCAACATATATCCCAAGTCTACGTTGAGGGCCCATCTTTGTACGTTGTGGAGGTGCAATTGGAACATATACAGTACATCCAAAAGTACGAAGATGAGAAATATTTGGTTGCTGACCAAATGCAAGCTGTAATGGTGAATATTTGTGATATGCTGATGGTCTAACTCGAATTAATGATGCTGCATGAATTATAGCATGTCCCCAAGCAGAAATAGGAAGATTTGATTTCATGAGTAAAGGTCTAGCGATTAGCTGAAGCCTTTTAATCAATGATTCAGCTAAACCATTTTGAGTATGTGTGTGGGCAACTGGATGTTCAACATCTATTCCTATTGACATGCAATAATTATCAAAAGCTTGAGATGTAAATTCTCCTGCATTATCCAATCGAATAGTTTTAATTGGATAGTCAGGGAATTGTGCTCGTAGCTTAATTATTTGTGCAAGAAGTTTAGCAAATGCAGCATTTCTAGTGGAAAGTAAACAAACATGTGACCATCGACTTGATGCATCAATTAAAACCATAAAATATCTGAACGGTCCACTTGATGGTTGAATAGGCCCACATATATCTCCATGAATCCTTTGTAAAAACGATGGAGATTCAAAACCAACCTTTGAGATAGATGGTTTGATAATCAATTTACCTTGAGAACATGCAGAGCATGGATATTCATTGGGTAAAATAATCTTCTGATTCTTTAGGGGATGCCCATACGAATTATCAATTATTCGTCTCATCATTATTGATCCCGGATGTCCAAGGCGATCATGCCAAGTCATAAATATTTTGGGATCAATGCACTTCTGGTGCATTACAACATGTGATTCAATTGTTCTCATTTTTGTATAATACAATCCAGATGAGAGGGCAGGCAGTTTTTCTAATACGAGCTTCTGGCTCGAAATTATTTTAGTAATGAGAAGATGCTCTTTATCGTCTTCGTTAATGGTTTCAATATGACAACCATTACGACGTATATCTTTAAAACTTAATAAATTTCTTCTGGATTGTGAAGAAAATAGAGCATCATCAATGCAAAATTTGGTGCCATTAGGCAACACAATATAAGCTCTTCCGGAGCCTTCAATTAGATTCGATGAACCGGAGATGGTATGAACATAGGCTTTACTCAATGTTAGATTTTGAAAATATTTTTTATCCTTAAGAATTGTGTGAGTTGTAGCACTGTCAGCCAGACATACATCTTTATTATTCATCTCGGAGATAGAAAGTTCATCAATAAGACTCATGATTCTACAAAATATATAAAACTTTCATTACTAAAAAAAAACATTACAGAATAAAAATATTTTACAATAATATAAAGGAAATACATTAATTAAAAAGGAACACTTCCATGATCAACTCTACCACTAGAATCCTCAAAGAAATCAGAAACATCAAGACTTGTAATATCTTCTCCATCTATAGAATTTAAAGCATATGATGGTTCAGCAAAATTTGTTTCAAATTTCTTTGTTTTTTCTTTTATGGAAGATTGGTATAAGTCAACCAAGTGTTTAGCTGTACGACAGGTACGAGACCAATGTCCAGTCATACCACATCTATGGCATTCATCTTCATATTTCTTTACAAATTTATTTTGAGGACCTTTGCCCTTTTCTGAGTTGAACCACTTCTGGTGGTACGGTGTATATCTATTATTTTCCCTTTTAGTGTGGTCACTTCTAGGACCTCCACTTCTATAGTTTTTCTTACCACGTCCACGCCCTCTTTTTCTTTGAAAAGATGCACCATTCGCTTCTGGGAATGATGTAAATCTAGTACCATTCACTTCAGGGAATGATATAGAACCAGTAGGACGTGACTGGTGATTTCTTAATAAAAGCTCATTATTTTGCTCGGCTAATAGAAGACAAGATATAAGTTCAGAATATTTCTTGAACTTTCGCTCTCGATACTGCTGCTGCAGGAGCACATTCGAGGCATGAAAAGTAGTATATGTCTTCTCTAACAAGTCATCATCAGTGACTTTTTCACCACATAATTTCAATAGCGAGCTAATTTTAAAGAGTGCAGAGTTATACTCACTAACACTCTTGAAATCTTGCAACCTCAGGTGCATCCAATCATGACGAGCTTTTGGGAGGATTACAGTTTTCTGGTGTTCATATCTCTCCCTTAAATCATTCCACAAAATAAGTGGATTTTTCACCGTTAGATACTCAGTTTTTAATTCTTCATGAAGATGGTGCCGAAGGAAAATCATTGCCTTAGCACGGTCCTGCAGGGACCCTTGATTTCCTTCTTTAATTGTATCTCCCAGGTTCATTGCATCCAGATGGATCTCAGCATCAAGGATCCAAGATAAATAATTTTTCCCAGAAATGTCAAGAGCAACGAATTCCAATTTTGTAAGATTTGACATTTTCTACATATATAAATCAAGAACATAAGTATGTTTAATATTTCATATTCATTTTGAAAACTATAAAAAAAATATATTGAAAGACTTACTTGAAGTAGAGGACTATTAGCTTCAAGATCGTCAGAACTCTCGTGCTGATAACGTGTTACAAAACTATCGAAAGGAGAGAGAGAGAGAGAGAAATAGAACTCAGAGAAGTTATGAAACTTATAAATTTCTTAAAGAATTCAACGATATATATAGGCGTACAAAGGGAACTATGCAAGTTACTATGCAGTACTATGCTGGCACTGTGCATATTTACTATGCAGTACTATGCTGGCACTATGCACTGTGCGATGTCGGCCATTTACTATGCCAGTTACTATGCAGTACTATGCAGTACTATGCTGGCACTATGCGCACTGTGCGATGTCGGCCATTTACTATGCCAGTTACTATGCAGTACTATGCTGGCACTATGCACACTGTGCGATGTCGGCCATTTACTATGCCAGTTACTATGCAGTGCTATGCTGGCACTATGCACACTGTGCGATGTCGGCTAGCTCAAGGTGGTCATACAATTTTACAATGTTATTTTACAACAGGATTACCATATTTAGCTATTTGAGCCCAACTTGTGGGTTTCAAAAGGAGTTTTCAAACTTTATTAATAAACCTTACTCTTAGAGTTTTCTCTCTTTTTGCATCTTTTCTCAAACTCAATCCCTAGTTTTTGTTGATTAACTAGCCATTGGAATAATTATTATTCTATTCAGCATCATTTATATATCCATCTTCTAGATATCATATGATGTAATATCGAAAGAATGGTACACTTTGCACTCTCAAATTATTAAGGTTTTGCACTTCGCTTCACAAACTATTAAAACTGGCGTACTGCTGTGATAACTTAGATGATAAGGATAAGGGTATATGGTGTATAAAATCCCATATTACTTGAGAATGAGAAGTTCTTAAATTTTATAAAGTTTAATAAAATTTCAATTGTATCATTGACTA
The DNA here is from genome assembly GCF_018687715.1 of Carya illinoinensis. Taxonomy (NCBI): domain Eukaryota; kingdom Viridiplantae; phylum Streptophyta; class Magnoliopsida; order Fagales; family Juglandaceae; genus Carya; species Carya illinoinensis. The sequence goes on from NC_056767.1 coordinate 25,478,021, forward strand.
ATCATTTTGGAGTATAAGTCATGTGATCTGAGCTTATCATTGGAGCATGCATTACAAATAGTATCAGAGCATATCCCAACTAGAAATGTGAGATTTGAGTATCCCATATGATAAAGATAATGGTATATAGATGGTGTATGGAATTTCATATTGCTTGAGAATGAGAATTTTTTGTTCTTTATAAAGTTTCAATAAGGCTCCAATTATATCATTAACTAGTCGTTTTGGAGTATAGGCCATATGATTTATCCCTTCTATTGGGGCGTTAGTACTCTCAAACTACAAAAAAACTAATACTTTAAACCCTCAATTAAGATCTAATAGTCAAAATTAAAAGAGTAATGCTACATATAGTTATGGAATGTGAGACACAATCGTTTTGAAAAAGAGTGGAGTCTACTGTTAAAAAGTAATTATTTTTTCATTTATATCCCATATTTACACACTTTTTTCAAATAGATTGCACGACGCTTACAATACATAATTGTAAATATCATTTCTCAAATTAAAATGTCAGCTTTCTTTTGGTAGTACGCTAGCTACACCAACAGATCATTGCTCCAGTGGAAACTGGCCTGGCGCTAGCTAAAATAAAGATCAACAACATTTTCATATAACTGGCCTGGCACTCCATTGGAAAAGATAAAGAACTTAGTTGCCAAGAGCTGCGATTATCGATCATTAACAAGTAGTACGACTACTGACAGTTGTCCACGATTTTCATCTACCACAAATTAGATAAGATCTAGATCTGAATGTTAAAAAATAATTAAGCAGTTCACGTGGTTCAATCTCATTTTACAGTACTAGTAAATGACAATAAATGTTAAATAATTCAGAGCTACAGCCTACAGCCTACATGATGAGTTAAACCACATGGCCGGATATTTTATATATGTCTTTGCTAGCTATTGGTGAACATTGTCTTTAACTTCTTTTAAATCAAAGAGTGAAATCACACAAGTTTAATTAGACAGTGCATTACTTTAACGAAGTTGATTCCTTATGTTGGAGAAATCAAATTTTCTCAAAGTCAAGTTGATATTAATTAGTACTCAATTTGAATATGAAAGCCATGCAGCATTATGCATCACATGAAAGCCAGCCTGCAGGGTCAACTTGAACAAATGTTAAAGTCACCGATCGAGTTAATTATAAGCCATATGAGTAGTGTTATTTGAAAGCCTTTACATTATAAGGAAAATTTATAGATGTAATGCATTTTAATTGTCCCCTATGTTAACCATGTTAACCACATATATAATAAAAAATAATTTAAAATGGGGCACATAACCCGGCTTGACAAAGAATGATAATACCCCGAGAACTATTAATGCATGGTAATCTGCCTTGATTTTGTTAACCTAATTATTTATATATAAGGCTTGTTGCTGTGGTTAATTATAATAAATTATTCTTTATTGAGTGATTGACATAGAAAACTACTTAGAACATTTGTGATGAAAATGACTATCTACGAGAATAATATACACATTTTAATAATAAATAGTCATTTTGTATAAAATAACTAACAGTAAATAAGCAATTTTCTTCTATAATATAATTTGATGTGACTATGGATGACGAATTACAATATATGAAGAGTATCATTGCTAAGTTATAAAAATGGTCTTTTGGGGGTGCAATTTTCTTCTTCTTCCTGTTACTGGGTCGATCGAGAGTTTTTTTAAAGGTTAGAATTTTATAAAGCAGTTTTCGTACTTTTTTCCCACAGGGTTTGAAAGAACGAAAAATGTTTATTGAAAGAACGAAAAATGTTTTCGGTACTTCAAATTAGATGTTTTTGGTGTTTGCTTCCTTGTCTTTCTTAAATGTATAATTAGTATTTTAGTTTCAATCCATGTCCGTTGTGTCATGCACAGACCAAGTTAACTATCGAAGTCCCCCAAGATTTTAAAAAGCCCCCAAAATCTTTTGTTTGTTAAGAATTTCACCAAAGGAGAATTTTATAAAAATACACTTCGGTCCCAAAAAATTAATTTTATCGTTTTGTCCCCCCGCCCGGCACCCAATTAAATTCAGTTTTCTATTTCCGCCCCTACTCTCATCCTTTCACAAGATACCATAATATTAGAATTGCTTACATAAGTATTAATTAATTATAATCGCATGCACATGATCGATCACATGAAAACACTAGAAGAAAAATGACCGTTTGTGACAAATTATATGCAATGAGAATGACTATTTACAATAAAAATAGATTCATTTTAATAAAAAATATTCATTTTTACAGAAAATAACTGGTCACAACCGAACAGTTTTGTATTAAAAGTTAGATTGGAGTACGACTTCATGTCCGAAGCTCATACCATATAATAATTGACGGAATCCAAATAGAAACTAGAGTAGACCCTAAGTACCATTATTATATACCGCTCGTTTGTTGTCTGTATATATAGGCAATATGCATGCTATTGTACGTACAAAGTTCATAAGTCGACATCTCTCTCATTCTTCACTAAACCATAGAGTTTCCAAAGTCTCGTGCTGTGCAGTAGACGATTCTATGGCTGCCATTAAGGTGCGCTGCAAGTAAACTTGAAACCATATCCTCAGAAACTGTCTTCTTCTCACCATTTTTCTGTTCCATGCGCCTACAAACCTCTCGCGTTTTGTAGCAGCTAGCCAATTCATTTTAATATATATTCATATATTTATATTCGCATTATTTTTCATAATAAGCTGATCAATATTTTACAGGAACAATCGATCATGTCGGCCAAAAAGAACGATCTCATGACCTTCGACTTCCGAACGATGAAATTTGAACCTTATACTCATGATACACAAAAAGGTTAGCCAATTGATCTGGTCTCATTTCTTTGATAATTAGAAAACATTCTAACGTCAACCTGTTGGCGTTATGTGCGCCATGCTTATCGAACAGATTGGGAATCATGATAAATAGCTAGCTAGGATAATAAAATAACGTTAGGATATTTCGAGAAATCGGCCGCTTGCATGGACTTCTTAGATCAGTGGTTCAAAGAACCCTAGGCTTCCCAATTAACAAACAGTGTTTGGTTCATAATTAACTCAATCTTGCCTTTTTGATAATGCAACGATGTCTTTTAAATAGGCATACAAGATAAAGCAAGAAATAGATCGATCAGACAAAACTAAGGGATCACACCGGCCATACTTATCTTTTATTCATCATGAATTACCAATAGCTAATTATTTAATTGGTAATTAATCTTAGAAATATTAGAGATAATATAATCAAATAAAAATTTGACTTGATTATTATCTGGATTTGATTTTCATATATAACTATCAGATCAAATAATTTGATTTTTATAATTATCAAATTAAGATATTTGATTTTCATAATTAATATTAAGATTTTTACCATATAATTTTCCTAAAAATAGGACATATACTTTGCATTCAATCACAACTGAGAATAGCAAGATGCAGCAGTACTCAATTAAAGACTTTCACACTCATTCTCTCTTCTCTATTTCATTTTCTATTATATTTCAATGTATCACATGCAGCTACGTTAACGTCAGGCTCGATCATGTGGACAGTTTCTTTTAGATCTCTTGATCCTCTAGCTTTACCTCTCACGGAATCTTCATCTTCCGTTCTACCATATTTTGTCTCAAATACATGCATTTGGAGTATTAATGTTATTAGTCGGGATGAGCCTTTTTGTTTGAAGCCCCCAAACCCATTTTTGGCCTTTTGCTTAATTACTCTTCCTAAGCCATGCACGTAACATTTGTAGTACGTACATGCATTATTAATTATATGGTCAATTCGAAAGTGGCAGCATTAATGCTAGCCAAATATATATTCTGGATCACAGCGGACGATGCGAAGGCAAATTATTGGGAGACTATTTCAGAAGATCAAGTACCTCAGGTTCAGGAGATAGTGAAGGCTTTCAATGCGCTGAGATCCGCAAAAGATAATCTCCGGAAGCTTATTGACGGTTCTACCAAAAAGGAGGCATGTACATTTTGTAATTTTTTTTTTTTTTTAATATTCCTCAAAACGATAGCAAATTTGATCTGCAATGGAAGACACAATAAAAAAAATTATATATTCTCATTTTCGCACCATATTATAGATTGTTGGTCTTAAGCCAGCTAGCTATATGCTTAAATAAAGACAATATATCATTAAATATTTATAAAAAATAAAATAAACTAGTATGAAGTGTACTCGAGCGAGCTGTGTCTTTTGTGGTCCTCTCCAACAATAAATTAAGCCAAGCTGCCTGATTCAAAATCTAAATTTGCCAAGGGTCTGATCTCTAACATCATGTCTTGCTGATCAGTTATACTTTTTCAGTACGTCTGTAAGCATCTCTCTCTCTCTCTCTCTCTCTCTCTCTCTCTCTCTCTCTCTCTCTCTCTCTCTCTCTCTCTCTCGCTCTCGCTATATATATATATATATATATGAGCTTGTCTGTAATTTTTCCTTTATTTATGTATTTCGAGTAAGTCAACGCATCACCGTCTTACACTAGTCACAACTGAGTATTCTTGCAGTAATGCATGTGTAATATTTGTAATATACAGCTTAAACTATATAAGCATGCAGTTGATCGAGTTGTCGACTTTCATTATTGCACAGGTTGGTCTCGACGTGCTGAAAAAGAAGAATATTCTATTAATCATTTCGGGCTTCTCTAAAGACGATATCTCGAAGTTGACCTCAATCTATGAATCAGAAGCAACGCCGAAGAAGGACAATTATAAAATTGTATGGATCATAATGGTGGAGCAAAAAAGCGCCTGGACCGATGAGGTGTTGGATATGCTAACAAGAACTATTAAGACACAACGGTCTAAGATAGCGTGGTACGTATTGCCGTGCTTTTCACAAGCTGCATCAGACAGCCAATTCATGAGCATTAGTAAGTGGCAGTTCAAGAATGAGTTGATCATGATGGTGATGGACATAAAAGGTAATGACAAAGTCACAAATATTGCATTCCGCCTGAATATAACGCCAACGGCGGAAATGAGTGCCTCGGTTTCCACTAACCCAGATGAAAAGGCGCAAAAACCTAGAGAGCATGCAGAGAAAAGTAGTGTAATTGTGTCTTCTGAAGGACCGCAGGTAAAGTGTACGTAATTATATTCACAGCTTAAAATCATACGTATGTAAATTACTTATCAATAGGCCTCTTCATCGAGGTTCCGACTAGGAAATCTAGGTGGATCCAAACCAGAACCTGAATTTCAAATTTGGGCCAGAACTCGGACCAGGTTAGCCCGGGTCAGAAACGGGCAGCAACCTGTATAAATCTAGGTTTTGAAAAACTCGGATTCCGGTCCCCGATTGAACCCGGGTCTTTTCTTTTTCCTTTTTTTTGTTTCTTAAATTAAACCCCTTATAAAAGCCTAAATGTATCCAATTTTTACATATAGCTCTGATTTTTTTTATAAAAAATAAAAGAATAAAACAGGAATATTCAATATTAATAACTCAAAATGTTTTTAATTTGCTGGGATTTCAGGGATATTGAAAGGATACATTAGGACTATTCATCCGAACCGGTTTTTATCCAGTTCAGACCGGAACCCGGATAACCGGGTTTTCGGTTGCGGTTTTCTGCCCGGATGAAATCTGGGTCGGATTCCGCATTTGCAAAACTGGATACATCTGGTCCGGACCCGAGTATGAAACCTGGGTTTCTATAAAAATTTCAAAAATCCGTATCTCTCTCTAAAGCCCTCGTCTCCCGTCTTCCCAACTTCCCAAGTCCTCTCTCTCTCTCTCTCTAACTCATGAAACCCTAGCCGCCCCCGTAGTCTCCTTCGTTCTTCACTCCCCAACTCCCCGACCACGATCTCTCTATCGTCGAGCTTGAGCTTGGGATCCCACGGTCTGAGAGTCTTCATTCTAGTGCCGATGCCGAAAAACCTCGATAAGTGTCTCTCCCGATCTGTGAACAATGCATGTAAAAGTGGTAGATCTAGCGATTTGGTGAACTGAGTCTCTATGCTTGGATAGATCTGGTAGATCTAGTGAAATGTCGAATGGGAGTTTTAGGGTTTTTTTGGGATTTCTCTTTTTTCTATCTTAGTGGGTTTTTTTTTTTTTCGTTCAGTTCTTGTTCTTTATTTCTATTTTTTCTTACAATCTGAACAAATCTTGATAAATTTGAAGAGATTTTGTTTAGATCTGAGTCATTAAGGTTTTTGTTTTACATGGGTATTTTTGTTATAGTTTGTTCTCTGGAATTTGGTTCTTTTTTTTTTTTTTTCGATTCATGTCTTGTAGCTTTTGTTCTGTGCTACGGATTGTGTAGCTTTTTTTCAGGTCAGATATATTGCATCCTTCTTCAAATCTTTTAGGGTTTTTACTTTTATTACTTTTTTTATTTGGTTCTGTTGTGATGAGAATGTTTGAATGTAAGAAGCAATTTTTTAGGGTTTTTTTTGGCTTTTATTACTTTGTTGATTTGGGTTTTATGTGACTTCGAGTAGATGAGATTCTTTATGTGGTTTCGAGTAGATCAGAGTGAATTGTTATGTAAGCAGTGAAAGCTCTCTGCTCCTTGTTGTATATTTCTTCACCTTAAAAGCATGATAAATGGTTGCATAGAGTTGGTGCTGTATTTTGGGTTGTGTCCAGCCAAAGAATTTATAAAGTTTGTCTAATTATACTTCACATTTTCGAGCTGTATTTTCATTAACATTTTGGCGTAGTGTAAGTTACGATTATGTCAAAACGCAAAACAGAGTCCATGGCCTCTCATTGGCTTCTGATGAAAAGCTCATAAAATCAGTTACTCGAGAAGGAAAGCCAGAGTACGTTTGCCAATCATCATGATCAAGCGATTCAAATTTCTTCTCTTTGTGATACTAGGATTATTCTTAAGCACTTTTGCTTTTAATATGTTCATGCTTTCAGGGAGTTGTGGATTCCTGATTTCCATCGGGTTCGTTTGAAACTACCATTGTGGCCAACCATATGAGTTATTGAAATTGAACTTGCTATATATGGATTTAGTTACTGACATGAAAATTATCTTTGCAATGTAGGATGCTGTATTACTATTCAGTTTTGGGATATTTCCAATTGGATTGGGGAACAACAGTGCAAAAAGTGGCTCAAGTATCCTTGGTTACAACAATGGTGGAGTCCCTTTCAACCACAGATGTAGTAGATGACAACATATCAGTTCCTTTAGCAAGCATGGCAGTGGCATTTTTCAGTTTTGGTTATTAGCTCGCAATCGCAGCACCCTTTTTTCTCCCTTCTATAAATTGCCATACTAATAATAGTAGTGGCTCAATAATAAATAGTGATGTTATTGAATTAATCCTGAAAAGTGAGCCACTGTCATGCTTGCTAAAGGAACTGATATGTTGTCATCTACTACATCTGTGGTTGAAAGGGACTCCACCACTATTGCAACCAAGGATACTTGAGCCACTTTTTGCACTGTTGTTCCCCAATCCAATTGGAAATATCCTAGAACTGAATAGTAATACAGCATCCTACATTGCAAAGATAATTTTCATGTCAGTAACTAAATCCATATATAGCAAGTTCAATTTCAATAACTCATTTGGTTGGCCACAATGGTAGTTTCAAACGAACCCGATGGAAATCAGGAATCCACAACTCCCTGAAAGCATGAACATATTAAAAGCAAAAGTGCTTAAGAATAATCCTAGTATCACAAAGAGAAGAAATCTGAATCGCTTGATCATGATGATTGGCAAACGTACTCTGGCTTTCCTTCTCGAGTAACTGATTTTATGAGCTTTTCATCAGAAGCCAATGAGAGGCCATGGACTCTGTTTTGCTTTTTGACATAATCGTAACTTACACTACGCCAAAATGTTAATGAAAATACAGCTCGAAAATGTGAAGTATAATTAGACAAACTTTATAAATTCTTTGGTTGGAGACAACCTAAAATACGGCACCAACTCTATGCAACCATTTATCATGCTTTTAAGGTGAAGAAATATACAATAAGAAGCAGAGAGCTTTCACTGCTTACATAAACAATTCACTCTCATCTACTCAAAGCCACATAAAGAATCTCATCTACTCGAAGTCACATAAAACCCAAATCAACAAAGTAATAAAGCCAAAAAAACCCTAAAAAATTACTTCTTACATTCAAACATTCTCATCACAACAGACCCAAATAAAAAAAGTAATAAAAGGAAAAACCCTAAAAGATTTGAAGAAGGATGTAATATATCTGACCTGAAAAAAAGCTACACAATCCGTAGCACAGAACAAAAGCTACAAGACACGAATCGAAAAAAAAAAGAACCAAATTGTAGAGAACAAACTATAACAAAAATACCCATGTAAAACAGAAACCTTAATGACTCAGATCTAAACAAAATCTCTTCAAATCTATCGAGATTTGTTCAGATTGTAAGGAAAAATAGAAATAAAGAACAAGAACTGAAAGGAAAAAAAAATAAACCCACTAAGATAGAAAAAGAAAAATCCCAAAAAAACCCTAAAACTCCCATTCGACATTTCACTAGATCTACCAGATCTATCCAAGCACAGAGACCCAGTTCACCAAATCGCTAGATCTACCACTTTTACATGCATTGTTCACAGATCGGGAGAGACACTTATCGAGGTTTTTCGGCATCGGCACTAGAATGAAGACGCTCAGACCGCGGGATCCCAAGCTCAAGCTCGACGATAGAGAGATCGTGGTCGGGGAGTTGGGGAGTGAAGAACGAAGGAGACTACGGGGGTGGCTAAGGTTTCATGTGTTAGAGAGAGAGAGGGGACTTGGGAAGTTGGGAAGACGGGAGATGAGGGCTTTAGAGAGAGATACGGATTTTTGAAGTTTTTATAGAAACCCGGTTAATCGGGTTATAAAACGGAACCCGGGTTTCATACCCGGGTCCGAACCGGATGTATCCGGTTTTGCAAATGCAGAATCCGACCCGGGTTTCATCCGGGCTGAAAACCGCAACCGGAAACCCGGTTATCCGGGTTCCGGTCCGGATGAACAGTCCTATTTATCAATTAAGGATGGTCTTTGAAGGGACGTTCTAGACTGTGGCGGACCCACGTTCACCTCAGGGGTGGACATGGCCCCCAAAAGTTTTTGAAAAGATAAATTGCCCTCTTATATTTTATACATAATTTTATAAATATGAAAAATTATCCTTCTAAAAATTTTATAATTTTCATATAATTTTTAGAAAATTTTAAATTTTTAATATACCTAGAAATATATCTCTCTAATTTTTTTTATACTCGCAAATTTTTATTTAATTTCTATATATTATCTATTTTTAAGGATGTGACTTTTCCAAAATTGGAAATTAAAACTAAATTCATAAGAAATAATAACCTTATTAATATAGATTTCAAATTTTTTTATTATATAATATTAAGTTTTTTTAACAGTGGCGAACCTATTAAGGCCCAGGAGGAACCATGCATGGCCCCCTCAAAAAGTTTGAAAAAAAAATAATATATATTAATATTTTATGCTTTAATAAGAGAATATTAATTTTATCTTATGTTGGCTCTTTCTCTAAAAAAATTAATTTGGCCCCCCTTTACAAAATTATTTTGATCTTATAGATTGTTTAATTATATTGTTTTTTATTATTTAAATGATATATTGTTCTTGACACATGATATATTTTTTTAATACATAAGTTGTATTAAACATATTTTATTTTTATTTTAGATCTTACTATTTGATAGTTCTGTACCATAGAAAAAATTGGGTAGAAATAGAATAAAAAATATCTTGTTATATTTTTAGCTTTACTTGGCTCCCTTAGAAACAAGTTCCTGGTTCTGTCATTATTTATTAATATGCAATTTAAAATGAAAATACAAGAAATATTATTTAAAGTCGATGATTTATAAGAAAAATAGTTTGTAATTATATTTTTATGAATTTTCAGTTTCTTTTTAATTTTCATAAGATAAATAATATTTGCAGTCTTAGGATGTGAAAGTCCAGCCCACTTCTTTTGAAAAAAATAAGTAAATTTAGGATCTACATAAAAAAATTATCTTTTAATGATAGACTCTATTTTTTTTTTCAAATAGAGTGTCTAGAACTTACATATCCTAAAACTATATCTAGTATTACTGTTTATATAAATGTGTCACATAGTAGAAAAATTAGCTCCTCTCGACACAATTCCTGGTTCCGCCACTTGTTCTAGTCCTTTCAAGTGACAAATATTTGTGACATCTAAGCATATAATATATATATATATATATATATATATATATATATATATTGATCATGCATGTGCATGCAAATTTATAATCTTCATTCAAATAGAAAATGGAGTTCGACATATTTATCTATCTTGTTCAATCAGAAACGAAATTACGAATTCTACTATAGAGGCACCAACGTTTTAATATGTAATATTTTTTTATCTATCGTTTGAAGATTTGTAGCTTATGGATAGTTGGATTTATGTGATGAATTTAAATTACTTTATTTGGTAGTACTCTTAAGTTAAATTTTTAAGATTGTATTTTTATTTTCTACTATGATACAATTGTACACATTAATTAAATGAGCAGTGCTATTCTGCTGCCTGAGTAGCACTACTCAAAGTGACCGTTAGTCACTTTTGTTTTTTACTTAATGATTAAAGAAGTGATTTTAAATTATGTATTGGTATATTTTTTTATTTTTTAAAAATATTTAACTCTTTATAGTTTTAAAATATATAAAATAATTTTTTTTATATTTTAAAAATATTTAAATATATCAGCATACGCTTGTAACAATATTCACTAATGCTGATTTTCAAAAAGAGTGCTAATAAATTCTTTCGTAATTAATGCATCATTTGGTAGAAAACGAAGCAATGCAATCATGCATTCAAATAAAAAACAGAGGAAAAACAAAACAATATATATAGGCAAACATTAACAGAGCAAATTAAGTACTGGAGTTGCAAACCTCTGGATATTTAGGAAATGTTCTAAATGGATGTCTTTTTCATGAACAATGAGGTCTCTGTCGAGTCTCAACAGGCAACCGGCCTCCAATATCAGAATAGGCATAAATTCATAAACATAAGCATAAAAAAAAAAAAAAAAAAGGCATAAATGTATAAACATACGCTCCCTTTCGGCGCGGTATAATTACAATTGAGTATCAAATTTGAAGTCAAGGTTACGTTGACTTGAGGCAAAGAAAGCGAGGGCACGCTGGTTTGGTAGGGGAGATAAGACACAAAATTCTCGTCTTATCACATCATTATAATTATTTTTTAAATTTTATATAAAATATAATAAATAATTCAATTTTTTTAAATTTTAAAATAATAATAATATTAAAAATAATATTTTAAACTTTTATTTAAAAGGAAAAATTCTCATTTTTCTATCCAATCCTACTTTGTAGTACTGCAATTTTCTGATAGCACTTTGATCTCAAAAAAAATTGAGATAATTCTCGCGGCTATTTTTAACAAATGATCAACATAGAGAAAATGATTCCTATGTTTAATTTCAATTGTCAAAATTAAAGAATTTTGAAATCAACTCACAAGCTGAGTTGTAATAGCTATAAATAGAAAATATCAATATATTACCAAAAATGGTAAAATCTCAATTATCACACCAAAAATAAATAAGTAATCTGCCAAAAATCTAGCTCAAATTGATTTCAAAATCACTTCTTAAACGTGAAATGAAATATTAACATAAAAGACAAATAATATAATTTGAAAGGGAAAAGAGTGAATTTTGGCCTTGTGATGCACACCGAGCCTAGTTCGATAACCACAACGTGTGTATCAAAAAGAGCTTTCCGAGTTGGAGCCATATGAGCGATTACTATACCCGTAGTCAAAGTTATAACCAAAATACCGATACGTGCCCAAAATCGCTCCAACTAATGGAAATATCACTGTTTCCTGCTATGCTTGTAGTACGGATCTACTGTCTGGAGGTAGGTTGGCGCCGTCAACATGCAATCGGACAGTTTAACATCATTTGACTCGGATTCTCTAGCATCAAAGTTGCACCAATGTTTTGAAGCATCTACAAGCATCAAACAAATTAGAACAAATTAGTATTTATTATACAGGTAACCATGGGGACAAACAGAAATTAAGGATCCTCAACTTTTTGTCTGAATTCAGGGTTTCAAAAGGAAGAGCTAGACCGATAAAATAACACACTCACCCCTAGAAAAATTATTTTAAAAAACCAAAAATATATATGATTCAATTTCTGCCTACCAAATAAGAATTTAGCCTTTGATCACACTACAAGAGAAGTGGGCTTTTGTGACTAAACTTTTGTAACTAAAAGGACTATTTCTTACAAAAATTGTGGAAAATAGTCATTTTGGTCATTAAATTTTAGTCACAAAATCCTGCTTCTCTTGTAGTGTCATTAAGATGAAAGAATTTATGATTATTTTTTTAAACCTAGATGGTCGACCCCAAAAGTTTTTAGTAATCACAAAATATTGCTAGATTACTAATTATCCGTCCTCCAAAGATCGATGGATTCCCAACCCCGGTAGCATTATTGTTAAAGCTAGACTACTATATGACGTTGCACGAGAAGCAAAACAATATACCTCATCCTATTCATTTTCTTGATCAGTTCATTAATGCCCGAATAATGTTTTGGATTAGTGATCTCATCCCTGCTTTGTATTTACCATGCATGCAGTTCGATGCAAAGGAGATCTGATAAACGTAACCAGTTAATCATAGGAGTAATAATAATTCCCCCTTTTCCCCAAAGAAATAAACCAAAAAAGAAGAAATTAAGAGCAAATATTACCATCAATATCCAGTCGAGGAAGAATATCTTCATCTTTTCCCTTAAGGCTAAGGGTGTGATGACTAATTGTTGGATCGACTAATAATGCTCCCAGTTTTGTGCAAAACCAACTAGAATTGGAGCAATAAATAGCGGCGACCGGATGCCTTCAATATCCACAAGATTCAAAGGGGATCGGATGGCCTTAGATTAAGATTTGTATGAAATTCAACGCGAAGGACGTGAGCTATCTTCCTCCATTCTTGTCCTCGATCTTTCTTGCAACTTTTTGCCAGCATGGGACATTGAAAGATGTAAAGTTCCAGCAGTGAGGGTGGCAACCCTTTTTTTGGAAGGGACCGGAGCTTTTCGCACTGAGAGATATAAAGTTTCAGAAGTGAGGGAGGTAGGCCATCCTTTGAAAAGGACTCTAACTGTCTGCACTCAGAGATATACAGTTCTTTAAGAGAGACTAGTTTTGGAAAGCCCTTGGAAGAAAGGTGTTGCAGATTCGGAAAGTCTGAGATGGTGAGGATTGTTAGAGAGGCAGGAAACATCATCTTTGGAAAGGAGACTGGCTGAAAATTTCTAATTTCAAGTTTATTAAGAGAGATAAGATTGTCCAACCCCCACTCAAAAGTGGCATCAGTGTTTCTGTCATGAGCTGATATTGTAAGTGATGCTAGGTTGGTGAGAAGATTTGTTTCCAGAAAAGGAACAACTGAACAATGGTGCATTGTCAATTTTTCAAGTGAGGTGAGGTTGTGTATGGCTTCGGGTAGGGCCGATACTTTCTCACAGTCAGAGATATGAATAACTCTTAGGTTGGCAGGGAGCAACTCTCGGTCCAAGGACAAATGAAGACACTGACAATTCCTAATATCAATATCACGTAGAGTGCTGAGAGCGTTTATGCCTGTGGGTAAGGACTGAAGGTTTTCACAATATGAGATTTCAATGCATTCAAGAAACGAGTTATGATGAAACCTGTTCACTATTGACTTCAGCTGTGGACACCTCAACAAATTGAGGTGTTTGAGTGATCTAGGTAACTCTCTGCATGATGTCAAGGATTTGAGAGAGGGACAATATTGAATTCTCAAGTACTCAAGTTGAGATGCGATGCTGCTGCTACTGCTGTTATCACTATCCACAAGCAAAATGATCTCCATATTCTCGCAGTAACTTACCTCTAGCCGCTCTAGAGTTGGCGGTAGCTGGCCTCTTGCAATATGCTTTAGCGAATCACATTTTACAATTCGAATCAGCTGAAGACAATTGTTATTATACATCATTGCCTTTGGTAAGGATTTCAGGACCATGCAATTCTTGATCACGATTTCTGTGAGCATGGATGGCATACCCTGTTGGAGGCGTGCTTCTACTTCTTCTGACACTAAAGAAACCAGTTTGGGACAGTCATCAATGTGCAGAAGACGAAGAAATTGGAGATGTGGCAATGGTCCCTCATCGCCAGATGACCACAAACATTTTAACTCCTCACATGCAAAAATAGTTAGATCTTCTGCATTTGTCAGCCCCTGCATTGCAAATCCTTCTATTTGAGATGTGAATCTTAAACTTTTAGAAAGAAACCCGAGATCTAATGAGCTGATGCCATCCATACTTCTGCACACCACCCCTTTTGATCCCTCGACTTCTAGTTCACAGAGATCCGGAAAGTTTGAAACTAGGATCGGTAACTTCCCACAACCATCTATCTGAACCTTCTTTAGCAAAGGAAGGTGGTTCGGTATATTTCCCGATAGCTTGGGACAACTTCTAAGTGAAAGTTCACATCAATTTGGGAATTCTTCACAAGAATTCCAGCCCTCCCACTCTTTCATATCTTGGAAATGCAAAGTCTCCAACGATCTAAAATGTGAGACACCAGCCCCACAAAACTCAGGACCAACATTCTTCACATTAGCCATGCCGCGGATGGAAAGGACTTTTAGTGCTGGTAATTGCCCAATTGGTGGCAATGACTGGCACCCTTTACAATTCTCAATTGTCAAGACCACCATATCATGAAAGGAAGGACATTTTAACCAACTCGGAAATTCTGTACCACCATAGCAGCTAATAGTAAGCACTTTCAAACCGTTGTGAGGTTGTAGCATGTTGAGTACATTTAACTCACTTGTTCCATCCCTAGTCATGCTCTCACTCCATTCCAAAGACAACACCCTAATTTTGGGCTTATTTATTAGATCAGCGTCCCTTGCATGTTGGGGTTTAGTCACTTTCTCCAAGTTTGAAATGCAGAGTGTCCCTTGAAGATGTGACAAAGTGTAGCGGTAAAGCCACTTTTATGGACTTTTATGGGTCAAAAATGGTGGCTAGTTGAGCTTGCATTCACATTTGCTTCCGCCATCTTCCACTTGCTTCCGCTATCTTCTTTATGGGTCAAAAATGGTTGTTAGTTGACAACCTACATCAAGCTTGCGTTCACATTTGCTTCCGCCATCTTCCACCTCCTTTAACTCCTATAAATACATGTTTTTGCTTTTGTAAACCCATCCCATTTTGAAAGAAAAATTTAGAGAAAGAGAGAGAGTTTTAGAGAGAAAAATAGTGAGGTTTCTCCTATATATTGTCTCTCCTTTTATAAGAAAGAGTGAGTTTTCTCCTTTTATAAGAGAGGGTATTGTCAATTGTGCTCTCCTTATTCAAGAGAGAAATTCTTGTAATCTTTTTGCTATAAGTGAAATTTTTCTACAATTGGAGTTCCTTATTATTTCTTTTATTTTTTCTCATTTCTACTTCAGTTGTAATTGTATGCCCCGTACCACAAACGCCTAACAGTGGTATCAGAGCATCAAGTTTATAGCCGGTTTTCGTGCTACAGTTAGATCCAGTTAGTGGAAAGGAGGCATCTTCAATAATGGTGATGAAGTACGAAATAGAGAAGTTCAATGGGAGTAATTTCTCATTGTGAAAAATGAGAATAAAAGCAAGTTTGAGGAAAGATAATTGCTTGACGGCAATTGGAGATAGGCCCGATGAGATCACTGACGACGGCAAGTGGAACGAGATGGATGGCAATGCTATTGCTAATCTGCATCTAGCACTAGCTGATGGAGTATTGTCAAGTGTGGTGGAGAAAAAGACAGCAAAAGAGATATGGGATACTCTGACAAAATTGTACGAAGCCAAATCACTACACAACAAAATTTTCTTGAGAAGAAAACTCTACAGCCTTCGGATGATGGAGTCAACTATGGTGACAGACCACATCAACACCCTCAACACTTTATTTTCACAACTCACAGCAATGGGGCATAACATAGAGACGGGTGAACGTGCTGAAATTCTACTTCAAAGTCTACCTGATTCGTATGATCAACTCATCATCAACTTAACCAACAACATTGAAGTTCTAGTCTTCGATGATATTGCAGCTGCAGTTCTTGAAGAAGAAAGTCGGCGCAAAAGCAAAGAAGATAGATCAGGAGGTTCACAACAAGCCGAAGCTTTGGTAATGACGAGAGGGAGATCAACGGAATGTGGCCCCAGTGGGAGTCAAAATCAGAGTAGATCAAAATTCAGAAGTAAGAAGAATGTCAAGTGTCATCACTGTGGCAAGAAAGGGCACTACAAAAGGGAGTGTTGGCATCTCAAGAAGAACGAAGAAGCCAAAGGAAAAGGCCCTGAGTTGTCAAAAGCTCAGGGTTGTGTAGCAAGCACCTCAGATGATGGTGAAATTTTATACAGTGAGGCAACAACAGTTACTGAAGGTAGAAGAAGATTCGCAGATGTCTGGCTTATTGACTCAGGAGCAACATGGCATATGACTCCCCGGAGAGAATGGTTCCATCAATATGAACCTATCTTAGGAGGATCTGTGTTCATGGGAGACGATCATGCCTTGGAGATTGCTGGTATTGGTACCATCAAATTGAAGATGTGTGACGGTACAGTTCGCACCATTCAGGAGGTACGACATGTGAAAGGCCTGAAGAAAAATTTATTGTCTTTAGGACAATTAGATAATAGTCGGTGTAAAACCCATATTCAAGATGGGATCATGAAAATAGTTAAAGGCGCGCTTGTAATAATGAAAGCGGAAAAGATAGCTGCAAATTTGTACATGCTTAAAGGAGAAACACAACAAGAAGGAGAAGCATCCACTGCGCTGGCAAGTTCGGCAGAAGAATTAACAATGATGTGGCACTGTAAGCTTGGCCACATGTCGGAACGAGGTTTGAAGATTCTTGCTGAACAAAAGCTTCTTCCAGGGCTCAAAAAAGTTTCATTACCCTTTTGTGAGCATTGTGTTACTAGTAAGCAGCACAGATTGAAATTCAGTAATTCCTCTACTAGAAGTAAAGCTATATTAGAACTAATCCATTCTGATGTTTGGCAAGCACCAGTTTTGTCCCTAGGAGGAGCAAAATACTTTGTGTCATTTATTGACGATTACTCCAGGAGATGTTGGGTGTATCCAATAAAAAATAAAGCAGATGTATTTCCATTTTTCAAAATATTCAAAGCGCGGGTTGAGCTTGAATCTGAAAAGAAGATCAAGTGTTTAAGGACAGACAATGGAGGAGAATATACTGGTATTGAATTTGATAGCTTCTGTCAACAAGAAGATATCAAAAGGCAGCTCACGGTGGCATACACTCCACAACAAAATGGAGTAGCAGAGCGGATGAACAGAACCTTGTTAGAACGAACAAGAGTGATGTTGAGAACTACAAGAATGGCCAAGTCATTTTGGGCAGAAGCAGTCAAGACTGCCTATTATGTGATCAATCGGTCACCATCAACCGCAATTGATCTGAAAACGCCGATGGAGATGTGGACTAATAAGCCAGCTGATTATTCTCACTTACATACATTAGGAAGTCCTGTTTATGTTATGTACAATGCCCAAGAAACATCAAAGCTAGATCCAAAATCTAGAAAATGTATTTTCTTAAGGTATGCTAATGGAGTCAAGGGGTATCGCCTGTGGGATCCCACTGCCCGCAAGGTGCTAATCAACATGGATGTTGTATTTGTAGAAGATAAGGTACAAGAAAAAGAAAATGATAGCGCTTCAAAAGAGAAACCAGAGACTACTACAGTTCAAGTTGAAGAAAGACAAGAATTAGAAGTTCTAGATTCTTCTGAAGCAATATCAAAGCACAAAGAACAAGAACAAGCTGAGTGTGCAATTCCACAAGTTCGACGGTCAACTCGGGAGAGAAGAAAACCAACTTGGCACTCAGAGTACATCATGGAGGGAAATGTCGCATACTGTCTACTAACAGAAGATGGAGAACCGTCAAATTTTCATGAGGCTACAAATAGTCAAGAAGCTTCTTTGTGGATGGTTGCAATGCAAGAAGAAATTGAAACTCTCCATAAAAACAAAACATGGGATCTTATACCACTACCACAAGGAAGAAAGGCCATCGGAAACAAATGGGTTTACAAGATCAAACGAAATGGCAATGATCAAGTGGAGCGGTATCGTGCTAGATTGGTGGTGAAAGGATTCGCTCAGAAAGAAGGCATAGACTTCAACGAAATATTCTCTCCTGTTGTTCGACTCTCAACGGTTTGAGCAGTCCTTGCGATGTGTGCTACATTTGACTTGTACTTAGAACAACTGGACGTGAAAACTGCATTTCTTCATAGAGAAATTGAAGAAGAAATTTACATGCTCCAACTAGAAGGTTTTGAAGAAAAAGAAAAAGAGAACTTGGTTTGCAGGTTGAACAAATCTCTATACGGTCTCAAATAGGCGCCAAGATGTTGGTATAAGAGATTTAATTCCTTTATCATGAGCCTTGGATACAACAGACATAGTTCAGATCCTTGTGTTTACTACAAGAGATTTGGTGACGGTAATTTCATTATTCTGTTGTTGTATGTTGACGACATGTTGGTAGCAGGCCCCAACAAAGATCGTAATACAGACTTAAAGGCACAGTTGGCTAGGGAGTTTGAAATGAAGGACTTGGGACCAGCAAACAAGATTCTAGGGATGCAAATTTACCGAGACAGAAATAATAGGAAGATATGGCTTTCTCAGAAAAATTATTTGAAGAAAATCTTGTGACGCTTCAACATGCAAGATTGTAAGCCAATTTCTACCCCTCTTCCTATTAATTTCAAGTTATCCTCAAGTATGAGTCCTAGCAATGAAGCAGAGAGGATGAAAATGTCTCGAGTACTGATGCATCAGCAGTGGGTAGCTTAATGTTCGCTATGGTTTGTACAAGACCAGACATTGCACAGTCAGTGGGAGTGGTTAGTCGATACATGGCGAATCTTGGTAAAGAGCATTGGAGTGCTGTAAAGAGGATCCTGAGATATGTCAAGGGTACCTCAAATGTCGCATTATGTTATGAAGGATCAGACTTTACTGTCAGAGGCTATGTTGATTCAGATTATGCAGGTGATCTTGACAAGAGCAAGTCCACCTCAGGTTATGTGTTTACTCTTGCTAGAGGAGCTGTAAGCTGGGTTCAAAATTGCAGTCTATTGTGGCTACTTCTACAACAGAGGCAGAATATGTCGCAGCTACATAAGCTAGCAAAGAGGCAATATGGTTGCAAATGCTACTGGAAAAGCTCGGACACGTACAAGAGAAGGTTGATTTATTTTGTGATAGTCAGAGCGCTTTGCATTTGGCAAAGAATCCAGCATTTCATTCAAGGACAAAGCACATACGAGTTCAGTATCATTTCGTTCGTGAGAAGGTGGAAGAAGGAAGTGTGGATATACAAAAAATCCATACAAAAGACAACCTAGCAGATATATTAACAAAGCCAATTAATAATGACAAGTTTATCTGGTGTCGATCCTCCTTAGGCCTAGCGGATATGTAAGCGGCATGGAGATGGAAAGTGTAGAAAAGATAGAAGGATTACAAAAGTGACTTTAAGTGGGAGATATGTAGCGGTAAAGCCACTTTTATGGACTTTTATGGGTCAAAAATGATGGCTAGTTGAGCTTGCATTCATATTTGCTTCCGCCATCTTTCACTTGCTTCCGCCATCTTCCACTTGCTTCCGCTATCTTCTTTATGGGTCAAAAATGGTGGCTAGTTAACAACCTACATCAAGCTTGCGTTCACATTTGCTTCCGCCATCTTCCACCTCTTTTAACTCCTATAAATACATGTTTTTGCTTTTGTAAATCTATCCCATTTTGAAAGAAAAATTTAGAGAAAGAGAGAGAGTTTTAGAGAGAAAAATAGTGAGGTTTCTCCTATATATTGTCTCTCCTTTTATAAGAAAGAGTGAGTTTTCTCCTTTTATAAGAGAGGGTATTGTCAATTGTGCTCTCCTTATTCAAGAGAGAAATTCTTGTAATCCTTTTGCTATAAGTGAAATTTTTCTACAATTGGAGTTCCTTATTATTTCTTTTATTTTTTCTCATTTCTACTTCAGTTGTAATTGTATGCCCCGTACCACAAACGCCTAACACAAAGATGCTAGATCTTTTATTCCGAAGCAACCACCGTCTCCAATAACCACATTAGACAGTGTTTGGAGAAATTTTAATTGACCTATTTGCCTAGGCATGCCTTTCAAATTAGTCGCACCTAGAATATTGAGGTGGCGAAGGTTGACCAGGTTCCCAAACATCGAAGGCAATTTATCTAAATAAAAACAATCCTCTAACAACAATGTTTGTAAGTTGTAGAGATCAGTTATTGATTCGGGCATACTTCTGATCCAAGTATCGGAAAGGTCGAGGTACCTTAGATGCTTTAACTTACCAATTGAATCAGGTAGCTCAGTTATGCGGTACCCCCTTAGAGAGAGAACCCTTAGGCTTTGTAATCTTGGGTGCAGTTGAAGAGGAACACGAAAATCCAGATAACATGTGACTGGAGATGGCACATAAGAGGTAAGAAGGTACGTAAATGAGTGAGTTTAAAAAATACCTCAAACTTTTCAAAACTATCGTATTCGCCACCCGAGTAAGACATGTGGCGGACCTTTTCAAAATTATTCTGATCTTGCTCATTGCCCTCAGCTCTCTCCTGCATTATAAAATATGTATCTCCTGCTGCCAATTTAGCATGATAATTGACGATCTCATGCTTTAGAAATCTTGATTTGTCCTTGCTAGACTGTTGAAAAAGTGAGCATGAAACCAGACTGTCAAAATACTCCATACCCAAATCTTCCATTTCGATGTTCTCTTTTTGTTGAATCAAACCTTCTGCCATCCATAATAGAACCACCTGAGTCTTCTCAAATTCATAGCCTTCCGGGAATATAGAACAGTATGCAAAGCACCTCCTTAAATGTAAGGGGAGATGACGATAACTGATCGACATAAGAATTGAAGCAATTCTACTTTCCTCCAATGTATCCCATATCTTTCTGTTTAAAACTAAATCCCACTTACTTGCTTCCTTATTGTGCAAGAGGTTTCCGACTGCTTTTACAGCTAGAGGCAAGCAGTAAAAGTTTCTTACAATTTGCTGACTAATATCTTTAAGCTCCGGATGTGCACTAAAATCTCTTGAATGAAATGCATGTTGGGCAAATAGAGACAAACAAGCATCATTTGACAATGATCCTAACCTGTAAGGTTTAACTTTGAAGGCCAGGGTACTCATCCGCGATGAGATTTCTTGATCACAAGTTGTAATGATAATGCTGCTTCTTGGAGCCATTGCTTCCAAAGGAGCACGCAGGAGAGTCCACTGAGAAATGTTACGATTCCAAACATCATCCAGAACAATTAGAAACCTCTTCCCACGTATTGCCTCTTTTAGTTTGAGTTGCAACCGATTTAGATCCATGTTGTCACAGTTGATTTCAGGTTGCGCATGGAGTAATATTGTTTTTGTAATCGCCTCAACATCAAAATCTTCAGAAACACAAACCCATGCTTTCAGATTAAAAAAGTTTTTAACTTTTTCATCATTGTATATAAACTGGGCGAGTCTTGTCTTGCCTATACCCTCCATACCAGTTATAGAAATCACGTTCACTTCAGTTGAAGCAGCATCACTGAGCAATAATTTAAGCACAGCCTCTGAGTCCTCGTCCCTGCCATACATGTGATCTGTGGTCGGCACCAAAGAAGTAGAAGGCGTTTCCTTTGTTCTTGCAACATTTGTATCCGAGTTCAGTACATTTTTTGCTGCCATAAGTTTATCTAATCGAGGAATGATGTCCTCTTTCATTTTTCTAATCTCACTCCTGAAATCAATGCCAGTACTTGGAGACAAACCGGTAAAGCAATCAGTGACAAGATTCCGTACCTTACTCGTGCCTGCCTGATTTTCATTAATCAACATGCGCTGCGGATTAGCTTTGGCCGTGGACAGCTCATCCAGAATATCTTCCACGTCGTATGCCAATTGTGTGAAATCATTAAGCCATGCTTTCACTACTTCTTTAGTGTATTGCTCCTCAGTTGCATCTTTAAGCGCCATCTGAACTTGTGAAAATTTTTCCTTCCAATCGACCAACCATTCTTGAACTCCCTCTCGGCAGGCAAAGTTCGGCAGTTCGAGCATCTTTAACAGGTCGGCAAACAGTACTTGGAGGAATGCACCAAGGACTATACGAAGAATGTCCTCTTCCAAAGCCATTGTTCTCTTCGCAAAAAGGAATGAATCAAGAAAATGAGCAAAGAATAGCCAAACAGTCAGAAGAAGAAATAAGAGTCTCACAAGCAACTTGGTTTTGGGTATTGCAAATTTGCACGTCCCAAAGTACTCTTTCTTTTATTCTCTCGTTTTCTTTTTTATTGCTTTATTTACTTATTTTTCTTAAAAAAAAAAAGTATAATACTTACATATTTTATTACTGTAAATATCAATTTATCGTAATAAATAATACACATAAGGAATATAATTTAGGTGAAGGTTTTAAAAAACTTTGTATGTTTGCCATTTGGGTTTATTAGTCCTTGGAGTTGGTTCCACACCGGTAATCCCCGGCCTTGAAGGAATTGAGTTGCTTCGAAATTACCATTATCCGTGTGAGTAGGTTGCATTTGGTAAACGCGTGACAGCAATAGCATGCTGTTTCGGCTAAAAGTGGGTTGTCTTTATCCCAATGGAATAGTGGGTAACATGCACTACTTGTAAAATTGGGCCTCACTACAATATCAATAGCTTTATGCTCTATCGTGCGTTCTTAATTAATCAATTTGCGTTTCTTCTTGTTTCTTCTTACTTTCTGCTTTTTGATAATTTCCGGAATATTATTTTTACCATGAGTGTCAGAGCATATTTTACTTTACCTTTCGGTTTCGGATAGGTTCGTTGAAATGTAATATAAAATATTTAAAGGTGTAAGTAGTTTTAGCTTAAGATCACACATCAAGATGGGTGCTTTAATTTATTCCAACCAAGGTTTTGAATTCCGTTTCGTTTCGTTCCGGTTAGAATGGTTGGAATTTTCCGTTTCAGTATAGTGTCCAGTACACTCTAACACCTCATTTCGTTTTATTTCAAATTTCGATCATTCTGATCTTGTTTCGGCCGTTTTGGTCAATTTCTGGCCATTTCAATGAGAATTGAACTTTTCGGTCACCATTCCATTTGAGTTGTTTTTGTAATTTTCTGATACTTAGATAGCATTTTTGTAAATTCTAAATCCAAACTGTATTTAATTAATTCTAAAATATAAATATATTTATATAATTTTAATTTTTTTTAATTTTAAATAAGTCCTCCCCATTCTCTATTTTTTTAAATATCATTATTTTCAATAATTTATCTATTCTTTTATTTTATTTCTTTATTTTTGTGTCTTAACTCAAATTTTTTATTTTTTTAAGATATACTCATTTTATAAATATTCAATTCTTCTATATATATACACATATACATGACACACACTTACATATATATATATGTATTTATTTTATTAGTTGTTAGTTTATATATACATATAAATATTTTTATATAATATAAATTAATCCCGAAACGATACATTAAAACATACTGGTACCAAAATATTTCGTTCTAATATTTTAATCGAAATGGTCACCAAAACGGTATTCAAAACTTTGATTCCAGCAATAAGAGTTGACACTTACAGGTGTTGGATGACTAATTTTGTGTATTGAATTGGAATTGGATTTGAAAATTTTCTTGCTGCATTACTATGCACAACTTCATGAAGATTTATAATAGATAGGGAAATGATTTATTTAGTGTGAAAGTTTTTGTACTTCCTTTAATATTGGTGGAGCAAAGTTGGGACTCTCATAAAATGACAAGCTTCTTTATGGTTGATTTTATATATTTTTAAAGGAAGTGTGCCGGGTTTCCACACCAATAGATATTGCATTATCCTATCGAATTTGAAAGCCTACTATGTGCATACAGACACACACATATGAACAGCATGATTTAGATTCTTATAATTTTTATCCAAACTCAAGTACTTAAAGTGAGAGAGAAAGACACATGAAATGAGTCATATATTTTTTATTGAGCATTTAATACTGTTTGAAAAGCTCGTTAATTCGGATAACAATAAATCTTGTAATAAGACACCCATATCTATCTCTCACCCTACTCATGAAGTCCTTGTAGTTTGGGTGGGATAAGAGATTCAAATCTCACTTGTTGAATGTAAAATGGGAGAAGTGAGGGCGCATTTAGGATATGATTGTTACGCATTAGTGTACATTCCAATTCTATTAATCCTAAATGAATAAGAATAGACATTTCATTTATTCTTGCAATCGCCTAGTTTTAAACACAAGTGCTTATTAACTTTCACAAAATTTTTCATCTCATCTCATTTTATCTCATCTAATCATTACAACTTTTTTAAATTTTCATATAAAATAAAATAAACAATTCAACTTTTTTAAATCCTAATATAAAAATAAGGAAAAATTAGTTCCAAGTACAACTGCGCATTAATATGTACATGCATTAATCTAATGTGATTGGTCAAAAAATAGATTTGATTGAAAACAATGCTAATTTAAATTTTGAATACGAAGAAATCAATATTGGTATGCAGATTAGTAAGCGATTTTGCTTGTACATAACAAAACTCTAAAAATAATATTAAAACAATATATTCTAATAATATTTTATTCAACTTCAACTTTAATCTCAACTCATCTCTTTCATGAATATTTTATTTACTTGCTTTTCCTAGCTCTCATTTGCAGCATATATTTTCTCAGAGTAGGTTCCACATCCATCCCACATGAAGTTGCTACGTAATTACCATTATCCATGTGAGTGGGTTGTAATTGGTAAACCAAGGGATGAAAACTGACACGGTCGGTTTGGTTTTGACAAAAAATGGAAACCGACTGACTGTTTTTTTCTTCTTCTTCTTCTTCTTCTTCTTTTTTTTTTTTTTTTTTCTGGATGGAGAACTAGCCAAGGACTCCCAAATAGCAGCACAATCATCAGATGCCAGCTTTGTCAAGAAATCTACTGGGTTATTCCCTTGCCTATAGACATGCTGGATGCATTGTGAAATTTAAGTTCTGAAGCAACTCCATGAGTTCAATCCAAAAATCTTCTAGATACCAAATGGGACAATTTGAGGCAACTATCCAATTTACAACAACCATAAAATCTATCTCTATTTCTACATTATTAAAACCCAATCTCCTCAAATGTCTAACACCAGGTAACAGGGACATGAATTCAGCATAATTATTTGTACCGTGCTCTAGAGGGACAAAAAAAGCTAGAACAAATTCCCTAATGAGTAGGGTGAAAATTTAAACCAGAAAACCAAAGAACCAGACCGATCCGATTTTAAATCAATCAGTTCAGATCGGTTCCTACATTTTAAAAACCGGTTAAATCCAGTCCGTTTTCAGTTTTTGGCTTTCCAGGACCGGACCAGTCTATAAAATATATATATATAATTAATTTGTAATATTATATAAAATATTATATATATATATATAATTTTTATATATAATATCACTATAATATATAGATGCTATACGTAGTACTAACACTATAATACTATAATATTTAGTACTAGTACATATTAATATATTATACGAGTTATAGCATAATATATGTATAATAGTATAGTTAACTTAATATTTGAATATTAAAATAGGAAAACCGGACTGAACCAATAAAATTGGAAGTACAGGTTTAGGAGGGTAATCGATCTGGGATCGGTTTTTGAAAATGAAAAATCGGTGTATTCTAGGTCGGTCCCAAAATTTGTACAAAACCAGACCGAACTGGACC
This sequence comes from Carya illinoinensis, assembly GCF_018687715.1. Taxonomy (NCBI): domain Eukaryota; kingdom Viridiplantae; phylum Streptophyta; class Magnoliopsida; order Fagales; family Juglandaceae; genus Carya; species Carya illinoinensis. The sequence goes on from NC_056767.1 coordinate 25,503,942, forward strand.
GATTACACCCCTACTAATAAGTCACGTATTAACCCACCTGCACTTGCCTTCTTCAAGTTGTCCCGACTATATGGAATATTTAAATTAACCCAATCTTCCCGACTTAGTCTGTTCCAGCACACTATCAAAAGTGTCCTGTGCACTTCTTTGGCTTATATGGAATATTTAAATCAACCAACAAAATCTCATCGCACCAAGATAAAGGCTTCAAAACCTCAATTTCTCGCTCAGTTTAACAATCCAAAATTTAATACTTCGCCAAATATCCTCCACCAACTCCCACTTTCCTTCCATTCGAGCTCTACACCGGTGAATCCAAAGTCTTCATGTTACAATAGAGGGAATAAGGCCCATAAGTTGACCCATTGTCGATGATTTAGAGGCTCTAGCAAACCATGCATAAAAAGTACTTTTTGTCCAGGTGCATTGTTGTTGTCTAAGGAACTCCACTTGCATAGCACATCTCTTCCAAATAGCCCTTGCTACTTCACCCATTGCCAACACATTATTTGAGTCCTATATTCCCCTTGTGCACAACAATAGTTACATTTTGAAACTAAGGGAGTTGCATTTTGGAACTAAGGGGATGCCAACACTATGAATTTTATCATCCACAGTGAGAGCATTATTGCTACTTTTTCACATGATAGTTTCCATATTTTTTGGGAGACATGGATGCCATAAACAGTTAGTCCATCTAACATTGGAGCTTGTCCTCGAATAACCTCCCATGCACTCTTGGTAGAAAAAATACCATCCCTAGCCATCCATATTAGACGATCTGCCCCATCCCTCTGCCTATAGAAATTATAAGAAATATCTTGAACCTTTTGAAACCCACCAACCGAACAAGCAAATCCATATCCCCGTAAATTTCCTGATAATTAACAAATTAATTATGAGCCACTAACATTAGATACGTCTAAAATGATCACATTGCCTGCTTATTCTACTAATGTTATATAAGAAAAATGCCCGCTTATCCAGTTGAAAGATATTTGGGTCGACTGAAGCGCATTGTTAGGAATAAAGCTAGAGCAGAGGATTCAATAGCAGAGGCCTATATACACAACGAATGGTTAACATTTTGCTTGCTATATCTTCATGGTGTTGAGACACGATTTAATCGTCAAGAATGAAATGCTAATCATGTTGCTCCGCCTCCTCATGAGCTATCAATGTTTTCTCAAAATGTATGACCATTGGGTGCACAAATGGGTTACAATTTAATTGATGGAGAGTTGGGTAAAGTTTGGTAGTACGTGCTAAATAATTGTTGGGAGATTGATGACTATCTTAAGTATGTCGTTGAATGCTTCAAAAATTCTAGTTAAAAAAGTTTAACTATAACTTTTGTGCTCAACTGTATTTATTTGCATTTATATATAGTGAGCCCATGGACAAACTTAGGACGGAAGGTGTAGAGAATATAGAGGCAAGACATGAGGAAGAATTTCCTGGATGGTTTGAACAATGCTTATGAACAAAAATTATATATATGTTAGATTTTGAAACTTTTAACTCTGAGTAACTTTTAATAAGTATATACTATTTCAATTGATAGATTTTGAAACAATGTGCTCGTGATCCTGGATTAGTTTCTTCTGAATTGTATGCATTGGCACGTGGTCCCTCAAATAGAGCACTTCGTATACTGCATGTCTGGTTCGAGGTTATAGATTCCATACTCTAGACCGTGAACGTAGTAGAAAGACTCAAAATTGTGGTGTGTTGGTCAAGGGGAGTCATGCAACAGACGATATTGACTATTATGGTGTCATATGTGATATTATCGAATTGAAATATCTGGGTGGGACGATAACATATATTTTAAATGTGATTGGTGGGATCTAGGCGGTGGTTGACTTTCGATATATGGGGATAATCACTTTACGAGTGTCAATACTGCATCTAAATGGTATGAAGATGATCTATTTGTATTGGCTTGTCAAGCTACCCAAGTCTATAACTTGATTGATCCAATGAAAAGCGCTGATGAAGATAGTGGAAAGATAACTTGGTGAGTCGTACAAAACTTTGTCCCTCAAAATATATATGAAGCAGGAATGAGTGCGGATTACGAGAATAGTGGAGATGAAGATGACACTCTAATTGTAGAGGCCTACCAAGAAAATGGAGAGGGTATTAACTTGTTTGTTGATCTCAGTGCACTCGATTTGCTCCCCTTGTGTAGAGATGACGTCTCACCCATCCATCTCCACCCGTCCGTATTAAATGATCATTCAATTCAAGTAAGTGAGGAAGAAGAAGAAGAAGAAGAACTTGTTTGTTGATCTCGGTGCACTCGATTTGCTCCCCTTGTGTAGAGATGACGTCTCACCCTTCCATCTCCACTCGTCCGTATTAAATGATCATTCAATTCAAGTAAGTGAGAAGAAGACCATCTCCACCCGTTCGTATTAAATGATCATTCAATTCAAGCAAGTGAGAAGAAGAAGAAGAAGAAGAATCTGGGGAGGAAGTGGATAAGGAGGAATGAAGATATTATTGAGGGAGATTATGAAACAAGTATGGAAAATACATCCGAACATGAAGAATAAAAGTAGTAAAAATATTTTACAATATAGGTGACCGTAGAATGTTATACTTTTCATAATTTCTTCTAATAAATTTTCTTTATCATGTTAATCATTTTCAATGGATGCCACCAAAATGACAAAGAAGAAATGTGCCTCATCTGCCAAGTCCAAGTCCTGAACCCATTGAGGACTTCCCACTAAAGGAATCCGATCCTGAAGATCAAGTTAACACAGTAGAGAACGACAACCAATTGACACCTATCAGTAAGGAAATGTCTATGATAATTAATTATATATTAATTATTTTGTCTCAATAACTGTATAATTAATTAATTATACTATTATCTATTAGTTGATGCATTTGCTCGTCGCATTCGTTGCTATACACGTGGCATTTCTCTAGAAAAAAATCGTAGGCACAAAAAATTCAAGGTCACCATTCCTGATAATTCTACTGGAGGAGTGGATGATAGTGTAGCACCACTTTCCTCCTATATTGGCACAGTAGTCTATGCTCATGCTCAATTTTATGTGCGATTATGAAGAGATGTTCCGAATGAGATTAAAGAGCACATTCGGAGTCGTGTGCTGGTGGGTTTGCTTTTAGAATACATTTTTTTCAATTAGATTAGTATATCATAATTTTGAAGTAATTCACTTATTAGGATGAATTCGACCTCAACTTTGGCCGTAGCAAGAATTTGAGAAATGTGAATGAGTTAATGGCTACACTATTTAGACGATGTCACGAACACTTCAAGAAGTTTGAGATGTTGAAAGAGGATGCATAGTCTCCTTTTGAGCAGATGAAATTAGACGATTAGAGAAAGTGTTGTGATCTTTTTGCATCTCATGATTATCAAATATTCTAGATTTATTTCCTTTAATTATTTACATTTATATTCGTTCTATATATTATATGTATATATATTACAATTAACATTCTTAATAAATGTTGTAACACTTAAGTGCTACAAATGCACAGAATAGATCCGCTCTGACTGTCCACCATCGTGCCGGTTCAAGGTCATTCTACAGTCTTGCTGAAAAAATGGTAATTAATAAATTGTAGAATTCATTTATTTTTCTAATATTCTTTTATATAAGTACTAACACTATCTTTTTAAAATTGCTAATGTCTCTTTGTTAGAAACGTGATAATCTGAAAACTTTTCCCTCGTTCATGTCTATGCTGCTGCTAACACTAATGAGCCTAGTGAGTAGATGAATCCTGCCGCTGCAGATAATTATGTAAGCGGTATTAATTTTGTTAAATAAATTATGCAACATGTTATCTAGATTATTTTTTATTTGTATTTCTTTTAATACGTTACTTATTATGTATTTTCTTTCAAATTGCAGGAAAAAATGATGGAAATGCAGTTAGCTTCTGGGGAATTCTCTCCGAGTGACATAGACATATTCATGCAAGTGCTCGGGCCTAAGTCTAGTATGACAAGAGGTTTCGTACAATCTTTCAAGCATTCCTCCTGTTCATCTTCCTCAACGTCATCAAATTCACAAATTAATAATCTCACAAAAGGTTTAGAAGCTATACGCGATGAAAATGAGTATATGAGATCAAAATAGCAAGAATTGGAGTCCCTCTTAGAGCGACAGTCTCATTTAGAGACACATTTGCAAGACCAACAGAGAGACCAAGAGGAAAGAATAAGTAGTGAAGTTCAAGAGCAAGTGCAGCGGGAGATGATGGTGCAAATGGAGTGTGTTATGTCCATACAACAAAATCGTGGTGGACGAGGAGGAAAGAAGAAGAAATGAATTTGATCAATTTTATCATTGTTTTAATATCTAATTTTGAAACAATATAATACATTGTTAGTTTTTAAACAATGGTCGATAAATATGATACAATTGGTATGTTTTTTAATTTTCTTAATTTTATGAAATTAGTATTTTTCATCTATATTTACATTCGTAAATATAAAACATTCAAACGTAATACGTAATTGAACAAAATTAAAAAATAATGATCCAACGTACAACTAAACGTTTGCATGTAAACATACTCAAACTAACAAAATGTTTGAATATTTAAATGATTAATGTTCGAACAAACATCCAAACGTACACACTTCATTTAAACACTTCTTCGTTAACATTCAAATTAGCATCCGAATGTTATACTAGTTATGTTCGAGCATTAGTCTTTTAACGTCTGAACTAAAATTAGAACGTTTATTGTAATTAACATTCGAACGTATCAACGTTCAAAAGTTTCACTGATACATTCAAACAATAATCAATGCACATTAACTTTTGTCATTCGAATGTCAATCGGTCAGGTTGACATTCAAATGTTATGTCCTACAATTGAACATTACTTTCTGTGACAGTTTCCAATCGTCACGACACTTTCAAACTTTATACTAAACAGAACACATCCAACCGTCACTGCACAGTAAACTGTCACCAATTGTATTCTGTAACACGCATTAGGTGACGGTCATGATGATGGTTTCAAACTGTCACCAAATGTATTTGGTGACGTTTTGGTCATTTTTTGTGACGATTTCCTCTGTCATAAAATACAAATTGTGTTATAGTGTTGCTGTTTGGTCCTGGGTATAAAATGGTGTACATCTTGGAGCACTTTGAGGAGCCATGGAAAAAGGATGTTAAAAAAAAAGGCTTCGCAAGAAGTTTCATGGATAGCTATGGGAATTTTAGCTAGTTAGATTGATTGACGGCACCATCATGATTTCATTGCATGACTAGTACTTGATTCCATGATGGCTACTACTTCACTCACCAAATAAAGATCATGTGCTCGTCTAAGTTTTATTTGTAGCATGCAGCTTGAGCCACTACTAGTATGAAGTATCATCAATCATGTGTAATAGTACGTACGTATGAAGTATTAACATCAACTACGTCAACAATGTTGTACGTTTGTGTTGTGAATGCTCTTGGCTTAGTAATTTAGTTTGAGTCTTGTACGATTTAATATTTAATAGTACTACTGTCTTGTATATAATAAATTGAAAATATATGAATATTTTTATGATGGCTTGTGCCCTAGTGTTCAATTGAAATTGCATGGTTCCCCGACCGCCATCAGGCCGTTAGGCTTTACTAACAACAGATGATCCACATGAGGACCTTTACGTACGGGCCATTAAGGGTTAAGATGATTTGGTTAAGGATAAAGCTCAATCAGAATAAGTCTCAAATTAAAGCTGTTCAACGTGTTCCAAAGTTCTAGTTCCAAAAGGCTTCTGTTCATTTGAATATTGTAATCTATATGATCATAGTTTATATCTTATAACAAACATATATCTCTTCTCTATTGATTGTAACAGTTTTGAATATATATATATATATATATGATAATACATACACTGTCTCTGGTAAGCAAATTCAGAACAGTTTTCGATTCTTTCATAGTACCAGAGCAATCTAAACTCACTCTATTTTCGATCCTATGGCTGTTTTTGCTTCTTCTGTTGCCTTCATCTACCATCACAAGTTGTTTTCATCAAGTTTGATGGTATTAACTTCCTTGCCTGGAGTGCTCAATTACTTCCTCTTTTTCATAGCTATGGCTTGATGAGGATTGTTGATGGTTCCAATTCCTACCCTCCTCAATTTTCTAGCGATGAATTGAAAGCCCTAGGTGTCCTTAATTCTACTTATGTGGTTTGGCAATATAAGGACCAAACGGTGCTTGGCTGGATAGTTTCAGCTTTATCTCCTGTAGTTGTTTCTACCATTTTTGGTCTGAAAACATCTTGGCCTGCTTGGCAGGCTCTTGTCTTGTGTTTTGTTGCACCTTCAACCTCTCGTATTTCTCTCATCAAGAGAAAACTTCAATCCCTCTAACAAGACACCATGTCTTGCTAGAGTTTCTTGGATGAAGTCAAATCTCTTTCTGATGAGCTGTCGACTGTTGGCAAACCAATTGATGATTCATATTTAATTCTTTACGTGCTCAATGGACTCAATTCTTCTTTTCACTCATTTGTCATGACTTACATGTTGCTTGCTAAGGAGAAGTCCATGTTATTCTTTGATTTTCATGATGAGCTACAAAATTATGATCTCATGCAGAAGTTTCACCATCAATCCATTCAACTCAAGACTTGTTCTTATGCTCTCTACTCTAAAAAATCCGGCTCCAAGCCAGGAGCCCGCAACAACAACAGTTCTCAATCTTTAGGATCTTCCAAGACTCATGGATCGGTCACCTCTCTTTCCCGTTTTTGGCAACCTCTGCCTCACTTGCCTTCTTCAACATCTGCATTTGTGCAGTCTGACTCTCGTTCTCGCTCTCCTTGTTAGATCTGCAAGAGAGAAAATCATCAGGCACTAGTTTGTTTTAACTGCATGAATTATGCTTATCAAGGGCAGCATCCTTCAACAAAATTGGTTGTTATGGTTGTTAAGCCCAATACTACCAATCTAAATCAGCATGAATGGTATGCTGATAGTGGTGCTAATGTTCATGTTACTTTAGATGTGGCTAATTTTGTGACCTCTCAACCTTATGAAGGTGATGACTTCGTGGGCTTAGGTAATGGGGCAGGTTTGATCATCTCACACACTGTCAACGCAACCATAAAAACTCCTTCCTCTTCTCTTGCTTTAAATGATGTTGCTTATTGTCCTCAAGCTTCTTCATATCTTCTTTCCATCAATAAATTTTGTAAAGATAATAATGTTATGTTTGAGCTCATTGGTTCAAATTTTTCAATAAGGACATCATGATGGGGGACACGCTCATGATGGGGCCAAGTGATAACGGATTTTTCCCGATCAACCTTCGTCAACTTTCTTTATCTAAGTTTCATGCCCTCACCATGACTGTTGGCGTCAAGGCTTCAACCTCCACTTGGGATTGTCGTCTCGGACATCCATCAACAGTAACTCTTCATCATGTCCTTCATAATTTTTCTCTTCTTGTTAGTGATTTACTCAATAAATAGTCCATTTGTGTGTCTTGTCAACTAGGAAAGTCTAAGCAGTTGCCTTTCTCTTATTCTTCAAAAGAATCAACAGTTACTCTAGAGTTAATCCATTTAGATGTGTGGTCCATTTCCACTCCGTCGTTGAGTGGTTGTCATTATTATGTAATCTTTATTAACGATTTTACTTGTTTTTGTTGGTTATTTCCCAATTCTAATAAATCCAATGTTTATGGTACATTCATTAAATTCAAACTCTTAGTGAAAAAACAATTTACTTATCCCATTAAGCAATTTCAAAGTGACAATGGTGATGAATATTGTCCTACCATTTTTGAACAGTTTTTGAGTGCTAATGGGATTTTCCATCGCTTATCATGTCCTCACACCTCTCAACAAAACAGCCTTGCCGAGAGGAAGCACTATCATATAGTTGAAATGAGATTCTAGCTTACCCAAGAAATTTTGGGTTGATGCTTTCTTAACATTTGTCTTTATCATCAATTGTTTGCATACCAAAGTTCTTAATTTTTCATAACCCTTTGAACATCTTTTCAATCTTCATCCTGATTTTAATTACTTTCGGTCATTTGGTTGTTAGTGTTTTCCCTGTCTTCGTCCTTACATGCTTGATAAACTTTCTTATTGTAGCACACCCCACATCTTCATAGGTTAGTCCTCTAACCACAGGGGCTTTCGGTGCTTTGATCCTTCCACCAGATGTGATATCCTTCATTGTCTTGTGTTTTTAAAGGTTATTTTACTAATTATTCTTATTGGTTCTCTTAATTTTAAATTTGTTATGGTTATTTTGGTATTATTATTTTATTGTTATTACTACCTAAGTTGTATAATTTATTTTATTGTGCTTTTTCTTGTTATCAATTATTGTCTATTATTTATTGGCTCTTTATTTCAAATTATTTTATTGTTGGGTTTTACTATTTTACTTTATTATTAATAAGTTGTGTTTTTAATTGTTTTCTTACTTATCTATTCTTTTTAAGTTAGTTAAACTAGTGTTTATATTCTCTCCGTTAGATCAGTTTGAAGACCCCATGATGAAAGGCCTGGATTTAATTTCCTTTCCCTTTTTCTTTTTTTTTTTCCTTTTTCTTTTTCCATTTTTCCTCTCTCTCTCTCTCTCTCTCTCTCTCTCTCTCTCTCTCTCTCTCTCTCTCTCTCTCCCCTTCAGCCTGCCCAGCCAGGCACCACTGTTCGCCACCACCCACCACAGCGTCACGTCAGCAACCCACCTCTACCGAACCCAGCCTCCATCTTGCAGCCGTCCTCTCCCACACACACATCAAAGCCAACGGTTTCTCCACCCCAACGCCATCGTGGTGCAATCCCATGCCACCAATTGTTCTCCCCTTCACCGGTGACCACCTAGCCACCATTCTTCCCAATCTACCCCTCTCGAAGCCACTCTCTCTCACATGGATTTGGCTCTTCACGACCCGATTGGCCACCCACGCCTCCACCCATGGCTTTAAGCTACCGCCATTAGCTTCACTACACCTTTTAACTCATTCTTGCCCAACCCAAGCTTCCCCTAGCATTCCTCGAAATTTTTAAACTTTGAGACCCACGGCCACCCATTAGAAACACTACTCTGCCACTTTCGGTGTCACCCTTGATCTTCTAGATTTTCATTTCACTATTATAAGTAATTTTTTAAAGAATTTTCTTGAGATTTAAATATATTTTTACGCAAACTTGTTTCTCTAGTCTAATTGGCTATGATGGGCCTTGGGTCTGTGAAGTGTTGGGAAAATAAATGTTATTGTTGTCGGATGTTGGGCCTTGGGTCAGATTGGGGGATGGGTTTAATTTGGTTTGTGAAATTTAGTGCTTTGTGACTGTTGCATTGATTTATTTTATCTGATGTGTCCTATGCCATGTCATCCAATATACTGTCTACATGCATTTGCATATTTATTTGTAATGCTTGTTTGGTATTTTGTCTGTGATGTGTTTTGTCATGTGTCATGATTGAAAACTAAGTTTCCTGTTGAGAAATGATTTTTGGTGGGTGCGTACGTATCACAAACCCAAGCCAAGATTGGGCATTATTTTGGTGGACTTTCTTTGGTCACTCAGGAGCATATAAAACTGAGTGACGTCCCATGGGTTGTCACTGGGCGACAATGGGATCAAATGAGAAAGTAATGCTCTTGTGCTGATTCCATGACACCTCTGCTAGCAAGGGTTAGAGGATACTTGGTCATGAACGCACTGAGCGTAGAGCTAGGCATCGTTCGTTATAAAGTCACACGCATGGTCGTTACTATGGTATGATGAAGGGAGTCAGGGTGTGTGGATGGTCCCTAGGGAGACCATGGTGCATGCATAATATATGTGGGCCATTTTTTTGAAAAATGTTGGATTTATAATTGTGCCATTTTCTAGGAAATTTGTGGATGGAAATAAATGGACGTGTTTTGAACCTAATGAGGTTTTTGGTGTGTGTTGGAAAAATGTGTCTTTTTTGGAGAAAATGATGGTTTTGTTTCTTGCATGTTTTATCATGTGGATGCATACATATTGGCTGTATTAATATGTTTTTATCTCTTGGATTATTTGGTTGATTACTTACTGATATTCATAATTTCACCGTGGTATTCCTAACCTACAGTTCCATTTTATGGAATCATAGATTTTGATGTAGAGGATGACGTTGAACCTGAGGGATCGGCTCTTCCGAATGAGAGACTTGTGGTCACTTGTTGATCATGGGATTTGTTTCCCTTTTTGACTATGTATTTTGGCTTTTTATTTTCTTTCGCTAGATAACTGTATAACCGCTTTGAGGATCTTTTACTTTCGTGGTTCTATTTTTAAAATTCTGGTACTTAGTTGACCATGTTTTATTTCTCTCATGCGATTATTATTGTATACTTAATTACATGTTCACATACTAAGCACTTGATGATTGGGGCGCGTGACTCATATTGTCATCATCCTGATGTCACAATTTGCGCCAAAACATGTGGGAGTCGAGGGCCCTATACCATACATGTTTATATTTCCTGAAATGTGATATTTGATGAGGCTGGTTTTCCTGCTCGTGTACAATCTTTTATCACTGACTCTGGCAACAACGTGACATCGTCAGGTACTTCTTAACCCTTACTTGTTTCTCTTCCTTCACATATCTGACCTTCATCTTCTACATCCTCTCTAATTTTTGACGTACTTTCCTTCCTATATTGCCTACTACAAATATCACCCCTGCCTCACCCGAATCTCTGTAACATGTCAGTTACTTCAACAATGGGGGACCCAAGCTATAGTGGGCTTAGGTGGGATAATAAGGGTTAGTAGTAGGCCCAGCCCATGGGTTAATTGTCTACTGGTGGCCATTTATTTTATTTACGAGTTAGTGTTGATTTGGGCCATGTCCCATATATAGATATTAGGATTGTTGTTTTATTTTACTATTTGGCTAAGATTGGCCTTGGGCCCATTAGTTAGTAAGAGCAAGTGAGTATTTGTAGAGGCGTTGGAGACACTTGAAGATCATCCAGAAAATTAATGCAAATTCTATTTCTCTTTCTTTTATCATCTTCTTCCTTTCTTTAATGGAGGTGCTCCCCTCGAAGTGAGCAATTTCTATGTATTTTTCTTTAAGCAACTTGAGGTGTGTTACAATTGGTATCCCGAGCTAGTCTTTCCTTGGCATCAACTTCATCAATCCATAAAAATGGAACAAATCATCTCATCCTTGCTCAATATCAAAGAGCTACTGGAACAAAAATCTTCAACGCTTTGACGTTCTCCAGCAACATTTGAATGATTTTCGGGGCAGCCACAATAAAATGCATGAAGTATTTCGATAGCATATGAACGAATGGGAGAGTAACTTCAACGAAAGCTTCAACCAGTTGGAGGATCAAATCGGTGAAATAGGGATAGCACGTGCAATACAGGAAGAGCAACAGATCTGTGTGATGCATGAAGACGAAGAACAAGCAATGGCAAAGTCCTTGCCCCATTTCATCTTCGACCCAAGCTCTCTCTCTCAAATCCCGATTTCTTCTCCACCACAATGGATTTCTTTCCCTCAGCTAGCCTCGGCTCTGTCTTGGGGGCCATCAAAATTGTCCTTTCTTAGGAAACAACTGCAAATAGAGACGCGACAACGAGAGAAGGAGCATGTAAGTTCATCCACTGGGAACGATTCTCGTGGCACCAGATGGAGTTTTGACCCTTGTGGAACAGTTATTGGGTGCACAATTGATCTGGACCGAAAACCTACTCAACAATCAAAACCAACTAAAGCTCTAAAACTCCTCCAATCTCTTAGACCCATCCATCTTCCCGATAACCAACAACCAAACCCAAATGAGAATGAAGGTCAAAGCTCCACTAACTCCAATCGAGAAGAATATGGAAAACAAGCCTTCCAGGTTTTCAACAAAATACAATCGTGGGACCGGTCCTTCCCGTTAAAGAATTCCTGCAATCTTGATGAGGCTATTACCCATGGTGCTACAATCCAGGCTGCTAATTTGTGTGACGTGGGTAACAAGAACATATTGATTTCCAAGTACACAGCTCAACCGTTTCATCCATACCCAGATATATTGAAGGAATACCCAGACTGCGTCAAGCTCATTTTTCGGGAATGCAAAGCATTTCAAATGTCTCTGTATATTGGTAATTTGTCGGCTGAAACTCGGAGAGATGAACTTGAAAATGTTTTCTGAAGGTTTGGGCGCTGCAGTGCACAGTTTAAGAAAGATGGGTATAGGTTTGTAGTATTTAACTACCGTTTGGATGTAGCTAGTGATTTGTTTGATGAAATGCATGAAGGGACCCTTGCTGATGCCGCAGAGCACATTTTTCAGTTCAATGAAGAAGACCCCAACACTAATGCCCACCTTGCTGAGAATTTAAGGGGTAAGAAATTTTTTGCTCGTCCTATGCTTGTTGTATTGCTGCTAAGGGGTGTTTTTGAGCCCTTTGATAGAGGAGGGGAGCATATCCTTGTTTTTCCTTGTATCAATATCAGAGGCATGTTCTATGTTGGAGATGGTACATTGATTGGAATTATTGACATAAGGATGAAGGGGACCCGCCAGATTGTTGGTTGGCCACCAATAAGATTAATTATGAAGAATTCATTGGCCACCACTTCGACGAATAAATCCATGATTCTTGCAATTGATGGCACAAGGAAAAGTAAAGAAAGTGGGGATACCCACAATGATGTTGATGGTGCCATGGTGGGTCAGGTGATTATTGTTAAAGATAATTATTTGCTAACACCTATTGATCTTGTTGCTCGAGCACTCCTTAATGGTGGGGTTTTTGTGAAACATCGTAGGCCAGCTGAGACAAATTGCTTTATTGGTGGAGGGTCATGGAAAAATCTCATGGTTTTACAAGTTTTAGTAGATAAGAAAGTTACTCCTCTGTTGCTCAATAAATTGTTACATAGAACTGTTTTTGAGTGGCCTGGGATTATTGGGACTGTTGTGCAGAGAATTCCCTTAAAAAATACATTCGGCCCCTCTTTGAACACAATATGTTTACCTGCTTTACTTATTGGTATAATGCCACCTCATTGGCCCTTTGATAGGGGGAGAGAAAGAAATCATGCGGGGATTCATATAGATGGAAGAGTTCTTTCGGGTAGAAGTGTTGTTGATGAATCCATGATTATAGGAGAATCACTTCCTGTACGTGAAGAAAAAGGCCTCACGGTCTCTGTTGGGACAATTAATTGGGATGGTCCTTTGAGGATTGAAGTCTTCTCCATAGGCACCAACTCAACGAGGTCCAAGCTTTGTCTCATGGTTGAGGCTATTGCAAACAAGCTTGCAATTTCAGTCAACATTAGCATTCCAACTTCTAAGCCATTGCTAAATCACGGAGGAGAGATTTATGAAATTAATAAATTTAATGAAAGCCCATCACGAGGTTTTTGGATCTTTGGGTGGGAAGCCTTTGAAGAGACAAATGATGAAGTTGTCAAAGCTAGAGCTACGGTTGCAGAGCAGTTCACTGAGGAAGCCATGAAAGTCGCTGTTCAGAAGGCTAAAGAGAGACTCACAAAGGCCCCCTATGCCAATAGTCTTCAGCAATTTAAAGACCCTGTAAACCCGAAGACCCATTATGAGACCACTGGACCAGAGATCTGGAAAGACTCTAGTGGGAAGGTTGATGCATTTGTGTCTAGGACAGGAACTGGCAGGACAATAACAGGTGCAGGGAAGTATCTCAAGGAGCAAAATTCCAATGTTAAGCTTTATGGGGTTGAATCAGTTGAACGTGCTCCTCAATTGCTTGATTTTTTGCCACTTAAAGTTGTTTTTAAGCCCTTTGATAGAGGAAGAAAAAAATATTCCTGTGCTCGTGAACGTGCTCTACAAAAGCTTCTTAGTTCCCAACTTAAGAAGAAGAAGCTTGTCTCATCTACAAAGGAAAGGTTGAAGCATAAGACTCATAACTGCACCTTGGGGACAAGGTGCTTTGAAGGGGAAGGGTTTGTAACATGTCAGTTACTTCAACAATGGGGGACCCAAGCTATAGTGGGCTTAGGTGGGATAATAAGGGTTAGTAGTGGGCCCAGCCCATGGGTTAATTGTCTACTGGTGGCCATTTATTTTATTTACTAGTTAGTGTTGATTTGGGCCATGTCCCATATATAGATATTAGGATTGTTGTTTTATTTTACTGTTTGGCTAAGATTGGCCTTGGGCCCATTAGTTAGTAAGAGCAAGTGAGTATTTGTAGAGGCGTTGGAGACACTTGAAGATCATCCAGAAAATTAATGCAAATTCTATTTCTCTTTCTTTTATCATCTTCTTCCTTTCTTTAATGGAGGTGCTCCCCTCGAAGTGAGCAATTTCTATGTATTTTTCTTTAAGCAACTTGAGGTGTGTTACAGTCTCCCTTAGAATCTCCCACATCTACAACACATATTACCTCTGTCACATCAAAGCATCTCTTAGACACTCATTCCACACCTTTCTTTAGCAACACTGTTGAACCCCAGCTTCCTACTCCTACCGTTTCTACCTCTTCCTCTCATGTTATCACTAGGCCCCAAACTTCATTTTAAGCCATGGAATTACCTTGATTTCCATTGATATTATTCAACCTGTCACCCTCTTGGAGCCTTGCATGCAAGTGCCATCATTTATGAGCCACGTACTTATGCTCAAGCGGCGTCTATGCCTGAGTGGCATGCAGCTTTGGAGAATGAGTTGTAGGCATTATTGAAGAATGAAACCTAAACTTTGTGTCCCCATCCACCAGATAAGAATGTGGTTCCCAACAAATGGGTTTTTAAGCCCAAACGCAGACCTAATGGGAGCAGTGAACGTCTCAAGGCAAGGTTAGTGGCTATTGGCTATCTCCAACGTAGTGGAATTAATTTCCATGATACATTCAGTCTAGTTATCAAGCTATCTACGGTTCACATGGTTCTAGCACTTGCTATTTCTTTCAACTGGGAAATTCGGTAACTAGATGTTTCAAACTCACTACATCATGGTATTTTGGAGAAGGAGGTTGATATGGCACAATCAAAAGGCTTTGAGAATCCTGCGCATCCACAGTTTGTGTGTAAACTTCACAAATCTATCTATGGCTTGAAACAAGCCCCTCGGGCTTGGTTTAATAGATTATCCACTACTCTTTTGTCCCTCGAATTTGTAAGTTTTTAGGTCGATCCCTCTTTATTCACTTATCACCTTGAATCTGTACACGTGTTCTTGTTGGTATATGTGGATGACATCTTTGTGACTTCTAACGATTGGGCTTTCATGAACTCTTTAATCTCCAAGCTGCAACTTGACTTTGCTATGAAGGACCTTGGTCAGTTGTCCTATTTCCTAGGTATTGAAGCCATCCATGATTCTTCAGGCCTACAGCTTCGACAAACATGGTATGTTATTGATCTCTTGGATCATGTCAAACTCCTTGGCATCCGTCCTTACCATGCTCCATATATTTCAGGTTCTAAATTTTCCAAATTTGATGAAGATCTTCTATCCGATCCTTCATAATATCATCACAGAGTAGGTGCTTTACAATATGTAACTCTCACTCGCCTAGATAGAGCCTACTCCATGAATCGGCTATCTCAACACATTCAGGCTCCAACCACTGCTCATTGGACAGTAGCCAAATGAGTGCTGCATTATTTGAAAAATACCCTAGATTATGGTCTTTTCTACAAACCTGGACCCTTCTCTATTAATGCCTATTGTGACTTTGACTGGGCTAGTGATCCTGACAACAAAAGATCGACGTGCAGTTATGGAGTTTACGTTGATCCTAATCGCATCTCTTGGTCATCAAAGAAACAACCTGTGGTTGCCAAATCCAGTACTGGGGCTGAATACAAATGTCTAGCTAGCATTGTTTACAACTGAGGTTTATTGGCTACGTATGCTCTTATGTGGGCTGCAAATTTCTCTTGATTCTCCTCCCGTTGTTTGGTGCGATAATATTAGTTCTCTTGCACTTGCCTTAAATCCCATTTTTCATGAAAGATCTGAACACATTGAAGTGGGTTACCACTTTGTACGTGAAAAAGTAGCAAATTGAGACACTATTTTGGAACACATTTGCACTTTTCTTCAACCTGCGGATATCTTTACTAAAGGTCATACAGCTGATAGATTCTACTTCCTTCATGACGAACTGTCCATTTCAGACCTTCCTGTCAGTTTGCGGGTGAATGTTAAAGGCAAAGATGATTCGGTTAAGGATAAAGCTCAATAGTCTCAAAGCTGTTCGACGTGTTCCAGAGTTCTAGTTCCAAATGGCTTCTGTTCATTTGAATATTGTAATTTATATGATCATAGTTTATCTCTTATAACAAACATATATCTCTTCTGTATCGATTGTAATTGTTTTGAATATATATATATATATATATATGACAATACATAAACTATCTCTGGCGAGCAAATGCAAAACAGTTTTCCATTCTTTCACGAGCTACTATAGTAAGTAAAACTTATTCAAGTTGCTCAGCTTAGACTCTTCCAAGTTCCAAGTTATAGATCACAACTTCACAGGGTCTTAGAGATTATCCATTCAGATTTAGAGATTTTCCCTCTAATCAAGAATCATATTCCTGCGGTGGAGCTAAGAAGACACTACAAAGAATATGCCCTGTTCCAACTCTTGAATTCTTCGGAATTCACCCCATAAAACGCAGCATCTGGCCTGTACCAAGAATTCTGGGTTCGTCGCACAATGGACGCCTTAGTTTCGTTGCAACTGCTGGAATTCAACAGATGTCGTGAATCGTTGGAAAAACAGATATTTCCCATCGTTTTATACTCATGGGAAAAATAGAGGAAGCCGCTGCAACTGCAGTTACGAGTACCATTTGTAATCGCTGCAGTAAATTTTTTGGGTCGATTAGTAACGTTGCAGTACCGCAAAGATGCCGCTGCAATATATCAGGTTTGGAAACCACTGACAAATTTTTTTCGCTGTAAGCTCTATTGCACATCGGCAGCCCGTCAACCACAAGTTCTTTTTCGTTCCCCAAACTCTGTCCTTTATCAACGACTAAGCAAAAATGGGTTTCTGGGTTTGTGGGCAAAAATGGGTTTCTGGGTTCATGGGCAAAAATGGGTTTCTGGGCGGCATTGAAGGGGAGGCGGTGGAGCTGCGCCGTGGAAGAAGGCAGCGTAGGGCTTGTACGCACAGCTTGAGCGACATCCGTGTGGGGGAGAGTAGATCGACGGGGAGAGAGACGGAGAGCTTGGATCGGGACTGTGGACCTTTCGTAGCTGGAGGTGGTGCGGCGACTGAGGAGGCGGTGGAGCTAGGAACCCGAGAGAGAAATGATTCGGGGGTGAAGAGAGAGGGAGATATGTGGGACAGAGAGAAGCCGCGAGAGAGGGGTTTGGTTGGGTTGGCCAGCGACCGTGGAGGACGGTGACGGTGGGTCGACGGCGGCGTGAAGTGGCAGCTGCGTGGAGGCCGGCGTGAAGAGTAGAGATTGAGGGAGATCGAGAACCCAGAAAGGCAGTACCGGGGGGGGGGGGGGGGGAAATGAGGGGAGGGAAAAAAGTGCGAAAATTGTGGGAAAATTGGGAGTATAAGAAAACGCAGCGTTTTTATGACTAAATTGTAATAGCCACAAAAGGGTTTCTGGGTTTGTACCGATTATTGCAACGACTGTTTTGTTGCAACAAGTAAAAATTGCATCAACAAATTAATTTGAATATTGCAGCAAACTGCAACTGTTGTAAAAAGTGGGAAATTGCTGCAAAAGATCAATTTCGAATTTTGATGTAAAAAACTTTGCATCAAAATAAAAATGGCTGCAAATAAAGGTCTTTTGCATCAATTTTATTTCCGTTAAATTTCAAATTGCTAGAAAAAGACCTTATTCTTGTAGTGAGATCACCCAGAAGTGATCAAAACCAAAGATCCATTCTCCACAGTTAATGGTGTTAGTTTTTGATAGTTTATTGTCTAAAATGTTTGAAATGATCAAGTAATTAACGGACCACTAGAACAATATATGGTCATGATCTAGAAACAAGCATTATGTACCCTTTTAATATTTTATTGGGTAGTTGAAAAATTGTGACTTTTCTATTTCTCAAATGGTGCTTCATTTTTTATAAACTAGTTGAAGACCCGCGCAATTCGTAGGAATAATGATATAAAATAATTTTTTTAAGTAATTTTTATTTATTTTTAGTTCTAAATGTATGCCATGTAATATATATTAGATTAAATCATGTATTCAAAATATATACCAAGTGTTCCTACTTTGACTTTGCGATCTGGAATGAGACAGAGTTAGAATATGACATGATCAATTGTGAGTCTTATTAAGGATAAAACGTATTAGGGCCCAGTCCAAAAGTAATAAGGCCCGCTGCCAAGACTAAGAGGAAAGGACAATATTTGACGTTGATAGCTAGCATAAATGGATTATTTAAGAAAGGGAATTTGCGCATAAGAAATGCTGAATCTTCTTTACAGTGAGGTAAAATATCTACTGTTCCTTTTCTCCAAATTATTATTTTACGTTCATTTTTCACTTAGTAAATATTTCATTTCACGGTTTTAAATTGATTCTAGTTTCGATTATGGACAAACTTTTGGCTAAATTCTTGTTTAATTATGTATTGATTTTTATGCAATAATTGATCAGTTTCTATTATTGGAAAAGTCTCTCATAATGAATGGGGATGGCACACGTGTTGCTTTGCATTTAGAAGGCATAGCTGCTTGAAATTGTAACAAATTATTATTCGAACAAATGTTATAGATATTTAATAAAACTAACAAAAATATCGGCTAGAAATTCATTCACTATCAGTCTTGCTGGACCAGTCATCCTCATCCTCACTAGACACTTCAGTTGATTCATCTCTTTTCGAAATTTCACCCTCAATTACTTCGGGTTGAACATCTTCTCTACGCAATGAGACCATGTCAGATTGGCTTAGATCAACAAATAAATTGATGTCTGATTCATTTTTTCGATATGCTTCTTCATTTGTTGGACTATCAACTTCTTCATGTGGTTCTTCTGTCACTGGAATATAATCATATACATTTCTTAGTGCAAACTTCCCCCTTACCCTCCATGGACTCCCATACTTTGGATCATCTATATAAAAAATTTAATTCGATTGGCAAGTGAGAACGAAATGGTTGTCCTCATACCTTGTGTAAGATGTATTGACACACAAAATATTTATCATTATGCACTCCCAACCTAGGATTTGAGACATCCCACCAATTACATTTAAACAATCAGACTATATATCCCCCACGTATCTTAACGCTATGATATCTTCCATAATTCCGTAGAAGTTAATGTTATCATCCCCATGGATTCCTTCAACTACAACTCTACAATTTTGAGTTTTCCTATATCGTTCTCTATTAGCTGTATGAAATCTATATCCACATATCAAACATCCTGAGTATTGGATGGCTCGCCTAGATGGACCAAATGCTAGAGCATACAGTTCTAGTGAGATTTGTTTTGAAATTGCACCATATTTCGATACAACCTACATAAAAAAATATTATTATAGTTATATCAATGTTAGATAAAAGTCTGTGTAGTTTGTATTATTATAACATGGGGCTTTACACTAATACCGTATGGTCAAACCACGACGCAAATTCCTCTTCGTGCGTCTTTTCTACTTCAATTACACTACTCGTACGAAGTGGTTGTATATGTTCGCTGCAAGTGTTCATGTGAACTATTAATTTGTAACAAGTAATACTATATTATTATACATGAACTTAAATTATATACTCTTTGTTTAGAGGCTCATCACTAACCTTAAGTAGTGGGCAATTTATGTAAGTTATTCAAGACATACCATCGAGCTCTTTCAAACTCTCACCCACATAGATCATATCCCCCTTGTGTGCCTATGGGACGTATAGTCTGGGAAAATACGGTAAATGCCGATGAGACTCCCATTTGTCCACCTTTATAATTTCGATCGGGTCTGGTAAATCTAGTATCATGCACACGAAAATATATTGAACAAAAGGTATGTCACTCATTATCAATATATGACTCTGCAATCAAACCTTCAAGATGAGCTTTATTCCCCACAGATCGCTTAAGTTTTCTCAAAAACCGTTCAATCGGATATATCTATCTATACTAAATCGGACCAGCAACTAAAGCCTGACAAGGTAGGTGTACATCCAAATGAACCATTACATCAAAGAATAAAGGCATGTACAAACTCTCCAATTTGCTTAATATCACTACAATGTCAACTTCCATTTTTAACAATACATCAACTTTCAATGTTCCACTACAAATGTCCTTGAAAAATCCTCCTAATTTTGTGAGAGCTGAATGAACATCTCTAGTAAGCTTTTCACGCACACCAACTGGCAACAGACATTGCATAAATACATGACAGTCATGACTTTTAAGACCAGTTATCTTCCAATCATGTGTTTGAACACATCTTGACATGTTTGAAGTATAGTCATCGGATAATTTGATTGTCATGAACCAATCACAAAATTTATTTCTCTCAGCATTTGAAAGTATATACCATCCGATGGGCATATAGGCTGATGGCCCATTCTCTTGCAAATGCAACTCTGGTCTTATCCCTAAATCGTTTAAATCTTTACAAGAGTTAGCAGTATCTTTGGTCTTCCCTTCAATTGACATCAGAGTGCCCAATATATTCTCACATATATTTTTTTCAATGTGTGTAACATCTAGATTATGGTGCAGTGTCCAGGTAGACCAATATGGTAACTCGAAAAAAATACTTTTTTTTGTCCAATTCAACTCGGCTGCTTGTCGTTTTCTATTTCAAACTCTTGTATCTTTCCCAAATTTATTTTCTGAAACATTCACCAACTGCACGATAATATCATTTACAGACAACTGTGGTGGTGATGACCTGCGCTTAACCCTTCCATCAAACATCACTCTATTTAAATGTCATTTATGATCATGTGGTAAATATAGACAGTATCCCATGAAACATAATTTCCAACCATTTGTCAACCACTGAGACTGTGTATCTTTATTGCAAACAAAATAAGCCATTTTATCTTTTGTGCTCCACCTAGACAAGTTTCCATATACTGGAAAATCATTTATTTTCCACATCACGGCTGCATTATATGCACTGACACCCTGATCCCACAACTCTTTCAACTCTACAATCAATGGTTGCAAGTATACATCTAATTCATTCCCTAGTGACTTTAGCCCTAGTATTAGTAGAATCATAAAATACGGATCTTTCATATACTTCCAAGGTGGCAAGTTATAGGGCATTAATATGACAAACCAAGTACTATGAGAAGTGCTGATGTTGCCAAATGGATTAAAACCATCTATTGCTAAAACAAGATGTACATTGCGAGGTTTTTCAGCAAATCATGGATACTTGACGTCAAATTTCTACTATTGTGATGAATCTGCAGGATGCAAGAGGAAGTTTTCATTTTAGCCTCTTTCTGTGTGATGCCAAGATATATCTTCACAGTCAACAGGGACGTAAACAATCTTTGAAGTTGAGGAATCAATGAAAAATGTCTTAACACTTTTTGGGGTACATTACGTTTATTAGATATCCATCTTAACTCATGACACACTAGACATGAATCAAATTCTGCATATTGTCGCCAAAAGAGAATATAATTGTGATACCCCGTTTTTACGTGTATTTTATTAAATGAATATTTAAAATTATTATAATTAGTGGTTCTTTTATTTTAAATTAAACGTGTTTTTCATATTATTGTTTTATGATTTTTAAGTTGTGAGATTTAAATAATGTGTTTTCTTGATATTAATAATTACTTCGCATTTAAATTACTCTCTAGCTCGAATTATTTTATTGTTGAGCTTTAACTATTTTATGTTATAAATATTGAATTGTAGTGTTTTATTTGGATTTTATTTATTTTAATGTGCTCTTTATTTTAAAATAGTTTATTGTTGAATTCTAATATTTATTTTATAAAGTCATTGTGTTTAAATTATTTCATTTGATTTGTCATTTTAAAATTCATTTTAATTGTATTTATTTAGTTGTGAAATTTATTTTGAGGTACTTTCTTAATATTAATTATTATTTCGTGTTTAAATTGCTGTTTAATTTAATTTAGTTTATTTTTGTATTTAAAATTTTGTTGATAGTTTTTACTAGTTATTATTATATTTTAGCAAGGTAATGTTTATAAATTATTTTATTTAATTTATAGCTTTTACAATTATTTTCGTTGGATCAATTTCTGGACCCTAGATGTGAGGATTGGACCTCATTTCTTTCCCTTCCTTTTTCTTTTTCCTTTCTTTTTCTTCTTTCTTTTTATTTCTTCCTCCTTATTTCTCTGCAGCCCATGCGACGTCTCCCCCACTCCCTCTCCGTCAATTTTTCATCTGCCCAGAACCATCGCCCACTACTACTGTGAGCTACACCACCCCCACCAGTTTCTTTCCCTCTGGCCGGTGAATATCCCCACCAAATTTCAGCCCCATATGAGCCGCCGTTAAGCCACACGCACCACTCTAAGACGAAGCGTTCTTGAGATCCAGCGCAACCGTCGTTCCACCTCCGGCCACCACTTCTTTACCACTTAATCACTAACCTCTTGCCGACCTAAACACCCATTTCCAGCTTTGATCCGTCGCCAGAGCAACCTCCACGAGCTCAACTTCGTTTTCGCCTTTTTCACTTCCACTGCCCTTTTTGCCTCCACCCACGACCAACCCTCACTTCCACTAGCTTCATAAACAGCTCTAAGTCATTTCCTATCAATCCCAAGCCTTGGTTTGTCCTCATTCAAAAGTGGGTATTTATAACCCACGACCATAGTGTATTTTGCACTGTTACGTTGCTTTTCCTCTACCTTTTACAGATCGTTGATCCTCCAAAAATTATTATATAGCGCTGTAAGTATTTTTCAAACTTCATTTTAGATTTAAATATATTATTTCTTTTACAATAAATTCTGATTGGTTGGTTATTTCGGACTGAGTCTGAGGAGTCGGGGGTCGGATGAATTTTGAAGACAAAGTTATTTGTTTGTTATTGATGTTGAGATTTGTTGGTTAATTTGTGTCTTGATGTGTGCATTACATGGAGCATGCATGTTCATGTTTAAAAAGGAAAAATTGGATTTTTCGCATAATGGCATACATGTACATGTGTTGAATAATGAAAACTAGGTTTTCATGCATAAATGGATTTTTGGGTGCGTGTATATCACGACCCCAAGCTGAGATGGGACATTATCTTGGTGGAGCTCCTCTGGTCACTCAAGAGTGCAATATACTGAGTGACATCTCCTGGGTTGTCGCTAGGTAACAAAGGGAGAGGATGAGATGGTAACGCTCTCGTACTGACTCTGTGCCTCATCTGCTGATAGGGGCTAGAAGATACTTGGCTATGTACGCGCTGGGCGCAAAACTGGGCATCGCTCATTATGAAGTCACACGCATTGTCATTACCCATGGTGTGACGAAGGGAGCCAGGTTATGCAGATGACCGCTAGGGGAGGTCATGGTGCATTCGGTTATGAAAAATTGAAATTTATATGAGAATTGGATTTTGGGCCATTTTCTAGGAAAATGGCGAGGAAAAGTTTTATAGAAAATATTTTGGGCGAAATGTGACTTTTGGCATGAGTTTTAAAGGAATTATTTTTGGGATGAGTTTTAAAGGAATTATTTTTGGGTCAAATGTGATTTTTGGCTTGAGTTGGAAAAGAAATATTTTTGAGAAAGGTTAATTTTTTATCTCATGCGTATGGCATCTTTTCATGCACATTTTTGAGTTTAATGTATTTTTATCTTGTGGTGTTTGGATTATTACTTACCTGCAGCACCATTTTTGGTACCGTAGATTTTGATGCAGAAGTTGAGGAGGAGGAGGCTGAGCTTGAGGAGGCGGCTTCGCCAGATTATTGATTTGGAGTTGTTTTATTTTTGAAAATTATTTTACTTGCTTTTATGTTATGTAATTTGGATTTGAAACAATGTTAAACTTGTAATATTTTATTACGCTTGTTTTAAGCGAGTTTGTATTTAAACAAGATTCTGGTACTTAGTTGTAAGACTTTTATTATCCTCTGAGTGGTTTTATTGTACACGTGTTGCATATACACACATTTTGCATATACATCACATGGGCTGAGAAACTTACGGATCACATACCCAAAGAATGTTAGAAAATTCTAAACCAAAATTTGAATTGACTAACATAAGAGTTTAAACTGAATATATCTGCCATATAGATGATATAATCTCATACTGTCCACTTTGGACAATTCAAGAGTTGTACCTTTGGCTACAACTCTTGAACGAGTCTAAGGTTTAATTACATATAAAAATAACTCTGAAATCCATCTAGCTCCTAACTAGTAAACCAAGCCCCTAGTAAACCAACTCCTACATCTATCACATTCCAAATCACCAATAATATATATTAGAACCCCATTATGTATTAAGTATTAGAACTAAGCTTTGAACCCCATTATCTATTAAGTATTAGAACTAAGATTTATTTAATTATACATTTTAGCTTTTAACCCCTTTATCTTTTAAGTATTAATTCTAATTTAAGTATTAATGTCCATCTTATGTTTCTAATTTTTTAATTATACCTTACAGCTTTTAATAAATAATCTCCAAACCATGAAATTTGAGTTTAAGCATTACAACATAGAAGGACACCTGTTCGAACACTTCAATATCCTTTCGAACAAGATAATGCGTTCGAATGGGAAATCATTGTGTTCAAATGGGTGCAACCTCGATTCCAGACGCAAAACAAAGCCAAACACAATCTCAGAGAACACATTCATGGGATAAACACAAACTTATGAGATGCATATTTCACAAACATTGTACAAACACAGATATATTTTCATATTCCCATATCCAAACACAAATATATTTTCATATTTCTCACATCCAAACACAAATATATTCTTCTAACCCTAATCCTTTGTTCAAAAATAGAAGAGAAAATAATTAATTTGAGTTGAAGAGAACATAAATTTGATTTTTTTAATAAAATAATCACATGATAATAGAATTTTTTTTTTTTTTTTTTTATAGGAACAAACATCTTCATTAGAGAAAAAATGATTACAGACATTTATCAAACCATAAGGCTTGAGAAAGAAAGTCTGGAATATTATCCCACCACATTTCAATATCCTCCACTCTTCAAGCATTTCTAGCAAGTAGATGAGCAGCTCTATTGCCCTCTCTATACACATGAACAAAAGAAACACTTGAAAAACAATTACATAACCTTTTCACTTCTGAAAACAAATTTCCAAGCATAGAATTTGCCATATCTTCCTATTGCAAAGATTGAACAAGGAGCAAACAATCACTCTCCACCACAAGAGCCGAGATTCCCATTGAAACACACAGCTTCATGCCTCTAAAAACTGCTAGGAGTTCCACGGTTTCAGGTTCTTCTACATCTACTTCAATTTTTGAAACAGCCATTAGAACTTGCCCAATTGAGTCTCCCAAAATAGCACCAATACCTGCTTTATGAGCATCTGAAAAAATGGCACCATCGATATTAAGTTTCAGCACACCAGCTGGGGGAGCTTTCCAGCTAAAGTGAGTTCGGGCCTGCATCCGAGTTTTAACAACCACAGTTTTATAACTATGTAACAGACCCAATGAATGGGAAATGACATGAGAAGGAGACAGGATCTTGTGATCAAATTCAAGTTTATTTCTCCTAAACCAGAAATCCCATGCAAAACAGAAAAATCTTGCCAAATTAGACATATCTTTTCTAGCAACAAACTGCATAGCCAACTCAGAAACACTACATGGAATAAGATTATTCAACATTGGCAAAAAAATGAGCCCAAGAAGCTTGCACCTGATCGCAAGTGTAAACTGCATGCAATAAGTCTTCAATCGGGTAAGAACAGAACCTGCAACAAGCATCCTTAAGCACCTGTTTCTGCATCAATTTGGCTTTAGAGGGAAGACTATCCATACAAGCTCTCCATGCAAAAACTTTAATTTTATTAGGAACCGGCATCTTCCATAAGGCTTTCCACAAATTCTGCTGACTTCTAACAGTAGAAGGTTCTGAAGTCTCAAGCCGAGAGAGGTCCATAATCAATCTATAGCAGCTTTTAACCGAAAACATTCCATTTCTTTCAAAGTTCCATATTAATTTATCTGCTGTACCTCTCGGAAACACCATAATTTTCATGATTTCATTCACTAAACTTGGATTGAAGAGAGTTCCGAGTTTTTGAAAATCCCATCCCAGATTATCAACCTGAAAAATCGAGGCCACAACATCCTCCCTATGAGTCTCGACTACCCCATGTTCTAAGGCCAAGCTTTGATGACCTGGTACCCATTTATCAAGCCATAAATTGACCTTTTGCCCATCCCCAATCCTCCATATACAACCCTCCTTCAGCCAATGTTTAGCCTCCCAAATACTCCTCCATGTATATGATGGACAATACCCAACTTGGAATCTAAAAAACTAGACTTAGAGAAGTACCGAGCTTTGAGAAGCTTATGTAACACCGAGTTAGTATTCTGCAATAAACGCCAACCTTGTTTAGCCAAAAGAGCCAGGTTGAAAAATCTTAAATTTTTAAAACCCAAACCACCTCTACTCTTAGCTTCACACATCTTATGCCAACTAACCCAATGAATCCTTCTTTCCTCTCTTTTTTGCCCCCACCAAAAGTTTGACATAAGACCCTCAAGTTCAATACAAAAAGAAGCAGGCAATAAGAAACAACTCATCGAATAAGTTGGAATCGAAAGAGCTACAGCCTTTAATAAAATCTCCTTCCCCCCTTGAGACAATAATTTTTCCTTCCAACTTTGCAATTTTTGCCAAACCCTTTGCTTTATAGATTGAAATGCCCTGGTTTTTGATCTACCCACTATTGGAGGCAAACTGAGATACTTTTCATACTACTGGATTTCCCCATTACCCCACAACAAATGGATCTCTTGCTGTAACTCATGACTGAGATTGTTGCTAAAAACCATAGATGTTTTTTCCTTATTAATTTTCTGCCCAGAAACTTGCTCATAAACATCTAACACCTCTTGTACCCTCCTATTCTCTTCCACATCCGCCTTACAAAAAATAACACTATCATCCGCAAAAAGCAAATGATTGATGTTGGGAGCATTTCTACAAATTTTCAGACCAGAAATATCCTTTCTTACCCCAGCAGCATTCAGCAAAGAAGAAAGGCCTTCAGTACAAAAAAGGAAAAGATAAGGGGATAAAGGATCCCCTTGTCTCAACCCCCGAGTAGGAATAATAGGCCCTTTCGGAACTCAATTGACTAAAACTGAAAAAGAAACTGTTTTAACACAATACATCACCAAAGAAATAAAACTCGACTGAAAACCCATAACTTCCATCACCTTTTGAATAAAGCACCATTCAACCCTATTGTATGCCTTGCTCATATCCAACTTCAAAGACATATACGCTTGACTCCCAGTCTTCTTATGCTTTAGGTAATGTATCAATTCATAAGCAATTAATACATTATCCGTAATTAAACGACCCAGAACAAAGGCACTTTGACTATCCCCAATAATACAAGGCAAAACAGCTTTCAAACGATTAGCAATGACTTTTGATATAATTTTATAGGCCACATTACACAAACTAATGGTCTATAATCAGCAACAACAGAAGGGCATTTCTTCTTAGGAATAAGAGAAATATGGGTATGGTTTAGAGAAGGAGGAAAAACACCCGAATTTAAAGCTTGAAGGATCACGCCCTTCATGGAAGTTCTACCATATGCCAATATTTCCGAAAGAATGTAGGAGACATTCCATCAGGCCCTGGCGCCGAAGAGGGATTCATTTCTGACAGCGCATTCCACACTTCAGCTTCAATAAACTATTGACTTAGTTCCAAATTCATAGCTGGTGTAACCCGATCAGCAAGAGCTTCTAGAAAATCTGTGGATCTACTTGGATTAGAACTCTCAAAGAGAGCTCCAAAATAGTCTAACAGAATTTTATCAAACTGAACGCCAGTTCACCACACACCATCCCCATCTTTTAATTTATCCAGCCTATTCTTTCTTCTTCTCTGAGTAGCCTTCATGTGAAAATATTTTGAGTTGTTATCTCCCTCTTTCAGCCACAAAGCTTTTGAACGTTGTCTCCACATAACCTCGTCTCGCTCCAACCATTTCTGAAAATCTTCTCGAGCCTTGATATGATCAGTTTTGCATTCTCCTGTTGGATCCGAGACACTTAGCATTTCCATATTCAGCCTAGCCAACTTCAATTGCTTCTACACATTACCAAAACAATTCTTGTTCCAAAAATTCAGTTGAATCCCACACTCCTTAATATTATGTATAATACGATCCATATCATGACCCCCTTCTACTCCCCTCCAATTAGCTTTAATTATATCCTCACAACCCTTTTCCCCTACCCACATTTCTTCAAAGTGAAAAGGGTGTTTAAAATGCCCATGATTGCTATCAGCTTCAGTATTCACCCAGATGGGGGAGTGATCGGAATAAGCAGCCACACCATGAGAGACACATGCAGATTGGAAAAAATTGCACCACGGTTGGTTTGCCAGTACACAATCAAGTCTCTCACAAATACACCACTCACCTCCTCTACCATTTCTCCATGTAAATTGATTTCCTTTAAACCCAAAATCCTTGAGCGAACATTCATCAACCACATCCCGAAAAGCATTTATCTGCTAGTTTGGCCGAGGTAAACCACCACATTTCTCATCATGATGCAATACTTCATTAAAATCCCCAATAACCATCCACGCCTCCCCATCTCTTCTATTTAAATGACGGAGCACATCCCAAGTTTTAAAACATTGAGAAACTTCCGGAAAACCATAAATACCCGTAAGGTACCAAGTGCCAATACCCATAACATCATCAACCCGAGCATCAATATGGCAAACCGAATAATTCATAATAGATAAAGAAATATCCCTACCCCACAATAAAGCAAGACCCCCTTTCCTTCCATTACTATCAACAACTAAACAATTCACAAAACCCAATTTAAATTTGCATACCTCAAATTCCTTTGCAGTCAGACGCATTTCCTGGAGAAATAGAATATCAGGAACTTCTCTCCGCACCAAATCACAGAGAGTTCGAATGCCTCGTGGGTTCCCAAGCCCACGGACATTCCAGTTGACAATTTTCATTGCCTTCGGCGGGGCTGAGCAACAGCCACCGCCGATATGAAATCATCTCCCTGAAGAGATTCAGGCAATTTACCCCATGAAGAGGCTCCACGTTTGGTCGGTCTTCCCTTGTCATTTTTATCAGGAGAACCAGCTTTCCGTTTCAGTGATAGGGTTGAAGAAGGAGAGCCCTTATCTGCAGAATGAGTAGCTGATGAAATACTTGACATCCGCTTCCATTTCCTACTAGAAAAACCATCAGGCCAATCCACCTTTGCTGGGTCTTGACCTACATTGCCCAGCCCGTAACAAACAATACGAGCCCCATTAGGTTCCACAGCTTGGAAGGACTCCTTCGAACATGGCTTTGTTTGTAAAGCAGGCCCAGTCCCATTCGCACGATGGTCCTTTAACACACTTATCTTTTCATTAAGAAAGCCAAGCCCATCACCCAAACCAAGCCCATCCGGTTTAGAACCCTTATCAGTATTCGAAACATCCTTTGAAAGGGGAACATCCGTTTTAGGATTTTCATCAAACATATGATATACCCCCTCACCAGAATTTAGAATCGTATCATCACCAATAACCGTTTCCCCATTTGTTGATAACGGCCCAATCCCAACAAAAACATAACAGTCAGGGGCATTTTCCTTTAATTCCTTGATCTGCACCGAGAAATTAGGAGACGTTTCATCCCGTTTTCCAACTGCTGCAATGTCCCCTGAGACAAGAGATGCTGGTGGAGAAGAGAAGTAAAGATCCCTCTCACGATCTAATCTCTCATAGTCGCTCTCCCTCGCGCTCTCTCAATCTCAAGAACAATTAAGCAGAATGTCCAGCACGTTTGTGCTGCTGGAAGTCTTATTTCTTAATTTCCCATTCGAACGTTATTTACTAACCGTTCGAACCCAAAAATAGAAAAACAAAAAAATTTCCCGCTTGATCAATTCAGCACACAACCATTTGAACGTCAATTATAGTATGTTCGAACGGTTAATTGAAAGTGTAATATGGCTCAAATTGATCCCGCCATAGCTTGTCAATGGCGCCAACATATTATATACATTCGAACTCCATAAATTGCCATTCGAACATATAATTACCTGTTCAAACAGTCATATTAGGCAATTCAAACGTGAGATATATATATATATATATATATATCTAATTTTATTACTATATATATAATTATAAGTTAATAAGTATAATATAATTTAAGAATATAGTAGAACATAAGGATATAGTAGTGTACAAGACTATATACTTATACAGTACACCCATATAAGTATTATAAGTATGTTATATAAGAGTACATTATATAAGTATATTACATATATAAGTATATTATATATTTTTTATTTTTTTTATTTTTTAGATAACAACGAAAACTTTCCTACGTAAAAAACTTTCCTTATACGCTTTGCTAGAGTTCTCTCGTTTTGGCTCTGCTAGGTGCGTCTGTTTGCCTGCATGGCGGCCTCTGATGGCCCGCCGCCCATGTCAGCCTCGATCAGGTCCTTCGCCGATCTAGTATCTACGGTGCCTCAACCTCTGCCGGAGATGGAGGTTCCTTTCCGTCAGCCAAAAACCATTGATGGTGAGCTGGTATTCACATTTTCAGCAGAGGAAATTGACAAACTTGCCCAGCCGTTTCGGTTTTCCATTATTTTGAAATTCCTTAGGCAGAGGCCCTCCCTAGATGCAGTGAGATCTTTCATTCGCAGTCGGTGGGGGTTGTCTAGCATGCCTGTTGTTTCAACGATGCAGCGTCCATGACACGTTTTCGTTCGGATGGCTAACGAGATGGATTATAATAAAGCCTTGTCCAGAGAATCATGTGAGGTTAATGGGATCTTCTACAGGCCTTTTGCATGGACACCAGACTTCGATGAAAACTATGAACCACCGTGTGTACCGGTTTGGGTGTTTTTGCCTGGATTTCCACCGAGCTTTTACCATGTTAAAAATGATCACAGCTCCTATTGGTAGGTTCATTAGATGTGATAATTCCACTACGTGTGCTACACGTACAGATGGTGCTCGGGTATGCTTAGAAGTCGATTCTTCAAAGGCACCAATTAATTATTTCTGGATTGGTAAGCATGGGGTCCTGAGAAGTAGAAGGTAGGAGATCATATTTGAGACTTTGCAGGCATACTGCTCCAAGTGTAAATGTCAAGGACATAATGCTCTAACATGCTGCAAGGAAAATGACCAAAAGAAACATATGAAAGGCTCAAAGAAATGGGTAAAGATTGATGTGAAACCTACGGATGATAGGGTGACCGATTTAGAGAATATGGGAAATCCTGAGAAAGAGGTGCAAAAGGACGATTTGGTGCCTCATGAAGTTGCTGCAGTGGCCGAGAATCCCCCTATGTTGAAGTCTGATATTATTGGGAAGGAGGTACTGGATGATGAAACTGGAAATGGGCACACTGCTAGCATGGAGATGCAGAATATTGCTCAGGTCTCTCGGCATGCAACAGCCCAGGTTTATGTAGGGGAACCGAGTTCTTCTAATGGACATCTAGGTCAAGAGTTTGAACATGGTGAGGCGTTGATGAGTGAAATGCGTGTGGAGAAAAGTGTTGTCTCGGTGTTGGGTCTCATAGATAAGGAAGGGAGGTCTAAAGATATTCCTTCTTTTCAAATCACGGAACTTATGGAGGATGGGTCCAGCTTGAATGATGAGATGATGATACCGGATAATGATGGTGAGCATGTGGAACATCTTATTTCTATAGGATGTAATGATGGGGGTAACAAAGAGTTGGCTGAGGAAACACAATCGGACCATGAAATTGAGAGAGTTAGTATGAAAGAGGATATGCAAAAAGACTATTGTATGGACTCGGAAGGCATGACCAAAAAAGCAGGTAAGTTTCTGAAAAGAAATTCTACCTGGGCTATTACTCGTCCTAATAAGTTGAATTTATGATTAGTCCAATTTATTTTGGAACATACGGGGAGTTCGCTCTTCCAGGTTGAGGTTGAGGAATATTCTTAAAAAATTCAAGCCTAAGATTATTGCTTTAGCTGAGCCTTTTTTGAGGGAAGATAAAATTTCCACTCTTTTGGGGAAGTATAAATGTGATAGTTTTGTCACTAATGAGAGACATAGTGGGAAAATATGGCTGTTGTGGAACTCTGATATCTCTATACAGTGGTTGAATGGGTCGAACCAATTTGTTTCTATGAAAGTTGAGGAGAATGGGTTTGTTTTTATTCTTACTATATTCTATGCTAAGTGCAACCCTGTTGAAAGGAAGAATCTTTGGGAAGATTTGGTTGAGCTGAGTAATGGAAATCTTCCATGGATTCTATACGGCGATTTCAACATTATCAGAGAGGACTCGGAATGACGGGGGGGTCACCCCCGACCTTTTACGGCTATGGGGGACTTTAATATTTGCCTTCAAAACTGCGGTGTTATGGATATGAAATCACAAGGCGCGTCGATGACTTGGTGTAATGGTCAAAGCAGCTTGGCTCATAGTTGGGCAAGGTTAGATCGTTGCTTTCTTAATTCTATTTTTCTTAATTGTTTTCCTAACGTTTTTTCTCAGGTGTTATCTCGTTCTACTTCTGATCACTCTCCTTTAGTGATTCAGATGGGTGAAGACCCGTTTAGGTTGGGCCTAGTCCTTTTCGTTTCCAATTTATGTGGACTGACCATGCAGATTTCCTTAGCTTCATGGAGGGGTCTTGGAATCAAGCTGGGCTTGGTTCTGGTATTTTTAGGTTATCCTTTAAACTTAAAAGACTTAAGGTGGCGCTTAGGGATTCGAATCAACGTGTTTTTGGGAGGACAGATGAGATTATCAAGAATATTGAGCAGCGTATAGATCAACTGGATAATAGCCTTCAGGATTCTTATTCTATTGAGGATGATAATGATCTTTTGGCTGCTAATTTGGATCTCTTAACTTGGAGGGGTCGGGAAAATATTCTTCTGTCTCATATGGCTAAGAAAAGATGGTTGAAAGATGGGGATAATAATTCAAAATTTTTCCATGCATATTTGAATGCTAAAAATCAAAAGAGGGTAACTGGCATGTTCTTGCAGATGGTACTCATTTAAATAACCCTCTTGAGATTCATAAGGCTGCTGTTGAGCATTTCAAGCAGTTTTTTAGTGAGAATAGCAGTTGTGAGCTTTCCAGTTTACGGGATTTAATTTCCCCAGTGATTACGGCAGATGAGAATTTGATGCTTTGTAGTACTCCTTCGATGGGTGATATTAAAGATGCTTTGTTTAGTATTCCTATTGATAGTAGCCCGGGTTCGGATGGTTTTGGCTCAGGTTTTTTTTAAGTCCTGCTGGGAGATTGTTAAAGCAGACCTTTTGGAGGCGGTTTCTGAGTTCTTTCAACATCAAATGCTCCCTAGATATTATTCTGCATCTTTTATTGTTCTGATTCCCAAGGTTGATTCTCCTACGAGCTTTGATAAGTTTAGGCCTATCAGTTTGTGCTCTGTGGTTTATAAGATTTGTGTGAAGATTGTGGTGGGCTGTCTCACGAATGTGCTCCCAAAGCTGATTTCCCAGGAGCAAGGGGCCTTTATTCCTGGTCGTAGCATTTTTGAAAATATTAGTCTTACGCAGGAAATGGTCCACTCTATTAATAAAACCACTAATGGGGGAAATGTCTTGGTTAAGCTTGATATGTCCAAGGCTTATGATCGAGTGAATTGGAGGTTTCTTATTCATGTTCTGGATTCTTTTGGGTTTTCTTCTCAGTTTTGCGCTTTGATAAACCTTTGTATTTCCTCAACTTGGTATTCTATTATGATGAATGGTACCTCTTTGGGTTTCTTTAAGGGCGAGCGTGGTCTGAGGCAGGGCGACCCGCTCTCTCCTTATTTATTTGTCATTATGCAAGAGACGCTATCTCGGCTTCTTAAGAATGCTTTTCAGAATGGCAAGATTGTCAGGTTTTCTCAAGCTAGAGGTACTCCCCTTATTTCCCACCTTATGTATGCGGATGATATTATTATTTTTGCTAATGGTGGGAAGAAGTCTATGAGAGGGTTGATGGAGGTGCTTAATCTTTATGAGACCTGGACAGGTCAGATTCTTAATAAAAATAAAAGCGCTATTTTGTTTTCTAAAAAGATATCTGACCCAAGAAAGTCTTCTATTATTCGTATGATTGGTTTTTCAGAAGGATCTTTTCCCTTTAATTATCTGGGTGTTCCTATTGTGATGGGTCGTCTAAAGGTTTGTGATTTTGGGGATCTGATTGGTAGATTTAATAAGAAAGTTGCAGGGTGGAAAATGAAACTACTCTCTACTGGGGGCCGTGTTATTCTTTTACGTCATGTTTTATCGAGCATGGCAACTCATCTTATGGTAGTTCTTCATGTTCCCCATGGTGTTTACGTGGCGCTTAACAGGATTATGAGTTCCTTTTTTTGGGGTGATTTTGAAGGGAAAGGGAAGAGGAAGTGGGTGGCTTGGAAATATACTTGCCAGCCTACGGAGGAAGGCGGTTTGGGTATTCGGGACTTTGAGGAGGTTCAAAGGGCCTTACATATGAAATTCGCTTGGCATCTTCTTCAGGGTCATTCTTTATGGGCAGATTTCTTTAGAGGCAAGTATGTGCAAGGTAGTCACTTATCCCTTTTGAGCCCTACTAAAGGAACTAGGTTTTGGAAAGCTATTGTGCATTGCATCCCGGAGGTTTTAAATAATTCTAAGTGGCTTTTGAAAGAAGGAAATGTTTCTTTCTGGTATGATAATTGGGCGGATGGGGGTCCTATTGGTGATCATTTTCCAGTTCTTGAGAGACCTTCGCTTCGAGTCAAAGAGTGTCAGATTGATAATGGTTGGGATATTTCTCTCTTGGAACGATTAGTGGGTCCACAAAAAGCTGAAGATTTGTTTCAGTTTTTGGCTACTAGGAAGGATGGTCTGGATATCCTTATTTGGACGAGGGATAAGAATGGGAAGTTTAATACTAGAAGTGCTTGGGACTGTATCCGTGTGAGAGCTCCTTCGTTACCTTGGGCAAATTGGATTTGGCATACTCATATTCCCAAGAAAATTTCTATTATGATGTGGAAGGCGTATCACAATTGTTTGAGTGTGGATGAGAAGATCAAGAATATTGGCATTCCTGTTGTTTCTAAATGTAATTGTTGTGCCAGGGGTCACATGGAGGATTTAAACCACGTACTCTGCACTGGTGACTTTGCTAGATGTATTTGGAGGTTGGCGGCGACCCATCTAGGTGTTCATATGGGTGTTTTCCATACTTGGAAGGAGCAAATTAATTTTTGGTTTCATCGTACTTGTAAGTCTTCTCAGTTAAGGTCTATCTTTGGTATTCTACCATCCATTGTTTCTTGGCGGCTTTGGGATAGACATTGCAAAGCTCGGGTTGAAGATAAAGTGGATTCAGTTCAGTCAGTTTGGCATGTTATCAAATTGTGGATTCGAAGGATTATGTCTTTATTTATGAAAGTCTCTAGGATTTCTGCACATGATGAGGCTATTCTGAAAAGGTTGGAGATCTCAATTGTATATCCTAAGCCCAGGCATACTCGTGTGATTAGATGGAAGCGGCCACCACAAGATTGGATGAAACTTAACTCGGATGGTAGTAGTTTAGGGAATCCAGGGCCGGCTGGTGCTGGGGGGGTTATTCGTGACAGCCTTGGTAGGTTGCATACTGCTTACTCGGTTTTCTTGGGTCAGGGGTCTAATAATTTTGCTGAGTTGCGAAGTTTGTTGGAAGGGGTTCGGAGGTGCCATCAGCTTAGCTTTCGTCGGGTTGAGATTGAGGTTGATTCCCAATTGCTGGTTTGCTGGTGTACTAAGGGTGAATGTAATATTTGGTACCTAGAAGATTTTTGGGAGGAATTGTGGGGTCTCTTGGGCGGTATGGAGTTTTGCATGCACCATGTTTTTCGTGAAGGTAATGTAGTCGCCAATTTTCTAGCCAAAATGGGAGCTGGGAGTTTAAATATGGATTGGTCAGTTAATGATTCCTTACCCGATCAGCTCTGTGGTCTGCTTCGTATGGACAGAATTGGTCTCCCCTACTTGCGCATTTCGTAGTCCTGGTACGTTTTCTTTGTTTATATTCTTGCATATTTTATATTGACTTCTCGTTTTGCAGGTGCTTTGGATTGGGCCCTGGTTTTTCTGTTGTTTACGTTTAGTTGGTTTGTTTTTTTTAGGCCTGTTAGAGTTGGTCTCTTTGTTGATTTGTCTTTTGCGTTGGTTTGTTTGGACACTTGGTTTTGGGTCTTTTTTCTTAGCGATTATCTTGTAAGCCCCCAAGTGTCATGATGTTACCACGGTATTCCTCCGCCATAAGTGAGGGCTCATTAATAAATTTGGGACGGGGCTGCTATGCGGGTGGCTGCCGGCTCTTTTTTTTTTTAAAGTATCTTATATTTAAGTCTATTTTTTAT
Source organism: Carya illinoinensis (assembly GCF_018687715.1). Classification (NCBI taxonomy): domain Eukaryota; kingdom Viridiplantae; phylum Streptophyta; class Magnoliopsida; order Fagales; family Juglandaceae; genus Carya; species Carya illinoinensis. Next base: position 25,540,509 of record NC_056767.1, read on the forward strand.
ATTAGCTAAGTATATACTATATAAGTAGATATAGTTGTATATCTAAATATAATATAAGTGAACAAATATATGTAAGCATAAATATATAAGTATGCTATATTATTGTAGTATATAATTATATAGTAGTATATATAATAACTATACATGTAAGTATAACTATATAAAAGTATATTATATGATATATCTTCTTTTTTTAAGTATATACATTGATGTTAACATATTTTTGGAATGAGTTTGAATGGAAATGATAACCGTTGGAATGGAAAAAAAATAAATTTAACATCATGTCCAGACCCACACTCCGCCGCTCCAGTGCCACTAGTTGCCAAAGGCCGCCGTCGAAACCACTATCCCCCACCACTCTCCAATTGGAACAGGTATGTCCTCTCCCAACTTTTTTTACCATTTAATTTCTCCTAAAATATGTTTTAAATGGGTTGAATTTGGGGTTTTGAAAAAGCACCCCATTTCAAAATCGTAGTTGACTGGAAATGCAGGACAAGATGGCCCTATGATCATCCCGACCTCTCATTATTGTTATGGGAGGAAACATGACATTTTTAAACCGTAGATTTATGGTTTGGGCAACAGCTGAGTCGACTCAGCCATTGACGATTTCGAACCAGAAATCGTCATGTGAACATGTATGTGGCGTTCAAATGGTTTTCATTTGAACCACAATTAGATGGTTCGAACGACAATCTATGAGAGTTCGAACGTCATTTATGACCAGTCAAACAAAATACAAATGGTTTTCATTCAAACCACAATTAGACGGTTAGAACAACATTCTATGAGCATTTGAACGTTATTTATGACCAGTCGAACGAAATATGAATGGTTTTCATTCGAACCACAATCAGATAGTTCGAACGACAATCTATGAGCATTCAAAACTTATTGTTGATCGGTCGAACGCACTATATACCGTTGGAACGTTTTGTTAAGAATTCTAACGGTATATATTTTTTTCATATAGATATAATTACCTTGATCTAATTATAATTATGATATTTTATAATCATTGTTCTTAATTTTATATCATAAATTTAGCATAATTTTAATGGCTTCTTGGGGAAAGAAGCGGGTTGCGTCAGGGCAATCATCTAGCGAAGAAGTCTGAGAGAAGACTATTTTATTGGAGAGGTAGGTGAAGATAGATGATCTTAGAGATCTTCTGTGGGAGAGACTTTCTCTCGTATCTATATTCTTGGATCATGGTTGGACGTCGATCATAGATTAGAAGAATGAAGGGACGGACAAGATAGTTTCCTACATCAATATTGTATCTGAGTTCTATAGACAACTTGGTCGGGCCAGCCAGGAGGATGACACATACACTTTCTCTGTCTGAGGCATCACAATACACTTTTCAGTTGATGCATTTGTTGATTTTCTGGGTATCCCTCGACTGCCCACTGCATATCCTAATGTGGTGCCTAGAGAGTCTACACCTGCAGGCAATGGGGAGACTGCAGAGGAAAAGGATGTTGTGATAACTGATAAGATCAATGGCCTTGCTGATCTTGAGGTTCACCAATCAGTTGTGGGTCCAGATGCTCCTATCTATGATGGGAGCAAGAGCATCAAACAGGTGGACTTATCTATGAACATTATAATAGCCAACAACTTTGATCCTCGATTGTACAAGACTGAGGTGAGCATGGATCGGGCACGATTTATGTTACGGGTTGCTCGCAGGGTGCCTATCGACCTAGCAAGATATATATTCGCTAGGATTTGATCAGAGGCCACCTATATTACGACTGGTAGAGTTTTATTTTATTTAGTGTACTTGATTACTCGTTTTGATATATATATAATACTTGTACTTATCTAAAAAAAATTTATGACATATATATTGTCATTTGGAGTCATGCTCATACGATTTCTTTTAGTAAAAGGAGTCAGGCCAAACGATTTTGAGCGTCTTCGGGAGCCGATTGGACTGATCAACTTGACGACCTTTTCTTGTAGCACCAGAGAAGATATTTTGCAAGATTCTTATTGAATTTTTCATTTTCAAGCAAAATTCTTTTAATCTCGGATTATCATATATAGCTATTTGAGCCCAGTTTGTGGGTTTCAAAAGGAGTATTTAAACTTTATTAATAAACCTTAATCTCAGAGTTTTCTCTCTTTTTTGCATATTTTCTCAATCTCAATCCCTAGTTTTTGTTGATTAACTAGCCATTTAAATAATATTATTCTATTCAGCATCATTTATCCATCTTCTAGATATGATATGATGTAATATTGAAAGAAAGATACATTCCTATTGTGATTCCCCGAATTTTAGTGTATTTTAATTGAAAGATTATTTTTTTTAATTTAAATATCGGTTCTCTTGTTTTAAATTTTATATTATTTTAGTAGTATTATTTTATTATTTCTAAATGTGGAATTTAATTCAAAGTCTTTTATTGTTATTAATTATGATCTATTATTTATTGGCCCTTTATTTCAAATTATTTTATTGTGGAATTTTACTATTTTATTATTTTATTTTAGCTAGTCCCTGTGTTTAAATTATTTTATTCAACTTATTATTTTGAAATTATTTTCGTTGGATTAGTTTTGTGATCCAAGTTGTGAGGATTAGACCTCATTTCTTTCCCTTACTTTTTCCTTTTTCCCTTTTTCCTTTTTTTCCTCTTTTCCTTCTCTTCTTCTCTTTTCTTTTTCCTCTTATTTTTCCTCTACCTTCTCCTTCCTCCCACACGAGCCAGCCCTCTCCCTCTCCCCGTCATTTTTTTTGTTAGCCCCTGTGCACCGCCGCACACTGGTGTGAGCAACACCACTTAGCCCATCTTCTTCCTCTCTAGTCAGTGAACATCTCCACCCATTTTTAGCCCAGCTCAAGCCGCCATTAGTCTCAATGCACGGCTGGAAGCCGCGATCCTTTTCACTCCAGCACCGCCATTGCACCACCATTGGCCACCACTTCTTCACTACTTTATCACTGGTCCTCCAGCAACCCAAACCACCCTTCCCCAGCCCCAATCCGTCACTAGTGAAGCCTAGCCATTTCACTTTTTGATTTGTACTTTTTGACTTTCGACTGCCACCCATGGCCAACTATCACTACCATTAGTTTCACCAAAACCCCTAAGCCCTTCCCTACCCATCCCAAGTTTTCGTTTGTCCCCGTTTAAAAGTTGAGTTTCTGAGACCCACGGCCCATCCATTTTGCATTGTTACGTTGCTTTGCTGCCGCGTCTTGCACCTCATTGATCCTCCAAAAATTATATTATAGCATTATAAGTAATTTTTCAAAGAACTTTTGAGATTTAAATATATTTTACATTAAAACATCTATTGTGATCTAGTTGGTTGTGCCAAACGTTGAGTCCGAGGAGTTTGGGGGTTGGCTGGATTGAAGGATTGAGTTGTTTGTGTGATTGGATTATGCTGGGGTTTGTTGGCCGTTGAATATTTGAGTCGTGTCATATACATTACATAATTGCACGCATGTTTATGTTTGTAACGGAAAACTGAGTTTTCGCATAATTGTATACATGTTTATTTGTATATTTGAAACTAGGTATTCATACGAGAAATGATTTTGAGTATGTTTGAAATGAATGGATTGAACGGTTTGAGAGAGAGGTACTGTAGGGATAGTGGTAAAGTCCCGCCTATGATTCCTGTCTATGGTGCATGTGGTAGGGATGGTGGTTGAGTTCTGCCTATGATTCCCGCCTACAGTGCCCTGATAGATTGAAAGAGAGGTAAAATGAACTATAGGGATGGTGGTAAGCAGGGACAGTGGTAGAGTACCACCTGTGATTCCCTCCTACAGTGCACGCAGTAGGGATGATGGTAGTCCCGCCTGCGATTCCCGCCTGCAGCAGGAGCTGTAGGGATGGTGGTAAGCAAGGATGGTGGTAGTCCCGCCTGTGATTCCGGCTTATGGTGCACGCGGTAGGGATGGTGGTAAGTAAGGATGGTGTTAGAGTTCTGCCTGTGAATCATGCTTACAGTGTTAATTGGTTATTTAGGCTATTTTCTGGAAAAATGACAGAGTTTGAATAAATGGATTTATGTGAACCATTTTCTAGAAAAATGGTGGATTTTGATACTGGGCCGTTTTTTGGAAAAATGGCGCTGGTTATTTTAATGAACTTGGTTTTGGGCCAGATGAGATTTTTGGCTTGTGTTGGAAAATAATCATTTTCTAGGAAAAATGAGATTTTGGGGTTTCATGCATATTTCATCATACACAAGCATATTTGTTGTCGTGTGTATGTATTTTTATCTCTTGGGTTGTCTGGTCTATTACTTTCATGTGGTATCGTTTCTTGTTGCCATCGATTTTGATGCAGATGAGAATGCAAAGCCTGAGGATGTGGCTCCGTCGGAGGAGTGATCGGGGATCACTTTCTCGTGGGTTGTGATTTATTTCCCTTTTTGGATATTGTATTCGGTTTTATTACGTTTTCACTAGATAACTATATTGCCTTTAAAATGCTTTGGTTTAAGTGAATTTGTATTTAACAATTCTGGTGTGATACTCCGTTTTTACGTATATTTTTATTAAATGAGTATTTTAATTTAATTATATTATTGGTTCTTTTGTTTTAAATTTATCGAATTTTAATTAGATTTATTTAGTTGTAAAATTTATTTTGAGGTGCTTTCTTAATATTAATTATTGTTTGTGTTTAAATTGCTCTTTAATTCAATTTAGTTTATTTTTTGATTTAAAATTTTGTTGTTAGTTTTTACTAGTTATTTATTTTACTTTAGCTAGATACTGTGTTTAAATTATTTTATTCAATTTATTACTTTTAAAATTACTTTCGTTGGATTAGTTTTTGGACCCTAGATGTGAGGATTGGACCTCATTTCTTTTCTCCATCTTTTCTTTTTCTCTTTTTCTTTTTTCTTCCTCATCTTTCATTTCCTTTTTCTTTTCGTTCTTCCTGTTTTCTCCCCCGGTCTCTCTCTCCCCGCGCAACACTGTCTCTCTCTTCCTCTTCCGTCATTTTTTTGTCCCGCACAATCCACCGCCTTTCACTGCACAGCCCCCACCATTTTGTTCCCCTTCGGCTGGTGAACACCCCTACCAAATCTCAGCCCCATCTGAGCCACTGTTAGATGTCGTGAGCTCCACCAATCCGTACGATTTTTTAGTCGTTCCACCACCGTCATTCCACCTCTGGCCACCATTTCTTCACCATTTCATCATTGGCCTCTTGCCGACCTAACCCACCCATTTTCAGCTCCGATCCATTGCCAAAGCAACCACCACGAGCTCAACTCCGTTTTGGCCATTTTTCGCTTCCACCGCCGTTTTCGCCACCACCCACAGCCAACCACCACTTTCACTAGCTTCACTAACACCTCTAAGCCATTCCCTATCAATCCCAAGTCATAGTTTGTTCCCATTCAAAAGTGGGTATTTTATAACCCACGGCCAGTGTATTTTACACTATTACGTTAATTTTTCATCACCTTTTGCAGCTCGTTGATCCTTTGAAAATTATTTTATAGCACTGTAAGTATTTTCCAAACTTCATTTTAGATTTAAATATATTTTTGTTTTAACAATACTTTGTGATTGGTTGTTTGTGCCGGTGTAAGTCCGAGGAGTCGGGGGTCGGTTGGATTAGAGGACAAAGTTTTGTATATAATTGTTTGCATAGTGCAAACAATATATTAATTGATGTTGGAAATTGTTGTTGTTGGTTATTTTTGGTATCTTGTCGTAAGCATTGCATAGTGCATGCATGTTCATGTTTGAAAAGGAAAAATTGGGTTTTCATGTAATTGCATGCATATACATGTGTTGGAAATTGAAAACTGGGTTTTCAAGCAAGAAATGACTTTGGGTATATTTAATCGATTAGATTGACTGGTTTGAGTCAGAGGTACTGTAGGGATGGTGGTAGAGTGCTGCCTGTGATTCCCGCATATGGTGCACGCGGGGGTAGAGATGGTGGTAGAGTCCCGCCTGTGCTTCCCGCATACAATGCTCTAATGGTTTGGTTAATGGGTCATTTTCTAGGAAAATGGTAAGATTGAATTTTTGGGCCATTATCTGGGATAATGGCGAGGAAATGTTTTGAAAGAAGTGTTTTGGGCCAAAATGGGATTTTGGCATGCATGGAAAAAATATGGATTTTTGGGACATATGCATATGGCATCATGTTAATGCATTTGGTTATTACATGAATGTATTTTTATCTTCAGGTTTGTTTGGATTGTTACTTACCTGCAATACCATATTTGGTACTGTAGATTTAGATACAGATGAAGAGGAGGTTGAGCCTAAGGAGGCGGCTCTGCTAGAGGATTGATTTGGTGCTTTTGGTTATTTATTAGAAAATTATTTCTCTGTTTTTAAATTCTGTATTTTGATTTTATGATGTTACTGGTTATCTATAATATTTTTAATACACTTTTTTTTAGCGAGTTTGTATTTAAACAAATTCTGGTACTTAGTCGACTGACTTTATTATTCCGTTGCGTTATTTTTTATGTACACGTGTTGCATGTACACACACTTGGCACTTTGCGATGGGATGTGTGATTTGTATTGTCATCATCCCGACACCTCAATTTCCACGTATCCGTACGTGGGAGTTGGGGGCATCACATCTAGTACTTAGTTGATTGACTTTAATTTATCTACTGCGTCTTTTGCCTTACACGTGCTGCATGTAGATACACTTAAGCACTTGTCATTGGGGTGTGTGACCCATGTTGTCATCATCCTAATACTTCAATTTTCGCCAGATCGTATTTGGGAGTTGGGGGCGTCACAGCTGTGATATCTTATATGATAAAGATAATCGTAGGTGGTGTATGAGATCCCGTATTACTTGAGAATGAGAAGTTCTTTCTCTTTATAATAAGGTTTCAATGAGACTCCAGTTGTATTATTGACTAATCATTTTAGAGTACAAGTCATGTGATTTGAATATTTATTGGAGCGTTACAAATGGTATCAGAGCCTATCCCAACAAAAAATGTGGGACTTGAGTACCTCATATGATAAAGATAAGGGTACATAGGTGGCGTATGAGATCCCAGATTACTTAAGAAGAAAAAGTTCTTGTTGTTTATAAGGTTCTAATAAGATTTCAATTGTATCATTGACTAGTCCTTTTGAAGAATAGGCTATATTGGGGTGTAACAACTCTCAAATTAACTACAAAGAACTAATACTTTAAACCCTTAATTAAGATCTAATAGTCAAAATTAAAAGAATAATGATACATATAGTCGTGGAATGCGTTGCGCATTCATTTTAAAAAATAGTGGAGTATATTATTAAAAAATTATTATTTTTTCATTTGGATTCCGTATTTACATATCTTTTTCAAATGGATTGAGTGACGCTTGCATTTCACGACTGTAAATATCATTTCTCAAATTAAAATGTCAGCTTTCTTTTGGTAGTACGTTAATAGGTACACCAACAGATGATATTTGAAATCGAAATAAAGATCAACAACATTTTCATATAACTAGGGTCACTACAACAAATATGGCTTTTAGTGACAAATTATAAATAGTGACGATTTCCAAACTGTGACTAAAACGTATTTACTGTGACGGTTTGTGAGAACTGTCACTAAATGTTGGGCAAGAATTTTAAAACGTTCGGACGTTTCACATAATACGTTCGCACGTCACAATAACGTTCGAATGTAATGTATATTGACGTGCGAACGTAAAAATTTTAGCGCGAACGTTCGAACGTTTTAACTAATTACGTGCGAATGTTAATATATTAGCGCCAATGTTCGAACGTTAAAGTGATAAGGTTCGAACGTTATATGTTAATTTGTATAAATTAACCATAATATATATTTTTTTAATAGTAAGGTTGAGTAACGTTATATTAAAAAAAAAATTAAGAGTAGAAATTAAGTTACACAATACATACATTAAATATTTGTGTCCATTACATATGTTGAAAATAAAAAATAAAATATGATAAATTTTTACAAATCACTTTCAGAACTGCTGGTTTACAAAAGATCAAAACTCATTAGTCAATGTCTCAACCTTATTGTTTAGCACATCTACATGATGTGCAAGATGTGCGATAGCCTGATCTATATGCGCAATCTGTCTATCGATCTGTCGGTCTATATGCGCCTTCATATCTGTCATCACTGCATCAACCCAAGCAAGTCGCACATCCCCAGCAGATGTAACTCCTGACTGCTGACTAGTACTCGCCGACGGGCGAGCAACATCAGCCCCAAACTCAGTCGGGGGAACAAGATCTGGCGTAGGACCAGACTGACGCCGAGCTGAGCCGCTCCCCTGTCCAATGCTCCGGCGGTGTGTGGTTATGTCGATGGGGCTCATCTAGTTTATCATCATCTCTTCCGCCTGGAGTGGCACTCCCCAGGCTAGTAATAAGCGGCTGATGATGACTCCGTACGGGAGATTATCTGTGCTAACAATGCTGGCCTCGTAACGGATCCGCTCAAATATAACAAGGGGCAAGTCAATGGGCTCACCACGTGCCAAGCAAATCAGGAACTGTGCACGAGCCTAACTGAATGTGCTCTTATGTGCCACCGGGTCTTCATTTGTTGCAACAAAAATGTGCAACATGCGAAAGAAAGGCAGCAGCTGATTCTGGCTGAAGGAGTTCGGCCTATCGAGCTTTGTGCGGTCCGTGCCAGTGAGGATGTAGAAATCTTGGTCCTGCTCATCATCACCAACCTCAGCAGCAATAGGATTGCCCTCGGGTCGATCTTCTTCATGACTGGGCATCAACTCAACAGGGCCCGAAGATGAAGCAGAAGCGGCTGGATCTGCCTCGAATATGCCCGGGAAAAATGCAGCTGCTGTGTCACCAGCCTGAGCAGCTGTCGACTCAGGTAGCATAAACGGAATCTGGAGTAAGTCGGCAATAACATCCACCGAGAACTGAAACTGTACACCGCGTACACTAAGAGTATGGGATGATGCATCGTTAGGCATGGTGGCCATCCCAATGTAAAACTCTCGAACCATTGAGGGGTAAATCTTTCCCCTCAATGTGCATATGGGGCCCCAGCCTCTGGTGACGAAGACGTCTCTCAGCGTCTTCTGCTCCCAGCTGAGCGCATCAAACTCATTAATGAGGATTTCTCGTTCCTCCATAACAGTTCGTGCCCCCAGTCGAGCAATGTTCGGATTGCCTCCATCCCTCCCTCGCTTCCTTCTCGTCATATACTGAGCCATATCCTGAAAATTAAAAAAAAATATAAGTTATAATATTTAAAAAAAATGATTACAATCACAGATACATACGTATTATGACATATATGGATTATACAAAAAATTAAAATGTCATCCTTATAAATTTACATAATTTTGGCAGTAAAATTTTTAAATAATTTCAGTTTTTCAATATCTAAAATAATAATAATAAAAAGAAACAATATAAAAATATTTTAATAGGAAACGTTTGAACGTTATTGAAAGTACGTTCGCACGTTAAAATTAAAACTGTCACGTGCAAATTTACAAAGATGATATGTTCGGACGTTTTATCGAACGTATCATTCAAACGTTCGATAAAAACGTACGAATGAGTTCATTACGTCCAAACATATGATATAAATGTTCGGACGTAATGAATTTGAACCGTCATACGTTCGGACGTTCTTACTAGCCGAAGAAGACCAACGGTTTACGTTCGAACGTTTTATCCAACGTTCTGTTAAAGCGTTGGATAAAAACGTTCGCACGTAAAAAAAATACGTTCACACGTTACAATTTAAAGTGCGAACGTAAATAATACTAAAGGTCACACATTCGGACGTTGTGTCGTGACATCCGAACGTTATGACACGGAATCGCTGAGTCGACTCAGCCATTACCGAAAGCTTCGAAACGCATGTTTCGAAGCCACAAACAACCAAAATAAGCATCTACTAACAGTGGGGAATGTTTCTACGGTCCTATTTTATCACTTTACGGCGAATGGTGGCCGGAAATGCAAGGAACAATAATCGGCCTACAGTGGGTTTCAAATTTTTGAAACCCACCGATTAAAATGGTACTAAATAGAAGAGGAAGAGAGCACATTACCTTTTAGTGATGGTTGCGGCGGCGTGCGTGGCGGAGAGGAAGAGAGAGTGAGAGTTTTAGTGTGAGAAATGGCCTGGAAACCGTCAGGCCTGGCTTTATATATAGTTAACGTTCGAACGTTTCATCTACATGCGAACGTTATGTATTATACGTTCGGACTGAGAATCATACGTGCGAACGTATAACGTATATGTTCGGACGTTAATCAATACATCCGAACGTTTGAATTATAACATTCGAACGTTTTTTACACTATATATTATATTATATATATTATATAATATATTAATATAATATATATTATATTATCTATATATTACTATATAATATGATATATTATATAATATATATTATATATTTATTACACTATATTTGTAGTATATATACTATATTATATACAAGTAGTATATATAACATAGTACTAGTAGCATATTATATCTATCATATATTTACTATATAATATATTATACTATATTATATAGTTATTATATATAGATAACATACTATATAATACTTATACTATATTATAGACTATAATATAGATAATATATTATATAATACTTATACTATATTATCTAATAACTATATTACTTTAATATAGTTATTAGATATACTATAATATGTACTATTATACTAGTATAATATACAATTTTTCCTATATAATATATTATAATATACTTGTTATAACTATAATATATAATATACTTATTATATTATAGTTATAATATAATATATATTTTATATTATTAGTTAATATAAAGTTATAATATATATAGTACGTTCTTATATAATACTTATGTTATATATATTATAATTGGTACAAATTATATATTAATTAATATTGTATAATTTATAATTTAATATATAAATATATTATGAGGAATATACTAAATTCTAATATGTAAATAATAATATTTACGTTCGAACCTTCATGTGTAACGTTCGGACGTTATAATAAATTTGGAGGGAAATTTCCCCCTGAAACCAAATTTAAACAGTACGTTCTAACGTTTATCTTAACGTTCGAATGTTATAGTCAAATACGTAGGCTGGAGAATCATACGTGCGAACGTACTGTATAATTGCTGGGTGGGATAATTATACGTTCGAACGTTACTGCGTGAACATTTGCACGGAAAATTAAACGTTCGAACGTTCATTAATGAATGTCCAAACGTTAATTGCATAACAAGCAGAATATAAAACTTTCACGCACGGGAAAGCAGATTCATTTCTGCTTTCCTCCGTGCGTGTTAGAGTGAGAGACAGAGAGAGTTTTAGAGAGAGGGAGTTGAGAAGTGGAAACAGACGGAGAGACAGAGAGAGTTTTAGAGAGAGGGAGAGAAGAAGTGGAGGGTTATAGTGAGAGAGAGTTTGCAAAAGTATAGTTTTAAGCATTAAGGTAAAAAACATTTCTCATTTTTTATTTGTAATTTACATGATAATTATCAATGTTTTTTTTTTATATATATATTTAACTAACTAGTATTGTGTATTTTTTGAAGGATCATTTATTGTAAATTGTTGAAAATTTGTGATTTTTGAAAAGGAATTTCTTTAAAGCACAAGGTATATATACTAAACTCTATTGTTACATTTTATTGTGGATTTAATTTGTGATATGGATTGTATTGTTTGGATGAATTAAAATGAAAAATTATTGTTGTTGAATATGTTTATTCTTAATGTGATAATGTTTTAGTATAGTGTATGTTTTTGAATAATAATTATTTGTAAATTTATGTGTCTATTTTAGTAATATGTTGTGATTAAAGAATATATATAACAATTTCGATAAAAATAAATAGTGTGATTATTTGTGTAAAAATAAAAATAAATAGTATATAATTTATAATAATGATAATTATAAATTATAATATTACGATTAAAACTATTATCTATATAATTAGTTAAATAACTAATATAATAAATTAGATATATTACTAAGTGTCAATTATAAGGCATAACTATATAGTATATATAAAAATTCGTATTACTAAAATTATAATATAAATAAGTATTTATATTATATATTAACAATTATTAATATATAATTATTATAAAATAATAATTCCTAAAAATTTAATAGCTCAATAATAATAAATCCCTAATAATAATTATCATGTAATGTATAGTATTAAAGAAGGATTAATAAGAAATAGATAAGTAATTATAATAATAATTACTTATTTAATAATAAAAATTATTATAATAATTATAATACTTTTGGCAATAATAGTAATAATTATATAATAACTGATAACAATTAAGTGTTATCAATATATAGTATAACTAGTAATTATAATCTAATTTACTATATATTATATTAAATGCGAAATAAATAAGTAAAAATTGTTATTTTATGCTATATAATAACAAATAAAATATAAGTGTTATCAGTAACTTATAATAGTAATTATAAGATATTTTATAGTAGTGTTATATATTATATAGCTGATAATAAGTATAATTTGTTATTATGAATTATATAAATCTACAAATAATTTCTAAGTGTTATCAATCATTAATAATATAAATATTATTAGTACATCAGGATAATTCAAACAATGTGCACTAATTTATTTGTAGACTTTTTTGTTAGATATTGTATAACATTGCATAAATAACCTTATACCCGTTTGGGAATTAGTGTACATTTAGGTGTACATTAATTCCTGAATTGTCCAGTGTGGACAGTTTGAGATTGTATTATCTGTATTGCACATAAACGTTATTCCTACTTTGAACGTTTAGTATGAAGTTTCGGTGTCTTCCTCATTTGTTCTTCGGGTATACTGTTCTTAGGGTCATAATCCCTATATGTGAACATGTATATTTGGAGAACTATGGGGAAGTGCTGCCGAAATTTTTACTAACGTTCAAAGTAGTAGAGTGACGGGACTTGTGCAATATGGAGAATATAATCTTGAATGGGATAAGACCAACTACCTTGAGAAAGAGTACTTTGAACATGATGTGTATCATGACATGCATGTGTATTTAACTCTTATACGTGTTACTAAAAAATTAGATGTTTTTAGAAATGGATAAAAGTTGGATGCGTCTACACGATAGACTTGGAAAAGATTACATACCCTATGCTCGTGGAGTAAAGGCCTTCATTGATTTTGCAAAGGCCTCTGCTGATAGTCGTGGTTACATTAAGTGTCCATGTCGAGGTTGTAAAAATTTGTGTGCGATAAGATTGGATGAAACTGAAAGTCATATATTTGTGAACAGTATGGATTTGGGGTATACTTGATGGGTACTGCATGGTGAGTCGTATGCAGAATCAGCGGGTGACTTATTCAGTCAGCGGGAAAATTTGCTGCACGTGGATGATGATTATGAGCGAGATGAGATGGAGGAGATGTTGAGTGACATTGGAGCTGGGATGTTTATGGATGAGATTGACGACAATGGCTCAAGTGGGTGACGGAATGATTCAGATAATTTCCAGAAATGTGGGAAGATGCAAAGCGTGAGCTTTATCCAGGCTGTACAAAACATTCTAAAATGTCGTTTATTGTGCGGTTGCTTCACATAAAGTCATTGTGTGGAATGTCAACCAAAGCAATTAACATGGTATTAGACTTATTTAACGAAGTGCTTCCAGAAGGATCTGCATTGCCGAAGAACTTTTATGAAGCGAAACAGTTGAGAAAAGGATTAGGGTTTGAGTATAAGTCCATACATGCGTGCAAGAATGATTGTGTTTTATTTTGGAATGAGAACGAGGAGAAACAAGCATGTCCTATATGCGGAGAGTCGAGGTGGAAGGATAAGAAAAGCATGCCGATTAAAGTATTGCAATATTTCCCATTGAAACCCCGGTTGCAAAGATTATACATGTGTTGATTCCGTACAATCTTCCACCATGGAGGTGCATGAAGGCGCCCAACTTTTTGTTAACTTTGCTTATCCCCGGCTCGAGATCACCTGGGAATGACATTGACGTATATTTGCAGCCGTTGATTGAAGAGTTGAAAGAGTTATGGGAAGCAGGCGTCAGAACTTATGATGCATCCACATCAACAACTTATCAGATGCATGATGCGGTAATGTGGACGATAAATGACTTTCCGGCATATGGGAATCTTTCCGGCTGGAGTACTAAAGGAAAGTTAGCGTGTCCGACGTGTAATAAAAAAACTACTAGTGAGTGGTTAAAATATTCTCAAAAGTTGTGTTTCATGGGTCATCGACGTTATCTTCCAACAAATCATGCATGGAGAACAAAATCCGCTAAATTTGATGGACGAGTAGAAGATAGAATTGTGCCAAATGAGTTGTCTGGGGAAGAGATCATGGAACAATTGGTACATGTGGCAGCGAACAATTTTGGCAAAGGTCCGGGAAAGAACAAGAGAAAAAGAGGCATAGCAGAATTGAATTGGACAAAGCGTAGTATTTTTTTTGAGTTGCTGTATTGGTCGTCCTGCATGTTGCGACATAGTTTGGATGTAATGCATATTGAGAAGAATATTTGTTATAAGATACTGGGTACATTGATGAGCATCAATAAAAAGAAGAAAGATACGATTAAGACAAGGAAAGATCTTGAAAGAATGAGAATTAAACATAATTTGCATTTACGAGTGGAAGGTGAGAGGGTGGTCATGCCGCATGCATGTTTTACAATGACAAGGGAGGAGAGGATGGACTTCTACAAATGGTTGCAAGGTGTGAAGTTGCCAGATGGTTATGCTTCAAATATTATGTGTAAGCCATGATGACTGGAAAATTGGCAGATTGAAAAGTCATGACTGTCACGTATTTTTACAGAAGTTATTACCGGTGGGAATTCGTGGGAAGCTAACATCTGCTGTACGTGTTGCCATAACTGAACTGTATATGTTTTTTAAGGATTTGTGTGCTCGAGTAGTGAATCGAGATATGCTGCAGAAACTGGAAGAAGACATTGCTACTATACTATGTAAATTTGAGCAAATCTTTCCACCGTCATTTTTTGATGTTATGGTCCATTTAGCAATACATTTACCCCGGGAGATCATGTTGGGTAAACCGGTACAGTTCCGTTGGATGTATCCAGTTGAAAGATATTTAGGTCGACTGAAGCGCACTGTTGGGAATGGTTAACATTTTGCTCTTTATATCTTCGTGGTGTTGAGACACAATTTATTCGTCAGGAACGAAATGCTGATCTTGCTGCTCCGCCTCCTCGTGAGCTATCAGTGTTTTCTCAGAATGTACGACCTTTGGGTGCACAAATGGGTTACGATTTACTTGATACAGAGTTGGGTAAAGTTTGGTAGTATGTGCTAAATAATTGTCAGGAGATTGATCACTATCTCAGGTATGTCGTTGTACAAGGTTTAAATAATTCTAAAGATAATAAGGTTAACTTTAACTATTGTTATGTAAAATAATATGATAAATTGTACTATACAGTGAGCACATGGACAAACTTAAGATGGAAGGCGTCGAGGATATAGTGGCAAGACACGAGTCAGAATTTTCTGGATGGTTTGAACAACTTATATGAACTAAACTCTATAATATATGTTACATGATGAAAGTTTTAACTCTAGCTAATATTTAATAAATGACATTATTTAAATTGTTAGATATTGGAACAATGTGCTCGTGATCCCGGATCAGTCTCTTTTGAATTGTATGCATTGGCCCGTTGTCCATCAAACAGAGCACTTCAATACACTGCATGCACAGTTTGAGGTTATAGATTCCATATTCTGGACCGTGAACGTAATAGAAAAACTCAAAACTGTGGTGTCTTGGTCGAGGGGAGTCATGGAACAGATGATATTGATTATTATGGTGTCATTCGTGATATTATCGGATTGAAACATCTGGGTGGGTCTATAACATATGTCTTTAGATGTGATTGGTGGGATCTAGGCGGTGGTCGGGATTCGATATATAGGGATAATCATTTTACGAGTGTCAATACTGCATCTAAATGGTACGAAGATGATCCATTCGTACTGGCTTGTCAAGCTACTCAAATCTATTACTTGATTGATCTAATGAAAAGTGCTGATGAAGATAGTGGAGAGATAACTTGGCGAGTTGTACAAAAATTTGTCCCTCGAAATATATATGAAGTAGGAACGAGTGCAGATTACGATAATAGTGGAGATGAAGATGACACTCCAAATGTAGAGGCCTACCAGGAAGATGGAGGAGGGGGTATTAACTTATTTGTTGACCTCGGTGCACTTGAGTTGCTCCCCTTATGTAGAGATGAGGTCCCACTCATCCATCTCGACCCGTCTTCATTAAATTATCATTCAATTGAAGAAAGTGAGAAAAGTACAGAAGAAGAGTCAGAAGAAGAAAACGAACAAGAATCCGGGGGGGAAGTGGATAAGGATGATGAAGAAGAGCTTGATGATGATGACGAAGATGTTATACAGAGAGATTCTGAAACAAACATGGAAAATACATCCGAAAATGAAGACTAAAAGTACTAAAAATTTTATTCATATACAGCCATTATAGAATTTCATAATAAATATAAATTTATTCTAATAATATTTTTGTTATATATAATCATTTCCAAGTATGCCGCCAAAAAGACAAAAGAGAAATATGCCTCCTCCACCGAGTCCAAGTCCTGAACCCATTGAGGACTTCCCACCTGAGGAGTCCGTTCCCGAAGATGAAGTTAAAATTACAGAGAACGATGCACAGTCGACACCTACCGGTAAGGAATGTTTACGTTAATACTATATATAATCAAGAGGTTTGTTTCAATAAATAATATATATAACCTTCAAAATTATACTATCATCTATTAGTTGATGCATCTGCTCGTCGCGGTCGTGGCTATACACGCGGCATCTCACTTGAGAAAAATCGAAGGCATGGTAAACTGAAAATCACAATTCCTGATAATTCCACTGGAGCAATGAATGATAGTGCAGCAGCGCTTTCCTCCTATATTGACACAGTAGTTAGAGCTTACGCTCCATTTTATGTGCGCTCCTGGAGAGATGTGCCGAATGAGATTAAGGAACACATTCGGAGTCGTGTGCTGGTGAGTTTATTTATTATATCATTTTTTTCAACTACATTAGAGTTGTGAAAAACGATGACAATGAATTGAAAAATAACACCGAATGAGAAAACGATCACACACGCAATCACACACGACACAAGATGTACGTGGTTCGGCAAATTGCCTACGTCCACGGGAGCTGCAGAGGATTTTTATTATTGAGGAATCACACTACAAGATGGGTCACAACACTGTTCATCCACAGTGTTTTCGTAGCTGCTCTGTTACAGACTTAAGAGGCAAAAATCAGATTTATAGTTCAAACGGCGGAATCCCTAAATCGCATGTTCGCTCGAGCGGCGTGTCGAGCGCGCGTCGAGCGAGCTTCCCTTCCGCATCCCGCTCGAGCCCACTGTCGAGCTGACGTCGAGCGTTCGACTCTGCCTGATTTCGCTCGAGCGAACTCCTCCTGCTCGAGCTCACTGTCGAGCCAACATCGAGCGTTCGACTCTGCCTGACTTCGCTCGAGCGGCCAATGCCTCCGCTCGAGCGGTGTGGACCAGACTCCACAGCACTCAACAATTCTCCCACTTGGAGACTGGTACACTCGCTGTATCTCCGTCTTCCTCAAACATGATATCCTCCACCTCTGCAACTCACTGCTCCTGTCTTCATTCTAGAAGACCAACTGAAGTTGCGCACAACTTCAGTTTCTCAAGCGTAACACCCTTTGTCAACATATCAGCAGGGTTCTTGCTTCCACATATCTTTTCAAGTAACAACTGTCCGTCATCTAACAATGACCGTATGAAGTGATACCTGATCTGAATGTGCTTGGTCCTGGAATGGAATGCTGGATTCTTGGCAAAGAATATGGCACTCTGACTGTCACTGTAGAGAGTGCCTTTCTGATTCTTCTTACCCAATTCTTCCAAGAAGCCTTGTAGCCATACCATCTCCTTTGCAGCCTCTGACACTGCAATATACTCAGCTTCTGTTGTAGACAAAGAAACTGTTTTCTGTAAATTAGAACCCCATGACACTGCAGTACCACCAAGTGTATAAACAAAGCCCGTGGTACTCTTTCTGCTGTCAATATCTCCAGCTAAATCAGCATCAACATAGCCCTGCACCTCCAAGCTCTCTCCAGAGAAACATAAACAGGTTTCTGAGGAACCCTTTAGGTACCTCAAAATCCACTTCACTGCGTCCCAATGTTGCTTTCCTGGGTTACTCATGTATCTACTCACAACTCCCACTGCATGGGCAATATCCGGTCTTGTACAAACCATAGCATACATAAGTGAACCAATGGCTGAGGCATAAGGAACCTTACTCATGTAATCTCATTCCTCCTCTGACTCTGGTGACTGATTCTTGCTGAGTCTGAAGTGACTTCCCAAGGGTGTGCCAACTGGTTTGGCCTTGTCCATATTGAACCTGCTGAGTACCTTTTTCACATACTCAGCCTGTGAGAGTCTCAACGTACCTCTGACTCTGTCTCTGACAATTCTCATGCCAAGGATTTGCTTTGCAGCTCCCAAATCCTTCATTGCAAAGTGCTCTGACATCTGCTTCTTCAGATTATTGATCTCATCAATACTAGCCCCTGCAATAAGCATGTCATCCACATACAACAGCAAAATAATGTAAGAATTGTCAAAATGCCTGACATAGCAACAGTGATCTGCCTAACATCTAATATACCCTGCACTGTGCATAAAGTTGTCAAATTTCTTGTACCACTGTCTAGGAGCTTGTTTCAGGCCATACAAGCTCTTCTTCAATCTGCAAACTGAACTTTCCTTTCCCTGTACCACAAACCCCTCAGGCTGGTGCATGTAGATGTCTTCTTCAAGGTCTCCATGAAGAAAAGCTGTCTTCACATCTAACTGCTCAAGAAATAGATCTTCAGTGGCAACCATAGCAGTACCATCCTGATAGTTGTGATCTTTACCACAGGAGAAAAGATCTCAGAGTAGTCAATACCCTGCTTCTGCTGAAAGCCTTTTACAACAAGTCTAGTCTTGTACCTCTTACTGCCATCATGCTCAGTTTTCACCCGGTACACCCACTTGTTGTGTAATGCCTTCTTCCCTGATGGAAGTTCTGTCAACTCCCATGTCTGATTCCCTAGCAAGGAATCCATCTCGTCTTTCATGGCCAACTCCCACTTGCTAGAATTCTCATCTTGCAAGGTTTCTTCATAACTCTGCGGTTCTCCACCATCTGTCAACAAAATGTAATTCAAAGTAGGTGAGAAACGCTGTGGGGGACGTATAGTCCTAACTGACCTGCGAACTGCAACTGTAGGAGTAGACGGTTCTGAAACTGCCTGCGGAATAATAGGAATGGGTGTACTGGACCCACTCTCCCCGTCACTCTCATCTCTACACTGCACTGTGACCTCTGGTAGGTCATCCAATCCTACAAACTCGGACTCCTGAGGAGCTACTGCAGGAACTGTACTCGACTTATCCTTGTACATCATTTTCTCATTGAAAATTACATTCCTGCTTCTTATGATTTTCCGACCCTGATCATCCCAAAAACGATAGCCAAATGCCTCGTCTCCATAGCCAATGAAATAGCATTTCTTTGACTTAGCCTCAAGCTTACTGCGAGCATCAGAATCAACAAGCACATAAGAAAGACAACCAAAGGTTTTAAGGTGAGAAAACTTAACCTCTTTCCCGCTCCAAACCTCCTCAGGCAATCCACAATCCAGTGGAACTGATGGCCCTCTGTTTATCAAATAAACGGCAGTGCTGACTGCATCTGCCCAGAAAGTGGGTGGTAGTCCAGCGTGCAACCTCATGCTTCTAGCACGCTCATTAATGGTCCTGTTCATACGCTCAGCAACTCCATTTTGCTGTGGTGTCCCAGGAATGGTCTTCTCCATTCTGATACCCTGAGCTGCACAGTACTCCTTGAACCCGCCATCAACATACTCACCACCATTGTCAGACCTCAAACACTTCAGTTTCAAGCCTGTCTCTGTCTCAACCATGGCTTTCCAAACTTTGAAAACATCAAATACTTCAGATTTATGTTTCAAAAAATAAATCCATACCTTTCTACTATGGTCATCAATGAACGTAACATAGTAGCGAGAACCTCCAAGAGATGCAACTGGAGAAGGACCCCACACATCTGTGTGCACAAGATCAAGTCTTCCTGTCTTTGGCGTCCTGCCACTTTTCAAGAAGCTGACCTTCTTTTGCTTCCCCATAACACAACTCTCACACATACCGAGATCAACTGTCTTCAGTTCTGGTAGCTTGCCTCTAGACAGAAGTTCCGTCATGCCCTTCTGACTCATATGGCCAAGCCTACAATGCCACAAATCTGCTGTGCTTTCTGCAACGGTAGTAGCAATAGTGTCAATTAAACCAGTAGTCATATAAAGTGTACCAGTTTTCTTACCCCGAGCTAGTACCAATGCCCCTTTTGTGACCTTCCAGGTGCTATCTGAGAACACCACTGAATGACCACACTCATCAAGCTGCCCAACAGAAATGAGGTTCTTCTTCAACTCAGGAATGTGCCTGACCTTTTGCAAGGTCCATTTGTTCTTGCCAGGGAGTGCAATGTCAATGTCTCCCATCCCCACTACGTTCAAAGCCTCACCATCAGCCAAATATACCTTCCCAAAATCACCTGCAACATAATTCCTCATTAATTCCCGGTGGGAAGATGTATGGAAGGAAGCCCCTGAATCCAGTATCCAGTCATCAACTGGACTATGAACTGCAAGCAATAGTGCATCCTGTACTTCTTCAGTTACCACATTAGCACTATCATTCTCCGTCTTCTTGGGGTTTTTGCAGTTTTTCTTTATGTGGCCAGCTTTGCCACAATTCCAGCAAGTTGCCTGCTGACCAGGCCTCGACTTGCTCTTGCCCCTATACTTTGATTTTGATCCTCCTCTGTTTGAATTCCTGTCATGTGATCTCCCTCGAGATTCAACATTCAGGGCTGAACTCAAACCCGAGGTCTCGCCTGAATCTTTCCTGCGCACCTCCTCAGCCAAAATCAAATCACGAATATCATCATATTTCAGTTTATTTTTACCAGCTGAATTACTAACAGCCATTCTCATTGCTTCCCAACTATTTGGCAATGAAGCCAATAGTATCAGTGCACGTATCTCATCATCAAATTCAATTTCAACAGACGACAATTGATTTGTGATAGTATTAAAATCATTCAGATGTTGTGCAACAGACGTACTATCTGCCATTTTCAAATTGAATAACTTTTTCATCAGATGTACCTTGTTATTCGCTGACGGCTTTTCATACATACCTGACAAAGCCGCCATGAGATCCGCCGTCGTCTTCTCCTTGATGACGTTGTGTGCAACGGATCTCGACAGGGTTAATCGAATAACCCTCAGAACCTGTCGATCCAACAGATTCCAACTAGCATCATCCATCTTTTCCGGTTGCTGCCCCAATAGTGGAAGATGGAGTTTCTTCCCATAGAGGTAGTCCTCTATCTGCATCCTCCAGTATCCAAAATCCGTGCCATCAAACTTCTCGATCCCCGATACCTTCAATTCATCTCCAGCCATCGTTTCTCCTCAGACCCGAACCTGGCTCTGATACCAATTGTTGTGAAAAACGATGACAATGAATTGAAAAATAACACCGAATGAGAAAACGATCACACACGCAATCACACACGACACAAGATGTACGTGGTTCGGCAAATTGCCTACGTCCACGGGAGCTGCAGAGGATTTTTATTATTGAGGAATCACACTACAAGATGGGTCACAACACTGTTCATCCACAGTGTTTTCGTAGCTGCTCTATTACAGACTTAAGAGGCAAAAATCAGATTTATAGTTCAAACGGCGGAATCCCTAAATCGCATGTTCGCTCGAGCGGCGTGTCGAGCGCGCGTCGAGCGAACTTCCCTTCCGCATCCCGCTCGAGCCCACTGTCGTGCTGACGTCGAGCGTTCGACTCTGCCTGATTTCGCTCGAGCGGCCAATGCCTCCGCTCGAGCGAACTCCTCCTGCTCGAGCTCACTGTCGAGCCAACATCGAGCGTTTGACTCTGCCTGACTTCGCTCGAGCGGCCAATGTCTCCGCTCGAGCGGTGTGGACCAGACTCCACAGCACTCAACAATTAGTTATCATATTTTTAACGTAATTAATTTATAATTAGGATGAATTTGACATCGACTTTGGTCGTAGCGAGGATTTGAGAACTATGAATGAGTTAATGGCTGCACTATTCCGACATCACAAGGGACGATGTCACGACCATTTCAAGAAATTTGAGACGTTTGAAGAGGCTGCACAATGCCCTTTCCAGCAGATGAAATTAGACGACTGGATAAAGTGTTGTGATCTTTTTGCCTCTCCAGAATATCAGGTATTCTAGATTTATTTTCTATAATTATTTACATTTATGTTTGTTGTTTATATTATATGTATGTACATATATTACAATTAACGGTGGGAATTATTTTTGTAGCACTTAAGTTCTACAAATGCAAATAATAGATCTGCTCTGACTATTCACCATCGTGCTGGTTCAAGATCATTCCATTATCTTGCTGAAAAAATGGTAATTAATAAACGCAATAATTCATATTTTTTCTTATTATTCTTTTATATAATTACTAACACTATCTTTTTCAAATTGCTAATGTCGTTTTCTTAGAAACGTGATGATCCTGAAAACTTTTCCCTCGTTCATGTTTATGCTGCTGCTCACACTAATGAGCATAGTGAGTGGATGGATCCTGCAGCTGCAATTAATTATGTAAGCGGTGTTCCTTTTGTTAAATAAATTATGTAACATGTGATTAAATTATTTTTTATTTGTATTTCTTTTAATATGTTACTTATTGTGTGTTTTGATCTTTCAAACTGCAGGAAAAAATGATGGAGATGCAGTCAGCTTCTGGGGAATCCACTCCTAGTGACTTGGACATTTTTACACAGGTGCTTGGGCCCAACTCTGGTATGGCAAGAGGTTTGGGACGATCTTTCAAGCATTCCGGTTCATCTTCCTCAACCTCATCGGCATCACAAATTAATAATCTTACCAAAGATTTAGAAGCTGCACGACGCGAGAATGAGTATATGAGGTCTAGACAGCCAGAGTTGGAGTCCCTCTTAGAGTGACAGTCTCATTTAGAGACGCGTTTGCAGGACCAACAAAGAGACCAGGAGGAAAGAATCCGTAGTGAGGTCCAAGAGCAAGTGCAGCGGGAGATGATACTGCAAATGGAGCGTGTTATGTCATTGCAACAGAATCATGCTGGGCGAGGAAAGAAAAAGAAATGAATTTTATTTGTGTATTACGTTTTTAACATCTAATTTGAAAACAGTTTCAAACAATGTTGGTTGTGAAATATGTACTGTAATATGAAACAATTGGTTTGTTTATTAAGTGGACGAGTTTAGCATTTCTGATATGTACGTTCGAATGTAAATAAAATACATTTCAATAGTATTACACGTTCAAAAATACGTTCGAACGTAACCATACAAAATAGTAACAAAACGTTCGAACGTTTAAACCCAAGTTAAAAAAACGTTCGAATGTCAAAAAAGTTTAACGTTCTAAACATCCGAATGTACACTTTACGTTCGAACTCTACTCTCTTAACATTCGAATTAACGTCTGAATGTTATGATACAAACGTTCGGACATTATTTCATTTTTGTTAGATTCAAGATTCGAACGTAACGTTCGCACGTATAAACGTTCAAACGTTTACATTATACGTCCGAACTATAATCAACAAACGTTACCTTTTCTCGTTCTGATGTCAACTCGTCTTTTTTACGTACGTTCGAACGTAATTTTTTGTGACAGATTCTAACCGTCACAGAAAATGATACGTTCGAACGTTATTTCAAACGGCACATCCCCAACCGTCACTAAAAATATTTTTAGTGACGCTTGTACAGTAAACTGTCATCAAATGTAATCCGTGACGCACATTACGTGACAGTGGTGGTAACGGTCAGAAACCGTCACCAAATATATTTCGTGACATTTTTTCCATTTCTTGTGATAATTTTATCTGTCACTAAAACCTATTTTTGTTGTAGTGGTGCTACATTAGAAACGATAAAGAACTTGGTTGCCAAGAGCTAGCTGCGGTTATGGACCATTAAAGTTAAAAGAAATAAGTCTCGAATACGTACATTTTAAGTGAGTGCGACTTAAGTTGTCTTTAACAAGTAGTACGACTGACAGTTGTTCACGATTTTCATCTACCACAAATAGATAAGATCTAGATCTGAATGTTAAAAAATAATTAAGTAGTTCACGTGGTTCAATCTCATTTTACACTAGTAAAATTAAATGACAATAAATGTTAATAATTCAGAGCTACAGCCTACATGAGTTAAACCACGTACATGGATATTTTGTCTTTTCTTGCTATTGGTGAACATTGTCTTAACTTCGTTTAAATCAAATAGTGAATCACATAAGTTTAAGACAGTGTATTACTTTACCGAAGTTGATTTCTTATTCTGGAAAAATCGAACTTTCTCAAAGTCAAGTTGATATTAGTTTCGTTTTTTTTCTTTTAATGGTCACAGTAAAATTACCCTGGCCTATCGGAAATTAGGATGTAACCTCCATTAATTAGTACTTAATTTGAATATGACAGCCATGCAGCATGCATCACATGACAGCCAGCTTGCAGGATCAACTTGAACAAATCTTACAATCACCGAGTTAATTATAAGCCATATGAGTAGTACTGTTATTAGAAAACTTACAGGAAGATTTTATAGATGTAATTAATGAATTTTAATTGTCCCCTATGTTAACCACAAAATAAAAAACTATTTAAAATTGGCCACATAAACCATCTTGATCACTAAGAATGACAATACCCATTGAACTATTGCTGCATGGTAATCTGCCTTTATTTAATTGTTATCCTTAATTATACATATATATAGGCTGGTTGCTGTGGTTAATTATAAATTATTCTTTATTGAGTGATTGACATAGAAAACTACTTAGAATGTGCAACATATATAGCTCATTACAAAAATAGTGGACATTTGTAACAAGTTATTTGCGATGAAAATGACTATTTATGAGGAGAATATATTCATTTTATCATAAAATAGTCATTTTTGTAGAAAGTAACCGACAGTAAATAATCAATTTTCTTATGTATAGTTTGATGTGACTAAGGATGACAAATTACATATGAAGAGTATCATTCATTGCTAACTACTACTATGACTATGGATGACAAATTACATATGAAGAGCATCGACATTCATTGCCAACTACTACAACTACCACTACTATTAGTACTATTATTAGTATTATTATTATTACTACTACTACTACTACTACTACTACTATTAGTAGTATTATTGTTATTATTATTATTATTACTACTACTACTACTACTACTACTACTACTACTACTACCATTTATAAGTGTTATTATTAGTATTATTATTAGTATTACTGCTGCTACTACTACTAATATTAGTACTATTATAAGTGTTATTATTAGTATTATTATTATTACTAGTACTAGTACTAGTACTACTACTACTATTAGTACTATTATTATATATATACCATATAATTATTGACGGAATCCAAATAGAAATTAGCATAGACCCTACCATTAATATTATATACCACCCGTTTGTTGCCTGTATATATATACAATATGCATGCTATTGTGCGCGCAAAGTTCATAAGTCGACATCTCTCTCAATCTTCACTAAACCAAAGAGTTTCCAAAGTCTCGCGCTGTGCAGTAGACTATTCTATGGCTGCCATTAAGGTGCGCTGCAAGTAAACTTGAAACCATACCCTCAGAAACTCATGCATGTCTTCTTCTCACCATTTTCGGTTCCACTAATAGCAATTTTTCTTTTTAATGTATATTCATATATTTATATTCGCATTATTTTTCATAATAAGCTGATCAATATTTTACAGGAACAATCGATCATGTCGGCCAAAAAGAACGACCTCATGACCTTCAACTTCCGAGAGATGAAATTTGAACCAGCTTGTACTCATGATCCACAAAAAGGTTAGCCAATTGATCTGGTCTCATTTCTTTGATAATTAGAAAACATGCTAACTGCAACCTGTTGGCGTTATGTGCGCCATGCTTATCGAACAGATTAATTGGGAATCATGATAGCTAGCTAGAATAATAAAATAACGTTAGGATATTTCGAGAAATTGGCCGCTTGCATTGACTTCTTAGATCAGTAGTTCTTCAAAGAACCCTAGGCCTCACAATTAACAAACAGTGTTTGGTTCATAATGAACTCAATCTTGCCTTTTTGATAATGCAACGATGTCTTTAATTAAATAGGCATACAAGATAAACCAAGAAATAGATCAGACAAAACTAAGGGATCATACCATACTCATCTTTTAGTCATGAATTACCAATAGCTAATTATTGAATTGGTAATTAATCGTAGACCTATTACAGATAATATAATCAAATAAAAATTTGACTTGATTATTATCCTGATTTGATTTTCATATATTATAACTATCAAATAAAGTAATTTGATTTTTATAATTATCAAATTAAGAGATTTGATTTTCATAATTATTAAGATTTTTATCATAGAATTTCCCTAAAAATAGGACATAGCAAGATGCAGCACTCAAAGCTTTTGCAATCATTCTCTCTTCTCTATTTCATTTCCTATTATATTTCAATGTATCACAGCTAGGTTAACGTCAGGCTCAATCATGTGGACAGTTTCTTTTAGATCTCTTGATCCTCTAGCTTTACCTCTCACGGAATCTTCATCTGCCGTTCTACCATATTTCGTCTCAAATACATGCATTTGGAGTATTAATGTTATTAGTCTGGATGAGCCTTTTTGTTTAAGCCCCCAAACCCATTTTTGGCCTTTTATTTAATTACTCTTCTTAAGCCATGCACGTAACATTTGTAGTACGTACATGCAATATTAATTATATGGTCGATTCGAAAGTGGCAGCATTAATGCTAGCCAAATATGTATT
Organism: Carya illinoinensis; assembly: GCF_018687715.1. Classification (NCBI taxonomy): domain Eukaryota; kingdom Viridiplantae; phylum Streptophyta; class Magnoliopsida; order Fagales; family Juglandaceae; genus Carya; species Carya illinoinensis. The sequence continues at coordinate 25,567,557 of NC_056767.1, forward strand.
CTGGTTCACAGCGGACGATGCGAAGGCAAATTATTGGGAGACGCTTTCAGAAGATCAACCTCAGGTTCAGGAGATAGTGAAGGCTTTCATTGCGCTGAGATCCGCAAAAGATAATCCCTGGACGCTTATTGACGGTTCTACCAAAAAGGAGGCATGTGCATTTTGTAATTTTTTACTTTTTTTTAATATTCCTCAAAACGATAGCAAATTTGATCTGCAATGGAAGACACCTTAAATATATATATATATATATATATATATATATATATATATATATATATATATATATATTCTCATTTTCGCACCATATTATAGATTGTTGGTCTTATGCCAGCTAGCTATATGCTTAATTAAAGACAATATATCTTTAAATATTTATAAAAATAAATAAACTAATATGAAGTGTACCCGAGCTATGTCTTTTGTGGTCCTCTCCAACAATAAATTAGGCCAAGCTGTCTGATTCAAAATCTAAATGCGCCAAGGCTCTGATCTCTAACATTATTTCTTGCTGAGTTATACTTTTTCAGTACGTCTGTAAGCATCTCTGTGTGTGTGTGTGTGTGTGTGTATATGAGCTTGTCTGTAATTTTTCCTTTATTTATGTATTTCGAGCAAGTCAACGCATCACCGTCTTACACTAGTCACAACTGAATATTCTGGCAGTACTGCATGTGTAATATTTGTAAGATACAGCTTAAACTATTAAGCATGCATGCAGTTGATCGAGTTGTCGACTTTCATTATTGCATTGCACAAATAGGTTGGCGTCGACGTGCTGAAAAAGAAGAATATTCTATTAATCATTTCGGGCTTCTCTAAAGACGATATCTCGAAGTTGAACTCAATCTATGAATTAGAAGCAACGCCGAAGAAGGACAATTATAAAATTGTATGGATCCTAATGGTGGAGCAGATCAGCGCCTGGACCGATGAGGTGTTGGATATGCTACAATGTACTATTGAGGCAAGACCGTCTAAGAAAGCGTGGTACGTATTGCCGTGCTTTTCTCAAGCTGCATCAAGCAGCCAATTCATGATGATGAGTAAGGAGTGGCAGTTCAAGAATGAGTTGATCATGATGGTGCTGGACCTAAAAGGTAAAGACAAAGTCACAAATGCATTCCGCCTGATTATAAAGCCAACGACGGAAATGAATGCCTCAGCTTCCACTAACTCAGATGAAAAGGCGCAAAAACCTAGAGGGCAAACGGAGAAAAGTAGTGTAATTGTGTCTTCTGAAGGACCGCAGGTAAAGTGAAATTATTTTCACAACTTAAAATCATACTTGCGTAATTTCCTTATCAATTAAGGATGGTGTTTGAAAGGACGTTCTAGTCCTTAATTCGGGTGGCAAATATTCGTGACATCTAAGCATATAATATATATATTGATCATGCATGTGCATGCAAATTTATAATCTGGATTCAAATAGAAAATGGAGTTTGACATATATATCTATCTTGTTCAATCAGAAAAGAAGTTACGAATTCTACTATAGAGGCACCAACGATGCATGGAACGATACATTTTTGGCGAAAGCAAATAAAGTGGGTCAAGATGTGCTCATAATCCAGTTAGGCATTTCAGTAAAGTCGTTCAAGGTTTCATCCGAGATGGATATAAAAAGGGCTAATAAACGTTTAAAGGACGTAAATCATGATGATACAAAATTCTCGAATGATACGAGCGTATCATTGGTTGTGCTAATAGAGGAAGACAAAGTGCTGAAGTCTGGTCATGGGGATAAAATGCTGGGCGTCTTGGAGCGTTTTGACGAGCAATGGAAGAAGGAAGTTGAAAAAAAAGGCTTCGCTAGAAGTTTCATGGATAGCTATGAGAATTCTAGGTAGTTAGGTTAATTGACGGCGCCATCATGATTGCATTGCATGCAGTACTTGATTCCATGATGCATGGCTACTGCTTCACTACCAAATAAAAATCAAGTGTTCGTCTAAGTTTTATTTGTAGCAGCTTGTGCCACTACTAGTATGAAGTATCATCAATCATGTGTAATAGTACGTACGTATGAAGTATCATCAATTATGTCGGCAATGTTGTACGTTTGTCATGTTGTGAATGTTCTTTGCTTAATAATTTAGTTACGTTTTAATATGTAATAGCGTCTCGTACGTTTTACAAGGTGATCTTACAGATTATCCATTTGGATTTACAGAGATTTTCCTTCTATGAAGAATCATTTTCCTGCTAAGAAGATTACCCAGAAGTGATGAGAACTAAAGATCAGTTCTCCACATGTTTGGTGTGGGTATGATCTAGAAACAAGCATTACGTACCCTTTTAATATTTTATAGGGTAGTTGAAAAATTGCGACTTTTCTCATGAAATGGTGCTTAATTTTTTATAAATTACTAGTTGATCAAGACCCGCGCAATTCGTATGAAAATAATGATATAAAATAGTTGTTTAAAGTAATTTTTTATTTTATTTTAAATTTTCCAAATGTATGCCATGTAATATTAGATTGAATTATGTATTCAAAATATAGACCAAGTGTTCCTACTTGGACTTCAGGATCTGGAATGAGACAAAGATAGAATATGACATGATCGATCCTGTGAGTCTTTTCAAGTATTTGGGCCCAGTCCAAAAGTAATAAGGCCCGTTGCCCAGGCTAAAAGGAAAGGACGAAGTATGCCAAGTGATAATGAAGTAATCCAAACTGATACTAAGGGTATTCGGATCAATATTTGACGTTGATAGCTAGTATTGGATTATTTAAGAAAGGAAATTTGTGTCTTTTCTCCAAATTATTATTTATTTTTTAATTTTTTTACATACATTTTTTACCTTTTAGTAAATATTTCGTTTGAAATTTTGCAATTGATTTTGGATTCGATTATGGACAAACTTTTGGCTAGATTCTTGTTCAATTACGCGTTTGATTTTCACGCATTAATAATTGATTAGTTTCCATTCTTGGAAAAATCTCTCACAATTTTGAATTTTGAAACCATTTCAGCCCAGCTTGTGGAATTCATTAGGAGAATTCGAGTTTGTTCAATAAACCTTATTATCATAGGGTTTTTTTTTTTTTTTTTCAGCATTTTTTCTCAATCTCAATTCTTAGTTTTTTCGCTAGGAATCTTTTCTTGGTTGTGTATCATGATTTGTCAAAGGATTGAGAGCTTCTCTGATTGGTGGTAGTCACTTTGTCATCTGCAAAATAACAAAACAGTAAGGAGGCATAGAAGTCAATGAGTGAGTGGGACAGGTGCTCTTTACAGAAGGGCTCATGGAAGGAAAAATTAGATGACACGAAACAATATATGAGATCAATAATATGATAAATCTAATGCTAGCTAGTTTTCTGAGAAAAGTCAGGAGCCCAACCTTTATTTGTCGAATTTCCATTGATGCCTATTGGACCATCTCCAGATTGAACATTTAAACAAAAAATTTATAGGAGTGTCACTTCTAAAACAATCCATGATATAAACTGAAAAATGATTAATGAAAGATGTTTCAGCCAATGTGTAAGTACAGGAAAATATTTAATACCTCAAATTCAAAAATATCAACTTAGGAACTTGTACAATCCAGAACAAGAGGTCAGCAATGGAAGAGAGAATGAAACTTTGGACCTACCATTATTTGATTTTGCCACAATAGCCTATGCCACAAAGAACTTTTCAACTCAAAATGAGGTTGGACATGGTGGATTAGGACTTGGTGATTTTGTTGCTGCCATTCCCATTGGAGAGAGGGAGAGAGAGAGAGAGAGAGAGAGAGAGAGAGAGAGAGAGAGAACCAAAGTCGATGAGTAACTCTGGCTGCCATTGACAGGCGAATGGTACCTCACCTCCAATGCAAACAAGGTCGACAGGCCCCGACGATCTCGCCGAGGGCCGTCCGGTGTAGGTTCACCCTCCAATGACCTAGGTTTACGTAGGATGTCACAATCTTTCTCGAGGTTTATCGGCCGTTTGTTCTTGTGCTTCGACATCGACACATAAATGATCAACAGGCGTCGATATCCTCATCCAGGGCCCTCCAATGTTGATTCTCTCTGGCGAACAATATCGTTTTCTGGGCTATGTGTTTTATGAAGTTGGGGCCAACACAGATTTAAACCATGGTTTTACGTATCCCCTCTGAGATCACCCCGACAACAGTAATCCCTCTAGTGACAATTTGCTGGTGTTTTTTCGTGAATCCTAGAGGGCTACGATGACAGGCGCAATCAATGCCCAAATTTGTCGCAACCCTCCATAAAATGAAGCCATTCAGCTTGGAAAGCCCTTGCATTTGAAGTTGAAGGTTGATATCAGTATGGGTCAGATGGTGCATTTTTGGGTGGAATAGATGGCTTTTGAGTTTTTGCCAAAAACTTGGAAGTCTTTACTAAAAATAGTGGAGATGAGCAGAAGGGTTTGGAGATCTGTAGTGATGGGTCGTAGTGGTATAAAATGGCTAGTAGCTACGGTAGTAGCAGCACTAAAGGCGGGGAGAAATTCAGATTTCACAAAACACTTGCGCAAATATAACAGAGCATTCATGGCTTCATGGCTCAACAATGCTCCAACAAGTATGGTTGGCATCTAACTGTCACCGAATATGGTGGAGGAGGCCGGCAGAGTGTTGTAGTAATTCCTGAAGGGTTTGAAGGTCAGGGTTGGGAGAAGTTTGCTACGAAATTACGCAGAGCTATAGATTTGCTCTTTGAGGATAGGCCAAGGAAGGAAAACCAAAAGAAGAATGAGAACATCAATTTGGAGGTGAATCATAAAGACCTAAGCACATCCATGATGGCGAGGCGATCATATGCGACGGCTCTGAAGATGGGTCATGCTTCGGTGGCCCAAAGTGAGGTGAATGGTGAAAGTGGTCTTCAGATCACGCAAGCTCAAAACCAGCTTGAAGCGATGCAACATTCTCTAAAGGATATGGAAACCCAACTTGTCGAGTTAAAGGAAACGATAGCTTTTTTGTCTACGAAAATAGACACACTTTCAGTTGAAGGCAACAGGGTTGTAAGAAGCAAGATGAATATAGGCCCAAATCCTTTAAATTCAGATAAAGGAAAGCAAAAAATCAGATTTGATCCTGTCTCGATAACTAGATCCAGGAGAGTGTGGAGGGTCAAAAGGAAATCTAGGTTATTAGAAGTGGGTTCTACGTCGGGTGTTGGTGTAGAGAATTCAGTAATGGAATGCTATTCACCTCAGGTAATACAGGAAAAACCGATAGGCGATGTTACACCCTTGCCTGAAGAAACTATAGCTCCCACGTCAGAGTTGCAGGAAAATGGTGAAGGAGATGTAGGATCCACTGAAATTGCATATATAGGGTCACCGGAGGTGAACGGACTTGCTGTCACCCTAGAAGCTCCAATGGGGACCTTACCATTGGAAAGAACCAATAGAATTGTTGAGGAGGTACAAGACTTGTCGTTGGTGTCTTGTGCGGAGGAAAGTCTAAAATCGGGAATATAGTTGGATAATATGTCTGGGGATAATATTGCTCCCTTGGTCTCTCTTCCTCTGATAGTGGATTGGATTCTGCCTAGAATTAACGAGATTCTACCTTTCGTGGCGATTTCACATGGAGGATACAAATACCTGTTTAAAGAACTAATCACCGTAATTGAAGCAAGCCACGCACTTGAAACCAAAAGGTTCAAGAAAAATAGGGAGTTATGGCGTCTTTCTTGGACAATCAACTACGACGCTAAGGGTGGTAGTGTTGGGGACCTCGGTCAAGCCTTCAAACACTAAGGGTACGATCCTCGCCTTGTTGCTCCTCTAGTGACCGATGGGACTCCTTTGCTTGGTGTAGATCACGTGTAGCCCAAAGGGAGCTTGGGTGTGATGAGGCTAAGATTCAATGGTGGGAAGTATGGATGGTGTTTGGGCTAGGTGATCACGGTTTGGGTGATGATGGTGCACGGCTAGTGACCCTTGGTGTGCTAGGCGCCACTTGTGTGCTAGGGTTGGATAAAGGGTGATCTTGGCTAGGGTTTAGAAATGAGTGAGTGAGGCTAGGTTTGATGAGGGGTTCGGCCAACACTTATGGGGGTGAGTTCGGCTAAGGCAAAGGTGGCTTGTGAAATCCTAAAAGTTAGGAATTGTGAAATTCCTAAAAAATAGGATTTGAGATCTAGGTGAGCTAGGGTTGGCCGAAAATGGGTAGGATGGATAGGGAAAATGTGTTTTGGTGGGAAGATGAGATTTCAGTGAGCCAATCAAGAAATTTGACCAATCAAAAGATGGAAGGAAAAATGGAAATGAGACCTTTTAGGATCTAGGGTTTCGGCCAAGCCAAGGAGGCTATGGCCGAATTCTTCAAGGTTTAGATCTAGGGTTTATGGACTTGTTTGGCTAGGGGAAATTGAGGGTGGCGTGTAGGGTGATGGGAGGCTTGGGTTTTGTGATTTGAGGCAATTGAAGATGATGAAAAGGGAAAATGATAGGGCTGACCGAATTGGATGATTGGGAGATGGGATTCTTCAAATAACTTCAAAGAAGTCTTATGAACATGTGAGAAATCACATGAACATAAGAGATCTAGCAAAACTCCACACAATCCGAATTCCCCAATGGAAGATTCAGCCTCCACACTCCAATCAATCAACAAAACTCCACAAGAACACAAAAAGAGAAAATAAAAATAACAAATGAACCAAACAATTCTTGATTCATGAATTACACAAGAAATTGAAAGGAAACATCAATATATTAAATGAAATGATAGAATGAACCAACACCGATTCACGAATTGCACAGTGAAGATCCTTTCATTGGGGATTCACGAAATGCACCCCAAAAGAGTCCAAGTGCATGAAGCATCGAAAATAACAATTCCCAAGCTCTATGGCTGGCCATTCAATAATCAAAATGCCAAAAGATCCTCATAAAATGTCTAAGGGTCCTATTTATAGAGTTTACAAAGTGGAAACTCCCAAAAGGTCCCTAGGCAAAATAAAATAAAATAAATAAACAAATGAAATAATAATTAATCAAGTCTTTAAGTAAAATAAATAAAAATAATAAAAATGATAATTTAACCATGGTGGTCGTAGCATGCATGGCCCATGGTGGGCTAAGGTGGTGAATGGTCCACAGCTAGGCTAGTCATGGTCTGGTTCGCGGCTCAATGCATGGCGTGGCATGGTGTCACGCGTTGGTCTAGTGGTGGGCACGGCATGGCACTGTGCATGGCGGTGGGCATGGCATGGTGCCAAGACTAGGCCTGATGGTGGGCACAGGGTGATGCCGTGCTGCTACTGTGGTGCCCAATCAAGTGACTTGGGCAGCGGTCCTGCATGGCCCGGGCTGGTGGCCTGGGTGATGAGCATGCATGGCCCAGGCTAACGATCTGTCTATGGGGCCGCAAGGCACTGGCTGGAAGCGTGCGCTGATGGCATGCTTAGTAGACATGCCACTAGCCTCGCCTGCAAGGCATGGGCTGGAGCCATGCGCTGGATGGAGTGTCTGTGAGGGCATGCCACTAGCCTCGCTAAGTGGTGCTGGGGCACGCATGCATGCGCGCAGGTGCACGCTCAAGGGCACGCGCAAGCCTACACACATGGTTTGCGCGTGGCCAATAGCCTCCATGGTTACCCGCTACGTGTCATGGTCTGAGCTAAGGCATGCAAGCAGGCTAGCCATGTGACTGTCCTGACCCTCTATGAGTTGTGTCGAGGTGTGGTCCCGAGCAAATCTCTTGGGGGTTGTGACAGGTAGCTCAAGTAGAGGGAAGTCTAAAGGGAGGGTAGTGTGAATACAGGAAACACAAGGGGTTGGGGCTGGGGTTGGGGATTAGTTTTACAAGAAACAAGGGGTTGAGGTTCAATGTACTTTTTTGGGTATTTTGGATTGTTTTGGGATTAGTGTATTTTGGGTTGTTTTTCATGACCGTTTTTGGGTCATTAGGGGCTCTCTAATATGGGTTAGGTGTTTTCTTGTATACCTTCAGTGTACTTGATTACTCTTTTTGATATATATAATATTTTTACTTGTCAAAAAAGAAAAAAAGCTTATGCCACAAAGAACTTTTCGACTCATAATGAGCTTGGACATGGTGGACTTGGATCTGTCTAGAAGGTATTTGCATCGAAACGAGGGTATGCAGTTTCATTTCATGGATATATTTGAGACTATCTAATGATCTGCACGGAACAAAATTCAGGCACCAATATAGTAGGACTATGAAGCCTATAATTCTTATTTTCTAACCCCCACGTTCTTTTAAATAGCTACAGCTTAGTACACAAAGTTCATCCTTCTGAACTTGCACCACTTTTTAGTAGTGGTTTGTTTTCTGAAAGAAAGTATTGGCTTCTCAGTTTGTCCATGTGAAACTTTAAAAAAAAAAAAAACACTGTGCATGTATTTATATTGGTAATCAAACAAAAGGGTGAGTCCTTGTACAATAATATGAAACTAGTGTCTGCACAAACTAATTTTACCCCCTTTTTTAAGTGATCCAGGCGGACGCATGCGTATTTTAGAGGCATACAAAGAAACAAAGAACTTCTCCACCCATTTATAAATGTGAATGCATACAAAGAAACAAATATATGCGCATGATATTCCTAATATGTGTCATCTGTGTACTGTGACCGATAAAAATAGTTGCCATTCGGGGCATTTTGGAGGCTGTCATCAGAATCAAGACAAGGACTCAACGAATTCAAGAACACCATTATATCATCTCTCTTTCTCTCCCTCTTTCTTTCCACTCTCAGAAGGAAATTCGAGACCATCAAAAACCATGGAGTCCAAAACACATTTGTCCATTAATCTCAAGCTCATCCTCCTCTGTTGTTTCTTTCTCATATATCCTCTGTTGTTAATGAAAATTATGCATTATCAAAGCAACTGAAGTCTATATTCTTCTATATGATATAAGTATCTTCATTTGCAGTTAAATCTTTCTTTAATCCGCAAAAATCGAAAGACCAAGAATATTGTATGTGAAGAAAAAAAATCAATAAAATCGGAAGAAATAAATCAACCCAAAATACATAAAATCACAAGCTAAAAATCGAAAGCAGCTGCGGTGGCTCTTTAATATTCAAACAGAAACAACACCCAGATGCAGATTGAGAGAGAGTTTCGAATATCTAGACTTGACCTGACAACTAGGAACAAGAATCCCAAAACACAGACGCTTGAGAAAAGGAAGCATACCTCAGCAAATCGAGTCCATCTTGGAGCAACGGTCGTGGAGAGAGAGAGAGAGAGAAGAGGGGCTAGGATTTTTTTTTTTTTCCTGAAGAAGGGAGATGCACGTTTCGAGGATGGATGCCATGGGAGACGGTTTCGTTCACTAAACAAGCTTATGACCCGCTTCTAATTTTAACCCGACTTTTATCGGGTGGGTCAGATCGGAATTCTTTCGTAATTAATGCATCATTCGGTAGGAAACGAAGCAATGCAATCATTTAATATGGAATGTCGTCTAATTTAAATGTGGCAGGAAATTTTATTAAAAGTTAAATAAAATATTATTATAATATAATTTTTTAATTTTAATTTTATTTTAAAATTTAAAAAAAATTAAATTATCTATTATATTTTATATAAAAATTATAATAATTATATAAAAAGAGATAAAATAATTTAATTTTATATAACTAAACTAATCCTCAATTAAAAAACAGAAGAAAACAAAACAATATATATAGGCAAACATTAACAGAGCAAATTAACTGCTGGAGTTGCACAGTACCCCTGGATATTTAGGAAATGTTCTAAATGGATGTCTATTTCATGAACAAAGATCGAGGTCTCTGTCAAGTCTCAACAGGCAACCTCCAATATCAGAATAGGCATAAATGCATAAACATACGCTCCCAGCTTTCAGCACGGTATTAACAATTGAGTATCAAATTTGAAGTCAAGGTTATGATCACTTCAAGCAAAGACAATGAGTGTAGTACTTCCACGCGCGCACTGCAATTTTCTAATAGCACTTTGAAGTCGGATAGAATTGATAATTCTGGTGGTAATAATTTTGGGTATGCTTCCAGTCGGATAGGGCGGATATTTCAACAAATGATCAATACCGAGATAATAATTTTGATGTTTAATTCAAATTGTCAAAATTCAAGAATGTTGAAATCAACCTACAAACCGAGTTGTAATAGCTGTAAATTGAAAATATTAGGATTTTATAAAAAATGACAAAGTCTCAATAATCACACAAAAATTAAATACGTAATTAAATAATTAATTTGCCAAAAATCTGACCTAAATCGGATTCAAAATCATTTCTTAAACGAGAGATGAAATATTACCATAAAAGACAAATAGTATCTAAAAATGAAAATTCAAAAGGGAACGGATCAAGTAGATTTTGGCCTTGTGATACACATCGAGTGTTGCTGGATGACCACAACGTGCATGTCGGAAAGAGCTTTCCGAATTAGGGCCATATGCGAGAGTCCGATACTCATAATCAAAGTTAAGACCAAAATACCGATATGTGCCCAAAACTGTCACAAATCATAAAAATATCACAATTTCCTGCCGTGCTTGCATTAATCTACCATTTCGAGGTAGTTTAGCTCCATCAAGTGCAATCTGATAGTTTAACATCATCTAATTCGAATTCTCCTCCATCACACTTACACCAATGTTTTGAAGCATCTACAAGCATCAAACAAAGAACAAATTAGTATTCATTATACAAGTAACCACGGGGACAGACAGAAATTAAGAATCCTCAGCTTTTTTTCTGAATTCATTAAAAAAAAAAAGAGCTAGTCAGCTAGACCCATAAAATATATAACACATTCACCCCTAAAAAAATTATTTTAAAGAACCTAAAATATATATGATTCATTTTCTACCTACCATGCACTAAGAATTTAGCCTTAGATCATTAAGAAGAAAGAATTTATGATTATTTTTTTAAACCTAGAAGGTTGACCCAAAAAGTTTTTAGTAATCACAAAATATTGCTAATTCTAAAATCTTTTCAATTTTCTCAATCCTTTCTTGACACATTTACTTCATTTCTTAATTAACTTGAATTACGTACGTACGTTTATGTTTTTTGGTATATATATTACTATAAACATGAGAATATTTATTATGTAAAAAAAAAATCTTATTAGCTAGATTACTAATCCGACCTCCAAAGATGGATGGATTCCCAACCCCGGTAGCATTGTTAAAGACTACTATGTGATGTTGCATGAGAAGCAAAACAATATACCTCTTCTTGATCAGTTCATTAATGCCAGAATAATGTTTTGGATTAATGATCTCATCCCTTCTTTGTATTAATTACCATGCATGCAGTTCGGTGCAAAGGAGATCTGATAAACGTAACTAGTTAATCATAGGAGTAATAATAATTCCCCCTTTTTCCCAAAGAAATAAACCAGAAAAGAAGAAATTAAGAGCAAACATTACCATCAATATCCAGTCGAGGAAGAATATCTTCATCTTTTCCTTAAAGTTAAGGGTGTGATGACTAATCATTGGATCGACAAGACAATAACAATGCTCCCAGTTTTATGCAAAACCAACCAGAATTGGAGCAATAAATAGCAGCGACCGGATCATGCCTTCAATATCCACATGATTCAAAGGGGATCGGATGGCCTTAGATTAAGATTTGTATGAAATTCAGGGCGAAGGACGTGAGCTATCTTCCACCATTCTTGTCCTCGATCTTTCTCGCAACTTTTTGCCAGCATGGGACATTGAAAGACGTAAAGTTCCTGCAGTGAGGGTGGCAACCCTTTTTTTGGAAAGGACCTGAGCTTTTCGCACTGGGAGATATAAAGTTTCAGAAGTGAGGGAGGTAGGCCATCCTTTGAAAAGGACTTCAACTGTCTGCACTCAGAGATATACAGTTCTTTAAGAGAGACGAGTTTTGAAAAGCCTTTGGAAGACAGGCGTTGCAGATTCGGAAAGTCTGCGATGGTGAGGATTGTTAGAGAGGCAGGAAACATCATCTTTGGAAAGGAGACCGGCTGAAATTTTCTAATTTCAAGTTTATTAAGAGAGATAAGATTGTCCAACCCCCACTCAAAAGTGGCATCAGTGTTTCTGACATGAGCTGATATGGTAAGTGATGCTAGGTTGGTGAGAAGATTTGTTCCCGGAAAGGGAACAATTCCGGGAACAACTGAACAATGGTGCATTGTCAATTTTTCAAGAGAGGTGAGCTTGTGTATGGCTTCGGGTAGGGCTGACACATTCTCACAGTCAGATATATGAAGAATTCTCAGGTTGGCAGGGAGCAACTCTCGGTCCAAGGACAAATGAAGACTCTGACAATTCCTAATATCAATATCACGTAGAGTGCTGAGAGCGTTTATGCCTGTGGGTAAGGACTGAAGGTTTTCACAATATGAGATTTCAATGCATTCAAGAAACGAGTTATGATGAAACCTGTTCGCTATTGACTTCAGCTGTGGACACCTCAACAAATTGAGGTGTTTGAGTGATCTAGGTAACTCTCCGCATGATGTCAAGGATGTGAGAGAGGGACAGTATTGAATTCTTAAGTACTCGAGTTGAGATGCGGTGCTCCTGCAACTGCTGGTATCACCATCCACCAGCAAAATGATCTCCAAATTCTCGCAGTAACTTACCTCTAGCCGCTCTAGAGTTGGTGGTAGCTGGCCTCTTGCAATATGCCTTAGCGAATCACATTTTACAATTCGAATCAGCTGAAGACAATTGTTGTTATACATCATTGCCTTTGGTAAGGATTTCAGGACCATGCAATTCTTGATCACGATTTCTGTGAGCATGGATGGCGAACCCTGTTGGAGGCGTGCTTCTACTTCTTCTGACACCAAAGAAACTAGTTTGGGACAGTTATCAATGTACAGAAGACGAAGAAATTGGAGATGTGGCAATGGTCCCTCATCGCCAGATGACCACAAACATTTTAACTCCTTGCATGCAAAAATAGTTAGATCTTCTGCATTTGTCGGCCCAGCTCCCATTGCAAACCCTTCTATTTGAGTTGTGAATCTTAAACTTTTAGAAAGAAATCCGAGTTTTAATGAGCTGATGCCATCCATACTTCTGCACACCACGCCTTTTGATCCCTCAACTTCCAGTTCACAGAGATCCGGAAAGTTTGAAACTAGGATCGGTAACTTCCCACAACCATCCATCTGGACCTTCTTTAGCAAAGGAAGGTGTTTCGGTATATTTCCCGATAGCTTGGGACAACTTCTAAGTGAAAGCTCACATAAATTTGGGAATTCTTCACAAGAATTCCAATCCTCCCACTCTTTCATATCTTTGAAATGCAAAGTCTCCAACGATCTAAAAGGTGAGACACCAGCCCCACGAAACTCAGGACCAACATTCTTCACATTAGCCATGCCGCGGATGGAAAGGACTTTTAGTGCTGGTAATTGCCCGATTGGTGGCAATGAATGGCACTCTTTACAATTCTCAATTGTCAAGACCACCATATCATGAAAGGAAGGACTTTTTAACCAACTCGGAAATTCTGTACCACCATAGCAGCTAATAGTAAGCACTTTCAAACCGTTGTGAGGCTGTAGCATGTTGAGTACATTTAACTCTCTTGTTCCATCCCTAGTCATGCCTTCGCTCCATTCCAACGACAGCTCCCTAATTTTGGGCTTATTTATTAAATCAGCGTCCATTGCATGTTGGAGTTCAGTCACTTTCTCCAAGTTTGAAATGCAGAGTGTCCCTTGAAGATGTGACAAACAAGCTAGATCTTTTATTCCGAAGCAACCACCGTCTCCAATAACCACATTAGACAGTGTTTGGAGAAATTTTAATTGACCTATTTGCCTAGGCATTCCTTTCAAATTAGTTGCTCCTAGAATATTGAGGTGGCGAAGGTTGACCAGGTTCCCAAACATCGAAGGCAATTTATCTAAATAAAAACAATCCTCTAACAACAATGTTTGTAAGTTGTAGAGATCAGTTATTGATTCGGGCATGCTTTTTATCCAAGTTTCAGAAAGGTCGAGGTACCTTAGATGCTTTAACTTACTAATTGAATCAGATAGCTCAGTTATGCCGTACCCCCTTAAAGAGAGAACCCTCAGGCGTCGTAGCCTTGGGTGCAATTGAAGAGGAACACGAAAATCCAGATAACAAGTGACTGGAGATGGCAACATAAGAGGTAAGAAGGTACGTAAATGAGTGAATTTAGAAAATACCTCAAACTTGTCAAAACTATCGTATTCGCCACCCATGTAAGACATGTGGCGGACCTTTTCAAAATTATTCTTAGCTTGCTGATCATTGCCCTTTGCTCTATCCTGCATTCTAAAGCATGTATCTCCTGCGGCCAATTTAGCAACATAATTGATGATCTCATGCATTAGAAATCTTGATTTGTCCTTGCTAGACTGTTGAAAAAGTGAACATGAAACCAGATTGTCAAAATACTCCACACCCAAATCTTCCATTTCGATGTTCTCTTCTTGTTGAATCAAACCTTCGGCCATCCATAAAAGAACCACCTGAGTCTTCTTAAATTCATAGTCCTTTGGGAATATAGAACAATACGCAAAGCACCTCTTTAAATGTAAGGGGAGATGGTGATAGCTCAACATAAGAATTGAAGCAATTCCAGTTTCCTCCAATGTATCCCATACCTTTCTGTTTAAAACTAAATGCCACTTACTCTCTTTCTTATTGTGTAAGAGGCTTCCGACCGCTTTTACCGCTAGAGGCAAGCCGTTAAAGTTTTTCACAATTTTCTCACTAATATCTTTAAGCTCCGGATGTGCACTAAAGTCTCTTGAATGCAATGCATGTTGGGCAAATAGAGACAAACAAGCATCATTTGACAATGGTCCTAACCTGTAAGGTTTAACTTTAAAGGCGGTCATCTGTGACGAGACTTCTTGATCACGAGTTGTGATGATAATGCTGCTTCTTGGAGCCATTGCTTCAAAAGGAGCACACAGGAGAGTCCACTGGAAAATGTCACGATTCCAAACATCATCCAGAACAATTAGAAACCTCTTCCTACGTATTGCCTCTTTTAGTTTGAGTTGCAACCGATTTAGATCCATGTTGTTACAGTTGATTTCAGGTTGCGCATGGAGTAATATTGTTTTTGTAATAGCCTCAACATCAAAATCTTCCGAAACACAAACCCATGCTTTCAGATTAAAAAAGTTTTTCACCTTTTTATTATTGTATACAAACTGGGCGAGTCTTGTCTTGCCTATACCCCCCATACCCATTATAGAAATCACGTTTACTTCAGTTGAAGCAGCATCACTGAGCAATAGTTTAAGTACAGCCTCTGAGTCCTCCTCCCTGCCATACATGTGATCTGTGGTAGTCACCAAAGAAGTTGAAGGCGTTTTCTTTGTTCTTGTATTTGCCGCCCCAACAATATTGTTATCCAAGTTCAGTTTATCTTTTCGTGTCATAAGTTTATCTAATCGAGAAGTGATCTTCTTTATCTTTTTTCTCATCGTATTCTTGAACTCCAGAACACTTGGAGACAAACCGTTAACAAAAGCAGTGGCAAGATTTCCTACCTTACTCGTGCTAGCCTGACTTTCATCAATCAACATGATGCGCTGCGAATTAGCTTCCGTGGACAGCTCATCCAGAACATCTTCCACGTCGTATGCCAATTGTGTGAAATCGTTAAGCCATGCTTTCACTACTTCTTTAGTGTATTGCTCCTCAGTTGCATCTTTAAGCTCCATCTGAACTTGTGAAAATTTTTCCTTCCAATCGTCCAACCATTCTTGAACTCCCTCACGGCCGGCAAAGCTCGGCCATTCGAGCTTCGTTAACCGGTCAACCAGCACTTGAAGGACTGCACCAAGGACTGCACCAAGAATGACCTCTGCAAAAACCATTGTTCTCTTCGGAAAAAGGAATGAACCAAGAAAATGAGCAAAGAATAGCCAAACAGTCGGAAGAAGAAGTAAGAGTCTCACAATCACGAAGTTACTTTAGGCTATTCCAAGAGTCCCAAAGTACTGTTCCGAGAAACGCGCGGAAGGCACTTGAGAGCACTTGCTGCCTTCTTTCACAAGTACATGTGTTTTTTGGTGAGTATGATCCCACTTTTGCCCCACGATTAGGCCGTTGTTTTCACAGATGCTTTTCTCTTTTTGTTGTCATCATCCATCTGATTCTTCTTATCTTTCGGTTTCTTTTTGGTTGCTTTAAGTTTTTCAACGATCAATCACATTTGGTAAGTGGAGTCCAACACAATCAGCTGCATGCATGCTTTCACTTTTGCAATTTCATTTGTTAAATTCAATAAAAATATTATATATATGAAAATGAAATGCATGTACGCCGAAGTTTATAACCCACCCAAATAATATTAATAATAATCTAACTCATCAAAAAAAAAAAAAAAAAGCCCCCCAAATTGCAAATAATTAATGAAGGAAGAAAAAATAAAGCATTCACAAAAAATACTAAAATATAAAGCTTCTATGTCGCCTGGGCGGTACCGCTCAAGGGTACCGCTCGGTGAGAAATTTTTATTTATTTATTTAGAGTTTAAGAAAATAATTTTAAGCATATTAATATACTTTTTTTTATTTTTTTTAAATATTTAAATATATTAAAAAAATATTATTATTATTTTTTTTTTAAAAAGACCTAGACGGCAGGTCTAGCAGTAACAGATGTGCGGCATAGTAGCCCCACTCAAATACTAATCTTATATATAGTGCTAGCGCTACCACCACCATGGCCATGTGAGGTGGCCTAAGAAAAACTTCATGGCCATTACGTACGAGGGTTTCCACACTACCCTCGTGGCCGTGGTCAGACCATCCTAGTAACTTCATGGCATCTATGAATGGATCGGCTACGTACAATATAATTTTTGTTATTTTCTTATCTTTAATATTAAAAAATTTATGGCTGAATCGGTATGTATCGGTTTTATATTTTTCAAAATTAATTATGCATTGATTATCCTCCTAAACCGGTACTCCGATTTTACCAGTTTCAGATCCAGTTCGGTCCCGTTTTATATGTTTTAATGTACTATATTATATAATATATATAATATAGTATATTATAATATAGTGATTATATATTTTAGTATATTATAATTGTATTATAGACTATAATGATATATTATAATATATAATATAATGATATATTATAGTATATTATAATATATAGTGATATAATATTAGTATAACTATTAATACAATAAACAAAATCATATAAGATTTTAAAATTTAATATTATATTAATTAGTAATTTATCATATAATACAAAACTATTTTATATTATGTTATATATAAATATTATATACAATATACAAAACTAAAATATATAAACTGATCCGGTTCGGTTTTAATAAAAGAAAAATCGAAACTAGACCGATTTTGACCGGTTTTAAGAAGAATGAAACCGGTACCGGACCGAATCAATCTCAGGACCGGACCGATCTCACCGGTTTGGTCCAGTCTGGTCCGATTTATTAGTTTATTGATTTTTTTTTACATCCCTATCGATGATCATTTTCAGATTTTTTTTTCTTCTCATAGATCCATCGGTGTCTATTTCCGAATATTTTTGTTGATGGGCATTTTCGAATAGCATTTGTTATTACAACATTTTTTTGGGATACTGGTTGCATGAGGAAGATTTCACAGACGGTGTTAAAATATCTAAAAGGGTCAGTACCACAACTAATTACAAATAACAATAAGATTGGATGTAAATTAATTAACTCAATCACTTCCATATCATGTCCCTAAATGTCTTCTTGAACGCTACTCTCCACTAATAATTAAACATCATGAGTGGGTTGCACACGAACAAGATTGCGTTCTACAATTGCTGGGACAAGGAGACGTTATTGGGAGGACAACGTGAAGGAGAGACACTGGAGAAGAAGAAGCTAGAGGTAGGAGAACATGAAGGGAACTTGATGGAGCTGGAAGGAGTCGCTGGAGGGAGGAAAAGAAGAAGAGTTTTGCTAGTTATAAGTAAAGTCGCATATTAATCTACGTATCGATACTGTTTCTTTTATATTGATCAAAATTTAAATTAATACTATTTTTAATAAAATCTACTTTTTAACCAATCATATTAAATTAGTATATATATAAATGCATAATTGTGCTTGTAATTAAATGTTTTCAAAGAAAAAAGCATAGGACGATATGAGAGGAAAGAAGCTGCGCAGCTACTGTTTGTAATTTTGAGGATAAAATTGACGATTTAATTTATTTAAGGGTGCGCAGAGGGTGAGGCTACCATTTAGATTTTCTCTCAGCACCACCATATTAGGTCGTTGTCTTTACATATATATTTTCTCTTTTTGTTGTCATCATCGCTTTGATTCTTTTTCTCTTTCGGTTTCTTTTTAATTTATTGCTTGAAGTTGTGTAAGTTGAGTTTGGTTAAACTTATCTCAAATTAATTAATTATTGATAAATTTATTTACTACTGTTTCAAATTAATTAAACTCAACTTAATTTATTTTATATATTTCAATTTAATTAAAAGTTAAATTTATCTCAATAGAATCTATAAAATATTATTATTCATAATTTAATTCAATTCATGTCAATATCAAAACGAAGAAGTTTTTCATCACATGTCCAACCCGATCTGCTGCTTTCAATCGACTGACGGAATCTAGCTAAAGCTATCTCTTCTCTTAATTTTAGTTTTACAATCTGTTAAATTCAATATTATATAAATATATATATATGTATGTCTATATATATATATTTATATGAAAATGCAAATAAATGAAGGAAGAAAAAAGAAATAAAGCAATCACAAAAAATACTAAAATACCAGTAATTAGATTTTAAATATCCACATAATTCGTTAGAAGAAACGAATTACGTACGTACAGGAAAAAATGATGAGCTACAAAATTAACGGAGTACAATATGAAATATAAAATCATTCGAATCGATCCAATATTCCAATAGGACCTAAATTTCACTCACAGACAAAAGCAACTTTAATTTCGACCGAAGATAAGAAATTTTCTCAGATTGTTTTTTAGTATTTCTTTTATTTTTATAGCGTTCAACCAGTTAAAAGAATTATAAACAATATAGCAGTATAAATTTTTTGGATTTAATTAATAATGTATAAGAATTCCTTAAACCAAATGGTATATACGGTTCAATAAAAGAAAGTACCTAACAAAATAGCCCAGCAAATTTATGAAAAATTTTAAAATGTTATTAACGAAAGATCAATGATCACCATTAACATATATAATGGACTCACATTTGCAAAAATTTAAATGGACTCATTTTGATGAGAAATAGTAATTTTTTAAAATAATAATTAACAATAATTAATAAAAAATTTTCTTATAAGTAATGATATACACTACACTCTCATCTTATTTTTATCTTACTAGATAAGATGTGGCGTATTTATCACCATTAAATGATAAAAAAATATGTAATAAATGATCATTTAATGGTAATAAATATATTATATCTTACTTAATCGAATGAAAATAAGATGGTAATATGGTGTATAAATTTTTTTTTTATAAATAATTATAAATTGAGATAATTGAGTGAATTTTATAAATAAATTTAAAATATATTTAAATATTACAATAAATTTAGAAATATTTCTTGAAAGTTATAAAATAATTGAATTTTAGTATTGAATAGTACTGTTCACCTGGTTCTTTTGTCCCATCTTACTTTCAATCGATTTTAAGTAATTCAAGTCGAAGTAAGTTCACGTGAATTTGTCAAGTGGCTCCAGCAATAATATGAAATCTGAACTTAGTCAGGTATGGGGGTTATTTGGAGTCTTGGACAACTCAATTGAATGTACTTTCATTTTTAAAACTGCTTTGAAGCTTCAAACGTATGATTCTTCTTCTGAGTGGAGCTCAAATATAATATTATTGCTTGACCTCACCTGACAAACCCACGTGATACTTTGGCTGCGAGAGCAGCTTCCGTAGTTTGTTTTTTTTTTTTTTTTTTTTTTAAGCAGCTTCCGTAGTTAAAAGGATTCACTTTTGTGTTTTGTCGACGCCAAGAAAAAAAAAAAAAAAGAGATGGGATCAGTAGAGTCCCACCTCTTTATTAATCACGCAGCAACTTCAAGTGGAATGGATGTGAACAACTCCAAGCTAGGAATAATAAAATCCAAAAAATAATAACACATTAATCATTTTCATAACCATATTTTAAAATAAGAGTATTTTTATAAATTAATGATGTTATTTTTACAAGTTATTTTATAAAATATCAATTATATAAATTATGGAAAGGGTTAGGAAAAAAGATCGTGTCTACTATTTTCCAAATTAAAATAATAAAATTAATGATAATCAAGAAAGATAAGATGACTGGAAAATAGTAACATTGAATCCTATAAATGGTTTCGAACAAAAAAAGAAAATAAAAAAAAAAAAGTAAAATACTCAACTTGTTCTGAATGTCATAAATAAATGGCGGTGCTACTACGACCGTTGGGGCTCCCGCTAATGGTTTTGAGATTTTTTCTTTTTTGCATTTTTTATATGTATTTTTTTAACACATTTAAATATTTAAAAAAATAAAAATAAAAAACTCACATTATTATTATAAAACACTTACTTAATCATTAAGTAAAAAATAAAAAATAAAAAATAAAAAAAAGTTACAATGATAACTTTTAGTACTAAAAAACCAACGATAAGAGTGGCATTTTCCTGAATAAATAGCCGGATTAAGCAAAATTGCGCACCTCCAATACGTGTATCTTTCCAACTCCTAACAAATAATTTATGATAGTAATAAATGGGTAATGGTAGATATAGTTCTAAGCTCTATAAGTGCACCGTTAAATTAAAAATTTATTCTTTTAATATGAATATCATATTTACTTATTTTTTAAAAATAAATACACGACAATTACAAATTTAATAATTGTCAATATCATTTCTCGTAATAAATACATAGGAGTCACGATTTAGTTCATTTATACATATATGGTTTGGTACATTTCTTAATAGGAAAATGCTTCTCCCACCAAGAGAAGCTATGAGAAAAATTAATGATTCTCTGTTTTGTTGTTTAATGATTAAGGAAGTATTTTTTTTAACGTGTTTATGAATATTTTTCAAAAATATTAAAAAAGTATATAGAAAAAATAAAAATACAATTTACACTATCAGTAGAGCAATGGGGAGTTCACCTTTATTGATGCCCCTACATTGTCCATCTTAATTATTTGCTTATATATATATATATATATATATCGGACCGATTTAATTTGGGTGCAGGTTTTAAGAAACTTTGTATGTTTGCCATTTGGATTTGAACATGATAAACTTACTGCTCTTTATCATTTATTTTATTATTTAGTGTATTTAAAATTTTTCTTTTTTATTATTATGTTGTTTTAAGTATTTTTTTAACATCTTTAATTATTAAAAAAATTAAAAAATAT
This sequence comes from Carya illinoinensis, assembly GCF_018687715.1. Taxonomy (NCBI): domain Eukaryota; kingdom Viridiplantae; phylum Streptophyta; class Magnoliopsida; order Fagales; family Juglandaceae; genus Carya; species Carya illinoinensis. The sequence continues at coordinate 25,588,925 of NC_056767.1, forward strand.
ATATATAATTTTATCAATAATTACTTTTTTAACTAATAAATAAAAAAAATAGCAAAACAGTGGGAGCAAAGTAATAGCCTATCATTATTCTTTGGATTTATTAGTCCTTGGTTCCACACCTGCAATCCCCATGAAGACTGAAGTTGCTTCGAAATTACCATTATCCGTGTGAGAGGGTTGCTTTTCGTGAACGCGTGCCAGCAATTGCATGCTCTTTCGGGGCAGCATGCACTACTTGTATATTGGGCCTCACTGCAATATCAATTGCTTTATGCTGTATCGTGCGTTCTCAATTTGCTTTTCTTCTTACTTTCAGCTTTTTGATAATTTCCGAAATATTATCTTTGGCATGCGTGTCAGAGTATATTTTACTTTTTGGTTTCGGATAGGTTCGTTGAAATGTGATATAAAATATTTAAAGGTGAATATAGTTTTAGCTTAAGATCACACGTCAAGATCGGTGCTTTATTCCAACAACAAGAGTTGGAAATTGGATTTGAGAATTTTCTTGCTCCATAACTATGCACCACTTCATGAAGATTTATAATAGATAGGGAAATAATTTATTTAGTATGCAAGTTTCTTGTAATTCCTTAAATATTAGTAGAGCAGAGCTAGAACTCTCATAAATTGACACGTTCTTTATAATTGATTTCATATATTTTTTAAGAGAGTGTACATAATTTACATACTTAGATATTGCATTATCCTATTGGAAGCCTACTGACCATGTGCATATACACACAAAAAACATTATTTAGATTCTTTATAATTCTTATCCGAACTCAAGTATTTAAAGTGAGAGAAAAAGACATATAAAATGAGTTATATAATTTTTATTGAACATTTAATACTATTTAAAAAACTCATTAATTCGAACAACAATAAATCTTGTAAAAAGACACACATATCTATCTCTCACTCTAATCATGAAGTCCTTATAGTTTGGGTACGTAGGATAAGAGATTTAAATCTCACTTGTTGAATGTAAAATGGGAGAAGTGAGGGGGCATTTAGGATATGATTGCTACGCAATGTACATTCCAATTCTCTTAATCCTAAATGAATAAGAATAGACATCCCATTTATTCTTACATCTGCCTAGTTTTAAAGGCAAGTTATTAAAGAAGAATGTGTTTTAGGACCTAAATTTCACTCACAGACAAAAGCAACTTTAATTTCGACCGAAGATAAGAAATTTCTCAGATTGTGTGAGATTTTCTTTTAATAATTCTTTTATTTTTATAGCGTTCAACCAGTTAAAAAAATTATAAACCATATAGCACTATAAATTTTTTGGATTTGAATAATAATGTACGGTTCAATAAAAGAAAGTACCTAACAAAAAAGCCCAGCAAATTTATGAAAATTAATTTTAAAATGTTATTAACAAAAGATCAATGATCACCATTAACATATATAATGGACTCACATTTACAAAATTTAAATAGACTCATTTTGCTAAGAAATAGTAATTTTTAAAAATAATAACTAACAATAATTAATAAAAAGTTTTCTTATTAATAATGATATACACTACACTTTTATTTTATTTTTATCCTATTAGATAAGATGTAACGTATTTATCATTATTAAATAATAAAGAAGTATGTAATAAATAATTATTCAATGATGATAAATATACTACATCTTATTTAGTGGGATAAAAATAAGATGGTAATATGATGTATAAATTTTTTTTATAAATAATTATGAATTGAGTTAATTGAATGAGTTTTATAAGATTTACTTAAAATAAATTTAAATATTACGATAAATTTAAAAATATTTATTAAAAGTTATAAAATAATTGAATTTTACTATTAAATAATACTGTTTATCTGTTTCCTTTGTCCCACTTCTAGCGTCAAACCTTCAAAAAGATAAAAAATCGAAGGCAAATAAAACCAAAGTAGGTTCACGTGAATTCGTCGAGTGGCTCCAGCAATAATATGAAATTTGAACTTTTCGGACTTTTTTTGGACAAGTCAAGTGAATGTACTTGATTTTTAAACTGGTTTGAACTTTCAAACGTACGATTCATCATCTTCAATGCAGCTGAAATGTAAAATTATTGCTGGCGCCCACCTGACAAATCCACGTGATACTTTTGCCCACGCCTAAAAAAAAGAAAAGAAAGAGACATTCTCAAAGGATCATGGGATCCGTAGGGTCCCACCTCTTTATTAATCACGCAGTAACTTCAATTGGAATGGATGTGAACCAACTCTAGCTAGGAATAACAAAATCCAAGAAAGCAGTAATTTCAAGTGGACTGGATGTGAACCAACTCTAGCTAGGAATAATAAAATCCAAGAAATAATAACACATTAATCATTTTCATAACCATATTTTAAAATAAGAGTATTTTTATAAAATAATAATGTTATTTTCACAGCTTATTTTATAAAAGATCAATTATTTAAAACATATAAATTATGAAAAGTGTTGTGAAAAAAGATTGTGTTTACCATTTTCCAAATTAAAATAGTAAAATTAATGGTTGTCAAGAAACATAAGATGGCTGGAAAATAGTAACATTGAATCCTATATATAGTTTCCTTAAAGAAGAAAGGTAAAAGAAAATTTTTTCTGCATTTTTTACTTGTATTTTTTTAACACATTTAAATATTTTTAAAAAAGTAAAAAAAATTACAATATTATTAAAAATACTTATTTAATCATTAAGTAAAATAATAATAATAATAATAATAATAATAATAATAAGTTACAGTAGTAACTTCCAGCAGTAGAAACCAATGGTAAGAGTAGCATTTTTCTAAATAAATAGCCGGGTTTGCCCTAGTCTCATGTATGTGTATCTTTCCAACTCAAAGCAAATAATTTAAGATAATAATAAATGAGTAATGGTAGAGTTATAGGCTCTATAAGATGCACCATTAAATTAATTTTTTATTTCTTTATATGAGTCTCATATTTACTTACCCCTTTAAAAATAAATGCGCGACATTTGTATATTTAATGACTGTAAATATCATTTTTCGTAATAAATACATAAGAATCACGGTTTGGTTCATTTATACATATATGGTTTCTTACATTTCTTAATAGGAAAATACTTCTCCCACCAAGAGAAGCTATTGATTCTGTGTTTTTTAACTTAATAATTAAGATAGTCTTTGAATACTTTTTCAAAAGATTTTAAAAAAATGTATAGAAAAATAAAAGTACAATTTACACTATAGTAGTGCAATGCGGAGTTAACCTTTACTGATGCCCCAACATTGTCCATCTTAATTTGCTTATATATATATATATATATATCGGAATGATTTAATTTGAGTGCAGGTTTTAAAAAACTTTGTATGTTTGCCATTTGGATTTGGACGATCATAAACTTACTATTTTTTTATCATCTCTTTTATTATTTAGCGTATTTAAAATTTTCCTTTTTTATTATTATGTTGTTTTAATATTTTTTTTAACATCTTTAATTATTAAAAGAAAATTAAAATATCTATATAATTTTATTAATAATCATTTTTTTAATTATTAAATAAAAAAAATAACAAAACAGTGGTAGAAGAGTAATAGTCTATCATTGTTCTTTGACTTTATTAGCCCTTGGAGTCGGTTCCACACCGGCAATCCCCATGCAGACCGAAGTTGCTTCGAAATTACCATTATCCGTGTGAGAGGGTTGCTTTCCGTAAACGCGTGCCAGCAATTGCATGCTCTTTCGGGGGTAGCATGCACTGCTTGTATATTGGGCCTCACTGCAATATCAATAGCTTTATGCTCTATCGTGCGTTCTCAATTTGCTTTTCTTCTTACTTTCAGTTTTTTGATAATTTCCGAAATATTATCTTTAGCATGCGTGTCTGAGTATATTTTACTTTTTAGTTTCGGATAAGTTCGTTGAAATGTGGTATAAAATATTTAAAGGTGAAAATAGATTTAGCTTAAGATCGCACGTCAAGATGGGTGCTTAATTTATTCCAACAAGAAGAGTTGACACGTACAGCTGTTGGATGGCTAATTTTGTATATTGAATTGGAATTGGATTTGAGAATTTTCTTGCTCCATAACTATGCACCACTTCATGAAGATTTATAATAGATAGGGAAATGATTTATTTAGTATGCAAGCTTTTTGTACTTCCTTTAATATTGGTAGAGCAGAGTTGGGAACTCTCATAAAATGACACGCTTCTTCATAGTTGATTTTATATATTTTTTAAGAGAGTGTGGCGAGTTTGCACACTTACATATTGCATTATCCTATCGAGTTTGGAAGCCTACCACTAGCATACACACAAAAAACATGACTTAGATTCTTTATAATTCTTATTTGAACTCAAGTACTTAAATTAAGATAAAGACATATGAAATGAGTCATATAACACTTATTGAGTATTTAATACTGTTAGAAAAGCTCATTAATTCGAATAACAATAAATCTTGTAATAAGACACACACATATCTATCTCACACTCTAATCAGGAAGTCCTTATAGTTTGGGTACGTAGGATAAGAGATTTAAATCTCACTTGTTGAATGTAAAATGGGAGAAGTGAGGGGGCATTTAGGATATGATTGCTACGCAACGTACATTCCAATTCTCTTAATCCTAAATGAATAAGAATAGACATCCCATTTATTCTTGCATCTGCCTAGTTTTAAACAGAAGGTATTAAAGAAGAATGTGTTTTAGTTGAGTGCCTGATTTTAAATATTAATATGCGATGAAAATAAAAAATCAACCTTTATATAAGTTATGGGTGTCAATTCATATCGGGTTATTCGATGTCGATTCATGTCAGGTCATTCGATTTCGTATCAAGTTATTGAAGTTCGAACCATCAATATTCAATCAACTCTAACCTAAATTTTATAATAAAATGTGTCAGTCTAATTTGGGTTTGGGTTGAGTCAACCAAAATTTTGCCATTTTTATAATTATAGAAACATTCTCTATAGATCTACTTTAATTATATAATTTTAGCTGTTCTTTCGTGAATATTTTATTTACTTGCTTTGCCTCTCATTTGCACCATATATTTCTCGGAGAAGGTTCCACATCAATCCCAATACTCGAAGTTGCTGCGTAATTAATTACAATCATCCAGTCTCATCCATGTGAGTGGGTTGCAATTGGTAAACCGAGGGATGAAAACCAACATGGTCAGTTTGGTTTTGACTAAAAATGAAACCGATCGACTGGTATTTTAAGGGGTGAAAACCAGGCAAAACTGGCCGATGAAGGGGGGTGATCTAACCGGTTCATGATTGTTTTATCCGTTTTGGCTGGTTTGGGCCAGTCTTTTTAGGCCTTTGTTTTTATCTAATTCAACATCTTTTTAGACCTTTTTTGAAATTTTAAAATCTATTTTAAATATTTAATTTTATTTTAATTTTAATGTCATTTATACCATTATTAACTAGTAACTACTAAATATATAGTATACACTACTATACTATATAGTAGTAACTACTAACTTTTTGCAGCTCAATTTATTTTCGGCGATGAAAATTTAGCCACAAAAAGTTATTGTTACTGTAGTGTCATTATCTTTCCGACGACGGAGCAAAATTGCCACAAATTCATCTTTTTACGAAGACTTTTTGTCGCCGCAAAAAGCCATCGCAATAAATCACTAATTTTACAGCGACGGTACTGTCGCTTAAACTTCTTGCGGCAATTGTTAACCTTTTTGCGGCGATACTTGATAGCCACAAAAACCAGTTTGGTGCAGAGAACCCATCTGGATTTACAAGTCCGATCCTTGGAGTTGGTTCCACACTGGCAATCCCCGGCCTTGAAGACTGAAGTTGCTTCGAAATTACCATTATCCGTGTGAGTGGCCGGGTTGCATTGGGTACGCATGACAGCAATTGCATGCTCTTTCGGCTAAAAGTGGATGTCTTTATACCAGTGGAATAGTGGGTAACATGCACTACTTATAAATTGAGCCTCACTGCAATATCAATACCTTTATGCTTTATCGTGCGTTCTCAATTTGCGTTTCTTCTTACTTTCTGCTTTTTGATCACTTCCGAAATATTATTTTTGGCATGCGTGTCAGAGCATATTTTACTTTTCGGTCCGGCGGCCAGTTCGACCGTTACGGCTGAAGGTTTTTGTACACCCATAGGTAAACGTATAAAAGCATTTGTTCTTTCGCCTAAAGTGGATGAAATTATCTCTATTTAAATAGTTGGTAGCATGCACTTGTAAATTCGGCCTCACAACATAACATCAATAGCTCGATGATGATCTATCATGCATGCCTTCTCAATTTGCCTTTCTTCTTGTTTATGCTCTTAGTTTATGATATGTTCGTTGAAATCTGAAATAAAATATTTAAAGATGAGAATAATTTTAGTTTAAGCACATTATGGGTGCTTTATTCCAACAACAATAGTTGACACAAATGTTGGATGGCTAGTTTTGTGTACTGAATTTAAATTGGATTTGAAATATTTTTTTGGTGAATTAAAGATTCATTGATGAGAGACAAATGTTTCATATTTTATATAGTTTTGCAAAAGAAATGTTACAACCAGATATGATTTATTATGATACCTAAAAATGTAAATATCTTTTTATTATAAAATATTTTTAATGTAACACATTTAGCTAGTCACATTAGCTTATGAATTTTATTTTTATGAAATCTGTTTGTTAATCTAGTACGCTGTTTTTAAAATTGCATTGTTTAATTTGCCAAGTTTGGAATCTATATATTAAAAAAGAAAAATAAAAAAAAAATGTAGGATTTAGGTAAAGGAATAAAGTAGGCCCTACATCATTTATTCAATATGTTGAATAAAAATCTCATTCGGGTAAGAATAAATCTAATATGACCCACTTCATATATCGAACTATATCTATCACTTTAATTTTTATTTGAGATAAACATAATGAATTTATTAATCAAGCATTCTATCTTTACATAACATTTTAGATAGTATCTGATATAGGTGCCAAGTAAGGAAGGAGAAATTCGAATAAATCAGAGTATCCAACATGATCAAGTCTAGCACAATAGGAAATTGCTCTGTTTTGGAATAAATTCATTAGGTTTTAATTACTTATCATGCTTAACTTTGGAAAGTTGAATAACGAGATGACTATATCAATAGAAGGAAGGAATGAATAAAGTTTATGCAAAAATTATTATTTCAAACTTGTTTTGACAAGGCAGGTTCCTCATCAACCCAACAATTTCCTCTGAACCAATTCAACATAGGTAAAGCACAACAACTTGATCCGGTGTCCTTCCCTGTTAAACCTCACATAATACATTCCGTCGCCAAAGCTCATAAGATTTTGGCATCAGAGCAAGTCATGGGGGATCCTCGAATCAAACACCTTAAGCAGCATATGGCGAATTTCGGGAGTATCATAGAAAGGATCATGAAAAAGTTTGAAGAAACCAATGCGAATGTGGACTCTATTGCTAACAGAGGCTTGGGTGATGGAGAGGATTCCGGATCACGAAATAGGAATGGAAGGAACAATGGAATGCAGCTGCACCCAAGTTTGTGAAACTAGACTTCCCAAAATATAATGGTTTGGAGGATCAGACAAGTTGGATTTATAGGGTGGAACAATTCTTTGATTATCAACAAATTGAGGAGGCCAAAAAATTACACTTGGCTACGTATCATCTAGAAGGAGAGGTGCAAATGTGGTACCAGCTAATTAAAGATAGTGAAGAAATTGTGTCGTGTGAAGCGTTAAAAGGAGGATTGAGGATTCGCTATGGTCCAACTATGTTCAAAGAATATCATTTCGGTTCACTACGTAAGCTGCAGCAAACGGGCTCTGTTCGAGAATACCAACTACTGTTTGAACAACTATTAAGCCATGTAGGGAGGCTGGCTCCGGACCACAAAGTAGGGTGCTTCGTCAGTGGACTGAAGAAACTCATTCACACGAATGTGCAAGTGGCATGACCCACATCCATTTCAGATGCAATTGGGTTGGCTAGACTTTTTGAAGCAAGGAGTATAAAGAAACCCCAGCAGTTGGATAACAGGAGGCAAACCATGTTGGAACCAACAGCTCCTCCTATGCCCTCAGCCAACTTATCAAGAACAAAGATCCCAACTATTCGACGCCTCACCCCCAATGAGCTGCAAGAGAGGAGGAAGAAAGGCATTTATTTTAATTGTGACGAGCCATTCACGCCAGGCCATCGCTGTAAGAAATTATTTTTAATTGAAGGAATATATTTGCAAGATGATGATGGGAAAAACAGAGTGGAAATAGAGGAACAATCCGAGTTTAATGAAGAACCAACGATTTCCTTAAATGCCATGATGGGGTCAATGCCACCACAAAAAATAAGAGTCTGGGGAGCGCTTATGGGGCAAGGTATCACCATTCTCCTAGACACCAGAAGTTCTCATAATTTTTTGAATGTTTCGTCCACAAAGAAAATGGGGTTGATTCCACAACCAATGCAAGGAATGAAGGTGATGGTACCAAACAGAGAAAGGCTTGGTTGTGAAGACCGTTGTAGCAATGTGGAGGTATGGGTTCAAGTCAACCAATTTTCTATTGAGTTTGTCTTATTGTTTATTGAGGGTTGCGATGCAGTCTTGGGGACTCAATGGTTGCGCATGCTTGGACCAATATGGTGGGACTTTACTAAGCTTGCTATGAGTTTCAAACATAATGGGAGAAAGGTGGAGTTGAAGGGAATAATGGGACCAAGACATATGGTGGTCGAAGAAGGAGAAGCAACAAGAGAATTACGATGAAAAAAATCAGGGTTCCTCTTCCACTTACTCCTGATGACGCATAGAGGGCCAAATGTAGTTGCTGAGTTCTTTTACTTTAACATGGGTGTAAATGTTGTAGGTTCCAAAAATGTGAGCCATGAGCTAAAAAAATTATTGTTGCAGTATAAGGAATTATTTTCGTAACTGGTAGGACTGCCCTCAGATCGCTCACATGACCACCACATTCCCTTGAAGCATGGATCCAGGCCTTTAATGTTCATCCATATCGTTACCCTCATTATATGAAGGGGGAAATTGAGAAGATGATATCCAAACTTTTGCAAGCAGGGGTAGTCTGGACAAGCACCAACCCATACTCGTCACTTGTGTTGATGGTTAAAAAAGGATGGCTCATGGCGTCTTTGTGTTGATTACCGGGCTCTCAACCAAATCACGATAAAAGTTAAATTTTCAATACCCATCATCGATGAATTATTAGATGAGCTAAATGGAGCAAAATGTTTCTCAAAGCTAGACCTTCACTTGGGGTATCACCAAATAAAGATGTACTCCAAAGATGTGGAAGAAATGGCTTTCCGGACGCATCACGGCCACTGTGAGTTTCTTGTGATGTTGTTCAAACTCACCAATGCCCCCTCGACCTTCCAATCACTCATGAATCATATTTTTAAAACTGCCTTACGAAGGTATGTGTTGGTCTTTTTTGACGATATACTTGTTTATAGTCGAATGTGGGAGGACCATCTTTATCACTTACGGATGGTGCTTGACACGTTGATGCTAATCAATTGTTTGTAAGAATGGATAAGTGTCAATTTGGGCAAAGGTAGACCAGTTATTTAGGACACCTCATTTTCAAAAATGGTGTGGCAATGGACCCAGACAAGGTGATGGCCATGACGGATTGGCCTTGTCCCACCACCATTAAAGCTTTGTGCGGCTTCCTTGGCTTGACTGGTTACTATCAGAAATTCATCTAAGAATATGTTCAAATCACACGTCCCCTCACACAGCTTGTCAAAAAAGACTCCTTTTGTTGGAATGAAGGAGCAAAGGCAACGTTCCTTCAACTCGAGAAGGAGATGACGGTTGGTCAAGTTTTGGCTCTTCCAAAATTTTCCAAGCAATTCATGATCTAGTGTGATGCATCTGGCTTTTGTTTAGGCATTGTCCTTATGCAAGATGGAAGGCCCATCACCTACTTCATCAAGGATCTACAAGGAAGGAACCTAAGCCGATCCACATATGAGAAGGAGAGATCATGGCTCTCATTGCTGCCATCCAAAAATGGCAACCATATCTTCTTGGAAAAAATTTGTGATACACTCATACCAAAAAAGCTTGAGGTATTTGTGGTACCAAACCATCACCACAGAAGCACAACAAAAGTGGTTAGTTAAGCTCATGGGATATGATTTTGCAATTGAGTATAAAAAGGGACATGAAAAATCTACTGTGGATAGCCTTTACAGATGTGAAGAAGGAATTCAGGTGGAAAACAAGGAATTCACCATAAGCATGCTGCTACCATTGTGGTCTGACACAATCAGAGAAGAAGTCATGAATGAACTAGAGTTGCAGACATTGAAAAATTATATTGAAGCTGGCGAAGCCATTGGCCATGGAGCATCAAGTCTGGAATTATTTTTTATAAAGATAGAATTTATCTGAGGGCCACTTCATCATTGATGAAACTTAATATTAGTGAGTTTCATGTAGGAACACGTGAAGGTTTCCACAAGACCTGGCAACGACTTAAGGCATTTTTTTTGGCATGGGGCGTTGTCTCAGATCAAGGCCTTCGTACATGAATGCAATGTTTGCCAACAACACAAAAGTGAACACGCCAAACCTACGAGTCTTCTTCAGCCATTGCCAATTTTGATCACAGTCTGGGTGGACATCTCCATGGACATCATAACCAAATTACCAAAATCTCAAGGGAAAAATGTTATCTACGTCGTGGTTGATCGCTTCTCAAAATTTGCTCATTTTATGTCCCTCAAACACCCCTTTACCGTAGCTGCAATGGCTCAAGTATTCTTTGAAAATATTTTCAAATTGCATGGACTTCCTATATCCATTGTTTGAGATAGAGATCCCACCTTCACAAATAATTTTTGGCAAGAACTCTTCAAGTTACAAGGAATTAAGTTCAACTTCAACTCCTCATATCATCCGCAAACGAATGGTCAGGCCAAGGTGGTTAATCAAACCCTTGAAATGTACTTGCATTGCTTCACCAGTTCCACACCTACGGTAAGGGTAAAATGGCTTCCTTGGACTGAGTATGTATATAATACCAAAAATCATTCCAGCACAGGCTGATCTCCCTACGAGGTGGTTTATGGCAAAGTACCTCCCACGCTACTCACTTATGTACCTGGGATGGCAAGGGTAGAAGCTATAGCACAGACACTCACAGAAAGGGATCAACTTCTGAAGGTAGTAAGATTGAAACTACAACAAGCTCAAAATCGTATGAAGTTGCAATATGACAAGGGGCATCAAGAGAGGAGCTTTCAAACAGGTGACATGGTTTATGTTCGGTTACAACCATATAGGCAGCAATCTGTGGAAATGAGGACTAGCATGAAGTTAGCAACTCGATATTTTAGTCCATTCTGAGTCTTGGAATGAACAGGAGGGTGGCATACCAACTTGAGTTCCTTGAAGGATCACATGTCCACCCAGTGTTTCATATATCCCTGCTAAAGTTTAAATTGGGTAAACAATAGACAATAGTTACTGAGCTTCCAGAGGCTGTACTCACGGCCACTCCAGTCCAAGTACAAGTTGTCTTAGTTGTTCATGGCCAAGGGTACAAGGCAATGGTACTCATTCACTGCCAAGGGACCAACCTCGCTGAAGACACCTGGGAAAAGATGACAACTATCAGGTGGCAATTTCCTGAGTTAACCCTTGAGGACAAGGGTCATTTTGAAGAGGGAAGGGATGATACGGGTGCCAAGTAAGGAAGGAGAAGCACAGTAGGTTGAACAAAATTTCATTCCAAACTTTTGAACAAAATTATCTTTGAACAAAATTTCATTCCAAACTTTTGACTCTTCTAACTCACTCACCTTTACCCTAGATTCCAAGAAAGAAGCACAGTAGGTTATTGGCTTTGGCAGCCACTTGTGTCTCCATATGTTAATCTTCTTTTCATTCCCTACTCGCCTTCTTTTAGTTAATCTGTAGCCAACTAGACACTTCTCTAAATTAATGATGGAGAAGAGCCAAGTTTTGCTTCCAAGATATTTTTCTCTTTGAATTATTTTCCTTTATAAACTCTTGCTACAAGAGATAAATGATCATGTAAAAACCTCCAATTGTATTTAGCTAATAAATTAGATAGCCAAGTTAAAACTTTCTCTCCAATCCTCCAACACTCTTTGAACACCCCACCCTTATATAACTCCAACTCTTCCATTGAATGCCTTTATTATCTTGATTACTTCCCCACCAAAATTTAGCCAACATAGCTTAGATCTAATAACAAAGTCTCTTCAAAGGTCTGAAAACACTCGCGAGGTAAGTAAGAGCTGCTCGCAAAACATCCTTAATGAGAAATTCTTTTCCTACCTTAGATGAAGAACTATTCTTACAACTATTTATTTTACTCTATATACAATCTATAATTCCTTTGAAAGTATTATATTTAGATTTGACAACCATAGAAGGCAAATCCAAATATTTTTCATAACTTCCACAAGCCACTGCACTTGCTACCTTTATAATCAAATCTTTTATACCAGTATGAGTATTTGAATTATGGGAAATGCTACACATCATCCCACACCACACACTTTATATATTAAAATAATATTTTTTATTTTTTTGTTTTTTATTTCATTTTATTCTTATTAAACTAATTAAATTATTCTATTTATCATCTACACACTACATATTTATTATAGAAAAAATAAAAAAAAAATTAAAATAAATGTGGTGTGTGAAGTGTGAGGATGATAAGAAGAATTTTCCTTAAATTATAACACGTAGTCAAGTCTTCTCTCTCTCTCTCTCTCTCTCTGGGAGGAGAGTGAGGTGAAATGGGGTCCACAAATATTCTAACAGAATTGGAAGGTGGCAGAGAGGTGTAGGGCCATGCATAACTGCTTATACTTGTTGTCTTGTTGAGCTGATGGTGGCAGAAAGGTGGTGGATAGTGGAGTAAATTCTATTGTCCATTATTTTTTACAGAGTGGAGGGGGGCAGAAAGGTGGTAGTACAAAAGGAAGGTGGTGGAAAGAATGAATGATCTAGAAAAGAGCTGGGAAAGTTTGGAGTTGACGAAGGAGGAAATCCAGTGCATAGATTTGGGTGATCAGATACTAGAGGATTTGAAAAACTAGGGAGATTGTAGCCTGGTAGTGAAGGTCTGGGTTGAGAGAAGTATAAGTCAAATGGTGATAGAATCAATGATGGCGAAATTGTGGAGAATAAGTAAGAAGGCTTAGTTTCAATAGGTGGGATCAAATACTTTCGTGATAATTTTTGCAAACCAAGCTGATAAGCAGCACACACTAGATGGTAGGCCATGGTTATTTGATAGCTAGATGTTTGTGATCAAGCAATTTGATGGTTTCATTCCACCACAGAAAATGGATTTCAGTAAGGAAACGATGTGGGTTCAGCTACACAAGTTACCATTAGTATGTATAAATAAGGAAAGAGGGGAGATATTGGGTGAGACTATTGGCAGAATTATGGAGGTGTAGATTCTAGTTGATGGAAGTGGATGGGGGTCTTACCTGAGAATTTTAATAGAGAGAACTAAAAAAACCATTGGCAAGGGGGAGTACCATTACTACAAAAGGGAAGGCTCATTAGATCCCTCTGAAGTATGAGACGCTTCCACACTTTTGCTTCAAGTGTGGGTGTGCCATTCATGGGAAAGCTTGCTGTATAGGGAAAGAGGAGGAAGAGGCCCAATTTGGTGTATGGATGAGAGCAAGAATAAAAAAGAGTAGTAGATAGACTAGGGGGAATAGTTTGTTAGTGGGGTAGAGGAGGAGGGATTGCAGAAGCAGAAGGTAGATTAAAGTGAAGAAGAGTTACATAAAGAAGTTGAGGAGGGGAGGAGTGAATGTCAAGAAGAGCAAAAAGATGATAGGGAGGGTGAGAAAATGTTGGAAAAGAAGAAAGTAAGGGGAGTCTGAAAGAGAGACAAGAAAAGCAGGGTGAGGAAGCTAGTGGGAAAGGATTTTAATGGGAGTGGGAGTTGAAAAAAGCAAAAGTCTCATGAGGTGCAAGGGAACAACAAAAGGGGTGTTGAAAAAAAGAGCTAGAGAACAAGGTAACATAATTACTTATCATAATGTGTTAAATTTCTCAAAAAAATTATTTAGACCTATTGGTGAAGGGAAGGAGGAGCAAAGGGAAAAGAAAAAAGCAAAAGAAACATGTTGTGAGGTGTTTGGGTAGAAATATTTATTGGTGGAAGTTGGTGGACAGCCCCACTAATTATTATGAAATTGATTAGTTGGAACTGACGAGCACTTGGCAACTTTCAGACAATTGAAGACCTTTATCAACCGGCAAGGGAGAAGAGTCCAAATGTGATTTTTCTTGTGGAGACAAAGCCGAGGAGTGGAAAAAGTGATTGAATAAAAAGAAGAGTAAGGAGTGAGGGTTGTTTTGTGGTGGAACCTGAAGGAAGGAAAGGGGGATTAATGCTACTTTGGGATCAGTAGATGGAAATGGAAATTTTGAACTATTCAAACAGATCTATTAGTGCTTGGATCACAAATGAGGAAGGGAAAGAGAGATGACTATTGACAAGTTTCTATAGGCAGCTTGATACTAGCTTGAGGGAAGAATCTTGGTAGTTGTTGGCATCGTTGATACCTACAGATGAGGTTGGTTGGTGTGTGGTGGGTGAGAGGAGAAGGGGGGGGGGGGGGTAAATAAGGACAGGAGAAGCAAATGACACGTTTCAAACAAGCTTTGGAAAGGAGAGGTCTGTTTGACTTAGGGTGGAGATGTGACAAATTCAGTTGGTATGATATCCCTCATTTTCGCTTGATAACTGTATAACGATGTCTCTCGGGTTGTCGTTGGACGACAATGGGATCGGAAAAGATGGTAACACTCTTGTGCCGACTCCATGGCCCCTCTGCTGACGGGAGATAGAGGATGTTTGGTCACAAACACACTGGGCACGGATCTAGCCATCATTCGTTACAAAGTCATATGCACAGTCGTTACCTCTGGTGTGACGAAGAGAGCTAGGATGTGTGGATGGTCCCTTGGAGAGATCATGGTGCATCCGAGATAATTTGGATAATGGGCCATTTTCTAGGAAAATGGCTGATTTTAATAAATGGATATGTGGACCATTTCCTGGGAAAATGATGGCTTATTACTTGGGCCATATTCTGGGCGGTTGTTTCTTTAATAAACTTATTTTGGGCCAAATGAGATTTTTGGCTTGCATTGGAAAAATAGTCATTTTCGGGAAAAATAATGGTTTTGGTCTCATGCATGTCTCAGCATGTGTATGCATTCATGTTGGTTGTTTAAATGCGTTTTTATCTTATGGGTTTGTCTGGTTGGTTACTTATTGAGACTCATAATCTCACGTGGTATTCATACCTTGCGGTTCCGTTTTATGGAATCGTAGATTTTGATGCAGATGAGGACGTCGAGCCTACAGTTTCGGCTACGCCAGAGGAATGACCTGGGGTTACTTTTCGTTTCTTGGGATTTATTTCCCTTTTTGGCTATGTAACTTTGGCTTTTACTTTATTTTCGCTTGATAATTGTATAACCGTTGTGTAGGACTTTTATTTTGGTGGTTCTGTAATTAAAAATTCTGGTACTTAGTTGACTATTTTTATTTATCCACTGTGATGTTTGCTGTACACTTTTTGCATGTATACCTACTTAGCACTTGTCGTTTGGGGTGTGTGACCTGTGTTATCATCATCCCGATGTCACGATTCCTACCTTTCCGTACGTGGGAGTTGGGGCGTCACACTTGGAGTAATAAGCATGAGGATGAGACATTTACTAAGAAGATGCTTGATAGGGCAGTAGCCAATCTGAGGTGGAAGGGAATTTTTAAAGAAGGGTGGGTAGAGGTACTTGCAGCCAGGTGTTCAGCTCATAGATCCCTTTTACCATGCATGAACTAGGAAACTGTAACAAAATGGAGGAGAAAGAGGTTGTTCAGATATGAGGCAAATTGGTCTCTTGAGGAATATTGTGAGGAAGTTATTAAAAAATTTTGGCATGAGAGATTAGTAGGGGGCACATCTATGACACTACAGAGCCTACTGGAAGATAGCAAGGGAGCATTTCTGAGATGGAGCAAGCAAATTGAGAATGATTAGGGAAAAGTAATGAAGGAAAAAGTAGAAAAGCTAAAACAATACAAGAGAATGAAGGGAATTACAATATGGTGGAGATAAAAAGACTACAAGAAGAAATAGGGGTCTGCCTTGAGATGGAGGACTTGAAGAGGAGGCAAAGAGCCAAGATGGATTGGTATCAACTAGGGGATTAAAACACTAAGTTTTTTCACAGTTGTGCCAACCTAAGAAGGAAGAAGAATTGTATCAAGCAGATTTATGATGATCAAAATGAGAGGCAAACAAGTCTAGATAAGGTATAGATGGTGTTTAAAAATTATTTCCAGAAACTATTTACTTCCTCAGTGCCTAGTGAAGTGGATATTGATGTCTGTCTGAGGGAGGTAGTACCATGTGTGACAAAAGATATGAACAATAGCCTAATAAAGCCTTTCTCTAGAGTTGAGGTTGAGGAAGCTCTTAAACAAATGGCTCCATTGAAATCACCTGGATCAAATGGTTTTGGAGCCTGCTTTTATCAAAAGCATTGGCATGTAGTTGGTGATGAAGTTTGCAATGCAATACTGCCATGGCTCAATGGTAACTCTTTGATCCTTTCTATGAATTATACTTTTATTGCACTCATTCCTAATGTTAAGGAACCTAGAGTGGCAAGTGACTTCAGGCCAATCAACCTTTGCAATGTAGCCTATAAGATCATGTCAAAAGTATTGGTAAACAGACTGAAAAAGTTTCTGAATGTAGTCATCTCTCCCAAAGTGCTTTTACACTAGGGAGGTTGATAACAGATAATATAATGGTGGCTTATGAGGTGCTTCACACTATGAAAGCTAGGAAAAAAGGTAAGGTGGAGAATATGGCTGTTAAGCTTGACGTGTCCAAAACTTATGATAGGATTGAGTTGTGTTATCTAGAGGCAGTCATGGGAAAACTGGGGTTTTGCAGGAAATGGATTCAACTCATAATGAATTGTGTATCAATTGTGAGTTATTTTGTCTTAATTAATGGCATACTTGGATCAAGGATCTATCCATTGAGAGGCTTGAGGCAGGGTGACCCTTTGTCCCCTTATCCATTCATTTTGTGTTCTAAGGGGCCCAGTTCACTATTAAACCAGTCAGATATTAAGTAGAGTACAAGAGGTGTGACAGTGGCAATGGGTGGAAGTTGTGTAAATTTACTCTTTCCTGATGATTGCATATTGTTTGGAAGAGCGAGAGTAGAGGAGTGGGTGAAATTGTTACTAAAGTACGAAAAAGCCTCTGGGCAATTTCTGAATAAGGACAAAATAATAGTGTTTTTCAAATCAAATTTGAGGGATAAGGATAAAGGGAAGATCATGGAGTTAGGAGGAGCAGTTATGAGAGGTAGTTATGAAAAGTATTTAGGGTTACCTCCCATAGTAGGGAAATCCAAGAACAATACCTTCAGAGGCATAAAAGAAAGAATGTGGAAGAAGATTAATAATTAGAAAAATTCCTTTCTATCAGCAGTAGGTAAGGAGGTCTTGATCAAGGTAGTATTACAAGCAGTCCAAACCTACACTATGAGTGTGTTCGAATTACCAAAAAAACCTTTCTAATGAGTTAAATTCAAGGTTGGCAAAATTCTGGTAGGGTAATTAGATAAAAAGTAGCAGTATGCATTGGTGTAGTTGGGAAAAGCTAGGGAAATCAAAAGGGAGAGGAAGGTTGGGTTTCAGAGACTTAGAGAGCTTCAATACGACTTTGCTGGCCAAACAAGGATGGAGAACAGAACCCAAGGAGCATGATAGCCAAGGCCTTTAAGGAGAAATATTTCAAATCAGTTTCTCTGTTAGATGCAAAATTGGGACATAGACCTTCCTTTATATGGAGGAGTGTGTGGGGGGCAATGAATTTGCTTAAAGAAGGTTTAAGATGGAGGGTTGGAAATGGTAGAAGCATAGGGATTTAGGGGCAGAAATGGTTACTAACCCCTTCATTTTTTTGCATTCAATCTCCAAATTTGATACTAGATAAGGAAGCTAAAGTTAGTGATCTGGTCTCTGATGGGGAATGGGATGAGCAACTGATCAAGAGAATTTTAAATCAGGATGAAGCTAATTAGATCTGCATTATACCAATCAGTAAGATGGACATTGAGGATAAAATGATATGGGGTAGCACAAAGAAAGGCCAATTCATTGTCGGTAGTGCTTATCAGTTGGAAATGAGTAGGAAAGAGGCAATCAATGGAGAATGCTCAGAGGGAAGAGAAGGGGACAACAAGTGGAAGGGTATTTGGGGTTTAAACATTCAAGAGAAAGTCAAACTCTTTATATGGTGAGTTGCAAAGGAGTTGCTAGCTACAAGATATAATTTGTTTTTGAGAAGAATAACAAAAACTCCAAAGTGCCCAATATGCAAGAGTGAAGATGACAATAATGAATCTACTATGGTTTTGTCTAGTAGCAGATGTATGGTTTGAATCAATAAATGTGATACAAAAATGGAGTTTAAGTGATTCTAATTTATTAGTTTTGTGGGAGAGATTTTTGGAGAAGGTAAGCGAAGAAGAAATAGAAGAGATAGTTAAAGTAATGAGAAGCCTTTGATTGAGAAGGAATGAATTTATATTTGATGGAATTTTCAAAAGCCCAAGTCAAGTGATGAAATCAACTAGAGATGAACTTAGAGTTTTCCATCTACTTCACCAGAATGCAAGGCAGAGTTCAGGTACAAGTGAAGTAGGGAGGGACTTGATGTGGAGAAGACCAAGAGAGAACTATGTTAAAGCTAATTGCGATGGAGCTGTTGATCAAAAAGAAAGAAAGGTGAGACTTGGGGTGGTCATTAGAGTTGAGGAAGGGGAAATCCTGGTTGTTGTTGAAAATGCATGTGACACATCCTACAGTAGGCGAGAGTTATGCTCTATAGAAAGCTATGGAAGTTTGTAGAGATTTTCAATTTCAGCAAGGTTTTATTCGATGGTGAAGCTAAAGTTATAGTGAATGCAGTCAATGAAGGGAAAGAAGATCACTCTATCTATGGTAGTATCATTGAAGATGCTAAGAACATGTTGAAGGCAAGGGAGGGATGGAGTGTCAAATTTGTGTTTAGGAAAGCAAATAAGGTAACACTCGTATTTGAATTGAAAGGTATTGAAGTCTTGTGTCTATTCAATTTTTGGCTAGAAGCTTTTTCATACACGTCAAGTAATGACTATAAATTGTTCCAATATGATTGTCTAGCTCTACATAAAATAATATACTCATTTGCGAAAAAGCAAATGATTGATTCTTGGTCCGTTTCTTGCAAAGGAACTTAAACCCTCCGCATATAAGATAAATAGACAGGGAGATAGAGGCTATCTCAGACCACATCTTGGAGTTATTTGTCCACTTGGTTTCCCATTTATCAACATAGAGTAACTTAGTGATTTGGCATAGTTCAAGATAAGATAAATTCATTTATGTTCAAATCCTATCTTCCTTATCAAAGCCTCTAAATAATCTCACTCAACGCGATTATATGCCTTAGACATATCTAGTTTCAAAGCCATCCTACCTTGAGATCCTTTTTGTTTTGTCTTCATACTATGTAAAAATTCATAGGCTACTATTACGTTATCCAAGATTAGCCAACCCGAAATAAAAACACTTTGAGAATTTTATATAATGGCAGGTAGAACTTTAGTTTTTGGGTTTGGATAGAAACTCAAGGAAATTCAATTAATTCCAATTGTTGAATGTAAAATGAGAGAATCTCGGGCTTCTTGAATATATATTATTGAAATCAGATTAAGATTTCTAAAATACATAATAGCTATTTTTTAATTCCAAAAAAACCATTTTACCCAATTATTTCAAACAAAACGATATATATGTATATATAGATAGATAGATAGATACAATATTAAAAATGAAAAAGACAAAGCAAGGACGAACCCCTATAATAGTAGCCAAAGCACCAGATTTAGCACGCATAGGGAAACAATGAGATATGGTTAATCTGTCTTCAATATAGGCATTTTATTTATGCTATTATATTCTATATATTCTAATTTTGAACCAAAACTCATTTGCATATGTTCTGATTAGGCCTGCAACCCACCCAGCCGAAGTTAGATTTGAGCTCGACCTAACCCGTCATAACCTTAAAAGCGTGCCAACCCGACCCAAACCTACATGTAACATTCAGGTCAGGTAAGATCTGAGTTTAGTTTCAGGGGCCGATTCTCCCAGAAGAAGAATGCGATTACTCCACCATATTCAATTCCAAGGAGAAATCAAAGGAAAAGGGAAATAATTAGATGAAAAAAAAATGGAGATCTTGTGGGTAGTGAGATGGGTCTCTTTAGGGTATGCATGTGTCATTTTTTGAGACGATGCACATTCCTCAAATTGATGTTGGAGCTATGGGGGGGGGGGGGGGGGGAGAGAGAGAGAGAGAGACAGAGAGAGGCTAGGGGATTTTCTGAAGAAGGAAGTTGCAATCGGGGGGATCATGCAGGCTACGGGTTCTCCCGTTAAAGAAGCTCATCCAACCCGCATCTGATTTAAACTCGACAGGTTTTTTGGGAAATGGAGATCCTCCGACGCACTGACTCTCCCCACATTGTCCGCTTCCATGGTATATTTGAGAAGCCATCTGGAGACATCACGATTCTGGTGCATGGAGTACATGAACTTGGGTTCCCTCGACTCACTGCTCAAGACCCATGGCAGAACTAATGAGGTTGCTCAAGACCAATGGAGTACATGAAGATTTCCTTGAGCTGCTTCAGTTGATCTGATGGGAGAACTGAAAGAGACTAGGGTTCTCATGAATGAGACTGGGTTTCTTCTCAATCTAAAGATGCGGAATCGAAGAAACCTGTGAAGGTCCAATCGGACTGGGTAGATGGAGAAGCATCACCAGGTTCAACGAGTGTGTAGATTTGGGTCAGGGGAGCAGCAGCGGAAGGTCTACGGGGGAAAGGTGATGGAGAATGCCGATGGAGATGGCAACAGAGAACGCCACTAGCTAGAGTTTCTACGGGCAGTGGGGAGAAGAGAAATAGGTTTGACGGTTTCGACTAAAAACAACCTGCTATTATATGTTGACCCGATGAACCCGTTTTTGTTCGGATTGGACGGATCGGTTAGTCGGATGGATCGGGCCCAAGGCCCTTTATGCACAACCCTACTGAAGAGGATAGGTGGATGCGAATTATTTTCTAACAAAAGAAAGTGCAAATTGGCTCTCAGAAGGTAGAGGGAAAGCTAAGAACCCCTAAGGTGGTGAAATATTAAGGGAGGATGAGGAGTACTAGGATGGGATCTCAAGATGGTGGTGGTGATGCCCAATGCGACCTTTGAGATCAGAACTAGGGCTGTGCATAAAGGGCCTTGGGGCCGATCAATTTGACTAACTGATCTGTCCAATCCGAACAAAAATGAGTTCATCGGGTCAACATCTAATAACGGGTTGTTTTTAATCGAAACTGTCGAACCTGTTTCTCTTCTCCCCACTACTTGTAGAAACTCTAGCTAGTGGCATTCTCCATCGCCATCTCCATCGACATTCTCTATTAGCATTCTCCATCTCCGTTCGCCGTAGACCTTTCGTTGCTGCTCCCTTAGCCCAAATCTACACACTCTCTAAACCTGGTGATGCTTCTCCGTCTACCCAGTCCGATTGGACCATCACAGGTTTTTTTGATTCTGCGTCTTTAGATTGAGAAGAACCCCAGTCTCGTTCTTCTGAACCCTAGTCTCTTTCAATTCTCCCATCGGATCAGTTGAAGCAGCTCAAGGAAATCTTCGTGTACTCCATGGGTCTTGAGCAGCCTCTTTTAGTTCTGCCATGGGTCTTGAGCAGTGAGTTGAGGGAACCCAAGTTCATGTACTCCATGCACCAGAATCGCGATGTCTACAGATGGCTTCTCGAATATACCATGGCAGTGGACAACATGTGGAGAGTTAGTGTGTCAAAGGATCTCCATCTCCCAAAAAACCTGTCGGGTTTAAATCAGATGCAAGTTGGATGAGCTTCTTAAACAGGCGAACCTGTAGCCCGCATGATAACTCCGATTGCAACTCCCTTCTTCAGAAAAACCCCTAGCCTCTCTCTCTCTCTCTCTCTCTCTCTCTCTCTCTCTCTCTCTCTCTCTCTCTCTCTCTCTCTCTCTCTCTCTCTCTCTCTGTGTGCTCCAAGATCTTAGAAAAAGACACATGCATACCCTGAAGAGACCCATCTCACTGCCTGTAAGATCTCCATTTTTGTTTTTTTTTTTCATCTAATTATTTCCCTTTTCCTTTGATTTCTCCTTGGAATTGAATATGGTGGAGCCATCGCAATCTTCTTCTTGCAGAATCGACCCTTGATGAGTGTGTGAAAGTGCACTCTAAATACCCTATTATTGGATTAAAATACAAAAATGTGAATAGAAATCATAGTAATTGATGTGTATTCTTAAATTGAGTTTCTATTTACGTTGGGATACTTCTAAGCAGTTTTTTATGTTTAATTTCAGAGTTTATAAAAGAGCAAGTCAAGCCCAATCAAATTCAAAAGAGGACATTCATGGGGTTTGAGCACAATTTGGAAGAAAAGAAAAAGAAAAAGAAAATCACAAAAGGAAACCACAAGAAGTCCAAGTCTGAAATTCACTAAGAGACAATCTGGATATATTTTAGTCTTTTGACTGTAAGTTTTTACTCATATATTGGATTGATGCAATTCTTGATGCATTAGAAATCTATCTTAAAGGGATATAAATTTGTCTCTAATAAAGATTTCCAAATTCAAACTCCTGAAACACGTATGTGGCTTCCAAGATGAGTCCTAAAATTTAGGTGATTTATTTTATGCGGAAATGATAAAGACATTAGGGTTTTTTTCTACCCTATATAAGCATATCATTAGCACGAAATAGAGGAAGAGGAGAGGCACAAGAGGAAGATTTGAAGAGAGGTGAAAATCACTTCCATGGCCACCTTTCACTTCATCTTTCTCTGGAGATTTTTGTTGTCCATTATATTTATGGGTAACTAAATTTTCAAGTAGGGATAGGGATGAACTTGCACATTAGATGATATTTTTAATTTATATATTTGATCTTCAATTACTAAAACTCTTTTGTTTTATCATTCTCAATTCATCGTTGATGTTTTCTTTTCCGAATAATCATAGAATTTATTCTGTTTATGGATTCGGTCATGCTTTCTCTATTGAATGTATTGGTTCTTTGATTATGTTTGGATCAATTATTTATCTATATTGATTTAATTCTTTGCCGCAATATCACTCCTTGAGTATATTGTTGTCGCTGGATTTTCTCAGTATGGATAGTAATTTACGTATTTTAAAAGTAGTGAATAATTTTTTTCAAAGGGTTACATTTGATTTGATTTTGGTTTATAAATCTATATCATCTGATTGGAAATTTTGGAAATTGATTTCCTAATTGAGTTATCCAATAAATTAAGAATAATTAAAATACTAGATTTGTGCAAGGGATTCTAGACGCTCTACTGGTCGTCAAATTTGAGTACTTTTTTCGTTAATCACCCTGCTTCACTTTAATTTGCAGTTAAAATTAATCTTTGTTCTTCATTACTTATTTACTATTTTTCTTTAGTTTTTTTGTTCCTTCTGCTATTATTTTAATTTATCTCCCTGTGGAATCAACACCCCACAGCTGTGTTACAACTAGTATGTTATTTTTTTGGCGTAATCAAATTTTGGCGCCGTTGCTGGGGAGACGGTAGAAGAATTGTGAGATAGTTTTTCTTTTCAACAGTTTGTAAAGGTGGTAACTTTGTTCTCTCTTTTAGCTTGCTGCATCTTTATTTTATTTTCTTTTTCTTTTTGTAGTTTTTTTTTAGTGTTGCATTTTTCTCTACCTTGCATGCACGGGTATAGAGACGCATTGGGTCGATTTGCTTGTAGACCTACGTTAGAGTCAAAGTTAGAGTTTAATTTTTCGAATTATTTGTTTGATAATTTTTCTAATTCTAAGGAAATGAGTGAACACGAAGATCAACCCACTAGGACCCTTTAGGATTACCTCCACCCTACACGCACAGCCACACAATCATGCATCATATTTTCAGCTGATACTCACCAATTGGATTTTAAAACAGGGATGATACAGTTACTCCCTACTTTTTATGGCTTGAAAAATGAAAATCCATATGTGCACATTAGGGAGTTTGATGAAGTAGTTGCGACTTTTTATAGTCAAAATGCAATTAATGACATTGTGAGACTTAAGTTCTTTCCTTTCTCTTTGAAGGATAGAGCTAAGAGTTGGTTATACTTATTGAGACCACGATCTATTTGGTCATGGAATGAGATGACTCAGGTCTTCTTTAATAAATATTTTTCCCAACATAAGACTAAAGCTTTAAAAAAGTAAATCTCCACCTTTGCACAAAAGGACAGTAAGACTTTGTATCAGTCTTGGGAGGGATTTAAGGAGCTATTGAGTATGTGTCCTCACCATGGGTATGAGAATTGGCGCTTAGTGAGCTATTTTTATGAGAGACTTACACCTAAAGAGCATCAATTTGTGGAGATGATGTGTAATGATGAGTTCTTATAGAAAGATCCTGATGAGGCCATAAAATACTTCAATGAGCTTGTTGAAAAAGCTCATACTTGGACTAGACCTAGTGCTACTGAGAGCACAAATAGGTCACGACCTGCAGAAAGCTTAAATGGTGGTGGAATTTACCATTTCAGGGAAGAGGATAACCTAAATGCTAAGGTTGAGATGCTCACTAGAGAGCTAGAGGTGTTGAAGAATAAAGACTTAAAGCCAACGAACATGGCTAATCATGCAAAGTCTTTTAGACCATGTTTTGTGTGTGGCGGGGTAGATCAGCTTGCCTAAGAGTGTCCCACATTTGCTGAGATGAGAGAGATATATGAGGAACAATGTAATGCCTTAGGTATGTACAAGAAGCCTTTTACATATTTCTCTGATGCCTATAATCCGGGGTGGCGTAATCACCTCAATTTTAGCTGGAAGTCTGACAACCAGCCACTTGCGCAACCCCCTAGATCATATCCTGCACCATATCATGCACCTTCATCTTCTAGGAATCCTTTAGAAGACACTTTGCATGCTTTTATTGAGCCACATGGTAAGACTAACCAAAAGTTTGAATCTTTGATTACGCATGTTGTTGAAGAAAATAAGGAGATAAAGAGCCAAGTATCCAAATTGATGAGCTCATTGAGTGTGAATGAGCGAGGTAAGTTTCCTTCTCAAGCTTAATCCATACCCCATGCTTAACACATGGCACAAGAGAATTTGAAGCATGTGAATGCTATTGTGACACAAAGTGGTAAGTCATTACACATCCCAACAACGAACATATCAGAGGATGTGGAAGAGGACCAAAGCAATAGTGGTGATGAGCTGCTCAAAGAAGACAAGGTAATAAAGAACCCAGTTAAGGTACCATTTTCTCAAGCTTTAAAACTGAATAAGCGAATTTTGGATCCTAACAATGAAATCTTGGAGAACCCCAAGCAGGTAAAAATTAACCTTCCTCTTTTGCATGTTATTAAACAAGTTCCTACTTATGCAAAAGTTATTAAAGATTTGTGTACAGTTAAGAGGAAGCACCATGTGAGGAAGATAGTGTTCCTGACAGAGCAAGTTAGTGCTCTAATTGAGTAGCGGATTCCTCCCAAGTACAAGGATCTTGGTTGCCCAACCATTGCATGCAGCATTGGAAATCATGAGTTTGGGCAAGTTTTGCTAGATTTAGGAGCTTGCGTGAATCTAATGCCATATTCTATTTATTTGCAATTGGGGTTGGGAGAAATTAAATCAACCACTATGGTATTGCAATTGATTGATCGTTCAGTCAAAGTACCCCGGGGTGTGGTAGAGAATGTTCTAATTCAAATTGATAAATTTTATTATCCTGTTGATTTCCTAATCCTTGACACTAGCTCTATTATTGATACTATTTCTAAAATTCTTGTGATTTTAGGTAGGCCTTTCCTTGCCATTGTTAATGCTCTTATTAATTGTAGGAATTGGCTCATGAAGCTTTCTTTTGGAAACATGACTCTCGAGGTGAATATCTTCCATATTGCAAAACAGCCAGAAGATGATGACGAGAGCCACCAGACATACATGATTGACTCACTCATAGAAAGGGGAGTTTCTATAGCTCATGATTTTGACCCCCTTGAGTATTTTCTTGTTAATTCTGAATTTGATTCTATCAGTAATCTATCTGATGTAGTTGATATTTGTGCTTCTTTAATAGAACTTAGGATTATGGCACTTGGGCCTGGCAACCGAAGTTTGAGGAGTTGCCTGAGAAGAAGGAAAAACAAATTCTTTCAAGTGTAGAAGCACCCAACGTTGAACTGAAACCTCTGCCTAAGGGTTTAAAGCGTGCTTTCCTTGGTCCAGGTGATACTTTTCCTGTTATTATCTCATCTGAATTGCCTGAGTCTGAAGGTGAGAAATTAATTCGAATCTTAAGTGAGCATAAGTCAACCTTAGGTTGGAGCATTGCTGATATAAAATGTGTTAGTCCCCTGGTCTATTCTCATAAAATTAATTTGGAGGAAGGAACTAACCCTTGTAGAGACCCCCAGTGTAGGCTTAATCCAACTATGAAAGAAGTGGTGAAGAATGAAGTGTTGAAACTATTAGATGCAGGAATCATATATCCTATCGCGATAGTAAATGGGTAAGTCCTACACAAGTTGTTCCTAAGAAGTCAGGTGTCACTGTGGTGAAAAATGACCTAGGCGAGCTAGTCCCTACAAAACTTGTGATTGGGTGGTGGATGTGCATTGATTATAGAAAATTGAATGCTATCAGCCAGAAAGACCATTTTTCTCTCCATTTTATTGATCAAATTCTTGAGCGTGTGGCTGGTCATCCTTTCTATTGTTTCTTGGATGGTTATTCTAGTTATTATCAAATTGAAATTGCATTAGAAGACCAGGATAAAACTACTTTTACTTGTCCTTTCGGTACTTATGCTTTTCGTAGAATGCCATTTGGATTGTGTAATGCACCTGCTACTTTTCAACGTTGCATGATGAGCATTTTTAGTGACATGGTTGAAAATTGCATGAAAGTTTTTATGGATGACTTGACTATTTTTGGATCTACTTTTGATGCATGCTTATTGAATTTAGAGAGGGTGTTGACTCGTTGTGAGGAGAAGGAATTGGTTTTGAATTGGGAAAAATGCCACTTTATGGTACCTTTAGGTATTGTGTTAGGGCATATTATTTCTTCTAGGGGGATAGAGGTAGATTAATCTAAGATTGAATTAATCTCTAAGTTGCCTACACCTAGGACAGTAAAGGATGTGAGATTCTTTCTTGGTCATGCAGGCTTTTATAGGAGGTTCATACAGAATTTTTCCACCATATCTAGATTACTATGTGACCTCCTAGCTAAAGATTCCCCATTTGAGTGGACACAAGATTGTCAAGAGGCCTTTAAAATGCTAATTGGCAAGCTTACCTCAGTACCTATAATGCAGCCACCTAATTGGACTTTACCTTTTGAGATTATGTGTAATGTAAGTGATTTTGCTGCAGGTACTGTACTTGGACACCGAAGGGAGGGAAAGCCTTTTGTCATTTATTATGCTAGTAGAACTCTAAGTAGTGCTCAGATGAATTACTCCACCACTGAAAAAGAGTTGCTAGATGTAGTGTTTGCTTTGGATAAGTTTCGTGCTTACTTGATTGGTTCTCCTATTATTATTTTTACAGATCATGCAACCCTTAAGTACCTTCTTATAAAGAAGGATGCTAAGGCACGATTAATACGATGCATTTTACTTTTGTAGGAATTTGACATCACCATCAAAGACAAGAAATGAGTGGAGAACGTAGTGACTGACCATCTCTCGAGGCTCACATTTGAGGACACCTCTGACCACCTGCCAATCAGGGATGATTTTCCCGATGAGCATTTACTATCTATTACTTCTCTATTTGGCTGCAGGTGAGATACCAGTGGATTGGAGTGCTCAAGATAAAAGGAAGTTCATAACTGAGGTACGTAATTTCTATTGGGATGATCATTTTCTTTTCAAATACTGCCCTGACCAAATGTTAAGGCGTTGTATCCCTGATGAAGAGATTGCTAGCGTCTTGGAATTTTTTCACTCCCAAGCTTGTGGGGGCAGCTTTTCAATGAAGAAAACCGCAGCAAAAATTCTGCAGTGTGGATTTTATTGGCCCATCATATTTAAGGATCCAAACATCTATTGTCGCTCATGTGAAAAGTGTCAAAGGTTAGGAGTTATATCCTGTCGTAATATGATGCCCTTAAACCCAATTTTAGTGATTGAAATTTTTTATTGTTAGGGTATTGATTTTATGGGACCATTTCCTCTTTCTTTTGGATATCAATATATTATTGTGGCAGTAGATTATGTGTCAAAATGGGTAGAGGCAGCAGCTTGCAGGAGCAATGATAATAGGACGGTAATTAAATTTCTCAAAGAGAATGTGTTATCTCGATTTGATACACCATGTGCTATCATTAGTGATCGGGGTACACATTTTTGCAACCGTTCTTTTGAGGCTTCGATGAAAAAATATGGGGTGGAACATAAGATCTCTACTGCCTACCACCCCCATACAAGTGGACAGATAGAACTTGCAAACAGGAAAATTAAGCAAATTTTAGAAAAAACGGTCAACCCAGATCGCAAAGATTGGTCTTTAGGACTAGTTGATACGCTTTGGGCCTACCGTACAGCTTTCAAAACTCCCTTAGGCATGTCACCTTATAGGCTTGTTTTTGGGAAGCCTTGCCACTTACCACTGGAGCTCGAGCATCGAGCTTATTGAGCCATCAAGCATTTCAATTTTGACATGGGAGAAGCAGGTAAGCTTGAAAAATTTCAGTTGACCGAGTTAGAGGAGTTGAGAAATGATGCTTATGAGAACTCTAGAATCTATAAGGCTAAAATGAAAGCGTTTCATGATAAAAATATTTTAAGAAAGACATTTAAGCCTACTGATCGAGTGTTCTTATATGATTCTAGACTCCATAAGCACCCCTGAAAACTTTGGTCAAGGTGGACTGGCACTTTTAAAGAATGTTTTTGTAAATGGGATGGTAGAAATAGAAGATCCTAAGGATGGTCGGATCTTTAAAGTAAATGGTCAACGCCTTAAAGTATTAATTGACAGGCAAGTTCCGGAAGTGGAAGAATTTCCACTTGTGGATCCAATCTATCAACCTTGACCACACCACCCAGGTATGTTTTTCTTTATTTATTTTGTTTTGCTTTGTTTTATTTTGTTTTCTCTTATTTGCTTTCTTTTCCTTTTTGTTGGCTGTTGTTTTCTTTGTGTTTGATTGCGGGATAATTTCATTTCATCATTTCAGGTTACCATCTTTGGTGCTTAGCGAGCTACAATCATCACTCATCAGGTGTATTCTATCATTTTCAGTTACTCCCCATTCAATTTTGGTTCTTAAATATTGAGGACAATGTTTCATTTAAGTTGCGGGGTGGTGGTGCAAATTCAGTATTTAAAATGTTTGTTAGAACTCTGTGGCATATTTTTATGTATCAATTTTTTTTTTAATTTGCATCACACATGCATCATTTTCACATGTGTACTCATTCTTATTCATAGCCATCTTCGTGAATTCACCAAACCTACCATAATTATTTTTGCTGAAGTATTCACAGAACCCTTAATGCACTCATCCAAGCATTGTGGTAAGATGGTGGTTTGACACATGTAGCTAGAGAACTCTTTTGCTTAAGTATTCATGTGAGTTTGGAGAGGATTGAGAGAATACAAATGCAGCAAATTGTGATAAGCGTATATTGATATGTTGAATTGGGCACTTCTTTTGAGAATATCATTACATGGTTTGTGGTACGATGGTGGATATACTTGGGATATGACGAAGCTCAATTTAGGATTAATGTTTGAGCCTTTCAAGCTATCCATTTCCATCATAGACCCCTCGTAGCCAACTTTGAGCCAATAAACACATGTAACTTTTTCTTTTCATATGCCCATATCATCCATGCCTCTCTACATTGGAGTATAACCTATACACTGATTTTGTTACCCTTTTTACTTCCAAATGCATACTAGGTGTGGAATTTGCATTTTCTTTCTTTTATTTTATCATTATAAAAAAGAAGAAGAACAAGAAGAAGACAGGAAAAAAAAGAGAATAGTACAAGTTGCAAAGTGTTCAATTAAGTGAGTTCCAAACAAAAAAAGGTTGATAGAATAGGAAAGAATATCCAAGTGGCATGTGTTTGTCCGTCAAATTGTTAAAAAAAAAAAAAAAGAGACGAAGAAGAAGAAGGAAAAACATTATTACTTGATGATCTAAAAAGTTGGAGAGTACATCAAGTGAAAAGTGTGATCTATTGAGATATTTAATAAAATTCCCTTTGTATATACTTGGAAGGTTTTAAATCCCTTTTCATCTTTCTTTGTTTTTTTTTTTTTTTTTTTTATTTTTTTATTTTTTTTTTATATAGCCCCGAACCCAAGCAACGTTACAACCTTTTGTATTGACCGTTCTGATCCTAATTAAGTTTTTGGAAAGAATGGTCGAAGTCTCATTTGTTAGTGTTCCTATCATAAAATCAATGTTTGCTTGTTGCTTGTATATAATTGCCTAATTTTCCATGAGAGTGTTTGTACACCCATTGTCAACTCCATAGAGAGAGCCCTTACATGAAACACTATTATACCTGTGAGTTATAGAGTTGAACATTTTGCTTGAGACGTTCTTGATGTTGCATGTGTCAAGGTTAGTGGTAAGATAGTTATGGCAAGATGGTTATGGCTTGGAGAACACACACACACTCTGTGGATTGCGATAACTGGATTGACCTTGATGGGTTATTAGATTCTTTAGATTGTTTTGATATGTGAATCTGGAAAGTGTGCTTGATGGCTTTTATGCGTGATTTTCTTTGGTCTCTTTCATTGTTTTGATCATGAAAATAACTAGGGACTAGCAATGAGTAAGTTGGGGGGTGTGATGAGCGTGCGAAAGTGCACTCTAAATACCCTATTATTGGATTAAAATGCTAAAATGTGAATAGAAATCATAAGAATTAATGTCTATTCTTAAATTGAGTTTCTATTTACGTTGGGATACTCCTAAACAGTTTTTTATGTTTAATTTCAGAGTTTATAAAAGAGCAAGTCAAGCCCAGTCAAATCAAAGGAGTACATTCATGGGGTTTGAGAGCAATTTGGAAGAAAAGAAAAAGAAAAAGAAATCACAAAAGGAAACCACAAGAAGTCCAAGTCTGAAATTCGCTAGGAGACAGTCTGGATATACTTTAATCTTTTGACTGTAACTTTTTACTCGTATATCATATTGATGCGACTCTTAATCAGGAGGAGATGTTAGCTTGTCAAAAATCTCGCATCAAGTGGCTGGCTGACGGGATTCCAATTCTAAGTTTTTTCATGCTGTGATGAGGGTGAAGAAAAAAAATAAAATTGTTGATAAAATGGTGTTGGATGATGGAAGGTTACTGGAGTCGACTGAAGCAGTGCATTTGGAGGCTGTCCAGTTTTATCAGGGGCTTTTCACGGGGTCTAATGTCAGTTTTCAGGAACCGGAATTGGCTTTGTTGTCCCCAGTTGTGACTGATGTGGAGAATGATGCCTTGTGTAGGGTTCCGTCGGAAGAGGAAGTTTATAGGGCTCTTCGGTCTATTCCTATGGACAGTAGTCCAGGACCAGATGGTTTTTCAGCTGCATTTTTTTCTTTGGCTTGGGATATTGTGAAAGCTGATCTTGTAGATATGGCAAAGGAAGTCTTTGATGGTAACCCTTTTTCTAAATTTTTTGGTGCGACAAATTTGGTGCTAATCCCTAAGGTGGAAGAACCTGTGGACTTTAGTCAGTTTCAGCCTATCAGTTTGTGTTCGGTGGTTTACAAAATCATGACAAAAATAATGGCTTCACATCTGGCGCCTATCCTTGATAAAATTATTTCTAAGGAATAGGTAGCGTTCATCCCAGGTCGGAGTATTTTTGATAATATGGCCGTGGCACAAGAATTAGTTCAAGGGATGAATAGGGAGGTGAGAGGAGGTAATGTGATGTTAAAGCTTGATATGGCAAAGACTTATGATCGTGTGAATTGGAAATTCCTTCTTGAAGTTTTACGTAGATTGGGATTCTCGGATAAGTGGAGGAATATAGTTTTCAACACTATTTCCTCTCCTTTTTATTCTATTATGTTGAATGGCTCTTCGAAAGGTTTTTTCCAGGCATCGAGGGGAGTACAGCAAGGGGATCCTCTCTCACCATATTTGTTTATTTTGTCGCAGAAGCTCCTTTCGCGCATGTTGCATCAGAAGTTCAATCTTGGGCTTGTTAAGCCTTATCATCCAGGGGGAGGTACTCTTATCACTCATTTGCTATATGCGGATGATGTTTTAATTTTTACCAATGGTGGGAGATTATCTATAAGAAGGCTCATGGCAACTCTTCATCGTTACGAGAAGATTTATGGACAATTAATTAGTCCAAGTAAGTCTACCATTTTCTTTCCTCCTCATATGTCTTTGGCTAGAAGAAATTATCTCAAAGGAATTTTCGGTTTTGAAGAGGGCTCTTGGCCGTGTGTATATTTGGGTGTTCCATTATATTTGGGAAGGCTAAAAATATCTTTATTTGATGGTATCTTGGCTAGAATTCAGGAAAAACTTGCAGGGTGGAAGAGTAAGATGTTATCATTTGGTGGTAAGATTTTGCTTTTACGGCATGTTTTAAATAGCATGCCTATTCATATTTTGTCGGTAGTAAAAGTGCCTAAGGCAGTTTTTGGGATGATTAACAAGATTTTTTCATATTTCCTTTGGGGATCCTCGCTGGAAAATAAGAAACGTAAATGGGTAGCATGGCATAAAATTTGTAAACCAGTGGAAGAGGGTGGTCTTGGCATTAGAGACTTGGTGGAAGTGCATCAATCTCTTTTTATGAAGTTTTGATGGAAACTGGTTACGGGGGTGTCGCTATGGGTAGATTTTTTTCGGGAAAAATATCTTCGTCGGGACCATGTTTATAATTTAAAGAGTATGAATAAAGGGTCACAGTTTTGGAAGGGGATTATGGAGGTGATGTCGAAAATTATTCTTAATTCTAAGTGGTTGATAGGGGCTAGGAATATTAATTTCTAGATGGATAATTGGCTAGGGGGAGGTCCTTTGAAGGACTTGTGTCCGGTTATGGGAAGTGAAAACCTGTAGGTTGTCGACGTGTTTAATGAGAGGGGGCCTAAGTTGGATGTCTTATGTAACCTGGTTCCGTCGGATATTATGCAGCTGATTTTCGAAGCTAACGTGAAGATTAGAAACAGGGCAGATGCTATTATATGGAAGAACTCTTGGGACGGTAATTTCACAACCAAATCAGCAGAAAATGTGGGGAATTATGTGAGTGGAGGAGGTGGCTTTGGCTTGATAAAATTCCAAAAAAAATATCCTTTCTTTGCTGGAGATTGAAAAGAAAGAGGAGTAGTGCCGACGGTTGGGAATTCCTTTAGTTTCTAAATGTCACTGTTGTATAGAATCAAATTCTGAAACCTTGCAGCATATTATGTGTGAGGGGTTGAATTCCCAAATGGTTTGGAAATATTTAGCTAATATTTGTCAAATCGGGTTGCCACAGATCAGAAACTGGAGAGGGATGATGGTTTTTTGGTGGAGGAGAGTTGCAAAAAATAATCAAGCCGGTTGGATCCGTGGAGTGATGCCCATTGTTATCTCTTGGTGCCTTTGGAAAGCAAGGTGCTCGGCAAGGATGGAAGGCGCTACGTTTCAGGTAAAGGATATTATTAGACAAGTGAAAATTATGATTAATAATATGTCCAGCAATTTGAAGAATTTTCAGGTTATGAAGCGAAATGATTATTTAGTTATGGAAGGGCTACAGGTGCAGATTATTCCTATTAAAAAAAAATAAGTGTCCTTTGTTAAATGGGAATTGCCGAAGAGGGGTATGGTGAAATTGAATGTTGATGGTGGGGCTCGTGTGAATCTAGGAGATGCAGGGGGTGGGGGTATTATTCGAGATTGTAATGGGAAATGTATTGCTGGTTTTGCTCATCATTATGGGGTTGCTACAAATACGGTGGTTGAATTCCGTGCTTTATTAGATGGGTTGAGGATTTGTAAAAATTTGAGACTGCACAACGTTTTAGTAGAATCTGATTCTAAGGTTATCTTGAGTTGGTTGGGCTTTGATATTTGTCATCTTTGGTTTTTTTGGGATTTTTGGGAAGAGATAAGGGCTATTTCCATAGAGATTAATGCTCGTTTTAGTCATATTTTTTGTGAAGCTAATATGGTAGCAGATTTTTTAGCTAAGAAGGGGACTAAGGGGGAGAATATAGATTTTGTTGGGATGGATTTTCAGTATACACGACTTAGAGGATTGATTCGCCTTGATCGGATGGGGATGGTCTTTATTAGAGAGAAATGATTTTTTGTTGGGAGGTGTTTCTAATAAAGGTATTCCTCCGCCATAAGTGAGGGTTTTTTAATAATATTGGGATAGAGGCCCCTCTCGTACATGGGGCCCTGACTTTTTAAGGAAAAAAAAATGCGATTCTGAATGCATTAGAAATCTATCTTAAAGGGCTATAAATTTGTCTCTAATAAGGATTTCCAAATTCGAACTCTTGAAGCACGTACGTGGCTTCTAAGACGAGTCCTAAAATTTAGGCAATTTTTTTATGCGGAAATTATAAAGACATTAGGATTTCTTTCCTACCCTATATAAGCATATCATTAGCACAAAATAGAGGAGGGGGAGAGGCACACAAGAGCAGATTTGAAGAGAGGAGAAAAACACTTCCATGGCTACCGTTCATCTTTATCTGGAGATTTTTGTTGTCCATTATATTTATAGGTAACTAAATTCTCAAGTAGGGTTAGGGATGAACTTGCAGATTAGATGTTATTTTTAATTTATGTATTTGATCTTCAATTACTAAAATTCTTTTGTTTTATCATTCTCAATTCATCGTTAATATTTTCTTTTCCGAATAATCATAGAATTTATTCTGTTTATGGATTCAGTCATGCCTTTTCTATTGAATGTATTGGCTCTTTGATTATGTTTGGATCAATTATTTATCTGTATCGATTTAGTTCTTTGCTACAAGATCGCTCCCTGAGTATATTGTCATCGTTGGATTTTCTCAATAGGGATAGTAATTTACGTATTTTAAAAGTGGTGAATGATTTTTTCAAAGGGTTACATTTGATTTAATTTTGGTTTATAAATCTATATCTTCCAATTAGAAATTTCGGGAATTGAGTTCCTAATTGAATTATCCAATTAATTAAGAATAATTAAAATACTAGATTTGTGTAAAGGATTTCCGACGCTCTACTGTTCGTCAAATTTGAGTACTTTTTTCATTAATCACTTTGCTTGACTTTAATTTATAGTTAAAATTAATCTTTATTCTCTATTACTTATTTAATATTTTTCTTTAGTTTTTTTGTTTCTTCTACTATTCTTTTAATTTGTCTCCTTATGGAATCGACACCCCAAAGCTGTGCTACAACTACTGTGTTATTCTTTGGACGTAATCAGCTCCTAAAACTAAACTCGGATCTTACCCGACCTGAATGTTATAGGTCGGTTCGGGTCGAGTTGGCATACTTTTTAGGTTTATGTCGGGTCGGGTCGGACCCAAATCTGACTTTGGCTGGGCGGGTTGCAAGTTACTCTTTAGAATGCAAAATTGGATTGAAGATCTTCAATATATCACACCCTGATACAATCAGATTCAGTGCACAACTGATTTTTTATAGAATTCAAGCGTAGTTAATGTTTTAAATTAAGCAATCCAACCAATATATAGCTCCAATATTAACCACCCAATCTGCATCAGAAAAACATAAATATAAAGATGAGTTAAAGATGAATCGAAGGCCATAATCTAATGTTCTTTGAATATATCGTAGAATCCGCTTAATGATCTGAAGATGAAATTGAGAGTGAGGTATTGTAAAGCTCCAACAACACTGCGCTGATATCGCATCAACGAGGGAAGGACCTCTAGTACTTGAGAGCTTAAGCTTTTGTTCCAATGGTGTATCAATAGGATTGCAACCCACCATGGAAGCCATAGAGCGAATGTTAAAAGCATACTTGTGTTGAGAAAGAAAAACATGATCTCCAGCACATGGAATGACTCCAATGCCCAAGAGAAAATGTGAAGGACTCAAATCTTTCATATAGAATTCCAAATATATATGTGGGCAATAGGTATGGTGAGCACTGAACTGGCCCGTGCATTAAAGCTTGGGCGATAAATCGAGTTCCCAGCTCGTTCTGAGCAATAAGAAATACTTTCAAGTAGTGAACCTCGCTCCGAGCAACAAGGAATGCAGGTGAGCAATGAAGCTCGGGCAGAGCAACGAGAAATAAGCTAGATCGAACGGTCCGTATTGAATGACCGTTATTACTAGTGTGATCTGACATATGACTAAGGTTAAAAATACATTTATTAGCAATCATAAAACCGTTTTTAACTGCCACAAACTGCCAAACTGACAATAACTATCTTCTAATGGTCATTCATTGTTATTTAAAAGTCATAATCTTGACTGAAGAGGTACATTACAATCTTTATAAAGACATGGCCAATAAGAAAATAGAGAGAGACATATTTTCTCACTCAATTTGTTCTCTTCCATCATTCATTGTTAGTGTTCATGAAGTACTTGCCAAAACCACAAAACTTTTGATGCATTAGATTGGATTCGTTTTATGTGCATATTGCAATCAAACAACAGATCATTTGTCTTTCTGTGCTACATCATATCTTGGTGACATTTTTGCCTTAACCCAGTGCATACCAATTGATCTAATTGGTGTGGGCGAAAATTATCTTAAGTGAAACTAAAAATTCACACCTATTACACTGAAAATTCAAGCCAACTTTGCAAAAGGTCCAAGTCTTACTAGGTGACATAGATTTATCCAATCGTAACAGCTTTGATACCACTTGTGGTGCCCTAGGCCCCAAACTCGGTAAAGATCAAGTCGCTAGGATGTTGGCCTTAAGAGTCATACACCCCCGCACAAATGTGATAACAAGCGTGTGCACACATGCAAAAAGATGGTGTGCAATTATATTCACAACTAGGTCTATAAAAAAAATGATAAACCAGTAAAACCGATTAGATCGAACTAAACCAGTTTGTTGTTTTGTTCAGTCTGGTTATGGCTCCTAATAATCAAAACCAGTTAGAAATCGGTTCGGTTCCGATTTTGATGTTTAGAACACTGATTCAGACCGAACTAGACCAGTTGGTATATATATATTTTTTAATTTTTTATATTATATATAAAATATTTTTATATTATATATTATATGCTAATTGCTAATTAATATAACAAGAAATCTTAATCTTATTATTAATGTCTATTAATCTTATAACATTTGATATAATATAATATTAATTTTAATATAAAATTTGATTATGATAGAACAAAATTTAATTTTATAATTTTTAATATAACATTTGAATTTTTGTATAACATATAAATTTTAATTGTATATCTTTTAAGCCAAAAATTTGAAAATGGAGAATATGGATCAATTATTTGCTAAAGTTTTGTTGGAGTACCAAAATATATTTAAATTACATCACCACAAATTATCTATAAGTCACTTGTCCCAATCGATAAGCAACCGAATATTATAGTCATCTTGTCTAATTATAAAGAGTCAAAGACAACATTTAATCATAATGGGGAAAAAAACCCCATGATCTTCACTCTTCTGGTGGAGTCGGACCTCCATACTCATGACGATTACCAAACGTATCATTTGCATAAAAAATCTATAATTCTGAGGAGTAGAGACCATAGGTGAGACATTCACATTGAGATTTTGCAAAATCACATATGTGGAACTAAGTCTAATACTAAAAAATAGTGGAAAAGAAAATTATGCAAATAAAAAAATTTAGGGAAATATAATATTTTACATTTTGCAATTAACCAAACTCAAGTATTTATAAAAACTTTTACGCTAGCCGTTAAGACACCCAAAAATCTTGTTTTATTTTGAATATAACCATTTTATTAAGCTATGCACCATGGTCTCCCCTAAATGGACCATCCACATACTCTGGCTTCCTTTGACAGAGTATTGCACATTTTAGCTATTTAAAACCAATGTATTTTAAATTCATCATGACATTATTATTGGTTTTAAATGGAAAAATGGTTAAAATGAATAGATCAAAGTTGTGATTTTAATTGATTAAAAGCATGAATTTCTGCTTGAATTCTACCAACTATTGATTACTGTGCATTCTAGTCCATAATTTTTCTTGCTTTCCATTATCATTTGCATTTGTACCATTGTTTTTCTTGTTCTTCATGTTCATAAAGTTTCTTGAGCTATCTTTCCATCTTTTGGGTTCAATTCATGAACCTCAAAAGATAGAAGCACTTCTTGCCATCTTTGAATGGAAGTTGCTCAAGCTAATTTTTCATTTGTGTTATTTTGTTGTTGAGTGTTTTCTTTTTTTTAATCTCCATCTCCATTTTTCATGCATACCATGGTTCATTATGTTCATGCCTTGTTCATACTTTGTCTTGAGCTTTCCCACCATTCAAACAATCCCAACTCAATCTAACCTCATACACAGCTACACCAATCACCCCACAAATCCACCAACTCATTTCCAACCCACCTAAATTATACATTAATTGAAAGGCTGCTTGTTTGGCTTAACTTACATCGGTTGGTGCAGCTAAATTAAGGTGAGGAACATGTGAAGAAGTTGGTGCAATCAAAGGCTGCTGCTGTCCATGCAAAGTTAAAGTCTAAAAAGGGAGGTGCCATGCATTACTTGACTTGTGGAGTTGGTGGTGATTATTAATGAAGAGCCGTGAATTGGAGGAATGAGTTTGCAATTTGGGGCAGCTATTTATATATATATATATTGCTGGATGTGAAAAAGAAAGAAGAACCGTGTTTAACAAAGAAAGGAGAAATCGGTGGAACATGTGTAAAGAAAACATGTATAAAGAAGAAAATATAGAGAAACATGTGTTGAAATTAAAATGCATGATGTGCTGGAATTAAAGTATGTTGTGTGCTGAAATTGAAGAAAACAAATTGAAGAAGTCGGTTGGAGAGGCAATGAAGAAACCGTGTATGAATTTGCATGAAGTTAGTCAAGAAGTTAGGCAAGAAGTTAGGCATGAAGACTTGGTTGTTTGGTTTGAATTAAGAAACCAATTGAATAAAATAAAAGAGGAGGAATGCAATGCAAGACACGGCAATTAAGAGAAATGCAAGAGGCGGCTGAATTGTGAAACAAATTGAGTGTGAATGCAACAAGAAGTGGCCGAAATTAAGGTGTGAATGCAAAAGGTGGCTGAATTAAAGTGTGAATGCAAGATTGAAGTGTGAAACCAATTGAATGAGAGATGAATTAGCCAAGATGTTCGGCTATAAAATGGGTGCACTCCGAGGCTTACAAAAAGAACAACTAGGACAACTCAAACTTAGACAAACACAACTCAACACACACAGTTTTCTGCTATGTACTTAAAAGAATTAGCTCCTTTTTGTTTTAAGAAATTTTGTTTCTCCTTTTAGTTTCAAAGCTTTGTTGTTTTAGCATTTTTATTAAGTGTATTAAGATTTGTTCTAGACTTTTATTTCATTAAGAGTAATACCTTAATATTAAGTGTGCTATTTTGTTTCATAAAGAATTGTTTTAGAAGTTCTAATTAATTGTGTTACCTTAATTTATTGCAAGAAAGGTTTGGTTTTAAGCTTTTGTTTTTGTTTTTGATTTTTCTGAACATCATACGTGGAGAGCAGAGGAATTGTTATAGAGTTTTTATTAAAGGTTTAGAGATTAATTTTCAAGAGTGATACGTGAGAAATTGTTCCTTTTTGTTTCTAATTTCAATTGAATAGTGAAAGGAAGTTTTCGTTTAGACTTTTCGTTCCCTATTTTATTTAACTTCAGTTTAAAGTTATAGAATACTTTTGAGTTTCTGTTTACTTATTTCGTGTTATTTATTTTTCTTACTTCTTTAAGTTTTCATTTAATAGTGATTACAACTGTTATGTGTTATTTTGAGAATTTGTGATTTAATTACAAAGATGAATTCTAGAATCTTGGTTTTGGGCATTTTCAATTTTCAGTTCATATTTTGTCAATTACTTTCTAATTTAGTTTAATTCTTAATTTAGTTTTATTAATTTCTGAGTTTAATTTATTAGTCCTTTACATTTCAATCCGACAATCAAAATCAAAAGACATGAATCTAGTCCATGACTAGTACCTTTTTCCATCTATTGCACATACCATCATTTTATTTTCTCTTTGTGAAGTTTTTCACATTTTTTCAACGAGTTTAATTTTAAGCAACTTTCCTTGAGGAGACGATCTAGGAATTTATTCCTAATTATTACACGACATCTTCCTGCACTTGGGATAGCATTAGTGCTACTCATTTTTGAGTGAGTCACTTCACCTATGACCCACTGGCCATAAACTACGTTGATATATATATATATATATATATATAGAGAGAGAGAGAGAGAGAGAGAGAGAGAGAGAGAGAGAGAGGGCCATACCAACATGGGGCAGAGGGCTAGGCTTTCATGGTGGCTACCTTCTATGTTCAGTGGCTTCTACGATGTGAGGGTGGCTAACAAGGTGTAAGGGAGAGTCGTGCTTGCTGTGTTTATGTGGATGGTTGCATACTGGATGTTGGATATTGGGTGGCTTACGACTGAGTATCCTTGAGTGAAATCAGGAAACTCCAATTGTTGTTTGATTAATGTCTAGTTCAGCATGTTTATAGGGAAGGAAATACGATAGCTCACAAGCTTACCTGTTATGCTTGGAGCTGATCAAAAAAATCATCAATACGAGGTAATGGATACTTATTCTTAATGGTCACCTTGTTGAGCTCTCGATAATCAATACACATTCTTAGGGTACCATCCTTCTTGACGAGCGGCACTGGCCCTCACCAAGTGAAGAACTAGGCTAAATGAACCCCTTATCTACTATCTCTTGTAACTGATTTTTCAACTCCTTCAACTTAGCTGGTGCCATACGGTAAAGAGCCTTATGCACAGGAGCCACTATAGATTCCAAGTCAATGGTGAACTCTAAGTAGCGAATAGAAGGCAAACTAGGCAAATCATTCGCAAACACATCAGGGAACTCCTCCACAACTAGGATATCCACTACCGACTTATTCAGAGACGATGTATGCACCACTTGAACCAAAAAGGCATCCACCCCACTAGCTAAGTCCTTCTTCGCTTGAATTGTAGATATGACTGTAGGTCTTGTCTTCAACTTGCTTCCTCCAAACTCTAGATAGTCCCTTCCAGGGAGTTGAAAACTGATTACTTGACACCGACAATTGATGCTAGCAAAATGCCAATACAACCTGTCCATACCCAAAATAATGTCAAATCCAACTACTTGAACACCATTAGATCCGCAACAAGTGTTTTCCCACCAAAGTCCAAATGATAGCCTAAGGCAACCTTTGAAAACCACAATGTATCTCCATTGGGTAATGCCATTATCAGAAACTGCGATAAGGGCTCCGTGACTAGGTTGCACATTCATGCAAAAGTGGCAGACACAAACAACTGAGACGCTCCAGAGTCAAACAAAGTACATGCATAAAAATCATAGAAACGATCTCTACTTGATGCAATCAAGCTACCACTAAAGCGCTGCCAAGACAAAACTGTAAATGATCCCAAGTCCATCTCTAGGAGCTCCCGCTTGGTCTCTCACCAAGCAACCACCTCACCTTGTAGCAAATGACTCGCACAGAGCACTTTCTGAGCTTCAGTACAAACACAGATCTCAAATGTCTTTTTGAGATCTTTAATCCACCTATTAGCTCGAAGTGGATCCTCCTCACCTAAGAAGACGAGGGTCCTACGGGCTAAGAAGCGCTCACAAGAGCACCCGATTTGTGTCTCCCTATGCTACACCCCCTGCGGCGACTGGAAGTTCTATTGGAGAAACTCTATCATTCAATTTTACACCCTAGCCATGGCATAATTTTCTTCACCTCGTGGCAATTCGTCCTCAGGTTCTCCCTATGGCATTCTCGATCGTACCATCTTCATGCCAAAGCGTAACCCTTAACTCCATTCTTCAACTCAACAAAACAAATTTCAAATTAAAGCTTAAAATTTTCTAATACTATACCTAGGTGACGTGTGGTTTACCTAGAGTCGAACCGCTTTGATACCACCTGTGGTGCCCTCAACCCCTTACCCCCCACGTGTGATTTGGTGGGCATCATGACACTAAGATGATAATTGTACGAATCATGCACCCCATCACCAAGTGCTTAGTGTGTACAACATGCAATAAGTGTGCATCAATAATAATCGCAGCGGTAAGATATGAATAGTAGGCAAGCTAAGTACAAGAAATATAAAAATAGTACAACAAAACAATTACCCACTAGGAGGTTATACAATCGTCCGACAAAATAAATAAAAGGGGAATTAAATCCCACGACAAATAAAAATAGCAAAAGCTCCAGCAATTACTCCTCTAGTAGAGTCGGTCCCTCTGGCTCATACTCTCTCTCTGCATCAAAGTCTATAGTTCCATGAAACGAAAGCGTACGTGAGAGTACCATAGTGAGATTTCACAATCTCAGCAAGTAATCAAACAAGCAACAACCAGGAGTTTAAAACAAACATTTATACAATGAACATAATTAATAGTCATATCGGGAAAGGAAACAAAGAACATATTCTACCCCTTTTTTTGAAAAGGACACCTTTTAACAATACATGCCAAAAATTCCATTGATCCAGACATTACGATTTATTACATGTACACCATGGTCTCCCCTCAAGTCCATCCATACATCCTAGCTCTCTTCACCAGCTCTGCGCTCGGCGTGTATTATGACTAGGCATCCTTTAGCCCCCACCAGC
Source organism: Carya illinoinensis (assembly GCF_018687715.1). Classification (NCBI taxonomy): domain Eukaryota; kingdom Viridiplantae; phylum Streptophyta; class Magnoliopsida; order Fagales; family Juglandaceae; genus Carya; species Carya illinoinensis. The sequence continues at coordinate 25,631,913 of NC_056767.1, forward strand.
GAGGGGCCACGATTCGTGTGAAGAGCGTTACCATCTTGATCGATCCCACTATTGCCCGATGATAGCCCAAGGGACGTCACTCAATTTATTATGCTCTTGAGTGACCAAAGGAACTCCATCGAGATAATGCACCATGTGGCTAGGGATCGTGATACGCACAAACCCACATGTTATAATCAGCACATACAGACCCAATTTCTAGTTCATACAACATGGCATAATACAGCATAGTTATATAATCAAAACAAATAACAATAGCAGAAACTGCGCAGATGCATGAGAAGAAGTATATTGGATGACATAGCAGATCATTCAACAAGCAAATACACAATACCACAACAATCACAATCATTCAGTTTCATAATTTCACAACCATAACTACACTTGTATTTCCATCCTTCATTTCTAGCCCAAGTCCCCAACCAACCACAACTATCGTATTATTTCCCAATGCTCCACTGGGCCCAAGGCCCAATGCAAAACCCAACCAAATTGCAGAAAAGTGTTAGTGGTAAAAATGTTATTATAATCCCAACGATTGCATTGGAAGATTACTTACAATACAGTCATGCAAATTTCTAGAAGATCGTGTGTGCGTCAGTCTACAAGTCCCTCAAAAATTAAAGGGTGAGCGTCATGAGGTGATGCCAAAAACAAGCAAAGCAGTGGCGGATCTGGGCAAGACAAAGGGCTTTTGGTGGGTTCTCACAAAGGGGATATCGAAACTAGGTTGCTTGTGGGTGGTTCAGAGAGATGCACTAGCGGAGCATAGCGGAGCAGAGGTGGGGATGGGCTATAGCTCTCGAGTTGGGAGAATTTGTGAGATAGAGATTGCGGAAAAGGTGAGGCAGGTGCTCGGGGTGGTTGCGCTGCCTTGAGAAGGCAGCTAAGGGCGACGTGATAAGACCCCAACAAAAATTGCCATAGGACAAGGTCCTAGACATGCGTGGACAACTGAGATTGGGCCACTTATGTGGTCAAGCCTAGCTTTGGAGGACTTTTCTAGGGGTCTAGTGCAAACCCTAGGGAGATTGAAGGAATGGCACGGGTCAATTGGAAGATGGCTCACATCTTTCCATTTGACTAAGCTATGGCTCATCCTTGATAGCCCATTGACACGGCTGTTGACATGCCCTGACAGCCCCACGGGCCTTGCCTTGACACTATCACTGATATGCCTTGATAGCCTCATGGGCCACCAACATGCCCAGCAACATCAGTATGTCCAGTAGCCCATCAGCACGCCCATAGGCCCCATGGCACGCCCCTAACAGCACCACCATCATGCCATGGCTCTTGCCTTGGCACATGCATGACAGCCCTACAGACATGCCATGGCACGCTCACACCATCCAATGCACGACTCCAGCCCGGGCCTTGCAGGAAAGGCCATTGGCATGCCCACCAGGCATGTCATCTAGCGTATGGCTCCAGCTCATGCCTTGTAGCCCCAGCACCCAGACCATCAGCTTGGGCCATGCATACTCATCACCCTAGCCACCAGCCAGGGCCATGCAGGACCAATGCCCAAGCCACCTATCTGGGCTTTGCAGCAGCACGGCACCACCATGTGCCCACCATTAGGCCTAGGCTTGGCACCATGCCAAGTCACGCACAGCGCCATGCCGTGCCCACCACTAGACCAATGCATGGCACCATGTCATGCCATGCAGTCATGCCATCTAGCAGACCCATGCGTGGCACCATACCATGCCTAGCAATGAGCCATGCACTACCCAAGACGTGCCAACCATCAAGCCATGCATGGCATCATGCCATGCACATCATGAGCCACCATGGCCCATCCATGGGTTGTGGCATGCCACGGGCCACCATGGCCCATCCATCACTATGTTATTGCTTTTAGTTTATTTATTTATTTAATTTATTTTGCTAGGGGCCTTTTGTGGGTTTCCAATTTGTAAGCTCTATAAATAGGACCCTTAGGCATTTCATTTGCATCTTTTATCATTTTTGGCATATTTTCCTTTGTGGAACTGTTCGGTGTGTTCTTGTGAACACTTTTGGTGCTTTTGCACTTGGGCTCTTTTAGGTGCAATTCATGAATCCCAAAGAGAAGATCATCACCTTGCAATTCATGAATAGGTAGTGATTCTTTTATCTTTTTCATCACCGTGCAATTCGTGAATTGGTGGTGAATTATTTATCAATCTTATGAGTATTTTCCTTTGTTCATTCAATTACCTATCTTTGTTCTTGTTTATTTTCCATTCAATCTTCATATCATCCATTTATCAATCTTTTTCATATTTCCGTTCTCTATTCAAAAATTCAAAAATACTTTTACATTCTTATATTTTCTAGTTGTTCATATTCTTTCTTGCATTTTCTCGCATATTAAACATAACCAAAGCCATATTATTCTTATTCTTGATTTCTCAAAATATCTACAAATACCAAAAAGAAAGTCTTCATCTTCCCTCGTTGAGTTGTTATCCTTTGTGTTCATATTGTTCATGGCTGTTCTTTGTATCCTTCCATCGTGTTCATTATTTCTCTAGTTTTAATCCATTATCCAAACACCACACGCATACCACCTTGTTTCTCATAGTCCATATTCGGACAACACTTCCCAAAGCACCTTCCTTTCATTTTCTACAAACCCTAGCCGCCCATCACTATCCATCTAGGGAATTCCTAAACTTTAGGATCCCAAATTGCCTTTCCCTTTCCTTTCTCCATTTTTGGTGATTGGTCTTACTCACCAAGTTTGATCCCTAAATTCTAGGAGACATCTTAAAATTTCTCAATCACCTTATCCCTCCATCCCATCTTGCTTTATCAAATCCCTTCATTCTAGGGATTACCCTAGAATCACTCAAACTTTAAAATCCCTCACTCCATTCTTGCCTTAGCCAAAATACCCTAATCCCTAAATCATTTCCTACATTTTAGGAACTCATCTTTCATCTTCCAATCCATCCAAATTCAAAATACATCCATTGCCTTAGTCAAACTCCAAGTTCTAAATAACTCCCATTGATCTTATCATTTAGGATCAAACCCTAGCCACCTTACCCATCATACAAACCCTATCTTCTATCTCCAAATCCCTACACTCTAGGAACAACACTAGACTCATTCAAACACCATCCAACTTCATCCTCTTACCATATTCAAATCGTACCTTCTTCATCTTATCTTAGCCAGTCCCTATAGTCAAGGAGCAACCATAAACTCTTTCAAACACCTTCCAAACCCTAGCAACTCATCCAAGACTCCAACCCTAATACATCAGTTCTCAATTTCGTAATCCCCTTTAGCCACCACTCAAAACCCTAGCTACACTTCACCATACCAACCCTAAACATCATCCAAGTGGTGCCAATATCAAGGGCAACCATCAAGTTGTTCCACATTGCATCAAACACACAAATTCAACACTTAGATCACCCGAACTCGTTATCATCATCAAATCCATCACTAAACACTATACCTTCATTAACTTAGGAACCCTTCATTGCCATATCCTAGCCGAGACCAAGCAAGACAACGAGGAACATTCAGTCATCATAAGGCGACGCGAGACCCATGGACCCCTAATGTTTGGCGACTAGACTGAGGTCCCCAACACGATGGCTCATGGTGGTGGGCTGTGAAAAATTCACCTAAAGCCTTTGGGTTCTAGGTCTAAGGGTGGAAAGCTCTAGATCTATGCTTAGAGAAGGCAAGGGAAGGATTTCTAAGATGCTTCGAAGGGGTGGAGAACTTAGCCTATTAATAGGCCGAGTTGGTGGTCTCTACCATTGCAGCAACAATTGCGATTAGGGGTGGTGGAAGGCGTAGGGTCTGCTAGAGACCCATGCTGGAATGCAAGCATTGGTCTCCAGCGGCGGTGATTCATTTCTGTGAATAAATTTGCCATGGGTTGCAGAGAGGAGGGGAGAAAAAGCTACGTTGTAGGCTCGCGGATGGGGGTTGCCAAGCGGTGGTGCAAGCCAGTGGTGAAGGGGCTCGCAGTAGTGGACATATGGCACGGGTTGGCTGGCTACAAGGGGGGGCGATGCAAGGGAGAGGGTCACGGGCTCAATAGAGTGAAGAAAAAGAAGAGAGAAAGAAAGAAGAAAAGAAAAGAAGAAGAAGAGGGGCCACATCGTAAGGGGAATAAGATGGAACCCTAAATGGCACCATTTAGGGCATAGGGGCTGGGCTCCCCTCATGCACACGATCGCTGGGCCAGGCGCGCACACACACCCTTGGCCCAACATAAGACACAATCAGCCACCAACACGAAGGCCTAAATGGAAAAAAGACCAAAACAAATAAAAAACAAGACAATGAAAATATAAAAAGAGCACATTTAAAAAAAAATACACGACGACTTAGTAATAATAAATTTAAATCAATAAAACCTAATAATAAAAATAATTTAAAATAAAGGAGCCGCCAACAAATAATAAATAATAAAAAGTATGAGAAAGGGACCTCACACGCACTTGGCAACCAATTACAGCCTCCCAATTATCTGACCAACCAACATCAGTGCCACAATCATCTCAATCATGAATCATGCAGCCTTCTCATCCATTGATGACAAGGAAAAAAAATTTTTGTTTCCATCCTAAGCTTTTCCCATATCATATGTATTAATCCACTAAATATCCTTTGCATGGGTTTCTTGCTGCAGCTACATGTACCAGTAGGGCCTCGATCTTTTTTTCTCAACCCCTCAAATACACGGAGTGAAAGCAAGCTATGCTTGACGAATTCAAGGCACTGTAGCCAAATGGCACATGGGCTTTATTGTCCTCGATCTAGCCACAAGTAGGTCTTTCAAGTAAAACACAAATATGATGCATGGTTCAGTACTAGACCGATTTTGGGAAGTGACACTATTATTGGTTTTAGATAGAAAAATGGTTAATAAGTATAAATACGAGTTGTGATTTTTAATTGATTGATATCATGTTTATGCTTAATTTTATAACTATGATTTAATGGGACAATATTTCCTCACATATATAGTCTATTTTTGATAATCTATTTTTCTTGTAATTTATTTTTGAGTGTTATTTCTTTCTTTTTATTTTTAGCTTAAATAAAATTCAAATGGGATCCGGTTGGAACTTTTGATCAAAAGTGCATATTAATTGAGAGGAATGAAAAGAAAGAAGCGATGTACTTGGACAGTTGAAAAATAAGACAAAATGAAGAATCAGTGGTTATTTTCTTCCTTTGATTATTCAAAATGCATGTGATCTTCATGGTTGAACGAAAATTACTGAGGCTTGAGAATTTTTGGTGGTGCAACATTAAAGTCATACAAAGGGGCTGAATTACGGCAAAAGTGAAAAGAGAAATGAATTTTCGGTAGAAGTGTGAATGTAATTGGGCGGCTGCTTGTTTGGCTTAACTTTCATCGGTTGGTGCAGCTAAATTTGATAGGCAAAGCAGAATAAAATAAATTTGGTGTCGGCTGGAATTAAGGTGAGGAACATGTGATTGATTGGAGGGCTACTTTTGAAGTGTGAAGACGTGCTTGAGTTTTCAACCAAGTGTGAGTTGGTTGTTGAAGATGGAATTCGGCTGGGTTAATTTTATTGAAGATGGAATTCGGCTGGTTAATTTGATTGGAGGAAGGGCAGCACCAACTTGAAGCAAAGAAGAGCCGTGTGGGAGTTTTCAACAAGGGAGACGTGCTGTTTTTTTGTGTGTGCTGAAATCAGAAATTGAGGGGAGATGTCCAGCTGTTTTAAACGAGAGACATCTGGACCTTTGGCTATTTATTACTCGATTAAAGGAATTGTGATTGGAGGAGGACCGACTAGAAGCACCTATATATATATATATATATATTGCTGGACGTAAATGAGGAGGGTAGCAATCGGTGGGTGTAGGATTTGAGGGACAGGTTACATGGGGGATAGAGAGGAGTTGAGGTGTGTTGGTCATGAGTAGAGAGGGAGAGAAGAGATAGTTGTGTCGGTGCAGATTATTCCTCTATGAGTTAAGAGTCGGTCAGTGCATAATTGAATAGGTGAGAGGTGATTTGCTGGAGTTAAAGGTTGGAGAGAGGGAGAGTGAGACGTGGGAAGAGATATAGAGAGAATTACGTAAAGGTGATTAGCTGGAGTTAAAGGGAGACGGCTGGAATTATTTTTTCTTGGAGGAGTGTAGTCGGTTTGATGTAAGTGAGGTGGAGTTTGCTAAGAGTAAAGACCCATTGAATCCGTCGGTCCTAAGCAAGTAAAAAGAGAGAAAAGTCATGATGGCCAGACCATTAGTCGGTGGGGATTTATTTTTCTTGATGAAGGAGGTGTTGTGCTGGAATGAGGGACCAGTCGGTGGGTGCAAGAGTTGAGAGAAAAGTGTAGGAATCGGTTTAAGGTGAGAAGAGAAAGAATTAAGAGAGGTCGGTTGGAATTTTCTGGGGTTGAAAAGAAATAGGTGGAGCTATTTAATTGGTTGGGATTTATCTTGGTTGATGGTAGAAGGAAGGAATCGGTGAAGAGAGGGGGTTGAAGGGGAGTTCTTGCCCAGCCTTGCTAGCTTCATTTCTATTTTCTGCAGTTGAACAATGACGTGGATTTTATTCTCTCAATATCAACTGGATTCCAAATTCTGTTATTTCTAAATTGTTGCCTAGTATTTCTTGTATTTCATTTTAGTTTTCTAATGAATAATATTTATATGATTTCTATAGCACGTATAATAAATATGATTGACTAAATTTCCATACTAAGGTTAGAGGTAAAGTTTAATGATTTAAATATTGTTTTCGAATCCACGTAAAATTTATTCTGCGAGCTTGATCGATTGAAGGATTTTATTGGATATTTTGATTATCTATATACTCATCTTGATTCATTGTGATTTCCGAATACAGTGAATGCTTGAAAAATCCCTGTGGTATTCAAATTGATTTGTGAATGTTTTAATCATCAATCGTTCACGCTCAATCATAAGCGACTATTTTTCTTGATCTTAAATGCTAAATCTTCCAATTAAACGGAATCATTATTCTAATTTAATTGAAGTAAATCGATCGGAAACAATATCATAAATTATTAAACGGATCCTTGAAACCTTAGTCTTTCTCCATATTAATTCATTTTATCATTTTAGTTTGATTCAGTTATTTTATCAAATTTCATTTGATTGCACGTTTCTTTTAGTAATTTCGTTTCATTGTCTGAATTTATTTTCTTTATCACAAAAGTCAATCTCTGTGGATTCGATCCTGTAAGATACTACAACACCTGTATATTTGCAGGTAAAACTGTACTAAATTTTTGGTTTATTAATTTAAGTCAGAATTTAGGCGCAACATAAATCACTAAACAATTAGCTTGTACAGTTTATTAATTGATCATGATGTAATTTTCTCAACGTCAAATTCATATGATCAGTTTCATTTTCTTAATGGTCGGTCACATATATTAACTTCTAACAGAAAAGATGCAGGCGCATCGGGTGGCTGTCATATTCGTACCTCGTGCGCATGCATGCATGCATTCTTCTTTGTCTCAAAACCGGGATCAAGTCTTTTGTTTTTTACGTGTCTCTCTGTCGTTGTCTCACTAAACCTTCTTTCCTGGCAGTTTCTTCGTCTGTTAAGATTTGATCGTCGACATCATGTCAGGTCGCTTAATTTTTAGTCATCTCAATCGCTATAGTACTCGAACTTTGAATGTAAAGTGTCAAGTACTACTTTTGTTGAAAATTTGTGCAATTTTAATAATTTGGAGTGCAAAGTGTAAAACTTGTAATAATTAGAAATTCCTACAAAAAACTAAAGAAATAAAGGGTCACGGTTGCGACTTAAATCATTTGAATAAAAAAAGAAAGACCAAGCGAATTGTCATTTAAGATTAACGCAAGTTCATAGAAGACGCGTTCGACGTTCATAACTAGCTCCTGCATGCATGCATGCATTCTTCTTTGTCTCAAAACGGGACCAAGTCCTTTTTTTTCTTTTTTTCTTTTTTGTCTTTTTGTTTTTTACGTGTCTCGGATTTTCTTCCTCCTGTTTAGATTTTTAGTCATCTCAATCGCTATAAATTAAACTTGAACTTAAATGCAAAGTGTCAAGTACTTTTTCTGAAAAATTGTGAAATTTTAATAATTTGGAGTGTGATATCCCTTTTTACGTGTGTTTTTATTGAATGAGTATTTTAATTAAATTAAAATATTGGTTCTTTTATTTTAAATTATCATATTTTAATTAGATTTATTTAATTGTGAAATTTATTTTGTAGAACTTTTTTAATATTAATTATTGTTTTGAGTTTAAATTGATGTTTAATTTATTTTAGTTTGTTTTCGGATTTAAAATTTTGTTGTTAGTATTTACTAGTTATTTATTATATTTTAGTTAGATGTGGTGTTTAAATTATTTTATTCGTTTTATAACTTTTAAAGTTGTTTTTATCGGATCAGTTTCTAGACTCCAGAGGTGAGGACTAGACCTCATTTCTTTTCCCATCTTTTCTTTTTCTCTTTTTGTTTTTCTCCTTTCTCTTTCTTCTCTCTTTTTCTCTCTTTTTCTTCTTTTTTCCTCCGGTTTTCCTCCCGCACGCACGTAATGGATCACTTGTACGTTGGAATGATTATTGGTTTTGACTAAGGATGCTTGAGATCAACACGTGATAGTGGTGAGTTGATTGGAGTGTTCAGTCAAAGCGTGTTACTCAATGGAATGTTGGTTGGCAATAATTGTTATGGTTACCTTCAGGAATTAGTTGGGAATTGAGGTCGTATAGGAATATAAATTTCTGGAGGCTACACTCTACTTTGGAGATCGAGTATCCAATTGGAAGAATTATGAACATTGTTATTAATTTGGAAAGATATTGTTGGGTTGTCATGTGTGGTGTATAATAAAATCTTGAAAGTTGAAACTTAGGCATCAACGGTGGGTAGCATAACTATATGTATGAGGTAATAAAGCATTAGGATCCAAGAGTGTTGTTCAATAGTTTTTGATGGATTGAAGATTTAAATAGTATGGCCTATCTTAAGGTTTATTTGTGATGTGCGATTGAAGGAATTAGAAGTTTTAATACTAGAGTTTTGAGGGTACAAGCATGTGGTGAATTATCAAGAGCGTTTCGATTATGTCTAGGTGGGGGTCAATGGTAGTTTATAGTGAGTTTAGTCTCCGCTAGATTAGATGATATTCAGAATATAGGTAATGAGTTTGAAAGTGTGGGTTGTCGGATAGAAGTTATAGGCGCTCTTGTTAGTTGGCCCGGAAGAACTTGAGCCTTTTTGGATATGTTCCTTATTTTTTAAAAGAGACAAGTGTATTTTGGGATGATATTATGTGTTTTCAATTTCGGGCATTGAGGTTGATTAGTATTCATTTCTGTCATCAGTCAATGGATGTATTTTTGCGGAATGTTGATTTTAATTAAGGCAGCAAGAGCCAAATGAGGAGTGAGTGATAATTCATGGTTTTTGGAAGTATATTATTTTCTATTGAAGTGTGGCAAAAGATTTTCTTGTTTTCAGGTGTTGAGTTAGCTTGTACTGTTGATTTATGAGGACATAGTCTTTTTGCATTTTGGCAAGTTATCAGAGTGCACACGGAAGCATGATTTTTGGAGATAATTAGGTATTCAAAGTTTGTGCTAATTTTGAGGAATTAGTAGTGATTCAAAATTTTAATGGAAGATTAATTGAAATTTTAATGGAAGATTAATCTTTTGGTTTTGCAATTTATGCTTATTGATGGTTTACTTCAGAAGTGACTAATAGGTTACCAACTTGTGGAATACAATAGAGGTTTAGAAGTTTTTTTTTTTTTTAAGCATAGGAGTCGATCGAGATTAACACAATTTATGGTATGAAGATAATAACTATTGAAATTTACTGGGTGTTGTATTAAGGTTCTTGTGGAAGTGGAGATTTCAGTTTACATAGTCGCCACGTGATGGTCACTGAGAGACTAGTGCAGGAATGATGGAATTGCTTATAGGAGTAGACATGAGAGAGAGAAATATCCTTAATTGTTTGGGTGTTAATAATGGTATGTTTCTCCCAAATGTGTTCAGAGTTGTATCTTGTATCCTGCTTTGGCAATGATGTTTGACCTTACAAATTTCGAGGATGAAATTTATTTTAAGGGGGGAGGATGTGATACCCCATTTTTACGTGTCTTTTTATTGAAGGAGTATTTTAATTTAATAAAAATATTGGTTCTTTTATTTTAAATTATAGTATTTTAATTGGATTTATTTAGTTGTGAAATTTATTTTATAGAGCTTTCTTAATATTGATTATTGTTTTGATTTTAAATTGTTGTTATATTTATTTTAGTTTGTTTTTGGATTTAAAATTTTGTTGTTGGTATTTACTAGTTATTTATTATATTTTTACTAGATGTGGTGTTTAAATTATTTTATTCGTTTTATAACTTTTAAAGTTGTTTTCGTCAAATCAGTTTCTGGACTCCAGAGGTGAGGACTGGATCTCATTTTTTTTTTCCCATCTTTTCTTTTTCTCTTTTTCTTTTTCTCCTTTCTCTTTCTCCTTTCTCTTTCTTCTCTCTTTTTCTTTCTTTTTCTTCTTTTTTCCTCTAGTTTTCCTCCCTTGCGCACGAAGCCTCTCTCTCCTCCATTTTCGCCGTTTGCCTTCAACAGCCCAGAATCGTCCAATACCGCTGCCGTGTACTACACCACCCACCCAGATTTCTTCCCCTCCAACCAGTGAATATCCCCACCAAATTTCACCTCCATCTGAGCCACCGTTAACCGCTACGAGCTCCTCCAAGTCGCATGACTTTGGGGCCATTTCGCCTCCATCGTTCCACCTCTGGCCACCATCTCTTCATAGCGTCATCATCGATCTCTTGCCGTCCTAAACCACCCATTTTCAGCTCCGATCCATTGCCGGAGCATCCCACATGACCACACTTTTCGTTTTGGATTTTTTGGCCTTCCACCGCCATTTCCTCCGCCACCCACGGCCAACCCTCACTTCCACTGGCTTCATAAACACCTCTAAACCATTTCCTATCAATCTCAAGTCTTGGTTCATCCCCATTCAAAAGTGGGTATTTTACAACCCACGGCCACAGTGTTTTTACACTGTTACGTTGTTTTTTCTTCACTCTTTTCAGCTCGTTGATCCTTTAAAAATTATTATATAGCGCTGTAAGTATTTTCCAAACTTCATTTTAGATTTAAATATATTATTGCTTTAACAATAATTTTGTGACTGATTGGTTATTCCAGACTGAGTCTAAAGAGTCGGGGGTTGGGGGTCGGTTGGATTTGAGGATGGAGTTATTTGGTTTTTGTTGATGTTGAGTTATGTTGGATAAATTTTTTCTTGAGGTTTGCATTGCATGGTTCATACATGTGCATGTGTTAAATTGAGAAAAACTGGTTTTATAAGTGTAAATGGATTTTCGGGTGCGTGTGTATCACGACCCCAAGTCGGGATGGGGTATTATCTCGGTGGAGCTACTCTAGTCACTTGGGAGTGGATAATACTGAGTGACATCCCATTGGTTGTCGCTGGGCGACGACCGGATCGCACGATACAGTAACGCTGTCGTGTCGACTCCGTGGTCCCTCGGTTGGCGGGGTCTAGAGGATGGCCTAGTTCAGGTACGCGCTGGGCGCGATACTGGGTATCGCTCGTTTAGGTGTCATATGCGTAGTCATTATCTGCGGTGTGGCACAGGAGCCAGAATGTGCAGATAATCTCTAGGGGAGATCATGGTGCATGCATTAATTTGGAACTGGTTTTGGATACTGGATATATATAGACCATTTTCTGGGAAAATGTCGAGATTTTTATGAGGTTATTGTGATTAATTTTCTGGAAAAATGGTGGTTTTCTTGGTTTGGGCCATTATCTGGGATATTGGCAAGGACTTGTTTTAAAGGATATGTTTTGGGCCAAAATGGGATTTTGGGCGTACGTGGAAAATTGTGGATTTTGGGACATGTACATTCAACATATTTTCATCTATATTGTTGAGTGTAATATAGTTTTATCTTATGGCGTTTAAATTATTACTTACCTGCGGCACTATTTTGATACCATAGATTTTGATGCAGAGGTTGAGAAGAAGGAGGCTGAACCCGAGGAGGCGGTTTCGCGAGAGTATTGACTTGGAGTTTTTTATGTTAAAAATTATCTCTACTAGTTTTTATGTCTTGTAATTTGGTTTTGAAACAATATTTGAGACTTGTAATATTTTATTATATGTGATTTAAGCGGGTTTGTATTTAAACAAAATTCTGATACTTAGTTGTAAGACTTTTACTATCCACTGTGTGGTTTTATTGTACACTTGTTGCGTATACACACACTTGGCACTTGGCGATGGGATGTGTGACCCGTGTTGTCATCATCCCGACACCTCGGTTTCCACATGTCTGTACGTGAGAGTTGGGGGTGTCACAGGTGGTATCAGAGTAGTTTGGCTCTGAGTAAAACCATATGTCCCATAGATGGAGTATCAGAAAGTTTTAAAAGGTTGAGTTGAAATTATTTTATTTATTCAAGTTGAATTGTTTTAATTTAATTTGATTCTATTTTTTTTATTTGAAATTAATTTATTAAATTTGAATTTATTTGATTTAATTCCATTTGATTTGGTTTGGTTTGGTTTATTTGATCTTATTTAAATTGTAAGTATGTTGTTTTATTTGTTTTATTTATTTCAATCTATGTTATTTTATTTAATTGATTTATTCCTAATTTTATTTATTTTGTTTTAATTTATTTTGATTTGTTTTGTTCGGAGTTGAAAGTGGGGTTAAGGGTTACGCTAAAGTAGGAAGGTGGTATAATCGAGAATACTATTATTAGGCATGAACATTTAGTGTAGTTGGCTTGAATTCTTAGCGATGTGGTTTGCTTTTATGATGTTGAGGTCTGAAGGGAATATCATGGTTTAGGCAATCTTTGTAAAGTAGGAACTCACGTCGCAGTGAGGAGGGGAAATAGCTTTAAGTCGTTTAAGATGATCGAAGTCTTAGGTTTTGTAAAATTTATGTAATAAGGCTATAGAATAGGAGAGTATAGGTTCAATGAACTTTAAGGATAGGTTTAAGAGAATTTTATCTAAGGTTTGAGGCTTTATAGATTTTAGGAAATAAGATTATGGTAATTAAGGTGTTAGGTTTGACAAGCTTTGGAGGAAATAATTAAATTTCAAGTTTTAGATTTCGTTGATTCGGATGAGCAAATTGGTGGCAATTAATAGGGCTTTAGAATTTAAAAGTATTTAAGGTAAATGTTTTGGATTAAGACCATCAATCTTGAGGATTTCAGAAAATGATTTAGTATTGATTGAGCTGAATTATTACATTTTCAATGCTTTTGGAACCAATATATATTAATTCTTTCATTACTTTATCATTGGTTTTATATGGAAAAATGAATAAATCAAAGTTGTAATTTTAATTGATTAAAAGCATGAATTTCTGCTCTATTTTTATCAACTGTTGATTAATATGGATTAAGGTATAATTCACTCGAGCGGCCGCTTCTGGTCGCTCGAGCGAAGTCAGGCAGATTCAAACGCTCGACTTCCGCTCGATAGTGGGCTCGAGCGAGTTTTGGGAAAATAGATCGCTCGAGCGGAGGCATTTGGCCTCTCGAGCGAATTCAGGTAGAGTCAAACGCTCGATGTTCGCTCGACAGGCCGCTCGAGCGAACTTAGGCAGAGTCGAACGCTCGATGTTGGCTCGACACTCCGCTCGAGCGAATATCACATTTTTACAGATCAGGGTTTATTCCGCCGTCAGAGTATATATATGTTTTCTTTACATCTTAGGACGACACTTGGCTGGAAAAACTCGGTTTTGGGTAGAGAAACACTTAGAATTCATTTTTTCATTAATTTTCATTCAGATTCGGAGAGGAGGATTCATACAATTGATCACTCACTCACACTGCAGCAGATTGAAGAACTCCTTGAGGGGTCCAATTGCCACTGCAGCTCAGCCTCCTCCACCGCTTCGAATCTTCATCTCCATTCAACTGGCTTGATCTTTTCAATTCCCTACTTGCTATTTCATTTCAGTTTTGAGATTCTGAATTATTTTAGAGAATTTTGATTTAGACGTTTGAATAATTTATTTGTTATTCATTTAATTCGTGTTATTTATTTTTATCGTTTCGTTAAGCTTTCAGTTTAGTAGTGATTACAATTACGGTGGTTTAATTTGAGAATTTGTGATTTGAATATAATGATGAACCCTAGAACATTGAATTTGGGGTTTTTCAATTTTCAGTGCATGTTTTGTCAATTACTTCCTAATTTAGTTTAATCCTTAATTTAGTTTTATTAATTTCTGCGTTTAATCTATTAGTCATTTACATTCCAATCCGACTATCAAAATCTAAAAACATGAATCTAGTCCATGACTAGTGTCCTCTCCCATCCTTTGCACATACCATCATCTTATTTTCTCTTTGTGAAGTTTTTCATCCTTTTCAACGAGTTTATTTTTAATCAACTTTCCCTGAGAAGACGATCTAGGAATTTATTCCTAATTATTACACGACATCCTCCTACCCTTGAGATAGCTTTAGTGCTATTCATTTTTGAGTGATTCAAGTATCCATTAATGTTTTAGATTTTGAAAGCTTTGTGAGTCGATTGTTCTATTATGGGTGTAAGTTCATTGATCTTAGAAATTCTAGAAGATGATTCTTATTTGATTTAAGGTTTTAGAATTACAGACTTGAAGGACCAAATTATAATAAGAGTTGAGTTTTTAGTTTTACAGACTTGGTGTGCTAGCTTGATCTACTCTGGGGAGTGATTAGTTTGCAACCATTAAAATCGAGTTGATCAGAGTTGAGTTATTGATATAAAACTCCTAACGGAGAAGATGGCGCACGGCCTGGTGGGCTAGGTCAGTACTGTCCAATATTGATCCCACCTCCATTTACTTATTTGAAGTCACCGCCCACCTCAGCTGCCTCCCTCACGCTTGCGAGCCTCCACTGTCAAACCCAGCCTTCCCCTTGCGGCCACCTTCTCCAGCGCCCCGCCAAGGAAACCCACAGGTTTTCCTCCTTCCACAACTGCCAACCCCTCCTCAAGCCACCTCCAAGCCATCAGCAGCTCATACCTTCACCAGCGGTCCTTCTCTCCACTGAACCCAGCCTCTATCTCATCGCCGACCATTCCCACACACACAATGAGATGCAGAGGTTTAAACAACCCAGTGCCGTTGTGCACCACTGCACCATGTCACCATCACTACTATCAGTTCCCCTTCCACCGGTGACCTCCCCTAGCCGATCTCATGCCCCACCGTGACCCCTAGCCACACACTCCCTCTCACTCTCTCACAACCTCTCTCCACTTTTCATGGCCGATCTCCATTGTGCAGTGCCACCCACGGCCACCAGCCACCAACCCGAACCACCCATGACCCCTCTAACTCCTGAATACTCAACCATGACCTCCCTGTAGGTCCCCCTCCATTTTTCCTGTTTTAGACCCACGATCAGCCCCTTAAAACAGTGGCTCTGCCGCTACTTCTCCACTTTCAACATCACCCATGAACTTGCCCGCCCTTGATCTTTCAGAAATTACCTTTTAGTGCTGTAAGTAATTTTTCAAATACCTTTTGAGATTTAAATATATTTTGCACTAACAATTCTTTGTTATCTGGGTGGTTTTGCCAGACATTGAGTCCGAAGAGTTTTGAGGTCGGTTGGATTGGAGGATGGAGTTGCGTGTGAGGTTGGTTTGTGCTTGGTATTTTTATGTCTTTCTTGGGTTCATGTTATACATTGCATAATTGAGTGCATGTTCATGTATATATTTGAGTTCATGAAGGGGTATTATCTCGATGGAACTCCTCTGGTTACTCGGAAGAGTAATATACTGAGTGAGGTCCTTGGGATGGTAATGCTCTCGTGCCGACTCTGTGGCCCCTCTGCTGGTGGGGTCTAGAGGATGCTTGGCCACGAACGTGCTGGGCGGGAAAATGGGTATCGCTTGTTATAAAGTCACACGCACAGTCATTACCCGTGGTGTGGAGAAGTGAGCCAGGGTGTGTGGATGATCCCTAAGGAAGATCATGGTGCATACGATTTAAAATTAGATAATTGATTTTGATAAATGGATTTATGCGAACCATTTTTTAGGAAAATGATGGATTTTTATACTGGTTCATTTTCTCAAAAAATGGCGGATGATATTTTTATGGACCTGGTTTGGGCCAAAATGAGATTTTGGCGTGTGTTGAAAAATAATCATTTTTAGGAAAAATGATTTTTAGGTCTCATGCATATTTCATCGTTGTTGGTTACATTAATGTATTTTTATCTCTTGGGCTATTGGTCTATTACTTACCTACGGTACTGTTTCTTGATATTGTAGATTTTGATACAGATGAGAAAGCAGAGCCTGAGGATGCAGCTCCACCGTAGGAGTGATCGGGGATCACTTTCTCATGTTTTGGGATTTATTTCCCCTTTTTAGGTATTGTATTTTGGTTTTATTATGTTTTTATTAGACAAATGTAATATTTTTTGAAATGCTTGTATTTAAGCAAATTTTGTGTTTAACAATTCTGGTACTTAGTTGATTGACTTTAACTTATTTGTTGCGTCTTTTGTCTTACACATGTTGCATGTGCACACACTTAGCCTTTGTCATTGGGGTGCGTGACCCATGTTGTTATCATCCTAACGTCTCAATCTTTGCATTTTCGTACGTGAAAAGTTGGGGGCATCACATCCTAAACCTCAAAGGGGAAACCAATCTAGCACTGGTTCTATTGCTCTAACTCACCCAAAAGATCCAAATTTGAGCTCCACATGACTCCAAGTGAGGAATGGGAGAGAGTAGTGTGTATGTCTGGAAAAGCATACTCATAAAAGAGAAGGGAGTGATCAAGAAAATGTGTAAAATATAAAGAAAAATGAGGGGCAACATTTGGCTTGGCAGTGCCAACTCATGAAGAAAGAGAGAGCACATATTTGAGAGAAAGGGGGAAACTGGAGAAGAGAAAAGGAAAATTAGGGTTTTAAAGGGTATTTAATTATGTTACATTTTACAAGAAAAGTAGGACCATTGCTAATGTTATACTCATTATTTGCAATGACACTTTCGTTCAATTTTCCACTTATTTGCAAGGATTTAATTTTTCGTGGGAAAAACTTGTTATTTGCGAGGAGATGAAAATACCATTCCAAATACTCATTGTTTGCAAAAATGGTAAAACTTGTTATTTGCGAGGAAATGAAAAACTATTACAAATACTCATTATTTGCAACGACATTTTCATTGAAATTACACACTTATTTGCAAGGATTTAATTTTTCATTTGGAAAACTTGTTACTTCGTGGAAATAAAAAGTAACTGCAAATACTCATTATCTGCAAAAATAGAAAAACTTGTTATTTGCAAGGAAAATGAAAAAACCGTTGCAATACTCATTATTTGCAATGACACTTTCATTGCAATTATACACTTATTTGCAAGTATTTATTTTTTTGTTGGGAAAACTTGCTATTTGCAAGAAAATAAAAAAAAAAAAAAAAAAAAAAAAAAAAACCATTTCAAATACTCCTTATTTGCAAAAATGTGAAAATTTGTTACTTGCAAGAAAATAAAAAAAACCGTTGCAAATTATTAATTATTTGCAACGTTCGACAACTTCGTTACAGTTACACTCTTGTTTGCACGGATTTAACATTTCATTGAAAACTTGTTATTTGCCTAGTACTATTATTTGCAACAACCCTTATTTCATTGCAATTAAGTAATAGTAATGAATTTTCATTCGTTGTGAATAAGAATATACACGTATTACCATTTGCAACGAATTTTATTCATTGGAAATGCGTGTTTTTATTTGAAAAGGCCATTTTCATTGTAAAAGATCATATTGTTGGCAATAATATTCTGTCAACTGTAATCATTGCAAATGAAAAATACCAATAAGAATAACAATGAAAAAAAGTTTCATTGTAAATGCAACTATTTACAACCAAATATTTTAAATCATTAATGCAAATGATGCATTATTAGCAATAAAAAAAAATATAGGTCGCAAAAAGTCATTTATGTTGTAGATGTGCATGCATGCATCAACTTGAAATAATCTTTAAAAAATCACTGTGTTACAAGAGTACCATATATGCATTCATAGGTGAAAATTCAATGGTCCACTCAAATATGTTTTGGTAAACATTTCATGTATGAACGTATTGTTTTAAACTGTTATATATAGAAGCGGTTTTGGTGTTTTTTTTTTTCCCCATGGAAATGGAAGCGAATAATTATAATAATCAGATACACTCCCTATATATATGAGAATCTTCTTAGGTATTATCTCATTACCCAAACATAGGTAAGGTTGTTTGCCAGGCAAGTGATCATCATTTACTCTCAATCATAGAAAAGGCCAAGAAATGTTTAAGAGCCATCTACGTGGATAAATTGTCTTCGCAATATATGGGCGTGGTCGACATATATATAATATACGTTATTGTCGATCTTAAGTTGATCTTTAGCAAGTCAACGAGTGATTGACGTAAAAATCACTAAACTATTGGCTTGTTCAGTTTATTAATTGATCATGATGTAATTTTCTCAAAGTCAAATTCAAATGATCAGTTTATTTTCTTAATGGTCGGTCACTGCACATATATTAACTTCTAACGGAAAAGATCCAGGCGCATCGGGTGGCTGTCATATTCGTACCTCCTGCGTGCATGCATGCATTCTTCTTTGTCTCAAAACCGGGATCAAGTCTTTTGTTTTTTACCTGTCTCTCTGTCGTTGTCGCACTAAACCTTCTTTCCTGGCAGTTTCTTCGTCTGTTAAGATTTGGTCGTCGAAATCGTGTCAAGTCCCTTAATTTTTAGTCGTCTCAATCGCTATAGTACTGGAACTTGAATGTAAAGTGTCAAGTACTTTTGTTCAAAATTTGTGCAATTTTAGTAATTTTGAGTGCAAACTGTAAAACTTGTAATAATTAGAAATTCCTCCAAAAATAAATAAATAAAGGGTCACGGTTGCGACTAATTTAAAAAAATAAAGACCAAGTGAATTGTCATTTAAGATTAACGCAAGTTCATAGAAGACGTTCGTTCGACGTTCATACCTCCTGCATGCATGTATGCATTCTTCTTAATTTGTCTCAAATCCGGGACCAAGTCTTCTTCTTCTTTTTTTTTAACAAGTTTCTCGGATCTATCGACATTGTCTCACTAAACCTTCTTTCCTGGGAGTTTCTTCTCCTGTTAAGATTTGATCGCAAAATCTCGTGTCAAGTCACTTAATTTTTAGTCATCTCAATCGCTATAAATTACACTCGAACTTAAATTTAAAGTGTCAAGTACTTCTGCGGAAAAATTGTGAAATTTTAATAATTTGGAGTGCAAAGTGTAAAACTTGTAATAGTTCAAGAGTGCAAAGCACTATTTTCTAACATTAATATAACTACAACAGAAACTGCTTCTTACGTGTAAATATTAATTTGAATATGATAGCCAACATGCATACATATGACATATGACATCTGTGGCCAGCATACTACATATGACATCATTATTTGCAAAAATGGGAAAACTTATTATTTGAAAGGGAATGAAAAGCTATTGCAAATACACATTATTTGCAATGACACATTCATTACAATTACACGCTTATTTGCAATGATTTAATTTTTTTATTAGGAAAACTTGTTATTTGCGAGGAAATGTAAAACTGTTGCAAATACTCATTATTTGCAACGACACTTTTGTTGAAATTACACAATTATTTGAATTTTGCAAGGAGTTAATTTTTCGTTGGGAAAGCTTGTTATTTACAAGGAAATAAAAACGAGGAAAACAGCTTGTTATTTGAGAGGAAATGAAGAACCGTTGCAAATATTCATTATTTGCAATGACACATTCGTTATAATTACACATTAATTTGCAAGGATTTAATTTTTTAGAAGAAAAACTTGTTATTTGCAAGGAAATGAAAAACCGTTGCAAGTACTTATTATTATTTGCAAAATGGGAAAACTTATTGTTTGTGAGGAAATGAAAAGCCGTTGCAAGTACTCATTATTTTGCAACGACATTGTCGTTGCAATTATACACTTATTTGCAAGGAATTAGTTTTTCATTGGGAAAATTTGGTATTTGTGAGAAAATCAAAAAACGGTTGCAAATATCTCATTATTTGCAAAAATGGAAAAACTACTTGTTATTTGCAAGAAAATGAAAAACCGTTGCAAATATTCAATTATTTGCATTGACACTGTCATTGCAATTACACTCTTGCTTGCAAAGATTTAACTTTTCGTTAAAAACTTGTTATTATTTGCCTAGTGCTATTATTTGCAACAACACTTATTTTGTTGCAATTAAGTAATACTAATGAATTTTGTTTACTAGCAAATAAGAATATACATTAATTTCCATGTGCAACGAATTTTATTTCTTGGAAAGGTGTGTTTTTATTTGTAAATGCCATTTTCATTGTAAAAAATATCGTTGGCAATAACAACGGGAATGGTAATGATTAGGTAATAACTAAGTAATGATTAAGTAAAAAAGTTGAAGATCAATTAAAATTATAAAGTATTTGTATTTGAATTACATTTAAGAAGAAAATAAAATGAGACGAAACCATCCCATCTTCCAAACAACCCTGGCCTTATCCTACTTCTGAAAACTATAAATAAGCCATATGCCCTTGTATAAAGTTCACAAGTAACATTTCTCTTGATCTTGATCAGTACTAAACCAAAGAATTTCCAACTATTCGTGCTGTGTACGTAGTAGACTATACTATGGCTGCAAATCATGAGGTGAGATAGCTGCATGCAAATTTGAAACCATAGACATGAACCTGACGAGCAACTGATGATCTCTCCTTCGATCTCACCCTATTTCGTTTCTCAAACCTCATCATGAGTTCTTCCCCAAAAGCTCTCGCGCTTAATTTGTAGTTGCCATGCAATCATTAATTGATACGTATTAATGTTTTTTCCTCAATTTCTTTTTTTCCAATGTTCATTTCATGTTATCATTTATCTTGTGTCATGAGCTTGTGGTGCTGTTTTCAGCTTATATATGTTAGTATTTAGGCCATCACATGCAGGCACTAGGAAATTCGATTTCACACTAGCTAATTCAAATGCATGATGTGCGTATGTAAATTATTAATTATCAAGAAAATGATTTAGCCTTTTGGGTGCCAATTGTACACACCTCAACAACAGTATATGTTCATGCGTGCAATCTCCGGTACTTATATATCCTAAAAAAGCTAAAACATTTCATTGTTCTTACCACTCCACCTCATGTGTGGTTTAGGTTTCCCTTTAATAAAGAGCTAGTCCATATATGCACACACCATGGAGAATGTTTAATTAAATGAGTACAAGAAAAACGTGTTTTTGTGACTATTATTTTGCAACCAAAATGACTATTTCCGCTCGTTTTCGTAGGAAATAGTCATTTTGGTTATAAAATAATGATCACAAAAACCAGTTCTCTTGTAGTTAATGGAGTGAAGGATAAAGTTTTTAATACCATGTGAAATCACCACTTGTACCTTCTAAAAGTATAAGCTAATGCAAATAGATAGATTCAATTATTTATATTATATTTTTTACAACCCCATTATAAACAGGCAAGACTAGGACATTTGCTCTCATACCATATTGTAAAATTATTTTTCCTTAAAATTGAAGTGTTTGCAAGAGAAGTTTTTACCAAAGTTTATGATCTGCATTAAAAAAAATGGAGGATTGATATTATATCTTCTTCAATCAAATCAGAATTGCATTTTGTTCTACGGAGGCTCCAACGTCGACTGGGTGAGCAGATTTACTGCGACAGCAAATAGGGTGGCTCAACATCGGGTCCTTCAACAACATGCGCTCAACATTTCCGTAACTGTTCTTGCGGTTGGACCAGACAACATAGGAGTGGTTCGACAGCAATTACCGACAAGGTACGCAGATGGGAGGCTAGTAGATGCTAACGACATATGCCAAAGTTTGTTAAATAATCAGAGCGGATCATGGGTTGTGCTGAGACAGGGAAATGTCATATTGCTCTCTGATGATGGGGGAATAATGCTGCAAGTCATGGAGAATTTTGATCAGCAGGAGCGCTGGATGCGTGACCTACGACGGCAAGGCGGCTTCGGAGGTAGTTTCATGAATTTCCATCGACGCCTTAATTAGTTACTTTCGTTGACGGGTGCTACATATGAATGGACTGCATGCAGCACTTACGTACCAAATAAAGATGGAAAGATGTAGTCGTATCTAAGTTTAATTATGTGTATCTTGTCTGCATGCCACTGGCAAGTACGTACGTATGATATATGCAATAAATCTGTGATGTCGTTCGCGTTGGGATCAATTTCTTTATAATTTAGTTTGTCTGGAGTCATGTATTAATAATTTGTACTGTTATCTTATATAATAATAATCTAGTCTATGAGTTTTAATTTATCCTGAGATTCTATATATACGGAAGCTGATCAAATAAATCATCACTCCTGATCATATATATATATATATATATATAAGAAATTAAGCATTTTACGCAGTTTGACATTAATTTTTCATGAGAGAGCCCCCGCTGGCTTTCGAAAACTCTAGATCAATTTCTTTGAAACACGCCCAACTCATTTTCTTGGCTTGGAGTATATATATATATATATATATATATTGATCAATTGGATCATGATGGTCTATTATTCTGAATTAAATAAACATTATTTAATCAATATAGACTAGAAATAGGACGAGATATATATAATAATACAACTATTTAATTATATAAAGTCATATGTATAATAGAAATGGGATTATTTAAGTTTTAGTATGAAGGGGTCAAAATTAAAGAATTGTGAGACACTACAAAAAAAAAAAAAGGAGTAGATTAGGCTATTTTTATTTCTGGCGACACTAAAATCGCCGGAAATAGTCACGAGGCTGATACTGATGCCATTCTGTTCCTCTGCGTGGATGATATAATTGTGACTGGTACTCATCTATCCTTTACCTTACTTGATCAACTCCTTGAAGACCAATTTGGCCATCAAAGACGTGGGCATGCTCGGGCATACTCCATTACTTCCTGGGTATTCAAGTTGATCAAACTTCCACTGGATTACTTCTCTCTCAGACCGAAAACATCATTGACCTCCTACATAGGCCCAAAATGGTTGGTGGAAGGCCTAGTTCCACTCCATTGGCATCCATTGTCACACTCACTCAAGGCCCATGGGGATCCTCTTGAAGATGAAATATAGTGGGCGCTTTGCAGTAGCGCACACTCTCTTGGCCAGAGAGAGCTTTCGCTCTCAACTCCCTATGCTAGTTCTGCATCAACCTCTCTCAACCCATTAAGTAGTAGCTAAACATGTTCTACACTATCTCAAGGGCTCCCTACATCGTGGTCTATTCTTTGGAAAAGAAACATTGCAGCTGAATGGTTTTTGTGACTCTAACTGGGATGGCAATGACACGACGTCTACCTGCAATGATTATGCAGTTTTTCTGGGTCCATATTTGGTGTCTTGAAATGCCAAAAAGCAATAAGCAGTGTTGCGGTCAAGTACTGGGTCCATATAAAATTACTCTATTTTTCTAAATTTGTTCAAGAATGGCAAGAGTTGGTGGTGATATTAAACTACAACTCACATTACAGAGGCTTTTAACCAAATGTTTATCGGTGATGATATTACCTAGCTAAGTCTTTTTGTGCCGGGAAAAAAAATAAAAAATTTCAATGCAAATCCAAATTTGAAAGTAAAATGCACATTACCGAGGCTTTAATTAAACCAAATGTTAAATTCCAGATCCATGTAGCGTGACCATGTCATATGGATCGAGTAAACTAGAGAGACTTTTTACAAATGGTATGTGACCGCAAAAATTATTTGAGCCTACGGATCCGAATCTTAAACCTTGGAGAGCATGTTCCTAAGACTACAGTCTAACACAGAGCCCATCCTTGGGGATTTTAACCAAATGATTTTAGATATTAGTTCAGATATAAATAATAATATTATTATTAGCACCATTAACAATAACAAAGAGAGAATAGAAAAAATAAATTATAAATATCCAATAAATAAAAATAAAATGATCATGTAGAACTACTTAGAAGTTCTATCTGCCTACTTGGCTATGCCTTTTTTTTTTCCCTTATGAATACCTATTTTAAAAAAATAAATCTAGGAAGTGAGAATGAGCAATATCCCAGACCTCCAAAATGAGTTATACTGCCAAAAAAAAAAAAAAAAAATAGAAATCATTTACTACAGATAATCAGCTCTGAAGAACAAGTATATGGCACCCATTCATGCAATTCAAGACCTAAAAAGGAAAAGTACATAGAAATATCACACAAAATACTACAACTAAGTGCATATTTGGGATTGCGGTAGGAAATATAGCTTATAACTTTAGGACTTAAACCTTCTAATTTAAATAATAAGTTTTACTATTAAAAAGTTATTTACTGTTTGGTAACCATATATTTAAAATACTTTTAAACATGTTACGTTTGTTTGAAAATAAATTAAAAAAGTACTTTATAAGGTAGAAATGACGATTATTTAAATTTTTAAAGATTATGATTGTATTCTTAAAAGTTTAAAAGTTGTAATTATTTTAAAGTTGTATAGATATTTTCGTCCATTGATAGTTTGTTTAAAATTTAAATTACATTTCGCATTATCCAAAAAAATACATTTACTTTTTAACTTATTTGAGATTAAAAATATTTTAATACGTAACGCCCAAACAAATTAATTTTTTCATTAAAAAACTTTTAAAAATATTTAAACAATTTTTAAAACTCTCACCACAATCCCAAACAAGCCCTACCAGTCATTCAAGCAAATTCTAGACTAATAAAAAAGGGAACAAAACCAAACCCCTAATAAGCAAGTCAAAAGCCTTGAGAGGGAAAAAAAAAAAAAAAAAAAACCTCACGTCTAGCTGTGAAGTTACCAGAGTTCCAGGAGGAATTTTTGTGGAAGCATTAAATAACCATTGCCGCCTAAATATACCAAAGTGATGGCACCCTCATCCTTCAATAGAAGCATGATGAAATATGCGCTCAAGGTCGAACAGCTAGAAAATAACCAAGAAACAAAAACCCCAATTGAGTAAAAATTAGAAAAACCAAAACTTGATAAGAGGAAGAATCGATGTGGTGTTGGGGATTACATAAAAAAAGAAGAATAGGGGAACTTACAGTGCAGGATCTCAAAGGAGCAGAGAAAGATGGTAAAAAGAAGAACTCTTTGATTAAACACCAAAAATTTGCTCGCACAAGATAAGTGGGCGGAATTTTGGGTGAAAGTTGAGCTCTCTGTCCAAGCATCTCTTTGATTAGAGCTCATGATCAACCATGCCCTGTGTCTCGTGACTCTCGTTCCTCCCTCCTCCCTCCCTCTCTCTCTCTCTCTCTCTCTCTCTCACAAAAGCAAATTGGGAAAGTAGATTTCCGGGCAACACTAGTGGACCGTGGTCTTCTTTCTGATTTGAAAATAAAAAATAAAAAATGAAAACTCCCAGGAAGCTGCTCGACTACCGAGGAAACCACCGAGAATTTATACTACAGTCGTAAATGTTTTTCTTTTTCTTTTTTCTTTTTCGAAAGTATTTTTTGATGTATTTAAAAAAGTAAAAATAAATAATAATAATAATAATAATAATAATAATAATAATAATAATAAAAAATAAACAAATACAAATCTTAAAAAGAAAAACCAAAAAAGCACGATTGGTATTATATTTTTTCAGATTTTCCGAACATAATAGAATTGTTGGATTAAAAAATGAGATAAGATGATTTTATATGAAAGTTAAAATTTGAAAAAATTAAATTAATATTTAAAAAAGTTAAATTATTTATTATATTTTATGTAAAAATTTTAAAAAATTATAATAATGATATAAAAGATAAAATATTTTTCAAATCTATACGAGCCTTAATCCATTAGAAATAGTAACTACTAATCAATATGGAAAAGTATAATTGCAAGCATAATTGTGCACTAATCTGTATATCAATATGATGTTATTGGTTAAAAAATAGATTTTATTGAAAACAGTTTTAATTTAAATTTTAAGTATGAATAAATCAGTATTGGTACACAGATTAGTACGCTATTGTGCTTGTATGTAGCAAAACTCAATCAATATTCAGTTACGTGACATATTTTAAATAATTTTTAAATTCTTTAATTTACCTACGTTAGTTTAAATATGTATAATATGAGAAGTTTGATTGAAAAAGAAGAAGAAGAAATTAATACGAATAGCAGCACTACTCAAACAAAAGAAGCATTGCAAGAGCACTTACAAAGAACATGAATTCCTCGATCCCCAATCTAAATTTTCCAGAAAGGTTTTTATTATTGTTGTGTACATTAATGATCATCTTTTGGTGGAAGACGAGGCAATGCAATCAGTAAATGAACATTAAAACAAAAGGGGAAAAACAAAGCAACATTGCAAAGTAGAGTTGCACACTGGCTTCTAGATATTATGGAAATGCTCTGAAAGGATGTCCTTCTCCTGATCAAAGAGTAATATCTCAACAGGGCAACCTCCAGTATCAGAAAATGGGTATAAATGCATAAAGATAAGCTACTTTCCGGCAAAGAAACGAGTATCAATTTTGAAGTCGAAAAAGGTTATGATTACTTCAGGTAAAGACTCTGTACTTCCACGCACATTTTTCACATAGCGATTGCATCTGTGTTCTGAAACATCTGCCAGCATCAAACAGGGAACAAATTAGTATTCATTAGACAGGTATCTATGGGGAAAGACATCCAAGTAGAAACAAATTAGTAATCACAGAAATCTGAAGTAATCACAAAAATATTGTTTTTTTTTTTTTAAATTCATTACGCTTTTATCAACCCTTTCTTGGGGACTCCATTCAATCTCCCAGTCTTCCCTTCGTTTGCTGTGGATCTCTAGGTTGATACAATACATGCACTTCATTTTTTTTTTTTTTTTTTTTTCAGTTCATTCCCAAGAAAACTGTTTAAGTTTGTTGTCATAATCCCTTCCCTTCTCTGTATTTACCAGTTAATCATAGGAGTAAAATTCATTGCGCCTTTTTTGAAAAGAAATAAACCTGAAAAAAGTGCAAAATGTTACCATCAGTATGCTGTTGAGGAGGAATATCTTCATCCGACCAGACTACATTATATGCTCCCAAGCTTGTGCAAAACTAACCAGACATGAAGCAATAAATAGCATCAATCGGATCTCTTCAATATCCACCTCATAATTCAAAGGTTATCAGAACACTCAAAGATTTGTATGAAATTTAACGCAAGGGACGTGGGATATCTTCCGCCTTTCTTGTCCTCCATCTTTCTTACAGCGTTCTTCCAATATAGGACAATTAAAGATAAAAAGTTGCAACAGTGAGCGAGGCAGGCCATTGTTTGGAAAGGACTTGAGCTTTTCGCACTTGTTGATATGAAGTTTCACGAGCTTTTTTAAAGGTAGGCCTCCCTTTGGAAAGGAGGTGAACTTTCCACAATTAGAGATAAACAGTTCTTCAAGAGACTCCAACTTTCTGAAGCCCAAGGAAGACAGGTGTTGTAGCTCCGGGAATTCTGAGATGCTGAGACTTATTAGAGAGGAAGGTAGCCTCATCTCTGGAAAGGACTGATGCTGACATCCTCCGATTTCAAGTTTAATAAGAGAGGTAAGGTTCTCCAATCCCCATTTGAGTATGTCATGAGTGAACTGGATTTGAGACATCTCAAGTGATGTTAGGCTAGTGAGAACATTGTTTTCCGGAAAGCATACAACAACTTGACAATTTTCTATTGTCAATTGTTGAAGCGAGGCGAGGTTGTGTACGCCATCAGGTAGGGCCAGCATTTTCTCACATTCCAATATCTGAAGCACTCTCAGGTTGGCAGGGATCAAGGATTCTTGGTACCAGGGGAACTCAAAACACTGACACCTTCCAATATAAATTTGAGCTAGACTGCTGAGAGAGTGTATACCTTGTGGTAAGGATTTAAGCTTTTCACAAAATGAGACGTCAATGCGTTCAAGAAATGAGTTTTGCTGTAAGCTCGTTGCTATTGACTCCAGCTTTGGACAACTTCCGATATAGAGGCTTTTAAGTGTTGCAGGTAATTCTCCACTTGATGTCAAAAGTTCCAAGGATGGACAGTCGTAAATTTCCAAGTACTCAAGAAGAGATGCGGCGTTGGCATCATCATCCTCCAGAAAAATCTTCATATTCTTGCATTTACTTACCATTATCCGCTCTAGAGTTGGAGGTAGCTGGCCTCTTGCAATATGCTCTAGCGAATCACAGTTTACAATTCGAATCAACTTAAGACAAGTGTTGTTGTACATCATTGCCTTTGGTAAGCATTCCAGGGCTATGCAGTTCTTGATCTCGATTTGTGTGAGCATGAGTGGCCCACCCTGTTGGAGTCGTTCTTCTACTTCCTCTGACACCAAAGAAACTAGTTTGGGACATCTATCAATGCGCAGATGACGAAGAAATGGAAAATGTGACAGTGATCTCATATCAGTTGACCACAAATATGTCCACTCCTCACACATAAAAATAGTTAGATCTTCGACCTTTTTCAGCCCAGCTTGCATGTCAAACCCTTCTGTTTGAGATTTGAATCTTGAGTTTTCAGAAAGAGACCTGATTTCTAATGAATTGAATTCAACCATACTTCCGCCCACCACTCCTTTTGATCCCTCAATTTCCACTTCACACAGATCTGGAAAGTTTGAAAGTGAGATGAGTAATTCCTCACAACCATATATCTGAACTTTGGTTAGTAAAGGGAGGTGGTTTGGTACATTTCCCTCTAGCTTGGGACAACTTCTAAGGGAAAGCTCACGTAATTTTGGAAATTCTAATTCAGAGGAATTCCATTTCTTCCACCTTGTCATATGTTCGAAACTCAAAATCTCTAAGGATCTAAAAGTTTTTGAGACATCATGATCCCCACAAAAGTCAAGATCACCAACATCCTTCACATTGTTCATGCCTCCAATGGAAAGCATCTTGAGCGATGGTAGTTGCCCAACTGGCGGCAATGATGTGCACATTTCACAATTTTCAATTGTCAAGAACACCAAATAAGGAAATGATGGACAACTTAACCAAGTCGGAAATTTTGCACCACCATAGTACCTAATAGTGAGTTCTTTCAAACTCTCATGCGGCTTTAGCTTCTCAAGTACCTCTAACTCACTTGCTCTGTCTTCTGACTCATCAATATCTTCACTCCACTCCAACGACAAACTTGTGATTTGGGGATTACTGTTTAAATTAGCATGCTCTGCCTCCTTGGATTTAGTCACGTTCTCCAATCTTGAAATGCACAGTGTCCCTCGAAGATGTCGCAAAGACCCTAGCTCTTTTATCCCAGAGCAACTATCTTTTCCAACAACCATATTAGATAGTGTTCGGAGACCCGTTAATTTACCTATTTGCATATGCATTCCTTCCAAATGAATTGCTCCTTGAATATTGAGGTGGCGAAGGTTGACCAAGTTCCCGAACGTTGAAGGTAGATTCTTTAAGTGAAAACATTTCTCTAACAACAAGGTTTGTAGGTTGTAGAGAGTTGTTATTGATTCAGGCATGCTTCTGATCAATGTTTCAGAAAGGTCAAGGTATCGAAGATGCTTCAAATTTCTGATTGAATGTGGTAACTCGGTTATGCAGTACGCCCTAAAAGAGAGAGCCCTTAGGTTTCGTAATTTTTGAAGTAATTGAAAAGGAACATCACGAGACATATAACAATTTCCTGAAGATGGCAACATAAGATGCAAGAAGGTACGTAGATGTCTGAGGTTAGAAACAAACTCAAACTTTTCAATTCCATCATATTTGCCAGCCAACCAAGACGAATGGCGGGCCCTTTTCGCAAGACTCCCTTTATCTCTATGATCTTCAACTATGTCTTCCATTCTAAAGCATGTATCTCCTGCTACCGATTTAGCCAGATCATTGATAAGCTCATGCATTTGTAACCTTGATTTATCATTGTGTGACCGCTGAAAAAGTGACCTTGACAACAGATCACAAACATACTCCATTCCCAAATCTTCCATTTCAACTGTATTTGGTCGTGGTTGAATCAAACCTTCTGCCATCCATAATAAAATCAGCTGCGTGTCCTCCAATTCATAATTCTTTGGAAATATTGAACAATACGCAAAGCACCTCTTTAAATATATGGGGAGATGGTGGTAGCTCAACATAAGAGCTGGAACAAGCATACTTTTCTCCTTGTCTCGATCTATATCCCATATCTCACTTTTCAAAACTTTTTTCCACTCATTGGGGTATTGTTTAATGCGTAAGAGGCTTCCGACTGCTTTTACAGCTAGAGGCAAGCCTTTACACTTTCGTACAAAATCCTCACTAATATCTTTAAGCTCGGAATGGGCACTAAAGTCAGTTGCATCCAATGCAACTTGGGCAAATATAGACAAACAAGCCTCTTTTGACAATAATTCCAGCCTGTAAGGTGTGACTGTAACGGCTCCCACAAGTAATGAGACGTTCTCATTTCGAGTTGTGATAATAATGCTACTTCCCGGAGCACCTGCTTTAAACGGAGCACATAGGAGAGTCCACTTATCGTAGTCCTCATCCCAAACATTATCCAGAACGATTATAAACTTCTTCTCATGTAGTCTCTCCTTTAGTTTGCCTTGCAACCAATTTAGATCCTTGTCTTTACTTTTTTCAGAGGCCACAGAGTCTAATATTCTTTTTGTAATCGTCTCAACATCATAATGTTGAGAAACATAAACCCATACTTTTAGATCAAAAAAGTTTTGCACTTTTTCATCGTTGTACACAATCTGGGCAAGTGTTGTCTTTCCTATACCCCCCATACCAAGTATAGGAATGACATTGACTTTAGTTAAATTAGCATCGTCTCTATGTTTTTGGCTGAACAACAATTGAAGTACGGCCTTTGCATCCTTCTCCCTACCAAAGACGGGATCTTTGAACAAAAAAGTAGTTGGCAACTGATCCTCCCTTCCTATGTTTGACACACCACCAACATTTTCATTCAACTCTAGTTTATCTTTTTGTTTCATGAGTTCATTAAATCGAGGAGTGATTTTCATTCTCTTTGCTCTCATGATCATACGCTTGAAGTCAACAACACTTTGAGGCAAATTACTAGTAAAACAAGCAGGGACGGGATTTCGTACCGTACTAGTGCTGGCCCGTCTTCCTCCACCAATCAAATTGCGCTGTAAATTAGCTTCTGTGGCGAGCTCATCCAAAATATCCTCCACGTCGTATGCCAAGTCTTCTACATCCTCAAGCCATTTTTTCACTTCTCTATTAGTGTATTGCTTGTCATGCGCATCTCCAAGCACCTTTTGAATTTCTAATAGTTTTTTCTTCCACTTGTCCAACCGTTTTCGAAGTCCCCCTCGGCATGCAGCAAAGTCCAGGAATTCGCGAGACGCCAACCGTTCGAATAGTACCGAAAGCGATGCAGCAAGAAAGACCTCTGTCAGTACCATTTTTCCCTTCGGAAAAAGGATTGAAACAAGAAAATGAGCAGAGATTACTTGGCTATGACAAGAATCCCCGAGTAGTTTAGAGCAACGAGCTGAGTTACTTCCTACCACTTGCTGGCTTATGTACCTGTGCATCTGCTGCTTTTTTCATTTTCTTTCTTTTTTTTGTCCTTTGTCATGATTACTCTTTCTTATCCTTTTGCGTCTTTTCTGATTATCATTTTCAATCACATTGAGTGGAATCCAACACAGTTTTTCTTTAAGCCATCTCGTCCACTTTTATTATTTGTTAAATAAAAAAAGGAAAACTGAAATGCATGTACGAGCTGAGTTACTTCCTAGCACTTGCTGGCTGCTGTCCCTGTGCATCTGCTGCTTTTGTCATTTTCTTTCGTTTTTTTTGTCCTTTGTCATGATTACTCTTTCTTTCTTCTGCTTCTTATCTGGTTATCATTTTCAATCACATTGAGTGGAATCCTATACAGTTTTTGTTAAGAAAAATAATATTTATAATTATAATTGTGTAAATATTATATAATTTTTTTAAAAAAATAAATTAATAAAAAATTTATATAAAAAAAATTAATATTTTAATCATAAATCTTACTCTTCTTTAAAATAATTAAACGATATTTATATATTCTATAACTATACATATATAAGATTACTCTTTTGTTAAAATTATCTCGTCTCTATCACTTTTATTATTTGTTAAATAAAAAAAATGAAAAATGAAATACATGTACATAACAAAAGTTTATGACAAAAATAAATAAATTTATCAGGGTGCCATGTAAATTTTTTCATTATTTTGCCTTATTTAGTTGGGCAATCCAAATAAAATAAAATCTTTTTTTAAAAATTAAATAAAATATTATTATAATATTATTTTTTAAAATTAATTTTATTTTTAAAATTGTAAAAATTTAATTATTTATTATATTTTATATAAAATTTAAAAAATATTGTAATGATTCTATGAAATGAGATAAGATGAAATAATTTAATTTTATATAACTAAATTAGTTCTTAATCAAATTTTTTACATATCTTTTATAAAAGAATAAGACTCACTAAATATATATATATATATATTTTTTTTATGTGTGATCTATTTTTTTTATAAAGAGATATACCATATTTGCTTATTTAAGATTTGTAAAAATTATTTTCGATTAAAATATACTTATTTGGACAGGACTAAAATTTATAAATTTCCTGTTTTTTTTTTTTTTAAAAAACTACTAACAGTAGTTACCGGCGATCGGAGTACTTCAACGGCTGGATTTCATAGATTTGCCACCAGATCATAGTAACCTGTTGACGGACTTCAGCGACCTATCGAGGTGGCAGCCACCCCAAGTGACAGCCGGAATAGTTACTATAAAAGCTTTTAAAACAATTAGCATTAAATTTAAGGGTTTAGGGCGCGTATTTTAAGTTTTAGAATTTTCTTTTTAGAAAAGTCTAATTAGGTGTAGTTTAGTTTATGATAGAAATGATAGAATTATGATGTGGTGTAGTGTGATTAGAAGGTGTAAAAGCCACTTTTATACCAAAGATGCAAAAATAAAAAATAAAAAATGTAACACCTCAAAATGCAAATAAAACAAGGAATAATAAACAAATATCATTGCAGGAACAATCAATTTTAGCAATCTACAAATTACTAAATTTAAGTAATTAAAATTAAAATGTTTAATTCTTTAGTAGAAATGAATAGGATAAAATGGACTACAAAGCATTAGTGATATAAGCTATGGATGAAAACCAGTAGTTTTGTATAAAAATACTCTTATAAAAAAATAATCTCACAACCTGACGTATTTTGATGTATTATGTCAAATTATAAAATTATTTTTTTATAAAATAAATTAAATAAAATTATATTAATTTATAAAATTATATTTACATAATTTATTTATAGATGTAATACTCCTCTCTTTGTATAGATCGGGGTGGCTGAATTATCCACAAGTTATTTCACTCAACGAAGAGTAAGGTCGAATAGTTGACCCAAACAAGAGAAAAGTGTTGGGCCTTGCTCCATTATTTTATTTTTTTCAATTTCCCATCTACGATTTATTCTTCTGGGCCTGTCTTCCATTCGTTCAGCCTTGAATTCGGCCGAATCCTTTGCGCACTAAGGACAAGTTTTGCTTTCCATCGGTCTGAGGCTCACCGCATCAATAAAGAATTTCCTTTTCATAGGCTGTTTCGCTCGTAAATTCATCTTTGCTGTGTTTTATTGAGTAATAATATATACAATTTTAAGGTATTTAAATTTTGTATATTTTTTATAAAAAAATAGATTCTATTATTTAAAAATTATCTTTTTATGTGAATTTAAAATTTATTTTTTTTAAAAAAAAAAGAGTGAGCGAGATTTACATAGTTATATATATTAAAATTATAATTATTATTTCTCTTTATTTTTACGGTACTTATATCTCTTTTTTCCGCTGGTTGAAATTCAAATTAAACCCTTATTATTATTTTTTTAAGATACAATTTATTAGTAGATAAATCTTTTGATTTCTAACCACTACGAGCGCCTTGATGATCTTCCGGTATTTGGAAAAAAAAAAAAAAATGACTATTTTACTAGAACTTAAATTGCCGAGGAAGCAGCTCATGGAAGAGTGCAAGTTTGCGGAGGCCCTTGCACTCAAGAGGACATGACGTCTTCATGTATGTAGAGCTGCATGCAGTTGGCCTGCACATTCTCAATTGATTCGTGGTTTCACATGGCTATGCACGTAAGGCAGCTCTAGGCATATTGGTCTTGGTTTTATTCTTCTTAAACAAGAGTAGATTATTCTATTCATTTTTTGAACTATATGCTAAAGTACTAATCGACAAGGTATGTATCGATCATGTGCTACTAATTAATGGCTAACTTTTTAATGTCAAGCAGGTCAACGAATCCTAGAAACCACAAGTTTTTTTAATATTTTAATGTTTCCTCAAAGACCCTTTAATCAATATTCATTGTATAATTATCGTGGAAAATTGTTGTACGTAGCTTCAAACGATTCGTCGTACGCACGCATGATCTCCAAATATATATAGGCAAACAATCAAATCTAGACGATAATCTGATCACAAGTAATCATGAACGTACATTATGATCTTTTTAAGATTAGGATAGAACAAACATTCACTATATAATAAAGATGATCTACATCTCAAGATAAAATTATTTTAAAAGGCAAAAAAATTAATAATGAAGGAAACGAATCTACTCCGGCGTGCTAGATGATCAGTACCAGGGCCAGTGAAATCCATTCCCCCAGCAGACATTGCAACCAGGTGGATATTCGACATAAACCCCATGACAAAATCCCATCGGTGGTTGGTAACAATAAGGTGGTACTTTGCACACACAAGCTGGAGGTGGATCTTTTTTCTTCTCGGGCACTTTCTCCACTATTTTTTCCACGGTTACTAAGCTAGCTTGGCCAACCTTCTTTCTCAAATATTCTATCAAGCAAGCTGCATCAACATCATCTCCGACCACCACCAGTTGATATGGGTTTTGCCCATCTAATGACACTGACGAAACCCCTACATATGTATATAAATATTATATAGAGCAAGATTAAATCAGAGGTTGAAGAGCCAGAAGTAATTGAGCAATTGGCAGTTTTCAGAGGCCTGCAATTGTGTTCCACTATGGGTATTTCGCATATAGAAATAGAAAGTAATTGCTTGCTATTAGTTTAATCTTTACAGCAAAATAATATGATGGATTCAATACGTGGCAACCTGTTTACTGGAGTGCAGAGATTCATGTGTAGTTGTTTTGGTTACTGTTCTTTTACTCGTGTATAGAGTGGGTAATAGGGCAACACATCAGCTTGCTAGTAATGTTTAGAGAGTTGAAAATATTGAGATGTGGTGAGATTGTATTATAGTCTTTCTTTCTCAAATCATAAGATTTGACAAATGTCTGTAATTTTTTATCCCGAATGGATATTTTTGTTTCTATTAAATAAATAAATAAATAATTTGTAACCAAGACAAAAAGAATCAGAATACTATGCAATTTGAAGATCAACTTTATTTAACCAACAATATTCGAGTATATACGAGGCATACCATGTTTTGTAGCAGCCAGGGCCATGGCTTTGGAACGGCGTTTCTTACATATTACCTCAATGACGATCTTTTGCTGCACATGATTTGAGCATAGAACACGTATATATAGTCATGCATGTTGGCATAGCATACATACAAGAACTGACCAACAGATCAAGATGGCTTACCTTCATGATACTCGGAAATGTTTGACGACAATATAAGCTGGGTTTTCAGGAGTTGGTGACCTGGGGATACAATTGTTTTAGCTTTACAAGAAGCGGACGATCGAAGAATATAAGAACCTCGATCGAGCTAGCACTTCCTTTTGTATTCATGATGAGCAGTTCTTAGTTCTTACCCACTGGCCTCCCACATGCATGCAGCATGCTACCAAACCAGCGTTGGTTTGACAATTAGGCTGGAGATCCACTTTTTACGGGTTCAAATTAGACTGCCTACAAGAATTAGTATCCACGAAGTCTTTTGCGATATCAGTATCGTATCGCATGTTTGGAATAATATGTAATTAATTAGTACTGGCTGAAATAACTGATGATCATGAGCTGATCTCAACGAGTAAACATCTTGTTTTGCTATATATATATATGCAGTCTCCATATCTCCAAACATTTTCTTTCACGGTCCATTGTTGTTTGTCGATGTAAAATAAATTAACTTTTTGCCAAATGTTTTTCAATAAATTATTTTACAAGAAAACAAATGGTTTTTTTTTTTTTTTTTTTTCCCTCGTGTTTGGCTATATATCATTGAAAAATATTTTCTTGAAAATACTTGTTGGTATTTGGAGTGTATAATCTTTTAGGTAAATATTATAAGTTTATATATATACTAGGTGGGAGTAACGTGCAAAGCACGTTTGTCTAATTTTATGAAATGATTATTTGTAAAAAATAATATATATTTTATAAAAATTATTGATGTCACTTAATAATTTAAGACATATTGGAGAAAATAAAAAAAATTAGTTCAAAATATCATATAATCTAATACATGTTTATAACATCTATAATTTTAGCAAAGATGTATGCGAAAAATTTAATAAAAGTCTAACACAAACGGTAGTTCAAAATATGTGTCGTTTGATGTTTATATTATAATTCATCAATTTATGTCATCCTGTAGACAATCAATAGAGACAACATTGAAATTCTTATTCTGTTGTTGGTTGAGTCGATCAGGGACAACACAAAGTTAAAACATAATCTTTTTATAAAATTTGTGGTATAATATTTTCTATATATAGCATATATATAAATCATAAAATATATTTTGAAATTGTTGGCCGAATTTACTCTTTCTTAATTAGCTCAAGAATCACGGCCTTTGTCACGTGCCTATCATAGCAAGCCTACGTATGGAATATGACTTAGCGGAAGCTACGTCCTACTACCATGGGAAAAAAAACACTTGATTAAACACACTTGTATTATATATTATATGAGATTTTTAAATTTGGAATACTTAATAATCTGAATTAATGAAACGTATAATATATGTATATTATACTTAGGGATTCACGTCTTATGCACCTAATACACGTGTATATGTTAAGGAGAAAGAGAAAAATATAATAACTAATCTTTAATTACTTATTATTATATAAACTATTAAGTATTATAATTATTGAGATTAATAAATCATATAACAACATTGAATGTTATCTCTCTCAATATTTATGTCTTCATTTTATGTGTCAAACCGTTAAAACAAACGGTGTTAACTTTAATGGAAAAACAAGAAAAACCGTTAAAACAAGATTTTCCGTTTCATACACACTTTTTATATATAGAAGATATATGATAGAAGTGGTATTAAAGCATACTTAAATTATACTTTCGTAAAAATAAACGTCTTATCTATAAATAGAATCAATTAATATTTAAAAATTTTGATTCTATTTAATATTCAAATAGTTAATATGTTTCAAAATTAGTATTCAAATACTACATTATAATATATATGTATATATATAGTAGGTATATAATTAATAATATATATGCTGTCTTATGACTTTACGTCCAAATCTATACAAACTTGCAAACATAATTTTCAAGACTTCGAGTCTTATTTAATAATAGAAATGTTTCAACAACCAAATATTCGAAGATCTACTTATTGACTTTCAAAAGTCATGTTTAAGAATAGATATGTTTGCTACGTACCGTTTTTGTTGACTTTCAAGTCTGTTTCTTCTTGCTAAAAATAAACATGTTTCTACTGTTTTTGTTTATATTAAATTACTCCTAGAGAAACGGTGACGCTTTGTATAATTGGAAGAATGATGACCATATATCCTTGCTAGAACAAACTAATAAAATAAAAATATTCTAAATTGCTTTCTTTGTAATTTCCTTGACTTTCAAGTGTGTAATGTAATGATTAATTTATTTAAAGTCAATAGAAACTTTGAAAAATCAATGGAGATTTGTATGTTTTTAATCAAAGATATATGTATTAAACTTAGACTAATTAATCGTTTTTCCCAAAAGATGTATTAAATATTTGCCACGTGTTAGTTTTCAGATCTCTAATGATCATAGTTTTAAGTGGTGATGCAAATTAATATCAAATCCGGACGTACTCGTACTGAAGGAGTTTAAGATGTTAAAAAAAAAGCAGTATGATAGGTCGAAGGTACAAAAGAGTGTTCTCCATTTCTTGATGAAAAGGCATAAAATTTCAGTTGGTATAAATAATTAATATCTTTATCCCCTCCAACACGTCAGCTTTTTATTGGAGTTTATATTAAGTCTACGCGGCCTCCCCCATATTAAAAATATTAAAATTTAGAGGAAAAAGTATAGAACAGTGGCCAGCCACCTCCGGCGCTGGATATATGCATCGAAACTGCCAAATTCCGCTCTTTAGCAGTGGTGTCGTGTTATGCCTGAATCATGCATATTCTAGATTTGTACGGAATCGATCGACACCGCTAGACCGGACTAAATCTCTTTAAATCAATGTATATAAGTCTTCTTTGGATATGAAGTCTTCTTTGGATATATATATATATATATATATATATATATATATATATGTGTGTGTGTGTGAGAACTTCTTGAGATTTATGTAATATTGAGAGATTCTAGCTTGTCTTTTTTCTTTGTTTGATGTATGCAATAAAAGTAGTGAAACCCAGAAAATAATTTTTTTGGGGGACATGAAAATTAAGATTG
Source organism: Carya illinoinensis (assembly GCF_018687715.1). Taxonomy (NCBI): domain Eukaryota; kingdom Viridiplantae; phylum Streptophyta; class Magnoliopsida; order Fagales; family Juglandaceae; genus Carya; species Carya illinoinensis. Next base: position 25,670,690 of record NC_056767.1, read on the forward strand.
CGGAATCCTATAGTGAAGTGTAACGTTTAAGGCAAGTTATATTATAGTATGGACAGAGTTTCTTCCAAACGCGGTTTGAGGAAGTTTCCTACAGCTAGGCTATCATTAAATTTGTCATGTTTTTTAAACATACGAGAAACAAATATTTTTTTTTATTTTTTATTTTTAATGAAGAGACCCGTGAAGATTTTTAAATTAACATGTCGTTATTACATGTGCAACATTTAGATATATACTTGTCATTTTTATATATGGAAGGGATATTGGTGAGAGTTTCATCCTACTAAGTTTGGAGGAAAACTCTCTATACCCTTTTAATACATCTTTCTTTCTTGTGTTTTTTTAAAGCTAGCCTGTCTTTTATTTTTCTTTGGATTTTTCCAATTATACAATTTGTCACTTTCCCTTTTAGGAGGATAATCAATATAAACAATAAGAAAAAGTATGAAACATGATATAATAGAAAAATGATATATGGCATGCATCCTCCTACAACTTTTTTGTATTTTTGTATCATTGTATATGATCATAGAGGAACATGAAAATTACAAATTTTGGGGTTTAAAGCATGAAGCTATAGCAATATCCTAAATATACGAATTAATTAATAAAAAGGATAAAGAACATGCAAATTACTATTCACTAATATGGAGATTTTATTTGTTATATTTATAATTGATCTTGAATTATTTCTAACATTTCCTACACTTTTTATTATGCTTTATATGTTCATTTTGGTTTTCCAATTCGATTTAAAGCAAGAAACACTGGATCTAATAGTATTTAAAGTGGTTAATAAAGATTCAATTCGGCTTAATTTAATAATCTGAATGTACAAGCTTTTGAAGCTGCAAACTTGCATTAAAATTGATCAGTTTGAAGTTCATGCCTTTTTAAGGCTACATTTCTAGAAAACAGTTCTTCAAATATTTTCATAAAATATTTCATCCATCTATTATTATTATCATTATCATCATCATTATTATTATTTTGATAAATGTACAGGGCTAAATATTAAAATAGTTCTCGTGGTGTGGTTTATGATCTACGGCTAAACAAAAATTCAAAAATCCAACTACGTATCAACTCTGTTCTGATATATATATATATATATATATATATATATATATATGTATTTTTTATATATTAATCATATATATTTTAAATAATTATAACTTATATAGTTAATTAAATTCAATAATATATTAGTATGAGCAAGTAGTTATAAACTAGATGACTATAATAACTTTATAGAGGATTTTTCCTTTGGGTTGTAAACTTTAAATTTTCTAGTACTTAGCTTGAGACTACCTTTAAATTTTTTTGCTGCGTATATTTAAACTATACACATTGTTTGCTCACACACACTTGCCGATAGGGCGTGTGATCAGAGTGGCCATCAAGTGTTGCGACTCCTACCAAATCACACATGGGGTTTGAGGGCGCCACAGTACAATGATGAGAGTAATGAGAGTTTTCTTTAAAGGGTGGGGTTGTGGGAGCTTTGCTCTAACAAAGTATCTATCTCTTAGACAAAAGTCTTAAGAATTTGGTAACTTTGTAGAGGAAATAACAAGGTTGTGGAAGGGGCTATCATTGACTAAAGAAGAACAACAAGAGATCATTCTTCTGGAAGAGGCTGTCTATATCTCAGATATTAAAGGTCAACATTGTCTACTTGCTTTGATCTTCAATGATGAAATTGTTAATGAGTTGGCATTCAAATCAACTCTGGCAAAAGTCTAGAACTCAAATGGATGGATAACCTTCTATGAAGTTGGCGAAAACAGATTCCTGATAGAGTTTCAAAATCTCTCTAACAAAGAGAAAGTCATGCATGGTTGACCTTAGTCGTTCAATAGATACCTGGTCAGTCTCTAGGATTTTGAAGCCAGTCTATCAACTAATGAAGCTACATTCAAGTCGGAATCTTTTTGGGTACAATTACACAATTTACCACTTGCTGCAATGACAGAGGAGTTGGGTAAGCTTATTGGATCAGGCATGGGTAAGGTTCTCAAAGTAGAGGTTGATCAAGAAGGACTCGTGTGGGGAAACTTTTTGAGAATTAGAGTACAAGTTGATATATCAAAGCCTCTTATTTATGGACATTTACTAAACATTGGTGGTGAGTAGATATGGATTAATTTTAAGTATGAAAGGTTGCCAAATTTTTGTTTCAAATGTGGTATTTTGTACCACAAGGATAGGAAATGCCCCAAGCAGAATTCGGGAACCTAGGTTCAAGGACAGTATGGCCAATGGAACTTGATTCTAATCCCATTCCTAGAAAACCTTCCTTAAATATCCATATTGAAAAGATCAATTATTTATCCCCACCAAAACATATTTCTTCTCCTACAAAACCTAATAAAGTATCCACGTGGAAAAGAAAAGCAAGAGGCAGTTCTAATACTCTAGTTGTAATGCCTAAACTATCTACAAATGCCCCAATTGAGAAGTGTAAGAAGAAATCCTTGGCTAAAAATTCTGAAAACTTGATGAATAAACCTATTTGTAAAGGAAAAAAAAAAAAAACCTAGCTCACCCCTGTAAGGAGCCTACATGAGATTGCATCGGTAGAGGCTGCTTGGAACTACCTCAGTTGGAACTACTAGATGCTTAGGAACTCTAGGATAGCTTGTGAGCTTCACCTGTTGTTGAAAAATGAGAGGCCACATCTGGAGTTCCTCATTGAGACTAAATGTTGCAAAGAAAATGTGGAACTGATAAAAAATAAACTTTGTTTTGATAGTAACTTTGTTGTTAACAGTATAGTATGGGGGATTAGCTCTACTATGAAACTCTACTTTGGTTGTGGAATTGGATTCTTTCACTAATTGGCACATTTTAGTATGGATCACCTTTCCTACAAAGGGTGGGAAATTTCTTTTGACAAGATTCTATGGAAACCTAGCTACCACAAAAAGAAAAGAAAGTTAGAATCTACTTCAAGTACTAAAGCGTCAAGTGGTATACCTTGGTTATGTGCAGGGGAATTTAATGAAAGTCTCAAACAAAATGAGAAGTTTGGGGTGGCACCCTTGACCCCCAAATGTGATTGGGCTAGAGTCATGACGCTGGGGTGCTAGCTGTGGAGATCACACACCCCATGCACAAAGTGGAAGCATGTGTGTGCAAGCATGGAAAGTATAGGTGTGCAATTAAAAATGCAATGGAAAATAGAAAAAGTAGTTTGAAATATTAAAAGTACCAAAAATTAAATTACATCACCCAGCAAAATAAACCATAGTCACCAAAGCTCCCAAACACTGACATAAAAGTTAATACAGTCATTCGACTAAATTAAAGGAAAGATCAAATCATGCTACCAAAAGGGAAAAGGTCTCCAAATCTTCACTCCTCAAGTGGATCCAATCCTCTAAGCTCATAATCATCCTTCGCATTAAAGTCTATGGTTCCACAGATCGAAACTGTAAGTGGGGACACCACGTGAGATTTTGCAATCTCAGTAAGTAAAGCTATAGAATAACACCACAAAAATACAAACATGGAAAAATGTGGACATATCACAGCAATGGGAAAATTGATATTTTTAGCATTACCAAAACTGCATAAAACTAATATCCTTCTCAACATTTGCAGAGAAGGTAATACTCAAAATTACATTTTTGTTTGAAAAGCCACCATTTACTTTAATTAAGGTATGCATCATGGTTTCCCCTATATGGACAATCCGCACACTCTGGCTCCCATCATCATATTATGAATAACGACTTTGTAATGAGTAATGTCCAGCTCCACTCCCAACGAGTACCTGACTAGGCATCTTCTAGCCTCTGCCAGCAAAGAAGCCACGGAGTTGGCATAAGAGCGTTACTGTCTCATATGATCCCATTGTTGCCTAATGACAACCTAGGGGACGCCACTCAATTTTACACTCTTTCGAGTGACCAAATGAGTTCCATCGAGATAATGTCTTTTCCAGGCTTGGAGTCATGATATGCACACATCCACAAAACACGTTTTTAATCTTTTGACACAAAATTGCAATTTTCCAAATTTATAACACAAACACAAATAATAAATTAATGACAGATTATAAATGAAATGCAGTCATGCAACAGGAATTTATTAGATGACATGGTACGACAAAATACAACAATCAAACATAGTGAAGCACATAATTTCATTGTTACACATTTTTCACCACTACACGTAATTTCTTACGCTCCACTTGGCACTTGGCCAACAATCTATCACCAACTACATATTCTATCCCAACACTCCACAAGCCCTCGGCCATTTAACCAATGACAACTAGACTATAATAAAAACATAGTTTTCCAATGCCAGTATTCCAAGGGTCAGTCAAGGGTTTACTTATAATGCAGAAGGTAATTTTGTATGATCGAGCGAGCTGTCTAAGGCATCCGATCTGTGCGTGCTTGTGTTGCTACGAGATGGAAAAGTAGTTCGTTAAATTTAACGATGCCTAAAAATTAATACGAAAATAGAGTAGCATACAACTTAATGTGGTGGAGTCTGGATAGGCTGAGCATGACAACGACAATGGCAAGGCACGTTGAACAGTGGCGATTTTTGGGAAAACGAGACTCAATGTGGCAAACTTTGTGGGTGACAGATCTAATGAACTCAGGGGATGGGGAGGGGGACTGGTGATGGCTGGTGGTGGTTGGCGGGGGTTTGAAACCCCAAGGGCTAGTTTGGAGAGCGAGATGAGATAAGAATTTTGTGAATAGTAGTAAGATAGTTTGTAAATAGTAGTGAGAGAGTTTGATTTAAGTATTTTTTTAGATTTTAAGAAATGAGAGAGAAAAAGTTGAATAAAAAATATTATAAAGTTAACGTATTGTTAGAGTATAGTTTTATAATATCATTTTTATTTGGAGATTTAAAAAAGTTGAATTATTTTTTATTTATTATTTGAAAGTTTGAAAAAGTTGTAATGATTAGTTTGAAATTTATTAATTTGAATTATATTTTTGGAAAGGAAATAGAATGAGATGGGATGAGAATTTTTAGATGAGATCTATTTCCCAACAATCCTTGAGAGAGAGAGAGAGAGAGAGAGAGAGAGATTTAAAAAGTTGAATTATTTTTTATTTATTATTTGAAAGTTTGAAAAAATTGTAATGATTAGTTTGAAATTTATTAATTTGAATTATATTTGGAAAGGAAATGAGATGAGATGGGATGAGAATTTTTAGATGAGATCTATTTCCCAACAATCCTTGAGAGAGAGAGAGAGAGAGATTTGGTTTTGGTATTAGGGAAGATCTGAGAAGGGAGAGGCCGAGTTTGAACTAGAGGGGGGGAGGGGTGGTAGGATGACCTTCACTAAGTGGACGAGGGTGGCGGTTCACAATGGCGGCATCTTAACTGTGAGACAAAGATCAAGAGACAAAGGGAAGCAGAGAGATCTATGGGAAGAAGGACAAGATTGGGAGGGTTATGAAGGGAAACCGCACGACAAGGAGCGACGACGACATGGGTTGCGATGAACGGCAGGATGAGAGAGACAGAGAGAGGAATCAAAAAGGGTACGTGAGGATGTCGGTAGGGGAGCCTAGATTGACAAAGCAAAAGAAGTGCGTCCGACTAGCTCATGGCGAGTGTGGGTGGCACGGGGGCCCAAGAGTTATGGGAAGAAGAAAATATGGGAGAAGGGGGCTGGGGAGGGGGCTGCAAGAGGGAAAAAGGGATGAAGAAAAAGAAACTTAGGATTTTCTCATCCTTACACAAAAACAGTGACGTTTACTTGGAAGGGTTGGACTTTTCTCGTCAGCTTATGGGCTCACACATGGGCTGGGCCCTAATCTTGCATTCACTCACACTGAAAAGAACCCACTTAATCCACATATTTGGGCTCCATCTCACAAAAAAAATACATTTTCAGACTTGGGCTTCACATGGGCTGGGCTTCACATCCTTCACTTTTAAAGAAAAAAATGTCATACTTAAAATTTGCTGAGCAAACTATAGCTACTTCTAAAGGGTTCGTCAAGTTAATAACCTTTGCCTTTATTTTCATAATTTCTTCCAGTATTAGCATGACTAGTTCTTCCGATAGCACCTCACGTTTAAAACCTCAAGGTAACCATGCAGTTTAAAATCTCCAATCCACATGAAACTATCCTACAACACCCCATGGATCCTAATTCTCTATTACCTCATAAATTAGGTTATATTATCCACTGTTGATGCCTAAGCTTCAATTTTCAAGCTTGTATTATCGTCACTTTAGCACTTACTAGTCTTTTCTAATCTCGACCATTAATAACCATAAATGTTATCTACAACATATTCAACCTCCATGGGATATATATATATATATATATATATATAGTAACAAATTTTAAATTCCTATGTGATCCGAAGTCAGAACTAATTCCTCGAGATAACCACATAATTTATTGCCAACAATCATTTCACTAATTATCACGCTTCGGTTACGCACTCTGATTATTTCACCAAAATGTGTAAGGCTAAGGTCTCTTGAATAAAACAATATTGTATTTAATCCACTTCAGCACCTACCAAAGCAACTCTTTCCAAACTTAAATGAAATAAAGATCTCTACTCTATGAAGTTCATACACACATGTACATTACGAGTTGATCTCTTGCATCCTTGGTCGGAACTAGTACTCCTCGAGAGTACACATGTGATCACAACATACTACTACCAATCGATCTAAGCATTCCAAATGGTAGAAACAAATATCACCATAACAATGGGCAAGGATCAACACTTAAACGAGTCCACCTAGAACGTTATTTCCAACGGTGTCCTTGAAGTGATCTAAGAACTTAGAATCCCATAAACTAAGTCAAGCCCATGCTGTGGATAAGATTGAGTAGTCAAAATAAAGCAGACAAAAGTCAAACATGATGTGGTGAAAGTCACGATTTACTCGAATGCTTCATATTGGTGGAAGAAAAATCGAGCTAATGAATGAGATTACAATTAGTCACAAAAGGTTGGCTCCACCAAATGACTAAGGAAAGAATTTGATGTGCAGTGAAATAGAGAAAGCTGCAACAAGGTAGTTGGGTACAGAGTTGGTCCTTACAACAAGTATGAGTGTAGGGAGGTTTGAGTATTCGGGAAGAGTCATGCCAAAAACACTTAAGAGCTAACTCCATGGGTGATCGACCGTTCTTCAAGCATTCATGGTGGAGAAGGTTTGAATTATTTTGTCAATTCCTATGCAAGCCAACATATATATGGATCAGCTTTAAGGCGGTGGTATCCTCACACCCAAACATTATCCCAGATGTTCCTATATTCTAATCAAAGTATACACATCCCATCTAAGATAAGCAACGAACTCTGAGAGGTTCGAAACCATCCCAATCAACCAATAAAGAGCATCTATAACTTCTACCCGACAACAAATACTTAAAAACTCATCGTCTCAAATCCAACTATCATTTAATCTAGGGCTAACTAAACTTCCTGTGTAACTAGTCTGCCGAATTATATTCTCAACCTAACTTGATCACATTCTATATCATCACATAAAATATTACTTACATTAATGCGCTGTAAATTAGCTTCCGTGGTGAGCTCATCCTAAATATCCTCCACGTTGTATGCCAAGTCTTCTACATCCTCAAGCCATTTTTTCACTTCTCTTTTAGTGTATTGCTTGTCATGTGCATCTCCAAGCACCTTTTGAATTTCTAACAATTTTTTCTCCCACTTGTCCAACCGTTTTCGAAATCCCCCTCGGTATGCAGCAAAGTTCAGGAATTCACGAGTCGCCAACCATTCAAACAGTACCGAAAGTGATGCAGCAAGAAAGATCTCTGCCAGTACCATTGTTCCCTTCGGAAAAATGAATTATTCAAGAAAATGAGCAGATATTATTTGGCTATGACAAGAATCCCCAAATTGTTGAGAGCAATGAGCGGGGAGTTACTTCGGAGCACTTGGGTGGAATCTAACGCAGTTTTAAAGCTATCTCTTCTCTTTAACTTTTGTTATTTATTAAACAAAAAAAATGAAAAATGAAATGCATGTACATGACCAAAGTTTATAACAAAAATAAATAAATTTAAAATCAGAGTGTGGACGGATAAACATCCAAGTTGCCACGTAAGTTTTTTCAGTATAATTAAAATAGAGTAATACTAGTAACAAATTTTTAAGAATAATATTAAATACAAGTTTTAAATAGATAAATTTCATATAATTTTTTTTTATTTATAAAAAAGTAGGTTCCACTAATAAAAATAATAATTTTTTCATACTTTTTAAGGTAGAATTTACTATTCTTCTTCTTCTTCTTCTTCTTCTTTTTTTAAATGCTTGCACAAGACTTATCTATTTGAGACTTAGACAAATCATTTTTTTTTTTCGAAATAAGATCCATTTTTTTACAAAGGCATGTATAGAACTTGTCTGTTTAAAATTTATAAAAATCATTTTTCATTAAAATATAAACATGAGTAAAATTTATAAATGTCCTAATTTTTTTTAAAAGGACTAACAGTAGTTACCAACAATCGGAGTACTTCAACGACTGAACTCCATAGATTTGCCACTAGATTGTAGGAATCGGTTGCCGGACTTCAGCAATATGTCGAGGTGGCAGCCACCCCAAGTGACAGCAAGAATAGTTACTAAAAAAGCTTTTAAAACAATTAGCATTAGATTTAAGGGTTTAGCGCAATGTTTTTAATTCTATTCCGTATCAAATGGTATGGTCAAAATTTTCCGTTTTGTTGTAGTTTTTAGTACACTATACCATTCCATTCTGTTTCGCTTCAAAATCTAGTTATTCCGATCAAATTCTGGTCATTTTGGCTAGAATTAGCATTTCAGTCTCCGTTCTGTTTCGGATTGTTTTGTAATTTTTTTATACTTAAATGACATTTTTATAAATTTTAAATCCAGATAGTATTTAATTAATTTATAATATAAAATGTATTTATATAATTTTAATGTTTTTGTAACTTTAAATATCATCTCATTCTCATTTTTTTTTAAATATCATTATTTTTAATAATTTATTTATTCTTTTATTTCTTTTCTTTGTATTTGTGTCTCAACTCAAGTTTGCAATTTTTTCAATATATATTTATTTTATAAATCTTCAATTATTCCATATATATACACATATACACGATACACACTTACTTGCATATATATATATATATATATATATATGTATTTATTCTATTAGTTGTTAGTTTATCTATACATATAAATATTTATATATAATATATAATTAATCTTGAAATGGTACAAATATCGAAATTTCATTCCAATGTCTTAATCAAAATAGTCTCCGAAACAGTCTAATTGTGATTAGAGGGTGTAAAAGGCACTTTTATACCAATATGTGAAAATAAAAAATAGAAAATCTAACACCTCAAAATGCAAATAACACAAGGAACAATAAATAAATATCATTGTGCTACTACAGAAAGAATCAATTTTAGCAATCTACAAAATTACCAATAAATAAATTTCAGTAATTAAATTTAAAATGTTCTAATTCCTTAGTAGAAATGAATAGGATATAATGGACTACAAAGCATAGTGATATAAGGGAATATTAAAGTAATCCTACAAATGTATTATATAAAAATAATTTCATAAATTAACATAATTTCATGTGTTATGTTAAATTATAAAATTATTTTTATTATAAAATAAAATTAATAAATAAAATAAAATAAATCAATTTATAAAATTATATATTGTATGCTTTGTTTTGTTTGTGGACGGAGCACTCCACTCTTCGTACAGGTGAGGGTGGCTGAATTATCTAGAAGTTTTTCACCTAGGGAAGAGTAAGGTCGAATAGTTGACCCAAACAAGAGAAAAGTATTGGGCCTTGCTCCATTATTTTTAAAATCTCTTCTTCTGGGCCTGTCCGCCATGCTTTCAGGCTTGAATTTGGCCACATCCATTGAGCAGTAGCAATGGTGCAGGCATTTCATATACATGGTCAGATTTTGGCTAAGACACTGTGATTTAGACCTGCACTGGAACGGGCAATAAAATGGTCAAATAGATTTTAGCGAACTGTAGCCATAGGCAATGCGCGTTATACTCTTATTTTCTCACACTTCCCTGAAAAAAAGGAACTGAACATACTTTCATTTTTTTTTTTTTCCAATTTTCTTTGTACTATTTTGTTGGTGTGTTAGAAAAAGTACTTAAGAATATCATCCTCAGATTTTGAAAAATAAGATTACTGGAAAACTATGTAAAAATATATATTTTATTTGATTAAAAAATAAGATATGATTACAAAATATGATTGAAAAAATGAAAATAAATAATATTTTAATATTGAGTGATGCTTGGATGCCTTCTAAATATGCTCCCAAAAGTACCTCCTAGTGCATTTCTTTTTAATTTTTAATTTTGTCTTTTTAATGTTAAAACACATACAAATTCACTAGTGGTAACTTATTGAACATTTAAAACAGTAAAAAATAAAATACACTGGGGACACTTTTGGGAGGCACACGCTACAAACAAAAAACTTTTTTGGGACCATTTCTTTTTGGACGAAATAAAAATCATCCCAAAAACAGTTTTAGGGAGGAAATTAAATACTGACAAAAATTGTTTACCATTTGAACAATTAATATTATGTTCGAACGGGATATTTAAGGACAAAGAATTTCATCCCCAATAAAATTATCATTTGAAGGTGTACTCAACCGTTAAATAACCATTTGGACAGATATTAGTTATGGTTGAATGGAAAACGGGTGATATACTTTAATAAATTTAGCAAAAAATGATTTACCATTCAAATAATTTATTTGAGCGTTCGAATAAAAATGAGTTTTTGTTCAAACGCTTTATATTTTATTCGATTGATTGATATAGAAGTTGTTCTAAATAATATAAACATTCAAACATGGATAGTAACCATTCGAATGGTTATCCATTCGAACGTTTATAATACCAGTGGTTACGACCAATATATAGTTTGAATGGAAAATATGGTAAGAATGTGAACAAATCTTTGGCAAGAGTGGAAAATTCGTTCGTAGGCTTCTACAGTACATTCTCCTATCGTCTAAATGCATTTGTTGAAAAAGAGACTGAACAGTCTCCCCCAACATCTCAAATCTCTTGAAGTGCTCATGACGCTTGCCCTTGTGACATTGAAATAATGTAACCATAAGTCATTCATAGTTTGTATATCCTCTTTATGACCAAAATTTAGCTCGAACATCCTCACTGACTTACTTGAGATCCCTTAAGTATCTGAGTCATCAACTATAGTGGATCAGGTTAAGGACACACGGGATGTTGGGACTTTTAGAACATTTGCTGGCCCTATCGAGGCTGATTGAAGGGCAGAGATGTAGACCTGTCAAATGACAATGGTACTCAGCCTCAAAATGATGATGGCGATGAGGACTTATTTAGTCTTATGAGGATATACCACACCTCATTCTAGACGAAAAAAATCCTTCTACCAGAACATGTTGCTACCATTTTTTCGGATGTTGTAACTCCTAGTTATAATAAACGTAGATCATGTAGCACATAAGGCCACCTTAAATTAGACTCATGCGTAGTTAAGCTTGGCATATGGATAATCTATTGACTTCCCATTATAAATATTTGAGAGGATCCACTACGAGGCCAACATAATCTCCACCAATAACCTTTCATATAGGGTGATTATTACTTGATTGCTATTGTAGCAGGGAGTAGCACCCCAAGCTAAGGAGAGGTTGGCAGAGCCGAGAAACCTATTTGACATGACCTCACATCGGCGTAGCCTCGGTCAGACTAAGGGGCATACTCGAGTAAGGCTGGGCCTCCACCAAATCTTGTGCCACCAACCTAGGCTAGGACTAGTGTAGTTTCCCACAATTGGAGTACTAGTGGGGAGCCGATTGGTGGAGCTACAGGGTATGTGTTGGATCGATACAATTACGTCAAATATTATTGCACACATCGACTGGCTGATTGGGTCTCTTCGTGCATCAGTAGAGGACACTATGTCATTAATTGGCCATCGCTTAGATATATTAGACGAAAAGGTCAACATCTTTTTAGGAGAATTTCATACATAATTAAATAACAAGTACCTATAACTCTGCTAATCCATTTTTACTTTTTTTTTTTTAAATAGACTTCAATTCAATTCCTGAATGAAGAAAGTTACAGCTGTGACCAATAAGTCCGGGTACCAACCCTGATTACAAGCCAACTACTCATCTGTTGTCGGACACTGTCTAAAAAAACTTTAGAGACTCTCTGAAGACACAGTCCTTTTGAGATGCGAGACTCTGTAAAAACAGAGATGTCCATCTCGACTTGTCTATGAGACACCAATCCACACCACTCCCACCCTCCAAAAGAGGGAGAGGACTCACTACCCTACTCCTCCAAAAGATGAAAGGGACTCGCTACCCTACTCCTCTAAAAGAGGAAAGGGACTCACTACCTTACTCCTCCAAAAGAGGAAAGGGAATAATCTATTTCAATTTATTTTCATTACCCTAATAAAACTCACTAACAACCGAAATTGAAAAGTAAAAACAAAGTAGCATAGTACATCACTACCCAAACAACCCTAACTGAAAAGCAAACAGACAAACACTTGCTCTCCACGCCGTACGCACACGTCGTCTGCCCACGCCGTATGCCCACGCCGAATGCCCACCCCATCTGCTTCTGGTACTCTACGGACCACTCCACCCTGCATCCCCGCCCCATGAAAGGACCACTCCACCGTCATCCCATCTCCTTCCAGTCCGCCTAACCAGCTTCATCGCCGGCAACCTCTCCCAGCACCAATAAGCTGCAAACAAAGTATCCGTAACAACCACTATGGGCTGACAAAGGCTAAAACCAGAGACAAATCCAACCTCTATTTTTCAACCAGCAGAACAGGGCCAGCGAGAGATTTATTACAAAACCCAAATCCAAATAAACAAAACTGACAGATCTAACAACCATACGAAATGAAAAATACTAAACAACCATCTAGCCACTGTTGGATTTCCGACCACCAACCATAGGAATGTCCACCGAGAGTTGCGACCAGACTCCTTCCCAGAAACCGCTTCATCCCCTCCATGCAACTCAGCATACCACCCGAAACAAACCCTCTGTTTTCCATGGATAAAACAGAGCTCCTTTACCTCGCGGGAAGCACCCCAAACCATCATGCAAAACCATCATCTCCGGAGCAAAATACCCTACCCACACTCACACCGTAAACCTCCGAAATGTCCCCACAGGAGACTATACCTAAATAGTCGGGAAACATCGGCCAAAAGGAAACCGAGAACCTCCACCCCTACAAGAAATGAATCTCCGCCCAGATGGGTGAAATAAGAAGGTAGAGGCCTCGGGACGCCGCCTCTGGTGGTGGCCTTTCAACCACCAAATCACAGCCAAAACGGTTCTTATTTGCACTAACAAAAACAGAGAAGAAAACAGACTCTTACTGACCAAAACGAAAATGAAAACTGAAAAAGGTTGGGGGAGGGAGGGAGGAGCCGAAGCTCTACCTCCCTCGGACGCTTCTGATCTTTTAGCCTAGAGAGAAGGGAGAGCTTCTCTCTCTTGTGCTTATCATTCCATGTCTATTTTGTTATCTTTCTATAAAGAACAATATCAGCTAATATATTTTGTGTTTATATATTTTAGTTCTCAACAATCTTAAAATTTACAATGATCTGTTTAATATTATATTATTTCTTTTCATCTAGATATTTGAATTTGCAACTTTAAACTTCAATATACAAACGTTTAAACATTACACATATTCATTCAAACATTACTACATATGATCATTCACACGAGAGACATTACGTTCCAACTATATAGTAGTAACGCTCGCATATCTATAGTAACTTTTGAACTTAATTCTTCTAGACAATATAAATTTATTTTTAAAATAGCATATTCGCACATAAATCTTGTAACGTTCGATTAAGCAACAAATTGTTTGTATGTATAACTACACGTTTGAATGTACTATCTACGTTCGCATGTTTGATAAGTTACGTTTGAATGTACTAATCTAGAAAATGGCAGCATACTGTTAACATTCGAATGTATAACCCTTTAATTTTCAAATCTTGGTCAATTTATCTTCCAACTTTAGTGAAGTTTTAAACAAATCGTTATTAAAGATTATATTTAGTGACAATTTATAGGCTGTCACAGATTCTAAATCATCATTAAAAGTCAAATTTGTTGTAGTGTTAAAAACCGGTTAATGTTTTCTTTGGAGTCCTTATTTGGACTACCAAATGGGTTGGCTATTTAATGGTTCTAACTATATCGTAGGTTTGCCTGTATTTTTATGGTTAAGTCACATAACATTAATCCTATCAGGCTGGTCCTAAATTTCAAAATGAGCCTAATTCATTTAATAAATATTTTAGGACTTTTAAATAAATTCTTGAGCTCATACTCAATGAATTATATGGGTCTGTTTGCTCCAGAAATATTAAAAGAATTTTAAATCTAAAATTATCCAAAACTCATTCCTTATAACATTGGATCGGATTGTTACCAAATTGATAAATAATAACAAGAAAAAGTTTCAAAAGTGTATGTTGGCATGTGTAATGACACAAAGAAGACCAAAGCCACGTATGCATCATTCTCTTAAAAGAAAATTAGTCAATAGTATAATTGGAGTCCATTCAAATTGTTTTCAATCGTAAAAATTTCTCCATTTCAAATAAGTAAGAAGTATTTGCCCCTCCCAACTTAGGTGAAATCACATTGACGTAAGACCTATAATCGCTCACTCATTACCATGCAAGTTATGCGGACCCTTGAGTTTGAAAATAATAGATCACAAATGGGCCTAGATCAACGAAGGGCCGATGAAAGGCCGATTGTACACAACTCAACGTGTGTGTAATATATATATATATATATATATATTGTAACAGCCCACAAAAAATTCAATTGTAGAGTTTCTATTGACTTTAGGAACCTCGTGAAAACTCCGTAAGTTTATACGAATCGACTAATCGCATAGGTTTTAGCCTGTCAACATAGTTAGTGTTATTACTCACTATGGTGTCAGAAATACGTTTTTAATTATTTGAGATAGTTAGAAGTGTCAGAATACATTATAGTCTACACCACTAGGCTTAATTGAATATTTAGGATTTTTCAGTACTAAGTTTGTTACGTTTATTTTTGGAGTGAATAGTAACTTCGGTAAACGTACTAAGAGTAGTGTTTTCAAAATCACAGTGCATAATGTCCAAATTAGGTTAGCGAAATTTTATTTGGACACATGGAAATATTTTAGCCACCTTACTCTTCCAAGTCTACTCCACATTTGGATAATATATTTAGCTGATTTTTATAGATATTATTGGATAGAATATTTTGAGATAATCTTTTACAGATATTTTGGGTAGGAGAAAACCACACTCAACTCTCAACTCCAGCCTTATCATCTCCCTTATCTCGTCCATAAGTATCTCCAGCCAGCACCCACGAACTTATCTTCAATTACACCTTCCAATAAAAGATTATCAAACACTCTTTCTCGGACAGCTTTTAGGAGTTCTTTTGCACGCCCATTTCGAAGCTTTTTTAAGTGTTTTATCATAACGTATCCTTCATATAAGTTGTTCCTTTTTGAGTCTAGTTTACATGGATATCTTATTTGCCCCATTTGAAGATCATTTGGTCAGTCAAATATTGTGTAAACTATAGAAAGGTCATTCTGGGAGATAAACTGGAGAATATGTTATAGTTTGGAGTTTTTGACCAAGCTAATGGATAGATATTGGTCCGAAATTTTTATGGAGTATTGTTAACATGTATATATGACTATTGGTTGAGGATTTTTGCATGATTAAAGGTTTTTATGAAAGATTTTCTTAGATTTAGAAACTTAGAAACTGGAAGAGGAAAAACAGTTTCTGTTTTGAGAAAGTTTAACTCTTTGGTGGTCTAAACCTATTCTAATGACTTTGATAATTTTATTGGAGGATCCTAAGCATCTTATATACATGTTATATTATTATTTTCAAGATATTTGATGTTAGTTTCAAAGATATGAAATTTTATGCAAAGAGATATTCAGATAAGCCAAAGTGTGGATATTCTTGGCTAAATTTATATTTTGGTTAATTTCTAACCATGTGATCTTGAATTAGAAGCTTATATATGTTTTAGGATATCTTTTTAAACCAGGTGATGGTTTGGTTTGAAGATCATATATTTATAAGTCATAGATCAAGAGATTTATCAAAACTAGTTGAGGAAAAAGTTTCTGTTTTTGGACTAAGTGTAAAACCAAAAACTCCAAATGTTATTTTGTGATTTTGGTGACTTTAGTTTGATGATTTAAAGCATAGTTGATGTTAGGATGATATTATGAATATGTTAGAAGTAAGATTTGATTTTTGAAATTTTTGGAGATGTTTTGATTTAAGGTCAAAACTTGTGATTCAAGTGCTTGGATATTTTTACAAAAAAGTTTGGTGTTGATTATTAGCTTTTTCTAAATGGATGTTTTAAGTATGGTTTTGAACTTAGGATTGGAAGATGTTTGTTGCAAAATTTTGATTTAAGCATGAGTTTTGAAGTTGGAAGGAATTGCAACAAAAATCAAGGGAAATGGCCTATGGATTTTTGGCCATAGTGTGTTTTCCATAGTTGTGTTTTGTTTTAAATTTTTCTGAGTTGATATTTAAGTTTATGACAAAATTTACATGAGGAAGGTAAATTTTGGAAACTTTTGGAGTTAGTATGCAAAATCCTTAAGTTATGGGTAAAACGGTCATTTTCCTACATGCAGAGAGTAAAATAGAAATTTTACTCTTTAAGTTAGTATTTTCCATATTTCAATTTATTAGTGATTTAGTGCTAACTTTTAGAATCACTAATTACAGTTCCTCGTGATCGCGCTTAAGGTTTTATAAGAAACGTGAAGATCGAGGTAAGTTAGCTTTTAACTTACTAGCAGTCTACTGTGTATGTGTGCTAAGTAAAGGAACTACAGTGTATGTATGTGTGTTATCATATATATCATGCCATACCAAGTTAGCATGTAATTGTCTATTATACAGAATTTATTCTGCCATCAATTTTTATCTGTTACATAATATATTCTGTCATGTATTACTGTACATTACAAGTATGTCATGTTAAATATGTGGTCTATTATATGTTATGCCATGTTACGAAATGTTTTTATCTCAAGTTGGTCATGTATTTCAAGTTATGTTAAGTCAAGTTTGTGTAGAATACATGGGGCCACAACAACTGTGGAGTACGTATTTACACGTAGAATACATGGGGCCATAACAACTGTGGAGTATGTATTTTTCATGTTAAGTCAAGTTTATGTAGAATACATGGGGCCACAACAACTGTGGAGTATGTATTTAACTGCATTGTGATGTGTAGAATGCATGGGGCCACAACAACTGTGGAGTATGTATTTACACGTAAAATACATGGGGCCACAACAACTGTGGAGTATGTATTTTTCATGTTAAGTCAAGTTAGTGTAAAATACATGGGGCCATAACAACTGTGGAGTATGTATTTACACGTAGAATACATGGGGCCACAACAACTGTGGAGTATGTATTTTTCATGTTAAGTCAAGTTTGTGTAAAATATATGGGGCCACAACAACTATGGAGTATGTATTTTTCATATTAATTCAAGTTTCAGAGCAAGTTCATGCTAAGTCAAGTTTCAGATCAAGTTCATGTCAAGTCAAGTTCAGTTCATGTTTCAATTTAAGTTATGTCAATTATGCTATGTTGTACGCTAAGTTATGCTTTAATTGCTTATGAATTTGATTATGCATTTATACTTTTACTATCATCCATGCATCATTAGCCTGTGTGGAAGTTTTTTGTTAACTTGCTGAGATTTGTAATCAAATCTCACTGTGGTAGTCCCAACTACCATTCCCCCCGAATGGTAGATCTTGTTACAGGACCTGAAGGAGGATCAGGACCTGACCAACTAGACACAGTCGACTGAACGACGGTGCGTCGTTAATGTTAATATAGTAGTTAATGTAAATTACTACTTGTACTATGGAGTTGCATCTCCAGTACTTTTTGGATCTTAGTTGGTCAATGGGTCTTTATGTATAAAGTATGTTTTAAGCATTTGGAATAATTTTAATTTGGTGCATAGTATTGCTGAAGAAAAAAATTATCCGCTGCGAATATTGCATAATGTTAGATGCATGTTAGGAATATTGCATCTTATATGTCATGAACGGGGGCAGGTAACCTTGTGTTGCATGTCTCGACGCTTCAAATGTCCGTCCGATCCCAAACGGAATTTGGGGGCGTCTCAGGGTGGTATCAGAGCAATACGTCTCTGGGCAGTAAATCCACATGTTCTTAGGAAATGCACCAAATATTAGGTTTGAAATTTAGTCGTCATTAGGCTTGAATTTCTTACAAGTATGAGAGGTATTATGTGGTTGTAATACGTATACTCGTGTGTTACAGGAAGGGACAAATGACTCGTGGTAGAATACCTCAAAACCCTGAAGGTGATATCAATCAGGAGAATCATAATTCCCCGATGGATGGAGGATTAGCTGAAGCTGTGCGTATGCTGACTGACGTGCTTAGACATCAGCAACAGCAACAAGTGAACGTACCTAGACCCGAAGTTAGAGGTTGTCCATATGAGAAGTTTATGCTTTACCGTTACCCAAATTCTTTTGGTAATGAAGGGCCACTGAGAGCTGAGAAATGGATTATAGATCTCGAGAGAACGTACGAGATTTGTGGATGTCTTGAGGACCAAAAGGTTCTATATGCTGGATACCTATTCCAAGGAGAAGCTGGAATATGGTGGGATACACGTAGGCAAATTCTAGTTAGGGAACTAGGTAGTATGGCTGCATTGTCTTGGGAGAGGTTCAAGGAAGAGTTCGACAACAGATTCTTCCCAGACTCTGTCAAACAACTGAAAGCCCTGGAGTTTGCGTCCTTAACACAAGGTAGTTTGACTGTAGAGCAGTATGCCGCTAAATTCATGGCATTGGGAAGGTTTGCACCACACTTGATTTCAACTCAAAAGATGCAGGCACAAAAGTTTCAAGCAGGACTTCTGCCTAGAAATCTGAAGTCAAGTAGCTTGCCTTAGAATAGAGAATTACCAAGAGTTGGTAAATGTAGCGGCGATAGCAGAGGCTGAGCAGAAGGAATTGGCGATCCAGAACATGACCGATCGAAAGAGGGCCATGCCATTTACTACAAGCAGTAGTGCTGAGAAAAAGAGGCCTTTTTCTAGTCCGGAGAAAGGCAAGGGAATAATGATAGGAGGACAGAAGTCGTCCTTGTATTCACCATGCCCTAAGTGTGGTAAGCTTCATCCTGGAGAATGTTACAGGGGATATGGAGTCTGTTACCGATGTGGAAAACCAGGACATATGATTAGAGATTGTCCTAATGCCAAGCAAGGTAGTGGAGCTGGTGATCGCAAGCCAAGGCCCCACATCCCGGCACGCGTGTATGCAGTAACACCAGGTGATTTTGATGTTGACGCACCTGAAACTGATGAAGCTGGCGTCATGACTGGTATTTTTTATTTTATTTTATTTTCCTTTCCTTTTTGTATTTATGATGTTGTAGATATTATGAACGTATTAGAATTAGTATTAATATTGGTATATATATATTTTTTTAGGAAGGGTTAATTTGTTTAGGTTCTCGGCTTGTGCACTATTCGATTCAGGTGCGTCACAGTCCTTTGTGTCTGCAGCGTTTGCACGAATTTGTAGTTTGCAGACTGAACTCTTACCACGACGGGTTGTAGTCTTAATTCCCGATGGGAATACAGTATCTTGTACCCGTTTAGTTAAGGATTGTCCGTTAGAGCTAGAAGGAAGGACACTGAAGGCTAACTTGTTAGTATTCGGTCAGATGGAATTCGACCTGATTTTGGGGATGGATTGGCTTTTCAAGCACTACGCTAAGATAGACTGTCGAAAACGAGAGGTTTTGTTTGAACCTCCAACTGAAAACAGGATGAGTTACACAAGAACATCAGTTAAGGCCACCCCACCTTTGATCTCGGTGTTGCAAGCTAGGAAGTGTATCGATGATGGAGCCTCAGCATTTCTAGTGATAACTGTAGAGGAGACAACCAAAACTATAGGAATCCAAGGGATACCTGTGGTTGAAGACTTTCCTGAAGTTTTCGTTGATGAGTTACCTGGTTTACCACCGGATAGAGAAGTAGAATTCCAAATAGAGTTGGAGCCGGCAACAACTCCGACTCACAAGGCGCCATATCGTATGGCCCCTACCGAATTGAAGGAGCTCAAGCTACAATTGGAGGAACTTTTGGAGAAGGGTTTTATCCGCCCCAGTTCTTCGCCGTGGGGAGCACCTGTGTTATTCGTGAAGAAAAAAGATGGATCTATGAGGATGTGTATAGATTATAGAGAGTTGAATAAGGTGATGATTAAGAATAGATACCCATTACCCAGAATCGATGATTTGTTGGATCAATTGCAAGGAGCAGCAGTGTTTTCAAAGATTGACCTGAGATCTGGATATCATCAGCTAAAAGTCAAGGATCAAGATGTGCTGAAAACTGCCTTTAGGACAAGGTATGGCCACTTCGAGTTTTTGGTGATGCCTTTTGGGTTAACCAATGCTCCAGCCACATTCATGGATATGATGAACAAAATATTCAGACCTTATTTGGATAATTTTGTTGTCGTATTTATTGATGACATCTTAATCTACTCTAAGAACAAGGAAAAACACAGAAATCATCTAAGCATGGTTTTAACTATACTTAAGGATCAGAAACTTTATGCCAAACTTAGTAAGTGTGATTTCTGGCTGGAAGAAGTAAAATTTCTAGGTCATGTGATCTCTAGTAGAGGAGTAGCGGTAGACCCGAGCAAGATTGAAGCCGTAACGAACTGGCAGAGACCGACCAGTGTGCATGAGATCCGAAGTTTCTTAGGACTGGCTGGTTACTATAGGAGATTTGTGGAAGGATTCTCCCGTTTGTCTGGACCACTCACCGCCCTGACTAAGAAAAATGTGAAATTTACTTGAAATGATAAGTGCGAAACAAGTTTTCTTGAGTTGAAGAAAAGACTTACCACCGCACCGATACTTACACTGCCGGAACCTCTTAAATCTTTTGTGGTATATAGCGATGCATCTAAGGCAGGACTCGGATGTGTGCTAATGCAAGAAGGGAAAGTGGTTGCTTATGCTTCACGACAACTGAAGAACCACGAGCAGAATTATCCTACTCATGATTTGGAATTAGCTGCAGTAGTTTTTGCTCTTAAGATTTGGAGACATTATTTGTATGGCGAGAAGTGTGAAGTCTTCACGGATCACAAAAGCCTAAAGTACCTGTTTGAGCAGAAGAATCTTAATATGAGGCAAAGAAGATGGCTGGAATTAATCAGCGACTATCAGTGCGACATCAAGTATCATCCTGGAAAGGTCAACGTGGTAGCTGATGCTTTAAGCCGCAAGAGCAGACAAGAAGCTTCATTAGTTCCTTCATCAGAAGTAAATTCCCTCTTATGTAGTATGAGAAAACTGTTGATTAGAAACCGTAGTCAGGAAACCATGTTGACTACAATCCAAGAATTCATTCCATTGGACTGGGAAGAACTGAAAGACCGTCAAAAGAAGGACAGTAAACTTGCGGAAGTTGTAAAAAAGATTGAAAAGTCAAAAGGACCAGTGGACGTTAGCCTCAGAGAGGATGGGACTCTATATTACAAGGACCGAAGAGTCATTCCAGCAGACGAAGAGTTAAAGGAAAAAGTACTAAAGGAAGCTCATAACACACCTTACACTGCTCATCCTGGTAGTACAAAAATGTATCAGGATTTGAAGCAGTCTTTTTGGTGGGAAGGAATGAAGAAGGACGTAGCAGAATTTGTGAACAAATGTTCTGTCTGTAGATTAGTAAAAGCAGAGCACCAAAAGCCAGCTGGTAAATTGCAGTCATTGCCAATCCCAGAATGGAAATGGGAGGATATTTCCATGGATTTTATAGTAGGCTTTCCAAGGACCTCAGCCAGAAATAATACTATCTGGGTAATAGTTGATCGTCTGACAAAAAGCGCTCACTTCATACCTATCAAGAATACAGATTCTCTAGAAAGATTGACGAGAATTTATATAACAGAGATTGTCAGATTGCATGGAGTGCCTAAGACGATCGTATCAGATAGAGACCCTCGTTTTACGTCACGCTTCTGGAAAAGTTTACAAGAATCGATGGGCTCTAATCTGAGGTTTAGTAGTGCATACCACCCACAAACAGATGGACAGACAGAAAGAACGATTCAAACTTTGGAAGATATGCTAAGAGCCTGTGTTTTGGATTACGAAGGGAATTGGGAGAAACAATTACCTTTGGTAGAATTTGCTTATAACAATAGTTTCCAGGCCACTATTCAAATGGCACCATATGAAGCCTTGTATGGTAGAAAGTGTAGATCACCTCTGTATTGGGATGACGTAGGAGAAAGCAAAGTAGTTGGACCGGAAGTCTTACAAGAGATTAAGGACCAAGTACACTTGATTAAAGAAAGGATGAAAACAGCACAAAGTCGACAGAAGAGCTACGCTGATAATCGAAGGAGGAGCATAGATTTTAAAGTTGGAGATTGGGTTTATGTGAAGGTATCTCCTATGAGAGGAGTAAGTCGTTTCGGAGTGAAAAACAAGTTAAGTCCAAGATATATGGGACCCTATGAGATAGTGGAGAAAGTGGGAGTAGTTGCATATCGTTTGGAATTGCCAACTGAGTTCCATGGAATTCATAATGTTTTCCACGTGTCTTCTTTGAAAAAGAGTTTTGGGAATCAGACACCAATGATAGTGGATCCCAATAGCATACCTTTACAACCCAACTTGACCTATGAAGAGAAGCCAATGCAAATTCTTGATTGGAAAGATAAAGAGTTGCGGAGCCGTACAATCCCATTGGTCAAAGTACTTTGGCAAAATCATAATATTCAAGAGGCGACTTGGGAGAAGGAAGTTGATATGCGAGCCAAGTACCCCCAGTTATTTGACATCTAAATTCAGTCTTGTAGAGTTGTTTTGGGCTTTTGCTTAATTGATACTTTGTGGTTCACTTGTACGGGACTGACAATATCAGACGTTGTACTTCTTTGTTCGAATATCAATAAAGTATATGTGTTTCAATAACTTTTGAATTGTTACTTATCTCAATTTCGAGGACGAAATCTTTTTTTTTTAGGAGGGGAGATTGTAACAGCCCACAAAAAATTCAATTGTGGAATTTCTATTGACTTTAGGAACCTCGTGAAAACTCCTTAAGTTTATACGAATCGACTAATCGCATAGGTTTTAGCCTGTCAACATAGTTAGTGTTATTACTCACTATGGTGCCAGAAATACGTTTTTAATTATTTGAGATAGTTAGAAGTGTCAGAATACATTATAGTCTACACCACTAGGCTTAATTGAATATTTAGGATTTTTCAGTACTAAGTTTGTTACGTTTATTTTTGGAGTGAATAGTAACTTCGGTAAACGTACTAAGAGTAGTGTTTTCAAAATCACAGTGCATAATGTCCAAATTAGGTTAGCGAAATTTTATTTGGACACATGGAAATATTTTAGCCACCTTACTCTTCCAAGTCTACTCCACATTTGGATAATATATTTAGCTGATTTTTATAGATATTATTGGATAGAATATTTTGAGATAATCTTTTATAGATATTTTGGGTAGGAGAAAACCACACTCAACTCTCAACTCCAGCCTTATCATCTCCCTTATCTCGTCCATAAGTATCTCCAGCCAGCACCCACGAACTTATCTTCAATTACACCTTCCAATAAAAGATTATCAAACACTCTTTCTCGGACAGCTTTTAGGAGTTCTTTTGCACGCCCATTTCGAAGCTTTTTTAAGTGTTTTATCATAATGTATCCTTCATATAAGTTGTTCCTTTTTGAGTCTAGTTTACATGGATATCTTATTTGCCCCATTTGAAGATCATTTGGTCAGTCAAATATTGTGTAAACTATAGAAAGGTCATTCTGGGTGATAAACTGGAGAATATGTTATAGTTTGGAGTTTTTGACCAAGCTAATGGATAGATATTGGTCCGAAATTTTTATGGAGTATTGTTAACATGTATATATGACTATTGGTTGAGGATTTTTGCATGATTAAAGGTTTTTATGAAAGATTTTCTTAGATTTAGAAACTTAGAAACTGGAAGAGGAAAAACAGTTTCTGTTTTGAGAAAGTTTAACTCTTTGGTGGTCTAAACCTATTCTAATGACTTTGATAATTTTATTGGAGGATCCTAAGCATCTTATATACATGTTATATTATTATTTTGAAGATATTTGATGTTAGTTTCAAAGATATGAAATTTTATGCAAAGAGATATTCAGATAAGCCAAAGTGTGGATATTCTTGGCTAAATTTATATTTTGGTTAATTTCTAACCATGTGATCTTGAATTAGAAGCTTATATATGTTTTAGGATATCTTTTTAAACCAGGTGATGGTTTGGTTTGAAGATCATATATTTATAAGTCATAGATCAAGAGATTTATCAAAACTAGTTGAGGAAAAAGTTTCTGTTTTTGGACTAAGTGTAAAACCAAAAACTCCAAATGTTATTTTGTGATTTTGGTGACTTTAGTTTGATGATTTAAAGCATAGTTGATGTTAGGATGATATTATGAATATGTTAGAAGTAAGATTTGATTTTTGAAATTTTTGGAGATGTTTTGATTTAAGGTCAAAACTTGTGATTCAAGTACTTGGATATTTTTACAAAAAAGTTTGGTGTTGATTATTAGCTTTTTCTAAATGGATGTTTTAAGTATGGTTTTGAACTTAGGATTGGAAGATGTTTGTTGCAAAATTTTGATTTAAGCATGAGTTTTGAAGTTGGAAGGAATTGCAACAAAAATCAAGGGAAATGGCCTATGGATTTTTGGCCATAGTGTGTTTTCCATAGTTGTGTTTTGTTTTAAATTTTTCTGAGTTGATATTTAAGTTTATGACAAAATTTACATGAGGAAGGTAAATTTTGGAAACTTTTGGAGTTAGTATGCAAAATCCTTAAGTTATGGGTAAAACGGCCATTTTCCTACATGCAGAGAGTAAAATAGAAATTTTACTCTTTAAGTTAGTATTTTCCATATTTCAATTTATTAGTGATTTAGTGCTAACTTTTAGAATCACTAATTACAGTTCCTCGTGATCGCGCTTAAGGTTTTATAAGAAACGTGAAGATCGAGGTAAGTTAGCTTTTAACTTACTAGTAGTCTACTGTGTATGTGTGCTAAGTAAAGGAACTACAGTGTATATATGTGTGTTATCATATATATCATGCCATACCAAGTTAGCATGTAATTTTCTATTATACAGAATTTATTCTGTCATCAATTTTTATCTGTTACATAATATATTCTGTCATGTATTACTGTACATTACAAGTATGTCATGTTAAATATGTGGTCTATTATATGTTATGCCATGTTACGAAATGTTTTTATCTCAAGTTGGTCATGTATTTCAAGTTATGTTAAGTCAAGTTTGTGTAGAATACATGGGGCCACAACAACTGTGGAGTACGTATTTACACGTAGAATACATGGGGCCACAACAACTGTGGAGTATGTATTTTTCATGTTAAGTCAAGTTCATGTAGAATACATGGGGCCACAACAACTGTGGAGTATGTATTTAACTGCATTGTGATGTGTAGAATGCATGGGGCCACAACAACTGTGGAGTATGTATTTACACGTAAAATACATGGGGCCACAACAACTGTGGAGTATGTATTTTTCATGTTAAGTCAAGTTAGTGTAAAATACATGGGGCCACAACAACTGTGGAGTATGTATTTACACGTAGAATACATGGGGCCACAACAACTGTGGAGTATGTATTTTTCATGTTAAGTCAAGTTTGTGTAAAATACATGGGGCCACAACAACTGTGGAGTATGTATTTTTCATGTTAATTCAAGTTTCAGAGCAAGTTCATGCTAAGTCAAGTTTCAGATCAAGTTCATGTCAAGTCAAGCTCAGTTCATGTTTCAATTTAAGTTATGTCAATTATGCTATGTTGTACGCTAAGTTATGCTTTAATTACTTATGAATTTGATTATGCATTTATACTTTTACTGTCATCCATGCATCATTAGCCTGTGTGGAAGTTTTTTGTTAACTTGCTGAGATTTGTAATCAAATCTCACTGTGATAGTCCCAACTACCATTCCCCCCGAATGGTAGATCTTGTTACAGGACCTGAAGGAGGATTAGGAGCTGACCAACTAGACACAGTCGACTGAACGACGGTGCGTCGTTAATGTTAATATAGTAGTTAATGTAAATTACTACTTGTACTATGGAGTTGCATCTCCAGTACTTTTTGGATCTTAGTTGTTCAATGGGTCTTTATGTATAAAGTATGTTTTAAGCATTTGGGATAATTTTAATTTGGTGCATAGTATTGCTGAAGAAAAAAATTATCCGCTGCGAATATTGCATAATGTTAGATGCATGTTAGGAATATTGCATCTTATATGTCATGAACGGGGGCAGGTAACCTTGTGTTGCATGTCTCGACGCTTCAAATGTCCGTCCGATCCCAAACGGAATTTGGGGGCGTCACATATATATATATATATATATATATATATATTCATGCATGTACATGATGCAGTTTCATTATAGAGAGATTTATAATCTGCATTAATTCAATAAAAAAAAGGTGGAGTTTTGACATTATATATATTGTTCAATTTGTGACGCCCCCAACTCCCACGTACGGATACGTAGAAATCAAGATATCGGGATGATGACAATATGGGTCACGTATCTCATCGCTAAGTGCTAAGTGTGTGTACATGCAACATGTGTACAACAAAACCACGTAGCGGATAATAAAAGTTATTCAACTAAGTATCAGAATTTTAAATACAGATTTAAAATCAATCTCGCTTAAACACAAGCATATAAAAAATATTACAAATAACCAGTGTAAATATAATACAAATCAAAAGTAATGATTGAAAGCAGGAAATAAATCTCAACCCATGAGTGATCATCGATCACTCCTTCGGCAAAGCCGCCTCCTCGGGTTCAGTCTCCTCGTCCTCTACATCAAAATCTACGGTACCAAAGACGATACTGCAGATAAGTACTAATCCAAACACTCACAAAATAAAAAGATATTAAAACTTAACAATATGCATGAACAAGATGCTGCATGCATGAGATCAAAACATAATCTTTCTAAAAAATATTTCCTTTTCTAACTTACGCAAAAAGTCACATTTGGCCTAAAAATAATTCCTTTAAAACTCATGCCAAAAGTCACATTTGGCCCAAAATATTTCTTTTAAAACTTTCCCCTGCCATTTTCCCAGAAAATGGTCCAAAATCCAAGTATCAAATAAATTTCCATTTTCATTAACTGAATGCACCATAACCTCCCTTAGGGGTCGTCTGCACACCCTGACTCCCTTCGTCACATCATGGGTAACGACTATGTATGTGACTTCGTAACGAGTGATGCCCAGTTTCACTCCTAGCAAGTACATAGCCAATCATCCTCTTGCGACTACCAGCAGAGGGGTCACGGATTCGGTATGAGAGAGTTACCATCCCGCCCACTCCCATTGTCATCCAGCAACAACTCATGGGACGTCACTCAGTATATTACGCTCCCGAGTGACTAGAAAAGCTCCATTGAGATAATGCCCCATCTCGAATTGGAGTCATGATACACATGTACCCAAAATTTCATTTATACATAAAAACTCAGTTTCAAAAGTGTATGTTGGCATGTGTAATGACACAAAGAAGACCAAAGCCACGTATGTATCATTCTCTTAAAAGAAAATTAGTCAATAGTATAATTGGAGTCCATTCAAATTGTTTTAAATAGTAAAAATTTCTCCATTTCAAATAAGTAAGAAGTACTTTCCCCTACCAACTTAGGTGAAATCACATTGACGTAAGACCTATAATCGCTCACTCATTACCATGCAAGTTATGCGGACCCTTGAGTTTGAAAATGATAGATCACAAATGGGCCTAGGTCAACGAAGGGCCGATGAAAGGCCGATTGCACACACGATGCAGTTTCATGAGAGAGAGATTTATAATCTGCATTAATTCAATAAAAAAAGGTGAAGCCCAGACGAAGAATGGATCGCGCGTTTAATTTACTAAGAAAGCAAATAATGATGACATCGATCGGGTCATCTAAAGAAGCTAGCTAGAGTTTCCATAAAGTTGTTTCGGGTTCGATCCGACAACGAAAGTGAAGATAAACACCTTTAATTTCCGACAAAAAGACTCGAATGAAAGGGACTCAAATTAATGTTATTATAAAAGAAAAATTACTTATTTCTAGTCAATTATTTCTTAAAAAAAAAAACTATTTATTTATGTCAAAATGAGTTTATTTTCGTTATAAATAATCCTTCTCATATCAAATAACTCATCACAAATATTTTTTTTTTTTTTTTTTTCCAGTGCGTTAACCAAGTTATAATTGGATTTCTTATAATTGAATGATAATAGGGGATGCCACAACCCATCGGGTTTCTGTCGAGGCACTACAAGAAAAATGAGATTTTGTGATCAATTTATTGTAATCAAAAAATTATTTACAACTAATTTTAACTAGAAATAATCATTTCGCTGGAATTAATTTGTCGCAAATAAGTAATTTTCTTGTAGTGAGGTGAGCTGTTTGCTGCATGCTCTTACGTCTCTTTCTCTCTCTTAACATATTTTAATTAATATTTAGAAATATTATTTTAGGTCAAAAAGTTTACAAACGATGATAACGTAATAAAAGTGAAAAAGCAGTGGTTCTACACGACACTACACCTAGAGGGGGGGTGAATATGTGTAATCCAATTTTTATGGCCTTTTGAAAATTAGTTAAACAAGCAGGTAGTAAATGAATTAAATAACACAAATAATCAACACATGATTTTGATCACGGAGTGGAAACTCATTTGAAGAACATCTTCAAAATCTAAAACCACTCCGAGTGTAAGACACCAGCCCAAATCCACTATAGAAATTTTAGTTCGTTACAACCAATTTAGAGACATTCACAAAAACTTTGTAGTAGCTAAACTTGGCTTGCAACACCATGAGTGACCCACTCGATCTCTACACGCATGTAGTGTCGGAACTCCGACCTTTCTATAGCTTCCCACGAGAACCTCTCGATCTTTGCATCAACAGCAGCTTCGGACTCTTCCGGCTAACAAATATGTCCACTTCAATGGACTCATGTAAGAGTTGATTTTGAGTGTGTTGTGGTGGAGAAGTGTATATCCAAGAGAGAATCAACCAAATGGGGAAGAGGTTGCTTTAAAAAGTTCTTGGAGGCCCTTAAGGTTTTTGCTCTGATTCTCCATACTTAGAACAGAGGTTAAGCTGTTCTATTTATAGTTCTAATCAAATGAGGTGGTTTAAACCCTAATTTGTAAGTGATCTGGAACATTGGCTCGAGCGAAGTATCGAGCGAATGTCGAGCGGCACAATCTGTCTGAGTTCGCTCGAGCTCAGTGTCGAGCGAGTGTCGAGCGACACACTCTGCCTGAGTTCGCTCGAGCTTAGTGTCGAGCGAGGGTCGAGCGGTTGAATTTGCTTGAATTCGCTCGAGCTGCATGTCGAGCGAGGGTCGAGCGGTGCAATCTGCCAAAGTTCGCTCGAGCGCCCTGTTGAGCGAGGGTCGAGCGAAGTCACTTGTTTTGACCAATAACTGGCACACTTCAAGCACGCTTCAAGCCTTTCCACAACAACACTTATTACAACACTATTTTATACAGGTTTTCACAAGAATATGCCAATACACTCATTTTTCCCTCAACAAAAAGAATAACATCACTTGATCCATTAATTATATATGTTGTTATTGCTCTCAGCGGGTAAAGAGTCTAAGTTTATACTTCGGGAACTAATCTAATATCCGTACTTTAGACAAACCATATAAATTATTTTAACTCTAAGAAATTAGATAAAGATTCTGAAATGAAGAAGAAAAAAATGCCGGCTAGCACATGGTAAGAATTCAAAAATTCTTTACAAAAAAAAAAAACCAAAGCGAAGACAATGCCAATTAATTAAGATTAGTGCAAGTTCATATATATCTGTTCATGTCATATTCAAAATAATTAAATGGAGGGCACACACTACATACAGTGAATAATGCGTGGCCGCCAGCCACTTTTCACAAGTTAAGATCTATTAGTTTAAAGAGAAATGATACTTGTAGTTGTGAGTGAGCAAGCGCTAGCTGTATAATCATTTAAAAAAAGTGAATAAATATGAGACTCATATGAAAAAAAAATATTTTTTTAATAATAGATCTTACTTTTTTTTAAAGTGACTGCACCACATGACTTGTGCATTCCACAACTTAGCATTACTCTAATTTAAATGCAATTAAAATATTGTTCTATACAACAAGCAGTTTTAACCAAATGTTCAAAAGAGAAATTTACAAATTTAAATTCTTCAATTTTGTCGTGCAGATGTGGAAGATATGTTCCAATAATCAAATGATTAAATGAAGTTGTAATTCTTAAATATACTTAGTCTTATAACACATACAGTGATTAATTTAAGATCATTAGTTAATTCAAGTTCATGCATGCTGGCAGATGTGATCATATGAATGTATGCTGGCAGATGTCATATTCAGCTGTCCCTTCCTTTACCTGTTGTTTTGAAACCAGATTTGAAGACAATAAGGATATTTTGCTGCCAAGAGAGGTATGGTTGTGGGATTCGGTCGGTGGCTCTTCAACAATAAAAATATTTATTCTTCTGGTTGGGGAAATTAATGCTCTTTGTTCACTGTAGCAGACCAGATCTTGAGGGAGTGCTGAATTCATGGCGTTGAAGGTTTCCGATGGGGTTTTGGTGGCCGATGTTGAGGGGGCAAGATGAATCCAGCCTTGGTTGTTTTTCTTCACCACAGTAGATGTTCTTTCAGTAACTTCTTGCTGACCTATCCTTGAAAACAGATTCAGATTTTGTTGTTGAACATTGGTTGGCTTCTCTCTGTTTTGATTACCATAAAGATTAGTTTGACTGGAAATTTTCCCCATGAAATCGGTTTCTGTTGGTTGCCCGTGACCTGTTTGTTGAAAAGCCTGAGATATGCCTTGGTAGTTGTTGTACTCGGCTTTGATCCAGGGGCCATAAATTAATCTTGTCGTAGGCGAACTTAGAAATCCACAAAAAACTTGGGAATGACCGAGTCTACCATAGGCATAACAGAAGTCTGGAAGTTTTTCATATTTAAAAGCTATCCATATTTCAGAGTTGTCTAACCTTGGCATCATAAATCCTTGCTGTAATGGCTTAGTGACATCAATTTCAACCTTGAGCCTGATGAATTTTCTGAAAGCTAGTCCATAAAGAGGATCCTCTTCCACTTTGATCAAAGTTCCAAGTGCTCGCCCTATTTGAATAGCATTTTCTAGAGTAATATAATCCAAAGGCAGGCCATGGATTTGCACTTGGAATGGAGCATGATTTAAATTGATTTCTTTGAGAGTGGCCCCAGTTGGCCACTGTTTTAGAACCAGAAGGTGCCCTTTAAAATTCCATGGGGCTTGATTGAGGACTCTAAGTTTATCTTGGATATTTCTAAAGGTGAAAATGAAACTGTTTGTTTCCATATCTTCAATAAGGAAATTTTGTATGAAGTTCCATGATGCTTTGATGCATGAATGTATTGCAAATTTGTTTAAAGGCCTATCGGCTACCAACCTGCCTATCAGAATTTTGTTTGAGATAGTTTGAGCTGATGCTGTCGCTGGATGCAGGTTGAGATCATGCCATGAGAGAGCAGCTGTTTGGGAGGTGAGGGAATCCAGATCCATCTTTGCTTCTATTGTATTGGTTTTCTTGTTTTTGGTTGAGATGTAAAACAGAAAAGTAGCAACAGTAAGTGCAGGAAAATGTAAAAACAGCCTCCGAGTTAGAGAGAGTCTGACTTCTCACTAGCCGGCTTTCATTCCACTTTTAATTTAAGATCATTAGTTAATTCAAGTTCATGCATGCTGGCAGATGTGATCATATGAATGTATGCTGGCAGATGTCATATTAAATTTAACTAAATGAAGGTGGGATCAATATTGGATCAGTGACCCGGCCCACCCGGTGCGCCATGTTTTCTGTAATTAGGAGTAATTTAATGTGAACGTTATATAAGAAAATGAAACTGATTATATGACCATTGACTTTGAGAAAATTACACCATTTATAAGAACAATGACTTTGATTTTAGTTTCCAGAATAAGGAATTAATTAGTTTGGGATAAAGTAATGGTTATGATGTGGTATTTTTACAACTTTAAGAAATTGAGACATTAATGTACGTCCAACCTAATTGGCTAAGACATTTATCGATCATGTGCATGGTTTGGCTGCAGGCTGTGGCTCTTGATTAACATTTCTGATCATTTTCTATGATTGAGATTGAACCACTTGATTGGCTTACTTTTCATTATCATTTAACAGTCAAATCTAGATCTAAATCGTATTAATACTCCTGTAAACTTGTCATAGATGAAGAAGCAATAATATATATAGTTTTTTTTTTCTTTTAAGTTTATATCGAGTATTGCTATAAGAAAAACGATTATTTATGGTCTATCAAATATATATATGTGACGAAAACCGTTTTCATTGTAAATACCTAGCGACCGGCCAATTAAAGAAGCATTTTTATTTGTAGTGCATTAGTACGATCGAGAAGAGTTATAATTTGCTGGTGTGAAGTCTAATTTGTTTATATAGGCAGGCAATCTGCCCTTTCTCATCACAAAAAGAAGCAAATTCAACATGCAGAAGTACCTTTTCATGATGGCAACTGAAACCTGCAATCAATGAAGGCTTACAAACTTATTCGAGTTTATGAAAGTGATCGATGGATGGTTGAGGTTAAATTTACTGTATATTTATTGAGCCAATTGTAATACTTTATTTCACATTTTAGATATTCTTTAGCTATAATTTAACTTTATTAAACCCATTATTAGTGCTCTTAAATGGCTTTCTCTTGAATATAACAGCAGTATGAAGTACTATGAGCTTTGTTTACTATCAATACCCTTTATTTTCTTATTTTCGGAAGAATTTCTAAATTCATTAGTCTTTATCCATTTTACTGATCGGTGACAGTATAATTAATGGATCAGTTCAGTCCTTTTATTATTAGTATTAAATATATATGAAGATGTAATATTTTGGTCGAAGCATATTATCCACATTATTTAAATATTAAAATTTGATTAATAAGATTTAAAATTTAAAATTTATCTTTTAAATTAAATTATATATGTTATGTAAACATTTTACTAATTGGCTGAGACCATCAAGAAAATGAATTAAACGTCTGATATGAACTTTTTTTTTTTGATAGAAAATGCTTCACTGCATATATTCATAGGCGAAGTTACAACTGTGACTTAACAAACTGGAAAACCAGACCATAAGCCAACTAACGCATCTGCTCAGGAGCTCCCCCGTCAACAAATTTCTTTGTGACGGACATTGTCTAAAAACTTCTACACCTCCTCTTTTGACAGCAGTCAAAAGAGAAAGCTCTCTGATGAACAGAGATAAACCACCTCTCTTCCGAAGAAGAGAGGTACACCACACTCTTTCCTCCCACGGAGGAAGAGTACCAAACCTACATTCCTCCAAAAGAGGAGTAGGACAAAACCCACATTCCTTTTAAGAAGGAGTGGGACTCTAGGCAATATTTAAAATATAAAACTAAAACACATTAAAACAAATACAGAGCAACATAAAAACACTAACGGGCTGTGCATAACAGAAGGCCCAGCCCAGGCCCATGACCCGACATCCCGGGGGCCCAACCCGCTAACAACAGGGCGCCTAAGGATCGGACTAGGGTTTCTTCGCTACGTCCGCCGCCCCCTCTTCCTTCTCTGTTCCTGTGCAGCGCTGCTGCTGCCGATCACCACAAGGCACGGGAAGACCCCTGATGCCTAGATAAGCCCCTGCAAAACAGTCGGCCAGAAACAGATACATTAAACCAGCAGCCCCATCGTACGAGACCCAAAACACTCTGTTACGAGAACAGAGAATCAAGCCTCTCGCCGTCGAGCCACCCCACCGTATCCTCGCCCCACCAAAGCCCAAGCCGTCAGCCTTGCTTCAACACGAATAGGCTAGCTTCTCACCCGTCCAAATCCTCCCATCTGTTTCGTCCGCGCCGTACGTCTCCACTGCAAAGCGCCACCTCACAGGATTGCTCACGCCTCCTCTGCTAAGCGGCACCTCGCTGGGTTGGTCGGGACCCTTACCGGTGATCCTCGCACCAGGAAAGACACTGAAAACAGGGGAGAAGAGCTAACCACCACAAACGCGAGAGCCGAATGAGAAAACCAAAAACGGGCCAAAAATAGCAGACGAAAAGAAAAAACAGAAAACAGAGGATAAAAAACTAAAACTAAAACTAAAGGGAGGAGGGAGGGGGGAGGGAGGGAGGAGCCGAGGCTCCCACCTCCCTCAACGGCGAAGAAACGGTCTGTTTGCTTTTTAGAGAGGGGGCAGAGCTTCTCTCTCCTCTCCAACTCTGGTAGTTGTAATTTCACATTTTTCAACGTCTGATATGAACTTGACTTTGAGAAAATTACAGCAATAAGAATATTAATGACTTTGATTCTAATTTCCAGAATAAGTTATAATAAACTTGGGGTAAAGTAATAAATTGTATAAGCTAATTGTGTAGTATTTTTGCGTAATTCACTCATTGACTTTATCCATGTGCATGGTTTAGCTGTGCTGCTGAAGGCATTGTGCATATAAATTAATAAGAAAAATGAGTATTTGCGACTAATTTTCTACAATGAAAATGACTATTTATGACTTATTTTTGCTAGAAATTACCATTTTGCTAGAAATAACTAATTGCAAATAAACAGTTTTCTTGTATGTACGTGCATGGGCTCCTAATAATTTCTTATCAATTTCTTTGATTAGGATTGAATCAAATTAATCAATACTTAATTGGTTTAATTTTAATTATTTTTTAACTGTGATCAGATTAATTATATGAAGAAGAATTACGTAAATTAATGATCATAAAAAACTAATTAATTAATGATAAAACTAAATTAATGGATTTAGATCTAGATTGTACTGTTAATTGATAAAAAAAAAATGTAAGCCAATCAATTGGTTAATTTTACAAGGATAAGGTGTGGTTTGGATAGTGAGATAATCAATGAGATGGTTTTAGATGAAAGTTAAAAGTTGAATAAAATATTGTTAGAATATTAATTTTTAACATTATTATTATTATTTTGGAATTGGAAAAAGTTGAATTGTTTATTATATTTTATTTAGAAATTTGAGAAAGTTGTAATGATGAGATGATATATTTTCACTATCCAAACAGGGCTTTAAATGTCTTCGCTATATATGGGCGTACTAGTCGACATACATTAATATTGCCTTGAGTTTGTTTTAATAAAGTCAATGAGTGAATTACGTAAAAATCACTACACATGCTTAAGCAATTTATTACTTTATCCCAAGTTTATTATATATTAATTATTCCTTATTCTAGCTGGAATTTAAAGTCAAAGTCATTAATTTTCTTAATGGTGTAATTTCCTCGAAGTCACGTTCATATGTATCACTTTCATTTTGATCTTAATGGTCACATTAAAGCTCCTACTCATTCATGAGTATAAAGTTCAATTTTTATATATACTTGAGGAACTAATCTATCCGATCCGTTGAATAAATCATAAGGATTATTAAATATCTTAACGCTAACAAATAAAAATGAAGGCACGTGGTAAGAATTAATAATTCTTCGGAAAAGGAAAAAAAAAAGGACAATAATACACAAAGAAAGACCTAGAGAATGTCATTTAAGATTTATTAACGCAAGTTCATACCAAGAGAAATAATATATTGTCATATTCAAAATGTTAAATGATAAGATAATTATTGCAGTTTGTAAGGGAGACATATTAATACTCACGAAGACATATGGTTATTGAAGAGGAAATAACAATTATTTCGGCTAAATACTAAATACGTATTATGTTGTGAATAAAATAGCCAGTACATATTGATATTGTAGCAGTAGTACTAGCAGTGTTTTAAGCACCTTAAAGCTGAAATCTACTTTTTAAAGAAGTACTACCCAACTGAAGCTTTTGATTAAAAGCTCATGCAGATAATGCTACATTAATTTTAAAAATTACGGCAATTAATTTAAAAAATATTTCTTAAATAGTAAATAACTTTTTAATAATTAAATTTTTTAGTAAAGCTTTACAATTAAAAGCGTTACTATGATGTGTTAATCGTTGTTAATCATTGGATTATTTTATGATTTTTAAGTTGTAAAATTTATTTTAACGTGCTTCCTTGATATTAATCATTTTTTATCATTTAGATTACTCTCTAGTTAAATTATTTTATTGTTGGGTTTTAATTATTTTATTTTATTAATATTTAGTTGTAATATTTTTATTTGACTTTTATTTATTTTTATTTTGCCTTTTTCTTTTGTTGGACTACTTTTTCGGTTTGGGCTTATTTTTAGTGTTTATTTAAGTTTTGGGCCTAGCCCATGAGCACTGTAGCCCAGCCCTCTCTTCCCCTCTAAACAGTGTCATTTTTGGCAACAAGCCTTTGGGGCTTCTTCTCTTTTTTTCCTCTCCTGCCTTTCGCTGCATCCTCTTCTTTTTTCTTCTAGTTTTTTTTCTTTCTTCTGTTTCTCCTTGCCACTGCAGCTTCTCCCTGCTATTACTCTCTTTCTTTCATTTCCTTCGTTTTGATTTTTCTCTTCTTTTCTTGCAATTTGTCGTCTGCTCCTTCCTCTTCACTTTCGATTCTTCTTCCTTAGGCAAAAACTGTGTGCGCCCCAGCTCTCTCCTCAATTTTTGTTCTGGTCCAAGTAGTGAACACCTACATGCTCATTTCTCTATGTTATTTCCCTTAGTATTTTCGTGATCGAGCTTGTGATTGCTTCCCTTGCATTTCCATTTGTTTTGGTCTGATCGTGTTCTATTTTGTCCTCAAACCCATGCCTTGTTTTGGTCCTTCCCGACAGCTTTGTTTTGGTTTCACTTGGGTTGAGTTTCTCTCTTGTCGTTTGCATTTTTCGGCCCTTATCTTCTAGCCTTTATCTTGTAAATCAGTACTTTTGTTTGACAAAATTTCCCTTCAAATTTCTTTGTTTTCGAAACCTATTTTCAATCCCAAAACTTATGATTGTTGGAGATTTCTTTCTGGGCTTGCTTTTGGTGTTTAACGGGTGCTTGATCTTTAAGATTTTATTGCCTTTAAAGCACTGTAAGTAATTTTTCAAATATCTTTTTGAGATTTAAATATATTGTACTATAACAATTATTTGTGATCTGGTTGGTTTTGTCGGACGTTGAGTCCGAGGAGTTTGGAAGTTGGTTGGATTGGAAAATGGAGTTGTTTGTGAGATTGGATTGTGCTTGGTATTTTTTATGTTTTGCTTGGGTTCATGTTATACATTGCATAATTGTATGCATGTTTATGAGCATGAATGAAAATTGGGTTTTCATATAAGAAATGGTTTTTGGGTACGTATGTATTACGACCCCAAGCCAAGATGAAGTATTATCTCGATGGAGCTCCTCTGGTCACTCGGGAGCAGAATATATTGAGTGGAGTCTTCTGAGTTGCAATTGGCGACATCGGGATAGTAACGCTCTCGTGCCGACTCCGTGGCCCCTCTGCTGGCAAGGGCTAGAGAAGACTTGACCATAAACATACTGGACACGGAACTAGGCATTGCTCATTGCGAAGTCAAATTTATTATATATGCTATTTATTTCCGTCTAGGTGCGGTCTTTTTCCAATATTAATTATACAAACTGTCACTTTTTTTTTTTTTCTAAGGAATAATTCATTATATATAAACAGGAAAAAAATGTATGGATCATATTTGTTACTTAATTTCTAAGCCTGGGAAAACAGATATGTAGGTCTTTATATAATCTCTTCAAAGCTGCCATATTCATGTACGTACGTTCAATCTAGATCGGAGAAAATGATATATAAGAAATGTATAAGAGCCGCGTACAGTAGCCTGCAACTAAACCAGGCATGCACATGGATCGAGTCAATGAGCAAATTAAGTAAAAATACTACACAAGCTTGTACATAAATTATTAAATTACTTTATCCCAAGTTTATTAATTATTCGGCTGGTGTAATAATTTTCACATGATCGATCGCTTTCACTCTCTTAATTTGAAGAATATGGCACGGCCACCACGCATTCATATGTCATCTGCAAGCATGCATGCATCAACTTAACTACTATTAAAACAGAGAGCTGCTAGAGATACAAATGGATCCCACACACTGACGTGGCAACCTAACAATATACCACATGGTCTTTTTTTTTTCCCCCTCTCTCCATCTCCCTCTTTCTCCCCCTCTCCATGCCCTCCCCTCCTCCCTTTCCCTCTACCAGCCACCAACAGAGACCATGTGGCAGAGCAGGGTTTATTTAAATCTAACCATTAAGATTTTTCCGCATGTATTAGCTCTCATAAATCTAAGTGAATATATGTTTGGGTTTTATTTTGGAAGCTTAAAAAGTGATTTTAATAGCCTAAAAGCTCATATATATATATACAAACATGACTAAATACGTATAATGTTGTGAATAAAATGGCCAGCACATATTGTAGCAGTAGTACTAGTAGTGTTTTAAGCACCTTAAAGC
This sequence comes from Carya illinoinensis, assembly GCF_018687715.1. NCBI lineage: Eukaryota > Viridiplantae > Streptophyta > Magnoliopsida > Fagales > Juglandaceae > Carya > Carya illinoinensis. Next base: position 25,709,444 of record NC_056767.1, read on the forward strand.
TGAAATCTACTTTTTAAAAAAGTACCCAATTGAAGCTTTTGATTAAAAGCTCATGCAGATAATGCTACATTAATTTTCAAAATTACGGTAACTAATTTAAAATATGTTTCCTAAACAGTAAATAACTTTTTAATAATTAAATTTTTTAGTAAAGCTCTACAATTAAAAGCGTTACTATGAAAAATTTTATTTCCTACCGTATTAATCCCAAACAAGTTATACTAAATGTCAAACTTAATTAACTGGCAGTGGAAATTTTCAGATTTTAATAATTTTTAATTGAAAAATAGTGTAAAGGTAATTTAATCCATTGCGCGACGTCATTGAGTGTAAAGTTCGGTTTTAGACTTGAGGAACATTTATAATTATAAATGTTTGATCCATGATCTTATGATCATATAAGGAAGGTTTGATCCTCTGAATAAATCATAATTAAAGATTATTAAAAAAAATAAAAAAGGAAGGTACGTCGTGATAAGAGTTAATTAATAATTATTCCCAAAAAAAAAAAAGAAAAAAGAACATGCGACCATCAATTTAGGCGTTTTGATTTTTCCCCAATAAAGTATTAACTTTGACAACGTAGTGATTGGGCCGGCGTCGACCGGAGATAATCTTAAGCTTAATTTGTTTAATGAAATGCAATTCTGCTCATGTGCCTCAAAACCGGCACAAAATGACGAGACATGGATTATCATAATGAACAAATCTATTTTTGTCTTATTGTACAAATGCCAAAACCTTCTTTATCTAACTTATATATAAAATTCACTACAATATTAAAAATGGTTTTTTGCAACGAAAGCTGGTATATATATCAGTGGTAATAAAAATATTTGCAACGGCCATGATTTAGATGCATAATTTTAATTGGAATTCAAAATATTTGCAAAGATCAAATTTTCTTTGCAAGAAAATATGTTTTAACAGCTTGACATGTTTTAACATTGTCCATATTTCAAGGCTGGCTATCTAATAATTTAATTTCTGTCTTGATCATCTACTCCGCCTTAAAGTTGAATTCAAACCATGACTCTACACTTTTATAATATTAATACGATTTATATCTAGATTTGACTGTTAAATGATAACAAAAACTCCGCCAATCAAGTGGTTCGATCTCAATCATAAAAAATGATAAGAAATTTTTAAGAGCCAAAGCCTACAGCTAAACTATATAAATATATGCATATCATGTTGGATAAATGTCTTGGTGATCGATTAGGGTTGACGTACATAATTAATGTCGTAAGTGAGAAGGGATAGAGATAATATTATATTTTGTTTGCTGAGAAAATTAAAAAAAACAGGCATACCGCGTATATATAATAGATCAAATATGGACCTCATGGCTTTTATATGCATGAAATTAAGGAACTAGTTAAAAGCTTTATGCATCATGTAATGCTTTTGTCAAAACAATCTTCACGTATACAAACGCGTTTTTATAAACTTTGCACTCAATTGTTACATACATTTAGAAGAGAGATCTAACAAATTAAACTTTGCACAAGCAAGTTATCATGTGGCCTTTTTGTACGTAATGCTTATTCTATTTTTAAAAATTTTTCTTTTAAAAAAGATGATGGTACCCTAAGTTTATCAATATATAACACTCTCTTAAAGCGTATGATCAATACCTTATAGAAGAAGGAGCTTGGGGGTTACAAAAATATAGATTCTGAACCCTTTAAAAAAAAAAAATTACATTATTCATCGTAGTCTATCACAAGCACATTACAATAATATGATTAAGATCTAGATTGGACTGTTAACAGATATCAATGAGTAAATTACGTTAGAATCACTAAATGACATGCTTATGCAAGTTATTACTTTATCCCAAGTTTATTATATTAATTATTGCTTATCCTAACTGGAATATTTAAAGTCAAAGTCATTTTTCTTAATGGTATAATTTTCTCAAAGTCACGTTCATATCAGTTCCATTTTGATGATCTTAATGGTCATATTAAAACTCCCAGTCATTCATGAGTACTATATTAGTTCGAACTAATATATATATATATATCCGTTGAATAAATCATAAGGATTATTTAATATCTTATAACGCTAACGAATAAGACAAAGACCCAACAAGAAAATTAATAAGAATGAAGGAACGTGATAAGAGTTAATAATTCTTCCAAAAAAGAGAGAGACGAGAATACATGCATAAAGAAAGCCCTAGGGAATGTCATTTAAGATTAATAATATGCAAGTTAATTCATACCAAGAGATTTATGTTATATTCAAAATGTTAAATGCTCACGAAGACATGTAGTTATTGAAAAGGAATTAACAATATTTTTTACTATAGTTATTTATCAAATAATAATATTAGATCATACAGTTATGATTAGCTATATAAGCATTAGCTGCACACTCGTTTTGGAAAAAGAGTAGAATTCACCATAAAAAAATTATTATTTTTATATAAGTTTCAAATTTATTCACTTTTTTTTTTTTTAAATATTACATAACCTTTGTACACTCTATAACAATAAATATTATTTATAATATATATTTACGGGCATGTGACCACCAATGCAGGCGTTTTTAAATTTAATACATAGTAATTTTAGTACATTTTCATGAACCTAATCTGTAGGAAAAACTGGTTTTGCTTTCTACACAATACCGAATTTCCACAAGGCCAATTCGTGAGTAAATTATGTTTTTTGTCCCAGATTTCTTTCATGCGAAAAAACTTTGATTTGAAGCTTTACCCACGAACTGTTACCATCACTACATGTATACAAAGCAGTCGTACTATTAATTTTAACCATCTCATTTATTTCCCCATGCACCAATGTTGCCACAATTGTCATGTATCTGAATTATAACTTTTTCCTATTAGGCCACTCTTGCTTGTGTCCAAAATGCTGGGAAAATCATGCAAGTGAAAAGTACAATTTTATCATATTAGAAGTGCAAAAATTTTCATCCCTAGTAGGCTAGTTGTACGCAATTATGTGAAGCATTTTCGGGGCTTGCCTATGTCAACCACTTAGTAAAAAAACCATTAAATGTACTACATGATCATTCTTTATTAAGTAGTTTATGGCCACTTAAAATTCACATGATCAGCGTAATTGTCTGGTCATGTTACGTAGAATGACATTAGCTGTAAGCTGAATGCTGAAGTGCCAGCTAGCTAGCTGCCTTAATTTCATGATCTCTATTATTAATTTTAAAAAAAAAATTTATATTGAAAATTATTATTCTTTTGGCCGTTTTAAAATTTGTACTTAATGTACGTAGCTAGACATGGCCATCTTATTATATGCTGTTAATGTTGCTGTCAGCGAGTAAAAAGTCCAATTCTATCCGTTAAACGAACTATATGAATTATTTTAACTCTTAAGAAATTAGATAAAGATCCAGAAAATGAGAAAAAAAATGCCAGCACATGGTTAGAATTCAGAAATTCTTCAAATAAATAAAGGCCAAGACAATGCCATTTAAGATTAATTAGTGCAAGTACTACATATATATACCTCCATTTAGTCATATTCAAAATAACTAAATGGAGGGCACACAGTACGATGAAGAATAATCGTGGCCACCATCAATCCAATTACATTAATATGCCATGCAAGCAATCTTAAACAACACATGATTTGATTCTAATTTGGAAAATGGAGAAATAGAAAAGGAAAGACAACAAATAATCTTCATATACTTAGTTGAGACTTTAATGAATATTGTAAATCTTCATTATAAACAGAAAAAGGGGTATGGATGATATATATTTGTTAATTAATTTCTAAGCCTGGGAAAACAGATATGTGTCTTTATATATATAATATAACTACTCTTCATTTAAAAAAGAAAGAAACAAATAATTAGTAGCCGGGAGATCTGATCTCTAAGTACTTGAAAAACTTAAAAGAAAAAAAAAAAAAAAAAAAAAAAAAAGGGAAGAAGAAGAAGAAGAAGATAAACGCTAAGGAAGATTAGGTCAAATCTTCCTTTATGTGCCTCCTTGATCGATTTGGGACTAAATAAATTAAGAAGAGTAATGTTACGTACAGTCGTAAAATATACAAGTATCATACAATCGATTTAAAAAAGAGTATGGTACAATATTTAAAATTTAATTTTTTTTTTCATATGATTACTGTATTTATTTAATTTTTTAAAAGTAGTTGTGCGGTGCTTGTGTACTCATAACTACTACTATCATTTCTCAATTAAGAAATTCTTCCCAAACACGTTTCCAACTTTTACCACTCCCAATTTTCAAATTCCCATGATGATTCTAAACCTAGAAAAATTACATTATTCATTTTCATAGAATTAATCTGGCTGTTCAAAAATAATAAAAAATAAACCAATTTAATATATAGTTCCATCCCGATCAGAGAAAATGATAAGAAATGTATAAGAGACGTGTACAGCTAAACCATGCATGCACATGGATAGAGTCAATGAGCGAATTATATATGTAAAATTCACTACACAAGCTTATACATGAATTTATTACTTTATCCCAAAGTCTTTTTTTTTTCTTAATGGTGTAATAATTTTCACAAAGTCAAGTTCACATGATTGCTTTGATCACTCTCTTAATTTGAATATGACACCCAACATTCATAAAATTACATCTGCAAGCAGGCATGCATCAATGCATCAACTTGAACTACTATTAAAATAACTGTGTTATAAGACAATCTATATTTATTAACAATTACAACTTTGTTTAGTTATGACTATTTGAATACAATTTCTACATCGCTAACATGCTGTCGATATTTGATACGTAGGATTCAGATTTTTGAATTTCTTTTCAAAATTAAATACTGTCATATAATTAACAGTTTCAAGAATTTGTCATGCATCCACATCTGTAAATTGTATTATCCTATTTTCAATGCATCGCATTAAAAACCTCGAGTAAGAGGAACATTTATAAGGAAGGTTTGATCCACTGAATAAATCATAAGGATTATTATATATGTTAAATCTAGCAAATAAGACAAGAGGAAGAAACGCACGTGATAAGAGTTAATATAATTATTCCCAAAAAAAAAAATTTTTTTTTAACATATATAATAATCCTTATATATGAAAATACATTAAAATTTTTAATAGTAGATCACTCAATTCTTTTTCAAAATGATTGTATGACGTTTGCACATTTCACAAGCACTGTATGTAGCACTACTCCTTGATTTTTCTCCAATAAAGTATTAACTTTGACAACGTATAGTGATTGTCGAGCGTTGGAGATAATCTAATTAAGCTTAATTTGTTTAATGAAATGCAATTCTACGGTGCCTCAATACAGGGACATGATAGTCAGACAATCTTAAATTTGATGGAACTAATGATCTGTCCATTGAATAAATTAATGAGCATATGGATTATTTAACTCATTATTACTGTTCATACTGCATGCATGCTGTCATATTCATTCAAGAGAATGTCATTTAAGAATGCGCAGCAATTCTTCAAGTTAATACATAGTACTTTTAATGCAATTGAAAAGGGAAACATGGTATGGACTTGACCTTGATCAGTTTGTGCTTTCACCTACATTTAAGGGTCTAACAATATGGAACATTGTAAGCTTAATTTGTTTAATGAAATGCAATTCTCCTCATGTGCCTCAGAACTAAAACAAACTTATCAGAGATATATATATATATATATATATATATATATATATATATATATATATATATAATAAATATAAATAAAGTCTTCTTTTGCCTCCAAACTGGGACAAAGTGACGAGACATGGATTATAACAAACATTTTTTTGTCTTATTGTACAAATGCCAAAACCTTCTTTCTTAATGCAACCTTCTTTATCTAACTTATATAACTCATTACAATAAAAAATTACTCGCAACGAAAGGTATATCAGTTGTAATAAAAATATCAATTTAGCTAAAAATTGTCATTTCCCTAGAAATAACTAGTCGCAAATAAACAGTTTTCTTGTATATATGTGCATGGGCTCCTAATAATTTCTTATCTGTTTCTTTGATTGGGAATCAGTACTTAATTGGTTTAAGTTTAATTATTTTTTAACAGTGATTAGATTAATTATATGAAGATGAATTATGTAAATCAATGATCATAAAAAACTAATTAATTAATGATAAAACTGAATTAATTGATTTAGATCTATATTTTACTGTTAATTGATAAAAAAAAAATTTAAGCCTATCAACTAGTTAATTGTACAAGGATAAGGTGCGGTTTGGATAGTGAGATAATCAATGAGATGGTTTTAGATGAAAATTAAAAGTTGAATAAAATATTGTTAGAATATTATTTTTTAACATTATTATTATTATTGTAGGATTGAAAAAAGTTAAATTGTTTATTATATTTTATATAGAAATTTGAGAAAGTTGTAATGATGACATGATATATTTTCACTATTCAAACGGGCGTAGTCGACATACATTAATATTGCCTTGAGTTTTTATTTTATTTTTTATAAAGTCAATGAGTGAATTACGTAAAAATCACTACACATGCTTAAGCAATTTATTACTTTATCCCAAGTTTATTATATATATTAATTATTCCTTATTCTAGCTGGAATTTAAAGTCAAAGTCGTTAATTTTTCGTGACTAAAAACCAAAACTTAGAAAACTTCTCAAAGTTTTTGTACTGTCAGAAGTTTTACAAAAATAAACACACATTTTGATCTACCAGTTTTCATCTCAAGTTTCTTCTCAAGTTTTCTTCTCCAGTTTTCATCTCAAAAGATTTTAAATTTCTTTTCAAGTTTTCATCTAAAAAAAATTACACCATTGGTAAATAAATAAATAAAGGAAGTAGCCAAAAAAAAAAAGAGACCAAATGGTTAAAAAAAAAAAGGAAGCAGAAAAAAATCACCATTGTAAATAAATAAACAAAGGAAGTAGCAAAAAATATAAAAAAAGACCAAATGGTTAAGAAAAAAAGGAAGCAGAAAAAAAAAAATCACCATTGGTAAATAAATAAACAAAATAAGCAGCCAAAAAAAAAAAAATTGATCAGATGGTTAAAAAAAAGGAAGCAGCAAAAAAAAAAAAAAATGCATCATTGGTAAATAAATAAATAAAGGAAGTAGCCAAAACAAAAAAAAAGTACTACAAGTACTTTTCGGTCCCATTATATTACTAACTATAACAAAGTCAAACTAATCTCATCTCATCTCTAAAAACAAACCTATATTTAATCTAATCTCATCTCATCTCTAAAAACAAACGAGATCTTAATAGTGTAATTTCCTCGAAGTCACGTTCATATGTACGTATCACTTTCATTTTGATCTTAATGGTCACATTAAAGCTCCCACTCATTCATGAGTAAAAAGTTCAATTTTTATACTTGAGGAACTAATCTATGCGATCCGTTGAATAAATCATAAGGATTATTTAATACTTTTTTGTTATTTTTTTTTTTCACATTGTTAATTATTAACTCAAAAAGTCATTTTATTAAGATAAATACTTTAGCCAATCCCACCAAAAGTTTTATAAAAATAACCAATTTTCTGATATTTTCTGATCTTGAGAGAGAGGGCTAGCTCTTGGATATTTTCTGACTTATCTCTTTGATCAATTGGATCTTTTGCCCACTTTGGACATGAGTACTGATATTATTCATTTTTTGTTGAAGCATCTGTTTCCTCTTGAATATTATTACTTGCTTAATAGCCACACTACAAGAAATTTGTCCTTTTGCAGCGCTTAAAATCGTTGCAAATACATTCAAAAAACGCTGTAATTGATCAATTGCAGCGTTATTACCCTCCTTGCATGTTCGACAGTATAAAAGTGATATTTTTGATCAATAGCAACGTTATTGAAAAAACGCTGCAAAAGACCTCATTTGCAGCGTTTTTCAACCGCTGCAAACTCACTAATTTCACGCTGCAAAAGGCCACCCCATGTCACTTTCATGGCGCTGCATTTGATCAATTGCATCGAAATTTATCCTTGCTATATCATTAAATTTCGCTGCAATAGCCCCCAACAACAGCAGCGCTACATTTGGTTCGTTGCTTTTGCCATTTTTTGCAACACTTAAAATTGCTACAATTGATTTATAAGCACTGCAATTTGTGTACGTCAAAAGCAATATACCATTCTAGCGCTGCTTTTGATACTTTTTGCAAGGATTAAAATCGCTGCAAATTTCCATAAAAACGCTGCAAATGTGCCATATCAGAAACAGCGCTTGATTTTTTGTTGCATTTAACATTTTTTGCAAGGACTAAAATCGCTGCAATAAATAAAAAGCGCTGCAAATTCCCAAAAGCAACGCTTGCTTCCTTTGTTGCATTTTGCATTTTTTTCAAGGACTAAAATCGCTGAAACTGATGATTTGCAACGAATTTTGGCCTAGTTGCAACGACTAAAAATCGCTGCAAATACTTAATTACAAAATTAAAAAAAAAAAATTAGTACTGAAACATACAATTTCAGTAATTTTTTTCACTGTATTAGAAGCAAAGTTAGTATATCAGCTAGGATTTAATTCCCGTTACTTAATAATACAAAGGGTACATAGAAAATAACAACAAAGTACTCTTAATCCTTACCCAAGTCAAATTATAAATTCATTTACATTATAATTTATATAGACGGAGGGGTAGCTTGATACATTTTAAAGTACTGCTAAAATTTCTCTAATCATCCAACCCTTATTGCACCTATTCTTTGCAAAAATGAATAAGATGTTCCAGCAAAGCCACCTCCAACTATAACATGCTTGCTGTCCAATAAAGGCCATTCAGTTTTCTACATGAAAGATATATAAAGATCATGGGTTAAGAATGTAGAAATGATAGGAATTTACTTAGAAATGGAAGAGAACAAGAAAGTACAAAAAAGCTGGAATTTTCACCCACCACAAGCATCTCAAAAACAATAAACTGCAACTAAGTTTATTAATCAGTCAATCTAAGTTTATTCATCAACAATGACATGAATATTTTTTAATGCTACTGCTTTTACTAACTTGGGCCATTAAGAAGGAAAAACAAATAGGTAAGTTCTAATAGATAAACATGTAATGGGCACATGGAAAGCATTTGAAAGACATAAAGGAAAGTTTGGTCAAGGGGAGCTGTTAGTTTTTTTATGTGCCCAAAATGATATGAATGAGGGTTTGACATGTATACAGTCAGAAAGAGATCTAATCAACTTATAAATTATATTGAATGATTTGCGATCCTCATTTCCATATGATTGTACATGTGTTTGTTCTCACTGGATCATATCAGTAAATATTTAGTAACATTCACAAAATTAAAAGAATAGACATGGGAGTGAGAGAGCAACCAAACTGAGGTTGTTTATTGGTCGATTTCCAAAGGAATGACCATAGTTTAATGCATCTTTATGAACTTTGGTGTTGCAAATTCCAGCAAATCATTCAGTGGTATTGGACCAAAGAAATTGAAGTCTATACTTCTGTTGATTTGAAGCTAACCGAAGGTTACCACATGTACTAATCGTGTTAAACAACAAAGGAAATATCACATCCACACACCTGTTGAAGCCACACATTTCCAATGGTTCAGAAAAACAAAAGGCAACATAAACAACCAGATTTAATGTAGTATATAAGCCATACATTAAATATTCGATTGGCATACAATCCTAGTCCTGATTTAATCACATAAATTATATATATAGTACTAAAATGAATACAAAAATCACCAATTTGTATTCATTTTAGTACTATATATGTACACATACCAAAACACTCAAAAGTTATTGGATGAAAACGGCCAGCAAGCTATTATTCATGATCTACATGATCACATTCAGGTAAGAATACTGATGTCAGTATCTTGACAATTGATAATGGTGTTTTTGAGGTTCTTGCCACTAATGGAGACACTCATCTTGGAGGTTAGACCATATATTCTTAGCCACTGTTTTATTGGTTGTTAAGTTTTCTGTAAGAGAAGACATGGACTGAAAGTTGTTTATTTTTCTTCCACCATGGACAAAAGTATATTTCCTAGTTGTGTGTTAGCTTTCTTGAACTGTTATTCATTGAACACAAAGTGATAGTCTACATATTCAATGCTTGGTACAGGGTTGGCAGTCAAGGCAAGTGCACTAACATTATCACACCAAAGGATGGGAGCTGTGATGAGAGAAAGATGAAATTCATTGAACAACATGCAAAGTACATAAAGCTCAGTTGTAGTGAGTTGTTGTACAAACAACTAAATATAGTTGTTTTCCAGAGTGCTCCCATATACCAGTGAGTTATTTTCTAAACTGAAAAAAGAAATTTCTAAACTCATCTACAGAGTGCTCCCAATCTTCAAAGCTCTAGTCATTTCTATTTCGTTTACTTTGAAAAAATGGTTGACCACCTCCACATTGTTTATTCATTGACTCTTGTTTTCATTTTAGTGTTCTAGATAAATATTAAGAATTGGTAAAAGTATGAATTACATTTCCATTTTTGTATGAAAAATTAGGGCCTGTGGAATGGTTTTTACTAAATAATATGCCTTCACTCCAGTCTTTCAGAATTTTAAATTTTAAATTAGAGTGAAACTGAATTGACATATACACACGTCCCTTCTGTGTTCCTATATTTTTAGAATTTGCCCTGTCACCATGTCTCATTTCTGTCTTCGCTCCATACAAATATTTCCAAGCTTAAGCAGAGCCCCACTCACTATTTACAGTTACCTAGATACAAAATGCAGTACATACAACCTATGTTACCAGTGTAACAGATGATTATAAAAACAGGCCCTTAAAGGAAAATACGAGATGAAAGAAAAACCATATATGGAATCCAAACCATATAATCTAAGTTACTTACATTATGAAAGTTGGAAAAACATGACCATAAACCACCAGTCATGAACGCTTGAACAGAATGAGGATCTATTTTTGACTTCAAAATAGATGATTCTCTTGGATGCATACAAGTGCACTTGGGTGGCACGGTTTTGAGAGAAAAACCAAGAGGTGGGCTATGATCTAAAAATAGATATCTAGCCAATGAAATAATAGAAGAAGTTAACAGCAAGCATAATCCCTTAAAATTTGTCAAATTAGTGATCTATGTGAACCCATGTAGATCAATATAACCATCATACAGCCCCTATATGTCAAATACTCATATAGGTTCAATCACATGCTATGAAGTAAGGGATGAGGAAAATGCAGATTCAAAAAATAAAAGAGAAAATGCATATTATTTAAGACTATTTTTGCAAAACAGATGGTACATTAGTAAGTTTAACCTCAAGGCTTCCTCCTGGAAACAAGCATGGCAGTCTTTATGCAAGAGTACATATAAACAGTACAAATCAATCTATAGAGAAACTTTATCTTGTGACAATCTATAACAAAAGGATCTTGGGTACTAAGTGAAAACATCAATGAGTGCATAATTAATTAAGAATACATCAAGAATCGGGGCCTAGCCATCCTTCGTTTGCAGTTGACGTTTCAGCAATCGATTAAAACCAAACTCCCATACCATGCCCACAGCATACTTCAATATATTTAAGCATGATAGGGATAGTAACTAAGATCCAAAGAAAAGTGTAGAGAAAGGAGTCCATTTAACCATTAAGAAATAACCACACATCAAACTATTCCAGAAATGTACTATACTTTTATGCAATTACATTGTAAAACAGGGCAAGGTCAAAGCAGCAGAAATCTTGAATTTACTGAAAGTCAAAGCCGAATTACAAAAAACTAGCTTATGGTTGAAACTTCAAAGTTCCATTGGCAGGAGTCCCTATGGCATGGAAAGTTTAGAGTAGTAGAACCAAAATAAAAACAAATAAATAATTGGTGAAAACAGGTTCGAGCAAACTAGGAAATAGGAAGAGCCAATATTGACAAGATAAAATACCACATTTCAGAAGAGAAAATTTAAATAGGAAGCATAGCTATAGACATAATAACCAACAAGTCAGGAATCTAACCCAGCTGAAAGCTTATCATCAGATATTACAGTCTCAACACCAAGGGCATGAATTGCACTCTTAATCCCAGCCTATGAATTGGCCCATATAAGTTATTGGGTTTTGGGGAAGCTAGTCTGTAGCATGTAGTAGATTAATTAATTGAAGCAAGGATGCCAACAGGTCAATACTTCCTTAAAAAGAATAACATACCAGGTACATAGGTTGTCGATGCATCATGCTTTCAAAAGCATACAAGATTTACAAAAACAGTCAAACTACATGCGGCCTCAAGTGTGATATATATGTTGAGGCTAGAGCAATCATGATCTGTGTTTTTATAATGCACAAATGACACCATAGTGAGTTACCAGCGTTGGAGAAATAGATATGATGTTGTCTAAAGCCTAGAAGTTGCATTCTAGGTGAGAAGAACCAAAAAAATCTTGTATAAATTACAAGTTAATTGCCTTAAGACCGTGAAACCCACGTCAAGCAAACATACAACAGCTTTCATAACACCTACTGAAATTCCATGAAATCATGATAACAAATTTACATGTAGAGGAACAAAACAAGGAACAAATTCACTACAACAAAAATAGGTTTTAGTGACAGATGAAACTGTCACAAGAAATGCAAAAAACGTCACGAAATATATTTAGTGACGGTTTCTGACCGTCACAACAACTGTCACGTAATGTGCGTCACGGATTACATTTGGTGACAGTTTACTGTACAAGCGTCACTAAAAATATTTTTAGTGACGGTTGGAGATGTGCCGTTTGAAATAACGTTCGAACGTATGATTTTCTGTGACGGTTAGAATCCATCACAAAATATAACGTTCGAACTTAAAATTATACGTTCGAACGTAAAAAGGAGGAGCTGACATCCGAACGAGAAAAGCTAACGTTAGTTGATTATAGTTCGGACGTATAATGTAAACGTTCGAACGTTTATACGTGCGAACGTTACGTTCGAATCTCGAATCCAACGAAAATGAAATAAAGTCCGAACGTTTGTATCATGACGTTCGGACGTTAATTCGAATGTTAAGTGAGTAGAGTTCGAACGTAAATAGTACGTTCGGATGTTTGTAATGTTAAACTTTTTTGACATTTGAACGCTTTTTTAAATTGGGTTAAACGTTCGAACGTTTTGTTACTATTTTGTAAGGTTACGTTCGAACGTATTTTTGAACGTTTAATACTGTTGAAACGTATTTTTTTTACATTCGAACGTACATATCAGAAATGCTAAACTCATCCACTTAATAAACAAACCAATTGTTTCACATTACAGTACATATTTCACAACCAATATTGTTTGAAACTGTTTTCAAATTAGATGTAAAAAACGTAATACAGAAATAAGATTCATTTCTTTTTCTTTCCTCGCCCAGCACGATTCTGTTGCAATGACATAACACGGTCCATTTGCAGCATCATCTCCCGCTGCACTTGCTCTTGGACCTCACTACGGATTCTTTCCTCATGTTCTCTTTGTTGGTCCTGCAAACGCGTCTCTAAATGAGACTGTCGCTCTAAGAGGGACTCCAACTCTTGCTGTCTAGACCTCATATACTCATTCTCGCGTCGTGCAGTTTCTAAATCTTTGGTAAGATTATTAATTTGTGATGTCGATGAGGTTGAGGAAGATGAACCGGAATGCTTGAAAGATCGTCCCAAACCTCTTGCCATACTAGAGTTGGGCCCAAGCACCTGTGAAAAAATGTCCAAGTCACTAGGAGAGGAATCCCCAGAAGCTGACTGCATCTCCATCATTTTTCCCTGCAGTTTGAGAGATCAAAACACACAATAAGTAACATATTAAAAGAAATACAAATAAAAAATAATTTAATCACATGTTCCATAATTTATTCAACAAAAGGAACACCGCTTACATAATTAATTGCAGCTGCAGGATCCATCCACTCACTATGCTCATTAGTGTGAGCAGCAGCATAGACATGAATGAGGGAAAAGTTTTCAGGATCATCACGTTTCTAAGAAAATGACATTAGCAATTTGAAAAAGACAATATTAGTACTTATATAAAAGAATAATAAGAAAAAATATGAATTATTACGTTTATTAATTACCATTTTTTCAGCAAGACGATGGAATGATCTTGAACCAGCACGATGGTGAATAGTCAGAGCAGATCTATTATTTGCATTTGTAGAACTTAAGTGCTACAAAAATAATTCTCACCGTTAATTGTAATATATGTACATACATATAATATAAACAACAAATATAAATGTAAATAATTATAGAAAATAATTCTAGAATACCTGATATTCTGGAGAGGCAAAAAGATCACAACACTTTATCTAGTCATCTAATTTCATCTGCTAGAAAGGGGACTGTGCAGCCTCTTCAAACGTCTCAAATTTTTTGAAATGGTCGTGACATCGTCCCTTGTGACGTCGGAATAGTGTAGCCATTAACTCATTCACAGTTCTCAAATCCTCGCTACGACCAAAGTCGAGGTCAAATTCATCCTAATTATAAATTAGGAAATTCATCCTAATTATAAATTAGGAACGTTAAAAATATAATAAACTAATGTAGGTGAAAAAAATGATATAATAAGTAAACTCACCAGCACACGACTCCGAATGTGTTCCTTAATCTCATTCGGCACATCTCTCCAGGAGCGCACATAAAATGGAGCGTAAGCTCGAATTACTGTGCCAATATAGGAGGAAAGCGCTGCTGCACTATCATTCACTCCTCCAGTGGAATTATCAGGAATTGTGATTTTCAATTTACCATGCCTTCGATTTTTCTCAAGTGAGATGCCGCGGTAGGTGTCGACTATGCATCGTTCTCTGTAATGTTATTGAAACATTCCTTACCGGTAGGTGTCGACTGTGCATCGTTCTCTGTAATGTTAACTTCATCTTCGGGAACAGACTCCTCAGGTGGGGAGTCCTCAATGGGTTCAGGACTTGGACTCGGTGGAGGAGGCACATTTCTCTTTTGTCTTTTTGGCGGCATACTTGGAAATGATTATATATAAGAAAAAAATATTATTAGAATAAATTTATATTTATTATAAAATTCTATAATGGCTGTATATGAATAAACTTTTTAGTACTTTTAGTCTTCATCTTCGGATGTATTTTCCATGTTTGTTTCAGAATGTCTCTGTATAACATCTTCGTCATCATCATCAAGCTCTTGTTCGTCATCCTTATCCACTTCCCCCCCGGATTCTTGTTCGTCTTCTTCTTCTGACTCTTCTTCTGTACTTTTCTCACTTTCTTCAATTGAGTGATAATTTAATGAAGACGGGTCGAGATGGATGAGTGGGACGTCATCTCTACATAAGGGGAGCAACTTGAGTGCACCGAGGTCAACAAATAAGTTAATACCCCCTCCTCCATCTTCCTGGTAGGCCTCTACATTTAGAGTGTCATCTTCATCTCCACTATTATCGTAATCTGCACTCGTTCCTACTTCATATATATTTCGAGGGACAAATTTTTGTACAACTCGCCAAGTTATCTCTCCACTATCTTCATCAGCACTTTTCATTGGATCAATCAAGTAATAGATTTGAGTAGCTTGACAAGCCAGTACGAATGGATCATCTTCGTACCATTTAGATGCAGTATTGACACTTGTAAAATGATTATCCCTATATATTGAATCCCGACCACCGCCTAGATCCCACCAATCACATTTGAAGACATATGTTATAGACCCACCCAGATATTTCAATCCGATAATATCACGAATGACACCATAATAATCAATATCATCTGTTCCATGACTCCCCTCGACCAAGACACCACAGTTTTGAGTTTTTCTATTACGTTCACGGTCCAGAGTATGGAATCTATAACCTCGAACTGTGCATGCAGTGTATTGAAGTGCTCTGTTTGATGGACCACGGGCCAATGCATACAATTCAAAAGAGACTGATTCGGGATCACGAGCACGTTGTTCCAATATCTAACAATTTAAATAATGTCATTTATTAAATATTAGCTAGAGTTAAAACTTTCATCATGTAACATATAGTATAGAGTTTAGTTCATACACGTTGTTCAAACCATCTAGAAAATTCTGACTCGTGTCTTGCCACTATATCCTCGACGCCTTCCATCTTAAGTTTGTCCATGTGCTCACTGTATAGTATATATTATCATATTATTTTACATAACAATAGTTAAAGTTGTATATAATCTTTAGAATTATTTAAACCTTATACAACGACATACCTGAGATAGTGATCAATCTCCTGACAATTATTTAGTACGTACCACCGAACTTTACCCAACTCTGTATCAAGTAAATCGTAACCCGTTTGTGCACCCAAAGGTCGTACATTCTGAGAAAACACTGATAGCTCACGAGAAGGCGGAGCAGCAAGATCAGCATTTTGTTCTTGACGAATAAATCGTGTCTCAACACCACGAAGATATAAAGAGCAAAATGTTAACCATTCATCATGTATATAGGCCTCTGCTATTGAACCCTCAGCTCTGGCTTTATTCCCAACAGTGCGCTTCAGTCGACCTAAATATCTTTCAACTGGATACATCCAACGGAACTGTACTGGTCCACCCAACATGATCTCCCGAGGTAAATGTATTGCTAAATGGACCATGACATCAAAAAATGACGGTGGAAAGATTTGCTCAAATTTACATAGTATAGTAGCAATGTCTTCTTCCAGTTTCTGCAGCATATCTCGCTTCACTACCCGAGCACACAAATCCTTAAAAAACATACACAGTTCAGTTATGGCAACACGTACAGGAGATGTTAGCTTCCCACGAATTCCCACCGGTAATAACTTCTGTAAAAATACGTGACAGTCATGACTTTTCAATCCACCAATTTTCCAGTCATCATGACTTACGCATCTACTGATATTTGAAGCATAACCATCTGGCAACTTCACACCTTGCAACCATTTGCAGAAGTCCATCCTCTCCTCCCTTGTCATTGTAAAACATGCATGCGGCATGACCACCCTCTCACCATCCACTCGTAAATGCAAATTATGTTTAATTCCCATTCTCTCAAGATCTTTCCTTGTCTTAATCGTATCTTTCGTCTTTTTATTGATGCTCATCAATGTACCCAGTATATTATCACAAATATTCTTCTCAATATGCATTACATCCAAACTATGTTGCAACATGCAGGACGACCAATACGGCAACTCAAAAAAAATACTACGCTTTGTCCAATTCAATTCTGCTACGCCTCGTTTTCTCTTGTTCTTTCCCCGACCTTTGCCAAAATTGTTCGCTGCCACATGTACCAATTGTTCCAGGATCTCTTCCCCAGACAACTCATTTGGTGCAATTCTATCTTCTACGCGTCCATCAAACTTAGCGGATTCTATTCTCCATGCATGATTAGTTGGTAGATAACGTCGATGACCCATGAAACACAACTTTTGAGAATATTTTAACCACTCACTAGTAGTTTCTTTATTACACGTCGGACACGCTAACTTTCCTTTAGTACTCCAGCCAGAAAGATTCCCATATGCCGGAAAGTCATTTATCGTCCACATTACCGCAGCATGCATCTGAAAAGTTGTTGATGTGGATGCATCATAAGTTCTGACACCTGCTTCCCATAACTCTTTCAACTCTTCAATCAACGGCTGCAAATATACGTCAATGTCATTCCCAGGTGATCTCGGGCCGGGGATAAGCAAAGTTAACAAAAAGTTGGGCGCCTTCATGCACCTCCATGGTGGAAGATTGTACGGAATCAACACTACAGGCCAAGTGCTATAACTTGTACTCATATTTCCAAAAGGGTTGAATCCATCAGTTGTGAGTCCGAGACGCACGTTCCTTGCTTCTATCCCAAACTCTGGATACTGATTATCGAAAGATTGCCACGCAAGTGAGTCAGCAGGGTGCCTCATAAATCCATCATTTTGAACTCTTTTCTCTTTGTGCCACTTCATATCGTGAGCTATTTTCTTACACATGTATAATCTTTGCAACCGGGGTTTCAATGGGAAATATCGCAATACTTTAACCGGAACGCTTTTCTTATCCTTCCACCTCGACTCTCCGCATACAGGACATGCTTGTTTCTCCTCGTTCTCATTCCAAAATAAAACACAATCATTCTTGCACGCATGTATGGACTTATACTCAAATCCTAATCCCTTTCTCAACTGTTTCGCTTCATAAAAGTTCTTCGGCAATGCAGATCTTTCGGGAAGTACTTCATTAAATAAGTCTAATACCATGTTAATTGCTTTGGTTGACATTCCACACAATGATTTTATGTGAAGCAACCGCACAATAAACGACATTTTAGAATGTTTTGTACAACCTGGATAAAGCTCATGCTTTGCATCTTCCCACATTTCTGGAAAATTATCTGAATCATTCTGTCGCCCACTTGAGCCATTGTCGTCAACCTCATCCATAAACATTCCAGCTCCAATGTCACTCAACATCTCCTCCATCTCATCTCGCTCATAATCATCATCCACGTTGTGCAAATTTTCCCGCTGACTGAATAAGTCATCCGCTGATTCAGCATACGGCTCACCATGCAGTACCCATCGAGTATAGCCCAAATCCATACCATTCACAAATATATGACTTTCAGCTTCATCCAATCCGATCGCACACAAATTTTTACAACCTCGACATGGACACTTAATGTAACCACGACTATCAGCAGACGCCTTTGCAAAATCAATGAAAGCCCTTACTCCACGAGCATAGGGTATGTAATCTTTTCCAAGTCTATCGCGTAGACGCATCCAACTTTTATCCATTTCTAAAAACATCTAATTTTTTAGTAATTAAGGTAAAGTTAAATACACATGCATGTCATGATACATCATGTTCAAAGTACTCTTTCTCAAGGTAGTTGGTCCTATCCCATTCGAGATTATATTCTCCATATTGCACAATTCCCGTCACTCTACTACTTTGAATGTTAGTAAAAATTTCGGCAGCACTTCCCCATAGTTCTCCAAGTATACATGTTCACATATAGGGATTATGACCCTAAGAACAGTATACCCAAAGAACAAATGAGGAAGACACCGAAATTTCATACTAAACGTTCAAAGTATGAATAACGTTTATGTGCAATACAGATAATATAATCTCAAACTGTCCACACTGGACAATTCAGGAATTAATGTACACCTAAATGTACACTAATTCCCAAACGGGTCTAAGGTTATTTATGCAATGTTATACAATATCTAACAAAAAAGTCAACAATAAATTAGCGCATGCACATTGTTTGAATTATACCGATGTACTAATAATATTTATATTATTAATGATTGATAACACTTAGAAATTATTTGTAGACTTATATAATTCCTTATTTATTATATTATATGTCATTTATCAGATATATAATATATAACACTACTATAAAATATCTTATAATTACAAATATAACTTACTAATAACACTTATTATATAATTATTACTATTATTGCCAAAATTATTATTGATAACACCTAAACAATATCAGTTATTATATAATTATTACTATTATTGCCAAAATTATTATAATTATTATAATAAAATATAGTTATTAAATAAGTAACTATTATTATAATTACTTATCTATTTCTTATTAATCATTTTTTTATACTATACATTACATGATAATTATTATTATGGATTAATACTAATATACTCTATACTATATATTATTAGATAAAATATTTAGGATTATTGAGCTATTAGATAAATAAGTATTATTATTTTATAATACTTATTTATATTATAATTTTAGTAATACGATTTTTTAATATAGTTACTAAATAGTTATGCCTTATAATTGATACTTAGGGTCATGTGATAATTTATTATATTAGTTATTTAACTAATTATATATATAATAGTTATAATTGTAATATTATAATTTATAATTATGATCATCCAATAAATTATATACCAAAATTGTTATTCTTACACAAATAATATAACAATTTATTTATTAAATAAATTGTTATATATATTCTTTTATAACAACAAATTACTAAAATAGACACATAAACTAACAAATAATTATTATTCAAAAACATACACTATACTAAAACATTATCACATTAAGAATAAACATATTCAATAACAATAATTTTTCTTTTTAATTCATCCAAACAACACAAACTTAATCACAACTTATATCCACAATAAAATATAACAATAGAGTTTAGTATATATACCTTGTGCTTTAAATAAATTCTTCTTCAAAAATCACAACTTCTCAACAATTCACAACAAATGATCCTTCAAAAAATACACAATACTAGTTAGTTAAATATATATGAAATAAAACATTGATAATTATCATGTATATTACAAATAAAAAATGAGAAAAACCATTTACCTTAATGCTTAAAAAAATACCTTTGCAAACATATACTCACTATAACCCTCCACTTCTTCTCTTCCTCTCTCTAAAACTCTCTCTCTCCCCACTGCTTTCCACTTCCTTTAGCATTCCGTCTCTCTAAAACTCTCTCTGTCTCTCACTCTAACACGCACGGAGTAAAGCAGAAATGAATCTGCTTTCCCGTGCGTGAAAGTTTTCTTTTCTGCTTGTTATGCAATTAACGTTCGGACGTTCATTAATGAACGTTCGAACGTTTCATTTTACGTGCGAACGTTTATTCATTAACGTTCGAACGTAAAATTATCCCGCCCAATAATTATACAGTACGTTCGCACGTATGTACGTCCATCCAACGTATTCGTCAGTAACGTTCGAACGTTAAAATAGTACGTTAGAACGTACTGTGCAAATTTGGTTTAAGCGGGAAATTTCCCTCCGAATTTATTATAACGTCCGAACGTCAGAATTTAAGTTCGAACGTTAATATTATTATTTACATATTATATATTTAGTATATTCCTCATAATATACTTATATATTAAATTATAAATTATACAATATTAATTAATATATAATTTGTACCAATTATATAATATATAACATAAATATTATATAAGAATGTACTATATATATATTATTACTTTATATAAATATAATATATATAAAATATATATTATATTATAACTATAATATATAATATACTTATTATATATTATAGTTATAACAAGTATATTATAATATATTATATTGGAAAAATTGTATATTATCCTAGTATAGTATACTTTAATATAGTATATCTAATAACTATATTAAAGTAATATAGTTATATACTAATGTAGTATAAATATTATATAATATATTATCTATATTATAGTCTATAATATAGTATAAGTATTATATACTATATTATCTATATTATAGTCTATAATATAGTATAAGTATTACATAGTATGTTATCTATATATAATAACTATATAATATCGTATAATATATTATATAGTAAATATATTATAGATATAATATAGTACTAGTACTATGTTATATATACTACTTGTATATAATATAGTATATATACTACAAATATAGTGTAATACTTAGTATACTATACATATACTTTATATGTATATACTATATATATATTATAGACTATATAATTACTATATAATATACTATAGTTATTATATAGATACTATAGTATATACACTATAGTATTGGATATATAAATAACTATATAATACTACTATATAATATATACTATATATATTAACATTATAAAGTGCTATATAATATATACTATATAATAACGGTTTCAATAATACGTATATAACACTATATACGTATTAAAACTACATACACTATAACACTATATAGTATACACTATATAGAACATAAGTGTAATATACTATATACTATATAGTATAACACTATATAGTATATAATATACGTATATTATACGTATATAATATTATACATTATATAATATATAATATTATATATTATATATCATATTATATAGTAATATATAGGTAATATAATATATATTACATTATATATATATTATATAATATATATAATATAATATATAGTGTAACAACGTTCGAATGTTATAACCAAAACGTTCGGACGTTTCGATTGACGTCCGAACATAATAGATTTACGTTCGCATGTTAACAAAACGTCCGAACGTAAAAGTATCACGTTCGCACGTATGATTTTAAGTCCGAACGTGATATACATAACGTTCGCATGTGGAGTTAACGTCCGAACGTTAATTAATTAACGTTCAGACGTTAACTGTATATAAGGCCAGGCACGACGGTTTCCAGGCCATAACTTGTACGAAACCGGTCCGGAAACTCAAACTCTCTCATCCTCTCCGCCACACACGCCGCCGCAACCGTCGCCATCCGCCACCGCAACCGTCACTAAAAGGTAATGTGCCCTCTCCCTCTTCTATTTCCTTGCTTTTAATCGGTGGGTTTCAAAAATTCGAAACCCACCGTAGCCCGGTTATAAACCTTGCATTTTCGGCCACCATTCGCAGTAAAATGATAGAATAGGACCGTAGAAACATTTCCCATCTTTTGAAATTCATATTTTGGTTGTTTGTGGCTTCGAAACATGCGTTTCGAAGCTTTCGGTAATGGCTGAGTCGACTCAGCGATTCCGTGTCGTAACGTTCGGACGTCACGACAAAACGTCCGAACGTGTGACCTTTTGTATTCAATACGTTCGCACGTTATATTGTTACGTGTGAACGTATTAGTTTTACGTGCGAACGTTTTTATCCAACGCTTTAACGTAACGTTGGATAAAACGTTCGAACGTAATCCGTTGGTCTTCTTCGGCTAGTAAGAACGTCCTAACGTATGACGATTCAAATTCATTACGTCCGAACGTTTAGGTAATACGTTCGGACGTAATGAACTTATTCGCACGTTTTTATCGAACGTTTCATTGAAACGTTCGATAAAAACGTCTCCGAACGTTTCATCTTTGTATATTCGGACGTATTTTAACGTGCGAACGTACATTGTATTAACGTTCGAACGTTTACAATATAAAATTTTTTTATATTGTTTCTTTTAGGTATTATTATTTTATATATTGAAAAAGTGAGTTTCTTTAAAAGTTTTACTCGCAAAATTATGTAAATTTATAAGGATGATATTTTAATTTTTAGTATAATCCATATATGTCATAATACGTATGTATCTGTGATTATAATCATTTTTTTAAAATGTTATAACTTATATATATTTTTTTTATTTTCAGGATATGGCTCAGTATATGACGACAAGGAAGCGAGGGAGGGATGGAGGCAATCCGGACATCGCTCGACTGGGGGCACGAACTGTTATGGGGGAATGAGAAATCCTCATTAATGAGTTTGATGAGCTCAGCTGGGAGCGAAAGACGCTGAGAGACGTCTTCGTCACCAGAGGCTGGGGCCCCATATGCACATTGAGGGGAAAGATTTACCCCACAATGGTTCGAGAGTTTTACATTGGGATGGCCACCATGCCTAACGATGCATCATCCCATACTCTCAGTGTACGCGGTGTACAGTTTCAGTTCTCGGCGGATGTTCTCGCCGACTTGCTCCAGATTCCGCGTATGCTACCTGAGTCGACAGCTGCTCAGGCTGATGACATAGCAGCTGCATTTTCCCCGGGCATATTCGAGGCAGATCCAGCTGCTTCTGCTTCATCTTCGGGCCCTGTTGAGTTTATGCCCAGTCATGAAGAAGATCGACCCGAGGGCGATCCTATTGCTGCTGAGGTTGGTGACGATGAGCGGGATCAGGATTTCTACATCCTCACTGGCACGGACCGCACAAAGCTCGATAGGCCGAACTCCTTCAGCCAGAATCAGCTGCTGCCTTTCTTTCGCATGTTGCACATTTTTGTTGCAATAAATGTAGACCCGGTGGCACATAAGAGCACATTCAGTCGGGCTCGTGCACAGTTCCTGATTGGCTTGGCACGTGGTGAGTCCATTGACTTGCCCCTTGTTATATTTGAGCGGATCCGTTACGAGGCCAGCATCGTTACCACGGATAATCTCCCGTACGGAGTCATCATCAGCCGCTTATTACTAGCCCGGGGAGTGCCACTCCAGGCGGAGGAGATGGTGATAAACCAGATGAGCCCTATCGACATAACCACACACCGCCGGAGCATTGGATAGGGGAGAGGCTCAGCTCGGGCGTCAGTCTGGTCCTACGCCAGATCTTGTTCCCCCGACTGAGTCTGGGGCCGATGTTGCTCGCCCGTCGGCGAGTACTAGTCAGCAGCCGGGAGTTACATCTCCTGGGAATGTGCGACCTGCTTGGGTTGATACAATGATGACAGATATGAAGGCGCATATAGACCGACAGATCGATAGACAGATTGCACATATAGATCAGGCTGTCGCACATCTTGCACATCATGTAGATGTGCTAAACAATAAGGTTGAGACATTGACTGAGGAGTTTCGATCTTTTGTAAACCAGCAGTTCTGAAAGTGATTTGTAAAAATTTATCATTCGAAACGTTTTTTATTTTCGACATATGTAATGGACACAAATATTTAATGTATGTATTGTGTAGCTTAATTTCTACTCTTAATTTTTTTTTTAATATAACGTTACTCAACCTTACTATTAAAAAAAAATATATATTATGGTTAATTTATGTAATTTTACATATAACGTTCGAACTTTATCACATTAACGTTCGAACATTGGCGCTAATATATTCACGTTCGCACGTAAATAGTTAAAACGTTCGAACGTTCGCGCTAATTTTTTTACGTTCGCACGTAAATATACATAACATTCGAAACGTTACTGTGACGTTCGAAACGTATTATGGGAAACGTCCGAACGTTTTGAAATTCATGCCCAACATTTAGTGACAGTTCTCACAAACCGTCACAGTAAATACGTTTTAGTCACAGTTTGGAAACCGTCACTATTTATAATCTGTCACTAAAAGCCATATTTGTTGTAGTGAAACGACTCAACTCATATAGTTCCAAATCAATGCCTGGTCATCCAATTTGTAAACCCCTAAAATCAATGTAACAACCAAATCCTATTGAAGTCAATTTAACATTTCAGTCCAATCTATTCAGATATAGTCCCAAATCAACCCGTAAAGTAGAGGAACAACTGATTCAACCCCTAAAATCAACCAGGAAAAAGAAAAAAAAAACCGTCAAATCCGATTGATCTCAACCAATTCGTAAATCCTAAATTTTGTAAAACCAAACCAAGACCACATGTGCTATCACAGACGCTATATACCCCCAATAGACCTCAAAAAAGTTCTTCACAAATGGTAAGCCCCAAAATCCTCGTCCCCTAACTTCTCTCTATATCACAAATGATAAACTAATCACCAAAACGAGGTAGGGTTAGAACACACAAATGAGGAGAGAGAGAGAGAGAGAGAGAGAGAGAGAGAGAGAGAGAGAGAGAGAGAGAGAGAGAGAGAGAGAGAGATATACCTATAGATGATTCCGAGAATGATGAGCGAGCGCACTGATCCTCGCTCGAGAACGGCAACCTCTGATACTTGTTGCAATCGGTTAAGGAAATAGTTTAATCAAAAGTAACGATCGAGGAACAGAGGTCGTATGGAGGAGGAAACGATGACCGTAGCTTCCACGGAAGGAAAATGAAGGGGATGTGTTAGGGTTCCGGACGTAATCGACAATGGAGGTAGATTTCCAGCCGTGTGAATCAAGTTGGTGACCTGGGCATTTGTTGGAAGGAGAAATCGGCAAGAATGAGGAAGCGGAGAAGGGGCTGCTGGTTCATTCAGAGAGGTATGATTTCGGGGGGAAAATTGAAAGTAAATTGTGTAAGTTGGCGCCGAGACCAAAAGCAACGATAATGCCCCGTTGCTTATTTCTTTTTCTTGTTGCAACATATATTTTCGCCACTATAAGTAATTAATTGCTGCAAAAAACAAAGTTAGGGACCGCCCCACCTAAATCGCATATTTTTATGGAAAAATTGCAAGGAGATATAAAATCGCTGCAAAAAGATATCTATTGCAGCGATTTTAATTACAACAAAAAAAATTACGCTGCAAATGGCCTTATTTCTTGTAGTGCCACTAGCGTTCGATATAACTAAAATAATGCACCGGCAAATTATAACCTTTTTTTTTTTTGGGTACTAATGCATGCTTTACAAGAAAAACGCTTCTTTATAGCAAACTATTGTAACAAAAATGACTATTTGCAAAAGAAATGAGTGTTTTCACATGATCAGCATAATTATCTGGTGTTACTAATTAAGAATGACATAGCTGTAAGAATGCTGAAGTGCCATGGATTATCATAATGAACAAATCTATTTTCATCTTATTGTACTCATGCCAAAACCTTCTTTCTTAATGCAGCCTCTGTTATCTAACTTATATATAAAATTCACACTACAAGAAATTAGGCCTTTTTCAGCGATTTTAGTATTGTTGCAAATATAATCGCTGTAATTGCAGATTAATTCCAGCGAATTTGATGTCGATGCGGACTTTTAACATCAAGTTTTAAAATTGATTTTTTGCAGCGATTTTTTCACTTTTTACAATGAAAAAATTCGCTGCAATATTCAAGTTTTCTTTTCCAACGAGTTTTTGACTTTTTACAACAAAAATATTCACTAGAAAAAATAAAAATTTGTTGCAACGGCAGCTGCCCGCTGGAATTGGTGTTTTTTAAGAGCAAATCACTCGGCGCCAAAACTCACGATTTTCCTTATTATTTCCCCCCACCCACCAAACTCGATTTTAGCCCGTACAATCCCCAATCCATCTTTCTTTCCCAATTTCGTCTTCTCCATTTTCATCAAACCTACGAACTAACCCACCTCATTATGTTGGCTCACGACCAAGAAATCGCATGGCATTTCCTCAGGCATAGCATTTCTTCTTCACTCTTGCATCTTTTCCTCTTCAGCTGCACTACAGAACTGGACTCGGGCGAAGCATTTCCAATCGGCAACACTGGGAGGTAATCGCAGCCGCTCTCTCTCTCTGTCTCTCTCTCCAAACTTTGTAATGCTGGAAGGGAATTTTTCCTGGCCTTTCTTAATCGAAACCAGAGTGTGACTGGGGCTTAAATTCCTTCCTCAAATTTTTTGTTAATTAAGAGTCTAGGATTTATATCGCAGATGCATGTGAAGAAGGAAAACTAGGTTTCTCTGTGCAATAAAGACACTTTAGGTCCTGCTTTGTGTTGTGATTGGCTGGAATAGCATATATGGTGGGGTTAGCAAGTTTGACTGGTAGATAGCTCTCATCGACATAACAATCTTTCCATCAATTAACTCTTCCATGAATCCCTCTGTCTTCCGATCAAATACCTAAAGGCAAAAGTATTAATTGCTGCTATTTGTTATGTCCACTTTTCGTGTATCTTCAAATTCTGTCTGGGCAGCTGCGTTGGATTGCTACAATAATCCATCAATAGATTTATCTAGTGAGTGGATGAACTTTTACCATTTTCTTGTGCACTCCATCATGATGGAACCTAGGACAAATTCGAGTTGCCAGAATTAGTTTGTCATTGTGCAGAGTTTAATGCAATATACTAAACAGTATAGTGGATATAACTGATTAACAATTTGAAATCATCAATTTTGCACAAACAATTTCTTAGTTCTGATTTCTTTTTCTTATTGGCTAACAAAAACCTAAATTTTAAGAGTAAGATACAAAATGTAATTGAGCAATGTGATATTGTAAGATGACACCATCTTAGCTCAATTAAATTTTAACCTTTTTTATTTTTCTGAATAGCCTCTGATCAAACAACTAGGCTATGAATATGAGTGATGTTCCATCTAGTTCAGTTATGATATTTCACCATTTGGCGATCCATCAACTTCAGTTATGTTTGCTTAACTGTTAAATAGACATCTACCAAGTTTTTCAATTTAGTGTGTGGAATTGTTTATGAAATTTTACTTTTATTTGTATGTTCTACAGCGTGGCATGTACTAATCAAACAACAAATTTAGTCCGCTATTGCATGTGAAAACAGATGAGATGCCATCAACCATTATCGCGTCCAACACTTTGTGGACTATATATATGTTGTTATCCACTTAACATCAGATATTAGAAAGGATGAAAGAGCTGTATTCAGTTTTAATATACAATGATGTACTCTGGTAGAGTCCAGTTGATTCAGCGGAGTTTCAAACTAAATGATGCTTTGGTCTCTTACCAATTTCCTTACATTTTTGGATGGGAGTTGCGAAAGATAGAGTTTGGTGAGTGATTTATAAATTTCAGGTAAAAAGGACTGATAGATGAGAATGGAGATTGGGTAGCACCATTAAGGTGTCGTGCATTGATATGCTTCACATCAGCTGGGTGAAAACACTCTGTTTGACTGTCTACCACATCAACATAGTTATTATAAAAAAAAAAAACCACATCAACATAGTCACTGGTGTTACACTTTCTTCTTGGCAAATCTAGCATGTGATGATATGACTGAATTGCATGCTTACCTTGTTGTGAATATCTAAGTGGGCTTATTTTCGTTTTCAGAGCTCTGTTTTTTTTGTTTTTTTTTTTTCAGAGAGACTAGTTATATACGCAGGAAGTGCCCCATCAGCATGTTTTAGACTTCCTCATCAGGTGAATATGAAAATTCTCACTGCTCCTATTTACGCTTCTCTCTCTCTCATATTTGCATTGCTTATCTTTCAGTTGATGGCTCCAGTTGATGCTGGACCTTTTGGATCACCTATGGACTTCTTGGGTGAACTTCGCCGAGCACAGCGCAATGCAAATACCAATTTTAGCACGTAACACAACATCTACACATGACTAGTATGTTCCTGGATGTTTACTTTTGGAACTTAATTTCAGTCGGAAAAAACAGTACTACCCTCTTGTTTGTGATCTTCAAACTAAAATGTGTATGAAAATGTAAGTGAAGTTAGAGCATCAATTTGCCCTATTTCCTTGGCCCAATCAGCTTTCTTCATTATTCTTTTAGCCTGTTTTTTTTTTTTCATTCTTTGAGATTTGTGGGGATGGGAGTTAATAGTTTAGAAGTTACCTATATGCATTAAGGTGGGTCATTTGCAACAATTTATTTCAAAAGCTTATTTATTACTTCTCCTATACTTTTTCTTTTAGATGTTATCATTGGGAGGTGTTGTTTTTTAGTGTGCTATATCATCATTTGCCCTAAAAACTTAAAATGAAAGGAAGAAATGTGCTTAATAATTTAATTTAAAATTTAATACTCCTTCACATATGTGGGTAGGCTTCCACTAAATAAGTAGATCCAAGAAGTGAGATATCTATTTGAAATGAGGTGAAGTGTGAATTTAAAGTTTGAAGTTGACAACTTTGTTATGATATTTTATTAAATCATCATTTATTCCAAAAGGCATGCCACTCTATCTGCTGAATGCTTCTTCCATTCAACAAACTTAACTGAGTTTTGCTAATAGTATTTCACTTTTGTCTTACATTAATTTGTTTATTTCTCTAACACATTAACACAGTACTACTATAACAGACATATGTTAAATTCTAAATTAGACCCGTGTTTGCAAGGCTTTCTTTTGTTTCCTATGTATTTGAAACTGACCTTCAATTTCAAGATTGACGTTTATTCTTGTACCTGTCATTATTTCAAGAAATAGTTGATGCGTACCGCTTACTCTTTTATAAGGTTTTTCAATCATCCTCATGTCATTGATCATGTACTGTTAGCTAACTTTTAGGTTATCTCTTGAGTGATCAAACCATAACTAGCATTTTTGTTCCTTTGGATACCATTCCTTTTAAAGAAGTAACTGATACATGGTTTTCCAAAAGGTTTTACATTGTCATTGTCCAACATGTTTAACTTTTTTCCTCTCTTTCTTTCTATTTATGATCTGCTTCCATGCTTGGTGAGTTTTCATTACAATTTCGAAGCAACTGATCATACATTATTTTCTTTTACAGTGTGTATCTTCTCACTGAGATACAAGGATGAAGTTTATAAAGGGTAAGTTTAAGCAATCCCAAAAAGAATGGCTATTGTTTTGATTCAACCTCTTCAATAGTCTTTAAGCACTTTGTTTTCCCATGTTCCTTGATATATATTTCTCACCCAATTTGATTGCTGAAACGTCTTCCACTGCTCCCCATTTTGCTCCTCTGATAAAGACTCCCCCTAACACCTTCCAATTTTTGGACATAGGTTATTCATACATGATATATATATATGCCTTCCATCTAAATAGCAAGTTCACCTAAAATCTGTCACATTAATATCATGACTGGAAATGATAAAACTGGGTTAAATAATAATATTTCTGCCATAGCTTACAAACTCCTACCTTGGAGAGTCAAGGTATCGTCTCGAATCTGAATTAACACAAACAAAAAGAGAAAGTTCAAGTTAATCTCAACAAGAATATATCTATTGGTTCTTGGGTATTACACATGACTTTTTAGTCAGTACAAATATTAGAGTATGACTCGATACTAATAAGAAATAATTATTGAGCAGTTTTTATATAGGATATTTTACCCTTGTATATACATATATATACATGTGTGTATGTGTGTGATTTTACTGGCCATGGCATGCAGGCAGCAGTGGTGGTGATTGTACTATTATCGATTACTATTATCGATTACTTTTAGAATATGAACTAATAAATCATGATGATCACTAAATTCATATACTATTATCGATTCCACTTTTTGAAACAATCATTTATATATTATACCTGTTTATCTTCCCAGATTATTCCACAAGTGGTGTGTTCAAGGTATGGACTAAGTGTTGGTGCAAAACTCTCTTTCCTAGTTTGGTTGCTTGTCTTGGTCTTCTTTCCATTATCTTACCCATTAGTAAGGTAATTTGGCATCTTTATGAATTAATGAAGATTATTCTTAAATAGATAGAAGCAATAGATTCCCAAAATTAAAGGGATTGTTTGTTTAGAAATTAGCTAGCTAGAATACCTAAAGCCTTCTTTCATGTGGCATGCAGTTGTTGGATTGGAGACTTGGTAAAGGACATTCTGAACTGAGAACATCCGGCAGAGCTTAAAACATTGGTTGACAAGCATGGAATTCTGGTTAGTTTATGATATACATGCAATTGATTCCTTTCACTTGCAAATTTCATTTCATGAGGTATTGGTTCAATTGCTCCCCTTCCACCACACTCCACTCCCCCCCCCCCCCCCCCCCACAACCCCAAAAAAAAAAATAAAAAAGGTAATCTAATCTAAATTTGATCACAAATTTTGGAGCGTGCAAAGCTCATTTATTTGATAATTTTAGGTAGGAAAAGGTTGTGAGTTAAGTTATGAAGAAACTACCATAAACACTGGAGCTTTGGATATGACACATAAAAGTGCCATAGATGCTATGAAGCCCATCTCTAAAATGTTTTCGCTTAACAGAGTTGCAAAACTTGATGAGTATGCTCTTTAATTTCTTTCCTATCCATATAGTGATTATATCAATTTCTAGCATTAAGTTGATTTATTATTTACCTAGCTAGGCAAACAATGGGACTGATATTGATTAATTTTAAATGGCCTAGATAACTGTTTCTTTGGATATTTTTTCACTTTGGCAAGCCTTTGCCATCTGCATAGATCTCTACAGGACAATTTTCTCCTCAATGCAGTATGGGGAATCTTGCTTCTCTTTTTCAATGGCCTTAATGTCTTAATGTATGGGGAATCTTGCTTCTGTTTTTTGCTTCTCCTTAAAACAGGGGCTGCCCTGTCCCAACTTCCTTCAGTGTGGCTCACTGGCTTGCACATCCAATTCTCTGTGCATGCCAATTTGTTGAAATATAAGATTGGTATGGTCCTCAATATAGACCCTTTCTAAGCATCGGAGATGTAATATGCTACCATGGTACCATGGCTTTGTATGTTGCAGCTAACATGAATGTCAACTTGTTTTGTGAATTGCTCTATCACCCACTTTTTATGTGAATCATGTTCTTCTTTTTTTTTTTATGTTTTTTCCTTTGTATTTGCAAGGCTGGAACTTTGCCTTAAATTTCATTTGTAAGAAGACTAAGTTCAGTTTAGTTTAAAACTCCATCATTTTTCCCTCTCTTACCTCACGTTTAGCACCTGTAAAGATAGCAGCAAACACACTTCCAAGTTCTGAAATTTTCTGCAATAGATTCTCCATCATTGATTGCTAACTTGTATTTAAGATTGCTGCCTTGGAGCACTTTTTCTGGGTTGTGTACTGCTGAAATGATCAAGTTAGTATTGCCATACAATAATTAGAACTTTTATTCCTCTTTCTGTGGTTGCTCTTAAAAGCAATAAAATTTCAATTGGTGGTTGATCATTTGCACAACTGTGCAGGTAGACTGGATATGCAATACAAGTTCTGATATGTGGCCATACATTGATAAGGTATTATCCTATCTCATAGTCTCTTTTTGGGTTTTATGTTAGAGTCTGCTACTTCATGATTTTCGATGTTTGAGGCAATTTGCAATAGATTAGAACCATAGCACAAGGAATATTTCCAGAGTACATGCGTTACTTATGATATAAGAAAATGATGTATTTACTCCACTATATATACTATTTGTATAGCACAAGTAAAACCTTATAGAGCGATTGTGTGTTTCTTTCAAACATCTTTACAGTTTATTTATTTACAAGCAGCTTTGCTAAAAGTGCTAGTAAATAAATCTTTCTGCCCAATTGTCAGCATTTATATATAAGGGTATTGAGTCATTCAATATTGCTTCTATCATATGTTCGTTGCAATATGTCTAACTTGTTTACATACCCACTTGAAGCATGTTTCTATTTTGTCATGTACTTCTAGCATCTTTAAATAAAAAGGTTTAAATGTGTGTTTCAGAATTTTCCTCTACTTAAAACTTGGTAATCCATTTATTTTCAGTAAATGGTTGACAAGCCACGGCAGCTATCATTGGATAAATATGATCGATGGGAGATAAATGTTGTTCTTTTGAATTCTTGTATCTTCTTGCTAAAGTTCTCCATTTTCATAGTTGACCTAAAAGGAAAGGTCTTAGAAAAGAAATGATTAAGAATATTGATCACACTGGATTGATCCCACCAAAATTTGGCATCATTAATTATTAATTCAATTCTATAACTCCAATCAGTTAACAAGAAACTTTCAGTTATATATATATATTATATATATAAATGCTGACAATTGGGCAGAAAGATTTATTTTAGCTGAAGAGTGTTTTGCTTAAATACGTTGTAAGATATGACTGATTTTAGCCTGACCTTATGTTTGCCATTTTGGCAATTGGCGATGCTGAATGAACATTGAAGTTATTTTCCTAATTGAGTATTATTTTCTTGTTCATTAATCAATGTTTGCTCTATTAAAATAATCGGTTTACGTAACGGCTCTCTATATGGTCATTGACAGATTGGAGTTGGAGAGATTGAAAGGCTCAAAAATGTTGAACAATGAATCCCTCCGCCCCCCCCCCCCCCCCCAACATGATGCAGACGTGTTGAAGCTGTTCTACCCAATGCCCAGGTGCACATTGTTATCGATGACATGAACTAATTTTAGTCCATAGAGGAGCAGGACAGTTGAACAATTGTTCATGAATGTGGACATTTTCAATTAATGTTTAGAAGCAAGAATTGGGATCTATATATTTAGTAGTTTGTAAGTTGTAGGTTTTGCAAGCAGAAATTGGTCCACCCCAATGTATATAGCCCATAACTACATTAATGTGAATTTTCCACTGGGTTTAGATGAATGAATTTGTTTGATTTATTATATTCGATGAAAAAGGTTAGATTTATAATGAAAGTGCTTAGAATTTTCCTTTATGTTTCCTATTTCTAAATTGGGTGTTGGATAAATTATAAGTGTTATATAGCAATGGAATAGAATTGGTCATAGGTTTATGTGTGATCGTTTCATGTAAGATCATTAAACTTGTGATGATGCCAATGAATGATGATTTAACAACAATTAAATGACTTAAATTAAGTGAAGTTTAAGGTATTAAAAAAAAGTTAATTGTTTATTAAGGCTAGATAATAAATTGATTAAATAATTATTTAGTGACTGACATAAACAGCGCTTTTAAAAATTATATTTCAGATCAAGTTCGAAAATGATGGTTATATATATAACCAACGTAACTGGAGAGGAAAAAAAAATACACCAAAAAGTTAATTGCAGCGATTTACATAGCTTTTGCAGCGATTATAAATGTTGTAATTATCCTTTAACAACAATTTTCCATAAAGCCATGACCACATTTGCAACAATTTTTTTTCTTTTTACAGCGCTTTTGGATTTATTTTCAGCATTTCTATTACGCTGCAAAACCTTATTTGCAACACTTTTTAAATAAATCGCTGGAATTAATCAGGTCAATTCCAACGATTTTATAGTAATTGCAGCGCTTTTAAATGCTGCAATTACACTTTAACAACGATTTTCTATACAACCATGACCACATTTGCAACAATTTTATCTTTTTGCAGCGCTTTTGGTTTTATTTTCAGCATTTCTATTACGTTGCAAAAAATCATTTGCAACAATTTTTAAATAAATCGCTGGAATTAATCATTTCAATTCCAGCGATTTTATAGTAATTGCAGCGCTTTTAAATGATGTAATTACACTTTAACAACGATTTCCCTTATAGCCTTGACTACATTTGCAACAGTTTTTACATTTTTGCAGCGCTTTTGGTTTTATTTTCAGCATTTCTATTATGCTGAAAATAATCATTTGCAACAATTTTTGAATAAATCGCTGGAATTAACGAACATCAATTCCAGCGATTTTGAGAGTATTTGCAAGGATTTAAGATGCTGTAATTGAGATTTCTCAGCGATATATCTTTATGGGCATGAGGACAGTTACAGCGATGTTGGGAGTATTAGCAAGGAAAAAAAATCGTTGGTAAATGTATTTTTAGCAGCGAATTTTTTTTTATCGCTGTTTTGGGCAAAAAAGACGCGATTATTTCGGCGAACGTGCAAGGAAGTTAAAATCGTTGGAATAGAGTATATGCAGCAGTTTAAATGCTTTTTTGCAGCGATTTTAAGCGCTGCAAATAACCTTATTTCTTGTAGTGTCACTACAATATTAAAAATGGTTTTTTGCAACGAAAGCCATGGTATATATAATATCAGTGGTAATAAAGATATTTGCAACGGACATGATTTAGATGCATAATTTTAATTGGAATTCAAAATATTAATTTGCAAAGATCAAATTTTCTTTGCAAGAAAATATGTTTTAACATGAGCTTGACATGATAAGATAGGATTACTTGATCTGTCTTGATCTACTCCGCCTTAACACGATTTATATCTAGATTTGACTGTTAAATGATAACAAAAACTCACCCAACCAAGTGGTTCGATCTCAATCATAAAAAAAATGATAAGAAATTTTTAAGAGCCAAAGCCTACAGCTATTTATATATATATATATATATATATGCATATGTTGGATAAATGTCTTGGTGAATGATTAGGGTGGACGTGCATTAATGTCTCAAATTTGTAAAGTCAAAAGAGTGAATTGCGTAAATTAAAATTATCACTACACAGTTAGCTTCGATAATTTATTACTAATTTATCCAAAACTGCTGATTAAATATTCCTGCTTCTGGAAATTAAAATCAAAGTCATGGATCGATCGATCGATCCCATGCATGCACCTCCATTTACATAATTTGAATATGACAGCCATGCATCATGCATTCATATATATGCTAATGGCATCTGCCATAGTTGCATGCATGCGTGCATCAATTACTTGATTTGTAAATAAAATATATATTGTCATTTTAGCAATTTCAGAAAATTTTGACTTCTCCTATATATATATATATATTTGGTAAATGAAATTTTGGGCCTAACCTTCAAAGCATTTTACCTCGGTCTCCAATTATGTGTAAACTTGTAAATTAACCATCAGCACTTAACTTACCTTTCTAATTAAGAGGCTTTTTATTTAAGTGCCAACATGACGAAATTGATCAACTGACGGACGTGATCGATTAAAAATTACAAATTCCGATCCCTGCGAAGAAGATCAACAGGCCGGTTTGACAAAACCACTTACTAAAAAAACCATTAAATGTACTACACGATCAACTGGTTTGACAAAACCACTTAAGTCATGATCATTCTTTATTGAGTAGTTTATGGCCACTTAAAATTCCATCCCGATCAGAGAAAATGATAAGAAATGTATAAGAGACGTGTACAGCTAAACCATGCATGCACATGGATAGAGTCAATGAGCGAATTATATATGTAAAATTCACTACACAAGCTTATACATGAATTTATTACTTTATCCCAAAGTCTTTTTTTTCTTAATGGTGTAATAATTTTCACAAAGTCAAGTTCACATGATCTCTTTGATCACTCTCTTAATTTGAATATGACACCCACCATTCATAATATTACATCTGCAAGCAGGCATGCATCAATGCATCAACTTGAACTACTATTAAAATAACGTCTGTGTTATAAGACAATCTATATTTATTAACAATTACAACTTTGTTTAGTTATGACTATTTGAATACAATTTCTACATCGCTAACATGATGTCGATATTTGATATGCAGGATTCAGATTTTTGAATTTCTTTTCAAAATTAAATACTGTCATATAATTAACAGTTTGAAGAATTTGTCATGCATCCACATCTGTAAATTGTATTATCCTATTTGCAATGCATCGCATTAAAAACCTCGAGTAAGAGGAACATTTATAAGGAAGGTCTGATCTAGCGAATAAGACAAGAGGAAGAAACGCACGTGATAAGAGTTAATAATTATTCCCAAAAAAAAAGAAAAAAAAAAAGAAGAAAGAATAATGCAGTAAGTAAGACCTAGAGAGAATGTCATTTAAGATTAATTAATACGCGCAAGTTCATACCATTATAATATTTAAAAACAAATATAAAAACTATTATAATAAAGACATTTTTCTAGTTAATACAAAATAGTTTAAACTTTTGATTTTGAGAAATGATATTACTTGTAGTGGTAATTGTGTAAGTGTCGTGCAATCACTTTGAAAAAAATGAATAAATATGGGACCTACATGAAAATAAATTAAAATTTTTAATAATAAACTGAATTCTTTTTCAAAATGATTGTATGATGTTTGCACATTTCACAAACATTGTATGTAGCACTACTCTTTGATTTTTCTCCAATAAAGTATTAACTTTGACAACGTATAGTGATTGTCTAGCGTTGGAGATAATCTAATTAAGCTTAATTTGTTTAATGAAATGCAATTCTACTGTGCCTCAATACAGGGACATGATATTCAGACAAATCTTAAACTTGAGGGAACTAATGATCTGTCCATTGAATAAATTAATGATCATATGGATTATTTAACTCATTATTATTGTTCATACTGCATGCATGCTGTCATATTCATTCAAGAGAATGTCATTTAAGAATGCAGCAATTCTTCAAGTTAATACATAGTACTTTTCATGCAATTGAAAAGGGAAACATGCATGGTATGGACTTGACCTTGATCACTTTGTGCTTTCACCTACAATTAAGGGTCTAACAATATGGAACATTGTAAGCTTAATTTATATAATGAAATGGAAACTTCTCAGAGACAGAGAGAGAGAGATATATATATATATATATATTTATATATATATATAATAAATATGAATAAAGTCTTCTTTTGCCTCCGAACTGGGACAAAGTGACGAGACATGGAATATAACAAATATTTTTTTGTCTTATTGTACAAATGCCAAAACCTTCTTTCTTAATGCAGCCTTCTTTATCTAACTTATATAACTCATTACAATAAAAAATTACTTGCAACGAAAGGTATATCAGTTGTAATAAAAATATTTGCAACGACCATAATTTAAATGCAAATATGCATATTTGCAACGATACTATAGATATTTGCGACTCATGTTTTTGGTTGGAATTAAAAATATTTCCAACCATCAAATTTTCTTTGCAAGAAAATAGGTTTTGCAATGATAAAAAGTTCAAAACTATATTTGTAATGACAACAATTTAATTGCAAATAAAGGCAATTACTACGAAAACCGCATTTAATTTATTGGTAAAAGGCCTACTAGTTGCAACGATCAAATCTGACCATTCACAGCGAAAAATACATTCTTGGGATAGACTTTTCCCAAGCGGCAATTACGAGAGTAGGGCAAGGACATCATCAATAATATGTCTTGATCGCTACTCCTTTATAAAAATAAATGGCATGGTATTTTCATTTTAATTATCACAATCTGCCATTTAATTGAAATCTCTTACATAAAAACTATTTTTAATTAAGATGAAGGGATCAATCCTTATAATATGATGATATGATGAGAATATTACGTATTTATATTTAATACTTACTCATTGGTCTAGAGTTTCATAGTGGTGAAAGGTTAGCTGAATGAAGCTAGGGTGGGTATAATATTGAGGGAAATTCACACGCGTTGCAATACTTATCCCAAAAGTTTAAACTAACTTGATTGGCCGAAAAAGTATATTTTATTATATAATTAAATGAGATAAAGTGTAGAGTACTTATGGTTCGAATTCATAAAATTTGCTCCGATATCATATATGTTTAAACACCACTTATCACAAAAAGTTAAGTTGATGGGAATATATGAATTTTATTATTTATTTTATATCTTAATATATATTATATGCGGAAAGGTAGCCCTAGCTTTAAAACTATAAGGTCATGACCAATTGTCCAATTTCCCAACCAATTTCTGATGATTAGAAACTCAATAATGAAGCTCGCAACTCAACGTTCGATCACTTTCATGATAAAATCATTAGGATCAATTGCTATAAGCTCTGACAAAAATTTCTTCCGACTCATTTACAACGAATGGTTACAAACTTCTCCGAGTTTATGATCTTGGTTTGTTCAATTTGCAAAGGGCATCAAGGACCTTGTAAATACGATGGACATCTAGGCCGTGATGGGAGAGGGCTCTTGGATATTTTCTAACATCTCTTTGAGCTCTTTTGCCCGCTTTGGACAGTAGTACTGATATTCATTTTTTGGCTGAAGCATTTGTTTTCTCTCGAATAATATTACTTGCTTATTTGACCATCGACTATCAATTAGTAATTGTTTCGTTACATTTCCTGATGACAAAATAACAAATTAATTACGAGCCACTAGCGTTAGATAACTAAATTGATCGATCACATTGCCTGCTAATATAAACAACTTATTAGACTTTGCACCAGAAAAGTATAACTCTTTTAATTTTGTACTAATGCACTTCAAGGTTTTTATGACCAATTAGTATTTGTGACGAGAATGGAGATTTTCATTGCTTATATATACCTGACTACAAATAAGCATTTTTTTATATAATAATACTCGTTCTAAACTTAAAAAAATGACATTATTCATTCTTCATCTATCACAATTTTCCCATATTAATACGATTGAGATCTAGATTTGACTGTTAAATGATAAAAAAAAACTCGGCCAATCAAGTGGCCGGACGTTCGATCTCAATCATAGAAAATGATAAGAAATTGTTAAGAGCCAAAGCCTACAGCTAAACTATATATGCACACGTAAATTTCTTACTACACAATTAGCTTAGATATTAATTTATTACTTTATCCCAAACTACTGATTAATTCCTTATTGATCTGGAAATGAAAATCAAAGTCATTGTTCGATCTTAATGGTGTAGGTAATTTTATCAAAGTTAATTAAGTTCATATGATCAGTTTCATCTTCGTAATGGCTTGTCACCTTCTTCAAGTAGAAATTATAAGAAATATTATTGTTTGAGACCCACGTACAGCCTAAAGCTAAACCACCATGCTCATATGCATAAATAAATGTCTTAGCAAGAGGTATTACTGGGCAATATTGTCTCTGTTTTTAAAGTCATCAAAGAGTGAGTTACGTTTAAATCACTCCATAAGCTTAGAAAATTTATTACTTCACCAACGTTAATTAAATCAATCCTCATTAATCTGGAAAAATAAAAGTCTAAGTTCACATTTGTTTATTTTCTTAATGGCCACGACGTTAAAACTCCCCACGGAAAAGATGGCGCACCGGATGGCCCGGGTCACTGGTCCAATATTGATCCTACGTACGTCCTCCATTTAGTTAATTTTATTATTACAGCCAGCATGCATTAATAAGAAATCTGCCGGCCAACTGCAATATGCATGCATCAACTTGAACTATTCTTAAAATCACTGTGTTATAAGACTATATTGTATATATAATATTATTCATTGATAGAATTTAAAATCACTGTCTGCAAATATAAATTTTTTAAACCTTAATTATGTATACACCAGTTTTATGAACGTGTTTTTTTTTTTTTTTTAAATTATAGAATTTGAAGCTAATAAAGACATGATCAAAGAACGAAATTAAATGTTTTTTAGTATATATATATCATCTTAAATAAATTTATGATATATACTCTGGGACTAACTACGTACCTAACAATTGAAGTCAATCCATATATATGGAAATTACTAGAATAGCCTACCATGCAAATAATATTATTGTTACCACACCCATTTGTTATATGACTTATTGATCTAGTACTACTGGTAGCGCCTATAAATAAGCCATGCTATTGTCGACCAAAGTTTACAAATCAGCATCTCACTCGATCTTCTCCAAACCAAAGAATTCCCAACATCTCGCTCTGAGACGTCTAACATGAGTCAGGTGTGCTGCATGTAAATTTGAAAGCATACCCTCAGCAACTCTCTTTTTCTCACCCTGTTGGGTTCCACAAACCTCTCGCGCGCGCTTAATTTGTATTAGCCAATTATACACTACACATATTTTTTTTTTCCTTACTTTCTTTTCCCAATGTTCTTTAATTTACTATTCGATCATATAGTAGTTATATGTTAGCATTTTTCATCACATTTTACTTATGAACGATGGTTAAAGCTATATACACTATTTATCATCCACTCACTACACATTAACATGTGATTTATCATTTTTGTTCTTCTATTTAAAAACACATATTTACGTATTACTATATGTGTGTTTAAACAGAATGGCAAAAATAACAAATAAAATTTTAAATAGAATTTTTCAAATATATATATATATATATATTATAATCATTCATGTGCGTGCAGTTTAAGCAAATTTTATAATCTGCATTCAGATAAAATAAAATAAAATGGATGTGGTTAATTTGACAGTACTATATGTATCTTGTTCAATCAGGAAAACTACGTTTTCTTCTATGGAGGCCCGAACGACGGGTGGAACAACACATTTAGGGATAAAGCAATGTATGTGAAAAGACAAACGCTTATGATCCCGGGAATGACAAGCAGAATTTCCATTGACGTTAGTTTGGCTGAAGGAGCACCTGCTTTACCGAAAAAAGACACTGAGGGGAATAAAATACACTTTGACAGGAACTTTACTAAGTGCTCATGGGCAGTGCTGACCAAGGATGGTGCCAACTTGGTCAATAATAGTACTGGGGAAAAAATGCTGAAAGTCTTGGAGCGTTTTGACGAGGAATGGAAGGGAAAAATAGAAAATGGTGGCTTCGGACAAAGTTTCCAGGACAGCTATAGCCTCGTTGGAGAGTAATGACGTTGCTAGATTGCATTGCGCGCGGTACCAAGTAAAGATGTACTCGTCTAAGTTTAATAATATGTAGCTTAATTGTGCGCGCGCGTAGATGTATGGTGTTTAGTATGTAGCTTGTGCATGCCAGTACTGTCGATCGGTAGTATTGCTGCTGTTCGTGTGGTGGGTTAATTAATGTTTAATTTATGATTTGTAATGTTGTTATCTTATTTAATAAAATGTTTGTTTTTTTGGAAATATATGCATATTAGATATTGCATGCATTCATAACTTAATCCATAAGTTATATTTATTTTTTTGTCCCCAAACACAAATTTGGGACCAAAAAAAAAAAAAATCTTCCATTAATAAAAATCTTCCTTATAAATTATTATAATCTCGTAGTTAACAATAAAATTAAAGCATTTTACGTCGTACACATATATAAAAAGTCGAATTAAGAGCGCGCTGCAAATTAAAGAGTGCATGGTAGTTAAGAGTTTGCTCCACCTAATAATTCCCTCTCAAGATCAGACGTCATTTTCCTGGTTTGGAGCTAAGAAGACCCAGCTAGAACTAAAGAATTATTTACATGATGGGTTTTGATAATTCATTCATTAAGATGTTAATTTTAACTCAAATACTTACACATTATTTGAAAAATATACCATCCACATTATTGGTATTACATGATTTGATTCGTATAATTCAATTTTATTAATTTTTTTTTATAAATCAAATCCTCAATAGTATAGAGGGTGTGTCTTAGCCAACATCTACGTACAACTATATCAAGGTCTACAGTTTTGAGGAGCACAATCCTAACTTGAAGTAGTACCACAATGAGATATTTTCAAATCTCCGTAAGTAATAACTACGACAAAAAGTACTTGACATGTATGTGCCGACAATGAATATAGCAAATATAGTCACAAGAGAAACAAGCAATAAAACATATTTACAAAGATGGGAGATCCCAAACAAACTTTAGTGTTCTTTAGGAAATACAGTGCCCCGATCGACCACGTAAACAATATAGGCATTTAAAATCCAAAGAGTACACAACCAAGCTGTAATAACCCAAGCCCAGCCCAGCCAAACCTCTTTTTCCCTTCCCCTCTCCCCCCACCCCCCCCCCAAAAAAAAAAAAAAAAAAAACTTTGATCTACGTTAGTGCAACGTAATAACCTCCACCCACAGTTACAACTCTTTGTTGTTTTATCACCACCAACGACAGTATTAGGTAAGTTCTTCCTCCCCATAGGTATTATATTTAACAAATTTTGAATATAAAATGTGTTAAGATTTAGTGATGTGAATTGTTAAGAATATACTTAGTTGATTATGTTGTTGGCATGTGTTAAAGATGAATTTAATATTCAAGTATTAGTGGTGAATATTAGCTAGAATTAATCCATGTTTATGTCACTTTTATATGGTTTAGTGTAGACCTTATTTACATTGAAATCAATAAGGGAATAGAGGCTGGTATACGTACTATCTATCCAAAAACATGTTTGCAATATAAGAAATTTTGGGTTTATCTGTTTTATAGGATAATTTTTTAGGACAAGTTTAAATTCAAGTTATTAAGGATTAGATGGAATTTTAGAGTTATGTGAGATTATTTTAGTGTAGAAATTGATGGATTATAATAGTATTGAAATATGTTCTAAGTGATCATTGGCGAAGAGATATCGTGTGACTATTTTAACTAGAAATCGAGTTAAATGGATTTTTAATGAGTTTTTAATAAAAAGAACTATTGGTTTTGTTTGGAATGGTGCACGTGGGTGTATTTTAAACTCTTGTAAACTTTGAATTTGTGCACATTCTTATGCTATTTTTGCTCTGCTTCTGGGATTTGTGCAAATTTTGTAAGAGTTAGAATGTTTGAGAAATACTATGTGGCTTATTAAATTCGATGGTTGAGGTTACGAGCTTTATTTTTGAATTTTTCTTCAAAAAAAGTTGGGGTCAGGAAATTGGAGAATTGGTGGTGGCTTTACAGTTTTAGAAATAATGCAATTTGTTGGTTTATTTGAATCTCAGTTTGATTATAGAGGTTGAGATGAATGAAAAATAGCTGATGTGGCATAATCTTTACTACTAGATTTTTAATGGAGAGTGCATGAAAAATGTTAATTTTTTTTTATAGTTTGAGAAGCAAATTAGTATCATAATATCTTGACAAGTTATTTATTAATTTTGCATCACACATGATCTAGTGGTCAGACGAGAAAGCCCATGCACACGAAAGAGGGTTGAGCGAGGGAAGTATGTGCACCAAAAAAAAAAAAAAAAAAAAACACGTTGTTCA
Source organism: Carya illinoinensis (assembly GCF_018687715.1). Lineage (NCBI taxonomy): Eukaryota > Viridiplantae > Streptophyta > Magnoliopsida > Fagales > Juglandaceae > Carya > Carya illinoinensis. Next base: position 25,753,157 of record NC_056767.1, read on the forward strand.
TATTCATGATAATCTCTATCTCTGAGAAGTTATGAGACACATGCAGGAGAATTACATTTCATTAAAGAAAGCTTAAAATCTCCCATGTTAGACCCTTAAGTGTAGGTGACTGAAAGCACATTGCTCACGTGGCCCAATTTTCTATTTGGAAAAAAGTTAATTCTTAATTCTGAAAAAATAAAAGTCAAAGTCAAATCCACACCAGTTTAATTCCTTTTTCAATTGCATTCGAAGTACTATGTATTGACTTGGAAAATGGCTGCACTAGCGGCCAAAGGATTCTTAAATGGCATTCTCTTGAATATAACAGCTGTATGAAGTACTATGAGCTTTCTTTACTATCAACACCCTTTATTTTCTTCTTTTCGGAAGAATTTCTGAATTCATTAGTCTTTATCCATTTTACTGATCGGACGGTATAAATGGATCAGTTCGGTCCTTTTATTAGTATTAAATATATATGAAGATGAAATATTTTGGTCCTTTGAGAAAATTACAGCATTGAGAATATTAATGACTTTGATTCTAATTTCCAGAATAAGTTATAATAAACTTGGGGTAAAGTAATAAATTATATAAGCTAATTGTGTAGTATTTTTGCGTAATTCAGTCATTGACTTTATCCATGTGCATGGTTTAGCTGTCCTGCTGTAGGCATTGTGCATATAAATTAATAAGAAAAATGGGTACTTGCTTTTAATTTTTTAAAATGAAAATGACTATTTATGACTCATTTTAGTTAGAAATTATCATTTTACTGGAAGTAGTTAGTCGCAAATAAACAGTTTTCTTGTACGTACATGCATGGCCTCCTAATAATTTCTTATCAATTTCTTTGATTGGGATTGAATAAGTACTTAATTGGTTTAATTTTAATTTTTTTTTAACAGTGATCAGATTAATTATATGAAGAAGAATTACTTAAATTAATGATCATAAAAAACTAATTAATTAATGATAAAACTAAATTAATTGATTTAGATCTAGATTGTACTATTAATTGATAAAAAAAAAATGTAAGCCAATCAACTGGTTAATTGTACAAGGATAAGGTGCAGTTTGGATAGTGAGATAATCAATGAGATAGTTTTAGATAAAAGTTAAAAGTTAAATAAAATATTGTTAGAATATTATTTTTTAACATTATTATTATTATTGTAGGATTGAAAAAAGTTGAATTGTTTATTATATTTTATTTAGAAATTTACGAAAATTGTAATGATGAGATGAAATATTTTCACTATCCAAACGGGGCTTTAAATGTCTTTGCTATATATGGGCGTAGTCGACATACATTAATATTGCCTTTATCCCAAGTCAACGAGTGAATTACGTAAAAATCACTGCACATGCTTATGCAATTTATTACTTTAGCCTAAGTTTATTATATATTAATTATTCCTTATTCTAGCTGGAATTTAAAGTCAAAGTCATTAATTTTCTTAATGGTGTAATTTCCTCGAAGTCACGTTCATATGTATCACTTTCATTTTGATCTTAATGGTCACATTAAAGCTCCCACTCATTCATGAGTATAAAGTTCAATTTTTATATATACTTGAGGAACTAATCTATCCGTTGAATAAATCATAAGGATTATTTAATATCTTAATTAACGCTAACAAATAAAAATGAAGGCACGTGATAAGAGTTAATAATTCTTCCGAAAAGGAAAAAAAAAAGGACAATAATACATAAAGAAAGACCTAGAGAATGTCATTTAAGATTTACTAATGCAAGTTCATACCAAGAGAAATATTCTATTGTCATATTCAAAATGTTAAATGATAAGATAATTATTGCAGTTTGTAAGGGAGACATATTAATACTCACGAAGACATATGGTTATTGAAGAGGAAATAATAATATTTTTTAATATTTTCGGTTATAGTTATTTATCAAAGAGTAATGCTAAATATATTTATGGACTGTGTAAGCGTTGCACACTTATTTTAAAAATTAAAAAAATTAATTTTTTCATAAGAATTATATATTTATTCACTTTTTTAAAAGAAATATTACTCCACATTACACATTTTATAATTACAAATATCATTTTTTTTAATAATATTTACATACATGTGGCCGCCAATGCAGACTTTTTTAAGGTTAATTCATAGTAATTTTAGTACAATTTAAAAAGCAATTGTTATATTGGACTAGTACTTGGCTTTGACTTTGATTTTTCCACAATAAAGTCTTAACTTTGACAAGCTGGCCGGTAATGAATATTCGTCGATCGAACAGAGATAAGACTTGATTCATTGATAAAGTCCAATTCTATCCGTTAAACGAACCATATGAATTATTTTAACTCTTAAGAAATTAGATAAAGATCCAGAAAATGGGAAAATAATGCCAGCACATGGGTAAGAATTCAGAAATTCTTCAAATAAATAAAGACCAAGACAATGCCATTTAAGATGAGTGCAAGTTCATATCTTCTGTCATACTCAAAATAAGTAAATGGATAGCACACACAGTACCATGAAGAATAATAATATCTGGTATTTACGTGTATTTTTAGTGAAAAATTATTTAAATTATTATAAATATAAAGAAAAAATTGACTAGGATTAGATAATTATCTGATAAGACTTATCTTATTATTATATTTGAAATTGTTGGATGAATGTAAAATTATTTTTGATTTATCTCTAAACAATGTTGAGTCTATATAGAAGTCTTAGAAATTGTTGAGATAAGTTATTGAGGTAAAAATCGAGTCCAGGAGGATCTATATTTATCCAGAATGAAAGCTGAACAGAGATCAGTCACTGCAGAAGAGTGTTATCATGAAATGTTAGCAATTCGTCAGGAGACGTTCTCGTGACAGATTCTATCCGTCAGTAGAATCCTACTTCAACTAGAACTCTTTCCAGATTGTTTATTTAAGAGATCCTATTGGTTAGGATCGGTAGAGATTCAAATCTACATATTTTTTAGAATACTTTCTAGTGCATATTTTGGTGAGAAAAATCTTTAGTGAATTTTCATATTTGTGATCTCTCATTGTGTGTGATCGTGCTTCAAGTGTGAAGGATCATTGATTGGATTTCAGCCACTGGAGTTCCAGGAGGGAAGTCAATGGTTTGAATATCGCCAAAGGTTCTGGCTGCTACTGCGGTAGAAGACAAATGGTTCATTTGTCTGGACAAATAAAAGAGTCAATTTACAAAAATTTTGTAATTGAGAATTACTTGTAATTGATTTTTAAACAATAAGATTAACTTTCTTGAGTTTGACTGCCCCATAGGGTTTTACCTTTAAAGATTTCTTTAAAGGGTTTCCTTTTGTAACCAATCGTTGTGTCTTGCAAGTTTGATTATTTTCTTTAAGTATTTGATTCGTTTAATAATCATAATATTGAGGTCTAACCAATTTGTTCAAGGAAATTGGTAGACAATTTCGTGATTTTACAGGGGTACTTGGAGAATTTCAATAAATAGTAGTTCTCTTGTTTTAAATTTAACGTGTTAATCGTTAGATTATTTTATGATTTTTAAGTTGTGAAATTTATTTTAATGTGCTTCATTGATATTAATCCTTGTTTATCATTTAAATTACTCTCTAGTTAAATTATTTTATTGTTGGGCTTTAATTATTTTATTTTATTAATATTTAGTTGTAATGTTTTTATTTGACTTTTATTTATTTTTATTGTGCATTTTTCTTTTGTTGGACCTTCTTTCGGTTTGAACTTATTTTTAATAGTAAAAAGTATGTGAATAGTAATAAAAAGTATGTGAAAAGTAATACTAAAACAGTGAATAGTAGGGGAATAATTGTCAATAACCAATTTCTTCTCTTTAACTTTTGTTATTAGTTAAATATCTAAAATAAAAAATGAAATGCATGTACGTGACCAAAGTTTATCATAAAAATAAATAAATTTAAAATCAGAGTGTGGCCGGATAAACATCCAAGTTGCCACGCAAGTTTTTTCATTATAATTAAAATAGAGTAATACTAGTAACGAGTTTTAAAAAATAATATTAGATATAAATTTTAAATAGACAAGTATCATACAAATTTTTTATAAAAAAAATTAAGTTCAACTAATAAAAAAATAATTTTTTCACACTTTTTAAGGTGGAGTTTACTTTTAATAAATGTTTGTGTGTGACTTATCTTTGTGAGGCTTGGACAAATTATTTTTCTTTTCAGATTGAGATTTAGTTTTTTACAAAGATTTGTACATAACTTATCTATTTAAGACTTATAAAAATCATTTCTCACTAAAATATACTTATTTTGACATGATTAAAATTTATAAATGTCTTACTTTTCTTAAAAAGACTAACAGTAGTTATCGACAATCGGAGTACTTCAACGGCTGGACTCCATAGATTTGCCAGCAGATCGTAGCAACCTATCGAGGTGGTAGCCACCCCAAGTGACAACCAGAATAGTTATTGAAAAAAGCTTTTAAAACAATTAGCATTAGATTTAAGGGTTTAGCGCAATGCTTTTAATTCTGCTTTGTACTGGCCGAAATAGTCAGAATTTTTCGTTCCAGTGTAGTGTCTGGTACACTATACCACTCTAACTTGTTTTGCTTCAAAATCCAGCTATTTCAATCCAGTTTAGCCATTCCGGTCAAATTCCAGCCATTCTAGCCAGAATTGGCATTTCAGTCCCCATTCCATTTCGGACTATTTTTATAATTTTCTTGTACTTAGATAGCATTTTTGTAAATTTTAAATATAAAAAGTATTTCATTAATTTTAGAATACAAAATGTATTTATATAATTTTAAATTTTTTGTAACTTTAAATATGTCTCCTCATTTTTGTTAATGTCATTATTTTTAATAATTTATCTATTCTTTTATTTATTTTCTTTGTTTTTATGTCTCAACTCAAGTTTGCAATTTTTTCAACATATATTTATTTTATAAATCTTCAATTCTTCTATGTATATACATATATACATGATACACACTTACGTATATATAAATATATATATATATATATTTATATTTATTTATTTTATCAGTTCTTAGTTTATATATATATATATAATAAGATGTGGTGTAATGGACTGCAAGGAAGAGCCTGTAGCTGGGCAAGACTGGATCGTTCTTTGGTAAACTCGACTCTAATGCTAGAATTTTGAGGTGTGGTGATGACCTACTTGCCTAGACAAAGCTCAAACCATTCTCCACTAGTGGTGGCCATGGAGCAAAATGATCAACCGTATGGGTTCAGTCCATTCAAATTCTCATGAGCTTTTTCATGATTGTGTGCGCATTGCTTGGGGTAAGGAGTAGGTTGGACAAGGTATGGTTAAGCTGGCAAACAAATTAAAGGCTTTAAAAGCGGTGCTGAGGAGATGGAATAAAGAGGTGTTTGGTTGGACTAGCTCTCATATTCAAGGTCTTGAAGAACGGATAGCTAGCTTGGAAGAACAACTTCAGCTGGGATTCTTTGAAGATGTTGAACTTGATTTATTAGCATCAAAGGTTGAGTTGCATACGTGGATGAGTAGGGAAGAGACTCGCCTTGCCCAACAAGCTAAGCAAAGATGGCTTGAGAAGGGGGAAGGCAACTCCCAGTTCTTCCATGCGCTGTCTTCCAGATCCCATAGGGTGGTGAGGGAGATGGAAATAGGTGAGAATAGGTGGTTAAAGTCCCCATAAGAGGTTCATGAGGGCACCGTCGAATTTTTTAAGAGTTTTCTTACAGACTCCCAGTCACAGCCTGCCCCTGATTTGTCTAGTCTAATTGATCCCGTGGTGAGTCCATTGGATAATTAGGATATACTGGAGCTTCCTTCAATACAAGATATTAAAGCTGCTGTCTTCTCCATCCCCATTGATAGTAGTCTGGGGTCAGATGGTTTTGGCTCAGGTTTCTATAAATTCTGTTGGGAGATCCTTGCTAAAGATGTTGTCACTGCTATCCACGACTTCTTTAGAGGTAACCCACTTCCAAAATTTTCTCTTCTTCTTATTCGGTGTTGATTCCAAAGATTGAAAATCCAAAAGGCTTTTATAAGTTCCGTCCCATAAGTCTTTGTTCAGTTTTTTATAAAATTTGTTCAAAGCGTTTAGTGGGCTGGTTGGCACCGTTGCTACCTCAGATTGTCTCCCAAGAACAAGGAGCATTTACTCCTGGAAGAAGCATCTTGGAGAATATTAGCTTGACGCAAGAGATGGTTCTGTCCATTAATAAAAAAGTAAGAGGTGGAAATGTAGTTCTAAAAATCGATATGGCTAAGGCGTATGACTCTGTAGACTGGAAATTCCTCATTCAGGTCTTGGCAGCTTTTGGTTTTTCTGAGTTGGCCTGTAGCCTTGTTTGGCATTGCATATCCTCCCCTTGGTTTTCAATAGTTATGAATGGTACTCCTCAAGGTTTTTTTCAAGGGGGCTGTGGCTGAGACAAGGTGACCCAATTTCTCCGTATCTCTTTATTATTGTGGAGGAGATTCTGACGAGGCTATTAAAGAAGAAGTTTCAAGAAGGCAAAATCAAACCTTTTTCCCATGCTAGAGAGTTTCCTCTTATGTCTCATCTCTTGTACGTGGACGATATTGTGATCTTCTCGAATGGTTGTAAAAAATCTTTTTGGTCCATTTCCGAGGTATTGGAGGTGTATGAAGCTTGGTCCGATTAGAGGGTGAATAAAGAAAAGTCTGCAATAATCTTTGCTAATTATATTTCCTCTTCAAGGCGCAGGGCTCTTTTGAATTGCATGGGTTTCTCAGAGGATACTCTGCCTTTCAAATATCTGGAGGTACCTATCATAGCTGGTAGACTGAAGGCTATTCATTTGGAGGAGTTGGTTGGGAAGATCCGGAAGAAAATTGGAGGATAGTCGGCTAGATTGTTGTTGAGCGGAGCAAGACTGTTGCTAATTAGACATGTGCTCAGTAGCATCCTGGTACATCTTCTATCTATATTGCAAGTTCCTAAATCTGTCCTTTCCACCATCACTAAATGTTTTGCTGATTTTTTTTAGGGCTATAAGGATGAGAAGCCTAAAAAGCATTGGAAATCTTGGGAAAAAAAATGTGTAAACAGGAACGGGAAGGTGGTATTGGGGTTTGGGAGTTGCATGAAACTCAGAAAGCACTACATATGAAATTTGCGTGGAGATTATTAACAAGGAATTCTCTATGGGCTAGTTTTTTCAAGACAAAATATGTGAAAGATGATCACGTTTCCTTACTTAACCCGAACAAAGGAAGTCGATTCTGGAAGCTGGTGATAAGGAGTGTTCCACTCATTTTAGAAAACTCTAAGTGGAGACTGAGAGAGGGGTCAGGTTCCTTTTGGTTCGATAAGTGGATGGGGGAAGAGATACTTGGGGAGAGGATGCCAATCTCTAGGTGTCCAGGCCTGAAGGTTAAAGAGTGCAAGCTGAATGGGGACTGGAACATGGATCTCTTAATAAATCTAGTTGGAGTGCAAAACACAGGGGAAAATTTCCATTTCTTGAGTCGCCAAAAAGAAGGTGAGGACTTGCTTGTGTGGATGGCTAAGGAAGATGGGGTTTTTACAACAAAAAGTGCGTGGGAGGTACTAGGGATAAAATCTACAAAGTTTAATTGGGCACAATGGATTTGGGATCCAAGCCTTCCTAAAAATATTTCCATAACTATGTGGAGAAGTGTTAACAATGCCTTAAGTGTGGATGATCATGTTCACCGAACAGGTATTCCATTGGTCTCAAAGTGTAACTGCTGTGAAAAAGGTGGATATGAGGACATCAACCATGTGTTGGCTATGGGCGAGGTGGCTAGATCTATATGGGAGAGATGTGCAACTCAAGTTGGCATGCATCGGAGACAGTTTCAAAGCTGGTATGAAGTGGGGCAAGCATGGTTTAGTAAATCCTCTAAATCTACTATGAAGGGAGAGTTACTCGGGATAATCCCCTCTATTGTCACATGGCAGTTATGGCTTAGAAGATGCAGTGTATGTATGGAAGGAAGAAACATTAGCTCAGAGGAATTATGGAGGAAGATAAAATTCTGGATTGTGAAACTAAGTGAAAAACTCAAAGCGGTAAAGCCATTGAGTGCAAGAGATGAGAAAATATTAGTGGACCTTAACATTCCCTATAAAGCCCTAAAGCTGAAACCATTTAAGTTGATCACTTGGCTTAGACCAAGAATGGGTTGGTATAAGTTAAATGTTGATGGGAGTAGCCAAGGCAACCCGGGCATGGCAGGAGTTTGTGGGGTGATCCGAGACAATAAGGGGAGAATGATTTCAGCTTTTGCAACTGATATTGGACAAGGTACTAACACTGTTGCTGAGTTCCTTGAACTACTACACGGTCTCAGACTCACAAGACAAAAGCAGATTTCTAGAGTGGAAATTGAGATGGACTCCCAGGTGGTTATAAACTGGATCAATTCATCTTCATATGGTGTGTGATATCTTGAAGAATTTTGGGAGGAGCTTATGGTTTATTTACAGCAAGTTACATTTAACTTGCGGCATGTTTATAGGGAAGGTAACTCAGCTGCTGATTTATTGGCTCAGTTGGGATCTCCAAGAGTCAACAATATTTGGGATTCCTGGAACTCGATTCCTCACTTATTGAGAGGGGTACTGCATACCGATAAGCTTGGTCTGCCTAATATTAGGTGTTAACTCTAGTGCCTCAGTTTTAATTGGATTTTTGTTTTAGTTGTGATCAATGTTTTGGTTCTGTTTGTTTGGCTTTTTTTTTTTTTTTTTTCCTTCTAGTGAACAATGTTCCTGGTAGAGTTTAGTAGTTGATGTTTCTGGGATGGAGGTTCTTTGTAACCCCATGCACAAAGTCTTTGTATCCATGGTTTTTTCCTCCGCCTGAAGTGAGGTTTTTAATCAAATTGGGGAGAGGTCACCGGATAAGTGACCCCGACTCTTGATAAAAAATAAAAAATAAAAAAAAATCTAGATCGATATCGTATTAATATTCATATAAACTTGTCATAGATGAAGAAGCAATAATATATATAGTTTTTTTTTTTTTAAGTTTATAACGAGTATCACTATAAGAAAAATGATTATTTATGGTCCATCAGGTATATAAATGCAATGAAAACTGTTTTCGTTGCAAATACTTGGCCATCGGCCAATTAAAGAAGCATTTTTATTTGTAGTGCATTGGTACAAAAAGAGTTATAATTTTCTAGTGTGAAGTCTAATTTGTTTATATAAGCAGGCAATGTGCCCTTTATCATCACCAAAAGAAGCAAATTCAACATGCAGAAGTACCTTTTCACGATGGCAACTGAAAACTGCAATCAATGAAGGCTTACAAACTTATTCGAGTTTATGAAAGTGATCGATGGTTGAGGTTACGACTTACGAGCTTCATTATTGAGTTATTCTTCAGAAAAATTTGGGGTCAGGTGTTGGGAATGGACCGAACAAACAAAGGCTAAGTTGAAGTAAATAACAGCGGAAGCAACAAAACTAACAGCAAGCACACAAAGAACACCAAGATTTAAGTGGTTCAACTCAATGTGAGCCTACGTCCACTGTCGGGGTCGGTTTCAACAAATTTCACCATGAACAAAGATGGAGTACAAGAGTATTGATCACAAAATCCTTAATCCTAAAGCCCCAATACACTCAATGGACTCTTAGGATTGTATACAAAAGGATTCTCAAAACTCTCTCTAACTTGGCTGCTGAGGGCTCTTCAAAATGAAGAGAAAATGATGTATTTATAGCACAAGGCGCTAATCAGAACATTTGCTCGAGCGGACGTCGAGCGAAGTGTCGAGCGCACGTTAGGGTTGCATTCTTGCTCGAGCGGACAGTCGAGCGGAGGTCGAGCGAAACTCTTTGGATGAACTCGCTCGAGCGGACAGTCGAGCGGAAGTCGAGCGGAACTCTCTGGATGAGTTCGCTCGAGTGGACTGTCGAGCGAAACTCTCTGGATGAGTTCGCTCGAGCGGACTGTCGAGCGGAGGTCGAACGGAACCTTAGCTTGAGCCACGGTCGAGCCACAGTCAAGCCAAGCCCCAAACAATACATTTTCAGTAGGAAATCAAGCCAAAACTCAATAAATCTCCACCTTGGCTTGAATTCCGTCAAGCCTAAACAAAAAACCATTAACCAAGAAATCGATTCCCACCAACAAATCACCAAAGGGGAATCACAAATCCCGAACACAATGTCTATCCTTGAAGAACTCAATTTCCACCCAAAAGTCTTCAATACCATAGACAACTTGACCAAATCACAAGCTTGGTCCTAATGAAGAATCAACCTCTTCACACAAAAGGCAATGCACCACTGAACAGACTGCTTACTTGAACAATGGCTTCTGAATACACACGGAGGCTAACAACAAATATTCTCTGCCAAAGTAAAAACACCTCAAAGTCTGCATGAGCATATCCCAAAGGTGACTAAACTGTCTCCTCTATCTACCAGATGAAACTGTAGACTTGCTCTCACTGTACGCCAATGCCAAAATCAAAATCATACTTAATTTCAATAGCATGATCTAGAGTACCACTTGCACTCTGTTGTGAAGCTCTCCCAGCAACTCCACCTTCTTGCTATAACCATGCTCTCCTTTCCTGTGGAAACAACAACTAAAAAACAAATTGTAAAGAAGAGAAGGTTCACCCAATAGCAAGTTGTGTCGACCGCTTCACCCAAATCTGTAGACAAGCCTGGCAAATCCAAAAGCATACTACGGGCTCTCACACAAGAGTCCGTCTCAAACCATTCAACTACTCCATTTCTGTGGAGTGGACCTAACTGTATGGTATGAACAACGCTCTACCCTATTGTCTGTAGATCACTAGCCTTCACAAATGCTTGAACACATCAAACACATCCCAAAACAAGGATAAACAAATCCAGACTCTTCTTCAAATGGTCATCAACAAATATGAGTACAAACAGGGCACCACATCACACTAGATGTACCCCCAAAAAATCATAAAGACATAAACTCCAGCAAACCTGATTCAGCACTGCTTTACAAGAATACAATGCAAACAAACAAATCAAGTTTTTCTGTCTTCTGATTACACAAAGCAAAAAAAAAAAAAAAAAAATATTGCCTACTCATAAATGACCATACTCATTCATCCATATGGCACAATCACATGCGTCATAAATGAGTAATACCTGAATCTGGAACATCTGAAGATGCTCCACCAATCACTGTGCTGCCCTGAAGAAAATAAAGACCATCTGTCTTCTTCCCTGTCATTACCACCGAAGAGCCCTTGTAGACTCGAATGACTCCACCTCCAGCTGAATACTGGTAACCAAAGGAGTCAAGAATGCCCAAAGATATAAGATTTTTCTTCAAAGATGGAATATGCCGAACGTTAGACAAGGTTCTAACGATTCCATCATACATCTTAATCTCAACCGAACCAATCCCAACAATATCACAAGCCATATCATTTCCAACCAAAACGGAGTTACCGTTGATTGATTCATAGGTAGTGAACCAATCTATCCTGGAACACATATGGAATGTACAAGCTGAATCCATGACCCTCTTGTTACCAAAGTGACCACTAGAGCCGCTGACTGCTAGGACAATATCAGAGTTGTTAGACTGTTCAACGCTAACAACATTGGAGGAACTTTTACTTTCCTCCTTCAATCTGGGACACTCATCCTTGTAATGACCAAATCTATGACAGTAGTGACATTTAACATTTTTCTTGTTAAATTTAGAGCCACTACTGGAACTACTCCCACCATAATCTGAACCTCTCCCATTAGATCTACCACCAGAGGAATATTTTACAAACAAACCATTGGCTTGATTGTTCGTGCCTTGTACACCCAATTTTGTTCTCAACTCCTTAGAATTCAAAGCAGATTTTACATCTACTAAGGAGATGGTATCTCTACCATACAACATCGAGTTCACAAAACTTTCAAACGATACCGGCAACGAACACAACAAAATTAATGCTTGATCCTCATCATCAAGCTTAACATCAATATTCCTTAGATCCATAATAGTTTTATTAAATTCATCTAGATGATCGGAAATAGGAGTACCTTCCCTCATCTTGAGAGTGTATAGTCGCTGCTTCAAACACAAACGGTTGGTGAGCGACTTTTTCATATACAAGCTCTCAAGCTTGGACCAAAGACCGGAAGCGGTCTCCTCATCAGCAACCTCCCTCAAAACTCCATCTGATAGTGACAACAAAATGACACTATGTGCCTTCTCATCTTCTTCTCTTGACGATGCAGGAGATTCCTCGGATACCTTCCCCTCCAAAGCTTTCGACAAGCCTTGTTGCCGTAACAAAGCCTTCATCCTGATGTGCCATAAGCTAAAGCTGTTTTGACCTTCGAATTTCTCCACTTCAAACTTTGCCATAGCCATTCCTCAAGATTTTGCAAAGAGCTTGACGCTCTGATACCAGTTTGTTGGGAATGGACCGAACAAACAAAGGCTAAGTTGAAGTAAATAACAGCGGAAGCAACAAAACTAACAGCAAGCACACAAAGAACACCAAGATTTAAGTGGTTCAGCTCAATGTGAGCCTATGTCCACTGTCGGGGTCGGTTTCAACAAATTTCACTATGAACAAATATGGAGTACAAGAGTATTGATCACAAAATCCTTAATCCTAAAGCCCCAATACACTCAATGGACTCTTAGGATTGTATACAAAAGGATTCTCAAAACTCTCTCTAACTTGGCTGCTGAGGGCTCTTCAAAATGAAGAGAAAATGATGTATTTATAGCACAAGGCGCTAATCAGAACATTCGCTCGAGCGGACGTCGAGCGAAGTGTCGAGCGCACATTAGGGTTGCATTCTCGCTCGAGCGGAGGTCGAGCGGAACTCTTTGGATGAACTCGCTCGAGCGGACAGTCGAGCGGAAGTCGAGCGGAACTCTCTGGATGAGTTCGCTCGAGCGGACTGTCGAGCGGAGGTCAAGCGAAACTCTCTGGATGAGTTCGCTCGAGCGGACTGTCGAGCGGAGGTCGAGCGAAACCTTAGCTTGAGCCACGGTCGAGCCACAGTCAAGCCACAGTCAAGCCAAGCCCCAAACAATATATTTTCAGCAAGAAATCAAGCCAAAACTCAACATCATGAAATTGGAGAATTGGTCGTGGCTTTACAGTTTTAGAAATAATGCAATTTGTTTGTTTATTTGAATCTCAGTTTGATTATAGAGGTTGGGATGAAGGAAAAATAGCTGATGTGGCAGTCTTTTACTACTAGATTTTTAATGGAGAGTGCATGAAAAATGTTAATTTTTTTTATAGTTTGTGAAGCAAATTAGTATCATAATATCTTGACAATTTATTTATTATTATTGCATCACATGATCTAAGAGAATGTGGACAAAGCAGGAGACACATGCAGGAGAATTACATTTCATTGAACAACGCTTAAACTCTCGTCCCATGTTAGACCCTTAAATGTAGGTGAGTGAAAGCACATTGCTCACGTGGCCCAATTTTCTATTTGGAAAAAAAGTTAATTCTTAATTCTGAGAAAATCAAAGTCAAAGTCAAATCCACACCAGTTTAATTCCTTTTTCAATTGCATTCGAAGTAACATGTATTGACTTGAAAAATGGCATTCTCTTGAATATAACAGCTGTATGAAGTACCATGAGCTTTCTTTACTATCAATACCCTTTATTTTCTTATTTTCGGAAGAATTTCTGAATTCATTAGTCTTTATCCATTTTACTGATCGGTGACAGTATAATTAATGGATCAGTTCGGTCCTTTTATTATTAGTATTAAATATATATGAAGATGTAATATTTTGGTTAAAGCATATTATCCACATCATTTAAATAGTAAAATTTGATTGGTAGGATTTAAAATTTAAAATTTATTTTTAAAATTAAATTATGTTATGTAAGCATTTTACTAATTAGCTGGCACCATCAAGAAAAGGAATTAAACGTCTGATAAGAACTTGACTTTGAGAAAATTACAGCATTAAGAATATTAATGACTTTGATTCTAATTTCCAGAATAAGTTATAATAAACTTGGGGTAAAGTAATAAATTGTATAAGCTAATTGTGTAGTATTTTTGCGTAATTCACTCATTGACTTTATCCACACTACAACAAAAAACATTTTTTGAGACGAAATTACTTTGGGATGAATTGGAAATCGTCCCAAAAAGTGGGATTTTGGAACGAAATTTGAATTTCGTTCCAAAATTACGACGGTTATGCCAGACCGTTCGAACGCGTTCGAACGGTATTCTTAGGGACGAAAATTTTTGTCCCAAATAAGTTAACCGTTCGACCGTTAATGATTAACCCTTCGAACGTTTAATTTTTACCGTTTGAACGTAATATTGGCGCGATAGGCAAAAATATTTTGGAGGGAAATAGATAAACCGTTCGAACGGTTAATATTAACCATTCGAACGATGAATATTCACCGTTCAAACGTTATTTTAATCGGTCGAACGGTGACAGAGTTTTAATTTTTTAAGTTTTTTGCCAAATTATATTTAGATTAACTAGTAATTATAAAAAATTGGTTAGTTAAATAATATGAATAATCTAAATTAAGAATTAGTTTAGAAAATATAAAACAATACTATTTCATATAACTTAAATACTGAATTTACAAAACACAAAATATTGTCCATACAAAAAACAGGAAATAAATAAATAAAATTTATCATAAAGTAATTAAGACCCCAAGTCTTTGCACACTTCCTCGACTGCAGCTATACGTTCCTCTATTTGTGTCAGTCGAGTACTGATGGTGACCTGAGTCGCAGACATGGCAGCAAACTCTGTACGAAGCTCAGACACAGCAGAATGGATCTCCATACGCACTGCATCGATCACTGCTGATGTCTGCTCGCTGATCGCTGCACGCACTATGTCAGCCATCTCCTCACGAGTAACACTGTGGACTGATGCCTCGGCCCGTGTAGATGTCTCTGCAGCTGCAGCTGAGACTCCATGATCTCCCGGCTGTGCATCTCCGTGAGGATCAACTGGTTCTGGAACATGTGCACGAAAACGCAGTCTCGAGTGTCCCGTGCTGCGTGAGAGGGTGGTGCTGTTTATCGGTCCCATCGGCTCCCGTTTACGCTCAGCAACATCTGGCACAACACCAGCACATAGTAGATATCAGGTGATCAGGACTCCGAATGGTAGTATATCCATCGAAATGTACCAAGATTCTGATCGAATCCTATCGAATATATACCCCACCAAGTCGATAGGAATGCCACGAGCGACCCGTATCATAAATTTCGTCCGATCAATGCCAACTTCTGTCTTGTGCTGCCGAGGGTCAATGTTATTGGCAATTATCAAATTTAATATCTTAAAGAAAGAAGATAAATCTGCCTGTTTGATGCTCTTCGTCCCGTCATACGGTGGAGCATCTGGACCGACAACCAAATCCCTCACCTCGTGATCAGCAAAGGTATCGACCTCATCAGTATAAACTGATGCCTCCTCCTCAGCTGTCTCCGCCTCAACTGAAGGATCAGTCTCTCTAGGCACCACATTCGGATATGCATCTGGCAGCCTAGGAATACCGAGATGCTCAACAAGTCCATCTCGTGAAAATACAACGGGTACTCCTCGGACAGTGATACTGTAGGCCCCAGAATCATCTGCGCTGGCACTGCCGAGTTCTCTATAGAACTCAGCAACAATGTCAATGTAGAAGACTGGCTCCCATGCTTCCTCCCGTTCATCCAAGATAGGTCCCCAACCACGATCACTGAATATTGAGGGCAATGAATGACCCTCCCAGAGAAGACTCTGGAAATCAGAAATCTTCACTGGTCGCTCCAGTGAAACTGTCCTCTCCCGAACTGGACCACTACTACTCTCACCAAGATTGCGTCGCTTACGTGCCGGTCTAAAAGTAGACATTATAATCAACCTGAAATTTATAATTACAAACTAGATATATAACATTAACAAGAAAAATACAATAAAGAACAATTTACAGTAGTTTGAAACAAACAGCAATTTAATAATATTTGATATTCTGAACAACATTATCAACAATAAATATATTTCTCAATATCAATATTAATAATATAAATATAATATTAATTACTGTTCGAACTTTTACTGTAACGGTCGAACGGTTAAAGACAAACCGTTCGACCGTTAAGATAAATCGTTCGAACGTTTACTGTAACGGTCGAACGGTTTCAGACAAACCGTTCGACCGTTAAGTTATATCGTTCGAACGCTACGCATAGCGTTCGAACGATATTCGTGTCGATCGGGATTCCAAGCCGAGTCGACTCGGCCATTGAAATCCATGGAATCCTTCGATTCCCTGGATTTTACACCAAAATAAATGCAATAGAAACCTAAATAAACGTTCCTAACATGGATTTATGCAAATCTACCGATTATTTTGATGTATAAATCGGTTTACCCTAACTTAAACAATTAATCTATCAAAAACCTAAATCTAAACGGTAAAATGCTTTAAAAATGAAAAATACCGGTTGTTAGAGGTAGGGGCTTCGAGTGGGCACTGTTGACGGCGGCGAAGACGGCGTTCAACGGCGGAGATCGACGGTTTGGAGGCTTAGAACGGAGGAAATGCGTGAAAATGACGTTGGGATGGGCTTATATATGCAGTGCCGTTCGAACGGTAAGTTATACCGTTCGAACGCATTAACTGAATATTAATATTCATCCCTAATTAATCGGTTTTCATGATAATAAATAATATTTAAATGCAATATTCGGTATTAATTATATTAAATATAATAATTAATTCAATTATAATATATTTTAATTGTTAAATATATTAAATGCAATATATTTAATGCACTTATATATTATTAAACACTATGTATTATATATATAATTTTTTATATATATAGTATATATTATATTATATTTAGTACTAAAATATATTATACTATTGAATATTATATAGTATATAGTATAAGTTATATTATATAGTATAATTAATATAATATAGACTACTATATACATGAAGCTATGTTCATGTATTTATATAACATATATATTATATGTGATATTAACTAGTATCACATATATATACTAATATAGATGACACTATATATATTAATAGTAGATATTCTATTATTAAATATCTACTATTAATATTATAGAAATAAACATTATATATATATGCATGTGATACATATAACCCTATGCTATGATACCATATATATGTTATATATAATAGGTTAATATATGTAGTACTTGACTATAATATTAGATGTAATATGATATTTTATACTATATATGTTACTAAACTATATAATATATGTTTGATTATATATTATATAGTTATATTACTATGGCTCTAAACTATAGTACATTTAGAAATTATTATATTTAAAGGTATAGTGCAAAAAAAATACTTTATGCAACAATATAACTTAAACGTTTGAACGGTTTACTATTGGCGTTCAAACGTTTAATAATACGTTCGAACGTATGTATTAACGTTCGAACGTTAAATTAGGGGGGGAAATGTTTCCCGCTAATCAATTTGACGTTTGAACGGTCTAATATAACCGTTCCAACGTTTAACAAAAACGTTCGAACGCCAATTTTCACGTTCGAACGTTAAATTAGCGGGGGAAATTTTTCCCGCTAGTCGATTTGACGTCGAACGTTCATTAAACACCGTTCGAACGTTTTTGTTCTACATTTACACGACAGAACCTCACAATCTCGCACTCGTTCCAGTCGACCGAGCATCACTCCCACGCTCATTTTGTTCCAACCAACGCCATTATTCTTTAATATAGCCCTCAAATATTACTAACTCCTATCAATCTCTTATATTTTCGGATTAAGAGGTTGTTTTTACCGTTTGGTGAAGAGTTTTTACCGTTTGGTGGATTTTCCGCTTTATCTCTCCAAATCAGGTATTCTCCTTAAATTTGACCTCATTTTAGTTTTTATATAAGTGTTTTCGTTTGCTTACATGAGTTTGTCATATAGTTTGCTATCTTTTGATGTAATATGGACTGTAAATTTTGGGGTTTTCGGAGGTTGAAGACGAGTGATTTCTGGAAGTAATTCGTTCGAACGGTATTCGTGTTCCGTTCGAACGGTATTCGTGTTCCGTTCGAACGTAATATATTAGATCGAACGGTGACTAGCACCGTTTGAACGATTTCTTGGGCAGTGTTAAAATAATTATCATTTTAAATGCAGGAGTGTAATTAAAAATTAATTAATTATAATCTACATTTAATAATACTTAAATACTTAAAAGATTCAAATAATCAAATGAGAATGAATTAAATTACAAATCATCTAAGATTTGTTACAAAACTTAATTATTTATGATATTGAATTATTTGTTTGATACATGTTAAATATTGGTATATCTTATATTGCTTGTTCATCAATATTAGCCTTAGATCCGTTCGAGAGTTATCAATCCGCCTTAATTGAAAGATTGATAACTCTTGAATTGTCCAGAGTGGACAGTTTGGAATTGTAAGATCATTCTCGCAAACTATCGATCTATATCTGTTATACGTCCAGCATTAAGATTTTGGCAGATTTATCCCTTGTTCTCCGGATATGCGGTTTCGGTGATGTTGTATCGATGATGGATAAGTCGGTGCACACAACCAGACGAGCATATTTGGAGAACTATGGGGAGATGCTGCCGAAATTTTGTTGGGCGTGACAGATTATAGAGGATAGGTTTGCGACTATGATCTTACAATTCCGAATGGGATAGGACCAACTACCCGGTGTAAGGTGGCATACTCCTTGATTGAATTTGCACTTGCTTGTTTGTTGATGCACACGTGAGAAAATTACTAAATCTGTCCAACTTGTAACAAACATACTAAGGGGAAAATGGCATGTCCAACTTGTAACAAACATACTAAATCTGAATGGCTCACTTACGGGAGAAAATTATGTTTCATGGGTCATCGTCGATTTCTACCTGGTGATCATAGATGGCGGGGAAATTCACAAATGTTTGATGGTACTGTTGAATGGGGCCAACCTCCACCATATTTGTCTGGTGAAGATTTACTTGCACAATTTGTAGATGTTGGTTGTAATGAATTTGGTAAAAAACAACGAAAGAGAAAACGAGCTACATGTGAGTTGAATTGGACTAAGAAGAGTATATTTTTTGATCTTCCATACTGGTCAAAGTTAAAATTAAGGCACAGTCTTGATGTTATGCATATTGAAAAAAATATATGCGAATCCGTATTGGCAACATTGATGTCAATCGAAGGAAAAACGAAGGATACATTAAACTCAAGGAAGGATTTGAAGCGGTTGGGAATAAGACCGGAAATGCAGTTGCAAGAAAATGGTTCGTCCGTTTACATGCCGATTGGGTGGTATACATTGTCAAGGAATGAAAGGGCTACTTTTTGTGAGTGGATAATGAAAATTAAATTACCGGATGGTTATGCCTCAAATTTGACAAGGTGTGTGCGGACAAATGACTGGAAAATAACTGGGTTAAAAAGTCATGATTGTCATGTCCTTTTGCAGCGTATCTTGCCTATTGGTATACGTGGGTACTTGACTAAAGACGTGCGCGTGGCTTTGACTGAGTTAGGTTTATTTTTCAAAGACTTATGTGCACGGACATTAAATGTAGAAGCTTTGGATCGAATGGAACGGGAAATTCCCATCATATTGTGTAAGCTAGAAAGTATTTACCCACCGTCATTTTTCGATGTCATGGTTCACCTGGCCGTCCATTTGCCACGTGAGGCTCGACTTGCAGGACCAGTTTAGTATAGATGGATGTATCCCATTGAACGATTTCTTGGGAAGTTGAAACGAACAGTTGGTAATAAAGCTCGCCCAGAAGGATCAATTGCAGAAGCATATATTGATGATGAGTGGCATACCTTTTGTTCCAAATATTTCCACGGAGTTGACACTAGGTTTGATCGGCCAGAAAGAAACTTTGACGTTGACAGAGCAAGACAACGAAATGTGTTTTCCGTGTTTTCCCAACAAGTACGTCCACTTGGTGCAGTGCGTGGTTATGACTTATGTGGAAGAGAGTTTGAGAAAGCTCAGTGGTACGTGCTGAACAATTGCCCTGAAATAGAGATTTACTTGAAGTAAGTATTAATCTTTTCTTAATTTAGTATTCGCTCATTTACTTTCGCAAAATTCTAATAATATAAAATACATGTGGTAATCATCAATTTCAGTGATCATATTAACATGCTCAAGGAACTAGGAGTAAATGATATAGACCGGAAACATGAAAAGGAGTTTCCGAGATGGTTTGAACAACGGGTAATGACATTACATATGCGACACTTCATTTAATACAAATAGAAAATATTGATTGTTTTTTTTATTGATATAATAGACGTTTTACTTAATATGTAGGTTGTACAAATGCATGCCAATAATCCAAACGATATATCAGATGAATTGTATGCATTAGCGCGTGGCCCATCGAGACGGGCTACAAGATATTCTGCATGTATTTCTCGTGGTAGTAGGTATCACACAATAGATCGAGATCATTATAGGAAAACACAAAATAGTGGTGTACTAGTTGAGGGAAGTCATGATGGAGAAAATATTGATTTCTATGGAGTGATTGTTGATATAATTGGAATGAAATATTTGGGGGAGCTTGCAGTGTATCTGTTTAAGTGTGATTGGTGGGATTTAAGCAATCCTCGAACTGGAGTCCGTGATGATGAATATTTCTTGAGTATTAATACATCAAGAAAATGGTACGAGGATGATCCATTTATTTTAGCTTCTCAAGCATCTCAAGTATTCTACTTAGATGACCCGAAGTTGGGAACTCAATGGCGAGTAGTACAAAAATATGCTCCAAGAAATATATATGATGTTATCCCTCAGGCAGAAGGGCGAGATGAAGAAGAAGATGATGCCTCTACTCAAGAAGCATACCAAGAGAGTCAGCCCGTCTTTAATTTGTTTGTGGATTTGAGCCAGTATGAGATGATTCCATTGAATAGAGAAGATATTGAGCCTGAAATTGTTGATGCGACACTTGAGCAAAGTGTTGATTCATCTGAAGTATCTACAGAAGATGAGACTGAATTATCAAATGATACTGATACAGATAGTGATTGACGAATTATATTTTCACATTACGTGATGATGAACACTATTTTACTTAATGAATATTGTATCAGTCTTTTGAAATTATGCCTCCGAAGAGAAAGGAAGTGCGCAACCCATCTCCACCTGTTCCTAGCTCTCCTTCAGACTCACCATTAGAGATTGACTCTACAGAACAAGGTAAAATTCTAATAGTCATAAAAGTTATTAATTAAGATTATAATAGAAAATTGATTATAATGTTATATATCATGATGACTTCACAGTACAATCTCGTCAAGGTCGAGGCACTACGAGAGGCGTGACGTTGGAAAAATATCGTAAGGTGGGTAAGATCAAAGTTAACATTCTTGATGAACATACTAGAGGCGAAGGACAACCAGCAGCTTGGCTTGCATCGCATGTGGGTGCTCTTACACGAACTTATGCACCTTTGGCAACAAGTTCATGGAAGAAAGTCCCCTAAGATGTTAAGGACCTTATCAAGAAGCGTTGTTTGGTAATGTTTAATAAATGAAATTTAATTGGACTTATAATTTTATTTTACTTTAAAGTTAGAATATTATAAATGATTGATATTTTTGTCCAAACTTTTTTCTGTAAGGATGATTTCGAATTAAATTTTGGTCGGAGAGAGGAGCGTAAAACTGTGGAAGAGCTTATGAGTAATGCATTCCGCAAGTATAAGGCAAGGTGTCATGAGCATTATAATAAGTTTGAGAATAGTGAAGAAGCACGCCAACATCCTTTTCAAGATGTGCAACCTTCTGATTGGGAAAAACTTTGTGACATGTTTGAGGATCCATCATATAAGGTATAATTAATTTAATTATTTTAGTCCTATTTTTAATTTCGCTTTCTAATATTTTCAATTCTTATGTAGGAGCGAAGTTCTATAAACAAAACAAATAGATCAAAATTGAAGATTACTCATCATGCAGGCTCAAGATCTTTCCACCGCCTCTCTAAAAAATTGGTATTGCTATTCTTTCATTTGTATATAGTTAACTGAATATATCAATCATAATGACTTTATATCTTAACAAATCTTTATTATAGCAAGATTCAGATGCCAATTATGATCTGACAAAATTATATGCTGCATCACATACTAATCGTAATGGAGAGTGGAGTTATCCTGATGCCCGTGAAAATTATGTAAGTATTATAATTTGTTTTAAATAAATATATTTGAATATTTATGATGATATTAACTCTTTATCTTATGTGTAGGATAAAATGGTTGCCCTGCATGCTGAATTTGCGTCAGATCAAAATTCCTCAAATACAGATGTTGAGATTTTTACACAAGTTCTGGGTGAACGTTCAGGATATTTGAGGGGTTTGGGTCGCTGTGTAAAACCTTCTCCCTCTTCCTCTTCTTCTGGGTCTGCCTCTATAGCTCAAGAGAATGCGAATCGTAGAATTGAAGAATTGGTTGCAAAACAACAAGAGTTAGAGGCTCAATTGGCGAGACAAGGAGACATGGAGATGCGCCTCAAACAACATGAAGAAGAACAAGCACAGTTCAGGAGAGATATGCAACTCCAAATGCAACAGCTTATGCAACAGTACAGGCCTCCAACCAACTGATGGTTTTTTACGTCTAGCTTATGACATTATCTAATTATGTATGAACAATGCTAGTTTTATGGTTATTTATTTCTTCGCACTTATTATAAAACTTTTGTGAGTAATTAAACAGTTCCTAATTTATGTTTTTCAAATAATATGGATGTGTATTTAGTTTTTTTATAATTATTGGTTTTAATAAAAATAATATCCGTTCGAACGACCGAGTCACGTTCGAACATTAATGGGCATGTCGTTCAAACGATAATGTACCGTTCAAACAACAATGCGCAAACCGTTCGAACGATACCAGATGCTCAAAAAACCGTTCAAACGCATGACATTACAATATCGTTCGAACGTTGATCATCACCGTTCGAACTCTTATACCGTTCGATCGTCTCATTTAACGTTCGAACGTATTTCTACTGAGCATTTGAACGTATCTTGATAACCGTTCAAAAGAGACGTTAACGTTCGAACGTTATATGAGAAGCATTCGAACGCTATTCTGGAACGAATTTAAACCGTGACAAAAACATCCATCGTTCGAACGGTATCGAACGGTCAATTTCAAAATCGTTCCAAAAGATATATTTTGGGACGAAATTGTGATTTTCGTCCCAATATATCTTCTGGGATAGTGATGTTGGGACGACCTTGGGACAAAATTTTTTCGTCCCAAAAAATCTTTCAGAACGAAATCTATATATTTTGGGACGAAAATTTTTGTCCCAAAAAATGTTTTTTGTTGTAGTGCCATGTGCATGGTTTAGCTGTGCTGCTGTAGGCATTGTGCATATAAATTAATAAGAAAAATGGGTATTTGCGACCAATTTTCTACAATGAAAATGACTATTTATGACTCATTTTAGCTAGAAATTATCATTTTGCTGGAAATAGCTAGTTGCAAATAAACAGTTTTCTTATATGTACGTGCATGGACTCCTAATAATTTCTTATCAATTTCTTTGATTGGGATTGAATCAGTACTTAATTGGTTTAATTTTAATTATTTTTTAACAGTGATCAGATTAATTATATGAAGAAGAATCACGTAAATTAATGATCATAAAAAGCTAATTAATTAATGATAAAACAAAATTAATGGATTTAGATCTAGATTGTACTGTTAATTGATAAAAAAAAATGTAAGCCAATCAACTGGTTAATTGTACAAGGATAAGGTGCGGTTTGGATAGTGAGATAATCAATGAGATGGTTTTAGATGAAAGTTAAAAGTTAAATAAAATATTGTTAGAATATTACTTTTTAACATTATTATTATTATTTTGGGATTGGAAAAAATTGAATTGTTTATTATATTTTATTTAGAAATTTGAGAAAGTTGTAATGATGAGATGATATATTTTCACAGTCCAAACGGGGTTTTAAATGTCTTCGCTATATATGGACGTAGTCGACATACATTAATATTGCCTTGAGTTTTTTTTTATAAAGTCAATGAGTGAATTACGTAAAAATCACTACACATGCTTATGCAATTTATTACTTTATCCCAAGTTTATTATATATTAATTATTCCTTATTCTAGCCGGAATTTAAAGTCAAAGTCATTAATTTTCTTATTGGTGTAATTTCCTCGAAGTCACGTCGTTCATATGTATCACTTTCATTTTGATCTTAATGGTCACATTAAAGCTCCTACTCATTCATGAGTATAAAGTTCAATTTTTATAACTGAGGAACTAATCATAAGGATTATTAAATATCTTAACGCTAACAAATAAAAATGAAGGCACGTGATAAGAGTTAATAATTCTTCGGAAAAGGAAAAAAAAAAGGACAATAATACACAAAGAAAGACCTAGAGAATGTCATTTAAGATTTATTAATGCAAGTTCATACCAAGAGAAATAATATATTGTCATATTCAAAATGTTAAATGATAAGATAATTATTGCAGTTTGTAAGGGAGACAGATTACTCACGAAGACATATGGTTATTGAAGAGGAAATAACAATATTTTCGGCTAAATACTAAATACGTATTATGTTGTGAAAAAAATGGCCAGTACATATTGATACTGTAGCAGTAGTACTAGTAGTGTTTTAAGCACCTTAAAGCTGAAATCTACTTTTTAAAGAAGTACCCAACTGAAGCTTTTGATTAAAAGCTCATGCAGATAATGCTACATTAATTTTAAAAATTACGGCAACTAACTTAAAAAATGTTTCCTAAATAGTAAATAACTTTTTAATAATTAAATTTTTTAGTAAAGCTTTGCAATTAAAAGCATTACTATGATGTGTTAATCGTTGTTAATCGTTGGATTATTTTATAATTTTTAATTTGTGAAATTTATTTTAATGTGCTTCCTTGATATTAATCCTTATTTATCATTTAGATTACTCTCTAGTTAAATTATTTTATTGCTGGGTTTTAATTATTTTATTTTATTAATATTTAGTTGTAATGTTTTTATTTAACTTTTATTTATTTGTATTTTGTCTGTTTCTTTTGTTGGACTATTTTTTCGGTTTGGGCTTATTTTTAGTGTATATTTAAGTTTCGGGCCTAGCCCATGAGCACTGTAGCCCAGCCCTCTCTTCCCCTCTAAATGGTGTCATTTTTGGCAACAAGCCTTTGGGGCTTCATCTCTTTTTTTTTTTCCTCTCTTGCCTTTCACCGCACCCCCTTCTTTTCCCTTCTAGTTTTTTTTCTTTCTTCTGTTTCTCCTTGCCATTGCAGCTTCTCCCTGCTATTACTCTCTTTCTTTCATTTCCTTTGTTTTGATTTTTCTCTTCTTTTCTTGCAGTGTGCCGTCTGCTCCTTCCTCTTCATTTTCGATTCTTCTTCCTTAGGCAAAAACTGAGTGCGCCGCAGCTCTCTACTCAATTTTTGTTCTGGTCCAAGCAGTGAACACCTACATGCTCGTTTCTCTATGTTATTTCCCTTAGTATTTTCGTGATCGAGCTTGTGATTACTTCCCTTGCATTTCCATTTGTTTTGGTCTGTTCATGTTCTATTTTGGCCTCAAACCCATGCCTTGTTTTGGTCCTTCCCGATAGCTTTGTTTTGGTTTCACTTGGGTTGAGTTTCTCTCTTGTAGTGTGCATTTTCCGGCCCTTATCTTCTAGCCTTTATCTTGTAAATCAGTCCTTTTGTTTGACAAAATTTCCCTTCAAATTTCTTTGTTTTCGAAACCTATTTTCAATCCCAAAAATTGTGATTGTTGGGGATTTCTTTCCGGGCTTGCTTTTGGCGTTTAACGGGTGCTTGATCTTTCAGATTTTATTGCCTTTAAAGCACTGTAAGTAATTTTTCAAATATCTTTTCGAGATTTAAATATATTGTACTATAACAATTCTTTATGATCTGGTTGGTTTTGCCGAACGTTGAGTTTGAGGATTTTGGAAGTTGGTTGGATTGGAGAATGGAGTTGTTTGTGAGATTGGATTGTGCGTGGTATTTTTTATGTCTTGCATGCATGTATTTTTTATGCATGTTTATGTTGTGAATAAAATGGCCAGTACATATTGATATTGTAGCAGTAGTACTAGTAGTGTTTTAAGCACCTTAAAGCTGAAATCTACTTTTTAAAGAAGTACCCAACTGAAGCTTTTGATTAAAAGCTCATGCAGATAATGCTACATTAATTTTAAAAATTACGGCTACTAATTAACTTAAAAAATGTTTCCTAAATAGTAAATAAATTTTTAATAATTAAATTTTTTAGTAAAGCTTTACAATTAAAAGGGTTACTATGAAAAATTTTATTTCCTACCGTATTAATCCCAAGCAAGTTATACTAAATGTCAAACTTAACTGGCAGTGGAAATTTTCAGATTTTAATAATTTTTAATTGTTATAATTTATTTATTTATTTAATCCTGTGTCATACCCAATTAAAAATTCATTTTACTTATTTCCTATGTCTACTATTTATTAAAAAACTACTTGAAATGCATTGCATTAAAAACTTCAAGTAAGAATTAATGACAAAACCACTTAACCTGCTTTATATATATATATATATATTGAAATTCCCAACGTACCCCTGTAAAACCACAAAATTGTCTACCAATTTCCTTGAACAAATAGGTTAGATCTCAATTGTCAAGATTATGAAACGAATCAAATACTTTAAAATAAATAATCAAACTTGCAAAACACAACGATTGGTTACGAAGGGAAACCCTTTAAAGAACTCTTTAAAGGTAAAATCCTACGGGGCAGCCAAACCCAGGAAAGTCAATCTTATTATTTGAAGAACAATTACAAGTAATAATCAATTACAAAACCTTTGCAATTCGACTCTCTTACTTGCCTAGACAAACGACCCGTTTGTCTTCTACCGCAGTAGCAGCCAGAACCTCTGGCGATCTTCAAAGGTTGACCTCCCTTCTGGAACTCCAGAGGCTGAAATCCAATCGATGTTGCTTCGCACTCAAAGCATGATCACACTCAAGAAGATATGAAAAATCCCATGAAAATTCTCAAGTGAATTTTCTCTCATAAACACTCAGAATCTCCTCTGTAAAATTCGTGGCTTGAAGTCCTTAAGAAGATGCAAAACCGAATCCCTTTAAATAGAAGGTCTGAAAAGAGTTCTAGTTGCAGTAGGACTCTGCTGACGGTTAGCAACAGACACAGAAACGTGTTCCGACGGACTGCTAACATTTCGCGATAATATCTTCTGTTTTTGACTTAAACTCTGTTCAGCATTCTTCTTGATAAATACCAATCTTCCAGGACTCGATTTTAACCTTAAAGACTTATCTAAACAACACCTAAGACTTCTAGATAGACTCAATATTGTTTAGATATAAATCAATACTTATTTTACATTCATCCAAATTTAATCAAATAATGATAAGATAAACCTTATCATTCATTCAAATTTAATCAAATAATGATAAGATAAACCTTATTATTTAATCATCTAATCCTAGCCAATTTTTGCCTTTACAATCTCCCCCTTTGGCGGATTGGTGACAAAACCAATTTGATGAATGTCTTGGATATACAATCTTCCCTTTGGCGGATCGGTCACAAAATCAACTTGATGAATGTAGTGTGTACCTAAGACGAAAACAACCAGCAGACCAAGATCTCGTGAAAAATATCTTAATACAGTAATGATAAGAAATGACATAGAACATTCCTTGAAACTAGTCCCAATAATAATCAAAGGTTAGATGCAATGTAAACCTACAAAAAGAAAGTGTTCTAGTCATCATCAATAACCATGTTCAATACTTAGTTCTCCCCCTCAATATTCTGCTGCTCCCCTTTTTTATTTTCAGCAAATTCATCATCAATAACCATGTTCAATACTTAGTTCTCCCCCTTAATATTCTGCTGCTCCCCTTTTTATTTTCAACAAATTCATTAAACTCCCACTTACTCAAACTCCCCCTAAATTCCACAATATCAAGATATTCCAATTTATTTATCTCCCCCTTGTTGTCACTAATCTGACAAGACACAAAATATAATAAATATCACTTATGTGACCCAAGATGAAGATACTAAGAAAGACATGATGAATAACTCACATGTGTCTCAAATTTTCATGAATTAAATGCACATGATGTATGAGCATGGAGTGAATGAAGGATTCGGTTGGGTCTCAAAAGAGGAAGAAATGTGTGAGAGAGCTGGGCGCCGTGCAAAATAAGAGAGAAAGGGGGTGGGAGGTCGGCGCATGTATGAGACACAAGAAGGAAAAACATAAGGCACATAAGTGCCGTGTGCCTAGGCACGTGCCCGAGGAAAAAGAGTCCCACTGGGACTACTGCAACACTAGCATAAGTGACCAAAAAACACAGATTTAGTCTCATATCTCAAACAGACCAAAAAAAACTTCATATTTTTATTTCTGTATTTATTTTATAGAAACCAGAATAAATAGAGATTAGTAAAAATAAAAACAACAAAAAAGTTTTGTTTTTAATTTTTTATTTTATATAAAGCAATAGGGCAAGTAACATGCCTAAATGCATCTTAGTTCAAACATAGTTTAACTCACAAAACAAATTCAATAAAGTACACCCTTTTATTTGCAACAATCACTATGGATATTCACTCCTCATAAGATCATCAATGTCAAAGTTCATGTGAGTGTGTGAGTGAGTATACTTATAACATAGCATTTTTATGAACTCCTTTCTTCAATATATATATATATATATATTTTAATACCTTTATTCATGAAAGATTGCTTCTTATAGATGCTCACAAGAGTTTGTTGCTTCACCTTAAAAGTCAAACTTTATGCTAGGGCCTAGATACACGAGCATCTCCTCCAAACACTAGTTTGCACAATCCCCTTTTTTAAGTCCATTTTTGTTGCTCATCTTTTTCCACAATGATTAGAGCAACGATTCTTTCTATAAGGACTTAAGGAGATAGATCCGTGTAGGGTGTTTGTCTTTTTCCACAATGAATTAACACCGACTTTTTCTATATGGATCACTCTTTGTGTTCGACAAGAAGAGAGCTCTTTATTGATGTACTAGGTTCAACTAGTATTAGTCAATTCAAGGTTTGAACTCTCTCTAGAGATGAGCATCTCATTAAATGATGTGAACTTTAATTATAAAAAAAAAACATATAAGTTTCTCACTGTGCATTGAAAATGAACTTTGCCAAGATAATCTATAGGGTTAGTATGCACAAAGTGAATTGCACAAAGTAGAGAGATGCATAGGTTCAGGAATTTATTAAGTGAGAACACAAATGCTCAAACTTTGACATATCAAGCATGCACTTTCCTTAAAGAAAAGTTTTGAACCAAACCAGAATTTTTTTTTTATATATATTTTTCTTATTTAAAACTGAAAAACAGAAATATAAAACAAAACAGAAAAATAAAATGCATGTCCTAAGCTAATGCAATAATATAACGGATGCAAGAACATGCAAGTAATCATATCCATTAATGTGACATGGCATCCTCTTTGACCACCCATTTTGCTTTAAATTTTGGCCTATTCTTTTTATCAACATCACTTTGTATGATCTTTTCTTTATTTTGAAAGCAAAAATCTGCTATTTCACCAATTTTGAGATTTAAAAATTTGATTTGTTGACTCATATCACAAACTTGATTCTCTAGACTATTTCCTTTCCTTTTTGGATTTCTTTCACATCCATTTTTCTTCACTTTATTCAAGTTAAAGCAATTTGGTCTTATATGACCAACAACACCACAATAATGACAAATAGAAATAAACTTACCTTTGGACTTACCTTGTTTGGGCTTCTTTGTCATTGATCTATCATGTGAGGCTCTTGAAACATGAGTTGTAGACACGGCCTTCTTTGGAGTTTCCTCATCTTGACTTCCTTTAACAAAAATGATATCTTTTGATGAGGTGGCAGCGGATGATGAGTCTTTAAATTCCATACCTTGGGAAGTCATATACCCCAAACCCGTGCGATCACAACTAGATTTTTGAATACTCAACATCTCTTCTAATTTTTGTGTTGTTGTTTTTTCTTGAACCTTTTCCAACTCTTTTTCTAATGCAATTTTTTGATCCCTTAATCTTGCTATTTCAATATCAGAAATTTTGAATGCCTCAAACAAGTTATTTTTCTCACTCTCCATATTAGTGAATTTCTTGTACAGCTTCTTGTTGAGTTTCTTTAATTTGATCACTTCTTCACACACATCATTGTAAGCTTCTTGTAAACTCAACTCATGATCATCCACAACTAGCGCAACCTCCGAATCACTATTGCCATCATCACTTTCAGATTTTGTTAGCTCAATATCAGAAAAATCATTAACAACAGTAGATAAAGCCACAAAAGTATTGTCATAATCAGATGATGAACTTGAAGTTTCAGATTCTGAACTATCACTAAGTGTGACATTCAATACTTTTCCTTTACTTTTTTTGAAATTTGGACATTCAATTCTTATATGACCATAACCAGAACATTCATGACACTTTACTTTATCAGATTTTTCTTTATTCCATTTTTCAAAATAATTTTTCTTTGCAGAAAATTCTCTACCTCTTTTTTTCTTTCCACTATACTTTTTAGTAAACATAAATTTTCTGAATTTTCTTACTATAAAATCTATATCCTCATTGTTAAGATTTTCTTCATCAGAAAAATCATCTTGATTTTCTTCTATAGTTTTTAAGGCAATAGACTTACCTTTTCTTGCTTGAGGAAGCGAAGATTCATACGTTTGTAAAGAGCCTACCAATTCTTCTACCCTTATTGCATCAAGATCTTTACTTTCTTCAATAGCGGTAACTTTGGGTCGAAATCTTTCAGGTAAAGACCTTAGAATCTTCCTCACGATCCTTGAATCCTCCACCTTCTCGCCGAGATTAAACCTGGAATTCACAATATCATTTAGTTTAGCATAAAAATCATTAAAATTTTCATCTTCCAACATTTTAATCTCTTCAAATTTTGAGGTTAGCATTTGCAATTTCGAATTTTTTACTATTCTTGTGCCTTCATGTGTAACCTCCAAAATATCCCAAGCTTCTTTAGCAATCTCACACATGGAGATTCTTTTAAATTCTTCGGAGGATACTGCCATGAAAATAGCATTAAGTCCTTTGCTATTCAAATTGCAATTGCTAATTTCATCTTTTGTCCAAGCATCTATAGATGTCTCAGGTTTAGTCCATCCTCGTTCAACCAAATGCCATACACGTTCATCTAAAGACTTGAGAAAAGCCCTCATATGAACTTTCCAATAAGCATAGTTTTCCCCATCGAAGTATGGTGGAACGTGTAATGACGTCGACATGACCTACAAGGGCACGGATCACACTCGAATGAGTGAACCACGCTCTGATGCCAATTGAAATTCCCAACGTACCCCTGTAAAACCACAAAATTGTCTACCAATTTCCTTGAACAAATAGGTTAGATCTCAATTGTCAAGATTATAAAACGAATCAAATACTTTAAAATAAATAATCAAACTTGCAAAACACAACGATTGGTTACGAAGGGAAACCCTTTAAAGAACTCTTTAAAGGTAAAACCCTACAGGGCAGCCAAACCCAGGAAAGTCAATCTTATTATTTGAAGAACAATTACAAGCAATAATCAATTACAAAACCTTTGCAATTCGACTCTCTTACTTGCCTAGACAAACGACCCGTTTGTCTTCTACCGCAGTAGCAGCCAGAACCTCTGGCGATCTTCAAATGTTGACCTCCCTTCTGGAACTCCAGAGGCTGAAATCCAATCGATGTTACTTCGTACTCAAAGCATGATCACACTCAAGAAGATATGAAAAATCCCATGAAAATTCTCAAGTGAATTTTCTCTCATAAACACTCAGAATCTCCTCTGTAAAATTCGTGGCTTGAAGTCCTTAAGAAGATGCAAAACCGAATCCCTTTAAATAGAAGGTCTGAAAAGAGTTCTAGTTGCAGTAGGACTCTGCTGACGGTTAGCGACAGACGCAGAAACGTGTTCCGACGGACTGCTAACATTTCGCGATAATATCTTTTGTTTTTGACTTAAACTCTGTTCAGCTTTCTTCTTGATAAATACCAATCTTCCAGGACTCGATTTTAACCTTAAAGACTTATCTAAACAACACCTAAGACTTCTAGATAGACTCAATATTGTTTAGATATAAATCAATACT
Source organism: Carya illinoinensis (assembly GCF_018687715.1). Lineage (NCBI taxonomy): Eukaryota > Viridiplantae > Streptophyta > Magnoliopsida > Fagales > Juglandaceae > Carya > Carya illinoinensis. Next base: position 25,785,350 of record NC_056767.1, read on the forward strand.
TATTTTACATTCATCCAAATTTAATCAAATAATGATAAGATAAACCTTATCATTCATTCAAATTTAATCAAATAATGATAAGATAAACCTTATCATTTAGTCATCTAATCCTAGCCAATTTTTGCCTTTACATATATCCTTAATCATCTTGTCATACTTAGTCAATGCATGTATACAGATCATGCACGCAGGGTGTTGATGGTCTGTGGTTAAAAAGAATACCAACGACAATTAACGCAATAAAAGGATCAAGGTAATTTAATCCATTGCGCGACGTCATTGAGTGTAAAGTTCGGTTTTAGACTTGAGGAACATTTATAATGAACAAATCTATATACTACACATATTTTTTTTTCCTTACTTTCTTTTCCCAGTGTTCTTTAATTTACTATTCGATCATATAGTAGTTATATGTTAGCATTTTTCATCACATTTTACTTATGAACGATGGTTAAAGCTATAAGGTTCTTGCCATTTTTGGTGATAAATGTGCGTATGTACAAGCTACGTGTGTGTATATAATATATATATATATATACACTATTTATCATCCACACACTACATACTAACATGTGATTTATCATTTTTGTTCTTCTATTTAAAAACACATATTTACATATCAATATATGTGTGTTTAAATAGAATGGCAAAAATAACAAATAAAATTTTAAATAGAATTTTTCAAATATATATAGATATATATATATATTATAATCATTCATGTGCGTGCAGTTTAAGCAAATTTTATAATCTGCATTCAGATAAAAATAAAATAAAATGGATGTGGTTAATTTGACAGTACTATATGTATCTTGTTCAATCAGGAAAACTACGTTTTCTTCTATGGAGGCCCGAACGACGGGTGGAACAACAAATTTAAGGATACAGCAATTTATGTGAAAAGACAAACGCTTATGATCCCGGGAATGACAAGCAGAATTTCCATTGAGGTAACTTTTCTGGCTAATCAACGAGCAGCTGAGAATGCTTTACCGAAAAAAGACACTATGGGGAATGAACAACACGTTGACAGGAACTTAACTGGGAGCCCATGGGCAGTGCTGACCAAGGGGAATGCCATCTTGGTCAATAATAGTACTGGGGAAAGAATGCTGACAGTCTTGAAGCGTTATGACGAGCAATGGAAGGGACAAATAGAAAATGGTCGTGGCTTCGGAGAAAGTTTCATGGAGAGCCTTAACCTCGTTGGATAGTAATGATGTTGCTAGATTGCATTGCGCGCAGTACCAAATAAAGATGTACTCGTCTAAGTTTAATAATTTGTAGCTTGTGCGCGCGCGTAGATGTATGATGTTTAATTTAGTATATATGTCGCTTGTGCATGCCAGTACTGTCGATCGGTAGTATTGCTGTCGTTCGCGTGGTGGCTTAATTAATGTTTAATTTATGATTTGTAATGTTGTTATCTTATTTAATAAAATGTTTGTTTTTTTGGAAATGTATGAATATTAGATATTGCATGCATTCATAACTTAATCCATAAGTTATATTTATTTTTTTTGTCCCCAACACACAAATTTGAGACCAAAAAAAAAAAAGAAATCGTCCATTAATAAAAGCATTTTTGTTATAGTGAAATCACAAGTCCTTTGTAAAAAAAGAAGAAGAATAAGAAGAAGAAGAACAAGAAGAAGAAATCACAAGTTCTTATAAATTATTATAATTTCGTAGTTAACAATAAAATTAAAGCATTTTACGTCGTACACATATATGAGAAGTCGAATTAAGAGCTAGCATAAATTATATCTAATTGCCTGAACTTTGCTGAACATTTAATGCTAATTAATTAAAAGCCATACTTTTTTAATTGCTAATTAACTAATTAAAAGTCATTCGAATTATATTTCTGATCACTAATTGCATTCTGCAATATCCGGAATATGAGATGTGCAACCAGTATTGGTTTACAGTTAGGGGTGTAAAAAAAATCGATAAATCGGTAAACTGAACTGGACCAGACCAAACCGGTAGGATCGGTCTGGTCCCGAATTTGGTTTGGTCCGGTACTAGTTTTATTTTTCTTAAAACCGGTCAAAATCGGTCCGGTTTCGATTTTTCTTTTTCTAAAACCGGACCGTACCGGTTTATATTTATATTTCAATTTTTTATATTACATATAATATATAACTATATATAAAATAGTTTGATATTATATGATAAATTACTAATTAATATAATATTAAATTTTAAAATCTTATATCATTTTGTTTATTGTATTAATAGTTATACTAATATTATATAGTGCATATTAATAGTTATACTAATACTATATCACTATATATTATAATATACTATAATATATCATTATATTATATATTATAATATATCATCATAGTCTATAATACAATTATAATATATATTATAATATACTACAATATATTATCACTATAGTATTATATACTATAATATACTATATTATATATTATATAATATAATACATTAAAACCGGACAGAACCAGATGGAAAACCGGTAAAATCGGAGTACCGGTTTATGAGGGTAACCGGTGCATAATTGGTTTTGAAAAATATAAAACCAGTACATATCGGTGCAGTCCTAAATTTTGTTCAAAACAGGACCAAATCGGACCGGTTACACCCTATTTACAGCTTTAGACTCACAGAATATCCTTTCGGATTTACAGTCATTAGCAAAGCTGCAAATTAAAGAGTGCATGGTAGTTAAGAATTTGCTCCACCTAATTTCCCTCTCAAGATCAGACGTCATTAATTAATTTCCTGGTTTGGAGCTAAGAAGACCCAGCTAGAACTAAAGAATTATTTACATGATGGGTTTTGATAATTCATTCATTAAGATGTTTTAACTCAAATACTTATGTATAGTTATAGAATATACAAATCGCACATACTCCTTCAAATAAATATAAAACTCATCATTAAAAAATAAAAATTATTTTTGTGGGTCTTAGATTTGTCTACTTTTTTTTTTGTTTTTTTTAAAGGGATTAAGCGAGTCTTGTATAGTTTAGAACTGTACAAATTAATTTTTAATATATATTTTTTAAATTTATATTAAAAAATTCTTTTAAGTTTTAATTTATATTAAAAAATGAGTGATTTTATTTACAAGCCAATGTGAAAAATATACCATCCATATTGTTGGTATTAAATGATTTGATTCGTATAACTCAATTTTATTAATTTTTTTATTAATCAAATCCTCAATAGTATAGAGGGTGTGCCTTACCCATCAACTTATGAAAATATAATTTTTCTTAAATAAAATTATATAAGCACACGTCATGTATGATCTATTGTTTCAAATAATTTACCAACGATAACGTAATAAACGATAAGGTTTGCACCATTATGCTGCCAGCGAGTAAAAAAAGGATAAACTAATCTATCCGTTAAACAAATCACATGAATTATTTTAACTCTAGAAAATTAGTACATTTAATTCTATTAAAAAAAGGATAAACTTGACTTTGATTTTTTCCACAATAAAGAATTAACTTTGAAAACCTAATGATTTGTCGAACAGAATATTCTAAGCTTAAATTATTTAATGATCAAATGCAATCCCGATGCTGCATGTGCCTCAAAAATGGGTTTACAGACATGTCTCGTTGTCAGTCTCTCATTAACCTTCTTTCTTATTGGGAGTTTCTTCGTCCAATTTCTAGCTGGAAAAATACAATTTACATCCTCCAGCCAAAATACAGGCCCCCGGCCGCCTTACTTCTTGGGCTGTGTTGGGTCTTCTTACTCGTTTCTACCCTCAACATCTACGTACAACTATATCAAGGTCTACAGTTTTGAGGAGTAAAATCCTAACTAGAAGTAGTACTACAATGAGATTTTTTCAAATCTCCGTAAGTTATAACTAAGACAAACAGTACTTGACATGTATGTGCCAACAATGAATATAGCAAATATAGTCACAAGAGAAACGAGCAATAAAATATATTTACAAAGATGGGAGATCCCAAGCAAACTTTAGTGTTCTTCAGGAAATACAGCGCCCCGATCGACCACGTAAACAATATAGGCATTTAAAATCCAAAGAGTACACAACCAAGCTGTAATAACCCAAGCCCAGCGCAGCCCAACCTCTTTTTCCCTCCCCTCGCCTGTGACGCCCCCAACTCCCACGTATGGACACGTGGAAATCGAGGCATCGAGATGATAATAACACAGGTCACCTATCCTATTGTCAAGTGCTAAGTGTGTGTATATGCAATACATTTCTATAAAAATAACGCAATGGTAATAAAAAGTCTTTCAACTAAGTACTAGAATTTTGTTTAAATGCAAACTCGCTTAAAACAAGTGTAATAAAATACTACAAGTTTCAATATAGTCTCAAATCCAAAATACATAATATAAAGGCACGGAAAATAATTTCCAACACTATAAGCAACTCCAATTCAATCCTCCGGCGGAGCTGGCTCCTCAGGCTCTACCTCCTCCTCATCTATACCAAAATATACGGTACCAAATACAGTACCGCAGGTAAATAACAAACCAAACAAATATCAAGATAAAAATACATTCATGCAATAACCAAATGCACGAACATGATGCTATATGCATATGTCCCGAAAATCATCATTTCCTGAAAATAATAATTTTTCCAACGCATGCCAAAATCCCATTTTGACCCAAAAACCCAATCAATTAAAACAACTGCCATTTTTTTTTTCCAGAAAATGGCCCAATAACCAACCATCAGAGTACTATAGGCGGGAATTACAGGCGGGACTCTACCACTATCCTTGCTTACCATCATCCCCACGTGTGCACTGTAGGCGGGAATCACAGGCGGGACTCTACCACCGTCCATACTTACCACCATACCTACAAGTCTGTCTATAGGCAGGAATCGCAGGCGGGACTCTACCACCATCCCTAAGCCGCGTGGACCGTAGGCGGGAATCACAAGTGAGACTCTACCACCGTCTCTGCTTACCACCATACCTACAGTACCTCTGACTCAAACCAGTAAATCCAATCATTCGAATATACCCAAAAATCATTCCTCGCTTGAAAACCCAGTTTTCAAGTTCCAACACATGAATATGTATTCAATTACATGAAAACCCAGTTTTCCTGTTTCTACACACATGAACATGCATGCACTATGCAATGCAAATGACAAGACATAAATGTATCCAAGAAATTTCAACATCCATAAATATACAAAGAACTCCGTCCTTCAATCTATCTGACCCCCGACTCCTTGGACTCAGTCCAGCACAATCAACCAACACAGCGTATTATTAAAGCAATAATATATTTAAATCTTAAAGGAGATTTGGAAAATACTTACAGCGCTATATAATATTTTTTGAAGGATCAAGAGGCTGCAAAAGGCAGAGGAAAAGCAATTTAACAGTGTAAAAGTATTGTGGCCGTGGGTTGTAAAAATACCCACTTTTGAATAGGGAATAACCAAGACTTGGGATTGATAGGAAATGGCTTATAGGTGTTTATGAAGCTAGTGGAAGTGGGGGTTGGCTGTGGGTGGCTGCGAAAACGGCAGTGGAAATGAAAAAAAGGCCAAATCAGAGTTGAGCTAGTGGGGGTTACTCTGGCGACGGATCAGAGCTAGAAATGAGTGTTTTAGGTCGGCAAGAGGTTGGTAATGAAGTGGTGAAGAAGTGGTGGCTAGAGGTGGAACGACGGCGGCACTGGAGCACTTGAACGCTGCAGCTTGGAGGTGTGCATGCGGCTTAACGGCGGCTGGGATGGGGCTGAGATTTGGTGGGGAGGTTCGCTGGCCGGATGGGAGTTGATCGGTGGGGGCGGTGCACTGCACAGCGGCGAATGGCGGCAGCCTGGGGGGGACAAAAAAAATTAACGGAAGAGGAAGAAAGAGAAAGAGAGAGCGTGGGGAGAGAGAACCGGAAGAGAAGAAATGAGGAAAAAGAAAAGAAAAAGGGAAAAGAAAGAGGAAGAAGAAAGAGAAAAGAGAAAAAGAAAAGATGGGGAAAAGAAATGAGGTCCAGTCTTCACATCTAAGGTCCAGAAACTGATCCAAAGAAAATAATTTTAAAAGTTATAAATTGAATAAAATAATTTAAACACAATACCTTACTAAAATATAATAAATAACTAGTAAAAACTAACAACAAAATTTCAAATCTAAAAATAAAGTAAATTAAATTAAACTGCAATTTAAATACAAAACAATAATTAATATTAAGAAAGTACCTCAAAATAAATTTCACAACTAATAAATCCAATTAAAAATTGATAAATTTAAAATAAAAGAACTAATATTTTAATTAAATTAAAATACTCCTTCAATAAACATACATGTGAAAACGGGGTATCATACCACCTGTGACGCCCCCAACTCCCACGTACGGATATGTGGAAATCGAGACGTCGGGATGATGACAACACGGATCACACATCCCATCACCAAGTGTCGAGTGTGTGTACATGCAATACATGTACAATAAAATTAACGCAGCGGTAATAAAAGTCTTACAACTAAGTACCAGAATTTTGTTTAAATACAAACCCACTTAAAACAAGCGTAATAAAACATTACAAGTTTAACACTGTTTCAAATCCAAATTACATAACATAAAAACAAGTAAAATAATTTTCAAAAGTAACACAACTCCAATCAATGCTCTGGTGGAACCGCCTCCTTAGGCTCAGCCTCCTCTTCCTCAACCTTTGCATCAAAATCTACGGTACCAAAAATGGTGCCGCAAGTAAGTAATAATCTAAACGCCACAAGATAAAAATATATTACACTCAACAATATGCATGAAAAGATGCCAAATGCATATGTCCCAAAAATCTACATTTTTTCCACGCACGCCAAAAATCACATTTCTGGCCCACAATAAATTCCTTTAAAACAAGTCCTCGTCATTATCCCAGATAATGACCCAAATCAAGAAAACCACCATTTTCCCAGAAAATAGATCACAAAGCCCACATATAAAACCTTGTCATTTTCCCAGAAAATGGCCCATACCTGAAATCCAAAACCAGTTTCCAATTTAATGCATGCACCATGATCTCCCCTAGGGATCATCTGCACACTCTGGCTCCTATGCCACACCGCAGGTAACGACCACACATGTGACATCTAAACGAGCGATACTCAGTCTCGTACCGTGTACCTACACTAGGCATCCTCTAGTCCCCGCCAGCCGAGGGATCACAGAGTCAACACGACAGCATTACTGTATTGTGTGATCTGGTCGTCGCCCAGCGACAACCCAAGGGATGTCACTCAGTATTATCCACTCCCAAGTGACCAGAGGAGCTCCACCGAGATAATACCCCATCCCAGCTTGGGGTTGTGATACACACGCACCCGAAAATCCATTTATCTCGTGAAAACCCAGTTTTCAATATTCAATACATATACATGTATGCATCATGCAATGCAAATGATACGATACAAATTATCCGACAAATCTCAACATCAATAACAAAAAAACAACTCTGTCCTCAAATCCATCCGAACCCTGACTCCTCGGACTCAGTCTGGAATAACCAACTAGTCACAAATTTATTGTAAAAGCAATAATATATTTAAATCTAAAATGAAGTTTGGAAAATACTTACAGTGCTTTAAAAACAATAAATCTAAAAGATCAAAGGCGCACAAGATCACGAGTAATGCCAAAAGTGGCGAAGCAGCGACGAACAATGCTTTTCCAAGCAATGGTCGTGGGTCAAAACAGGGAATTTCGAAGGGGAAGCTTGGCTGGCTACAGAGGGGCATGGAGGACCTAAGGGAGGTGCTAGGAGGCAAGTGGTGGTGGTTTGGAGCCTTGGGTGGTGGGGCGATGGTGGATCTGGCCTTGAGAGAAAGGGAAACCCATTTCGAGTTGGGCTCGCGTGGGGGAAAAATGGGCTACCGTGAGGGTTGATTCGGTGGCTAAGGGCTTGTGGAGCTTGGTTGGGGGCTTGAGATGGCGGCCCACGGTGGCCTAGCAGTAGATTTCAGCCATGTGAAAGAGAGGAAAACCAAGAGAGAGAGAGGAAGGAGGTGCGGTGGGTAAGGGCTTCGGGGTGGCGTGGGGAGGTTACAGGGAGGTTTTCCATGAGGGGGAAGGTGATAGGAGGTGATGCAGTGGCCTGAAAATCGCAGACGGCGACATTGGAGTAATAGGAAGCCACGACTTGGAGAGGGCTGTGGGGGAAGGTGGCGGCGAGGTAGGATTTGGGAACAGAAGGAAGTGGTCACCAGCGTGAGGGGAAGCCGGCGAGGTGGGCGGTGATGCCAGACTCCGGCGGACAGGGGCGGGTTGTGAGGAGAGAATGCATGGAAAAAGAACAGGGGAGGGGGGGTCATGTGGCTGGAAGGCAGGGGAAAAAAGAAGAAAAAGAAGAAAAGAAGAAAAAGAAAGGAAAGAGGAAAAAGAAAAAGAAAAAAGAAAAAAGGAAGGGAAAGAAAGTGAGATCCAGTCTTTTCAACTCAGAAACTCAAACTGATCCAACGAAAATAAATTTTAAAACGACGAATTAAATTAAAGAATTTAAACACAGTGACTTAATAAAATAAAATAATAAAATCATACAATAAACTAATTTAAAATCAAGAGCAGAATAAAATAAATAAAATCTAAATAAAAACACTATAATTCAATATTAATAACATAAAATAGTTAAAGCCCAACAATAAAATAATTCAAGTTAGAGAGTAATTTTAAATGCGAAGTAATTATTAATATCAAGAAAACACATTATTTAAATCTCACAACTTAAAAATCATAAAACAATACAACGAAAAAACACGTTTAATTTAAAATAAAAGAACTACTAATTATAATAATTTTAAATAATCATTCAATAAAAATACACGTAAATACGGGGAATCACACCGCCCCCTCCCACCCCCCCCCCCCCCCCCCCCCGGAAAAAAAAAACTTTGATCTGTTAACCTCTCAATTCTTGTACGTTAGTGCAACGTAATAACCTTCACCCACAGTTACAAATCTTTGTTGTTTATCACCACCAACGACAATATTAGGTAAGTTCTTCTTCCCCATAGGTAGTATATTTAACGAGTTTTGAATATAAAATTTGTTAAGATTTAATGTTGTGAATTATTGAGTATATACTTAGTTGATTATGTTGTTAGGATGTGCTGAAGATGAATTTAATATTTAAGTGTTAGTGGTGAATGTTAGATAGAATTAATCCATATTTATGTCACTGTTATATGGTTTAATGTAGACCTTATTTACATTGAAATAAATAAGGGAATAGAAGCTGGTGTACGTGCTGTCTGTCCAAAAACATGTTAATTTGCAATATAAGAAATTTTGAGTTTATCAATTTAATAGGATAACTTTTTAGGACAAGTTTAAATTCAAGTTATTAAGGATTAGATGGAATTTTAGAGTTATGTGAGACTATTTTAGTGTAGAAGTTGAGGATTGTAATGGCATTGAAATATGTTCTGAGTGATCATTGGCGAAGAGATATCGTGTGACTATTTTAACTAGAAGTCAAGGTAAGTGGCTCTTTAATGGGTTTTTAATAAAAGAACTGTTGGTTTTGTTTGGAATGGTGCATGTGGGTGTATTTCAAACTCATGTAAACTTTGAATTTGTGCTCATTCTTTGCTATTTTTGCTCTGCTTCTAGGATTTGTGCAAACTTTGTAACAGTTAGAATGTTTAAGAAATACTATGTGGTTATTAAATTTGAAAGCTAAATGTGAGCATATTATTTATTCTTAAGCCCAATATCTGAATGTCTTCGTGACATGTTTGATGTCCCTCATGGCATGACGTCTTCGTGGCATGACATTTTTGTGGTATATTGATGCCCTCGCGGCATGATGTCTTTGAGACATCATATCTTAGTGGTATATTAATGATTTCCCTATTATCATATGGTCATGAATATGATATTTGGATGAACATGTTGGTTAAGATAAAATTGTATTGCTCATATTATTTTATTGAGAATTTATTCACTCTCTTATAATCAAGAAAATTGCCAACTCCCACTCTCCCATTAAATTGCTATTTACTAAACACGTGGCAGCTCACAATTTCATTTCACATCTTTTCAGAGTTGTATAAAGTTTCTTCTTTTGAAGTGATAGCTTTAGAGCCAAAGATTTCATAGTAACTTGGTTTAGTCATTTGAGGTTGGAAGTTTTGGGTCCTGGTGGCTTTACTTCTTGAAGATGGTTTTGGTTGTACGGAGAGTTTTCTTTATGGTCATATCTTAATTATTTTTATAGTTTTTGCCTGATTATCTATATTGTAATTATTTAGAATTTAATGGCTCTAGTCGAACTTATGAGTGGATTTGTTATTATGTTTATGAAGAGTTTGAAGGTTTTGTATTAATTGATATATATTTGTAAAAAAAGGTGAAATTTTGAAAAATATAGGTGGAACTTTGTCGGTCTATGGTTTTGGGTTTGGGGAATTACAAAGGTGGTATCAGAGTTTAAGTCTATGATTCTGTAGACACTTAGAAAAGGAATAAGGATGGTGATTATGGTTGTAGCATAGGTTAAAGACATCATAGAAGAAGGACTTGATCCTCATTATATTTTTTTATGTCAATTGACAGTCATAGTTTTGTTAATTGTAGTCTAAAGTTGATTTGAGGTTTATTGGTTTTTGATAAATTTTGGTACAGTATTCTTTGCTAGACCTATTATTGTGCTCTTATTTATATAACCCATTTTGGTGATAAAATAGGTTAAATATGCCACCAAGGCAAATGAAGAAGTCTATTGTTGAAATTTCGATTCTAGAACGTAATTTAGAGCAAGAAATGTTTGTTGCAATTGAGATAGATCAAATTGATGAAGTGGTTGATAGAATATATTCTAGAATTGCACGGAGTACTAGGAGCATGAAAATCTAAGAGAGAGTTGCTCTTTTGGAGAGTTTGAAGGACAAAACCGTCCTACCTTCTCTGGGAACCAGATCTTGTGTAGCGAAAAAATAGTTATTGAGAATGGATAAACTATTAAGTGCGTTAAATTGCACTGACACACAGAAGGTTCGATATTCTACTTTTACCTTAGAGGATGTTGCTGAAAGGTGGTGGCACTTCAAAAATGGCAAAATTGGCGACGTTTATATGCACGACATTTGCTTATGCGCCGGTAGATATATAAATTTACCGGCACTTAATGTTTCTACCGGTAAATTATTGAAATTTCTGATGTTTAAATTTTTATACTGGTAATAATATATAGCTTTGGTTGCATTTATAACAACACTGCCAATATAGTAATTATGCGCCGAAAAATTAGTAGTTTCCCGACATTTATATTGTTACGCCGGTAATAATATATGTTTTTTGGTGGCGTTTAAACAAACGCCAATAAGTTATCAATTATATGCCGTTATATTAACTGTGTTTGCTGGCGTTTATAATATACCACCGGTAATAATATATAGCATCAGCGGCGTTACACAAAATGCCAACAATTGATTTAGTTTACGCTGGTAAAGTATTAAGGGTTCCGGCGTTTATATTGCTACGCTAGTAATAATTATATAGTATTGGCAGCATTTACAAAATGCCGAAAATTGATCGATGAAACGCTGGTAATTGATAAATGCGCTGGCTTGTTACATCGGAAATAATATATAGTGTCAGCAGTGAAGGCTATTATAAATTTATTAGTTGTAAAATAAATAAAAATAATAATAATAAAAACTTATTTAAATGATACGGAATACCCCCAAAATCTTAGTTGAATTTCTAGGATGCCCTACCAGTAAATTCCATATATTGCATTTCAGTTCTGGAGGGAGGGAGGTTCAATAGAACTATAGAAAAGAGTTCACGCGTCAAGAACTTAATGCGATGCTGTTCAATTTCTTTCATTCAATATTTAATAAGTAATGTACAATACAGTAACGTAAGTATTGTGCATTCCTTAAATTGTGCAAGTGTCGTACAATATTCATTTTGAAAAAAATAGAGTCTATTATTAAAAATTTAATCTTTTAATATGGATCTCATATTTATTCTTTTTTAAAAAAAGAATGTGGAGCTTGCGAACTTTATGACAAAATATGTTAAACATCATACTAAGATTCACAACTTCCGAAAAGAGTAATAAAACTAATGCATAATCTAGCACTTCTCCTTTTATAATCCACCCTAATTTTACTTAGCAAAACAGAGTAAATGTCGATATATGGTATAACCATAAATATAGTCTTCATTAAGGAAAGTTGTTAACACCATTAAACAAAGAAAATGTTGATATATGGAAAATACCATCAATATAGTCTCAATTATAGTCTAACTTATAATCTCGACCCTCAATCATCATCCTCGTCGTTCTCTTCCTCTTCTTCATCTTCCTCTTGATCTTCTTCCTCTTTAGTATTTTCCTCTTCTTCATCTTTCTCTTCCTTTTCATTCTCTTTTCGATTTTGTCCTAAAGCCTGAATATAAATTCAAATAGGGGTCCAAAAATTTCAAAATAAGGTTGATTGATATCAACTAAACATATGTGGGGTGCTCACCTGTGCATGCACTAATGTGTTTACTAAGTTCCGTAATTTAGTTAATTCGTTCTATATTTTCTCAAACTCTTCATTTGATATACCATCTTCTTGGTTTGAAGTCAGTAGTGAATGCTGACAAGTTTGCCTTGTAGGCTTTGGCCCAAACCCCAAACTGCGCTCACGTCCAGGCCGTTATGGGCCCATAACTTTCGAGTAAATATCATCTGATGCCCAAGTCATGGTTGCTCCAAACCCCATTTCTATAGAATTTGTGTCCTATGTTAAAAGTTCCTCCATCTCAACCTGTAATAGATAATAAAAAATACACATTATTCTTCATCTTATAAATCCTTTAAAATTAAAAAAGTAATAAATTTGAAAATAAACATACCACTTTCTTCCTCGTGTCATCGTTATAGTTTGTGCCATCCGTTTTCTTATGGATCTTGACAAACAATTGGGCTCGACTTAGTATTGCCCCAGTGGATTTTTTCTATGTCCAATATTTTACATTAAACACATATATCGAAAACAAAGAACTAACAAATATTTAACAATAAATAAATATCACATCATGGGCATATCTTGCTAAACTTTTTGATCATCCGCTATGAACAACCACCTGCTTCTTATGACACTCCTTGTTGTCATTACATGTTGGCTACAACATCACAAATATTATGATAATTATGATTAAAATAACTAGTTGGTTGACTTTATAAATCTATAATAGAAATATGCGTATTGTTACCATATATTCTAGATCAAACCAAAAATTGGCCAACTCTACTGGTTGCTCTAAGTCCACCATATCGGGACTTGCCCTTGCCACAACTTGTGCTACAGAGGTGTCTTTTCCATTAAGTAACTTTTTCTTCAATTCATGCTTGTAGTCTTTCCATTTCTTCCCCAAGTCTTTTAGTATCCATTTTTTGAATACATCCAATTTGTTATCAGGAACTTTAAACTTGCTCTACAGTCAAAATAAATTTACACAGGTGAGTAAGTAGCTTTCTAACAAAATATTCAAAATATACCTATTTAATTAATAATAATTTTTTAATATAAAAAATAATACCTTTATGAAACCCCACACTTCCTCCTTTATGGTTTTAGGCACTGACCTCCAATCTTTGTAAATTATTGGAACCAACTTATTACTTCTCGCTATCAGACCACCAAACCTTACTACCTTTGAGTCTTGCTTTTTGATGGGCTGACCAAGATTATTGAGCTCCATTTCAATTTGCTCCCTTTCTGGAAGATGCCAAATGTCATGAATAGAGTGCAATAGTCTCTTTACTCGATCTCCATTACTATATGCAAAAATGGATTTAGTTACATTGTTAGTATATTTTGTAAATCTACATTCATAGTGAAATAAATAATAAGAAAAATAAAAACATACCGAAGATGACGAGAAAGCGATCTCCAATGTCAGAACACGAGTAGTCGACATTTTTTGCTTTCGAACTAGGTGCTATTGGTACAGATGTGCATGACTCGGTCTCTCTGCTCATTTATGTATGTGTGGATAGTTGGCCTCCCATTTGGCTCGATGTAGAAGGTTGGATCCCTTGCTGTGAAGATAATGATGATTGGGAAGGACAATCTATAAAAGGTGATGACTCCACCATCCTATCAACGCAAAGGGGTGGCCCATCGACAGAGGGTAATAAATTGGCCGCCCTATTAGATTGTGGCTCACTATGGACTGCTTGTAGTCTTGTAGATTGTCTTCGCAACTATGGTATGGTAGTCTTTGCTTTCTTTTGGGACCCATTGTACCTATACAAAAACAAATTTACATATATACAAATAAATAGAAATAATAATATTTGGAGCATGATATGAGATAGATTTATGTGATAAGAGATATCATGTTAAATAGTCTAAATATATATCTCTTACTCAACACTATTGAGGAGTTTTGATCGTCATTCCATCTATGTCATTTCACGTCCACACAACATCGTCAATACCATATTCAATAGCTTGATAGTTGGAAGTGTTAATACAATATTCGTTGACTAAATATTCATCCTCATCGTCGCCAGTCACTTCCTCTTCACCAGTGTCATACACGTCTCTTGGTTTTTTCTTAACAACCACAACACAATTTGGGCATCTTTTATCTGCCACATACAATACTTGAGATACTTGGGAAGATAAAAGAAACAGATCATCAGTTATTCGACTACCAATATGTACTAAATGAGAAAAATTTACAAGAGTAAAGCCAAACTTGTCCACCTCGAAACCTCTACCCCGAGCAACATCTGCCCATTCACATTTGAATAACACATATCGGGACCCATCATAATACATAACCTCAATTATGCGTGTTAATTGGCCATACCAAGCAGGGCCATCTTGATCAGTACACACAGTAACACCACAATTATGAGTTTTCTTCCAATTTTCATGATTCCTAGTGCGAAATTTTGTGCCACTAATGACAATTCACTTAAATTCTTTGGCAACTTGCATAGGATCTTTAGAATGCATTACAACTTTATGGCCCAATTCACTTCTTCTGTTGTCATCCATTTTCATTACCTGAAAGGTTGGATTATTAACATTGATTAAAATGACGAAAACTAGCTATAGAGGCATAATAAATATTGTGATACAATATTGAATAGGGTGTAATCTGTACATAGTCTTGGAACCAATTACAAAATTGATCTTCGTGCCTGTTCTGTAGTTCGTCATTTGATAAATGATTCTCATCAACTGCATTCATCATTATTTCCAAATGCATCCTAACATCACAAATGTCTGTTATAATTACATAAATATAAATGAAATGTAATTTGATTCATACGTATTAAGCATTGTAACTCACATGCGGAATGGAGTGAAATCGTCAGAGTTGAAGAGAATATAGCGATGTGCTTGGGTTCACGACGTAAAATCAAGGTGAACATCAACAACTTTTCCTTTAGAATGATCCGGTTTCTAGATGGTCTATTGAAAACCATTCGAGCGGATTCTAAATAACGAGAACAAACCGTCAATAATTCCTCCAACAAATATCCTTCAGTAATGGAACCTTCTGGTGTAGCTTTGTTACGCACATGAGACTTAAGTCGGTGTAGGTACCCACCACATAAATCATTAGATGACTTTTACTATTTTTTTTTTAAAATATGTTCTTACTTTAATAGATTTATGTGTTTTTAATTCAATAACTATAGCATACCTTTCAACGGGATACATCTATCGATAATGAATAGGTCCTCCAAGCATACATTCTGCAACTAAATGTATGGTCAAGTGCACCATAACCATGAAAAATGATGGCAGAAATATCATTTCTAATTAGTACATATGTATGGTATTCTAGATTCCAATCGGTCCAAATCTTTAAGCTGCAACGTTTTGGAACAAATTCCCTTGAAGAATCCAAATAGCTCGATTAATGGTTGTATTATCTTCTTAGGTAATGATCCACGTAATGAAATTGGTAGGAGCTATTGCATCATTATATGGCAATCATGACTCTTCATGCCCAGTATAGTACGGTGTTGAAGTTTGACACAATGTGAAATATTTGAAGAATAACCATCTGGTACTTTTACATTTTGTATAACCTTCAACAAGTCTTCTTTCTCTTTGTTAATCATTGTGAAAATAGCTAGAGGCAAATATTTTTCTCTACAGCTATTATAACCGGATGAAGTTGTGGTCTCAAACCCAACTCTTGTAAGTCAAGGCATGCCTTTATGCCATCTTTTGAATTTGTATCAATATTTAATAGTGTGCCAACAATATTATCCACCACATTTTTTTCAATTGTGCATCACATCAAGATTATGACGCAATAAATTATATTACATATCTTCCATGAGTGTTTCTTAACATTAGTTGACCCCACAACTCTTTTTCTTTTACGATCTGTTCTATCATTGCAATTTAAATCATCTAATTGTTCTAAAATTTGATCAGGTGTTGGCATAGTAGGTGAAGGATTAATTTCTCATGTACCATTAAATGTTTTTTGCCATCATTCTCCACCTATGATCACTTGGCAAGAATCGTCTATGCCCCATATAGGAAAACTTTTTTCCATGTTTCAGCCATCTAGATCGTGTGTTACCCATACAACAAGGACATAGTAAACGACCCTTTGTACTCCACCCAGACAAATCACCATACGTAAGAAAATCATTTATCGTTCACATTAAAGTCGTGCGCATTGTAAAGATCTCTTTGGAGCAAACATCATAGGTTGGTGCTCCAACCTCCCATAATTCTTTTAATTCTAATATTAGAGGCTCTAAGTATACATCTATATTCATTGAAGGTGATGATGGTCTCTGTATAATCAACGATAGTATGAAACTTGATCGTTTCATGCACATCCAGGGGGTAAATCGTAAGGTACCAACAAAACTGGCCATGTACTATAGGAAATGCTCATGTTACTAAAATGATTAAAGCCATTTGCAGATAAACCAAGCCTAACATTGCAGGGGTTAGAGGCAAAATCATCATGTTGTGAATCAAACGTCTTCCAAGCCATGCTATTGTGGCCTATAGCATGCCATTTCATTTGTGAAGAAGTTTTCGATGACATAAAAAGCCTTTGCAACCTTGTCTTTAACGAAAACCATCGTAATATTTTCGCTAGACTTCTTTTACCTCTTCTAGACCTATTATCCATAGACTCTTTTTGCTTCCATTTTGACGCTCAACACCACGCATGTTTCCAGATTCTCATTGTCCTTCCAAAATAACATAAAACCATTGGGACATATTAAGATCTTCTCATATCCAAGACCTAACTCATTCATGTACTTCTTTGCCTCGTACATATTTTTAGGCAATGATGCTTTGGGTGGGGGCAACTCTTTCACAAATTCAAACAGTTCTGTGAATATGGTATTACTCAATCCACCCAAACACTTCATATTCCAAAGACGTGCAATAGCACTAAACTTAGTATGTTTTGTGCACCCTTCATATAATGGCTCATTAGCATCTTTCAATATATTGTAAAATTTATTAACTCTTTCGCTAGAACCTTGTCGATTTTCATTTTGCACTCCATCTTCTCCAGCATCCACACCTATTTCAGGTCCACCCTCAACTATTTCAGGATCAAATATAGGGAAAATGTCATGTAATATGGTTATAACATGGTATAGTACAAAGTTGCTATTGGAGCAAGAACTCAGCAAAGGCACCGCCATTAGCTGGGATAAATTCAAAAACGTTTTCAATGATAACTACTATTCTGAAGTGGTAAAGGATTAAAAGGAAAGTGAGTTTGCAAACTTAGTTCAAGGGCCTATGACCACATAGCAATATGCTGCCAAGTTTATTAACTCTCCCGTTTTGTGCCTCACTTGATTGCTGATGAAGGAAAAAGAGTTCAAAAATTTTAGAAAGATTTGAGCGATAGAATACATCACCTCATACTAGCTTCAAGTGTTAACTCATATATTGAAACAGTTAACAGGGACATGGCGTTAGAGGAAAATTTTAGGTTGAGAGATGATTCCAATGTATACAAGAAGAGATACTTACAACCTAGTGCCCAACTAAGAAAGGACCAAGGACAAGGCTTTAAAAGGAGAAATTTTAATAGAGGTGGTCAAAAGGCATAGTGTTCCTAGAAAATGAGGGGAAGACCTTGTTCACGATGTGAAAACATAATGAAGGCAACCAAGCACTATAGGGGTCAGTTTAGGTTACACTTGCAAGCAACCAAGTCATTTTGCTCGTGAATGTTCGAATAATAAACAACCATAACCAGTTCAGAAGAATAGTAGTGATATGGGGAAACAAATTTAAGGGCGAGTATATGCTATGACAATGCAAGATGCCCAGGATATGGACGAGGTGGTCATAGGTGCACTCAATTTATTTTTTGTAAATTCCAACATACTCTTTAATTTTGGATCGACTCATTCTTTTGTTTCTAGGATATTTGCTAAGAATTGTGATAGGGAACCAAAACTACTTGATTATAAGTTAGTAGTTTCAACTCCTACATACAGTACATTAATAAAAATTTTTGTGCTCAGGTCATGCATGATTATTATTAAGGGTAGGGAATTTTTAGCAGACTTGATAGTCTTAGATATGCATGATTTTGATGTTATTGTAAGAACGGATTGGTTGGCTACCTATCATGCTAATGTTCATTGTTTTGAAAAGGAAGTAGTGTTTAAACATCTTGGGGCGTCTGAGTTTAGATTTAAAGGATTATCCACCAACTCTCCATTACGAATAATAATGGTTTTAAAGGCCAACCGGTTACTTAGGAAGAGATATTATGGGTTATTGGCTAGCATAGTAGATGTCTAAAAGCAAGAGCTGAAACTTGTTGATATACCTATGGTTAGAGACTTCCCTAAAGTATTTCCTATGGATTTACCTAGATTACACCCGGATCGAGAGATAGACTTTTCTATTGGTATTACCATAGTACCAACCCTATTTCTAAGACACCTTATAGAATGGCACCAATGGAGTTAAAGGAGCATAAGGAACAATTACAAGAGCTGTTAGATAAAGGGTTCATTCATCCGAGTATATCACCTTGGGGAGCTCCAGTATTATTTGTGAAGAAAAAGGATGGGACTATGAGATTATGCATAGAAGGAGATCTACTACATTCCCTGCATGGATAACTTATTTGATCAACTACAAGGAGATCAAGTATTTTCTAAAATTAACCCTTGTTCTAGATATCATCAATTGAAGGTAAAAAAGGAAGACGTGCCAAAGATGGCTTTTTGGACTAGATATGGACATTATGAATTTTTAATTATGCCATTTGGATTGACCAATCTCCCAACTGCCTTCATAGATTTAATTGATAGAGTTTTTCGGGAGTATCTAAATCACTTTGTAATTGACTTTATTGATGGTATATTGGTCTATTCTAAGGGTTACGAGGAACATGAAGGACATTTAAGGTTCGTACTACAAGTTTTCAAGGAAAGACAATTGTATGCCAAATTAAAGAAATGTGAGTTTTAGCTTGGTCAAATTGCTTTCTTGGGACCTGTGGTATCCAAATATGGAATTATGGTAGACCCTTGTAAAATTGAGGTTGTGACTACATGGACTGACATATTCAATCTCAGCCATTGACTAATCGGTAGGTCCATTGATGATGGGTGTAGTCTTTTTCTTTTTCTATTGGAAGATCCAACCAATCCTTAATAAATGTAGTTTCCCATTCCGAGTAATTATTGAAGCAATATCATAGCTAGATTGATGTCAATCTTTGGCCTTATATATGATCCTGAAGCAATTCAGACACCATTCCCCCCCCCCCCCCCCTCTTTTCCCTTTATGTCTCACTAATGTCTATAATAGGTATGTTCCCTTCACTCGAATATATAGCTTCAGACATGCGTTCTTTCACCACATATCTCTTAGATGATATATATATATATATATATATAGATGTAAAAGAAATGACCAAAACAACATGACTACCCAAAGAAAAATCATCATTTCTATTACCTCCCTTGGTTAAACCATCCAACGGTTAATTAATAATTAGTAGACAAAGTCTATTATTCTTAAAAGCATTCAGATTAGGAAGATGATCAAAGAGATTCGTGATCTCTTTTAATTATTTCCACAAATAAGCTAGGGAGTAAACAAGGTAGGCAGTGCCTCCTTTAGAAAGTTAATTAATCATTTCTACAAAGCAAAATACAAAGAAACTCTTAAGCCATTCTCGATGAGGGAAAAAATAATATTAAGAGCTCATATTTGAATAGGCACGAATCCAAGTACACGAATCCAATAAAGAACTAAACACATAAAATCAGGAGGACTAGCAAAGATGTTTAATTGCCTTAGTGATTAGCCTAAGTGATTAAATTCAATGAAAAAGTGGAAATCCAATTCATGTCGGGTTGTCACATTATCAACATCTCAAATACAAAGGGGACGGCATTATGCCAATTAGATCTAGTCAATAAGAATGGTCACAATTGCATACATCTCTAGCCACAATTTAAAAGAAAAAAAAAAAAAAAAGAACAAGAACTACAAGGAAAAGCAAAGCAATGTGAATGTTAAAGGTAGAATCTGCAAATTCAAGAAAAGAAATGAAAAAAAAAAAAGAAGACAATCACTTTAACCAGAGGAAGGATAACATGCTAGATAGAAGCATGAATAATTTAAACTAAAAAACAGTGAGCTCCAACTAGCATCCATGCAGTATCCATAATTGGGATACATGGTACAAACCTATAAAATGGGACTACAAATGCCACTTCTAGTAGAGATCTATCTACCTAAAGTTAAAAACAACTACATTGCTATTTGGGCAAATTAAGAAAAAAAAAGCGCATAAACATGGTTTTTTACAGCAAGGTTTTTCCATTACAGATCAAGCAGTAATTAACAACAGGACCAAAACAAATCCATCATCATTTGAAAAAGCATATTTGAAAAAAAAAACTCTAATTACACACATCTAGATCTTAGAACTACTGCTTCAAGATGTAAACTACGGTCGGGCTGGATAGCAAAACAAAATGTAGTACTGTAGTAAAAGGAAAGGAAACTTTTGGTAAGCAGAATGAAATAAGAGGTATGAAAATGTGGCCTACATTGTGTTTGAGAAACTAGAAAGGAAAAGAAAAGACAAGCAGCAGCTTCCTCATTTTGACACTCTTTTGACTGACTTTGAAACTGAATCAATTAAAACCATAATACTCTACATTTTTTTTTACTCCCCTTGCCCTCGGGTTTAGACATGGAAGAAAGCCAACAAAATCATGAAGTAGCACACAGAGAGAGAGAGAGAGAGAGAGAGAGAGAGAGAGAGAGAGAGAGAGAGAGAGAGAGAGAGAACCTAAAAAAAGCAAGCAAAAGGGCGAGCTTAGAATCTGCAACAGACAGAAGCTAGCTGTAGTTTGCCCCCAACACCGAGATCAGAGAGAGAGAGAGAGAGAGAGAGAGAGAACCTAAAAAAGCAAGCAAAAGGGCGAGCTTAGGATTTGCAACAGACAGAAGCTAGCTGTAGTTTGCCCCAACATCGAGATCAGAGAATAACAAGAGCTGCAATAAATAAATAATTAAGACCTCAAACGTAATCGATATAACTTCAAATAGTGGAAGCCGCGTACCTTAGTGATGAATTCCAGATCACTCATAGACTTGATCATGGCCTCGGGAGGAAGAAAAAATGGAAGAGAGAAACAAAGAAGGAGAGAGAGAGAGAGAGAGAGAGAGAGAGAGAGAGAGAGAGAGAGAGGAAAAGAAAAATAGAAGAAAATTCAGGGAAGACAAACATACGATGGAGAAATTCAACGATTTTCACTTACAAAAATTGGAGATGGAGAGCTGCAATCGATGGTGCTTCAGTGCGAGGGAGGGGCCAACCATTTACCTTAGTGAGAGAGAAGAAGACGCGGGACGAATGGGAGAATGCTGGAGTCAAGAATACGATGCAGATGTATAGTACTTCAACAAAGATTGAGAATTCCTATACAGACCGAAAATGGAGATTGCAAAATGGGGATCGGGATGGGGAGGGGTTTTTGAGCAAAACCCTAAATTATTCCCCAAATTATAGGGAAAAATACATTATGTAGACCCAGATGAGGATGCTCTTAGGGGTGTTGGTGAAGCTAATGGTAGTGGTGGTTGGTCATGGGTGGTGGCGTAGGTGGCGATTGGAGGCCAAAAGAGGCGAATCGGAGATGGAGATGGTGGGACTTCAAAGGTGGCTGATCGAGGCTGAGGATTGGTGGGTTAGGTAGCTGGAAGTTCGGTGGTGAAGTGGTGGTGGCTAACGGTGGCCCGACGGCGGCGCGGGGACACTAAGACCGCGCAGCTTGAAGCCGTTGTGGAGGAGCTTGGTTGCACAAGAGGGGCTGAAAAAGGAGAGGTGAGGTCGCTGGTTGGTGGGAAAGAGAATGTGAGCAATGGCAACAACAATGGGTGGCGCACGGCGGTCAAAAACCCACAACCCGAATGGGTTCACACGGCCAGTGTGGAGAGAGAGAGAGAGAGCGCATGGGGAAGGGAAGTTGGGGTGGGGATGCTCGACAGAGGATGGTGGAGTCGATGGGTTGAGTGGTGACGGTAGGTGGTGGAACACAGCGGCGGGTTGGGGGCTGGATGCGCATAAGGAGAAATGGAAAGGGAGGTGCTCCTGCACGGGATAAGCAGGGGAGAAAGAAAATAAAAAGAAAGAAGAAAAAGGAGAAGGAAAAAGAAAAGGGAAAAAGAAAAAGAGAAAAAAAAAAAAAAGGGAAAGAAATGAGGTCTAATCCTTACCACTTGGGTCACAAAACTGATCCAATGAAAATTATTTTCAAAACATCAAGTCAAATAAAATAATTTAAATGCAGTGACTAAATAAAATAAAATAATAAAATCCAACAACACAATAATTTTAAAGCCCAAAAATAACTAATTTAAATTAAAGAACAATTTAAATACAAAACAATAATTACTATCAAGCAAGTACGTTAAAATAAATGGTAGTCATTCAATAAAATTACACATAAAAAGGGGATATCACATAAATGGTAGTCAAACTAAGTACAAAAAATTAAAAATAGTACAACAAAACCAAATACCCTTCAAGAGGTTATACAGTCATCCGAAAAAAATAAATAAAAGGGGGAAACAAATCCCACAACAAATAACAACACAAGCTCCATTGCAATCACTTCTCCTATAAATACAGTCCCTCTGGCTCATACTTTTCATCTATATCAAAGTCTATGAACTGTAGGTAGGAATGTCACAATGAGATTTCGCGCCCGACGCATACGTAACCAGGCATTCTCTAACCCTTGCCAACAGAGGGGCCCTAAAGTATGCATGAGAGCGTTCGATCCCATTGTTGCCCAGCGACAACCCAAGGGACATCACTCAGTTTTATACACTCCCGAGTGACTAGAGGAGCTTCACCAAGATAATGCCCAATCTCAACTTGGGGTCATGATATGCACGCACCCACATGTTATCAACAGTACATGAAAACCTAGTTAGACAAATTCACACATGGCATAACATAGCACAGTGAAGAAATGAGGCAATTAACAATAAATATGCATATGCATGACAAGTAGTATATTGGATGACATGGAATTACACACATACACAATAGCACAACAAACACAAGTGCACAGTTTCACAAACCAACTACACGTGTAATCCCATCCTCCAATCGCATTGCTATGCGGACGAACACCCAAAACTTTAGCAAACAATTAAAATGCAAACAGATTTTAAATAAATCTAAATGGACAGATCGACTCACCGAGGTGTCTCCAAAAGTGGTAGGGCAGCGATGGTACAAGGCGACAATGATGGATTTAGGGCGGAACAGTAGGCATTTGGTGTTTTAGAAGTTGGTGGGGGGAGAAGAGTGGGTTTTCACGATGGAGCATGGCTGTGCAATGGCCAAGGTGGGTTCCTAGCTCAAGGATTGGGTTGATCTGAGGGATGGGGTGGTCGTGAGTGGGAAGGGAAAGGCTAGAGGTGGTCGAACAACCACGGGAAGTGACTACGTGTGGCAGCTCGCGGCGGCCCGCGACGGCGATAGGGAGGAAATTACTCTAAGGCCGCAAGAAAGGAGTTTTGAGAGGGGGAAAACACAATGGAGTGGATTATAGAAGGATATGAGGTGATTTTTGAGGTGAGAAAGAATGAAGAAGCTCGACCTATTTATAGGCAGAGTTGGGTATCTTGGCCAATGCAAACAGCGCTGCGATTAGAGAGAAGGGGTGGTGTAGGGTTTGCAAGGGACCACTGCCTGGCATTCCATCATCATGGGCCACGAGCAGCGGCGAGCTCCCATGGCTGAAAGGCCTTCGGGTTGTAAAGAGGGGTGGGGGAAAATGCAGAGGAAAGGGGCTCGCAGGTTGGGGGTGGCAGACTTGAGGGCCCTTTTTCCCCATTGTTTAGTGTTGATTAGTTGGTTTAATTTTAAAATTCGATGGCTATATGATTTAAATGTTGGGGTTCAGAAGACCGATGATTTATGGATTTTATTTGGTGATATAACCCTAAATTCTGGTACTGATAAAATTGCTAACTTTCCTTTTAAGTTACTGCTGCGAATTAACTACAAAGTATTGTATTGCATGCATGTAGAAACTTGTTTTCACAGTGAGCTAGAGGTGTGTGACTCAAGTAGCTAACATCTTGGCATCACGAATTCCACCAAAACACAAGTAGGGGTTGAGGACATCACATCCACGGTATATAGAAGCAATTATTTCAACAAAAACCATGTTGATCAAGTTCTTAATAGCAATATTTCTGGATGCATGTGGCACGATTTCATGAGTTCGCAAGTTTTAGATTTTTTTTTTTTTTTTTTTTTTTTTTTTTTTTTTTTTTAAGAAGAGCCGGCAGCCACCCACATAGCAGCCCCGTCCCAAATTTATTAATGAGCCCTCACTTATGGTGGAAGAATACCATGGTAACATCATGACACTTGGGGGCTTACAATATAATCGCTAAGAGAAAAGACCCAAAACCAAGTGTCCAAACAAACCAACCCAAAAAACAAAACAACAAAAGACCAACTCTAACAGGCCTAAAAAAACAAACCAACTCAACGTAAACAACAGAAAAACCAGGACCCAATCCAAAGCACCTGCAAAACGAGAAGACAAAATAAAATTTGCAAGAATAGAAACAAAGAAAACGTACCAGGACTACGAGATGCGCAAGTAGGGGAGACCAATTCTGTCCATACGAAGCAAACCACGGAGCTGATCGGGTAAGGAATCATTAACAGACCAATCCCTATTTAAACCCCCAGCTCCCCTTTTGGCTAGAAAATCGACGACTACATTACCTTCACGAAAAACATGTTGCATGCGAAACTCCATACTGCCCAATAGACCCCACAATTCCTCCCAAAAATCTTCTAGGTACCAAATATTACATTCACCCTTAGTACACCAGCGAACCAGCAATTGGGAATCAACCTCAATCTCAACCCGACGAAAGCCCAGCTGATGGCACCTCCTAACCCCTTCCAACAAACTACGCAACTCAGCAAAATTATTAGACCCCTGACCCAAGAAAACCGAGTAAGCAGTATGCAACCTACCAAGTATGCAAGTTTTAGATTAAACTCCTTCTTTTCTAAAAATCAAAATCAGGACGTGTCATCCATATGGACTTATAAATATTATTTTTTTAATATATTTAAAGTAAAATAATGTTGGTATTTATCTTACACAAAAAATATATAGTCACAATTGCCTGTGTGTGGCATGTATTAATTGATTTCATGTGTCTATAACTTTATAACAACTAAGAGTCACTTTTCATAGGTCTCTCACTGGTTGAGAGTTTTTCTCTAGAATAGAGTACGTTCTCTTTGGCTGGATTTTGCTAGCTCAACAGAGAGTTCAATGGAAGAAGAATTATCAAGGCAGTGGGAAAAGCTAAGCCTAACAGAAAGGGAAAGGGAGGGAGTGTCTCTAGCTCCCCATAATATGCCAACAGCCCGTAAACAAGCCCCTTCATGCCTAATGGTAATGATAATGGCCGAAAAGATTATTAACAAGGAGGCCTTCAAGTGCACTATGGCCAAAATTTGGAGATGCACAAGCTAGATCCAGTTCTCGGAGGTGGGTCCAAACAAGTTCCTTGTCGAGTTTAATAGTGTTCAGGATATGCAGAGGGTGGTGGAAGGAAGACCGTGGGCTTTCGATCGGTGGCTTTTGTGTTTACAAGCATATGATGGCTCTAAGTCCATTAACGAGATAGTTTTCAACAAAGAGGAGTTTTGGCTGCAGGTCTATGACGTGCCCCTCAGTTGTATGACACAAGAAACAGGATTACAACTCTGTAGCTATGTGGGAAGAGTGCTAAAAGTCCATGCAGATGACAGAGGCATTAGCTGGGGGAAGTTTTTACGTATAAGGGTTGAGGTGGACATCACAAAAGCTCTATTAAAGGGTACTTTTCTCAATGTGGAGGGAAAGAAGTGTTGGGTGCCATTCAAATATGAGAGACTGCCGTCAATATGCTTTAAGTGTGGAACCATCAAACATAACCATCTAGCTTGCTTGAGTGCAACCAGTGGGGGAGGAAGCCAACAGTATGGGGCCTGGCTGAGGGCGCCAGCCACCAGAGACAGTGACTTGCAATTAAAGAAGTATGGGGAAGTTGTGGATTCAGAAGGTCAAGTGCATACTCAGCCATGGAGAAGAGAGACAGAGGTCAGGGAAGACCCCCAGGGAGGAAATCCAGCTATCACGGATGGGTGTCAGGAGAGGAACTTAGTTTCAAACAGGCTGGACTGCAAGACAGTCGACAGAAGTGACATACAAGGGGCAGGGAGGTTGACTAGGCAAGGAAACTCCCCTAGACAAGTTAGTACACAAAAGATGGCGGGAAAAGGAGTCCCTCCACTAAACCCTCTAGATGTTCCCTATAACATACTAGAAAGGAGGCATGATGAGCAAACAAGGCCTGCAGGAGAAGTACACACTCCACTGACAGCTAAAGGGGTAGTACAACATGGGATAACTGGTACTGAGACCCCAACTGACTTAGTTACACAGATTCATTCCATTGAGAACTTCCTGTCTGACCAACTAAAAGCATTGAATCAACCAAAGAAGGACCCCACATGGAGAAGACGAGGAAGAAATCTGAAAGCTAAAAACTTTTCACTAGGACTGGGAGGAAGCCCATCAGGCGTGCCACACAGCAGAAAGAGAGCCAAAAGTCCAATTCTAAAGAGAAGCAAAAGAATTGCAGCATCCTGTGCAAACCATAGTAAGAACAAAAAAATAAAGATTGAGAATGAGGGACTTGAAAACAATGAAATCACAAACATGGTGGAGGCTGGTTTACAGCCCCACCAGGATCAATGAGCTTCATCAGTTGGAACTCACGTGGGCTTGGGAACCCACGGGGAGTTCGAGTACTTCGAGACATGGTTCGAAGAGAAGATCCCACAATCCTGTTTCTACAAGAGACAAGATTGAGTGTCACCAGAATGGAGAAAATTAAGTATATTCTAGGCTTTCCAAACTGTTTAGCAGTGAGTAATGACAGAGGAGGGGGAGGCATTGCTCTTTTATGGAAAAAAATCATTGACCTTAAGATTATCCAATATTCAAAGTCTCATATCCACGCTGAAATTAAATTGCAAGGGGAAAGGGAAGCTGTCTGGTACTTGACTGGAGTGTATGGTCACTCAGAAGTTGCAAGAAGACAAGATACATGGTCTTTAATAAAGTCCCTCATAGTACCAACAGGTTGTGCTTGGCTTTTAATGGGGGATTTTAATGAAATTTTGCACATGGGGGAGAAAAGGGGAGGAAGATGCAGACCTGAGTGGCAGATGGAGGACTTTAGTGACATGCTTGTTGAGTGTAGGCTACTAGATTTGGGGTTCTGTGGACCCCAATTCACATGGTGGAATGGGAGATAGAATGAACACAGTGTGTCTGAAAGGTTAGATAGATTATGTGCTAATCAAGAGTGGAGCTCCTTATTTTCTATGTGGCATGTTGTTCATATGCCAATTGCCTACTCAAACCACCTTGCTGTTGTTTTGAAACCCCAAGCTGATCCCAGTCTGGGTAGTAGAGGGCCTGGATTCAAGTTTGAGGCCATGTGGACTGAGACAGAAGGATGCAAGCAGGTGGTGTCTTCTACCTGGGACCTAGTGGGAGGGGATAAGGACATCTCTTCACTTATGAAGAAGATAAAGGGCTGTGGGGAGAGGCTCCAGCAGTGGAATAAGAGTAGTTTTGGTCATGTGAAGAGACATATTGCTAAGGCCTGAGACAAGATGAACCTGCTGTACCAAACTGACCCAAACTGCCTGAGAACAGAAGAGCATAAGAATGCAAAGGCTGAGATGCAAACTTGGCTGGAAAGAGATGAAATCATGTAGAGGCAGAGATCAAAGGCATTATGGTTAAAGGAAGGAGACAAGAACACAAGGTTTTTTCATAGAAAAGCTTCTCAAAGATAGAAAAGAAATTATATCAAATGAGTGAGAGATAGCAACAATACCTGGCAGGTGGGAGTAGAAAGGGATAGAATCATAATGGATTACTTCCAAACCATTTTCACCTCTTCAGGCCATCAAGGACAAGTGGGATTTCTAGATAATTTGCAGGGTTGTGTGACTGAAGGCATGAATGAGATTCTGATGCAGCAATATTCAGCAGAAGAAGTGGTCCAGGCCTTGAACCAGATGGAACCATCCAAAGCCTTTGGACCTGATGGTATGCCCCCTCTATTTTACCAAAAGTACTGGACTGTGGTAGGAAAGGATGTCACCGAGGCTGTGCTGAAAGTACTAAATGAAGGGGTCTTCCCAGCTGAACTCAACCACACACACATTGCTTTAATTCCTAAGAGGGATAAACCAGAATCAGTAGCAGAATACAGACCAATCAGTCTGTGTAATGTAGTCTACAAGTTGATATCCAAAGTCCTCTCCACTAGACTAAAACAAGTCCTGCCTCAAGTTATATCCTTGTCTCAATCAGCTTTTGTACCCGGAAGGCTAATTACAGATAATGTCCTAGTTGCTTATGAGCTGGTCCATTACTTAAGACAGAAGAGGAAAGGGAAAAAAGGGTATATGTCACTCAAATTAGATATGAGCAAAGCATAGGATAGGGTGGAGTGGGGCTTCCTAGATACTATAATGAGTAAGATGGGGTTCAATGAAAGGTGGAGAAAGCTTGTAATGTGCTGTGTGTAGACTGTTACATATTCAATTATTGTGAATGGTAGTCCAAAGGGTCCTATCAAGCCCACAAGAGGTTTGAGACAAGGGGATCCTCTCTCCCCTTATCTCTTCCTTCTTTGCACTGAAGGGTTGATAGCCATGCTAAAACAAGCTGAGGAGAACAAGTTGGTGGAAGGTGTAAAAATCTGTAGAGGCAGCCCAAGGATCAACAACCTTCTCTTCGCATGGTGTTGTGACATTTCAGGAGAGGTAAACAAGGAAGCCGTAGCAGCATGGTGTTGTAACCTTGCTTCATGGGAGAGAAGATAACCAAGAAGGGACTCAGTTGAAATGGGATCTACTCTGGTTGTGACAGATGACACTAATGGGTCATAGTCCGGTCCAAGACCAGCTAATAGGTAAGGGACAAACTCATTTGAAGGAAGAGGACATCTAGCTGCAGCCATTATGTCTACAAGACCTTTAGCTTTTTGGAAGTAAACAGAAATGGAATCAGATCCTTTCTTGAGAGAGGCAAGCTGAAGTTGAGTTTGGATTAACCTAGTTTGAGAATAAGAGGCATAGGTGGACTCAAGAGATAGCCAAACTGCACGAGCAGAGGTACAACCCACTACTTGAGCTATAACAGACTCAGATAAAGATGAAATCAATGCTGACATGACCAGTTGGTCTTGTTGAAGCCAAGCTTCATGTTCAGGATTGGGTGTGTTGTCGGGAAGAAGAGCTGGTGGAGCTGGGTGAGAACCATCGACAAACTTGAATAATCGTTGGCCCCGTAGATAAGGAACCAGTTGAACTTTCCATAATAGGTAGTTCTCAGGGTTGAGTTTAACAGATAAAATATGGGAGAAATTTGGTGAAGGTAAGGAGGGAAGAGAGGTAGGAGAGGAGAAAGAAGACATAGTACCAGAGGAGTCGGACATGGTTTACTATGGAGAGGAGAGGAAGAGAATGGACGATGAATCCTAAGGAAGCTCTGATACCATGCTGAAAACTTCTTGTGTATTTAATTTTCCTACTCTATTACAAAGAGGCAGTGCCTCCATATATATACAAGAGGATTGAAGGAATATTCCTAGTACTGGTACATAGTGCAACTAGCAGAGTGTACAATCATAGTGGATGGTTTGTTGCAGTAATCTTGGACTGTTGTGGGTGGTGCATTGTACGCTGCATGGGCTGTAAGTGCTGCAGCCTGAAATCTGCGGGACCACGTTCTACATTCTGCTGCATGCACTCTGTGGACTCCTCTGTATTTATTGCAGGTTGTGCGCGCTCTTCTATTGTTGCTGCAGGCTGTGCACCTTGGCTTGTATGGGAAGCATGTATGGCTTGAACACATAACAAGTGTACTTGAGTAAGAATAATGAGATTGAAGATGAAGAACATTTCTAATTTACATAAATGATATATTGCAAGAGCAGGCACAAAGAGCAATTCATTTCAGTTTTCCTGAGAAGTGTTAAAAGTATTCTAATTTTGTACATTAATGCAACGTAGATATTTAGGAAATGTTCTAAATAAATGTCCATTCCATGATCAAAGAGTTCTTTCGCAACAGGCAGCTAGCCTCCAGTATCAGAAAATAGGTATAAACACATTATACATGCATAAACAAACGCAGCAACCTGTCGTTACCTTAATTTCTAACAATTGAGTATCACATCTCGACTCCAAAAGGTTCTGATCACTTCAGATGGACTTCAGACAAGACAGTGTACCTCCCACGTGCATTTTTCAGATGGCACTCGCACCATGCAGATCAGTTTTGAATTGTCTACAAGCATCAAAGAAGGAACAAATTATAAGTATACTAACACGATTATTCAAGCTAATTTGTGGACTTTAAGCGCAAGAAAGATAAAAAAATAAAATAGATCTTGCACTATTGATTGTTCATTTAATACGCACTCTCCAAAATATAAGTAGTATATTTCTAGTTCAGTATATAAGCAGTAACTGTGGGGAAAACTTATGGATATACAAGGAACAAATAAATCGTTTCGGGATAGTTGATATATGAATAAATTATATATAAATATATATTAATTATATTCTAAAATAATAATCTATATATGAATAAATTATGTATAAATATATATATATATATATAAATTATAAATAGAGTACTTGTCTGAATTGGGAAACAAAAAATGAGCTTGTAATTTGAAAAAAAAAAAAAAAAGTAAAGGCCAAAATACCGGCCGGTACGTAGCCTGGTATAGGCCAAAATATCAACCGGTACGGCCGATATTTGGGCCGGTATGAAATAGGTATAATTTTTATACCAGACCAGTGACCGGTACGGCATATTTCGGTATGGTACGAAATTAAAAACACTGGATAGAACTACTCCAAATTATAAGAATCAACACTAGACATAAAACATAATGTTCTAATAAGTTAAAACAACACTTACGTTTTCTAGGCAGTTAAGAAAACAAGAAGTCTTAGGCCTACACACAATTCATACATACGTAAGGAAGTTTAGTCGTTAGTTTAATATAATACTTCAAATTTATTTATAATGAAAAGTTGTTTATAATTAGATGAATAAAATTAAACAAATGATCTTATTAATTAATATCTAATTTATGTACCTATTTGGATACAAAATATCTTGACTTAGGGCGGATGGAGCTAGGGGGGTTGGTTGGTCATACGGCCGAAGAAAAACCTATTCTCCAAAATTCAAAAATGCATGTATACAATTTCTTGCTACAACCCAGAATTTAGACTTAGATCATATAAAAAGAAAAAGAATCTACATTTTCCTTAAAAATTAAAATTACTTTTAACCCCAAAATTTCTTAGGAATAACAAGAAATATATATATATATATATATTAATTCATAACACTTTTTTCAATCTTCCTTTTCCAGAGACAGAAAATGGGTCATGATCACCCTTTTTTTCTAATTTTTGAACTATATATATATATATGATTGTAAGAAAACGTACGTTGGCCCCGTCAAAATTATAATTAATCTTCATATAGTTGATAATGTAATATTTAATGAAATTTATTTTATATATGTGTATATATATATATATATAGAGAGAGAGAGAGAGAGAGAGAGAGAGAGAGAGTTGTAAAGAAAAATTCAATAATTTTTATCCCAAAAGATAAACCATTTTCATATTGTATAAAAAAAAAAAAATCAGTGACTTCTAGGCAAGAAGTTACAGTTCGATTGATCCAGGCCTAGCTCTTGCCCTCAACTCTACGTTGATACACATGTACTTCATTTTCTTTTACTTGAATTTCGTTTAATTTTTTTATGGTATGAAAAATTCTTAAATCACGATGTTGCGTTAATGACATCTTTACATCCTGATCCAACCAAAGGCTGCCATACAACTTTTTCATTAAAGATTCCAATAACCCTCTCACGCAAAAAAGACTATTCTCAAAAATAAAAATACGTACACGCCATTCAATTTCTAGTTACAACGTCTCAAAATTTAGGCGCATAACACTCTCCTCAATCCATTCTTAAGTACTCCATTCAATCTCCTCCTCCGTTTGTTCTCATTACAGGTACACATACTTCATTTTTCTTACTTGAATTAAGTTTATGTTTTTTTGGTGTATTACTATAAAAAAATGATTTTAAATATATATTAAAACAATAATCCGTCCTCCAAAGATGGATTATACCTGACCCTGGTAGTGTTCTTTAAGACAGATATTGTTGCATTCATGAGCAGTAAAACATACCTCTTCATATTCATTTTCTTGATCAGTTCATTCCCAAGATTACTCATGTGTTGTCATAATTCCTTCCCTTCTTTGTATTTACCAGTCCGGCGCAAAAGAGATCTGATCAATGTAACCAAATCAATCATAAAAAAGGAGAGAAATATTACCAAAAAATGTAATAAACCATAAAAAAGGAGAAAAATATTACCATCAATATCCTATATATACATATATATATGCTCCCAGCTTTTGCAAAACCAACCAAACTAGGAGCAACAAACGGCAGCAACATTCATAAATCAAATTCAACGAAAGGGACGTGAGATATTTTCCGCCACTCTCGCCCTTGATCATTCTTATAACGTCTTTCCAGCAGAGGACAATCAAAGATATAAAGTTGCTGCAGTGAGAGAGGCACACCATTCTTTGGAAAGGACTCGAGCTTTCCGCAATTACTGATACGAAGTGTTAGGAGTGAGGCAGGTAGGACATCCTTTGAAAAAGACACGAACTTTCCACACTCAGAGATAAACAGTTCCTTAAGAGCTTTGATTTCTCGAAAGCCCTTAGAAGATAGGTGTTTCAGATTCGGGAAGTCTGAGATGGTGAGGCTTGTTAGAGATTCAGGCAGCATGATCTCTTGAAAGGACACCAGATGCGGACATTTACTAATTTGAAGGTTATTAAGAAAGGTAAGTTTCTTCAACCCCCATCCGAACTGGGCATCGGTGATTTTATGATATGATATTGAGAGTGAAGTTATGTTGGTAGGAAAACCTCCTCCCGGAAAGGATACATTGTCTGGACAACTGTGTATTGTCAATTTTTGAAGAGAGGTATGGTTTTGTATGCCTATGGGTAGGCTGCGCATTTGGTCACATCCAGATATATGAAGCACTCTCAGGTTGGCAGGGAGCTGCCACTCTTGGTCCGAGAGGAAGCCAAGATGCGGACAATCCCTAATGACAATTTTATGTAGAGTGGGAAGAGTGTGAATGCCTGTGGGTAAGGATTGAAGGTTTTGGCAATATGAGACTTCAATGCATTCAAGAAACGAGTTAGGATGTAACCTGTTCGCTATTGACATTAGCTTGGGACACCTCAACAGTTCGAGGCATTTAAGTGATGTAGGTAACTCTCTGCTTGATGTCAAGTATTCGAGGGATGGACAGTAGTGAATTTTCAAGTTAAGGGATGCAGTACTGCTACTGCAACTCTTGCCATCATCATCCACCAACAAGAACTTCAGTTTTCTGCATTCACTTACCTCTAGCCGCTCTAGAGTTGGAGGTAGCTGGCCAATTGCAATATGCTCTAGCAAATCACATTTTACAATTCGAACCAACTTGAGACAAATAGTGCTGTACATCATTGCCTTCGGTAAGGATTCCAGGGCTATGCAATTCTTGATCTCGATTTCTGTGAGCATGGATGGCCCACCCTGTTGGAGCTGTTCTTCTACATTCTCTGGAACCAAAGAAACTAGTTTGGGACAGTTATTAATGCGCAGACGACGAAGTAATGTGAAGTGCTGCAGGGATCCCATATCATCTGGCCACAAATGTGTCGACTCCTCAGACATAGAAATAGTTAAATCTTCTGTCTTTGTCAGCCCTTGCATATCAAACCCTTGTAATATTTGAGGGGTGATTAATCTTGAACTAGAAAGAGACCTGATTGCTAATGAGCTGAACTCAGCCACACTTTTGAGCACCAACCCCTTTGATCCCTCAATTTCCAGTTCACACAGATCCGGAAAGTTTGAAACTGAGATCACTAATTTCCCGCAACCATATATCTTAGCTTTCTTTAGTGATGGGAGGTGGCTTGGTATATTTCTCAATAGCTTGGGACAACTTCTAAGCGAAAGCTCACGTAATTTTGGGAATCCTTCTCGAGGACTCCAGATCTTCCACTCCTTCATGTCTTCGAAATGCAAAATCTCCAAGGATTCAAAAGCACCATTCCCAAAAAACTGGGGACCAACATTCTCCACCTTAGCCATGCCTATGATGGAAAGGACTTTGAGCGATGAAAGTTGCCCGATTGGCGGCAATGACGTGCACGTTTCACAATTCTCAATCGTCAAGACAACCAAATCAGGAAATGATGGACAACTTAACCAAGTTGGAAAATTTGCACCACCATAGCATCTAATAATGAGTTCTTCCAAACTCTCACGTGGCTTTAGCTTCTCAAGTACCTCTAACTCCCTTGTTCTATCTTTTGACTCATCAATATCTTCACTCCACTCCAACGACAAACCTGTAATTTTGGACTTGCTGTTTAAATTAGCGGTCTCTGCCTCCTCAACTTTAATCACGTTCTCCAATTTTGAAATGCACAGTGTCCCTCGAAGATGCGGCAAAGACCCTAACTCTTTCAACCCAGAGCAACTATCTCGTCCAACTACCATATTAGATAGTGTTCGAAGACACGTTAATTTACCTATGTGCATAGGCATTCCTTCCAAATGAATTGCTCCTTGAATATTCAGATGGCGAAGGTTGACCAGGTTCTCTAACATTGAAGGCAATTTATTTAAATAAATACATTTCTCTAACAACAATGTTTGTAAGTTGTAGAGTGTAGTTATTGATTCGGGTATGCTCTCGATCAAAGTTGCGGAAAGGTCAAGATACCGTAGATGCTTCAAATCTCTGATTGAATCTGGTAACTCGGTTATGCAGTAGCCTCTAAAAGAGAGAACCCTTAGGCGTCGTAATTTTTTAACCAATTGAAGAGGAACATCATGAGCTAAATGACAATTTCCTTGAGATGGCAACATAAGAGGTATGAAGGTACGTAAACGTCTGAGTTTAGAAACAACCTCAAACTTTTCAATTCCATCGTATGTGCCACCTAACCAGGACGAATATCGGGCCCTTTTAGAAATACTGCGTTTACCATCTCTATCTTCAACTCTATGATCTTTCATTCTAAAACATGTATCTCTTGCAGCCCACTTAGCTAACTTTCTTATGAGCCCATGCATTAGGAATCTTGACTTATCCTCACGGCCTGATTGTTGAAAAAATGACCTCGATAAAAGATTTTGAAAATTCTCCCTACCCAATTCTTCCATTTCAGTTTTACCTTCTCGTGGTTGATCAAGCAAACCTTCTGCCATCCATAATAGAACCAATTGCTTCTCCTCAAATTCATAATTCTTTGGGAATATAGAACAATACGCAAAGCACCTCTTTAAATGTGAGGGGAGGTGTTGATAGCTCAACTTAAGAGCTGGAACAATTTTACCTTTCTTCTTCAATATATTCCATATCTTATCGCTTGAAACCATTTCCCAATCCTTGTTAACGCGTAAGAGGCTTCCGACTGTTTTTACTGCCAGAGGCAATCCTCCACACTTTCTGACAATGTCCTTACTAATATTTTTAAGCTTTGGATGTGCACTAAAGTCTCTTGCATTTAATGCATGTTGGGCCAATATAGACAAACAAGCATCATCTGACAATAAGTCCAACTTCAAAGATGGAGTTTCAGCTTCAGTTTCCATCAATGAAGCGGCTTCTTGATTGCGAGTTGTGATGATAATGCAGCTTCCCGGAGCCCCTACTTGAAAATGAGCTAGAAGGGCAGTCCACTTGCAGTAGTCATAATCTCGGATATCATCCAGAACGATCAGAAACCTCTGCCCATTTAGTGTTTCCTGTAGTTTGACTTGCAACCAATATGAATCCTTGTTGTTACATGTAATTTTAGGTATCATTTGTGGTAATATTGATTTTGCAATCGTCTCAATATTGTCAAAACCTTCAGAAACACAAACCCATGCTGTCTTGCCTCTAAAAAAGCTTTGCACTTTTTCATTATTATATACAGACCGAGCGAGTGTTGTCTTTCCTATTCCCGCCATACCGTGTATAGGAATCACTCTTACTCTAGTGAAAGCTGAATCACTATATTTATCACTTAGTAATAATTGAACAGCAAGCTCTTCATCTTCTTCCCTACCAAGCATGCCATAAGTATCCGTCGACGTCGTCGGACAAGTTGATAACAGTATCTCTTCTCTTATATCTGGCCCCCCGCCAACATTTTCATTCAACTTCAGCGTCTCTTTTTGTTTCATAAGATCATTAAGTCGAGCATTGATTTTTGTTATCTTTGCTGTCATCATAATCTTGATCTTAACAGCACTTGGAGTACTACTCAAACTAGTAAAACAAGAAGGCAAGAGATTACCTACCTTACTAGTGCTAGCTTGACTTTCATCAATCAATTGGCGTTGGGAAGCTTCCGTGAAGAACTCATCCAGAACGTCTTCCACGTCGTATGCCAAGTCTGTGAGATCATCTAGCCATGCTTTCACTTCTCTTCTAGTATCTTGCTTCTCGTTTGCATCTTCAAGCACCATCTTAATTCTTTTCAACCTTTCGTCCCAGTTTTTCAAATGTTTTTCAACTCCCAGTTGGCTTGCAAATTTCAGCAATTTGCGAGATGCTAACCGATCAAAAAGTACTTGAAGGAATGCAGCAAGAATGATCTCTCCCACTACCATTTTTCTCTTCGGAAAAAAAAGAAATGAATCAAGAAAATGAGCAAAGAGTAGCCAAACAGTCGGAAGAACAAGTAACAAGATTCCTCTGGCAAAAGGTTAAAAGGAATCTCACAAAGTTCCGAACATTATGCTCCCACTTGGCCCCTCGAGTAGGGGGTAATTGTCTTTATAAGCGTGTTTCTGGTCTCTTTTTGTTGTCAGCTATGATTGCCTTTACCATATTGTTTGTACCTAGCAGTTTTGTCTCGTCCTGATTTTCTATATGTTTCGATCACGTTGGGCGGAGTCCTAGCACAATTTGCAACTTCCAAGAAAAATCTAGTCGTTGTAACTTTCAATAAAGAAAAATCTACTTGTAACTAAAATTGCAGACTAATATATATATATTAATTTAATGTAATTAATCGAAAAATAATTTTTTAATAAAATTATATCAATTTAAATTTTAAATATAAATTAATCAGTATTGATATGTAGATTAATACGTAACTTTATTTATACATAACAAAACTCTTTAATCAATTACTCAATCTAATTAGAGCGCTTCCAATAAATTATTCATCTTATCTTTTAAAATATATCATCAAAATATACTTTTTCTATTTTACATACTGACTTTTACAATATATCATACATCAGCTTATCTATTTTTTCTTCGTATCATTTAAATATTATAATTTTTAATATATTTTATTCATTTCAAATAAAGTAAAAGGTAGAAAATAAAGAAAAAAAATGAATAAAGAGTACAAAGTAAAAAGAGAAATGAATTGAAAATTTATACAAATGTGAATAGTATTCTATAAATGTGGAAGAGGTACTGTAGCAAATTGTATATTAGAAATAAAATACATAATCCAATTGAGGTGTCTTTTGAGCACATTCCTTTATATTTTAAAGAAACATCTATTTTATAATAGCCGGGGGAGTGCTCTTAGGCTACGATGTCTTTTCTTTTACTATTTTGTTATTTGTTATTTTATTTTTTTTTTTACAAAAAATGAAATGCATATACAATAATTACCCACGAAAAACAGAAAGTTTCTAATATTGCCTCGAAATGCATATACATTTTTAACAATACTAAAAATACTAAGATTTTAGGTAAATAAATTTAAAAAATAAAAATTCGTAGTAGAAATGTATTGGAAAAAATGGTCACTTAGAAAAAAATTGAATATGTTACTTAAAAATTGAAAAATGAAATATGCATGCATGTAATCGATAGGGCCAGAAACTATGTCACACAGATTCTTGTATTGGAGTTAGGGGTGTAACCGGTCCGGTTTGGTTCAAACCGGTATATACCGATTTTGCATTTTCAAGAATTGATATAGGACCGATTATCCTCCTAAACTGGCACTTCCAATTTTACCTGTTTGGATTCGGTTTGGTTCGATTTTTCGATTTTAATTAAGTGTCAATGTAATTATGTAAATTATGTATAAAAATTATATATATTTAAGATTAAAATTTTATATTATAAATTATAATATAAAATTATTTCATGGATAATTATATATAGTATATATAAAAATTTCATATATAGTTATACATATTATACATAAAAATTATATATACATATATAAAATATTTTATATAATATTAAAAATTAATTAATTTATATACATATTTAATAGCCAAGAACCGATTCTAGACCAGATTTAACCAGTTTTTAAAATGTAAGAACTGATTCCGCATCGAACCGATTTAAAATCGAGCCAACCAGTCTGGTCCGTTAGGTTTGGGCCGGTTCTCCAGTTTAAACTTTCATCTCTAATTAGTGTGGCTAAACTGTGTATATATATATATATAAGTTTGTAAAAGTATAAAAATTAAGAAATAGCTAAAATATATACATAAAAACATATATGACCAGTCAGCTGCAAAGTTGAATGTATCATAAAAAGTAACAACAACAGTAATTTATATGTATTCAATTTAACTTTTTTCCAACGAGTAAAATTCATTAACTTCCACATCCATCTTCAATGATTTTAATTTTAATGTAGATTAATTACCAGATAACTTCTAAAAAAGTGATCCTCCATGATTGGAAAAGTTTCCTGGTGGCCTAACCGCGAACCTCCACCGAGATTGGAGGTAAGCCATGCAACTCCCATATATATGGTCATCAAAGCGAGTGACCAATAACTAATTTTCCCATTTTGACAAAAAATAATTATTTTGATAAATAAGTAATTTTTTTATAATGAAAACCTCTAGATTAAAATTCTAATTTCATACTTCTCTTGATTTAATTAAGGACAACGCTATATGGATAGAGTATTCTCACCGAGAATCCTACAGATCAAGCTTTTCTTTTTCTTTTTTTTTTCTTTTTTTTTTGTTATATTTTTTTCAAACTTTTTTTTAAAATATTTAAATATTTTTTAAAAATAAAAAAATCCATATTTATTTAAAAAGACTTTTTTATTCATTAAATAAAAAAATTAAAAAATAAAATAAAATTCAATTCGGTATAAATTTTCTGTACAAACTTTATGTGGGAATAGTATTTCCTTTAATTAATTAATATATTTCACATGTTTTCCCACTTGTTAAAAGGCAATCTGACCCACATGATGTGATATAATATAAAGAATTAAACAGGAATATTTTGGAATTCGAATTTGGATTCGGATTTTTTTTTTCTTTAAGATTAAGAAAGTGATTTTTTAATGATATTGTGAATTGTTTTATTTTTTTAAAAATATTTAAGAATACCCAAAAAAGAAAATATATTGTAAAAAAAATATTTTATAGATTTTTATATAAAAATACATTAATATTTTGTTAAAGTTATAAAATATATTGTAAAAAAAAAAGAATCATAACTCTTCTCTCGTTTTCTCTTTGGCAAACGAGGTGAAGTCCTAAGGAAAAGTTTGGTGTTGAGCGCAGTGTGGCAGTTTTCTTTCTTTCTTTCGAGTGAGGCAACATGGAGGATATTCAAGAGAGATGGAGTAAATTAAGATTGACAGATAATGAGGCGTGTGTTCTGGAATTGGA
Organism: Carya illinoinensis; assembly: GCF_018687715.1. Lineage (NCBI taxonomy): Eukaryota > Viridiplantae > Streptophyta > Magnoliopsida > Fagales > Juglandaceae > Carya > Carya illinoinensis. The sequence goes on from NC_056767.1 coordinate 25,825,734, forward strand.
AGATGAGGGTGTGAAAGAGATGAAGGAGAAGTGCGAGAGAAGTCTGGTGGGGAAGGTGTTTACAGACCGAATGGTGAGTAAGGAAGTATTAGCATCGACGATGGCTAAGGTGTGGAGAATAAGTAAACAGACTGCTTTTCATGAGTGTGGATCAAATATTTTCACCGTGACATTTGTAACACATGCAGATAAGGAGAAGGTGCTATCTGGAAAACCATGGTTGTTTGATAATGGTTTGTTTGCACTTAAACTGTTTGATGGGCTGAAACAACCAAGTATGATCAACTTCAATTCTAAGGAATTCTGGGTGTAGCTTCACAATTTACCTTTTGTATTCATGAATAGATCGTATGGGGAGAAGATAGGGGGGACTATAGGGAAAGTTCTGGAGGTGGATCTCCCAAGTGATGGGATTGGGTGGGGCAGTTTTCTACATATTAAGATTGAGCTGAAATTACATCAAGCTCTGGACAGAGGAAGGATGATCAGCGTGCAGGGTGATAAAGTATGGATTCCCATCAAATATGAAAAATTACCAAATGTTTGTTTTATGTGTGGTTACTTAGTCCATGATGCTGATGGGTGCAAATCAAAAAGTGAGAATGTGTCTCAGCATGCTGAAAAGGTTCAACAATTTGGTCCATGGCTTCGTGCTTCTCCTATGTTTATTAAAAGGAATTACTCTAATGGGAGATTCAGCAATGGAGATGGCAAGAGGTGGAAGAAGGGTACAGTGAAGGGGGGGATCTGACACTGATTCAGCTAACCAGAATGGAGAAAATCCAGGATCCAATTCTAATTCAAATTCTAATTCAAATTTGAATTTGAATGAGGATGAGAGTACGGAGTTTGTTGCTTGTACAAATCTACAAGGTTTGGATAAGGGTGTTGTTATAAACGGAAAAAAGATGGTTTCAACAGAAAAAGAAGGAATGGAAGTTTTGAATGAGGAGAATTAGATAAGGGTGGAGGAGACAGTTATGAAAGTAGTCAATCAGAATCTAGTTGTGCATAATGGAGATGCAAACAATGATTTTGGGCTGGGCCTGAATTTGGGCTCGGGTCTGGATGTCAACCCTATTATGGGGGCCCAATTTTTAAATGAATTTTCTGAGGAGAGTCCAGACAAGGCAAATGTGGTTAGTAGTGAAGGTCAGGCTGTGTTGTGTGCTAAGGAGAAAGGCGAAGTTTCTGGTAGGAGGGCTATGAATACTAGAGGGGGGTGGAAAAAACGTGCTAGCAGGAAAGAGGTGCTTAGTGATAAAAAAGAATTACAAATTATGAAGAAAAGGGGGTTAGATGATGAGGAGGGAGGTGGTGAAAGAGAAGTCAACAGAAAAAAATTAAAAATTACTAAGGAGGGGGTTTTTGTTGATACTAATATGAATTTGGCGGCGGTGCTCAGCAGCGCCGCCAAGATCAATGAAAACCTTGAGCTGGAACTGTCGGGGGCTTGGTAACCCCCGTGCAGTTCATGACCTTCACAAACTAGTGAAGGAAAAGGGTCCAAACTTGGTTTTTTTTTTATGGAAACCAAGCTACATGCACATCATTGGGACTACCTTAAGAGGAAACTGAAGTATGAGGGATGTTTTGTTGTGAATCCAGTAGGAAGAAGTGGAGGTTTGGTCTTGCTTTGAAAGCTTGAAACTGAGGTGACAATTCAGTCTTATTCTAGATTTCACATAAATGCTAGTATTAAGGATGATCAGGATGATAAGGAGTGGTAGCTAACTGGCTTTTATGGCCATCCACAGAAGTCAATAAGAGGCAAGAATCATGGGATATTTTATTGTCCTTAAAACCTTCTAATTCTATGCCTTGGTTTGTTTGTGGGGATTTTAATGAAATATTAGCTCAAGATGAAAATAGAGGAGGAAATGTGCGAAGTGAAGCTCAGATGAACAAGTTCAGATATGTGGTAGAGAGGGGAGAATTATTTGATTTGGGATGGTCGGATTCCAAATTCACTTGGTGTAACAAACATAAAGATGACACTTTTACTGTAGAAAGATTGGACAGAGGACTAGCAAATAGAGAATGGCTGAAGTGTTTTAAATCTGTAAGGGTTGAAACTTTGGTGGCTAGAAGCTCGGATCACAGACCTTTGTGCTTTTATTTTGGGAAGCAACCTGCCTATATAAGAGGTTGCCAACAATTTTTTAAGTATGAAGTGTCATGGGGAAAAGATGAGGGGTGCAAAGAGATAATAAGTAAGGTATGGATGCAGGAGAGTTCAACCAGCAACCCTGTTAGAGAAGTACAAAAAAATCTCAAGACTAGTAGAGGCTTTTTATCAAGATGGAAGAAAGAGCACAGTTCAGACTTGGAAAATGAATTAAATATGAAGTCTGCTCTCCTTAAAAAATTGCAGGATGATGAAAATCAACATAATGAAGAGGAGATTGGGAGGTTACAAAATGATGTGGGGGTTCTTATTCAGAAAGAGGATCTCAAATGGAGGCAAAGGGCAAAGAATCATTGGTATCAAGGAGGGGACAGAAATACAAGGTTTTTCCATGCATGTGCAACTCAAAGAAAGAAAAAGAATTTTATTAAACATATTAAGGATGCGGATGGAATTGTGAGAAGGGTTGAGTCTGAGATTGCTAATGCATTCAAGGATCATTTTCAGAAGATTTTTTCAACTATCAATCCAAAGGCAGAAGATATTGAGACCTGTTTGCAGAGTGTTGACAGTAGAGTGACAAGAACAGTGAATGAAGATCTTGTGGCTCCTTTTGTGCAAGAGGAGGTACTAGAGGCACTCCAACAGATGGGGCCCTTCCTGGGCCAGACAGATTTGGGGCAAATTTTTATCAACATCATTGGGCAGTTGTGGGCCCTAAAGTATGCAGCGCTGTGCTAAATGAGGGAGGTATGCTAAGTGAATTAAACCTTACCAATATAGTGTTAATTCCAAAAGTAGAGGCTCCTTTTTCTGTAAATGAGTTTAGACCTATTTCTTTATGCAATATATTGTATAAGCTTATTGCAAAAGTTCTAGCAAATAGGCTTAAGCATGTTTTACCAAACATTATTTCTAGTCTGCAGAGTGCTTTTGTGCCTGGTAGATCTATTATTGACAATGTGATGGTGGCCTATGAGATCCTTCATACCATGAAAGCAAGACAAAAAGGAAGAGAAGGAAGCATGGCCTTAAGGCTAGACATGTCTAAGGCATATGATAGAATTGAGTGGACTTTTCTGAGGTCCATAATGAAGAGGCTGGGTTTCTGTGACAGATGGATCCAGTTGATTATGATTTGTGTAGAATCGGTTAGATATTTAGTTGTGGTAAATGGAAAGGTTGGTGATACTTTCATGCCCACTATAGGTTTAAGGCAAGGTGACCCATTGTCTTCTTATCTTTTTATCTTATGTGCTGAGGGACTGAGCTCTATATTGAGTAAAGCTGCTGCAAATGGGAGAGTTAAAGGAGTAGCTGCTGCTACAGGAGGGACTCAAATTAATCATCTCCTCTTTGCTGATGATTGTGTGATCTTCAGCAAGGCAAGTAAAGAGGTGTGGTTGGCTATACATGATCTTTTGCTTTTGTATGAAGTTTCTTCAGGCCAAAAGCTGAATAGAGAGAAGACAACAATCCTTTTTAGTCCCAATACAAGTGAGCTGGTTCAAGAGGAAATTATTTATGAGGCTGGTGAAATTGTTTGTGGAGATTATGGAAAATATCTTGGTCTTCCAACCATGATTGGAAGATCAAAGTATGAAACTTTTAGGAGTATAAAAGAAAGGGTATGGAGGAAGATTAGAAGCTGGAAAAATTCCTTTTTATCAAGTGCAGGTCGAGAGGTGTTAATTAAGGCTGTATTACAGTCTATTCCTACTTATACGATGAATGTGTTCAGATTTCCAAGGAAGCTGTGCAAAGACATCAACTCAATGATTGCAAATTTCTGGTGGAGTGGTAATAAAGACAGTAGGGGTATTCATTGGAAGGGTTGGGATAAAATGGGTGAAAATAAAAAGAATGGTGGGATGGGGTTTAGGGATATTGATGTTTTTAATAGGGCTATGTTTGCCAAACAAGGTTGGATGTTGCAAACCAATGTTAAGTCTTTGGCACCTAGAATTTTTTAGGAGAAGTATTTCAGTAAAAGCCAATTTATAGATGCAAAGATTGGATATAAACCCTCTTTCATGTGGAGAAGCTTATTACATGCACAAGACCTGGTCAAAGCAGGAATGGTGTGGAGAGTGGGTAATGGAAAAAATATATCTATATGGAACAATAAATGGCTTCCTAATGGTTCAGATTTCAAAGTTAGATCACCTATTAATACATTACCTGCAGACTCGAAGGTAAGCTCCCTTATCTTTGAGGATCTTCATTGCTGGAATGAGAGGTTGGTAGGTGATATGTTTAGTAAGGAAGAGGCTGCTCAGATATGCAGTATACCTTTAAGTTGGCATGGTGAGGAAGATAAAATTTTATGGGGCTTTACTAAGGATGGCAGGTTTTCTGTGAGAAGTGCCTATCATTTAGGCAATGACATGGGAAGATCGAGGCTTGGGGAATGTTCTAGTAGACAAACTCAGCAACAAATTTGGGAAGGGGTTTGGAGTCTAAATGTTCCTAATCCTACAAAACAGTTTGTGTGGAAGGCACTGAAAGGCATATTACCAACAAGGCAGAACCTAGTGCAGAGAAAAATAATAGAAGATGCTACTTGTAATATCTGTCATGGAGATGTAGAAACAGTATGTCATGTGCTATGGTCCTGTCTAGCTGCAAGTGATGTATGGGCTGAAAGTGGAAGTGGACTTCAGAAATGGATATGTGAAGAAAAAGATTTTTTCCAGGTGTGGTCTGATATGCAGACCAGATTGCAGCAGAGCAAATTAGAAGAGGTAGCCATGATTTTGAGAGGGCTTTGGACAAGGAAGAATATGATGATTTTTGAAGGGAAATTCGAAAAACCAAGTAAGTTCTCAATGAAGCACTGACCAATCTCAGAAACTATAAAAGCGCTCATGCTGAACTAAACCAGATGAAGGGGCCTATGCATCAGACAAGGAAAAATACAAAATGGATGCCACCAGATGAAGGAATTTCAAAGGTAAACTTTGATGCGGCTATTGACAAGACTAATTACAGATTGGGATTGGGCATAGCAGGAAGGAATCATGTGGGAGAGGTTCTATTTTCTTTTAGTTCTTCAAAATTGTTTAGTGGTAGCTCTGATATGGGTGAAGCAGCGGCTCTATGGAGAGCTATAGAACTTGTTATGGAGCTGGATGTCAGGAATGTAGTGTTTGAAGGAGATGCTAACAGGGTGATCAAAGGGGTAACAGATGTAAGGGGAAATTATGCATGGATGGAGCAGATGTATGCTAATATTCGAAGCAGGTTGAGTTTGAGGCATGACTGGTCTATGAATTTCATACATAGAGAAGGGAATTGTGTGGCTCATGAATTGGCTAAGAGAGCTTTAAGAGTGGAAAGGGAATGGTGCTGGATTTAGGAAGGACCTTCAGAGATCATTAGTTTAATTGCTAGTGAAATGGCTTGTATTAGTGAAGAGAATTCAGTGAGTTAGTGATTAGAGAGATGTTAAGGTTATGTTGCTGCAATGTAACTCTTTTACTATGAATGAATGAGGCATTTTTGTTGGTTTCAAAAACAAAGAATACCCAAAAAACAAATATGAATGAAAAAAAAATAATAATTAACTGATTTGGTGAGTTTTTAGGTTACATCATTCGGTGGATGTAGATCCACTCATAGTTAAACACTACAAGAGATATGATTTTTGTGACAAAAAATTTTGTTTCAAAAAATAGAAATTTCGTCCCTAAAAGTTTTGGGAGACGAAAAAATTTTGTCTCTATTTTGTCTCAAAAAGGCTGTCTCAAAAAGTTTTCAGAGACGAATTTTCGTCTCTGAAAAGTATTTTTGAGGACGAAATTGGACGAAACCGGTCGAAACCTTTCGAACGAAAATTTTTTTCTGAGACAAAAAAATGTCGTCTCAGAATCAAGTTCAAACGAAAATATTTTTGTTCGAACAACATGAAATGTTAATTCGAACCAATAACTATATCTGACCAAGTCCGTTCGAACAAACAAGTTCGTAAGTGACTTTAGTTCGAAGAAAAATATTAACTGTTCGAACAAATAATCTATTTATAGAAATCTTCTGTTCGAACGGACTTTTAAAAATGAATTTATTCGAATGAGTATTTAATTGTTCAAACAAACGTATGGATTGTATTTCCCGGTAAGTTCGAATGGGTATATTTTTATTCGAATGGAAATTTTTTGGTTCGAATGGATATGTTTTTGTTCGAATGTATGCATAAATGGTAATTTATATACATCAATTGTTCAAATGTTTACAAACATCATAAATATTAAAGGCAATTAAAAAAAACCAAATGAATTATGATTGTGGTGGTAGTGGTGGTATAGGGTTTTGGGACATCATTAATTGAAATTGTTCAAACATTTTTTGGTTATTTAATTGTAGCCTCTCTTCTAATCTTGCTTCTAAATCTGCTATTTGATCTAATTGGGTCAGCAACTCTTTTTCCTTTGATCTCAATCGTTCTATTTCAAGTGCAGCTTCCTCTAATTTTTTAGTCTTGTCGTCATTCGATCTGGCTTTAGAAAATGATGAAGATGTTGAGGATGGCTTCATGTAACATCCTAAGCCCCTCAAATATCTAGAACGTGATCCAAGAACTTGAGAAAAGATTTGAGCATCGTTAACAGATGAATCATCAGATGGATCTGCAACAGTGTCTTTAAGAGATATCATCTTGTCCTGGAAAAAGAAAAACATTAAAATTATTATATGTAACAAAAATATATTTAGACAATGAAATTAAATAAACCTAAACTTACATAATTTGCCTCTGCCTCAAGATTGCTCCAAACACCATCCCGATTTTTATGTGCTTTAGCATACAATTGGGTCAAATCATAATCAGTAGGATTTTCTTCTTGCTGCAAAATGAAAATTAATATCATAATTTATACGAAAAAAGTGTATATATATTAAGATTTAATGGAGACAATAAAAACTAACCATTTTTTTTTATTTATTGATGAAAAGATCGAGAACCCGCGTGATGGTGTATCGTTGAATTTGATGTATTTGCTTTGTTCACTGTACCCCGTTTTTAAAAAAAGTATTATAATTTTTATTTAATACATATATTATATATTATTAAAAAAAAGATAGTAGCGAAATTCTCCGATAAGCAGGATCTTCAAACAGATCACAAACTTTCTCCCATTCGTTTGGTGGCATTGCTTGCAATAGATTTTGACGCACCTCTATCGTAGTACTGAACTTCTGATAGTGTTCATGGCATCGACCTTTGTACCTCTAGAATGCATTCGACATTAGTTCTTCAATCGTTAATCGATCCTCCCGCCGACCAAAATTTAGTTCAAACTCGTCCTTCAAAGAATTATAAACAATTAGTATAATTTCAAACATTCGCATTTAAATAAAAATGTTATACAAAGTAACTTATTACCAGACAATGTACCAACATAAGTGCGAATCTGTGCGAGTAGCCATCGATGCATACGTGCGAGTAAGTGTACCAACATAAGAAGCAAGCCAAGCTGCCGAATCCCCAGAGCCATCGGTGTGATCAACAAATATATCAACTTTAATTTTACCCACTTTCCTTACTTTTTCTATACAGACACCCCTCGTAATGCCTCTAACTCTGCGCTGGTTTACAACAGCTATATATACAAAAATTAAAGCATATATTTTAATTAAATTAATTTTATTTGAAATATATATAGTGAAAAAATACCTTGTTCTGGTTCTCATGACGGTGACCCACCATTGTTGGCAGGTGAAGCGCTAAGTGGTGGGGATGGCTTACGTATTCTTTTGCGTTTAGGAGGCATATCTGTTTGAAATTATAATAAATCATTATTCGAACAAAATACATGAAATATTTTATAAGAATTTTACCTACACAAATATCTGTTTGAAAATCATTCGGTATCAGTATTGCTGGACCAATCGCTCTCATCCTCAGTAGATAATTCAGTTGATTCATGTTCTTCCGACATGTCACCTTCAATTACTTCGGGTTGAACATCTTCTGTGCGCAATGGGACCATGTCATAATGGCTTAGATCAACAAATAGATTGATGCCTGATTCATTTTCTTGATATGCTTCTTCATGGTCTGGACTATCAATTTCTTCATGTGGTTTGTCTACCTCTGGAATATAATCATATACATTTCTTGGCGCAAATTTCTCGACTATTCTCCATGGATTTCCGAACTCCGGATCATCTAAATAAAAAACTTGATTTGCTTGGCATGCGAGAACAAATGAGTCGTCCTCATACCATTTGTGAGATGTATTGACACTTACAAAATATTCATCCTTATGCACTCCCAACCTAGGCTTTGAGACATCCCACCAATTACATTTAAATAACTAGACCATATATCCCCCCACATACTTTAATGTTATGATATCTTCCACAATTCCGTAAAAATCAATATTATCATCTCCATGGCTTCCTTCGACAACAACTCCACAATTTTGAATTTTCCTATATCGTTCTCTGTCTGCTGTGTGAAATCTATATCCACGCACCAAACATCCTGAATATTGGATAGCCCGCTTAGACGGACCACATGCCAAAGCATATACTTCTGGTGAGATTTTACCTGAATGTTCATTATATTTCGATGCAACCTACATAAATAAATTTTATTCTACTTATATCAATATCATATATAAATATGATGACACCTACAAATTAAATAAAGTTTAAAATACTTTCAAGCATAATTTTTTCTCGAATAATACCGTATGTTCAAACCATGAGGCAAATTCTTCTTCGTGCGTCTTTTCTACGTCAGTCACACCAATCGTGCGAAGTAATTGTACATGTTTACTGCAAATGTTAATATGAGTTATTAATTTGTATCAATATATCCTATATTATTAGAAATGCAATTAATACTATTGCCAAATTAGATGATCATCACGAACCCCAAATACTGTTCAATCTCTTCACAATTATTTAAGACATACTATCGAGCTCTTTCAAATTCTCGCCCACATAGGTCATAGCCCCCTTGTGCACCTATAGGACGTACTTTCTGGGAAAACACGGTAAATGCTGACGAAACTCCCATTTGTCCACCTTCATAATTTCGATCCGGTCTCGTAAATCTAGTATCAATCCCATGAAAATACATTGAACAAAATATATGCCACTCATTATGAATATATGACTCTACGATCGATCCTTCCGGACGAGCCTTATTCTCCACAGATCGCTTAAGTTTTCCCAAAAACCGTTCAATAGGATACATCCATCTATACTGAACGGAGCCAGCAACTAAAGCCTCATGAGGGAGATGCACGGCCAAATGAACCATTACATCAAAGAATGAAGGCGGGTACAAACTCTCCAATTTACACAATATCTATGCAATGTCAGCTTCCATTTTTAATAAGGCATCAATTTTCAACGTTCTACTGCAAATATTTCTGAAAAATCACCCTAATTCTGTGATAGTTGTATGAACATTTAGAGTAAGCTTTCCACGCACACCAACTGGCAACAATCGCTGTAAAAATATATGGCAGTAGTGACTTTTTAGACCAGTTATCTTCCAATCATGAGGTCGGACACATCTTGACATGTTCAAAGCATAACCATCGGGTAATTTGATTGTCATGAACCAATCACAGAATTTCTTTCTCCCATCAATTGAAAGTGTATACCATCCAAGGGGCATATAAGCTTATGACCCATTATCTTGCAAATGCAACTCTAATCTGATTCCCAACTCTTTCAAATCTTTACGAGAGTTGACTGTATCTTTTATTTTTCCTTGTATTGACATCAGGGTACCCAAAATATTCTCACATATATTTTTTTCAATGTGCATTATGTCTAGATTGTGACGCAGTGTTAAGGTAGACCAGTATGGCAACTCAAAAAAAATATTTTTTTTGGTCCAATTCAATTCCACTGCTTGTCTTTTTTTCTTTCGGCATCTTGCATTCTTTCCAAATCTGTTTTCTGGGACATCTGCCACTTGAGTGAGAATATCACTGCCAGAATACTCTGGCGGTGATGACCTACGATCAACCGTTCCATCAAACATTGCCCTATTGTTTCGCCATCTATGATCATGAGATAGATATCGACGGTGTCCCATGAAACATAATTTTCGGCCATTCGTTAACCACTAAGACTGTGTATCTTTGTTACAAATAGAACAAACCATTTTTCCCTTTGTGCTCCACCCAGACAAGTTCCCGTATGCCGGAAAATCATTTATTGTCCAAAGTACTGCAGCATGCATTTTGAATTCACGCGAAGCGGCCACATCATATGCATTGACACCCTGTTCCCACAACTCTTTCAACTCTTCCATCATTGGCTGCAAATATACATCTATTTCATTTCCTGGTGACCTTGGCCCTGAAATCAATAGAGTCATCATAAAATAAGGATCCTTCATACACTTCCATGGTGACAAATTATAAGGCATTACTATGACAGGCCAAATGCTATAAGAAGTGCTCATGTTGCCAAATGGATTAAAGCCATCAGTTGCCAAACCAAGACGTACATTGCGAGGTTCTTCAACAAACCATGGTTACTCGTCATCAAATTTCTTCCATTGTAAGGAATCTGCAGAATGAGTGAGAAATTGATCATTTCGAACTCTTTCTGTGTGATGCCAAGTCATATCTTTCGTAGTCATCCGGGAAGTAAATAATCTTTGAAGTCGAGGAATAAGCGGAAAATGTCTTAGCACTTTCTGGGGTACATTACGCTTATCTGATGTCTATCTTGACTCAAGACACACCGGACATCATTCACATTCTGCATATTGCTTCCAGAAGAGAACACAATCATTCTTACATGCATGGATGATATTATAATCAAATCCTAACCCTCGCTTCAATTTCTTCTCTTCATAAAAATTTCGAGGTACTACGTTATCCTCTAGCAGAGCCTCTTTAAATAATTCAAGTAGCATATCGATAGCCTTTGCAGAAATACGACAAATAGACTTTATATGGAGCAACCTGACAGTGAATGACAACTTGCTATGACGGGTGCACCCTTCGTACAATTCTCGTTGTGCATCCTCCCACAATGATCCAAAGTCTTCATTTCCCTCAAATAACTGGGTAGATGTTCCTTCTCCAACCCTAGCACCAAATATGTCTGCGCCAAGATCTCCTAACATTTCAGTCATATCTTCTCCATTATCATAACTATCATCAGAAATATCAACATTTATGTCCTCCGTGTCGATTTCGTTACATTCATCCATTTGGTTGAGATGACTGCCAAATCTAACTCCTTGGGGAAATGGTTCTCCATGTAAAACCCAATGTGAATATTTAGAATCAATTCCATTTACGAATAAATGATCCTCCGCAGCCGTCATATTATATGAACTAAGGTTTTTGCACTTCTTGCATGGGCATCTTATAAATCGTCGACTATCAACACTCTCACAAGCAAATTCTAAGAAAGACTTCACCCCTTGTGCATATTGCTTATAGTTTCGACCAAGTCTATCTCCCAACAACATCCAACTCTTATCCATCTATAAAAGAAAACCCAAATCATGGGATAAACACTATTATTCAACTATTACAATACATGTGTTTAGTTATCCTGTACTTTTAAGGTAGTTGGTCTTATCCCATTTGAAAGACTATCATCTATATCGCATATATACTCAGTCTAAAACTCGTATGTTAGTAAAAATTTCGGCAGCATTTCCTTACAATTCTCCAAGTATGCTAGTCACGATAAGTCGTCGACCCTATTCAAGAGCTGAAAAAATGCTAAACCAAAATTTAAATTGACTAACACAGGAGTTTTAACTAAGTATATATACCATATAGATGATAGAATCCCAAACTGTCCACTTTGGACAATTTAAGAGTTATATCCAAATATTCTTTAAGAGAATATTTGGCCACAACTCTTGAACGGGTCTAAGGTTTAACTGCATGTAAAATAACTACAAAATCCAAACACTCAGTAGTAAACATAACAAGCATACATCACAAATACATGGGAAGATTACATTACAAGTATACATGATGGGTCATTAAAGATTTTGAAATATTTAATACTTGAGTACTTATTTATGTTCAAATATTTAATTATAATTTTTTAATTAAATATCTTATTATTATATTTGGAGTATTAAGCTATTTAATTAGTGTACTTAGATATAATTAATTATACATTATGTATTAATCATCTTAATACTTGAGTACTTAAATATCTTCACATATTTAATTATAATTTTTTAATTAAATATCTTATTATTATATTTGGAGTATTAACTACTATTTAATTATCACTGCAAATAATAAGTATTTAATTGATACTATTCGAACAAACACTCTATAAGTTCGAATGGAACGCTGGTCGAGTTATATTCTGTTCGAACAAATAAAAATACATTCGAACGGTATTCAGAGCATTCGAATTAAACCAACCCAGAAACCAGTCACGAAACAGAGCACAAAACTGAACCACAAAACACAATTTTCACATTCATGATGCCCTATTTCAATACAACACATTGAAAACTATATGAATATCCCTAAATACGATTATTAAACAACTTAGAAAACTAATAAAACTTACCTCTTGTACTAGCAATTCAAATTTCAGTCAATCCACAATACCTATATATACATAAAACACATTAAACTGTTGTTTTATCCCAATAAATAAATGCAACAAATATTAAGATATTTGTAAACGAAAATTGGAATGAAAAATACAAAAAAAAAAACAACTTACCTCTTGTCCTTCTCTTTTCTCTCTCAAGAATCTCTTCTCTCTCAATGCTTTCAAGCTCTCTCTCTCCACAACACTCTCTCACAGCCTCTGCCACGCTCTCTCTCCTTTTCTCAATCTTCAATCCGAGTGAAAATGAACTGAAAGGATCAGATTAATAATATGTGCATTTTCGTTCGAACTAAATTTTTATAAGTTCGAATGCGAAAATCAAAAACAGCTAATTTTCCCACAATTTTTTCCCGTACGAATTAATATTTTTCCAGTTCGAACAAAAAAAAAAAGGAATATTCTCCAACATATACCCATAATTTGGCGCGAATTTTCCCTCCAAATAAAAAAAATTCGTTCGAATATGAATTATCTCTATTCGAACTTACATTATATTAGTTCGAACAGATAATTAGAGAAATATATAACTATACACGCAATACACCCAATATTATTATGTGTATATGTAAAAATTATATACACTATATAATACTAAGTGTCACTAATATCATAATACTAAGTTTCTTATCAATCTATAATATTAAGTATTTAAAATAGTATAATATTTTATTTACAATCACTAATAGTGTTATACTTATAGTTAGTATCACTATAAGTATAATACTAAGTATCACTATAAGTATAATACTAAGTATCACTAATAGTATAATACTAAGTGATATTATATAGATAGCATCAAAATATGAAAACTAATAATATTATAATACTTTATAATATAGTCCAAGTACTTGGTTTATTATTAATATACAAACTAAATATATTAGAAATATGTTTTTTATACTTATAATGAATGCAATGTTTTACTATATACTTACTATATTTACTTTATAATGCAATGCTTTACACAATACTATTTTATACTCATCTAATGCATAATATATATACTATTACATATATATATATACTAGTTACTTACAATATATATAAGTAACTAGTATAAAACTCTATACTATCTATATATAGTTATCTAATACATATTATATATACTAGTGAGAAATTTTTTATTAGTACTAATACTAGTATTATATACTAGTATTACTAATATAAAACGTATTGTTTTACCTCTTGTACTTATATATATTTTTATGAAGTATTATATAATTCATTCGAATTTATACCCTTTTAATTCGAACTTATACCCTTTTAGTTCAAATTGATTATACTTCCGTTCGAACGAAATTATGTTATTTAAGCTGCGAACCAGTTTCTTCTCCATTCATTTCGTGCCTCCTCTCATTCGAACTTACTCTTCGATTCCTCCGCCGTTAGCAGCCACAACGCCGCGACCAACTCCGACCAACTCCTCAAATCTCCTAGAACAAGAGGTATGGGTTAAATGAGTTTTATTTTTATTAGTTTTTTGGTTAGTTTTGGGGGGTCGGATTTTGAATCAATCCGACCCCATTTTGTTGTTTTGGGGCAAAATGACACAACGTTAATCGGTAGAAATGATGGGGATTTACTCCTAAATCATTTCTACCGATTAAAATATTGGATTCCTTGTGAAAAAAGAATGTGTTGGTTCGGGACTGAGTCGACTCAGCTATGTCTGTTTGGCTCAGGTCAGTTCGAATGAATATAAATTCCATTCGAATGAAAGTCAAATCCATTCGAATTAAATTTAGGTTCATTCGAATGGAATATAATTTTATTCGAATGGAGTTTAGGCTCATTCGAATGGAGTTATCTGAGGTCATTCGAATTAATTTTATGTTCATTCGAATGAATTGAAATTTCATTCGAATGAATATAATTTAATTCGAATGGAATTAAAGGCCATTCGAATAAGCAGTTGTCAAACATGACAACACAACATCATCATTCCTCTAATTTACTTTAATTAGATCACATATATATTTTATACATCAACAGTATACTAATGGCAAGCAGCAGCGGAAGAAAACGTTCCAGACCCCAGACAGTCGAAAGTACCTCTGCAGCTCCTTCTCAGCCGGCCGTGAGGCCTATACTAGTTGAGCGGGAGATCATTCTAGGTGACTTCTGTGACCTCACTTGGAAGGGGCGGAGCATACATGACATCATCACCGATTGTGGATAGACCCCGATCTGTCAACAGAGGGGCACAGCATATCTTGAGATGGTCGGTGAGTTTTACTGTGCTATGGGTGAGCAGTTTGGTGATGCTCTATGCTATAACTTAGTAGTCCGGGGAGTGAGTATTATATTCTCTCCCCGCGTTATTGCTGAGTTTCTAGATTTGCGGCGAGAGCCCAGTGCCTATCCTGCAGCAGCAGCAGCGAGAGCAGTAACTGCACTATCTGGAGAGGACACAACAGTCGCATTCTCATCACCAGCGCTGGATGTACAGACCGCGGAGCTGGATGCTAGCTCGGATGATAGTGAGAGCGGTGATGAGGTACCTAATGATGGTCTCACAGACGATCAGGTTCGTGACCTAGTGCGAGATCCTGAGGCTCCTCCATATGATGACAGTAAAGTAATCCGACAGGCAGACTCTATAGCATTTTTTAGAATGCTTAATTTGATTTGCGGGTATAACATTGATTCGAAAAAACACAAGACTAATTTCGGGATCGAGCGGGCCAGATTTTTGTTACGGTTAGCACAGGGGGAGCCGATTGATCTGGCATTATATTTCTTCCTCTGCATTCGCACAAAGTCACGCTATTCGGGTGGAGGTAGTCTACCATTTGCGCTTTTGATATCTAACCTCTTACTCCATTCAAGGGTTACAGTGACTTTGACTGAGCGGAGGTCGCCACAGATGGGGCCCGTTAACAAGATCGCATTCAGTAAGAGCAAGGGTTACTTGCCGAAGACTCGTGCAGTCCTACAGGATCAGCCTCCGCCTACTGATCCAGTTTCTACTGCTGCTGCCCCTATTGAGAGACACCCTGCTGGGGCTACTCCAGATGAGGTACGAGCTATATTAGCGGAGCACCGCAACATTTTATTGAGAGACTTTATTCAGCCCATGATGGAGAAGCTTAAGGACCTGGAAGGACGCTTGCAAACTTTACAGGAGGATTTTGATTTATCTAATAAATAAATATTGTTAGTAATTTTTTTACTTTTTTTATGTTGTATAGAACGTCTAATTCATTTTGGAATGTAATTAATGCAGCATAGTTTTTATTTTTAGTGTTTGCTAGCCTCTTTATTGTTAATTATATTTTCTTCTCATTATACTTAGTGTTCACGATAATTGAAAAAATGACACTATCTTTAAATTAATATTTAGTTAACTAAAATATTTTTAAATTAATTACATAAAATTAATTTATGAATTTTTAAATATTTTAATTCATTGTAAATCATAATATATAATATATAGAACTTTTTATTTACTTTAGAAATGATAAAAAATTAATAGAAAAAATATGTATTCTTACAATTTTAACAATATATCTTTTCAATTAAATAATACCGTTCGAACACGTTAATACTCATTCAAACAAATAATATTGCATTCGAATTAATTAATTTTCTGTTCGAATTAAATTTCATTAGTTCGAACGGTATAGATTTTTTGAGACGACTTAATTCGTCTCAAAATCTCTAGTTCGAACTACTATGTTTTAGTTCAAACAAATTTATAAGATTTTCCATATTTTAAGACGAAATTAAAAATTTTATCTTAGAAAAGTACTTTTAAGAATGAAATTAATTTCGTCCTTAAGAAATTTTATCCCTAAAAATTAAATTTCTTGCAGTGAAATTATCTCATTGTCCTGATCGAATAGTTTTCGTACCTTATGTGGACTCGTGTCTTGCCATGTCGGTGGCCAGTTATCTCTAATAACAGTGGTTAATTAAATTTAAACTTTAGGTACAGAGGGTGGTTTCATAATCTGAGAGTTCAAGCAAAATGTGGTTCACTTTAATTAAGCTCATTGTCTTCATCCAAGAGTACTTGTACCTTCCGTGGACTAGACTCCTGCCTGCCAAGCTAAAAAAGAAAAAGAAAAAGAAAAAGAAATCAACATATGAAATATTTCCAATCATATTTTATGTATCTATTTCACCTACTTTAAGCTTGAAAATTTAGTTAATAACTCTCTAGAAATTTAAACTGAAAGTATTATGATCACCAGTGCACCAGCCCCATGCTCCAAGTGGGATCTATGGGTAATCAACTCTAAGTAATAATATATAAATGACTCGACCAAAAAATAGAAATATATCTTTTGGCCAAGCATGCATGCATGGTGAACCTATGTGACCTTCCATATCTCGTGTTTAGCTAAAAAAAGATGAAAAATGATAGCATTATCACTATTCTACCACAACTTTACTATTTTTTTTAATTTTTAAATTTTTTTTAAAATTTTTTTTACTTAATAATTAAGAAACTTACTATTAATAAAATTGTATATTTTTAAAATTTTTTCTTAATGATTAAATATATTAAAAAAATATTTAAAAGAAAATAAAAATAAATAAATACATTATAAGTGGTAAAATGGTAATAGAATAGTGATAATTTCTATCGTAACCCAAAAAATATCTAGGCGTAGGTGAAACCAGATCAGTCACAACAGTCAAGATAAGGATATTTTTAGCCATTAATTTGGATTTATTCTTCCTTGGAGTTTGGTTCTACATCCATACAACTTGAGGTTGCTGCGAAATTGCCATTCTCCATGCGAGTGGGGACTAGGGACGTTGAGCGCAATTGGTAAAATTATTCGTTCTTGTCTCCCGTTGTCAAATTATTCACTAATGGCAATGATATTTATTTATATATATATAATATTATTTATGTAATTGTAAAAGTTTTAAAAGGTTATTTTTATACTTTTATAAGAAATGACATTCTAAGATTGTCCAACGTATATATGAAATATGTCCAATCCTAATAAATATTAGTTATACAATATTAATTATTATATTTGTCTCAACAATTTTTTCAAAAATCATATAATATTGCTCAATAAATATATGTTATACAATATTTAATATTTATTATATTTCTCTTCTTGAAAATTTAATTAATAACCCTAAAAGTTTAAAACTGCATTTGGATACTGAAAGTTTATTTTATGATGTTTATTTATTATATTTAATAAAACTCTAAAAGTTTATTATATTGCTCAACAATGAAAGATTTATCACCAGAACTAGTACTGCACGCAGCACCGCCCCTGCTCCAAGTGTGGCGTATGGGTAAGCAACTCCAAGCTATAATAATAAATGACTCGACCAAAACATAGAAATATCACTCTTTCGGCGAAGCATGCAGGCATGGTGTAGTTGTACCCATGTGACCTTCCATATGATCGCAGCTAAAAAAAGATTTCGGGGTAGGTGAAACCAGACCAGGCACAACATGAGTCAAGATGAGGATATTTTTTTGCAATTAATTTGGATTTATATATTCTTCCTTGGAGTTTGGTTCCAGAGGACGGCCACATCCATCCAACTTGGGGTTGCTGCGAAATTCCCATTCTCGATGTGAGTGGGGGACGTTGAGCGCAATTGTTAAAATTATTTGTTCTTGTCTCACGTCGTCATGTTGATCTGTAATATAATATAATCGCACCAAATAATAAAGGTGTGAGGGACAGCAATTTTTCTTTCGGCTTAAAGTGGATGCCTTTTTTAGTATGGCATAACTGGTTATACGGCCTGTTTGGACTGAGGAAATTTTTCATCTTATTATTATAATTTTTTTATATTTTTATATAAAATATTATATGTAATTTAAATTTTTTAAATTTTAAAAAAATAATAATATTAAAAATAATATTATAATAATATTTTATTTAACTTTCAACTTTCAGATAAAACTATTTCATTTTATCTCATCTCACTATCTAAACAAGTTTAATAAATTCAGCATTTTATCTCGTCTCATTCAACTTGAAGTTGCTGCGAAATTGCCATTCTCATTGTGAGTGGGGACATTGCAATTGTTAAATTTATTTGTTCTTGTCTCACGTTGTAATGTTGATCATCATCTATAATATAATATAATCGCGCCAATTAATCAAGGTGTGAGGGACAGCAATTTTTCTTTTTGTCTTAAAGTGGATGTCATTTATAGTATGGCATCGTCGGTTAATTCCAAAATGAATCCCTTGATTTACGAAAATTTGCAAAAAGCTTATTAGGTTTTTGAAAAATGACTTTCTAAGATTGGTGTGAATATCAATCATTCCCTTTTGTGTAATTACAAATACATCAAACTTAAATTATTTATTAAAAATAATTTTTGTAACTACAAATTTAAAAAGAAAAGCTATTTTCGTCCGCTTATTGAAAAAAAAGAAATTTCAAGAGAAGTGGGAATGTGGAATTGGATTCTCACCTTTTCAGAAGGCTGTCCACATTTCAAGAAATTTTAATTTTAATTTAATATATTTTATCTCTCATTTTAGTTTTTTTATTTTTATTTTTTACCATCATTCCAAAATCCTAAATGTCCTTCTCTGGCACAAACGGCGTGAGGGCAATAAAAAATTCGAAATAAAAAATTTAAAAGTTGAGAAGAATTTCAGTTTAACGTGCATATAAGAAATAGAAAATTACTTTTCAACAAAAAACATTAAAGTTAGAAGTACTTTAAAAAAAATAGTTCTTATTTTATTATACTATATACATTACGCAATGATCCTTATCATTTTAATATAATGACAACTTTACTAATCTATATTTTTTGTTATTTCCGTATAATCTACTCAAGTATTTATCTATCAATATTTTTTATTCTTCACCTATCATATATGCATCGTTGAAGAGATTTTTTTTAATTATAATTATTGAAAATTTATTAGACTATTTTTGTTATTATTTTATTATAATATTTTATTTTTATCAAGTATATGTCTTTTTATATCATTTTTATGTCAAAAAGTACTTTTTAAATTTATTTCTAAATAAATTTAAAATATTTGAAAGTGTTTTAGACATATTAATTCTAAACAATAAATAAATTTTTAATAATAAAATTTATTACATTAATCTCTAAGTTATAATCTTTAAATTAAAAATAATATTTTTTTCCGCAATTCCAATCGTGCACTTAATAATCTAAGAGTACTTTTAAGTAAATGCGGTGCACGTTGATCTGCTCATTGACTTGGTCCAAGAGTACGTGTACCTTCCGTGGACTAGACTCTTGCCTGCCAAGCTCTAACCAAAAATCAAAAAATAAAAATCAAAGTATATATACAATATTTATTATATTTGTCTCAACAATTTTTTCAAAAATCATTTAATATTGCCCACTAAATATATGTTTTACAATATTTAATATTTATTATATTTCTCTTCTTGAAAATTTAGTTAATAACTCTAGAAGTTTAGACTGAAAGTATTATCAGCAGGACTAGTACCGCACGCAGCACCACCCCTGCTCCAAGTGGGTGTATGGGTAACCAACTCCAAGTTATAATAATAAATGATTCGACCAAAACATAGAAAGATAATATATATGTAGTTATCATCCCAAAACTCTTTTGGCCAAGCATGCATGCTTGGTGTACCCATGTGGCCTTCCATTTGATCTCGAGTTTAGCTAAAAAAAGATTTAGGGGTACGTGAAACCTGATCAGGCACAACATGAGTCAAGATAAGAATATTTTTTGCAATTAATTTGGATTTTTATATTCTTCCTTGGAGTTTGGTTCCAAAGGACGGCCACATCCATCCAAGTTGAGGTTGCTGCGAAATTCCCATTCTCCATGTGAGTGGAGGACGTTGAGCGCAATTGTTAAAATTATTTCTTCTTGTCTAACGTTGTCATGTTGATCTTTAATATAATATAATCGCACCAAATAATAAAGGTGTGAGGGACGGTGCGCAATTTTTCTTTTGGCTTAAAGTGGATGCCATTCTTTTTTACTGGGGCATTGCTGGTTATACGGACCTGTTTGGATAGAGGAAGATTTTCATTTTATCTCATTATTATAATTTTTTAAAATTTTTATATAAAATATAATATATAATTTAATTTTTTTAAATTTTTAAATAATAATAATAATATTAAAAAATAATATTTTAATAATATTTTATTCGACTTTTAATTTTTCTCTAAGACTATATCTAGGGTAACTCTTATAAAATCTCTATGTTTGGAAAATTCCTAGGAATCCCGCAGAAAGTATTCTTCCTTTACCAAATACGTACCCCTATATTTTTGGGTTAATCCCAAAATTAATCCCTTGATTTTCCAGAATTTGCAAGAAGCTTATTAGGTCTTTTATTTTCACAATTAACTACTTGAATTTACATTTTTTTACAATTAACTCTCTTCATCCATCTTCTATCAAACTCACTAATGGCAATGATATTTATTTATATATAGATATATATAAACAATATTATTTATGTAATTGTAAAAGTTTTAAAAGGTTATTTTTATACTTTTATAAACAAATGACATTCTAAGAGAGGTGCGAATGTCGATTCCCTTCTCGATATTTACGTAATTACAAATACATCAAACTTAAATTATTGATGAAAAATATTAAAAAAAAAAAAAGAAGTAAAGAAAAACGAAGAAGCTATTTTCGTCCGCTTATTAAAAAAGAAATTTGAAGAGAACTGGGAATGTGGAATTGGATTCAAACCTTTTTAGAAGGCTGTCCACATTTCCTTCAAAAATGGGTTAGAATTGGTATCTAAATTCAACGAGCGTATGGATTTCCTCGTTTATTTTCATAATTATGTTAATTTAATCTTATTTAATTCTAATTATTATAATATTTCTAAATTTTTATACAAAATAAAATAAAAATTCAATTTTTTCAAATCTCAAAATAAAAATAACATTAAAAAATATATAATTAATAATATTTTATTCAACTTTCTACTTTTATCTCAAATCATTTCATTTCATCTCAAACAATATAATTTTATAAGCTTGATTTCTAAAATTCTAAAAATTACCACATCCAAAGGGACAATTTTAGTTAAAATATTCTATCACTTTTTAGTATTTTTTTTTTTTTTATCATCACTCAACATCCTAAATGTTCTTCTGACACCTACCGCGTGAGAGCATGTTCTCTCTTTTTTGGGTTTGGGGACAGATTCGGTCAAATTCGAAATAAAAAATTTAAAGTCGAGAATAATTTCAGTTTAACGTGCATATAGATTGTGAGTAATATATATATATATATATAGATTATGAGTAATTTATTGATCAGACTTAACACAGATGTTGGGAGGCATGTTATTTATTTCTTTTTTGTATTGAGTTGGGATTGGCTTTGGAAAGTTTTTTAGTACAGCATTAAAATGCATCACTGGCCTCCATATATGCAGAATTATAGATGAAAGAAAAATTCTATTTATTATCAATTCTATTACCATTCTCTCGTGATCTCATAATATGGTATCAAATTATTGGTCCACAAATTAAATATAATAAATATTTTATAATTATTTAATACCACATAATAGAATAACGAGGATAACTATAAAAATGATGGTGGACAGCATTGTTCTTGATGAAATTGCCTTGTTTTGCCAAACTTGGAAGCATGGCTACTATATAGATTAATTTGTATAAAAAAAGAACAAAATTAACTTAACTGATAGCTCTTATCAATATTGTAAGGCTTAAAGTTGGAGAGAAATATATGAAATTGTCATATAACATGTTATTGAGCGTTGGATGTTGTTTGAAAATAATATTATAGTGTCTTATTTCATATGTTTATTTCCCTCACTCTAGACCATACAACATTAATTTATTTTGTATTAATTGAATGTTGTTTGAAAAATTCACTCTAACAACAATAAATACTATAGGGTCCACTTAATGTGTTTATTTTTCTCACTCTAGACCTTATGCAAGCATGGGATCTGGGTTTGATGATGTCAAGTTGACATATTCCACATTGATAGTGGTGAAATATCTTGTGAAGGAAAATTAGGGCATATATGAGAAGAAAGAATGAAGATTTCTACATTGGGGTAATAATGTGCATGCGTCAGTATTTTGGCCATAGTTTTAGTTTTTTTTTTTTTTTGAGAAGAAGAAACTATATTCATTAATCATTGGTGAATACAATTGATGTCACTTTCTACAGTTTTCTTAATGCAGTCAGGTATACTATCGATCCATACCAAACCAGTCTGTAAAGAAAGACTTTCCTTAGCTAATAAATGGGCCACTTCATTGTTTGACCTGTGTGTATACTGAACTAACCAATTAGACCTTTGTTTTAGCAAAATTTTCATATCCTCAATTAAGCTGCCATGAAAGGAGAGGTCCTCTGTAGTCGAGTTAACTGCTTTAACAACAACTAAAGCATCCCCTTCAAATTGCACCTTTTCCAACCTTAGTTCTCTGCAGATTTCCATGGCCCTCCACAGTGCATGAGCTTCTGCTATCACTGGCTGATCAATGTGCTGCTTCTGTTCTTCCACTGCCACTAGAAAATCCCCATCTTCATCTCTCATCACAACCCCTATCCCCACCTTCTTTTCCGAAATTCTAACTGCTGCATCCCAGTTAACTTTCACATAACCCGAACTTGGTTTTTCCCACCCTTTATCTCTTCTGCACTCACTCCCAATACTACTGCTCTGGACTGTGACCATCTGTTGTGCCTGCTGAAATTCGAGTATGTCATTCTTTGCTGTTCTTAAAACTTGGCTTGGGGTTTTGAATTTCCCTTCAAAGAAGCTTTCATTCCTCCTCAACCATAACCCTCTCATAATAGCAATAGTCACTTCTAACTCAGATTCATTCAGTAAAACCCTTAGTTTGTCCCATAACGCCAGAAGCTCTACTTCATTGGTCTTCATTTTCTGCACCTTCTTCATCGATTCTGACCATACATCACAGGCTGCTGGGCAATGCCATACAACGTGCATCATGGTTTCCTCTTCCCTATTACAGATGTGGCACAGTGGATTGTTAATGATCTTTCTCACAAAAAGATTCCTTTTAGTAGCCAAACATTCATTAGCAGCTTTCCAGAAGAAAATTTTTAACTTTCCTGGAACATTCAGCCTCCACATGCTATCCCACACCCTTTTCCTCTCTACTTGCCTTGAGAAACCACCCTGTGCAGCTTGCCTCCTTTCAATCTCCAGGTGATAAGCACTTTTTACAGAAAACAGACCCTTGGAAGTGGGCCCCCAAATCATCCTGTCCTCCACCCCTAGTTTACTTAGAGGCATTTTACAGATATGATCTGCTTCCACCTCATTGAAGATACTCCTGACCAGAGGTACATTCCAAGTGCCTGGCTCAATCATCAGTTCACTCACATAGGCTTCCTTGTCTAGAATTGAAACAGGTGACTGCACCATGCCAGATGATGGCAAGGCAAGCTACTTCTGCCCCCAAATTTTAATTTTTTCCCCATTCCCTACCCTCCATCTCAGTCCCTCTTTCAGCAATCTCAATGCATTCCACATACTCCTCCATATGTAGGATGGTCTATCTCCCAACTTTGTTGTCAATAGAGTTCTTTTCTTGAAATATTTCTCTTGCATGATCTTTGCAGCCATACTATTATTATTATGAATTAACCTCCAGCTCTGCTTCGCCAGTAGAGCCAAATTGAAGCTCTCTAAATTCCTATAGCCCAGTCCCCCATCCCCCTTCTGTTTCCCCATTTTTTCCCAACTACTCCATTGCATCCCTTTTCCTGTTTGGTGATTACCCCACCAGAACTTGCCCAACATAACATTGAGCTCCTTACACAGTTGTTTTGGGAGTTGAAAAACACTCATTGTGTACGTGGGCACTGCCTGGAGAACAGCTTTGATCAACACCTCTTTCCCTGTTGCAGACAAGAAAGAGTTCTTCCAGTTATTAATCTTTCTCCACACTCTTTCTTTAATACATCTGAAAGCATTATACTTTGAACTTCCTACTACTGGTGGTAACCCCAAATAAGATTCATATGATCCTCTCATAACAGCACCCCCACTTTGCATGATTTTCCTCTTCTCTTCTTCCTTGGAATTGGAGCTGAATAGAACTGTAGTTTTTTCTTTGTTCAAGAATTGACCTGAAGCTTTTTCATACTGCCCTAGTAAATCTTTGATCTTCTCCCATTCCTCAAGTCTTGCTCTTCCAAACAGGATACAGTCATCAGCAAAGAGGAGGTGATTAATTCTAGTTCCTCCCCTTGAGACAGTTACTCCCCTTGTCTCTCCTTTCAGATCTGAGTTGTTTAGCAGTGAACTAAGGCCCTCAGCACACAAAATAAACAAATAAGGTGAGAGGGGATCACCTTGCCTCAACCCTCTTGATGGCTTAATCTTCTCTCCTGGTTTGCCATTTACAAGAACTGAATATGACACTGTAGAGATACACCTCATGACCAGCCCAACCCACCTAGTGCAGAATCCCATTTTTTCCATAACAGCTTTCAGAAAATGCCACTCAATCCTGTCATAAGCTTTTGACATATCAAGCTTAATGGCCATATACCCTTCTCTTCCCTTCTTCCTCACTTTCATGGTGTGCAAAACCTCAAAAGCTACGAGTATATTATCAGAGATTAATCTCCCAGGTATGAATGCACTCTGGTTAAGGGAAATGATGGTGTCTAGGACCTTTTTCAATCTGTTAGCCATTGTTTTTGCCATAATTTTATAAGCCACATTACATAGGCTTATTGGTCTGAAATCACTAGCCAACTTAGGTTCTTTTTTCTTGGGAATAAGAGTAATGAAAGTGTGATTTACAAGAGGGGATAGAGAGTTACCATTCAACCATTCCAGCACTGAAGAACAGACTTCATCTCCTATAAGATGCCAGTATTTCTGATAAAAACAAGCCCCAAAGCCATCGGGTCCAGGTGACTTGTATGGTGCCATGTGTCTGACAGCTACCTCAACTTCTTCTCGGGTGAATGCTTTTGACAACTGTTCATTCATTCTACTGGTAACTGAAGGTTCCATATTTTTTAAGCAACCCTCAACCTCACCAAATCCAGGATTTGATGAAGAAAATAGTCTCTCAAAATAGGCTTTGAAGAACCCTGCCAGCTCTTCTGGTTTTTTATAAGAATTGTGCTCTTCATCAAAAATTGCTTGAATCCTATTCACCTTCCTTCTTTGATTGGCACAACAGTGGAAAAACTTTGTGTTCTTGTCCCCATGTTGATACCAGTTCACCTTGGCTCTCTGCCTCCACCTCAAGTCCTCCTTGGTCAACAATATCCCCATCTCCCTTTGAAGGTTTTTGATAGCTGCAGAGTTATGACTTCCTTCCTTTTTTTGTAACTCTCTCAATTGTTCAGTTTTCTCTGTTAGGAGTTTTTTCTGATCATAAGCCATTTGTGTGCTCCACCTCCTAAGAGCACCTTCTGTCTTTGACAACTTATAAGAGAGTTCCATTGTAGAGATCCCTGCCTCAGGAGACTCATTCCAAGCTGTTTTAATGATGTCTTCACAATTACCATCTATAGCCCAACTTGCCTCAAATCTAAACAGCCTCTTCTTCCTACCCCCCAAATCTCCTTCCGGACTCTTATTCAGTAGAATGGGTCTATGGTCTGAGGACCTAGCCACCAGCACCTCCACCCACCCCTCGGCATGAGTTTCCATCCATTTTGAGTTGGCTACTGCCCTATCTAACCTCTCTTTTGTAAAAGTCTCATCCTCGTGCTTATTACTCCATGTGAATTTGTCCCCTTTCCAGCCCAAATCATACAAACCTCCCAGTTCCAGCACCCTTCTAAAGCTATCCATCTGTTTCTCAGATCTTTGTTTGCCTCCATACTTCTCATCATTTGCTAAGATTTCATTGAAATCACCTATTACACACCAACCTTCATCCCTCTGAGGCTTTAAAGAACTTAAGAGACTCCATGTTTCTTCTCTCAAACTAACATCAGGTTGGCCATAAAAGCCAGTTAGCAGTCATTTCTCTGAACTGACTGGTTCTTTGATCCATGCACTAATATGCCATGCTGAGTAATTCATCACCTCTACTTCATACAGATTATCCCACATCAAGATCAGACCTCCCTTTGCTCCAACTGATTCAACTACCATACACCCTTCAAACTTAAGCCTCCTTCTTAAACTTTCAGCTTTAACTTTCCTCAATTTTGTTTCCATTAGAAATACTATACTGGGCTTCTTATCCTCCACCAAATAGCAGAGGTCTTGAACTGTCCGAGGGTTCCCAAGCCCTCGGCAGTTCCAACTTAAGATTTTCATGGGGATAGGTGGGGCTGCGTGACAGCCACCACCAATTCTGTTGTGTTACACTCCTTCTGTTCAAGAACCACCAGATCATTAACCCCACCCCTGCCACCTTCCATCATTTTAGTTTTTTTCCCAACTCTCCCATCCTCATCATTGTCTACCCCTGACCTCAGCTTCCTAGTTGAAGGTGATAGAGAAACAACAAGACCCTCCCCCTTCCTCCCTATCTCCTTTGCTCTTTTCTTCCAAACCCCCCTCCCCTTACCTCTTTTCTCCACACCTGCCACAAATGTACTCTCATAGACCCATTTTTTTTCCTCTAGTCTTTCTTTCAAGATCCTCTCCTTGCCTCCTTCCACCTTCCCTTTCTCACTAACATCACCCTCAACTCTTTCACTCATTCCACTTTCCTTCTCATTTGCACCCTCTCCCTTTTTTTCTTTCACCTTTATGTTTGACAAGTCAAATACCCGAGTGCTAGTCACCTCCTCCACACCAAAACCCCCTCCCCCTTCAATCCCTTTTTCATACCCTTCTCCCCCCCCTTACTTCTTCACTTCCTTCCTCACCCATTACCCCCCTCATAGGAACATTCAGAGACTGCTCCTTGTACCTCCTTCCCTCATTTTTTATTGATCTGCCCCCTGCCCTTAACCAAGCCCCAAATTGAGCCTCTCCTTCCTTCTCCCCCTTACAGCCTGACTCATCGTGCACAATGCAGCCACATCTAAAGCAGAAATGAGGCAATTTCTCATACCTCAGAGGGATCCAGAAACTCCTCCCCATTAGAGTGATAGTTCTACCTCTGGCTAGTGGTTTTTCAATGTTGATCTCAATAAGAACCCTTAGAAATAGCCCCCATCCGCATCCATCCTCTCCTGTCTCAACCTCGATTACTTTGCCAATTGTACCTCCCACCAGTTCCCCCTTAGATTTATTCATACACTTGATGGGCATCCCAGACATTTGTATCCAGAATCTCTCTACATTAAATTGCATCCTGTGTGGAGGTATGCAACCATCATAGTTCAGCAGAACAAACAGATGATCATCAAAGAGCCAAGGCCTCCCGTCCATAACTCTCAGCTTATCCGTAATACACCCAAATTCTACCACAAAGATGTTCGACCCCACCACATGAAACTTTGCTCTTCTACTGATCTTCCATATCTTTGCCATAACCGATTCAATCACACCCCTATTTAACTTCCTCTCGATCCAGACCTTCCCTACCAAACAAACTTCTTCCTTAAATTTTGTTTCTCCCGGACCTTCATCATCCACCTCAATGTTCAGAGCTTCCTCCTCTGTCAACTTCAACTTCTTCCACCGATCTTCTAACTCATTCATCTCCCTGCTACTTCTGGTTCCTTCGCAACTCCAACCTCCCTCAATCGCTCCACTACAGAGGCGAACCTCGCCGTGTAACAACCAGAACCACCACTCTCTGCCTCTAGTCTGCAGCAGTGAAACCGTTATTCTCCCCACTCTCTGCCACCCCTGATTCTGTTAGAATCCTAGTGGACCCCACTTCACCTGCTTTCCTTGAGAGAAAACAGAGAAGACTTTGTCTAACTCTAGCTTATACATTGCACGTATGCTTAGCCATAGTTTTAGTTATGGGTATTATAATTGCACATATGATCCCAATTTGAAAAAATCTTTTTGACGTGCAAGTCATGGTCACCACAGAATGCCTGATTGTCCCTATATAGATTCCAAAATCATCTCTGTTTTCCCTTCAAATCATCAACTTAAGTTATTTTTTATTTTTCATGAAAATATTTCAATTTTACTTTTGGAGATGATTTTGATTCGGGTCCCATTTTTGGCAAAATTCTTATTTTATTACGCACTTTATTTTTATACAATAATTGAGATTTTTCCTCATCAAGTAAAATTCTGATAATCTCGGATTTCCTTAATACATTGAACCTATCTTGTGGGTTTTAGAATTCAATTTCAAGTTTTATCAATAAAAATTATTCTCAAAGTTTTCTTTATGTTTTGTATGCTTTCTCAGTTTCAATTCATAGAATCTGTTGATAAATTTGTCATTAGAATAATTTTAATTCAATCCAGTGTCAAAACCTGAGTGTTCAGATAGGAACTTTATGAGATCCAAATCCCACTTGTTGAATGCAAACTGGGAGAAGCAAGGGCATTTAGGATATAGTTAGTATTAGGAATGGGCATTCTTATTCTCCTAATTGGATCAAGACTCTTCGGCCTAAGTGAGAGATCAGAAAGATGGAGATATGAAGTACGCCCTATTCAATGATGTCTAAAATATTAATTATATGGTTAGAATAAATATTGCAGTGCTTAATTGAGACTCAATTTTTCAAAAAACTTGAGGAGATCTTTTACCCGTTTAAGAAGTTTGGTAAGAATTTCATTTCTTTTGTTTGGTAACTAATAACTATAATTGATTTATTAATTGAAATGAGATTAACACTCCTAACTCAAGGCCCCCTTTATTTTTCTAAAAAAACAATCTTATCCGTTTATTTGAAACAAAAATGACATAGATAAAACTGTTAAAAATTGCAAAGAAAAACGAGGATATATATTGAAGCATTATAATAGCCGCCAAAGCACCATACTAACACAAGTCAACAATGAGATATGGCTAATCTTTCTTCATCATTATAAGCATGAAGTTGTTTACGTTATCATATTGTATTTGGGCCAAAACTCAGCTTCATCCCTTTAACTATATGAACCCAATTCTCAATCCTCTCAAAGGTTGGATTAATTGGGCCGATAATTATCAGCGCCGTCCTCCCAAAGTCCCGTCCTGCATGCATGCCCCTTATCCTCCCTCAGTCATAATTCCTTCCTCCATCCTCAAATCTTCGGATTTTCTTCTTCTTTTTCATTTTTTTTTTAAATCTATTCTAATGTACTGTAGGTTTTGAAGTTCAATATCTCGTCCCTATGGGGTTTTTCTCCCTCAATTTTCTTAGTGAAAATTGGCGTCCTGTCCATAAGATAACTTGTGCCCTGTCCATAAGATATATAACTTGCACTTTCTTTTAGGGTATTTTTTAGGGTATTTGTTGAGGCTCGTAGCTGCATTCACCTGCAAATGTATTTCTTGAATTTGGGAAACCGTCACTAGAAAGAAATTGTATCTCTTGCATGCCCAGATGCTTATATATATAAGAGAAGTTTAATTCCAATGGAACGAAAGTAAATTCAGTATTCTCTTCAAGTCCATAAGATCAATGAGAAAACGAGGAGGATTCAATTGTAATTTCCAAGATATGTGTTTGATGGGCCCGGATATCAATCTTAGTTTTTTAGGATCAAGTATAAAAACATATCTGGATTTTCCTTTGGACGAATATATATCTTTCTGCTCCTAAGTTTTTCAATTCTATTATTTTTTTCTTTTTCTTTTTTTTTTAATAGGAAAACAAATCCCTATTAATGATAGAACATTACAAATAATGTTTATCAAGCCATATGACTTGGAAAACATGAGAGGGAACACCATCCCATCACATATCTATATCTTCAACATTCTAAACATGTCTAGCTAGCCTATGAGTTGCCTCATTACCTAGCTGATTGACATGTTAAGCAATACAATTCTGAAACAGCTGCATTAGTGATCTTCTAGTATCCTGCACTAGCACTCATTGAGGCACAGAAGAATCACTGCTTGTTTGAATCTCAGATATCATCAATAAACAATCATTCTCAAGGATGATATTTTGAATTCCTATATCGGCACATATCTGTAACCCCCTAAACATGGCCAAGATTTCAATAGTAGATGGATCAGGGACTTCTTCTTCTTTTTTGTTAGCTACCAGCACAACATTCCCGCTGGAATCTCTAAGAATAATCCCTACCCCTGCCTTCTTTTGATTATAGAATATAGCACCATCTACATTAAGTTTGTATGAGCATGTAGGAGGTGGAAACCATCGATAACTTGACTGTTGCCTAGGATTTTGATTATGCCTACTGATTTGAGGCAAATTCTTTAGTGAAAACACAAAATCAACCACCTAGGTAGGATCCATGCACTCTTTCTCATATAACATTTTGTTTCTTCTAAACCAAATACCCCATGTAATCAGCACAAATGTAGTAAATTCATCCATTTTGCCATTTTTCTTTATGCTCAGTGCTACTTTCCTGGATGACAGGGACTGATCTATGTTATAAACCATAGGCAAATATGTAGACCAACATGCTTGAATGGTATGACAATGTAAAAGGGCATGTTGCATATCATCCACTTTGTCTTTATAGAAGATGATTTATCCTCCACATCAAGCCTTTTTCTTCTCAGGTTTTCCATGCACGGTTGGTATTCCAACCCTACAGACCCTCCATACAAACACTTTGATTTTGTTTGGGACTTTTAGCTTCCATATAGCATACCATAACAGATTGTGAGGATGTGCAGTCGATGATTCTCCCATATT
The DNA here is from genome assembly GCF_018687715.1 of Carya illinoinensis. Classification (NCBI taxonomy): domain Eukaryota; kingdom Viridiplantae; phylum Streptophyta; class Magnoliopsida; order Fagales; family Juglandaceae; genus Carya; species Carya illinoinensis. The sequence continues at coordinate 25,857,117 of NC_056767.1, forward strand.
TTCATCTTTACTGGCTTTAAAGAGTCTATGGGCACTCTTAACACTGAATTTGCCACTTTTTTCTTTCTTTCATATCCACTTGTCTTCCTCATCTCTTGAACTTGGAGCAACTTTTAAGATCTCTGTAGCCAAGTTTGGATTGAATAGAGCTTTGATTTCGTTTATGTCCCACCATTTAGTGTTGTCATCAACTAGATCCCCCACATTTGCATCAATAGAAACAAATTCTGCAACAACAGTATCCCTCTGCAAGGCTTGGTAGCCAGGAACTCATGAATCCTTCCAAATCCTAACAGCCATTCCATTCCCAATGTTCCATCTACCCCCTTTGAGAAGAAAATGCTTGCCCTCCCATATGGCTCTCCAAGCATAAGAGGGATTTGCACCAAGGGGAGCATAAAAAAATTGAACCTTTGGAAAGTACTTGGCCTTGTAGATTTTGTGCAACAAATTGCCTTTCTCTTGCAGGATTCTCCACCCTTGCTTTGCAAGTAGGGCCATGTTAAACACACATAGGTCTTTAAACCCCAGCCCTCTTCTACATTTGGATTCACACATCTTAGCCCAGCTTATCTAATGAATTTTTCTCTCTTCCTTCCTATGCCCCCACTAGAATCTAGCCATCATTGATTCAAGTTGTGTACATAGGCTGGCATGTAGTTTGAAGCATCTCATGGTATCTGTTGGAATGGACAATGCCATTGCTTTGATTAATACTTCCCTTCCCCGTTGAGAAAAAAGTCTTTCTTTCCAGCCTTGAAGCTTCAACCAAACCCTATGTTTAATTTCAGAAAAAACATAAGATTTGACTTCCCAATCATAGGTGGGAGACCATGGTACTTTTTATATTGCTGTGCCGGACTTACACCCCACAGAGATAGGATCTCTTGCTGGTTCCCCTTCGGTATATTTCTGCTAGAGACCATTGCAGTTTCTTCCTTATTAATCTATTGACCTTATGCCATCTCATACTGTTTCATCATAGCTTGTATTCTTCTATTTGTTTCTGGCTTAGTTCTATAGAAAATGACACTATCATCTGCAAAAAGTGGTTGATGCTCGGAGCCCTATGTGGACTTGTATTCCTAGTATCGCTTTTGTCCTTTCAGCTTTTTTCAATAGGCCAATGAGGCCCTCAGTACAAAGAAGAAATAAATATGGGGATAGGGGATCACCCTGTCTCAATCCTTGAGTAGGAACAATATGGCCCTTGAATTCACTTTTTATCAAAACAGAAAAAGATGCAGATGGGATGCACAACATGATCAAATGGACCCAACTAGTCTCAAATCCCATTTTTACCTTAACAGCCTTAATGAAGTCTCATTTCATCGTGTCATATGCTTTACTCATGTCTAGTTTTAAAGATATGAACCCCTTATTCTCCTTTCTCTTATGTCTCAAGTAATGAATTAGCTCATAGGAAATCAACACATTATCAATAATAAGCCTACTAGGTACAAATGCACTTTGGGACTCAAAAATAACATGTGGTAGAACCATTTTCAATCGATTTACAAGCATTTTTTAGATAAGTTATAAATGACATTACAAAAATTGATTGGTCTATAGTTAGTCACTTTTAGGGGTTTTTTATTTAGGCACTAAGGTGATAAAAGTGTGATTGATTTTCTGAGAAAACTCATTTGAATTGAGTGCTTTAAGGAGAGCTGCTGAAATAACCTTGCCAATGGTCTGCCAGTATCTCTAGAAAAAGATTGGTGACATGCCATTTGGGCTAGGAGCTTTGGTGGGATGCATCTGCATTTGGACCAAGTAAACTTCTTCCTCAGTGTAAGCTTTAGTCTGTTCTTCATTCATAAAGCTTTAGTCTGTTCTTCATTCATACTGCCAGTCACCTTCCTCTCTACATTCTCAATGATGTACATATTTGTTCAGAAGCAGAAAAAAGAGATTTGAAATAATTTATGATAAGCCTATCTAGATCCTCCCCCTTTTGCCACACACCACAATCATTTTGTAATTTTTGAATACTATTCTTTTTTTTCTTTTTTTTTTTTCTTTTTTAGGCTTTCACATGGAAAAACTTAGTATTCTGGTCTCCTTTCTCTAACCACATAGCTCTTGATCTTTGCTTCCATATAAGCCCTTTCCTCTCCAACCATAATTGAACTTCATCCCTTGCTAAGATAATAGCTTCTCTGTTGACATCACTAGGATCACACTTTTGTAGCATTTGGAGTTAAAGTTTTGCCTTCTAAAGATGAGTACAAACCCTGCCAAACTTATGTTTTATTCCACAAATCCAATTGTTGGCTATATCCTTCAATCATCACAGCAACTTCATCCATAGTACTTTGTGGAGACCCATGCTTCCAGGTATCTTCAACAATCTGAGAGCAACTCTTCTCTCCAAGAGACATAGCTTCAAATCTAAAAGGCTTTTTCCTTTCTTTATAGCAACATACACCATCCAAATCCAACCAAATGGGCAAGTGGTCAAAGTAAGCTATTGAACCATGAATAACAGTGACACTTTGGTATAGTTGACACTAACTATGATTGGCATTAAAACGATCAAGCCTTTCCCAAATAGAAGAAGAACCACCTCTATTGTTATACCAAGTAAACTTTGGGCCATTGAACCCCAAATCCTTGAACTCACATTCTGATAAAATCATTCTAAAGTCAAGTAATTGTTGTTTAGGTCTAGCTCTACCACCCAATTTCTCACTTTGAGCAATAACTTCATTAAAATTTCCTAATATTAACCATGGCTAATCCTCTCCTCTCCACAGGGTATGAATCAGGTGCCAAGTTTTCAATCTCTTAGCAACATTAGGTTGGCCATAAATACCCATTAAAAACCATTGTTTCTGAGGGACAAATTCATCTAGCATTAAGGTATCAATATGATACTTTGAGTAATTCAGTACAGACAAATTAACCTCTCTTTTCCATAGTAAAGCCAAGCCCCTGTCACACCCAACACAATCAACAGGTAAATAATTTCAAAACTCAAAAGAAACTTACATCTTTCCATAGCATGAGCACAGGAAGGAAACCAGAGGAAAAAAAAGAAGAAAAAGAAAGAAAAAGAGAAAGAAAGAGAAAGGAGAAAAAGAAAAAGAGAAAAAGAAAAGATAGGGAAAAGAAATGAGGTCCAGTCCTCACCTCTGGAGTCTAGAAACTGATCCGACGAAAACGACTTTAAAAGTTATAAAACGAATAAAATAATTAAAACATCACATCTAGCTAAAATATAATAAATAACTAGTAAATACTAACAATATAATTTTAAATCCAAAAACAAATTAAAATAAATTACACAGCAATTTAAACTCAAAACAATAATTAATATTAAAAAAGCTCTACAAAAAAAACTTTTCACAACTAAACATGTTCAATTAAAATACAATTAAAATACGATAAATTAAAATAAAAGAACCAATATTTTAATTAAATTAAAATACTCTTTCAGTGAAAATACATGTAAAAACAGGATATCACAAATACAGACAAATTAACCTCTCTTTTCCATAGTAAAGCCGAGCCCCCGCCACGCCCAACACAATCAACAGGTAAATAATTTCAAAACTCAACATAAACTTACATCTTTCCATAGCATGAGCAGCAAGTTTTGTTTCTTGGAGAAACAAAAGATCGGGATCTTCTTTCTTGATCAAATCAAGAAGGGTTCTAATACCATGTGGGTTCCCAAGCCCACATGTATTCCAACATGTTGTTGTTCATCAGCACTTTTTGTCACCCTCCTTTATTGTGCCTTTAGTCACTTTGAAGATATTTCATGTTCCTCCTCCCCCACCACTAGCTTCTGTTTTCCCAATATTTTCAATCTTTGAAGTGGTTGCTCATGAGATTCACATAATGACTCTTTCCTTTTTCATTCCTTTTTCATCTATGAGCTCCATCTTTGTTATGAGGAACCAACAGACATGCAATTAGGCCATTAGCACCCATCACATTACTTTCGGCCAACCCTTCAACCCGTGGGCCTTCACATTCCATTTTACCCAATTGAGGTCTATCCACTAACTCTTCCATCCCCGCAAACTTCAACAACATATTACAACCCATTTCAAAAACACCCTAGCTTTCCGCTTTCAGATCTGTTCCTATGATTTTCCTCACACACATTTACCTCATGTAACGGTTCTCCTTTTGCAATTTCCTACGTAAAACCCTCAGATTGTAATTTATCCAAATCCTTTCCCAGAATGGAAACTTCCTTAGCCTTTGAGCTACCCACTGCTGTGGTATCCCCTTCAACGATGGTTGCATCCTTTCCTTGTGTTGATCCTACCGTCCTTGTTGTAGGCCACTATTGTTTCCTTCACGTAGACAAAGGCCATATGGGAGCATATCAATCGTCTACGATTTCATTTCCACTAACCAGGACTCACAATCACGATGAGTATGATCTAACATCCCACATGCATAGCAAAAGTTTGTGAGCCGCTTGTATGTAAAACTAACCCATAGATTGTGATAAGTCATGATTAATCTTCTTGCCCCATAACAGAGGCTTAGTAATATCCACATGAACCTTGACTCACATGAACCTCCCCCATGCCATTTCACCCTTCTCCAGATCGACTTCAACAACCCTCCCTATAGCATTCCCAATAATATTTTCCATGTAGTCATTCCTAGCGCCATTAGAGCAAGGTTATGATTCCTAACCGAGAAAAGAGCTTCCACCAACCTGATTTGATGTACTTGTTTGAAACCTTCCACCTGACTCACCAAAACAAGGTGTGTATCAAAAGTCCGCGGCCCTTCTCTTTGCACCCTTTCCTTATCTCGAGCATCTTCAAATTCGGCTATGAACAAAGTCGAATCTAGATCACTAACATGCACCGGCTTCACAGGTCTCCATATTTTCCTCATAGTTTGCTTGAAATCCATCTTATTGAAATGTCTAGTGGTACTCATGAGCAACTTGAATATCAAACATTTTCAACCCCTTGCTCTCGCAACATTTTGCTTTGATGAATCCATCACTATCTCCTCAGCTTCTTTTTCAGTAAGGAAGAGGCACGGATAAAGGCCCTCCAAATCCATTCCAATTGCCCACCTAAAAGCACACAGCCCAGAAGAAAATCTAAGAAATAGTGCAATGAAGTTCCTTTACAAGACATACAAGAGAAAGCCCCTACGTCAGGGAGAGACCGCAAGAGGAAAAGTGTACAATCTTTCTCTCTATTACATACTTCAATTCTATTATTTCACTCCTTTGGTTATATTGTAATTTTATCAATTACGGCGCGCACCACGTCATATTTCAACCAATTATTTAATGAAAATCTCATATTTCAACCAATTATTTAATGAAAAGCTCGTATTTCAACCAGATTTCAATCAAATATTTTGAAATCTGGTGGCAGCCATAGCTGTCAGTTGCATGATGAAAATCGATCTCTACAATTAGTCAGCCCAAATTTCCTTTATTTTTTCTTTCAAGATGTGCCCATAGTTAGCCTTAGGATGTGAAACAGCTTTATGCATAACGCTATCAATTGATTTAATTTGTGTCTTCACGAAGCCACGAAAGGCTCTAGGCTAGGCAAATTGATGGTTTTATTCTTCTTCAATTATATGCTATATAAACTAATCGATCGACAAGATATGTATCGATCATGTGCTACTAATTTATAATGGCATACTTTTTAATATTGTCAAGTAGGTCAACGATTAATCCTAGAAACCACAAGTTTATTGAATATTTTAATGTTTCCTCATAGACCCTTTCAATATTCGTTGTATTAATAATTATCGAGGAAAATTGTTGTACGTACGTAGCTTCAAACGATACGTACGCACCCCTGATCTTCAAAATATATATAGACAAACTATCAAATCTAGTCGATAATCTGATCACAATTAGTATTAAGATTAGGTTTGTAGAAACAAACATACATTACATAATAAAGATCATCAACATCTCAAGATAAGATTATTTTAAAAGGCAAAATAACAATAAGGAAACGAATCTATTCCGGCATGCTAGATGATCAGTACCAGGGCCAGTGAAATCCGTTCCCCCAACCGACATTGCAACGAGGTGGATATTCGACATAAGCCCCACAAAATTCCATCCGAGGTTGGTAACAATAGGGGGGTACTTTGCATACACAAGCTGGAGGTGGATTTTTCTTTTCATCTTCTTTTTTCTTCTCTGGCGCTTTCTCCACTACTTTTTCCACGGTTATTAAGCTAGCATGGCCAACCTTCTTTCTCAAATATTCTATCAAGCAAGCTGCATCAACTCCATCTCCAACCACCACCAGTTGATTTGGGTTTTGCCCATCTAATGCCACTGACGTAACCCCTAAATATATATTTATACATATTATATATGACAAGATTGAAAATTTATAACGAGGACAAAAAGAATCAGAATACTGAGCAATTGGAAAATCAACTTTATTTATGAACAATATTCGAGTATGAGGCATACCATCCTTTGTAGCAGCCAGGGCCATGGCTTTGGAACGGCGTTCCTTACATAGTACCTCAATGACGATCTTTTGCTGCACATGATTTGAGCATAGAACACGTATATAAAGTCATGATGCATACTACAAGCACGTACAAGAATTGACGGGTAAAATCATTGTTTTCTTTTATAGAAAAACCTTCCAGATGCCTATAAATTCCAATCAAACAAACAGATCAAGAAGATGCATGGGTTACCTTCATACTAGGAAATGTTTGAAAATAGCTGGGATTTTCAGGAGGTGGCGACTTGGGAATACAAATATTTTATTTTTACGAGAAGCGGACGATCGATCAATATAAGAACCTCGATCGAGCTAGCACTTCTTTTTATAGTCATGAGCATGCGATCTTAGATCTTACCCACTGGCCTCCCACATGCATGCAGCATGCTACCAAACCAGCGTTGGTTTGATAATTAGGCTGGAGATCCACTTTTTACGGGTTCAAATTAGACTGCCGTATAAGAATTAGTATGCACGAAGTCTTTTGCGACATCAGTATCGTATCACATGTTTAGACTAATATTTAATTAATTAGTACTGGCTGAAATAACTGATGATCATGAGCTGATCTCAACGAGTAAAAATCTTGTTTTGCTATATATATATATATATATGCAGTTTCCATATCTCCAAACATTTTCTTTCACGGTCCATTGTTGTTTGTCGATGTAAAATAAATTAACTTTTTGCCAAATATTTTTCAATAAATTTTTTTACGAGAAAGCAAATGTTTTTGTTCCCCCCTCGTGTTTGGCTATATATCATTGAAAAATATTTTCTTGAAAATACTTGTTGGTATTTGGAGTGTACGTATAATCTTTTAGGTACTAAATATTATAAGTTTATATATATATGATAGAAGTGGTATTAAAGCGTACTTAAATTATACTTTCGTAAAAATAAACGTCTTATCTATAAATAGAATCAATTAATATTTAAAAATTTTGATTCTATTTAATATTCAAATAGTTAATATGTTTCAAAATTATATTCAACGTCTTAATAATTAGAAACTATCACTACAACAAAAATAGGTTTTAGTGACAGATGAAACTGTCACAAGAAATGGAAAAAACGTCACGAAATATATTTGGTGACGGTTTTAGACCGTCACCACCACTGTCACGTAATGTGCGTCACGGATTACATTTGGTGACAGTTTACTGTACAAGCGTCACTAAAAATATTTTTAGTGACGGTTGGGGATGTGCCGTTTGAAGTAACGTTCGAACGTATTATTTTCTGTGACGGTTAGAATCTGTCACAGAATATAACGTTCGAACTTAAAATTACACGTTCGAACGTAAAAAAGACGAGCTGACATCCGAACGAGAAAAGGTAACGTTTGTTGATTATAGTTCGGACGTATAATGTAAACGTTCGAACGTTTATATGTGCGAACGTTACGTTCGAATCTCGATTCCAACGAAAATGAAATAATGTCCGAACGTTTGTATCATGACGTTCGGACGTTAATTCGAATGTTAAGAGAGTAGTGTTCGAACGTAAAATGTACGTTCGGATGTTTGGAACGTTAAACTTTTTTTACATTCGAACGTTTTTTTTAAACGTTCGAACGTTTTGTTACTATTTTGTATGGTTACGTTCGAACGTATTTTCGAACGTTTAATACTGTTGAAACGTATTTTATTTACATTCGAACGTACATATCAGAAATGCTAAACTCATCCACTTAATAAACAAACCAATTGTTTCATATTACAGTACATATTTCACAACCAATATTGTTTGAAACTGTTTTCAAATTAGATGTTAAAAACGTAATACAGAAATAAAATTCATTTCTTTTTCTTTCCTCGCCCAGCACGATTCTGTTGCAATGACATAACACGCTCCATTTGCAGCATCATCTCCCGCTGCACTTGCTGTTGGACCTCACTACGGATTCTTTCCTCCTGGTCTCTTTGTTGGTCCTGCAAACGCGTCTCTAAATGAGACTGTCGCTCTAAGAGGGACTCCAACTCTTGCTGTCTAGACCTCATATACTCATTCTCGCGTCGTGCAGCGTTCGCACGTACAATAGTCCCGCCCACAAAATATATAATACGTTCGCACGTATTATTGTCATTCCTACGTATTCGTCAGTAACATTCGAACGTTTATATAGTACGTTCGAACGTACTGTGGAAATTTGGTTTAAGCGGGAAATTTCCCTCCGAATTTATTATAACGTCCGAACGTTTCACATGAACGTTCGAACGTAAAAATTATTATTTACATATTAAAATTTAGTATATTCCTCATAATATATTTATATATTAAATTATAAATTATAAAATATTAATTAATAAATAATTTGTACCAATTATAATATATATAACATAAGTATAATATAAGAACGTACTACATATATATTATAACCTTATATTAACTAATAATATAAAATATATATTATATTATAACTATAATATAATAAGTATATTATATATTATAGTTATAACAAGTATATTATAATATATTATATAGTACAAAAATTGTATATTATCCTAGTAATTAGTATAGTATACTTTAATATAGTATATCTAATAACTATATTAAAGTAATATAGTTATTAGATAATATAGTATAAATATTATATAATATATTATCTATATTATAGTCTATAATATAGTATTATTATTTATATAATATATTATCTATATTGTAGTCTATAATATAGTATAAGTAGTATATAGTATGTTAAACATACGTAATAACTATATAATATCGTATAATATTATATATAGTAAATATATAATAGATATAATATAGTACTAGTACTATGTTATATATACTACTTGTATATAATATAGTATATATACTACAAATATCGTAATATATAGTATACTATACATTACTATACATATATATATATACTATATATATTATATACTATATATTACTATAGTTAATATATTACTATATATTATATAGTAGTATATAATGTTAATATATATAGTACATACTATAGTTATTATATAGATACTATAGTATATTAACTATAGTATTGGATAAATAAATAACTATATAATACTACTATATAATATATACTATATAATATTAACATTATATACTACTATATAATATATACTATATATAAACATATTAAATAGTATTAAATATATATATATTAATATTATTACAATAATATATACAATAATATTATATAAGTATACACTAGATATAATATAATATATTAGTATATATAATATAATATATTAGTATATATAATATAATATATCATAACATACGTATATATACTATATCTATATACGTATATAATATAGTATACTATATTACTATATACTATATAATATAGGTTTCAATAATACGTATATAACACTATATACGTATTAAAACTACATACTATATAACAGTATATAGTATACACTATATAGTATATAGTGTAATATACTATATACTATATAGTATACACTATATACACGTACAACAGTATATAGTATACGCTATATACACTATTAACACTATATACTATATAATATACGTATATTATACGTATATAATATTATACATTATATGATATATAATATTACCTATCATATTATATAGTAATATATAGGTAATATAATATATATTATAATAATATATTATATAATATATATAATATAATATATAGTATAAAAACGTTCGAATGTTATAACTAAAACGTTCGGACGTTTTGATTGACGTCCGAACATATACGTTATACGTTCGCATGTTAACACAACGTCCGAACGTAAAAGTTATACGTTCGCACGTTTGATTCAACGTCCGAACGTAATCTACATAACGTTCGCATGTACATTTAACGTTCGAACGTTAATTAATTAACGTTCGAACGTTAACTGTATATAAGGCCAGGCACGACGGTTTCCAGGCCGTAACTTGTACGAAACCGGCCACCGAACTCAAACTCTCTCTTCCTCTCCGCCACGCAAGCCGCCGCAACCGTCGCCATCCTCCACCGCAACCGTCACTAAAAGGTAATGTGCCCTCTCCCTCTTCTATTTCCTTGCTTTTAATCGGTGGGTTTCAAAAATTCAAAACCCACCGTACCCGGTTATAAAACTTGCATTTTCGGCCACCATTCGCAGTAAATTGATAAAATAGGACCGTAGAAACATTCCCCACTGTATATAAATGCTTATTTTGGTTGTTTGTGGCTTCGAAACATGCGTTTCGAAGCTTTCGGTAATGGCTGAGTCGACTCAGCGATTACGTGTCGTAACGTTCGGACGTCACGACACAACGTCCGAACGTGCGACCTTTGGTATTCTTTACGTTCGCACGTTATATTGTAACGTGCGAATGTATTAGTTTCACGTGCGAACGTTTTTATCCAACGCTTTAACAGAACGTTGGATAAAAACGTTCGAACGTAAACCGTTGGTATTCTTCGGCTAGTAAGAATGTCCGAACGTATGACGGTTCAAATTCATTACGTCCGAACGTTTAGATAATACGTCCGGACGTAATGAACTCATTCGCACGTTTTTATCGAACGTTTGAATGAAACGTTCGATAAAAACGTCCTGTACGTATCATCTTTTTGTCGAACGTATCCTGACTAACGTGCGAACGTTCCTTCAATAACGTTCGAACGTTTCCTGTTAAAATATTTTTATATTGTTCCTTTTAAGTATTATTATTTTATATATTGAAAAAGTGAAATTATTTCAAAGTTTTACTGGCGAAATTATGTAAATTTATAATAGATGATATTTTAATTTTCTGTATGATCCATATATGTCATAATACGTATGTATCTGTGATTATAATCATTTTTTTTAAATGTTACAATTTATATATTTTTTTTAATTTTCAGGATATGGCTCAGTATATGACGACAAGGAAGCGAGGGAGGGATGGAGGCAATCCGGACATTGCTCGACTGGGGGCACGAACTGTTATGGGGGAACGAGAAATTCTCATTAATGAGTTTGATGAGCTCAGCTGGGAGCAGAAGACGCTGAGAGACGTCTTCGTCACCAGAGGCTGGGGCCCCATATGCACATTGAGGGGAAAGATTTACCCCACAATGGTTCGAGAGTTTTACATTGGGATGGCCACCATGCCTAACGATGCATCATCCCATACTCTCAGTGTACGCGGTGTACAGTTTCAGTTCTCGGCAGATGTTCTCGCTGACTTACTCCAGATTCCGCGTATACTACCTGAGTCGACAGCTGCTCAGGCTGATGACATAGCAGCTGCATTTTCCCCGGGCATATTCGAGGCAGATCCAGCCGCTTCTGCTTCATCTTCGGGCCCTGTTGAGTTTATGCCCAGTCATGAAGAAGATCGACCCGAGGGCGATCCTATTGCTGCTGAGGTTGGTGACGATGAGCGGGACCAGGATTTCTACATCCTCACTGGCACGGACCGCACAAAGCTCGATAGGCCGAACTCCTTCAGCCAGAATCAGCTGCTGCCTTTCTTTCGCATGTTGCACATTTTTGTTGCAACAAATGTAGACCCGGTGGCACATAAGAGCACATTCAGTCGGGCTCGTGCACAGTTCCTGATTGGCTTGGCACGTGGTGAGCCCATTGACTTGCCCCTTGTTATATTTGAGCGGATCCGTTACGAGGCCAGCATCGTTACCACGGATAATCTCCCGTACGGAGTCATCATCAGCCGCTTATTACTAGCCCGGGGAGTGCCACTCCAGGCGGAGGAGATGGTGATAAACCAGATGAGCCCTATCGACATAACCACACACCGCCGGAGCATTGCACAGGGGAGAGGCTCAGCTCGGCGTCAGTCTGGTCCTACGCCAGATCTTGTTCCCCCGACTGAGTCTGGGGCCGATGTTGCTCGCCCGTCGGCGAGTACTAGTCAGCAGCCGGGAGTTACATCTGCTGGGGATGTGCGACCTGCTTGGGTTGATACAATGATGACAGATATGAAGGCGCATATAGACCGACAGATCGATAGACAGATTGCACATATAGATCAGGCTGTCGCACATCTTGCACATCATGTAGATGTGCTAAACAATAAGGTTGAGACATTGACTGAGGAGTTTCGATCTTTTGTAAACCAGCAGTTCTGAAAGTGATTTGTAAAAATTTATCATTCGAACGTTTTTTATTTTCGACATATGTAATGGACACAAATATTTAATGTATGTATTGTGTAGCTTAATTTCTACTCTTAATTTTTTTTAATATAACGTTACTCAACCTTACTATTAAAAAAATATATATTATGGTTAATTTATGTAATTTAACATATAACGTTCGAACTTTATCACATTAACGTTCGAACATTAGCGCTAATATATTCACGTTCGCACGTAATAAGTTAAAACGTTCGAACGTTCGCGCTAAATTTTTTTACGTTCGCACGTAAATATACATAACATTCGAACGTTACTGTGACGTGCGAACGTATTATGTAAAACGTCCGAACGTTTTGAAATTCTTGCCCAACATTTAGTGACAGTTCTCACAAACCGTCACAATAAATACCTTTTAGTCACAGTTTAGAAACCGTCACTATTTATAATCTGTCACTAAAAGCCATATTTGTTGTAGTGTATATTCAAATAGTACTAATTAGTATTCAAATACTACATTATAATATATATGTATATATATATTAGGTATATAATTAATAATATATATGCTGTCTTATGACTTTACGTCCAAATCTATACAAACTTGCAAACATAATTTTCAAGACTTCGAGTCTTATTTAATAATAGATATGTTTCAACAACCAAATATTCGAAGATCTACTTATTGACTTTCAAAAGTCATGTTTAAGAATAGATATGTTTGCTACGTACCGTTTTTGCTGACTTTCAAGTCTGTTTCTTCTTGCTAAAAATAAACATGTTTCTACTGTTTTTGTTTATATTAAATTACTCCTAGAGAAACGGTGACGCTTTGTATAATTGGAAGATCGATGACCATATATCCTAGCTAGATATATAGAATAAACTAATTAAATAAAAATATTCTAAATTTGCTTTCTTTGTAATTTCCTGCACGTAATGTAATGATTAATTTATTTAAAGTGAATAGAAACTTTGAAAAACCAAAGGAGATTTTGTATTTTTTAACCAAAGATATATGTATTAAACTTAGATCACTAACTAATCGTATTAAATATTTGCCACGTGTGTTAGTTTTCAGATCTAATATTGATCATAATTTTAACTTGTGATGCAAATTATCAAAACCAGAACATAGTTTAAGGTGATTTCTTGGAATCAAAGTGCATTTATTCCTGGCAGGCTTATCACATATGATGTGATGGTGGCCTATGAATTATTATATTTTATGCAATCAAGGCAAAAAAGTAGAGGGGGGGAGTATGTCCATTAAGTTGGACAGTCAAAAGCATATGATAGGGTGAAGTGGGATTGCTTGAAGGCTATAATGTTGAAGCTTGGATTTGGTGCTCAATGGACTTGTTTGATTATGGCCTGTGTTAGATCAGTTAGCTATTCAGTTAAGGTAAATGGAGTACCTGGAGATACTACCTTTCCTTCCAGAGGATTAAGACAGGGTGAATCCTTGTCTCCATATCTTTTTCTTCTTTGTGCTGAGGGGCTAATCTCCTTATTTCAACAAGCTGAAAGGAACGGGTGCATTAAAGGATTGGCAGCCTCAAGAGGTGGTATAAGTATTAACCATCTTTTATTTACTGATGATTGTGTAATATTTTGTAGAGCTAAGCAAGAGGAGTGGTATTATGTAGAACATATTTTGAGGATGTATGAATGTGCATTTGGTTAGACTATGAAAAAGCAGAAAACTTCTATCCTGTTTAGCTCGAATACAGACCCTGCTGCAAGTGAATTGATCACTATGTCTACTAATGGAGTGCTATGCGGTAATTACAATAGGTATTTGGGCTTGCCTATTGTAGTAGGAAGGTTTTAGTACAACACTTTCAACTTCTTAAAGGAGACGATTTAGTGGAAGATCAATAGTTGGAAGGTTGAATTATTATCATTAGCAGGTAAGGAATTTCTCATTAAGAGTGCCCTACAAGTTGTATCAACTTACACCATGAGTGTATTTTGGTTGCCTTCTATGTTATTAAAGGAAATTGAGGCTATGTTATCTCAGTTTTGGTGGAGGCATAAGAAATCTGAAAAGGGTAGTCATTGGAGGAGTTGGGAGAAGTTAGGCAAAGTGAAAAGCAAAGGAGGGTTCGGGTCTAGGGATTTAAATAGTTTTAATAAAGCTTTGTTAGCAAAACAAGGGTAGCAATTAATCCAAGAACCATCATCTTTGGTGGCTTAGGTGTTTAAACACAAGTATTTTTAAAACTGTGAGCTGATAAAGTCTAAGGTTGGATCCTCTCATTTTCATATTTGGAAGAGTATTTGGTCCGCACTGGATTTGGTTAAGGAAGGAGCTGTTTGGAGGGTGGGAGATGGGAAGAATATAAGAGTCCGATAGAGTACAAACCCTTATAAATCAATTGGAGCCAGAAACAAAAGTTGCAGATCTAATTGATTCTTCTAATCATAGATGGAAGACTGATTTGGTGGAGGTTCAGATGAGGCCAAATTTATATGCAGTATTCCTATTAACTTGAGAGATGTCAAGGAGAAATTAGGGTAGGGACTGAAAATGGGGTATTTACAGTTAAGGGTGCTCATTTCTTAGATTGCTTGATGAGGAATCAGTCTCTTGGAGAGGCCTCAAAGGGAGAGGAAGCCTATGTGCAGTGGAGGAAGCTATGGGAATTGCAAGTTCCTGGTAAGATTAAACAGTTTGTTTGGAAGGCACTTAATAAAATCTTACCCACAAAACTTATTCTAAAGAACAAACAGATTATTGAGGATGGATTGTGCGTAGTTTGTAAAAGGTATGAGGAAACCGTTATTCTTTGGAACTGTCCAACTGTAGTAGATGTGCGTGTGTGGGGGGGGGGGTAATGATAGCCCTGTTATGAAATGACATTTTGATTATAGAGATTTTACCCTATTGTGGTATGATTTGTATAGCAGACTAGATGCTTAGAAGCTGAACTAGGTGGTTGTTGTTTTACACAAAATTTGGGCTAGAAGGAATTGGCTGGTGTTCGATAACAACTTTATAAGTCCTTCTGTGCTTCTAAGATCAGCTTTGAATGACATTGAAGCTTTTCAAGAAGTGCATTAGACTTCATTTAGTGCTGCAATTAGAGAGCCGCAACAAATTACTGATGTGGGGGTTGGAGTCCACCTAAGGATCCATTTTACAAGCTTAATTTTGATATTGCTTTTGACATTGGGAAGAGGACTATGGGAATTGGTATTGTATTAAGGAATAGTAAAGGTGAGGCTAAGATTGTTTTGTCTGCTCCAAAAGCTCATGTCTATTATGCATTTGCTACAGAATGCTATGCTTTAGTTAGGAGTATGCAGCTGTGTCACGAGCTGGAACTTCATCAAGTGGTTTTTGAGGGAGATTCTAAAGTAGTAATTGATTGTGTTAATGTTCCTTATGCTGATTGTTCTTGGAAGGGGCCGTTGATTGATGATATTCAGTTCTTTCTCTCTAAGCAGGTAAATTGGAAGCTGGTCTTTGTTAGGATAAGTGGCAACAAGGCAGCACATGTTGTGATGCCCCCAACTCCTACATATGGAAACATGAAAATGGAGGCGTCAGTATGAGGACAACATGGATCACGCACCTTAACGATAAGTGCTAAGTGTGTATACATGCAATACGTGTAAGACAAAAAACACAGCAGATAAGTTAAGTCAATAATCTAAGTACTAGAATTTGTTAAATACAAGTTCGTTTAAATACAAGCGTATAGAAAAAGTACAATTATCTAGTAAAAACTTCATAAAAACCAAAATATATAATTCAAAGCATGGAAACAATTCACAAAAAAGTAAGCAAAGTGCACCAAATCACTCCTCCAGCGAAGCCACCTCCTCAGGCTCAGCCTTCTCATCATCTGTATCAAAATTTACGATACCAAAAAATAGTACCGCAGGTAAATACTAATCCAAACAAACCACGAGATAAAAATATATTTATGCAATAACAATATGCATGCACATGATGGCAGATGCATGAGACCCGAAAATCATTTTCCCCAAAATAATTATTTTCCAACATAAGCCAAAATCCCATTTCGGCCTAAAAAAATATACCCATTAAAACATATCTGCCATTTTTCCTGAAAATGGCCTAATTATCCAATTAACACTATAGGCAGAAATCGCAGGCGAGACTCTACCACCATCCCTACTGTGTGCACAGTATGCTGGAATCATAGGCGGGACTCTACCACCATCCCTACCGCATGCACTATAGGTGGGAACCACATGTGGGACTCTACCACCGTCCCTGCTTACCACCATCTTTTACCTTTTTTTCAATCTATCAGAGCATTTTAGGCAGGAATCACAGGCAGGACTCTACCACGGTCCCTGCTTACCACCATACTTATAATTCCTTTTACTTTTCTTTCAATCTATTAGAGTACTGTAGGTGGGATTCATAGGCGAGACTCTACCGTCATCCCAACTTACCACCATCTCTACAACAACTCTCTCTCAAACTGTTCAGTCTATTTATTTCAAACATACCCAAAATTATTTATCACATGAAAACCTAGTTTTCAAATATACACATGAACATGAATGCAATTATACAAAAACCCAGTTTTCATTTACAAACATGAACATGCGTGCACTATGCAATGTATAACACGAAATAAATATCCAACAACCAACAAATCTCAACATCAACCAATCATACAAATAACTTTGTTCTTCATTCCAACTGACTCCCGACTCCTTAGACTCAGTTCAGCACAACCAACCAAATTTACAGAATAATTGTTAATGCAAAATATATTTAAATCTCAAAGGTTATTCGGAAGATACTTACAACACTTTCAAGGCAATGCTAGAAAGATTAAAACAAGTAAATTTAAGGGATAGGGCTATAAATGAACCAGTCTGTTCAATATCCTACTCAGTACTCTCTCGGTTAAACTCGAATCGAACTCGACTCGTGAAAAAAAAGCTCGATCGTGAAAGCAGATACCCACTCGATTTATAACTAACACATACCGGACAAAACTCAACTCAAATCGGCTAAGGCTCGTTTAGGCTAGCTCATTTATGCTCAAGTAGACTCGTTAGCTCGACTCCATTAAAACTTATTTATATATTGATAAATATATACATACACATATGAAATAGTAAATATATAAATCTATATAGTCAATATATATCTATATAGTAAATATACTTCATATGTATATTTTATAATTTGTATAATAATTAGTCGATAAAATTTAATGATTTCGTATACTAGTATGTGAAAACCATATATGAAATAGATATATGCTATCATATTAAGTGTATATATTTATAATATATGTAGGCGTATAATATATTGTTATTTTGGATAAATATCAATTAATTAGATATTAATTATTTATAAATTTTTTAAAATTTTATAATTCAATAGAGGTTCTACTTGTTAGTTGAATAAATTCAATATTAGTTCTTTTATTTATTTATTTTATTAATTATTAAATCTTATTAAAAAAATCAATTAAGCTCGAGTTGAGAGTTTAGCTTATAGAGTCGAGCTCGAACAAAGAATAAAAAAAAATATCGAACTCGAGTATTTTGAGTCGAGCTGAGCTCAGCAAGCCAAAGACCAACTCGGCTTGATTACAGCCCTAAATAAGGGATATTTTTTGGAACAAAAGGGCTGTTTACAAGATGAAAAATGCCAAGAGTGATGGCTAGAAAATGAGGTTCACGGCATGAGGAAAATAACCAAGAAAAACCCAAAGTAAAGCTTATGGCTGGACCAAAGAAAAGGGCACAATTTGAGTCAGAAAAACACCCGAAAATTCAACATTCAATCCACAAGCTAGTACACAAAAAATACTAGAGAAAATGAGAGGAAAAATTGAGCTTCAAGCTTCAGGTTGGAACAAAAACAGAGCATGCTTTTCGGGTACAAAACAAGGCATAACTTAGTGGGAAAAACAAAGGGGAAAGCAGGGGGTTTTACATCACATTAACGAGGAATAAACAAGAAATGAAGACGAGGAAAGATGGTGTGAAATGAGGCTTCGACCGACCTGCAGAAAAATATAACCAGAGAGAAGAAAAAAATAAAAACACAAATGGGAGAAGAAGAACTAGTCAGTTTTGCAGACAATTATAGAAACCAAAACAAGGAGAAGTGAAAGGTAGAAATTACCAACTGAAGAATAGTGGGAGAGAACTACAGCAACCAAAAGAAGAAGATGAAATGAAAGAAAACAAAGGGAGAAGAAGAAGAAAAGTGAGCGGCATTGGGGAGAAAAAGAAAGAAGAAGAAGAAGAAGCCCTAAAGGGCATGCCAAACGACGTCGTATTGAAAAGAAGAGAGAGCTGGGCCTTGTGACAATGGGCTAGGCCCAAACTTGAAGGAGCTTGGCCCAAAAACAAAGGGAAAATTCACTAAGAAAAGCTCAGTCTGAAAATAGAAAGTCCACAAAATAAAAAGCCACAATAAAAATAAATGAAAGTCAAGTAAAAACACTACATCTAAATATTAATAAAATAAAATATTTAAAGCCCAACAATAAAATAATTTAAACTAGAGAGTAATTTAAATGCAAATAAATTATTAATAGTAAATAAGCACATAAAAAATAAATTTGAGCCATTAATTCTAATAATTTAAATAATTATTCATTAAAAATACACGTAAATACGGGATATCACATATATTGCTGCAAAAGTTGGCATATCTTTAGAAAATGAGTCTGTCTGGGTGGAAGAAGGGCCTCACTAAGTTATGTCTGTTATTTTACTAGATAAATCTTGTGCAATGAAATTTTATAAAAAAGAGAAAAAAGAAAAAAAAAACAATATGATAGGTCAGAGGTACAAAAGCGTGTTTTTCTCCATTTCTTAATGATCAAAAAACATAAAATCAGGACTTGGTATACATAATATCTCTTTATACCCTCCAACACATCAGCTTTTTATTGGGAGGTTACAATAAGCCTACCTCCACCATATTAAAAAGAAAAATTCTAAAAATCTTAAAATCTAAAAGAAAAAGCATAGAACATTGATAGGTGGCTGCAGGTAGCCACCTCCGGCACTTGATATATCAAATCTGGTGCCAGATCTGCACCTAGCTAAGAGGCATCAACACTGCCAAATTCAGCTCTTTCGCGGTGGCGCTGGATTATGCCTGGATCGTCCAGATTTGCCCGGAACCGATGCCGCTAGACCTGGCTAAATCTAGGCCTCATCCAGTCGGTTCCGACAAATTCGACTGGTTCAAATAAAACTATTTTTGAATTCAGTAGTGTTGAATGATTTGCAGCTAGCCACCTCTCGGGGTGGCGTATAGAGAGATGATCGGATTCAATCTTGAAATTAATTACGATTACTAGTAATTTTTCGATGCATACTTCCTATTTTAGCATTTTAGTAATAATCTTGTACTATAGTCTAATTTGTTTTAATAACTGTAGAAGTACTTCTAGGTGACTGCACGTGAATATTGAAGGGTAACCAGCTCTCGACTGAAGGTGCTTCCTTTCTTAATATATTCTATTACTGTGGTTCAGCTTTTGGTTTTTTTTATTCCAATGGCTTCATATTAATGCCACCGACAAACTGTAAGGTCAAGTTGTTTTATCCAAGTCTTTCATTCACATGCATTGTTTCTCATTAAATCGATGTATATAGGTGATCTTCTTTGGATATGTGTGAAAACTTCTTGAGATTTATGTAATCTCGGGAGATTCTTATGTCCTTTTTCCTTGTTTGATGTATGCAACACAAGTGGGGAAATTCAGAAAATAGGTTTTTTTCGGGGAACTTGAAAATGATTGCGGAATCCTATAGTGAAGAGTGTAACGTCTAAGGTAAGTTAAATTTTAGTATGGATAGAGTTTTCTTCCAAACTCGGTCCGTTCGAGGAAGTTTCCTACAGCTAGGCTATCATTAAATTTGTCATGTGTCCCTTAAACATATGAGAATTAACAAATGTTTTTTTTTTTTTTTTTAAATGAAGAGACCCGTGAAGATTTTTAAATTAACATGTCGTTATTACATGTGCAATATATAGATATATATTTGTCATTTTTATATATAGAAGGGATATTGGTGAACTCCTACAACATTTTTTGTATTTTTGTATCATCATGTAATACGATCATAGAGGAACATGAAAATTAATACAAATTTGGGGTTTAAAGAATGAAGCTATAGCATCCTAAATATACGAAATTAATAAAAAATAGCAAGAACAAATTACTATTCACTAATATGCAGGAAATTTTATTTGTTATATTTATAATTGGTCTTGAATTATTTCAAACATTTCCTACATGAATTTTTATTATGCTTTATATGTTCGTTTTGGTCAGCTTTCAATTCGATTTAAAGCAAGAAACACTAGATCTAATATATATTTATATTGAAAGTGGTTAATAAAGGTTCAATTCGGCTTAATATAATAATCTGGATGTACAAGCTTTTGAAGCTGTAACCTTGCATTAAAATTATTGATCAGTTTGAAGTTCATGCCTTTTTAAGCCTATAGATCTATAAAACAGTTCTTCAAATATTTTCATAAAATATCTCATCCGTCATCATCATTATATATTCTTATCATCATCTTGATAAATGTACATGACTAAATATTAAAATATATAGTTCTCGTGGTGTGGCTTAGCCAATGGTGGAGCCAGGATTATCTTTTATACTGGGTACAACAATGAGAGTAATGAGAGTTTTCTCTGAAGGGTGGGGTTGTGGGCGCTTTGCTTTGAAAAAGCATATGTCTCTAAAACAAAAGTCTTAAGAGTTTAGTAACATGGACGAGGAAATTACAAGATTGTGGGAGGGGCTATATTGGTTAAAGAAGAAAAACAAGAGATCATTCTTCCGGAAGAGGCTGTCAATATCTCAGATATAAAAGGTCAACATTGTCTACTTGCTTTAATCATCAATGATGAAACTGTTAATAAAGAGGCATTTAGATCAACTCTGGCAAAAGTCTCCAACTCAAATGGATAGATAACCTTTCGTGAAGTTGGCAAAAACAAATTACTAGTGGAGTTTCAAAATCTATCTGAAAAGAGAAAGTCATGCATGGCAGACCTTTGTCATTTGATAGACACATGGTCATACTCCAGGACTTTGAAGGCAGTTTGTCACCGAATGAAGCTAAATTCAAGTCAGAATCTTTTTGGATACAATTACACAATCTACCATTTGCTGCAATGACAGAGGAGAAGGATAGGCTTATTGGGTCAGGCATGTGTAAGGTTCTCAAAGTAGAGGTTGATTAGGAAGGACTTGGGTCGGGAAATTGTTTTAGAATTAGTGTACACTTTGATATATCAAAGCCTCTAGTTAGTAGACACTTTCTAAACAATAGTGGTAAGTAGACATGTATTAATTTTAAGTATGAGTGGTGATGCGCCCCAAGGTGGACCGAGTCTTAAAGATCCAAATGGGCCAAGAGCTAAGAAGATCATGGAAGCAATGTGAGAATTGGTGCAATCTACTTGGGACGAAACTAGCAAGACTCCAACATCCAAGATGGGCTTGAAAGAAAGAGATTTAGTTTTGATCCATGTGATACAATCTATGACCAACATTCAAGATGGAATTAAGAGAAGGAGATCCAATTTTCATTCACGTGATATAAGTTATGGAAGACATGATTTAGAATTTATTATTTGGGCTTATTATTATGTTTATTATTTTTGAGGCTTAGATTTGTTGAATATTTGGTTTTGAGTATGTTTGGCTCAAATATGTTTTATGTTTTATAAACTAGGGTTTCAAGAGAAATTTTTAAGGATAGTTTGGGGATTGTTTTAATTTTCAGCTAGGTTTTCTTTTGGGAAGGCCTTGTATTTTTCCTAGGGGTATTTTGGAAAAATTCTTAAATTTTTAATTTAGGGTTTTTTCTTGCTTAGGGGGAGGGTTGCTGTAGTGACACTATTCAAGGGTATTTTTGGAAAGGGCTGGTTTTATGTTAGCCTAGCGTTTTAATTAGGTTTTTGTTTAAATAGTCTTTGTTGCCTCATTATAAGAATTTTATGAAAGTTTTTTAAATTTGATGAATTTTATTCATTGTGAGTTAAATTTATCTTATCTTGTTCTTCATTGAACTTTTGAACTTATCAAAAGTAAATAATAACCTTTGTGGTATTCCTTCTTTGTAATTTGGGGTCTTGAGACATGTTCTTCAACATGTCTAGATTTTAATATAATATAGGTTCTTGAAACAAGTTTCTCAACGAATCTAGATTCTTCTATCTATTCACTTGATTTTGGTTTCCATGAGTGAGTTTTCAAATTGATTGTGGGTTCAAGAGATTTTGCCGCAAGTTTATATCATTTGGTAATCAGAACAAGGTTTTCAATTAAGTCTGCTTCTATATTTTAATTTTTGCATTGCTTATAAAAAAAAAAAAAAAGGGCTGCTGAAATTCTTAGGATTTTGTGTGGCTGCCAGAAATTAGTTGTTCTTTTTAGGGCTGGCCGAATTACTCCTAATCCTAAGGTCTTTTGTGTTGGCCGAAATCCCATCTTGTTAGGGCTGTCGAAATCCCATCTTTTTTAATTTAATTGTTTGATTGTCACAACTGAATATTGCTGTTTGTGATTGAATTAGTGAGAAAAGAAAAGAAAAGAAAAGAAAAGTTGAAAAAAAAAGAATATAGAAAGAAAATTGTTGATTAAGCCTTATCATCAAAGGGAATGAATACGTCATTTCAGTTGGTATCTTGTTTTGCAATTACTCTTTCTCTCGTTCACTTCCCTTGAGTCTCGTGTCATTTTATTCATTGTTCTTATTCTTGTTTCTTGGACCAAATTACTAGTTAAAATAAAATAAGATTGTATTGTCTTGATTTAGTTTAACTAGTTCTTAAAGAACTTAAGCGGAAAACTCTTGAGGTAAAAGGCAAGAGAATGCGAGATCATTATCGGGAAAAATTCAATTAAGAGTGAAATATGAGTGGAGTGCCACTATTTGAGTGAAAATATGTAAGAGAGCATGTGAGGTTTTTTACCACTAATATTCCTTTTTGAGTAGTGCATTACGATATCTCATGTGAATGACTCATCAGCGAAAGGAATGTCAGACAATTCATACTTTTTTGTTGTAGGCCATAAAACAAAACTTTGAATGGTTGAATTTGGTGGTAGGGAAGTGAGGAATAGGATGAATCAATGAGTTGCAGTGATTAGAAATCTACAAAGTGGGAAAGATAAGAGGAGAATTGAGCATAGTATTGAGAATGAGTATGAGTATAATGAGTCTTTTGTTGCTAAACGTGCTCTCAATACACAAATCAAGGTCGATGAAACAAAGCAGCAGAGAGAGAACATTTTTCATACTAGATGCCACATCAACAACAAGGTATGTAGTATGATCATTGATAGTGGGAGTTCTACTAATTATGTGGCTAGCACTACTTTAGTTGAGAA
Source organism: Carya illinoinensis (assembly GCF_018687715.1). Taxonomy (NCBI): domain Eukaryota; kingdom Viridiplantae; phylum Streptophyta; class Magnoliopsida; order Fagales; family Juglandaceae; genus Carya; species Carya illinoinensis. The sequence continues at coordinate 25,881,051 of NC_056767.1, forward strand.
ATTGAATTTACCTACCTTGAAACATCTTAGACCATACAAGTTGCAGTAATTGAATGATTGTGGGGAGATTAGGGTAAATAAGCAAGTGCTAGTTTTTTTTTTTCAATTGAAAAGTACACGGATGATATGTTTTATGATGTAATGCTGATTATATTTTGTTGGGGAGGCCGTGGCAGTATGATAGGAGGATGATCTAGGATGGGGTCAAGAACATATACAGTTTTGTAAATGATGATAAAATAATCAAACTTGCTCATTTAACCACAAAACAGGTCCATGAGGATCAACTGAAGTTGAAAAGTAAGGTTGAGAAAAAAAAAAAAAAAAAAAAAGAGTGAAAGTGAGGTTGATCAAAAAAGAGAGAGTAAAAGTAAGGTTGAGAAAAAAAAAAAAAGGAGTGAAAGTGAGGTTGATCCAAAAAGAGAGAGTAAAAGTGAAGTTGAGCGAAAAAGAAAGAGTGAGAGTGAGATTGAGGAAAAAAAAATAGTGAGACCGAAAAGGAGAGGGGGTGAGAGAGAGAGAGAGAGAGAGAGAGAGAGAGAGAGAGAGAGAGAGAGATGAGAGAGAAAAAAAGATGAGGGTGAGGTTAAAATCTCAAGAAAAAGAGAGAATGAGTTGAAAAATAATTGTGAGGCCGAGAGTTCAGAAAAAGATATTGAAAAAGAGAGTGAAAGAAAAGGGAGTGAAAAGGAAAAAGAGAGGGAAAAAAAAAAGTGAAAAGAAAAATGAGAGTGAAAAGAAAAGTGACAGAAAAAAAAAAAGAGAAGTTAATTTTTACGCTAAAGTGAGTTTTTATACTAATGAATTTAACGACTCTTTGCCTAGTGTTGTTCTTTTTTTATTGCAGAGATATAAAGTCATGATTCCTAATGCTGTGTTTAGTTGATTGCCACTTATCAAAGAGATAGAGTATTATATTGACTTTGTGCTAGATGCGACAATCCTTACTCGACCTTTCTCTGAAGAGCATGAGTCCTTGACACACTTGAAGGGATAAGATAAATTGTTTACTAGAATGCATGCTAAGTGGGAGGACCATATTGAGAATTTTCCTCATGAAATCAAATACACACATGGTAGGAAAATCTTGTAGTTGATGCATTATCAAGGATGTATGTCATTGTCTTCATTTTATATGAAAAGCTATTAAGATTTGAATATGATAGAAAATTACATTCTAATGATGATGACTTTGCTAGTTTGTATGGAATATATGAGAAAGTATCATTTGGTAAGTTCTATAGACTACATCGGTGCTTGTTTAGAGAGAATAGACTTTTTGTGTCTAATAGTTCTATGCTTGAGTTGCTTGTGCATGGAGCACATGGAGGTGTTTTGATGGGTCATTTTAGTATAAAGAGGACTTTAGACGTATTGCATGACCATTTGTGAGAGTATTATTTGTCATTTATTGAGTATACATATAATTGGAGTGGTCAGTTTGGTGTAAAAAAAGATTTTTGACATGTTGGATGCACGTTTGCGGAAGTATTATGTTTATAATTGGAGTGGTCAGTTTGGATAGACTTTTCCAAATTCTTAAGAGAATTAATGATATTTCATATTAAGTGGATCTTTCATGTAAGTATTATGTTTACGCTATTTTCAATGTTATTGAACTTTTCTGCTTTGATGCAAGTGGAGATTTGAGGTCAAATTCTTTTGAAGAGAGGGGAAATGATGAGCCCCAAGGTCCAAATGGGCCAATCACAAGGCCAAAAGTTAAGAAGATCAAGAAAACAATGTAAGGATTGGTGTAATCCACTTAAGACGAAGTTAGTAAGACTCCAATATCAAAGATGGGCATGAAAAAGGAGATTCAGTTTTAATCCACGTGATACAAACTAGGCTCCAGTATCAAATCCAACATTCAAGATGGATTTGAGAGAATGAGATCAAATTTTCATTCACGTGATATAAGCTATGGAAGGCATAACTTAGGATTTAATATTTGGAAATGCCCCAAGCAAAATTCGGGAACCTAGGCTCAAGAACAGTATGGCCAATGGATGCGTGCTATGGCAGTCACCCCTTCAAGCATTATGGCTAAAAAAATATAGTAGTGTATCAGAGTCATCCTGTCAAGCTTCCCGTCGGCTGAGGAGATCCATTGAGGAAGGTAGCATAAGCAATGAAAAAGGAAAGGATACTCAGTTTGATAAAGATGAGGCTTAATCAAAGGATAATAGCGGAGAACATTTGGCATTTCCTATAGCTGATTCCCAAATTGAGAAATCCCCAATCATAGAGAGGGTAGACTTGCCTTAAATAGCTGATAGTGCTCAAATTCAACTAAGTCAACTTTTCTCACTTTTATTATGCATGATACTGTTGATAAGGGAGCAGGGGAGGATAGTCCTTTCCTTATGAACCTAGAAGTCAAAGATTCTTATTCTAATCCCATTCCTAGAAAAACTTCCATGAATATCCATACTGAAAAAATCAATTTTTTATCCCCATTAAAACATATTTCTTCTCCTACAGAGCCTAATAGAGTACCCAAGTGGAAAAGAAAAGAAAGAGGTAGTTCTAATACTCTAGTTGCAATGCCTACACTTTCTACAAATGCCCTAATTAAGAAGCGTAGGAAGAGATCCTTGGCTAAAAATTCTGATAACTTGATGAATAAGCCTATTTGCAAGAAACAAAAACCTTAGCTCACCCTTGAAAGGAGCCTAACTCAGGTTGAATTGGTGGAGGTTGCTTTACAGTCCCACCATCAACAATGAATTACCTCGGTTGGAACTATCGGGGTTTGGAAACTCTCAAACAATTTGTGAGCTTTACCTGCTGGTGAAAACTAAGAGCCCATAGTTGGTGTTACTCATTGAGACTAAATGTTGCAAGTAAAAAGTGGAACTGATAAAAAATAAACTTGGTTTTGATGGTAACTTTGTTGTTAACAACAAAGGATGGTGTGGGGGATTAGCTCTGCTATGGAACTCTACTTTGGCTATGGGTTTGGATTCTTTCACTAATTGACACATTTCAACATGGATCACCCTTCTTGTAGATGGTGGGAAATGGCTCTTGATAGGAGTCTATGGACATCTAGCTACCACAAAAAGAAAGGAAAGTTAGAATCTAATTCAAGCACTAAAGCATCAAGTGGGTATACCTAGTTATTTGCAAGGGGATTTAATGAGATTCTGAAACAAAATGAGAAGTTTGGTGGTGCCAGGAGGCCTTATAAACAGATTGATAGCTTTAGAATAGCTTGAGAGACTGGGAGCTTAATGAGGTTATCTGGGGGACAAATTCACATGGGAACGTAGTAGAAATGGTGATGCCTTTACAAAGGAGAGGCTTGATCGAGCCTTTGGTAATTCAACATGGATTAATTTATTTGATGATCACTTTGTGAAAACTCTAGCTACCAATTGCTTATATCACAATCCATTACTTATCTCGCTATAGACTCACTCTATCAATAGGCACAAACAGAGACTCTTTAGATATGAGGCTAGCTAGCTAGTTTAATAAAGTAGATTCTAATACTCTTGTTTAGCATGCCTGGTATTCTGCTACAAGCTCTTTGAGTAGTTTGCAAGATACTATAATAGGTTTAAAAAGCTGTCAGGTGAGGCTCATGTAGTGGAGTAAAAACATGTATAGAAACAAGGGTAAGCTTATCAATTCTAAAGATGGAATGATGAGTGTGTTACAAGAGATCAACAAGGGCCACCTTAATAATGATATCAAAAGTCTGTAGAAAGAAATCGATCATTTACTTTAAGAAGAAGACATTAACTAGAAGCAAAGAGCCAAAAAAGCTTGGCTAAAGAATGGTGACAGAAACACTAAATGTTTTCACAAATGTGCTAGTAAGTGGAGAAAGGCCAACACTATCCACAAGATTACAAATGAAGATGGTCAAGTAACAAAAGAGCCTATGCAGATCAATAGAATGTTTTCGAGGTATATGAATTATTCTCAACTTCCAATCCAACTGGAATAGATGTCTGGAATCCTTGGAGCCTTCAGTAACAGAAGATATGAATGTTAGTCTTGCAAAAAATTTCATTGTGGAAGAGGTTAAAGAAGCTATTTTTAACATGAATCCATTAGGATCTCCTAGTCCTGATGGGTTCCCTACAGCCTGTTATCAAAACCATTGGGTAATAGTAGGACTTGGAGTGAGTGATGTTGCTTTAGCAGTCCTAAATGAAGGGAATTGATCTGATAGTTTAAATGACACTTATATTACTCTTATTCCAAAGTCCAAATCTCTTTTAAAGGTTACTAAGTTAAGGCCTATTAGTCTTTGCAATATCTTTTACAAAATCGATGCAAAAATGTTGCCTAACAGGCTAAAGGTTATTCTCATTGACATCATTTCACCTACCCAAAGTACCTTTGTGCCAAGCAGGCTCATTATTGATAATGTAATAGTACCTTTTGAATCTATGCATACCATCAAGACTAGAATGAAAACAAAGAGATGGTACGTGGCTCTTAAACTTGATATGAGCAAAACTTACGATAGGATTGAATTACTTTTCTTAAAATTAGTGATGGAGGAGAAGGAATTTGCTCAAAGTTGGGTTGCAATTGTCATGAATTGTGTCACCTCAATTTCTTACTCTCTACTTATTAATGGAGGTCCACAGGAAAAGTTCACTCCATCTAGGGGGATTAGGTAAGGTGATCCTCATCCACTCTACATTTTCATCTTATGCTCTGAAGTTCTCGGCAATATTCTTAACATGGCATAAGCTTCTAGTTTGATCACTAGTCTTCCTTAGGCCAAAGGTCAAATCTATATTAACAACTTATTTTTTGCAGACGACAGCTTACTTTTTTGCAAGGCAAGCCCATATGAGTGGAGTAGACATTTTAATCTTCTAGACTCTTATTAGAAAGCTCTAGGTCAAAGATTCAGAGACTTCTTGTTTCTTAAGCAAGAACACTTGAGAAGACACTAAAGAAATCATCACTAATATAGCAAGAATAAAAGCCACTAATACATAAGAAAGATACTTGGGCCTACCAGCACTAGCGAGAAGATCTAGAGTCAATACGACCTTCAAAGGGTTATTAGACAAGGTGAAGAATAGATTGAGGAATTGGAAAACCAAATTTCTCCCATAAGCAAGTAAGGAGATACTAGTCAAATCAGTTGTTCAAGCCATCCTCACTTAGTGTATGGACATTTTCAAGCTTCCTAACCACTTGTTACAAGTGCTTAATAAAGTTTTAAGAAGTTACTTGTAGAGAGTCAACAAGCAAAGGAAAACAAGATTCATTAGGTGTGTTGGCAACAAATGAGGAAATCTAACAACATAGGAGGCTTGGGGTTTAGGGATTTTGAGAATTTTAATATTTCCATGCTAACAAAAAAACGTTGGAGGCTAGGCCAAAACCCTCATTCTCTTGCTACACGTGTGCTTAGAGCTAAATACTTTCCAACAACTACTTTCTTAAAAGCAAAAATGGGTAGCAATCCTTCCTAATGTGGCAAAGCTTCTTAGTTGCAAGACCTCTTCTTGAAAAAGAACTTTTGTGGAGAATTGGTAATGGAAAAGCAATAAGCATCTAGACTAATAAGTTGCTTCCTCAGCAAAATACCTTTAAACCCCAAAGTTCAATCAGATTTCTACAAACTAAGGTCTCAACTTTGAAAGACACAGTACAAATCAATGGAACAAGTCTCTGGTGGATGCCATTTTCTCAAAAGATGAAGTTGACCTCATTAAAATGATTCTTATATGTACCTACAATAGACCTGACAAATTGATTTGGAATTGTACCATCACTAGTTTATTTACTATCAGGAGTGCCTATCCTCTTAGTGGAGAACTATAGGATCATGCAAAAGGTCATTCCTTAGATTTGCAGACAAAGAAGGAAGACTGGACAAAGATTTGGCACCTGAAAATACCTAATGCCAACAAAACTTTCTTATGTAGAGCATGTCTAGATGCCCTTCCCACAAGAGCTAATCTGTTTAAAAGAAGTGTATTAGATAATCTAGATTGTCGTATTTGTAAGCAAGACCCTGAAATAGTGGAGCATGCACTTTGGGAATGCGCTTCAGCTCATGATGTATGCGGGTAGTGTACAACAAGAATTAAAAATTGTGGATCTTAGAGCTGGTCCTTTAAGGATTTAGTGGAGAAAATGTATGATATTTTAAATAAGAAAGACATGGAGGAGTTTGCTGCTATTTCTTGGAAAATATGGAGGAGGAAAGACTCTATCTAAAATCCTATTGGCTGAACTTAGACAAATCCAAACACCTACGAGCAACACTACAATAGAATCTGATTTGAATGAAGAATGGGAGGCTCGTCTCTAGGGACTTTTCAAACTTAATTGGGATGATGCTCTGAATAAGATTCATTGCAAAATTGGAATTGGTGCTATTATGCGTGATTGGGAGGGCAAAGTCAATGCAACATTGAGGATGAAGAGGGGTCATTTCCCTGATCTTTTCCTAGCAAAAGTTGTAGCTGCTCTTCATGCCATATTGTTTTGCCAAGAATTGGGCTTCAAAAACATAATCTTTGAAGGGGAAGCATTGTAGGTAGTCTAGGGGATCCAAAGTTCTATTGAGTTTGGTACTAGCACAAGTATGATAATGGCAGATATAAGATCAATGCTGGCTAATTTTGATTCTTGGTCAGTGTGATACCCTGTATTTATGTGTATTTTGACTAAGTAATTATTGCATTTCTTGAGATTATGGGCTTTCTTGTTTTAAATTTTCAATGATTTACGTGGTATTATTTTACGGTTTTTAACTATGGAATTTAATTCAAAATGTTTCATTGTTGTTAATTATTGTTCATCATTTAAAATGTTTTTTTATTTTAAATTAGTTTATTGTTAAATTTTATTATTTTATTTTACTTTACTTAATCACTGCGTTTAAATTATTTTATTTTATTTAAATTGCTATTTTAAAATCCTTTCTCATTGGTTCAGTTTTGAGACTCCAAGTTGAAAAAACTGGATCTAATTTCTTCCCTTTTTTCTTTTTCCCTTTTCTTTTTTTCTTATTTTTCTTTTTCTTTTTCCTTATCTCCTTAACTCAAAGCTCGGAGCTCCTCCCTAGCCCTCTCACTCTCTCATGAGTTCCCTCTCTCCCACACGGCCAGATCTGTTGTGCGCCGCCACCCACGGCTCTAAGCCACCACCTCTTGCCTCCTAACAATTCCCTTAGCTCCTCCATGCCCCTCCATAGCTAGCCAAGCTTCCCATTCGAAATTTCCAGTTTTGAGACCCACGGCAGTTTCTTGGAAAACTCAAATCCGCTGCTGCTTCACCACTTTTGGCAATACCTTTGATCTTCCAAAAATTACTTTTAAAGCGCTGTGAGTATTTTCCAAATAACCTTTAACATTTAAATATATTTTGCATTAACAAATATTCTGTGACATTGGTTGGTTGTACCGGACTGAGTCCGATGAGTCAGGGGTCGGTTGGAATGGAGAGTGGAGTTGTTTGCATGATTAGTTGATGTTGGGATTTGTTGGTTATTTTTTTGTCTTGTCGTATACATTGCATGGTGCACGCATGTTCATGTTTGGTAAAAGGAAAACTAGGTTTTTGCATAATTGCATGTATGTTCATGTGTTAGAAATGAAAACTGAGTTTTCATATGTTAAATGGATTTTGGGTGCGTGTGTATCACAACGGGATCAGACAGGATGTGAACACTCTCGTGCCGACTCCATGACCCCTCTACTGTCGAGGGTTAGAGGATGCTTGGCTACCAACGTGCTTGGCGTGGAACCAGATATTGCTTGTTACGAAATCACATGCATGGTTGTTACCCATATTGTGGCAAAGGGAGCTAGAGTATGCGGATGATCCTTATGGGAGATTATGATATATATGGTAAAATGGATAATGAATAATTTTCTAAAAAAATGACGAGATTTGGTTAAAGGATATGAGGACCATTTTATGAGAAAATGGTGGAATTTATGTTGGGTCATTTTCTAGAAAAATGGAGATATTTTGATGGATTCGATTTTTGGGCCAAATGGGATTTTAGCGTACATAGAAAATTATTCATTTTTGGGTAATGATGATATTTCGGATCTCATGTCATTATGTGCATGCATATTGTTGTTGCTTAAATATATTTTTATCTCATGGGCTTTTTTGATTATTACTTACCTACAGTATCGTTTCTTAGTATCGTAGATTTTGATTGGTGTCTTTTGCTTGTATATCTGGGCAATTATTTTCTCGCTTTTGAAATTATGCATTTTGGTTTTATGATGTTGTTACTGTATAATTGTAATATTTTTTCATATGCTTGTGTTTAAGCAAATTTATATTTAAACAATTCTGGTACATAATTAATTGACTTTAATTATCCGCTGCATTGTTTTTGTTATACACGTGTTGTATGTGCACTCACTTAGTACTTATCGTTGGGGCGTGTGACCCGATTTTTCACGTGCCGTACATGGGAGTTGGGGACATCACAATTAGTGAAACACAGTGGGAGAAATAAGAACAAAGCTACTCATGCTTTAGGTAGCTTTAGGAAAAGATGTTCTAGGTATAATTAATACTATTATTGTAACGGAGGAAATTCCTCAATGTATTGATCTTTTTCCTTACAGAGATTGATTAGGAATAAAACAATGTTGTTTATAAAAAAAAAAAAATAGATGTCTTAAATAAGATGTGATATATTCAAAAAATGAGGGAACCTTCCCTTTTATTAATACAACTGTAATATATATATATATATGTTTATATGTATGATTGAAACCATCGGTTGTTTGCTAGCTTCTCTCTTTCCTATCACGCCGTTAGTAATTTTCAGTATGGTTCCTAGCTACTTAGTTTTATTTATTTTATAAACGTAATTTTTGCACTTTCATTAGTGTTAGATATATTAGAATCATGTGAAGTCAACTCCAACTCTTTTTCCGCTTTCATTTTTTTGATAAGCTGTATTGTATTGATTTTAAAAGGGAGACTAAAATCTTTTTTCTATAAAAGAAACAAAATCCTCTGCATGAATGACTTCTAATGGCCACGCAGTATTGATTATAAGTACTCCACACTTTATATATATATATATATATATATTTATATGGAACTACAGAGATTTTCTCAAAGTGCTGATATTTTTAATGGGTGCAAGAGTTGAAAAATACAAGTATTTTAATAAATTTAAATACCTATTATTAAAAATGTTTTGAATTTCAGTGGCTGCAATATTTGTACCCACTATACGTGTTGTGGCTTCACCGGCACTACTTACAACAACCCTAGATTCAAATCCACCCGATGATGATTTATTAATTTTTAAATTAGATTTCTTTAGTTTTGTAATTAATTTTCCAATTGATTTTTTTATTATGACCCATGAACAACACGCATGGCTAAATATAAAGCATGACGTGTTTCCATTGGCAATGATGTGACTTTCAAGCCACGTGGCAAGGATTCTGATCGACCGTTGTTATTTTAAAAAAAAAAATAATGAGTTAAAAAAAAATGTAAGGTTAAATTAAAGTTATATTTTGATAATAAGGTTGGATTAGTTATTATTTTTAAGTTATTCACCTACAATTGGTTTGTTTGTTATAACTTGTACCACTACTGAGAGTATTTTCTTGTAAGCTTATTTTAATAATAGTTTAGTTATGTTATGAAATTGTATTATTATAATAGAAATATTAGGACTTAGTCTACAATCAGATTAAGTTATATATTGATCTTATAGTCTTCGTTTAATTTGTTAATTAATTTCTAAAGGATATAATATATATAAAGTCTAGGGAGAACCCAAGTGTTAGATTGGAAGGGCTTCGTAAATGCCCCCAAAATTTTTATTCTTTATTGTTTCTATATAGGGTCGATTTTTTAATAAAATTAATTTTTTCCCCGTAATTACAAAATTATTTTTTAGTTAATTTCCCTCCTGATTTTATATTTCCTAGTTCCATCCCAATATGGAGATAGGAAGGTAAATAAGAAAATAAAACATGATGACGGTTTGCATGAAAATTATAATACTGATCAGAATCATGAATAATATTATAAAACAGTTAACTCGAGTTATTTTATTTGTTATTACATGTGTGTCGACCTATAATATTCTTATTTGATATAAATATAAACTATATATTATGTGATAATAATATAGTAATCAGCATGGGTTCACTACAAATCATGAATTCATTTAGAAATCATGTACGTGCATCTTGTCATGTTAAAGGTTTTATCATGGTACGTTCATATAAATGATCATTAAATCAATTCTATATGTCACATGGTTAGCAAAGAAATTAAATTTAAATATGTTTATTTAGTTCCATCTAAAGAATGGTATCAAATTTTCGGGGTTCAAATTTTCGATAAAAAGGAAAAAGTAAGAAAAAGTAAACCAAGTGAAAGCGCAAAGACTTCAAAATAATAAAAATAATGAATTAGCAGCTAGATGACATTTATCATATTTTAACTATCTGCTCTTTTATCATCTTCTGATCACTAGCTTTGAATTACCTCATCATCTTCTGCGTGGACGTTGAACTAGTCTTTGTTTAGGAGTAGATATATTATGCTTCAACTTGGCATGCATAAAGTAAAATAACGTCTGTTTCATATATATATAATTATTTTTGTTGTTGTTTATATTCAACTACTCGATAGTAAAAGGAAAATGACAATTTATATAATTGGAAAGATGGCCATTCCGTAACTAATGTCGGTTGAATATATAATCGTAAGTGATAATATTAGAGATACCAATGCTAAACATAAATTTATTCTATTCTCAATTCGGTATATAAAGCAAAGCACACAATCCAATCATTTAAATAGTAAGATTTCATTTGAAAGATTTAGATTTTTAAAAATTATCTTCTAAATCAAATCACCATGTCATATAAGCACTTTATTAGATGTGATTTACTCACTGGCTAGAGAATATAATTTTTTACTAAACATAGTATATTATTACCAATTTTACTAAATATATATTTTTTTATTTAGTAAATGAAATGAGAAATATTTTAGCCACAAATAAATCGACCCACAAAAGTAAATCTACTAATTAATGTGATCGCTTGATGTAGTATGTTAAATTATAAAGTTATTTAATTTTGTTGTAAAGTAGATATAACGTATCATATGAAATCATATATGTAAGTCTATAAGTACTTTTGTGAGACCTTTTCTTAGTTATAGCAATTCTCAAGGAAAATACAGCAATATTTATAACTACTAAAACTTTAATGACAGATAAGGATGGCCGAGCCATCCCAATCAATCCTTGCGATGGGCGATTTGCATTAATCTCTCGTTTCGACCGATTATGATCATAAGGTAATAAAAGGAATTGTAATTTAGGGTTTGTTTGGAAATGTAAATATTCTCAGACTATTTCACTATTATTTACAAACAGTTCATTATTATATTTTTATTACTATTAATAAAGTATTTTATTACTATTCATAGATGATCTAGAATACTCTTTGCATCAAATAGAGCCTTGGCATCTAACTCTAACTAAAAGGACAAAGATTTAGAAAGAAAAAAAAGACCGGCAGATAGTAAGAATAATTTAGAAGTTCTGCAAAAGAAAATTGATGTTAAGGCCTAGGATCATCCCCACCACTTAAATCATCATTTGAATAAATAAAGGCCGACCAAGGCAATGACGTACATTAATTAAGCGTAATGCATGACGTTGAACCTGCAGTCATGTTCAAAATAACTAATGGTTGTCTATGGCGGCCCATGCATCCATTTTTCTACTTTCCATGTGCGCAATTAAAAAAAAGCTACGGATATTAACTTGATCACCTTGACATTGATATTTCAACAATAAAGAACTAACTTCGACAAGCTAGCTAGGAAATGAATTGTCCAATCATACCACTTTTATTACTACCCCATATAAGCATTTTAAGAAGTATTAAATGATCAATATAAATACCTTAATACCCATAATATTTATCCATATTTCCTCTTATATATTAATTGAGATCGTGGAGTTCAAAAATTAAAGACCTAGATCGTTGATGATAAATGTGCTTCTGTCCGCAAAGATGGATTATCATCATAAGCAATCTGTGTGTGTGTGTGTGTTGCCTCTCTGCCTTTCTCTCACCAATCCTTTTTTTCTTGCGGGCTTCTTCTTTTAGGTAGTACTAGATGTGATGCAATATTGAGAGAAGTACACTTTGAAACCTCAAGTTATCAAGTTATTGCACTTCATTCTCCAAACTATCAAATTTTAACAATTTACACTATAAGTTAAGATCTAACCATTAAGACATGTATTGGTTTTCATCAACCTAAATGTCAAAACTTAACTAGTGGTGCAAATAACAATATTTTGATAGTTTAGAATATAAACTGTCATGCTTTGTCACACCAAATTATGTGACACATTTTAAGTAGCTTCCTTGAATAACTCTATTTACATTTTAGTTAGCTTCCTTGTATTATTTGGAAGCCTTTTTATTGATAGACCAAGTGCATTGGTCATTGGGAAGCTTGCTAAATTAACTTATATAAAGCAATATTGGTACTTTGAACTTCTTATTTATAAATATATATAATGGGTCAAACAATGGGTGGTTTATTGCGCACTATGCTCGTATGAATTAATAGCATTAACTCAATTTCCTATGTCAACTATAATAAAATAAAAAAAATCACTTAAAATGCACCACATCAACCTATCTACTAGCTATGATAAAACAGAAACTAATTTTCATTGTTGATTTTGTCATCTCTATCTAGTTAGATCGGTTAGCTAGTCATGTGCTTTTTTCATTTAATGGTTGATATAGGAAACTGCTTAAGTTGGGCAACATAATTGGGTAAATTTAATTCAATTTTTTTTTTTTAATTTTAGTATTTCAGTGGCACCGATCGACGACGTATGTAAATTTATTTTATTCGGGTATTTTATTCGCATGATGACGTATGTAAAAAATCTATTCGGAAAGAGACAAATTTGCTAGATGTATATTGTTTTGTTTTTTGGTTTTTAGTGAAAATGATGGAGTCCAGTCAAATATGTTTCGATAAACATTTTATGAATGTGTTTTTATATATGAATTTTCATAAAAGCGGTTTTATTGTTTTTCCTCATAAAAATAGATATGATTAATGTGATCGATCATGAGAAAACAAAAATGTATTCGTTACTTGGAAGATGTTATTGATGTCTGTTTCTTTCTTGTCTTCTTCAAATCACTAGTATTAATCACTTTTAGTCCATGTCCATTGTTTCACCAACTGATTATAATAACAACTAGGTATTCAAAGATCAATACGAATAATGTAATACTGTCATCTTATCATGATCAGATTCCGCATTATTAGCAATATTAGTACTACTAAACTATGAGTATATATATGTCATGCATACTGTAGGATGATGAAATTACATATGTCCACACCTTGAAATGACCCAAAACCTAATACTTCGGGTTGAATCTAGACAATAGAAGTTAGAATAGTCTACCCTTATCATTTATAGTCGATCCCTGACTTATTCTACTTGATCTGATCATAGCTATAAATAAGACATGCCATTGTAGACAATACTACTATGGCTACTAGCAATAAGGTATGTGCTTTGAATTAAATTTGAAACCATACCCTATTAAATTCTCTTCTTCTCACCCCTTTTTGAAATGGTTAATTCAATTAATAGCTAGCTATGAATAGGCCATGTAATTGTAAACCAATTCTTCTATATATATATTCGTCCTGAAATTAACCTCTCGCGCTTAATTATTAATTTGTTGCCAATATATATATAGACACGTATTTTTTTCCTCACTTTCTGTGTTCGGATGTTCATTCTACTATATTCATAGAGTTATATGTTCATTCTATTATTCTGTTTTCCTTACAGGAACAATCGCCAGCTCATTCAGCCTTCAACTTCTAAAGGATGCATGGTTAGGACGTATGGCCTCGTGATGATCACACACGCACAAATTCAATAGGTTTGCGGCCACTGGACTCATTTCTTTCCATCAACATAATTGAAAAATATTGCCAGAATATATAATAAAACACCGAAACAAATGACGTGTTTGGATGGATGGATTTGGGAGGAGAATTTGGCTTAATTGAAGCTTTAAAATCTAAATTCTTTGTTAATTTGGATCATATACAAAAATTTTGGATTCAGGTTTGCACCAAATTAGCCAAACATGCATGTTTTTAACGTTTTCAAAATCTAGTATATATTGGGAATTATATATATATATATATGCAGGTTGATTTGAAATCCAAATAAATATAAATATTTTTAATTTAAATCCAAATTCTATTTTTTAGGATATTTCCAATTAAAAATTGGGACTTCTTAGATCATATAAGATCATGATCATTAATCAAAACAAGTGTTTATTGGGTAATCATCACCTCGAGTTAATATTACTAGGTCATAATTAATAGATGTTTTAGACCAACAATATTTGAGGTAAGTAGTATTAATTAATCTTCAACTTATTGAATGAACAACAGCTAGCTAACCAGAAATTGCATGTCCGATCCAACTTCTACTGTTCGAGAGTAAGTATTATTCTAATATTCAGCTTAATTACCCAAAAGGCATGGAGGAAATCATGAGCACAAGTTACAGCGCCACAACAGAAAAAACGGTAATTAATTATGTTATTTACGCAGTACTAGCTTTGAATGCGTGCATGACCATAATATGCAATAAATTAATTATCAAGGATATACAATGGTGAAAGGTTGATGGTCTAGCTTGCCCTTTTTGCCACTGAAAAATGTACGCATGCAAATTTATAATCTGCATTCAAATAGAAAATGGAGTTTGACATATTTATCTATCTTGTTCAATCAGAAAAGAAGTTACGAATTCTACTATAGATCAGGCACCGACGATCCAGAATGGAACAAAACATTTGTTGAGAAAGCAGATAAAGTGGGTCAAGATGTGCTCATAATCCAGTTAGGCATTTCAGTAAAGTCGTTCGATATAAAAGAGGCTAATAAACGTTTAAAGGGCGTAAATCCTGATGATAAAATATTCTCGAATACGACCGTATCATGGGTTGTGCTGAAAGAGGAAGATAAAGTGCTGGAGTCTGGTCCTGGGGATAAAATGCTGGGCGTCTTGGAGCGTTTTGACGAGCAATGGAAGAAGGAAGTTGAAAAAAAAGGCTTCGGAAGAAGTTTCATGGATAGCTATGAGAATTCTAGCTAGTTAGATTGATTGACGGCGCCATCATGATTGCATTGCAAGCCGTACTTGATTCCATGATGGCTACTACGTACTTCACTAGCTACCAAATAAAAATCATGTGCTCGTCTAGGTTTTATTTGTACCATGCAGCTTGTGCCACTACTAGTATGAAGTATCATCAATCATGTGTAATATATAGTACGTACGTGTGAAGTATCATCAATTATGTCGGCAATCTTGTACGTTTGTGTTGTGAATGTTCTTGGCTTAATAAATTAGTTTGAGTCTCCTATGTTTTAATATGTAATATTTTCTCATCTATCATTTGAAGACTTGTGGCTTATGCAGGATATTTGGATTGTGATGAATTTAAACTTTCTTTGGTACCGTTCGTTAAATTTTTAAGATTGTCTTTTTATTTTCTGCTGTGATATAGTTCTACACATTATTTAAATATATAAGCATACACTTGTCACAATAAGCGAGGGGTGTGTGACCCGAGTAGTCTACATCTGGGCTACATGACTATCACCAAAACACGAGCAGGGGCTAGGCCATGGGCGCAACATAAATAGAATATAACAGTTGTAATACTTCGTTTTTACGCGTATTTTTATTAAAAAAGTATTTTAATTTAATTAAAATATTAGTTTTTTTATTTTAAATTTTTCAAATTTTAATTAGATTTATTTATTTGAAAATTTTATTTTGAGGTGCTTTTTTAATATTAATTATTATTTTGTGTTTAAATTGTTTTTTAATTTGATTTAGTTTATTTTTGGATTTTAAATTTTGTTGTTAGTTTTTACTAGTTATTTATTTTATTTTAGCTAAATAAAGTGTTTAAATTATTATATTCAATTTATTGCTTTTAAAATAATTTTCGTGGAATCAGTTTCTGGACCCTAGATGTGAGGATTGGATCTCATTTTTTTCCTTCCTTTTTTCTTTTTCCTTTTTTTTTTCTTTTTTTTTTCTCTTTTTTCTCCTTTCTTTTTCTTGTTTCTTCTTTCTTCCCCTTCACTTTTCTCCCACACGATCCAGCCCCCTTGTGACGCCCCCAACTCCCATGTACGGACACGTGGAAATCGAGGCGTCGGGATGATGACAACACGGGTCACACATCCCATCGCCTAGTGCCAAGTATGTGTACATGCAACATGTGTACAAAATAAAACCACGCAGTAGATAATAAAGTCTTATAACTAGTAACAGAATTTTTGTTTAAATACAAACCAGTTTAAAACACACGTAAATAAAATATTACATGTTCAACACTATCTCAAATCCAAATACATAACGTAAAAATAAATACAAATGATATCCATATATAAGCATCTCCAAATCAATACTCTGGCGGAGCCGCCTCCTCGGGCTCAGCCTCCTCCTCCTCCACCTCTGCATCAAAATCTACGGTACAAAAAATGGTGCCGCAGGTAAGTAATCTTCCAAATGTCACAAGATAAAAATACATTAAAGCCACAACAATATGCATGAAAAGATGGCAAATGCACATGTCCCAAAAACCACATTTTACCACGCACGCCAAAATCTCATTTTGGCCCAAAATATTTCCTTTAAATCATTCCTCGCTATTATCCCAGATAATGGCCCAAATAAAGAAACCACTATTTTCCCAAAAAGTGGATCACAATATCCTCTTACCAAAACCTCGTCATTTTCCCAGAAAATGGCCCATATCCAATATCTGAACCAATTCCAATTAATGCATGCACCATGATCTCCTCTAGGGATCATCCGCACACTCTGGCTACTATGCCACACCGTAGGTAACGACTACGCATGTGACATCTAAACGAGCGATCCCAGTCTCGCGCCCAGCGTGTACCTGGACCAGGCATCCTCTAGTCCCCACCAGCCAAGGGACCACGGAGTCGACACGACAACGTTACCATATTGTGCGATCCGATTGTCGACCAGCGACAACCCAGGGGATGTCACTCAATATTATCCATTCCCGAGTGACCAGAGGAGCTCCACCGAGATAATAGCCCATCCCAGCTTGGGGTCGTGATACACACGCACCCGAAAATCCATTTAACTCGTGAAAACCCAGTTTTCAATATATAACACATGCATATGCGTGCACAATGCAATGCAAATGATACGACACCAATTAACCAACAATTCTCAAACATCCATAACAAATAAACAAGCAACTCCGTCCTCAAATAAATAACCAACCAGTCACAAATAATTATTGTAAAAGCAATAATATATTTAAATCTAAAATGAAGTTTGGAAAATACTTACAGCCCTATATGATAATTTTCGATGGATCAACGAGTTGCAAATGGCGAAGAAAAAGCAACGTAACAGTGTAAAAACACTGTGGCCGTGGGTTGTAAAATACCCACTTTTGAACGGGGACGAACCAAGACTTGAGATTGGTAGGAAATAGCTTAGAGGTGTTTATGAAGCTAGTGGAAGTGAAGGTTGGCCGTGGGTGGCGGTGAAAACGGCGGTAGAAGGCCGAAATACCCAAATCGAAAAGCTAGCTCATAAGGGCTGCTCCGGTGACGGATCGGAGCTAGAAATGGGTGGTTTAGGAGGACAAGGGGTCGGTGATGATGTGGTGAAGAGGTGGTGGCCGGAGGTGGAGCAACGGCGTCAGATAGGGACAGAAGTCGTTTGGCTTGGAGTGGAGATTCCGGCTTAACGGCGGCTCGGATGGAGGTGAAACTTGGTGGAGTGGTTCACCGGTCGGAGGGGAGCTGAACCGTGGGGGTGGTGTGCAGCACGGTGGCGGCCAGCGGCAAGTCTGGGCTGAAGACGAAAACAGCGGAGAAGGGGAGAGAGAGAGTTCGAACGGAAGAGAGGGAACCGGGAGAAAAAGAAAGAAAAAAGAAGAAAAAGAGAAAGAAGAAAAAAGAAAAAGAGAAAAGAAAATATGAGGGAAAAAAAATGAGGTCCAATCCTCACCTCTAGAGTCCAAAAACTGATCCAACGAAAATAATTTTAAAAGCAATAAAACCAAGAAAATAATTTAAACACAACATAAAGCTAAAATATAATAAATAACTAGTAAAAACTAACAACTTAATTTTAAATCGAAAGACCAGCTAAAATAAATTAAACAGCAATTTAAACTCAAATAACAAATAAAATCCAACTAAAATCCGATAATTTAAAATAAAAGAACCATTATTTTAATTAAATTAAAATACTCTTTCAGTGAAAATACACGTAAAAAGGGGGTATCACATCCTCCCCCCTTAAAATAAATTTCGTCCTCGAAATTTGCAAGATCAAACGCTAATGTTAAAGCAAGCCACAATATTCCACTGAGACCAAGTTTAAGAAACATACCGCCATTTACTCAAACAAATACGAGTATTGCTCTCTCATATCTGCTTCTCTCTCCCAAGAGAAATCTTGAGCCAACGGATGTCCCCATGCCACCTTTACCAGAGGTATCGTCTTGGATCTCAACTGTTGCTCTTTCCAATCCATAATCTGCGTCGGGACAACCTCATAAGTAAGATGCGGTTGTAGTTGAATACACTCTGGGTCGACAAAGCGCTGCTCTTGTTGTCCAAAACTCTTCTTCAAGGATGATACATGGAAGGCATCGTGAATTTCTCCAAAATATTCTGGCAATGCAATTCTATAAGCGATGGACCCTACCTTCTCCAAAATCTGAAAAGGGCCAACATATCTCGGATCCAATTTCCTCTTTTTACCAAAACGCTTAACTCCTTTCATGGGAGAGACCTTGAGATAAACCCATTCGCCTTCCTCAAAAGACAATTCTCTCATCCTTGTATCCGCATATCTTTTCTGACGACTCTGAGCTGTAGCCATTTTATCTCTTCTAATCTGAACCTAACTTTGCATTTCCTGAATTATTTCGGGCCCAATTATTTTATTTTCCCCGACTTCATCCCAACACAAAGACGATCTACACTTTCTCCCATAAAGAGCTTCATAAGGAGCCATCTGAATGGATGCATGGAAGCTATTATTATAAGCGAATTCTATAAGCGGCAAATGATTTTTCCAACTCCCTTGAAATTCCATAACACATGCTCGCAACATATCCTCAAGGGTCTAAATAGTGCGCTCTGATTGAATGTCCGTCCGAGGGTGATAAGCAGTACTAAACTTTAATTTAGTACCCAGAGCTGCCTGTAAACTCTTCCAAAAATGAGATGTGAACCTTGGGTCCCCGACACAATACTCTTGGGTATCCCGTGCAACCCCACTATTTCTTTTACATACATGCGAGTCAACTTTCCCAAAGAATCGGTATTATTAACAGGTAAGAAATGAGCACTCTTAGTCAACCGGTCAATAATCACCCAAACTGAGTTCTTTCCACTAGGAGTCCTCGGTAAGCCCACTACAAAGTCCATAGTAATGTCGTCCCATTTCCACTCAGGAATAGGGAGGGGTTGAAGCATACCAGCAGGTCTTTGATGTTCGGCCTTGACTTGACGGCAAGTGTCGCATCTCTCAATATATAAGGCAATATCCCTCTTCATTCCTTCCCACCAATAATTTTTCTTCAAATCCCGATACATCTTCGTGCTGCCAGGATGAATTGAATAGGGGGCCACATGAGCTTCTGTCATAATTCGCTCTTTGAATTCTGAATCCTTGGGATTACTCTACGATCTCGGAATCGAAGAATTTCATCCTTGTCCATACTATAATGCAATGTCCCTCTAGATTTTCTGACTCTTTTTCTAATATCTAACAGCTTTGGGTCGTTCCTTTGAAGAGTCTTCAATTCCTCAAAATCAACTACTCGAATATCAATAATTGAAGATAACACTTCCTCTTGTTGCGAACTTTCGAGAAGAAGCCTTCTTATCCCGCAAAGTAGTGAATCCAATCCTGAAGATTCAGCTTCATCTTCCAAGTGCGACTTCCGACTCAAAGCATCTGCAACTATATTTGCCTTTCCTGGATGATACTTGATCTCGCATTGATAATCACTTATTAACTCTAACCATCGCCTCTGCCTCATGTTGAGATTCTTCTGAGAAAATAAGTGCTTCAGACTCTTATGATCGGTGTAGACTTCGCAATCTTCTCCATACAAATAGTGTCGCCAGATCTTAAGAGCAAACACTATCGCTGCCAATTCTAAATCATGCATCGGAAAATTCTTCTCATGATCTTTTAGCTGACGAGATGCATAAGCAACAACTCGTCCCTTTTGCATAAGAACACATCCCAATCCAAATTTAGATGCATCACTGAAAACTACAAATGGCTTATGCGGTTCTGGAAGTGCTAACACTGATGCAGTTGTCAATCTCTTCTTCAATTCTTGGAAACTTCTCTCGCACTTATCTGACTAGATAAATTCCGCATTCTTTCTAGTCAAAGCAGTGAGAGGTCCGGATAGTCGGGAAAATCCCACCACAAATCTTCGATAATATCCGGCAAGTCCCAAGAAACTTTGAATCTCACGCACAGTCGAAGGATGCTGCCATGATAAAATAGTTTCTACCTTACTGGGATCAACAGCCACACCATTTCGGGAAATTACATGTCCAAGAAATTTGACTTCTTCCAACCAAAATTCACATTTGCAAAGCTTCGCATATAATTGATGTTCTCGTAACTTCCCAAGTACTAAACGAAGGTGATAGGCATGCTCTTCGAAATCTCGAGAATAAATTAAAATATCATCAATGAATACCACCACAAAAGAATCCAAATAAGGTCGAAAAACCCGATTCATCAAGTCCATAAAAGCTGCAGGGGCATTAGCCAACCCAAAAGGCATCACTTTAAACTCATAATGCCCATATCTCGATCTGAAAGCAGTCTTGGGAATATCCTTCGGTAAATCATCCATAGGTTCCCCACAAGGCCTTCGTGGTCTTACCATCTTCCTGCCATAACACAACCTTTGACCCCGTTTAAATATTGGACAAAACAAACAACACAAAACCAAAACCAAATAACGATAAAATAAAATAGCATACAATAAAGCAAGTAAATAAATATATTAAAATCAAGCTAACTCAAATAAAATAAAAAACAAAGCTTCAAATAAAATAAACCTTTAAAACACAACTTTAAAAACTTTTTGATACTCCACCTATGGGACATGTGGTTTTACCCAGAGCCGAACTGCTCTGATACCACCTGTGATGCCCCCAACTCTCTCGTATGGACACGTGGAAATCGAGGCGTCGGGATGATGACAACACGGGTCACACATCCCATCGCCTAGTGCCAAGTGTGTGTACATGCAACATGTGTACAAAATAAAACCACGCAGCAGATAATAAAGTCTTAAAACATACGTAAATAAAATATTACATGTTCAACACTATCTCAAATCCAAATACATAACATAAAAACAAATACAAATGATATCTATTGATAAGCATCTCCAAATCAATACTCTGGCGGAGCCGCCTCCTCGGGCTCAGCCTCCTTCTCCTCAACCTCTGCATCAAAATCTACGGTACCAAAAATGGTACCGCAGGTAAGTAATCTTTCAAACGCCACAAGATAAAAATACATTAAAGCCACAACAATATGCATGAAAAGATGCCAAATGCACATGTTCCAAAAACCACATTTTACCACGCACGCCAAAATCCCATTTTGGCCCAAAATATTTCCTTTAAATCATTCATCGCCATTATCCCAGATAATGGCCCAAATCAAGAAACTACCATTTTTCCAGAAAATGGATCACAATATCCTCTTACCAAAACCTCGTCATTTTCTCAGAAAATGACCCATATCCAATATCCAAACCAATTCCAATTAATGCATGTACCATGATCTCCCCTAAGGATCATCCGTACACTTTGGCTACTATGCCACACCGCAGGTAACGACTATGCATGTGACATCAAAACAAGCGATCCCAGTCTCGCGCCCAGCGCGTACCTGGACCAGGCATCCTCTAGTCCCCACTAGCTAAGGGACCATGGAGTCGACACGACAGCGTTACCGTACCGTGCGATCCGATCGTCGCCCAGCGACAACTCAGGAAATGTCACTCAGTATTATCCACTCCCGAGTGACCAGAGGATCTCCACCGAGATAATACCCCATCTCGGCTTGGGGTCGTGATACACACGCACCCGAAAATCCATTTAACTCGTGAAAACCCAGTTTTCAATATATAACACATGCATATGCGTGCACAACGCAATAAATATGATATGACACCAATTAACCAACAATTCTCAAACATCCATAACAAATAAACAAGCAACTCCGTCCTCAAATCCATTCGACCCCCGACTCCTCGGACTCAGTCCGGAATAACCAACCAGTCACAAATAATTATTGTAAAAGCAATAATATATTTAAATCTAAAATGAAGTTTGAAAAATACTTACAGTCCTATATGATAATTTTCGATGGATCAACGAGTTGCAAATGGCGAAGAAAAAGCAACGTAACAGTGTAAAAACACTGTGGCCGTGGGTTGTAAAAGACCCACTTTTGAACGGGGACAAACCAAGACTTGGGATTGGTAGGAAATAACCTAGAGGTGTTTATGAAGCTAGTGGAAGTGAAGGTTAGCCTTGAGTGGTGTTGAAAACGGCAGTAGAAGGCCGAAATACCCAAATCGGAAAGCTAGCTCTAGGGGCTGCTCTGGAGAGGAATCGGAGCTGGAAATGGGTGGTTTAGGAAAGCAAGAGGTCGGTGATGAAGTGGTGAAGAGGTGGTGGCTGGAGTTGGAGCAACGGCGGCAGATCGGGACAAAAGTCGTTCGGCTTGGAGTGGAGATTCTGGCTTAACGGCGGCTCAGATGGAGGTGAAACTTGGTGGGGTGGTTCACCGGTCGGAGGGGAGCTGAACGGTGGGGGTGGTGTGCCACACGGTGGCGACCGGCGGCAGATCTGGGCTGAAGACGAAAACGGCGGAGAAGGGGAGAGAGAGAGAGTTCGAACGGGAGAGAGGGAACCGGGAGAAAAAGAAAGTAAAAGAAGAAAAAGAGAAAGAAGAAAAAAGAAAAAGAGAAAAGAATATATGAGGGAAAAGAAATGAGGTCCAATCCTCACCTCTGGAGTCCAAAAACTGATCAGACGAAAACAATTTTAAAAGCAATAAAACCAAGAAAATAATTTAAACACAACATAAAGCTAAAATATAATAAATAACTAGTAAAAACTAACAACTTATTTTAAATCCAAAGACCAGCTAAAATAAATTAAACAGCAATTTAAACTCAAACAACAAATAAAGTCCAATTAAAATCTGATAATTTAAAATAAAAGAACCATTATTTTAATTAAATTAAAATACTCCTTCAGTGAAAATATACATAAAATCGGGGTATCACACCCCTCCCCCTCCCTCCCTCTGTTTTTTCGTCCACCTAGTGCACCGCCGTCCGCCACCCGTGTGCCTCACCGCCGATCCCACCTGGTTCCCCACTGGCTGAGGACTCTCCCCTTCCATTTTCAGGCCACCTAGTGTCACTGTTAACTACTACGAACTCCTCCAAGCTGTACGACTTTTGGGCCATTCCGCAGTCGTCGCTCCACCTCCGGCCACCACTTCTTCACCACTTCATCATCGACCTCTTGCTGATCTAACCCACCCATTTCCAGCCCCAATCCGTCGTCGGAGCAACCACCAGGAGCTCAACTTCGTTTGGCCATTTTTCACTTCCACCGCCGTTTTCTCTGCTATCCACGGCCAACCACCACTTCCAATAGTTTCATAAACACCTCTAAATCATTACCTATCAATCCCAAGTGTTGGTTCGTCCCCATTCAAAAGTGGGTATTTTATAACCCACGGCCACTGTACTTTTGCATTGTTACGTTGCTTTTCAGCCACCTTTTGCAGCTCATTGATCATTCGAAAATTATTATATAGCGCTGTAAGTATTTTCCAAACTTACTTTAAGATTTAAATGCATTTTTACTTTAACAATAATTTGTGATTGGTTCGTTATGCCGGACTGAGTCTGAGGAGTGGGGGTCGGATGGATTTGAGGATGGAGTTGTTTGTTGGCCTGAATGATATTGGATATTTGTGTCTTGTTATTTGCATTGCATGGTGCATGTATGTACATGTGGTGAAACTTGAAAAATGGGTTTTCAAGCAAGAAATGTTTTTGGGTATATTTTAAAGATTTGATTGACTGGTTTGAGTCAGAGGTACTGTAGGGATGGTGGTAAACAGGGAAGGTGGTAGAGTCCCGCCTGTGATTCCCGCCTACGGTGCACGCGGCGTAGGGATGGTGCTAGAGTCCCCCCTACGATTCGTGCCTACAAACGGACTTGTAGGGATGGGGGTAAGTAGAGACAGTGGTAGAGTCTCGCCTGTGATTCCCGCCTACGGTGCACACATAGGGTTGGTGGTAAGTAGGGATGGTGGTAGAGTCCCGTTTGTGATTCCCGCCTACAGTACTTTGCTGGTTGGTTATTGGGTCATTTTCTGGAAAAAATGGTGGATGTTTTAATGGATTGGGTTTTTGGGCCAAAATGGGATTTTGGCGTGCGTTGGAAAAATGATTATTTTCGAGAAATGATGATTTTCGGGACATATGCATATGGCATCATGTTCATGCATTTGGTTATTGTATGAATGTATTTTTATCTTGAGATTTGTTTGGTTTGTTACTTACCTACAATACCATCTTTGATACTGTAGATTTTGATGTAGAGGTTGAGGAACTGAGCCCGAGGAGGCGGTTTCGCCGGAGGAGTGATCGGGGATCACTCGTGGATTGTGGTTTATTTTCCTATTTTTTATTTGTATTATATTTTTACTGGTTATTTGTAATATTTTTAGTACGCTTATTTTTAAGCGAGCTTGTATTTAAACAAAATCTGGTACTTAGTTGTACACGTGTTGTTTGTCTACACATTTGGCACTTGGCGATGGGATGCGTGCCTCGTGTTGTCATCATCCCAACGCCTCGATTTTTACGTGTTCGTACGTTGAAATTGGGGGCGTCACAACACTTTCAGGGCTGGATCATAATTAGGGTTGTTCATCCAAGTTCTTGAGTTTTGACCCGGGAACCTGAGTATACCCAGACTAGATATATCTGGATTTTCCTATACGGTTATCGGCTCGAAATAATTCTAGGACGGAACCGTAACCGGAATCTGGTTAACCAGGTTCCGGATCGGGCTGGGTAAAAATTTGGCATGAATGAACAGTCTTAATCATAATTAGCTGAAGGAGATGAAGGATTCTGCAAATTACATGCGAGCATTTCATGGATTATATATGCAGACAGGTAGATTTTACATCATGAATCTATGTAGACTTAGTTTCTATTTCTCGAATGGGTATAATATGACTAAGTCATGTTGATTTCTTGACTAAAAGCATTGGTTTTCAGTACTCTTTTTAAACTTAAAATAACGAGATTTTTCAATATAAATGGATCATTTGTATGCATTATACATGATATTATTTGGAGCTAGCTAATTAACTGGATGGTGGAAGCACCGAGTTAGATTTTAGAATTAATCTAGATAGAAGCCAGTCCTTGATAGCACACGACACACTCGTCTAACGTGACAAACCGGGTTTAAAATTTACGTCACGGTTCAATCGAATTGTATAAAATCATTTGGGCTCTCTCATGTCAGAAATACGAGGCTCTCCCATTCTCTACCCCTTCATTGCTGGAAGCCCTTCTGTTTATCCTCACCCTTCGTTGCATCTAGATCTCTCTCCACCCCTTTCTCTATCTCTCTTGCAAAAATTGTGGTTACCGATTTTTTTTTTTTGGAAACCAATTTGTATGTAATTTTTCGTTCCTGAGGCTATGCTATTGAGGCAAGGTTGACCTTTTTTTGAGTGCCCATCAGCTGTTTGATGGAAGTCTTGAACCAGTTTCTAGTGTTTATTCTATTTTGTGCCCATCAACCTATTTTGTGCCCACTTATATATTGTAATTTTGGACTTGTAAATCAATGTAGGGATGCTAAAATATGCACTTAATGTTTAAAATGAACTATTTTAGTGAGCATCATGAGGCCTTCCTATATTTTCAAATGAGAATTATAGGGATGCTAAAAGTATATATATAGATATCACTCCATACCGATTAAAAATAGAAGTTTATATATAGGAAAGTTTTGAAAAGTACATATATGGCTTTGCTATTTGCTATTTTCTCAACTCAATGGCTTTGCTTTTCAATTTGTAGGGTTGTTATTCTCATGTGAAATTTTAAATGTGATAATCCGTATTTGCATGTATTTTTATTAAGGGATTTTTTTATTTAATTTAAATATTGACTCTCTTATTTTAAATTTAATGTGTTTCCCATTGGATTTATTTTATGATTTTTTAAGCTGTGACATTTAAATAATATACTTTGTTGTTATTAATAATTATTTTGCATTTAAATTACTCTCTAGCTTGAATTATTTTATTGTTGGGATTTAATTATTTTATTTTATTAATATTGAGTGGTAGTGTTTTTATTTAGCTTTTATTTATTTTATTGTGCTCTTTATCTTAAATTAGTCTATTGTTGAATTTTATTATTTTATTTTACTAAGTCACCGCGTTTAAATTATTTTATTCAACTTACTGCTTTGAAAATAATTTTCGTTAGATCAGTTTTGTGACCCCAAGTTGTGAGGACTGGACTTCATTTTTTTCCCTTCCTTTTTCTTTTCCTCCCATTTTTCTTTTCTCTTTTTCTCTTTTTCCTTCTTTCCTTTTCTTCTTTCTCCTCTGTTTCCCCCAACCCACGCGACGTCCCTTTCTCTCTCCCCGTCCGTTTCTTTCGTTCACCCCTAGCGCCTCCATTGTGCCGCTGTGTACCTCAACGCCTGGTCCATTCTCTTCCCCTCCAGCCGGCGATCCTCCCCCTCCATTTTGAGGCCACCCCGTGCAGCCATTAGCTGCCACGCACGATTGGAAGCCACGACCATTTTTCCTTCCAGCTTCGCCGTGCGCTGCCCATTGCCATCGCCATTGCTTCCATTCTATTCCTCACTCACCAGCGACCTCACCCCTCCATTTTTAGCCCTCCAAACGCCGCCGTTAACCGCCACGAGCACCACCCAAACCGCACGGTTTTGTACTCCTCAGGTTGCTGTGCCTCCACCGTTGGCCACCCCTTCTTCACCACATCATCACTGGCATCCCAGCTACCTAACCCACCCAACCCCAGCTTCGATCCATCACGGGTAAAGCTTAGTCAACCCACTTTCCATTTTGGGCTTTTTGGCCTTCAACCTCTGTTTGTGCTGCCACCCACGGCAAACCACCATTTCCATTAGCTTCACCAGTATCTCTAAGTCATTCCCTAACAATTCTAAGTCTTAGTTTGTCCCCATTCAAAATTGGATTTTTTTGAGACCCCCGACCTTAGTGTGATTTGCACTATTACGTTACCTTGCTGCCGCTTTTTGCACTTCCATGATCATTCGAAAAATATTTTATAGTGCTGTAAGTATTTTTCAAAATTCTTTTAAGGTTTAAATATATTTTTACTTTAACAATAATTTATGATTGATTGGTTGTGTCGGATTGAGTCTGAGGAGTCAGGAGTTAGATTGATTTGAGGATTGAGTTATTTGTGTTTGGATGATTTGGATTGTTGGGTATTTTGTGTCATGTCATTTACATTGTATGGTGCATGCATGGACATGTGTTGGGAATTGAAAGCTGGGTTTTTAAGTGTTAATGGATTTTTGGGTGCCTGTGTATCACGACCCCAAGCCGGGATGAGACATTATTTCGGTAGAGCTCCTCTGGTCACTCGGGAGCAGAAAATACTGATTGACATCCTCTAGGTTGTCAGTGGGCGACAACAGGCTTGGACAATACGGTAACGCTATCGTACCAATTCCGTGGTCCCTCGGCTAGTGGGGACTAGAGGATGCCTGATCATGGTACACAATGGGCGAGGAGCTGGGTATCACTCGTGTAGATGTCACATGTGTGGTCGTTATTTGTGGTGTGGCATGGGAGCCAGAATGGGTGGATGATTCTTAGGGGAGTTCATTGTTCATACAAATAAAATTGAAAATTGGTTTTGATATTGGATAATGGGTCATTTTTTGGAAAAATTGTGTGTTTTGGCTAAAGCATATTTGTGGGCTATTTTTTGGAAAAATGGCGGGAGTTTTATAAGTAGATTTCCGTGATTTTCTAGAAAAATGGTGGATTCTTGTGTTGAGACATTATCTGGGATAATGACAGGGAAATGTTTTAATGGAACGGTTTGTGCCAAAAATGGGATTTTTGGCATGTGTTGGAAGAAGGTTTATTTTTGGGAAAAGATCTTTATTTTGGATCTCATGCATATGACATTCTGTTCATGCATATTGTTGAGGTTTTAATGTCTTTCTATCTAGTGGGTTGTTTGGAATATTACTTGCGGTACCGTCTTTGGTACTGTACATTTTGATGCAAATGAGGAGGAAGCTAAGCCTGAGGAGGCGGCTCCACCGGAGGACTGATTTGGAGTTTGGCTTGTTTTATTTGGAAATTATTTTCTGTCTTTAATTATGTATTTTGGATTTGTGACATTATTGAGACTTGTAATATTTTGATACGTTTGTTTTAAGTGAGTTTGTATTTAAACAAAATTCTAGTACGTAGTCGATTGACTTTTATTATCCGCTGCGTTGTTTTATTGTACACGTGTTGCATGTATACACACTTGGCACTAGGCGATGAGATGCATGTACCGTGTTGTCATCATCTCGACGCCTCGATTTCCACGTGTCCGTACGTGGGAGGTGGGGGTGTCACATTAAACAAAAGTGTAGGGATAAGCAAGATGCGAGTTCTTTTTATGAGCGGATATACTTCAACTGATAGAGAACATTCAGAGAAGAAATAATACAGTTCGAAAGAGAGAGGATGATTTATTGTTATGTGAGAATGAATCTTGTAAAAGAGAAGATAAACTTAGAGATTGAGCGACAAATGTTGACATGGTTGAGGTTGAACTTCGAAAGCGGAGGGTTGAAAATGTTGACATTTTGTAACTATTGTAATAGTTTCTAGTTGGTTTGGAAAAAATATAGGGCACATGTAAATAGTTGGTATTTTTTCTATCGTATTTGTATGGATCATATGTAATGTCCTACCCTTTCTCTATTTTGAAAAATTCTCATTAGTCCCAAACAATGAGGAATAACGCACTTTCCAAAGGAAATTTGTAGCTTATGATGAATATACAAGAATCTGAAAAAACTGAAAGCTTTTTTAGTAGAAATGGTTTCAGTTGCTTGTGTGTAGCTCATTCTAATTTTGTCATGAAGAAACTTGCACTAAACATTATCGGAGCAGTGCACATGTTTGGATTGTTTGTATTTACATCCTGCAAGTCCATCGATCAGCTATACCTATTCCATAAATTGCTTTCTAACTTCTAAAATGTATAGCATGCACTTCCAGAAATTACAATATCTGTTCCAATCCAAAATACAAACCTATAATACACAAATAAACACTACATTAACTAAATGGAAATATCGGACACAAAGACGTATCCAAATTACCAATGTGTATCATACTTGGGTTGATGACATCGATGTAGAAGGCCAAGGTGGTGTTCTATCTTCCTCTTTGTCCATCACGTTATTTCAATTGAAAATGCAGTACTAGTTTAGAAATTAGCAACCATGGTACAAAGTCCAAATAGTGTCTCCAAAGCATTTTTTTTTTCCAACATTTTTTAAACATATACATCCAATGAGAGGAAATCTAGAGTAATATTGGTAAAGATTATGGTGAAAATAATCTAAAGTAGTTCAAGACTTGGGTTTTTCCATGTTAAAAAAGTCAAAACAATCATGCACAGGTATATTACAACAATATAATGGAAAAAGCTTGAATTTTTCCATGTTAAAACAGTCGACACAGTCCAAGTTAGAAATATTACACAAAAATAATAGATTTTTTCATGTTAAAATAGTCAAAACAATCCTACGCAGGTATATTATAGAAATAAGCTTGAATTTTTCCTTGTTAAAACAATCAACACAGTCCAAGTCAGAAATATTATACAAAGATAATAGATTTTTTCATGTCCTTCAAAAAAATAAGAGGTAAAGAATGTAGATCTCTCCTACAAGAAAACAAGAATGATGGTATGGATGTCTCAAGCAAAGGAGCTTTTGAAAGCTACACAAATTTTACAAAGATAAAAAAAAAAAGCTTTGTAGAGGATGCAAAGAGGTTTTCGACCAGATCTTCAATCCAGAACTAGTCTTTCAAGAACTACAACTTTAGAGAGTGGTGGAGGGGAGAATGTGGTGGCTGGTTGGCTAGTGGGAGAGGGAGACGAAATTTATTAGGAGAACTGGCTTAGAAAAGAAAGCATGCATATTCAAAATGAAGAAGAAAAACGTGCGTAAAAATAAACAGGGTAAATGGGTAAAGAAGCAAAATGTACGTTTTATTTTTAAAAAAAAAAATTTATTCCACGGTAGTAATAAGTGTGCGGTGTCAGAGCCGTACGACTTTTATGTAGACTTACTCTATGCATTGAGAAAAATCTTGACTAATAGATTAAAAAAAAAACCCAATAATCACCAATGCTGATTTTCAATAAAAGTGCTAATAAATTCTTTCGTAATTAATGTATCATTCGGTAGAAAACGAAGCAATGCAATCATTCAAATAAAAATCAGAGGAAAAACAAAACAAAACAATATTATATATAGGCAAACATTAACAGAGCAAATTAAGTGCTGGATCGAGTTGCACACCTCTGGATGTTAAGGAAATGTTCTAAATGGATGTCTTTTTCACGAACAAAGAGGTCTCTGTCGAGTCTCAACAGGCAACTTCCAATATCAGAATAGGCATAAATGCATAAACATAAACATACGCTCCCTTTCGGCATAGTATTAATAACAATTGAGTATCAAATTTGAAGTCAAGGTTATGATCACTTCAGGCAAAGATAGTGAGTGTACTCAGTGTAGTACTTCCACGTACTGCAATATTTTTTTGATAGCACTTTGACGCCTGACAAAATTGAGATAATTTTGGGAGTTAGTTTCAACAGATGATCAATAAAGAGAAAATGACTCTAATGTTTGATTCAAATTGTCAAAATTCAAGAATGTCGAAATCAACCCACAAGCCTGGTCGTAATAGCTGTAAATTGAAAATATCAAGATTTTACCAAAAATGAAAAAATCCCAATAATCATACCAAAAATAAATACGTAACCAAATAAGTAATCTGCCAAAAATCAAGCTCAAATCGAGTTCAAAATCATTTCTTAAACGAGAAATTAAATATTTCTATAAAAGGCAAATAATATTTAAAAATGAAAATTCAAAAGGGAAGACAGTAGATTTTGGCCTTGTGATGCATACCGAGCGTAATTGGATGACCACAATGAAAAAGCAGTGGTTCTACACAACACTACACCTAGAGGGGGGGTGAATAGGTGTAATCTAATTTTTATGGCCTTTTGAAAATTAATCAAACAAGCAGATAATAAATGAAACAAATAACACAAAAAATCAACACATGATTTTGTTCACGGAGTGGAAACTCATTTGAAGAACCTCTTCAAAATCTAAAACCACTCCGGGTGTAAGACACCACCTCAAATCCACTATAGAAACTTTAGTTTGTTACAACCAATTTAGAACACTCACAAAACCTTTGTAGTAGCTAAACTTGGCTTGCAACACCACGAGTGACCCACTCGATCTCTACACGCATGTAGTGTCGGAACTCCGACCTTCCTATAGCTTCCCACGAGAACCTCTCGATCTCTGCATCAACGGCAGCTCCGGACTCTTCCGGCCAACAAAAATGTCCACTTCAATGGACTCAAGTAAAAGCTGATTTTTGTGTATGTTGTGGTGGAGAAATGTTTTTCCAAGAAAGAATCAATCAAATGGGGGAGAGATTGCTCTAAGATGTTCTTGGAGGCCCTTAGGGTTTTTTGCTCACATTCTCCCCCTAGAACAGAAGCCATGCTGTTCTATTTATAGTTCCCATCAAATGAGGCGTTCAAAACCCTACATTGTGAGTGATCTGGAACATTGGCTCGAGCGAGGTGTCGAGCGAAAGTCGAGCGCCGAATTCTGCCTGAGTTCGCTCGAGCGCCATGTCGAGCGAGTATCGAGCGGTTTACTCTGCCTGAGTTCGCTCGAGCTCAGTGTCGAGCGAGAGTCGAGCGAAACACTCTGCCTGGGTTCGCTCGAGCTGTAGGTCGAGCGAGGGTCGAGCGGTTGACTCTGCCTGAGTTCGCTCGAGCTCAGTGTCGAGCGAGAGTCGAGCGAAACACTCTGCCTGGGTTCGCTCGAGCTGTAGGTCGAGCGAGGGTCGAGCGGTTGAATCTGTCTGAGTTCGCTCGAGCTGCATGTCGAGCGAGGATCGAGCGGTGCAATCTGCCCAAGTTCGCTCGAGCGCTCTGTCGAGCGAGAGTCGAGCGAAGTTGCTTCTTTTGACCAATAATGAGCACACTTCAAGCTTTCCGCAACGACACTTATTACAACACTCTTTTACACAGGTTTTCACAAGAATATGCCAATACACTCATTTTTCCCTCAACAATCTCCCCCTTTGGCATTTCTGTGACAAAACCTCTAACCTATACATAGGACCTAATCCTAGCACACCCAACTAGATCCATATTCTTGAACATGTTGAAATATTTCTGCACACGCTTAGCAAACGGTTAAACATACCCATTCACATATGCACAAAAACGTATTTGCAATTCTCAAATCATAATTCTCAAATCAAATCATAATTAGAAAAGAAATACTTCACTAAGAACAAATCAGGAGTTCAAGAAATATTAGTCAAACAATCAGCAGCTAACAAGAAATATAAACCAACAAAAATAACCAAAAGCTGCTGTTCCCCCAAAACAAAAAAGTGTTTGTACAAGTAACACTCCCCCTGAGTTAGTACTACCATACTACTCCCTCTCAACAATCTCAACAAAATCTCCCCCTTTTTGTCACAAGAGGCCAAGGGTCTCAATCATCACCATCGGTATCCTCATCATCCTCATTTAGCTGCCTCTCGATGTCGTTGAAGCGTTGAGTCACAAGTTGTTGCAGGTTATCAACTTTCACCTCAAGGTTGTCGAACCGGGCGTCAAGGCGAGCCAGATACTCAAGTACCTGCTGAAGACTAGGCTCCGACGAGCCGGGGCCTGAGGAAGATGGCTGAGAGCTGGATGGAGCCGAGGTAGACGGCTGAGAACTAGATGGTCGGGAGCTCGAAGGCTGAGAGGAGGGAGCGGGAGGGTGCTCAACACGGATAGGCTGTGGAGTTGTGTGAGCACGACTGAGCTGGACTGTCCTACGACCAATAGGAGCCTTAAGTGCAATTCGAGGCTCCTGATCATGGAAAGCAACGGATTGGGAGAGAGCTATTCGGGTGATTAGACATGGTAAAGGCAAGCCAGTCCGTGTTTTGGTGGACCGATACGCCTCAATGATAACCCGACACAATAGACTTCCTAGATCAATGGTGACACCATTGATCAAGGCATATATCAGAAGGGCACGATCAAGACCCACATCACTATTATGGCCTGTAGGATCTAAGTTTGTAAGAACAATCCTACTAAGAATGAGATGATCAGGGGTAAAACGAGCAGTGGAAATAGGGGTTGTCCCTTCCCAACTACTAGGCCGACCACAGAGACAACTAGCAATGACTTGTGGACTGGGAGGTGATGTCAGCGAGTAAGGAAACTCGGGATAATGGTCACGAGGGGCATTTAGCAGAGTCGCTATCATGCCCGGAGTAACTCTGAAAACGACATTCAAACGAGTCATCAACAGATATGTCATGAATATTGGAGTAAAACTCCCTAACCATCTCCACAGAAGGAGTGGGATGACCAGTGGTCAATGCTTGCCACTGACGAGACTCAAAGATACGGGGAATGATAGTCTCGGTAAGCTCACCTAAGGTCACTTCACGCTCGACTATGAGAGCACGATGCGAAAAGTTCTGAGAGTATAACTCCTGAGCTCGGGCACTATGGAATTGAGCTTGAACGGGTGCAGGAGGGTTTTGACGAGGACGAACACGTCGAGACATGGTGTCGGCTGTAGACAGAGTCAAAGACGTTAGACAAGGCTAAGGCAATGCAAAGATGTGATGAATGCATGCATGCTGACGCAACAATGCCAACCGACAATGCAAGACTTGGTGCATGCCCGATGTCACTCTTCATTTTTCAAAACAATAGTACATGCCAACCATTTGCAAGCCAATTCATGTGCATGACACATATGCAATGACAACCCACATGTAAGCCAATACCAACCCATGTGCATGACTCTTATGCAAAGACAATGCCAAGCCATTTACAAGCCAATTCCAACCCATTGGCAAGCGAGAGCCAAACCTCATGCATGACCCATGTGCAAACCAAAACCAATTCTAAGCCAAAACACCTTCAAAACATAATGCAATCCTAGTTAAACGATGTCTCAAACCTAGGATAGACATGAAATAGGTATGTGAACAATGCTATGCTAATGCATGTTGAAAAACCAAAATCAAACTTCATTGAGGCATTTTATCGAACACTTGGAGTGCATCCAAGTGTGAAACTCGGCCAAAACCCCATGGGAGTTTCAAAATCCTCCTAAATACAACCAAAAACCAAACAATGGCTATACAATAGCCTCAATAAACCAAGATAAATGAAAAACAATCGAAGAATCGAAGAAAGACATTCAAAGAACCCCAATCCGAAACCCATATGCAAAACACACGGAAAAAACCAAAATAAAATCACCAAATCACGAAAATACAAGAGAGAAAGGGCTTTACCTTGATTTGGGGATGATTTCAGAAGGAAATAGCTCGATTAAACGAAGAAAAACTGAGAAACGAAGAAGAAAAACACACGGGAGACGAAACTGGAAGAGAAAACAGTGAACTGTGCTCGAGCGGCTCGAGCAGCGCTGGGTTTTTATACCAGACGTTCGCTCGAGCGAACTTAAAACCCTCGAGCGGCTGTCGAGCGGTTGTAGCTCGAGCGAGGGTCGAGCTATGGTCGAGCGAGACCTCCAGAAAAACACATTTTGCCCAGTTTTGAAGCACATAACACTCACATGACTTGGACAAATATTGGGAATGTCAATTTTCACACCAAGAGTACTTATCAAATGTAGAGAAGCATCATATTCCCATAAAACACGCAATTTAAAACAAAGTATCACAAGTAATATAGACGTGCGTGTTTAAAGTGGTCCTTGCTCAATCAAAAAATTTCAACCGTAAGGCGTGAGTAGGGCTGGGCTGAACATGAAACCATAGGTGCTTGGGAAGCTCATTCAAGACACAGAAAGTCAAACCTAATGCTGCTAGGATCTGAATCTTTCTGTTTAAATACTTGTCTCAGTATGTTCAAGAAAACAGAAAATTTATTCTGTTTTTCACCCCTTTTTTTTTTTTTTTTTTTTAATTTTATTTCAACTTCACTTTTTCTTTTCCTTTTGAGATACATATTTTTGCACAAGTGAATCATGATGAGGTCGTCTAGCCCGTGGTCAATTCTGTATGAAGATAGAGCTTCCTACCACTTTTGATTGCCTCCCCAATAAACTCACAAGTGGTGAAATGTCAATTGACCGAGTTTGGAGTGAAGTGTGTGATGCCAGTCACAGATTACACGAGATACTCATGTTCCAAACCTTTGTAAAATATAGATATATGATACAAATCTCAAAAGACACATGCACTTAGATTTTAGAATTAACAACCCCACTATCATATAGCCCAATCATGAAATGCATGTACGAACAGCAAACAACGACAAAGAAACTAGACAACAACAAACAAGAAAAATAAACAACAACAGAATAAAACAAAAATGCATGTAATGCATACCTGTCAGTCTACAGCACCAAAACCATGTGTGGCTCGCGTCTTTCCCTTTTGGATGATCCACCTTGGTATCCATTTCTTTGAGAAAGGCTTTTCAATTTTCTTGGTGTGCCTCTTAAGCTCAAAACGGTTTGGTCGGATGTGACCAATCTTACCACAATGATGACACACGGGGCTTGCTTTGTGAGCTCTTTGTCTCAAGAATGTTGAGACATTCTTAGAGTCATTCATGTAATTCTTACCCCTTCCAGAAGGATAAGCAGTTCTACTATTAACAAATGCAGGAGCATGCACAAAGTGACTCATTAATTTAAAACAGTTTGGTCTAATATGGCCTAGCTTCCCACAGTGATGACATATGGGGCTCATGTTGCGAGCGCCTTGTCTTTTGGGAGGAGGAACAGACTTTTGCACTTGCAAAGGCTTCTTACCCTTTTTAGATGGATGAGCCTTCTTTTTCTCACTCATTTCAGGAACAAAAACTGTGGTTCTCACATTTTTACCGAAGGTTTTTGAGCTTGAAGGAGCATTAGGATTCTCTTCACAATAGCCTAAACCACTTTTATCATTAGATGACTTTCCTAAACCTAGGATTTTGTCAAGCTGGTTTGTCCCAATGGAGAATTTCTGCAACTTAGTATTTAACAAAGTTAGCTCATTTTCATGAGTTGTCACTTTATCTTCCAAAGTCACATTTCTCTTTTGCAACTCATCTGTTAGACCAATGGCTTCTCTCAGTTTGCCCTGAAGCCCTTCATTTTCTCTTTTGCATAAACCTATTTCCTCAGTATGTGCTTTATTGAGTTTCCTCAATTTCACACACTCCTTATACAGCTTCTCATAGATTTCCTGCAAGTCATCTTCATCCCCGGATTCATTTTCAGAGACACTCTCAATTTCAACCACAGATTCACTTCTATGACTTTTTCCTCCAACAGAGGAAGTGAAAGCCATGTAGTTGAAATTTTTCTTCCTGGGAGAACCCTCTTTTGAGTCACTTGACTCAGACTCACTGTCAGTTAAGGAAGCAACATTAGCTTTCTCTTGGGCCCTTTTGTAATTCGCACACTCAAATCGAATGTGACCAAAACCATGACATTCATGGCACTGAATATTGTCATTGACAGCTCTAGTTTCTCGCTTATGCCTCCCTTCTCGGTTTTCTGAACTAGAACCTTCATTGAAACCCTTGAACCTTCTTTTCTCCTGTCTTGGGTTTTTCTGGGCAAACAACTTCCTGAATTTTTTAGCATAAAATGCTATCTCCTTGTCACTCATGGCCAGTTCATCAGAAGATTCATCAGACTCTTCTCTAATAGCATTGAGGGCTATGGACTTGTTTTTCTTATCCATAGGAAGAGTATGTTCATAGGTTTGTAAGGAACCCACCAACTCTTCAATTTTCATGTTGTCCAAGTCTTTGCTTTCTTCTATTGCAGTGACTTTGGGATGAAACCTCTCAGGAAGAGATCTAAGGACTTTTCTCACAATTCTGTCCTCAGGAATTCTATCCCCTAAATTGAAACGAGAGTTGACAATATCATTGAGTTTGCTATAGAAGCCATCAAACGTTTCATCATCCTTCATCCTAAGTTCTTCAAAGTTGGTGGTCAGCATTTGAAGTTTTGAGTTCTTTACAGCCTTGGTACCCTCATGGGTAACCTCAAGAATGTCCCATGCCTCTTTGCAATTTTCACACATGGAGATTCTCTTGAACTCCTCCTGGGACACGACCATGAACATTGCATTCAAGCCTTTGCTATTCCAACCACACTCATTGACTTCATCCCTAGAGTAATTTTCCACACTCTTGGGGGTTTGGACTCCTTCAATGACTACAACCGGTTCTTTCCATCCCTTTGTTATGGAAGCCCACACTCGTTCATCCACAGACTTAAGGAAAGCTCTCATTCGAACTTTCCAATATGCATAGTTGCTTCCATCAAAAAAAGATGGAGATGTGAGTGATTGAGACCTATCCATTTAAACCACTACAGCAGGATCACACTCAGGAACTAAATCCTAGCGGAGTGAACCCGCTCTGATACCAATTGAAAAAGCAGTGGTTCTACACAACACTACACCTAGAGGGGGGGTGAATAGGTGTAATCTAATTTTTATGGCCTTTTGAAAATTAATCAAACAAGCAGATAATAAATGAAACAAATAACACAAAAAATCAACACATGATTTTGTTCACGGAGTGGAAACTCATTTGAAGAACCTCTTCAAAATCTAAAACCACTCCGGGTGTAAGACACCACCTCAAATCCACTATAGAAACTTTAGTTTGTTACAACCAATTTAGAACACTCACAAAACCTTTGTAGTAGCTAAACTTGGCTTGCAACACCACGAGTGACCCACTCGATCTCTACACGCATGTAGTGTCGGAACTCCGACCTTCCTATAGCTTCCCACGAGAACCTCTCGATCTCTGCATCAACGGCAGCTCCGGACTCTTCCGGCCAACAAAAATGTCCACTTCAATGGACTCAAGTAAAAGCTGATTTTTGTGTATGTTGTGGTGGAGAAATGTTTTTCCAAGAAAGAATCAATCAAATGGGGGAGAGATTGCTCTAAGATGTTCTTGGAGGCCCTTAGGGTTTTTTGCTCACATTCTCCCCCTAGAACAGAAGCCATGCTGTTCTATTTATAGTTCCCATCAAATGAGGCGTTCAAAACCCTACATTGTGAGTGATCTGGAACATTGGCTCGAGCGAGGTGTCGAGCGAAAGTCGAGCGCCGAATTCTGCCTGAGTTCGCTCGAGCGCCATGTCGAGCGAGTATCGAGCGGTTTACTCTGCCTGAGTTCGCTCGAGCTCAGTGTCGAGCGAGAGTCGAGCGAAACACTCTGCCTGGGTTCGCTCGAGCTGTAGGTCGAGCGAGGGTCGAGCGGTTGACTCTGCCTGAGTTCGCTCGAGCTCAGTGTCGAGCGAGAGTCGAGCGAAACACTCTGCCTGGGTTCGCTCGAGCTGTAGGTCGAGCGAGAGTCGAGCGGTTGAATCTGTCTGAGTTCGCTCGAGCTGCATGTCGAGCGAGGATCGAGCGGTGCAATCTGCCCAAGTTCGCTCGAGCGCTCTGTCGAGCGAGGGTCGAGCGAAGTTGCTTCTTTTGACCAATAATGAGCTCACTTCAAGCTTTCCGCAACGACACTTATTACAACACTCTTTTACACAGGTTTTCACAAGAATATGTCAATACACTCATTTTTCCCTCAACGCACAACGTGCGCACTGAAAAGAGCTTTTCGAATTGGAGCCATATATGCGATTCTGATATAGCCCGTAGCCAAAATTATGGCCAAAATACCAACACGTGCCCAAAATTGTTCCAAATCATGGAAATATCAGTGTGTCCTATTGCGCTTGCGCTAATCTACTGTCTCTAGATAGTTCAGCACCATCAACATGCAACGATAGTTTAGCATCATCTGACTCGGATTCTCTTGCATCACACTTGCACTAGTGTTTTGAAGCATCTACAAGCATCAAACAAAGAACAAATTAGTAGTACTCATTATACAGGTAACCATGGGGACATACAGAAATTAATGACCCTCATCCTTTTGTTGAATTTAGGGTTTCAAAAGGAAGAGCTAGACCCATAAAATAACACACTCACCCCTAAAAAAATTATTTTAAAAAAACTAAAATAATAATGATTCAATTTCTGCCTACCACTAAGAATTTAGCCTTTGATCGTTAAGAAGAAAGAATTATGATTATTTTTTTATACCTAGAAGTTTGACCCCAAAAGTTTTTAGTAATCACAAAATATTGCTTTCAAAATCTTTTCAATTTTCTAAATCCTTTCTTGACACATTTACTTCATTTTTTAACTTGAATTACGTACGTTTATGTTTTTTGGTATATATATTACTATAAACAGAATATTTATTATGAAAAAAAAAATCTTATTAGCTAGATTACTAATCCGTCCTCCAAAGATGGATGGATTCCCAACCCCGGTAGCATTATTAAAGACTACTATATGATGTTGCAGGAGAAGCAAAACAATATACTCTTCTTATTCGTATTCTTTTTCAGTTCATTAATGCCAGAATAATGTTTTGGATTAATGATCTCATCCCTGCTTTGTATTTACCATGCATGCAGCTCGGTGCAAAGGAGATCTGATAAACGTAACCAGTTAATCATAGGAGTAATAATAATTCCCCCTTTTTCCCAAAGAAATAAACCAGGAAAGAAGAAATTAAGAGAAAATATTACCATCAATATCCAGTCGAGGAAGAATATCTTCATCTTTTCCCTTAAAGTTAAGGGTGTGATGACTAATCATTGGATCGACAAGACAATAATAATGCTCCCAGTTTTATGCAAAACCAACCAGAATTGGAGCAATAAATAGCAGCGACCGGATCATGCCTTCAATATCCACATGATTCAAAGGGGATCGGATGGCCTTAGATTAAGATTTGTATGAAATTCAACGCGAAGGACGTGAGCAATCTTCCACCATTCTTGTCCTCGATCTTTCTCGCAACTTTTTGCCAGCATGGGACATTGAAAGACGTAAAGTTCCTGCAGTGAGGGTGGCAACCCTTTTTTTGGAAAGGACCTGAGCTTTTCGCATTGAGAGATATAAAGTTTCAGAAGTGAGGGAGGTAGGCCATCCTTTGAAAAGGACTCTAACCGTCTGCACTCAGAGATATACAGTTCTTTAAGAGGGACGACTTTTGAAAAGCCTTTGGAAGATAGGTGTTTCAGATTCGGAAAGTCTGAGATGGTGAGGATTGTTAGAGAGGCAGGAAACATCATCCTTGGGAAGGAGAACTGCTGAAATTTTCTAATTTCAAGTTTGTCAAGAGAGATAAGATTGTTCAACCCCCACTCAAAAGTGGCATCAGTGTTTCCATCATGTGCTGATATCGTAAGTGATGCAAGGTTGGTGAGAAGATTTGTTTCCAGAAAAGGAACAACTGAACAATGGGGCATTAATGTCAATTTTTCAAGAGAGGTGAGGTTGTGTATGGCTTCGGGTAGGGCCGACACTTTCTCAGAGTCAGATATATGAAGAACTCTCAGGTTGGCAGGGAGCAACCCTCGGTCCAAGGACAAAGGAAGACTCCTACAATTCTTAATATCAATATCACGTAGAGTGCTGAGAGTGTTTATGCCTGTGGGTAAGGACTGGAGGTTTTCACAATATGAGATTTCAATGCATTCAAGAAACGAGTTATGATGAAACCTGTTCGCTATTGACTCCAGTTGTGGACACCTCAACAAATTGAGGTGTTTGAGTGATCTAGGTAACTCTCCGCATGATGTCAAGGATTTGAGAGAGGGACAGTATTCGATTCTCAAGTACTCAAGTTGAGATGTGGTATCAGTACTATCCTCGAGCAAAATGTTCTCCATCTTCTCGCAGTAACTTACCTCTAGCCGCTCTAGAGTGGGTGGTAGCTGGCCTCTTGCAATATGCTTTAGCGAATCACATTTTACAATTCGAATCAGCTGAAGACAGTTGTTGTTATACATCATTGCCTTTGGTAAGGATTTCAGGACCATGCAACTCTTGATCACGATTTCTGCGAGCATGGATGGCGTACCCTGTTGGAGGCGTGCTTCTACTTCTTCTGACACCAAAGAAACTAGTTTGGGACAGTTATCAATGTACAGAAGACGAAGAAATTGGAGATGTGGCAATGGTCCCTCATCGCCAGATGACCACAAACATTTTAACTCCTATCATGCAAAAATAGTTAGATCTTCTGCATTTGTCAGCCCAGCTCCCATTGCAAACCCTTCTATTTGAGATGTGAATCTTAAACTTTTAGAAAGAAGCCCGAGTTTTAATGAGCTTATGCCATCCAAACTTCTGCACACCACCCCTTTTGATCCCTCGACTTCCAGTTCACGTAGATCCGGAAAGTTTGAAACTAGGATTGGTAACTTCCCACAACCATCTATCTGAACATTCTTTAGCAAAGGAAGGCGTTTCGGTATATTTCCCGATAGCTTGGGACAACTTCTAAGTGAAAGCTCACATAAATTTGGGAATTCTTCACAAGAATTCCAATCCACCCACTCTTTCATATCTTGGAAATGCAAAGTCTCCAACGATCTAAAAGGTGAGACACCAGCCCCACGAAACTCAGCACCAACTTTCTTCACATTAGCCATGCCGCGGATGGAAAGGACTTTTAGTGCTGGTAATTGCCCGATTGGTGGCAATGACTAGCACTCGATCTTTACAATTCTCAATTGTCAAGACCACCATATCATGAAAAGGACTTTTTAAATATAACCACCTCGGAAATTCTGTACCACCATAGCGGCTAATAGTAAGCACTTCCAAACCGTTGTGAGGCTGTAGCATGTTGAGTACATTTAACTCACTTGTTCCATCCCTAGTCATGCTTTCACTCCATTCCAACGACAACTCCCTAATTTGGGGCTTATTTATTAAATCAGCGTCCCTTGCATGTTGGAGTTCTGTCACTTTCTCCAAGTTTGAAATGCAGAGAGTCCCTTGAAGATGTGACAAAGATGCTAGATCTTTTATTCCGAAGCAACCACCGTCTCCAATAACCACATTAGACAGTGTTTGGAGAAATTTTAATTGCCCTATTTGCCTAGGCATTCCTTTCAAATTAGTTGCTCCTAGAATATTGAGGTGGCGAAGGTTGACCAGGTTCCCAAACATCGAAGGCAATTTATCTAAATAAAAACAATCCTCTAACAACAATGTTTGTAAGTTGTAGAGATCCGTTATTAATTCGGGCATGCTTTTGATCCAAGTTTCAGAAAGGTCGAGGTACCTTAGATGCTTTAACTTACTAACTGAATCAGATAGCTCAGTTATGCCGTACCCCCTTAAAGAGAGAACCCTCAGGCGTCGTAGCCTTGGGTGCAATTGAAGAGGAACACGAAAATCCAGATAACAAGTGACTGGAGATGGCAACATAAGAGGTAAGAAGGTACGTAAATGAGTGAATTTAGAAAATACCTCAAACTTGTCAAAACTATCGTATTCGCCACCCAAGTAAGACAGGTGGCGGACCTTTTCAAAATTATTCTCAGCTTGCTGATCATAATTGCCCTTAGCTCTATCCTGCGTTCTAAAGCATGTATCTCCTGCTGCCAATTTAGCAACATAATTGATGATCTCATGCATTAGAAATCTTGATTTGTTCTCGCTAGACTGTTGGAAAAGTGAACATGAAACCAGATTGTCAAAATACTCCATACCTAAATCTTCCATTTCGATGTTCTCTTCTTGCTGAATCAAACCTTCGGCCATCCATAAAAGAACCACCTGAGTCTTCTCAAATTTATAGTCCTTTGGGAATATAGAACAATACGCAAAGCACCTCTTTAAATGTAAGGGGAGATGGTGATAGCTCAACATAAGAATTGAAGCGATTCCAGTTTCCTCCAATGTATCCCATACTTTTCTGTTTAAAACTAAATCCCACTTACTTTGCTTCTTATTGTGTAAGAGGCTTCCGACGGCTTTTACCGCTAGAGGCAAGCCGTTAAAGTTTTTCACAATTTTCTCACTAATATCTTTAAGCTCCGGATGTGCACTAATGTCTCTTGAAGGCAATGCATGTTGGGCAAATAGAGACAAAGAAGCTTCATTTGACAATGGTCCTAACCTGTAAGGTTTAACTTTAAAGGCGGTCATCTGTGACGAGACTTCTTGATCACGAGTTGTGATGATAATGCTGCTTCTTGGATCCATTGCTTCGAAAGGAGCACACAGGAGTGTCCACTGAAAAATGTCACGATTCCAAACATCATCCAGAACAATTAGAAACCTCTTCCTACGTATTGCCTCTTTTAGCTTGAGTTGCAACCGATTTAGATCCATGTTGTCACAGTTGATTTTAGGTTGCGCATGGAGTAATATTGTTTTTGTAATCGCCTCAACATCAAAATATTCAGAAACACAAACCCATGCTTTCAGATTAAAAAAGTTTTTCACCTTTTTATCATTGTATACAAACTGGGCGAGTCTTGTCTTGCCTATACCCCCCATACCAATTATAGAAATCACGTTTACTTCAGTTGAAGCAGGATCACTGAGCAATAGTTTAAGTACATCCTCTGACTCCTTCTCCCTGCCATACATGTGATCTGTGGCAGTCACCAAAGAAGTTGAAGGCGTTTTCTTTGTTCTTGTGTTTGCCGTCTCAACAATATTGTTATCC
Organism: Carya illinoinensis; assembly: GCF_018687715.1. Taxonomy (NCBI): domain Eukaryota; kingdom Viridiplantae; phylum Streptophyta; class Magnoliopsida; order Fagales; family Juglandaceae; genus Carya; species Carya illinoinensis. The sequence goes on from NC_056767.1 coordinate 25,925,177, forward strand.
AAGTTCAGTTTATCTTTTCGTGTCACAAGTTTATCTAATCGAGAAGTGATCTTCTTTATCTTTTTTCTCATCGTAATCTTGAACTCAAAAACACTTGGAGACAAACGGTTAACACAAGCAGTGGCAAGATTCCCTACCTTACTCGTGCTAGCCTGGCTTTCATCAATCAACATGATGCGTTGCGAATTAGCTTCCGTGGACAGCTCATCCAGAATATCTTCCACGTCGTATGCCAATTGTGTGAAATCGTTGAGCCATGCTTTCACTACTTCTTTAGTGTATTGCTCCTCAGTTGCATCTTTAAGCGCCATCCGAACTAGTGAAAATTTTTCCTTCCAATCGTCCAACCATTCTTGAACTCCCTCTCGGCCGGCAAAGTTCGGCCATTCGAGCTTCGTTAACCGGTCAACCAGCACTTGAAGGACTGCACCAAGAATGACCTCTGCAAAAACCATTGTTCTCTTCGGAAAAAGGAATGAATCAAGAAAATGAGCAAAGAATAGCCAAACAGTCAGAAGAAGAAGTAAGAGTCTCACAAATCACGAAGTTACTTCAGGCTATTCCAAGAGTCCCAAAGTACTGTTCCGAGAAACGCGCGGAAGGCACTTGAGAGCACTTGCTGCCTTCTTTCACAAGTACGTGTTTTTTTTTTTTAATTTTTCGTGAGTATGATCCCACTTTTGCCCCACGATTAGGTCGTTGTTTTGACAGTTGCTTTTCTCTTTCTGTTGTCGTCATCCATGTGATTCTTCTTCTCTTTGGGTTTCTTTTGGGTTGCTTTTAGTTTTTCAATGATCGATCACATTGAGTAGTACGTGGAGTCCAACACAATCAGCTGCATGCTTTCACTTTTTTTACTCTTGCAATTTCATTTGTTAAATTCAATAAAAATATATATGAAAATGAAATGCATGTACGGCGAAGTTTATAACACACCCAAATAATAATAATAATAATAAAAATAAAAAATTAACGCCTCAACAAAAAATTAAAGGGAAAAAAAAGAAGAAGGAAAAAGGCCTCAAATTGCAAATAAATGAAGGAAGAAAAAAAAATAAAGCAATCACAAAAAATACTAATCTTATAGTGCTAGCGCTACCGCCACCATGGCCATGTGTGAGGTGGCCTAAGAAAACTTCATGGCCATTACGAAGGTTTCCACACTACCCTAGCTCGTGGCCTTAGTCAGACCATCCCAGTAACTTGATTTCTATGAATGGATCGGCTACGTACAATATGATTTTTGTTATTTTCTTATCTTTAATTTTAAAAAATTAATTGGGGGATAGTTTTCTAGGAATAAATTAAAGGGCTTTGAATTGTAAGGAATTCTAGTCTGATCTCAATTAACAAATCATGTACTAGCTAGGACTATTACCAAAAAAAAAAAAAAAGAAATAAAGTAATGTACGTACGTACTGATCATTTCTTTCCACATACCAAATCTATCCTAAATGTCCTCTTCTCTCATTTTATATTTAACAAGTGAGGTTTGGATTTCCTTGATTAATTCTTACCCAAAATCTAAGTGAGCTTATAAGATTTGTTGATGTTAATTTTCATATCCTTTGGTTTAATTAGTCACGTCAAGATGGGTTAATCTTTATCCCAACTACAAGTTTCAACTCAGACGTTGGATTTATGGAAAGTTAATTTATTGTGTATTGAATTGTAATTGCATGTGGAAAGCTTTTTGGTGCATGCATGAAAATCATGTACAACCAGCTTGTCCTCTCTCTCTTCTCTGCCTCTTGTATATATATTCTTCATCTCTATCTCACTCCCTCTTCTTCACCTCGATCGTTGTCACTACTGCCAATGGCCCATTGAGGTAGGAGTGGGTCGTGGCAGGGCGCGCACAGCCTCCCGGCCCCCCTGCGCACCACCACTCTGGCCCCCGGCCACTTTGGCAGCATCTAATGGGGACAACCCATTATATTAAGCATAACATTTGACAAAGTTTAATTTGGTGGGCTATTATTATAATTTGGAGGAACGTAGGACGCACGCAAGTACGTACTTTAGAGCACTTGCTGGCTTCTTTCTTAAGGGCAGGCTTATTTTTTCTTATCACGATCGATGGCCTTTATCTGAGTCTTTTTCTCTTTTGGTTTCTTTATAGCTAGTTGCCTCTATCTCTCAAGCCCATTGGGTGGAGTCCAACACAATTTGCTAGCTGCTTTCATCCCTAGAAAGCAATTTTGTTGTAGTGATATATATAAATAGTTGTACGATGAGGTGGCATTTCTCATCAATTCTTATATTTATTTTTTTTAAATAAATAATTATTTAATAATAATAAATATGTCACATCTTATATAATATCATAAAAATAAAACGGGTGTATAGTGTATAGCATTACTCCCTCTATATAAATGAAAATGAAATGCATGAACGGCAAAGTTAATAACCCACTGAAAAAAATTAAGGGTTTTAAGATCTCAAGATGCAAATAACATACAAAGGAAACGTACAAATAAATTTCCTGCACGGAGAATAGATTTAATTAGTACTCACACAAAATGCTAAAATTTGAGTAATTCAATTTAAAAAACTCGCATTCATAAGTAGAAACGAACAAGAACAAAAAATAAAAAAAGAAGTCATTGATAAAAAGAAGTACAATATCATATATATATATATATATATATATATCAGAGATATAAATTAACCATAGATCAATAATGATAAGGCCACCGCTTCCAGTAGTAGATTAATTGCTAGCTGGCCCTTTTAAGTTATTTTTTTACTTTATAATTAAAGAAGTATTTTTTAATGATGTGAATTTTTTTTAAATTAATTAAAAATATTTAAAAAATACACATAAAAATAAAAGAAAAAATTGTAAACTGTGAACGGTAGCTCCCAGCGGGAGCTGTGACCGTACGTAGCAGCTAATTCCTAAACCATAACACCGGAGTCATTTACGATTTGATGTCCAAAAAAAAGGAGTCATTTACGACCAAAATAACTTTTTTAGTACGAAGAATTGGTCCAATAAAGGCAATTTATTGTAGAAATGATTATATATATATATATACATGTATCTATTCTATTATAATATATAGTGACTATCTAATTATGAATAATAACTTTTTTTATTTTTCCGTTAAGTCTATTAAATCCTGTTTTATCAAAACTCTTAAACATTTGACGTGTAGCTCCATTGTAGAATTTAATAAATGATTATTTTGCTATTATTACACATATATATATATATATATACCCCTTAGTGTTTAAGATATGACTGAATTGTTTCCTTGACCAATGGTTTACGTTAGCTTGATTTCTTTGACGTGCGTAAGTTTTTACAAAATTATTAAGTTATTTTATGCTAGAATTGGATTCACATGAGCTTTATTTTTATTGGGCTTGTTTTAAGTTAGTTTTATTATGTTGGCCTTGTCTTAAGCCTCAATATTTGTATTTGCATTAATAATATTTTTATTTAAGTTATATTATTAACTATTATTCTACTACAACTAAATTCAGTAATAATGATAAGAAAAAATTAAAAATTGTTTAAATTGATTCGTCTATAATTTTGTTAAACAAATCTTTATTGTATACTTTAATTAAATTTGATATAATTATTTATTATGATGTTAATTGAAAATGAAGATATATTATTTTCTTAAAAATAATAATTTCACTCAATTAGGCAAACGTACTTTACACGTTGAACATGTCTTGATATATATATATATGCAAAAATCCAAAAAACCAATGCACCTAAAGTTCAGTACCTGCAGTACTCTAAAGGAAGATTAATTTCTAGAAGAAAAGATAACTAGCGACCATTTTGATTGTAATTGATGGGTTAATCTTTATCCCAACTACAAGTTCTAACTGATCAGACGTTGGATATATGGCAAGTTAATTTATTGTGTATTGAATTGTAATTAATTACATGTGGAAAGCTTTTTGGTGCATGCATGAAAATGATGTACAACCTCTGTTATCAAACTATTTCATTACTATTTACGTACAGGTCATTTTACTACTATTTATAGAATTCTAAAATACTCTAATTAAGTGTCCAAATGAGCTAGTAATTTATTCTAATTGATATGCATGAAAGTAATTATATTTTATCATATAAAAATCGTAGCAACAGTTTCACCTGAATATACGTGCTTTGCATGTAGCTTTGCCTCTACATAATATTAATGAAATATGACATTTTATGTTTGGTTTATTTTTAGGAATCCTGAAAAGTTATTTGTCTATTTACAAAATATCTTTATATATTTTCTTTAAACAGTATAAGTTTTTTTTTTTTAATATCTCTTTTTTTTTTTTAATTCACCTAGTAAAAAAAAAAACAATAATCAGTAAAAAAAAAAAAAAAAACTCAAACAAGTTTATGATAAAGTTAAAAAAATGTCATTGACTAAATGAGCTCACCCAGCATCTGCAAAACTTTGAATCATATCAATCCTAAGTTTATATGTAAATAAAGTTTTAGAAATTAAGACAAGTTATTGGGATGATAGGATCCCTAGCTTTTGTCCATTTGAGTAACAATATTCCCAATTACCATGCAAGGTGGTGCCACTCTCCTTTTTTTTTTTTTTTTTTTTTTTTTTATAGGAAATATCAACCTTTCATTAAAAGAAACTACAGATATTTATCAAGCCAAATAGCTTGAGAAATAAAGTCTGGACAACAGTCATCCCACACAGAGATATTCTCGACATTCCAAGCATTCCGGGCAAGAATATGAGCTACCCGATTACCTTCTCGATAAACATGTTGAAAAATACATTCAACAAACAAACCACACAACTTTCTAATTTCAATCAATAAAGGAGTGAGCATAGCATATGGTTCCACATCAATTTTTAGCACCTGAACAGCCATCAAACAATCTGATTCCACCAACAATCTTTGGATTCCCCTACTAGCACATAGCTGTAACGCACGGAAAATGGCCAAGAGTTCAATAGCTTCTGCATTAAGAACTTCATATTCAACCTTACTTGCTACTGTAATGACATTACCCTCGGCATTCCTGAGCACCATACCCACTTCAGCGTTATGAATATCCGCAAATAAAGAACCATCGACATTAAGTTTTAACCAACCAGAAGGAGGGGGTTTCCAATCATAGAATTCACGTATTTTCAGCCTAGAGCATTGTTTCAAATCAGAATAGGCTTTTAACAAAGATAAAGAGTGATCAATCACCTGTTGAACTGCAACAATTTTCTACTCATGAACCATCTGATTTCTTCTCCACCAGAAGCCCCACATAATCGCAAAAAACACATCCAGTTCAACACCCGTACCATGTTGTAACAGAGCCAAAGCTACTTGCTGAACTGTCAGATCAGTCTCAAGATGCTGAATTAAAGGAATAAGAGAAGACCAGCATGGGGAAACTATAGGACAAAAAATTAAGGCATGTGATGTTGTCTCAACTTGCTGGGTGCAAAAACAGCATCGGCCTTCAATAAGAATGTGTTTCCGAAGAAGGTTCTGTTTAGAGGGAAGAATATCCCTACACGCCCTCCACGCGAAAACCTTTATCTTGTTGGGGACTCTCATCTTCCACAAGGCCTTCCACAAAGATTGTTGATGCCTAGCATTAGAGCACTCACCTCTACAGCCCTGAAGTTGAGTTTTGAAAAATCTATAGCAGCTTTTAACGCTAAATCTATCACTTCTTTCACAGGACCAAATCATTTTATCAGGTTGCTCATTTGGGAAGATCAGAACTTTTAAAATGTCTGAGACTAATCTTGGATTGAAGAGAGCTCGAAGCTGGCTCAAATTCCAACCTCGCTGAGCATCATCAAATAAACTATCAACAGACACATCCTGAAGAACTTCTGGAACTAAAACAGCTTCCTTCATCAAAGATTGATGGCCCGGAATCTAGGGGTCCTTCCAAAGTTTAGTGGTTTTACCATCACCTATTCTCCAAGAGCATCCATGACTCATCAACTTCGTCGCCTCCCAAATACCACGCCAAGTGAAAGAAGGGTTTCTTCCTAAACCAGCAGCTAACAAATCTAATTGGGGAAAATACTTTGCCTTAAAAATTTTGTGAAGCAAAGAGTCTGTCTCATTCAAAATCCTCCACCCTTGTTTGGCTAACAAAGACAAATTGAACACCCATAAATCCTTGAAACTGAGACCCCCTTTCCCTTTTGGTTCACACATTTTTTTCCAGCTCATTCAAGCAATTTTCCATTCCTCCTTTCTCTGGCCCCACCAAAATCTGGACATCATAATTCCCAGGCCACTCTTAATTCCCACTCTTAATTCCTCCGTCCCTCCTTTCAGGTGGTGCCACTCTTAATTCCCAGGCCAGGGTGCTGCAACCACCAGTCCACCACCATGCCATGCATTACAGGGGCTGTCAAACCACCCTCATGACCATGGTTGAACCATCCCATTGGTTTTTATGAGTGACTGATCATCACGTGATTCTTTTTATTTTTATAAATATCTTTAGGTTGAAAAAATGGGTAGATCAGTTTTTCTTGAAAATAAAAATGGGAAGTGTATTTTAGAGATTTTAATCTGATTTCAATTAATAAATCATGTATTCATGTTATCAGACAAAACAATTTCCACATATACTCACTCATTTAGAATTAAGGGAAATGGAATGCCCATTTCGCATATCAAATTTATCCTAGATGCCTGGTCGCTTCTCCCATTTTACCTTCAACAAGTGAGATTTAGGTGCCGTTTGGATAGTGAGTTGAAATGAGATGAGTTGAGATAAAAGTTAAAAGTTGAATAAAATTTTGTTAGCATATTATTATTATTTTGAAAATTGAAAAAGTTAAATTATTTATTATATGTTGTGTAAAAATTTGAGAAAGTTGTAATTATGAGATTGCATGAGATGAGATGAAATACTTTCACTATCTAAACGGGGCTGATTTCCTAGAGTTCCTACTCATATTCTAAGATCTAGATTATGAAAGAGTTAGAAGATGAAATTGGCCTTAAAACATTTACTGTTGTTTAAATAAATTTTTTGGGCAGCATGCAAAAATTAAAAAAAAAAAAATGTCGTATGTAGATTAACCTATTTCATATATATGTCTCCCATTTTATGTCCATGAGTTCACATAGAAGCTGATCATCTAGATCAAGATTCACAACTTGTTCTTTTAATATAGATGCATATAATAAGCTCTCAAATTCGGCAACACAACGTTAATTAATATAATTTCTTCTATGAATCTTGGTAGAGGTAATGCAATATTAATTTTTTTTAATGCACCAAAAAGCTTTCGAAAATCAATTCCAACTTAATACAAAAGAAAACATGGCCATCTGTATCAAAAGTCCGAGTTAAGTCTTGTTACGAAGTTGGAATAAAGTACCCATCTTGATGTGACTTCAACCGAAACCATGAGTCTCAACTTTAAATTTTTTTATTTCAAATTTTACAAATTAATATATACCCATACCTAAAAAGATAAAAAGAGAAAGGCATGGTAATGTCACGATCCACTTTTAAGACTAAAGAACAATTGGTATCACACCCTTAAGTTATTTGGGAGCACGATATATAGTGGGTTAGTTTTACGTGTACCCACCTATATATATATATATTGGCAACCCACTATCGCCCCAAAACAAGCAGGGAGTGATTTTGGTAATGCTAAATTGCCTTTCTTCTAATTAATTGTCTTTTTTATTGTTTATTCTTTTACTTTCTTCTCTCTCTATGTCTCTCTTTTTTTTTTTTTTTTTTTACTATTATTTTTTGTTTATATCTCACTTTCTCTTCTCCAATATCTCTCATCTCGCTCTCTCTCTCTCCCCCCCCTCAGACTCTGTGTCTCACTTTCTCTTCTTTGTCTCTCATATCTTCGTCATCTTTGTCTCAGTCCCTCTTCTCCGTCTCGTTGTCATTGCCGCTGGCATGAGGTAGGAGTGGGTCTGCCCCCCACCAACCCCCTACCGCCGGAGTTAATGGGGATAACCCGCTATTAAGCATAACATTTGCAAAGTTTAATTTGGTGGATTGTTATTGTATTTTGGAGGAACGTAGGACACACATACATACGTACTTTAGAGCACTTGCTGGCTTCTTTTTCAAGGGCATGCTTATTTTTTCTTATCACGATCGATGGCCTTTATCTGAGTCTTTTTCTCTTTTTGTTTCTTTTTGGTTGCCTCTATCTTTCAATCCCATTGGGTGGAGTCCAACACAATTTTCTACTTTCAATCAACTAAAGGAACCTAAAGTTATCTCTTTTCTTTTACTTTTGTTATTTGTTAAATTTATAAATATATATTTACTAGTAGTTGGGCAATGTCCAAGGGACGTTTGCCCAGTGTATAGCAATATTGTTTTTAAGAATCAATATTGTTTTTATTAAGGAAAATTTTTTATTAATAACGTAATGCTTTTAAAAAAATAAATATAATTTCTAACATTAAATAGTAAGATAAACTTAAATCTATTTTAAAACATTTAGAATTAAAATCTTATTATTTACTACTGCAAGTGTTATTGGGTATGACTGGAAACAACAAATATGTGGGAAAAAAAAAAAAACTATGCAGCGCAGGAGACAAACCGTTAACAGTAAAGTAACGTGCAGAACACGTTTTCTTAGTTTAATAAAGCGATTATTTTTAAAAAGTGATATAATTTTTATAAAGAAATAAAATACTAAAGTTTTTATAAGATATTATTATTTGATTTTAACGTTTCATAATGAATTTAAATTGATAAATAAATAATATTTTATTGAAATAATTGTATTCGTAAATGTAGTTAGTAAATAGACTTAAAATTATTTTACATTTCTCTTTGTTTATATAAGGCATGATCATATGTTTACCTCTCTTAATCTACGTCTGTTATAATTAAGTTCGGATTGGACTTTGGCAAAACAGTGTAAATTTAATTTCGTCTATGAATCAATTCATGGAGGTAATGCATTTTTAATGCACCAAATTAAAAAGCTTTCCAAAACCAATTCCAATTCAATACCGAAAAAAAATAAATAAATAAAAAAATAACTTCAATTTTTTATTTTCAATTTCACCATGTACTCTATTATTATTATACGTACTGAAACCTAAAAAGATAAAAAGAGAAGGCATTGTAGTCATGATATGATCATCCACTTTTAAGCCGGCCGAAAGAATAATATTTGATGTCACACCTTTATTTATTTATTTGGGGCGATATGTAGTGGCTTATTTAATGGCTTTGGTACAGATTTCGTGAAATTTGAAATAAAAAATTCAAAGGTGAGAATGGTTAATTTTGGTCTAGGAGAATGCATGCTAGTGATTAGCATAATATATTTTACAACTTTTGGATCGAATTTTTATTTTTTATTTTTTCATTCTTTTCTCACGTCTCGGAGTTAATTTAATAAATAAATAAAAATATTTACAACTATTTTTTTGTTTTTTTTTTTTTTATCAATTTCGAAGTTCTAAATGAAATTATTCCAAAACTAAATTGATAAATTATGTCAAAAAGATTAATGTCCAACTACAAGTTGTAATTGCATGATCGACGATCCTTCGGTTCAAGTCATGTGTCAAGATACATGGCTTAATCTTTATCTCAACTACAAGTTGTAATTGCATGTGGAAAGCTTTTTAATTGGTGCATGCATGAAAATCATGTACAACCTCCATTATCATTCATAGACGAAATTGCATTATATATCTTGCCGAATTTGGTACTAGCTAGCTAGGCTACTATATCCAATTATATATAAAATAAAATAAAAATAGATTTTCTAAAGCTTCTATGTGAATTCTCTGATTTATGGAAGTCATATGATAAATAATTGGAGTATTGGACAACAATAAATATGAATTCAGCCTCTAAATTGTAGAGCTTCGATAGAATCTTTTGAAGTTTCAAATCCCAATTGTTCAATATAAATGGGGAGAAGTGAGGCATGCATTTATGATAGATTTCATATCATGTACAATGGACAATATTGCTATTCATTTAATCCTAAAAGAATGGCTACTTACGCACGTTTCAATTCTTTTGTATGGCACCCTATATGATCTATTAATTGAAGTCGCATTAAAAAAAAAAAAAACTACGTCCTATTTATTTGCAAAGAAATTAATATTGTTACAATTTTTTATTTTTATTTTTTAAGTTGCAAATAGAATATTATGCTAATTTCTGATCGTTGAATGACAAGCTTAGATGATTCGAAAAGCATATTCACTTAGATTGTTCGTGGAACATGAACATATAGTCACACAACAGTGCCAAAATGCATGTAAGAGAACGAAGTTTTTTACATCAAGCATTGAAAAACATACAAGTTATTGAGTTTTTTCTTACCAAAAAAACAAAAAACTGTAATGATAAGTAACTAAAATTGTCAGTTTTTCAGGCCCTTGATTGGCTCAATCTAGACTTCATTAGCCGGAGCTGCGCGCAGAATATTTTTGAGGCAGAATTGCGGTACCTTCTTCATCGATGTCTATTTCCTTCACACCAGTAGTTAATGATGAAGATGAATCGCATTTCTTATTTCTTTCCATATTACCATCACCATCCTCGTCTACTTCGTTTTCAAGAAATGAACCTTTACGCGCTGGAGTTCTTTTACTTTGCGGAATTCATCATAGTGAACTCTTCTGTGCTCCCTAAAGCTGATACCATTCCTATCAGTCTCAGAATCTTCATCATCCTGCTCCATAACGTCTGCCTCATCCTCAGATAATGTCCAGCCACCTGATTTCCGGCCGTCATTTGTACTTGCAGAAACCACATCACTCAAAGCCGTTTGTATTGCTTCAGCATGCATTTCATCACTGACAAAATCGCCAAACCTATTCCTTATCGGAGACGAAGATCCATCATCATCAATCATGGGATGATATGGTGTCTTGGGTTCAGTGATTTTCTGCCTTACAGGTTTATTTGCCTGAATTTCCTCCAGATTAGCCTCATCCCATCTTACACGCCCCTTCATTTTGCTGGACTGTTGATGTCCTCAGATGCCGAACAGTAAGTCAATCACTTTATTTCACTGTGAAAGAACGAACGGAATTTTGCGAACTTGTTACAATTATTGATCAAAAGTAGACTAGGGAAAAAACGAGGATGAACATCTAACATGAGGCAACAATGAGATATGGCTAATCTTTCTTCAATATATATAGGCATGTTATGTATGTTCTCATATTGAAAAAACTATTCTTCTACAGGCAAGAGAATTGCTTACCAAATGTGCATCACTGCTGACATGGCAGGCTAATTTATTTATAAAAAAAAAAAAAAAAAAAAAAAAAAAAAAAAAAGGAGGAAAAGGAGGGAAATGAAATACATACAAAGAAGAGAAGCAGGTTCTCCCATTTTCATCTTCTCTCCCATCCATGGTGTCTGCTCCTCCGTGACCACCTCCACAGATCTCCTCCATTTTCATCTCTGCTCACCAACTCCTCTCTCACTTTCTCTATTTTCATCTCTCATTTTCATATCTTCCTAGAGCACTACACATTACTCCCTGTTCAGCTCCACTTTCTACCATTAGAGTACATAGTAGTCTCAGCAGGAGAATAGCACCCAGCATTCGACTTTCATATGTAAAAATCATTTTCCCGAAAATGTATTTGCTTCTACATTTTTAGTTTTATTGTTTATCTAAAAAAGAAAGTAACTTTTCACCATTTTTTCCTAAAAGTAAACAAGATGATGTTTTCCTTTACCCTATTGACTGACAAAGTGTTATTTATTTTTGTTTACAACCAAACATCGTGTATATACAACGAGGTTGTGGATCGAGGAAACAAGTCCAACGGGGTGGTTGAGGCTGCATTCGTTGTTTTCCAATAAACTGGGGAGATTTCCCTCATCTTGCAAGCTAGGAAAATAGGACAATCAAAAGCATCGAAGTGTCAAAGGTGCTTCATATGGACCATTGAGCTGAGAAAAGTTGGTTGGTTGCAGACCTTCTAATATATGAAATTGAAGTTAAATGCTGATTTAATCTAGATCAGAGTCAGTGCTGAAAAGCAGCTATCTTAGTCAGAGGGTACCGTACAACATTTCTAATAGTCGACAACCAGCAACATGTAAAAGACATCTTAGGGCAATTGCCATGTATTTTCCATGGAGTTCTAAAATTGGTTCTGAATTCACTAGTTAGTAAAGAATAAGAAAGATTTAGCTCTGACCTTTAGTGTGCAGAGCTTCGACAGAGTACTGTTTTAAGCTCTTTGGCTTTTCCCAAAACATATCTCCACATCCTTCCAATCAGAAATACTAGAGTATAAATTTGCTAGACCATGCCAAACTTCAAACTCATTGACTTTATCATCCTCAAGCTATCAAATACGAAAAGAGAGAGAGATCATGAATTAAGAGCAATAAATGTAATACTAGAAAGTCATAGCAACTAATTTCAAGGTAAGGCATCATTTACATTCTCTTAAGGTATAGCGAGCTCCCTTTTTATAATGATACCAAACCAAATTATGAATTTCATGGAGTACCTTCTCGCCCAGTTTGAATGGCGAAAGACCCTTGTAAGGGCATGTACTGCACCAAAAAGCATCCCCTAGTCCACACTGCAGGTTGCATAAAACTTTCATAGTATTGTAACATTTATGAAAGAAAAGTGATTTAGATATGTTCAAGCAGCAAGCAATTGAATGCACAAAGTAGATAACTTTGACATTTCTTTAGCTCCCAAGATCTACTGAGAGTAAATTTTGATCTTTGATCATCGTGTACTTTTATAGGACAACAATTACATAAGCAACACTACTTTTAACCCTTAGCTCAGAAACACACTACCATAAGTCTATAACCATTTTTTTAACAAGTGAAAAACCAATAAAACCGACTACAAATAAAAAAAAATTCTAATATGATCAGTATCTAAAATTTCACCCCTAATCTTGGACTTTAACATACCTAAAAGCAACACCAGTATAACCTTTTATGATAGCATACCAGCTACATGTATGGGTATGCCACTTCAATCATTGCAAAAAAGTTAAAGAAAAATCAACATGATATGCAGCCAAAAAGGACACTCCATTCAGCAAGCAATATTCATAAGAAACAATAATTTTTCCAAACTGATACAAGTTTAGGAATGATTCCATTGTTAGTAACTTTACATGGAAGTGTCATCTGTTCCATGTGACAAATCACACATCTATATAGGGTCTGAAATGAACTAAATTAGGAGTCTATAGACATGCATTCAATAGGTGATTCTATGACATTTAATGATGCAAAGCTCACTCAAGGCCACTAGTAATGACCAAAAATAAGGTATGTGTCATTAAAAAGATGACCAAAAATAATCGTGGCCGATACCGTGAAATGGCAAGAATTAAGATTTCCGAAAGCTGAAAAAATATCAGTTGGTTGCAAAGGAGACAAATATCAGAAGTGCTACATAAAAATACAGCTCACAAGCCCAAACGTTACCTCTCATCTCCGGACTCATTTCCTGACATGAAATCACACTCATACTGTTGAACATAAGGTTTCAAGTTTTGTATAATTATATATCTACACATGGATTTTGATGATAACAAATGAATTCAAAGAATGAAGGAGTCTCAAACTCAAGTTGTCCACACAATGGAGTCAAGCACATCAAAGAACCAAGCATGAGCAAGAAGGGAACAAGTTCACATTAAAATCATAGAGTAATATGTAAATATCTTAAAAATTCGAAATTAGGATTAAGGCTAAAAAATTAATATTTTATCATAAAGCATTAAAATACATTTTCCACATGTGCATGAATATTTTGAAAATTAAATTTGAACATTTTAAAAGATGATTGATTGTCATCTTTCACATGTGCATGTTTTATTTGAATATTTTCAAAAGTGATTTTGAAAATTTAGACTTATACAAAATGTAGATGATTTTGTTTGAAAATTTTGAAAAGTAAAGTGTGCTCATTTTGTCATATGCAAAAAGTAAAAGATTAGGTTTGAATTTTTGAAAAAGGAAAGTGTGCTCATTTTGTCATATGCCAAAAGTAAAAGATTAGGTTTGAAATTTTTGAAAAATGAATGATGTTGTCTTTGACAATTGAAAAGGAAGAACCTTTTATTTGAATTTTTTGAAAAAGTGAATGATGTTGTCTTTGACATGTGAATCTTTTTAAATTTGAATATGAAGTCTCATATGCCTATAAATAGATCCTTTGAGAGCTTCACATTTACAACATCCAGAGCATACAACATTCATTCAAAGCTTTCATTCTCTCTTCTCTAATCATTGAGCCTTAATTCTTGTTCATTTTGAGAGATATAGTTTGCGCTGTATTGTTCTTATTTCACTCATTGAGGAGTGTTTTCTGATAACCTACCCACTATCAGCTCTTGTATCAGAAAAATGGTGTGTATAACCCTTGTGCGTGTAGAAAGTATTCTACACGGGGAATAGTTGAATCACCACGTATAAGGTGATTGCAAGTGTAGAGGGTGTTCTACACGGATCCTTTGTAGCGGTGCTGTTCAAAGGTGTAATAGATTTCTATCTCCACCTGAAGGAGATTGAATTGTGAATTCGGGAATCCTCAAGGGGTAGCTTGAGGCGAGGACATAGGCAGTGGGGCCGAACCTCGTTAACATACTGAGTTTGCTTCTCTCTTACCCTTACTCTTTATATTTATTGTTATTTTATATTTTGTTTATATTTTATATTATATATTTGATTTATAATTGTTATTTTTTTAATACAACTCAATTCATCCCCCCTCTTGTGTTAGTCATCTGGGTAACAATTGGTATCAGAGCTAAGAGCTCTATTATAAGATTAACTATCTTTTGAGTTAAGATCTTATGGCTAACATTTCAGCTTCATTTGGTGAAGGTCAATCTAGCAGTCGGCCTCCACTCTTTTGCGGAGATAATTACTCATTCTGGAAAGTTAGAATGAAAATATTCCTTCAGGCTCAAGGTCGAGAAATCTGGAAATGCATTGTAAATGGACCTTATATTCCAACAAAAGTGGTTGATGGAGTAAAGGTCAAAAAGGAAGAAGAAGAGTTTGATCGTGAAGACGATAGACTTTATACTTTGAATTTAACTGCTATGAATTTATTATTTAATGCTCTCAATGGAAATGAGTTTAATAGAATAATGACTTGTGCTACGGCAAAAGAAATTTGGGATAACTTGGAAGTTATATGAAGGAACTTCGCAAGTCAAAGAATCAAAAATTTATATTCTTACTCATGAATATGAAATGTTTAAGATGAATGATGATGAATCTATTTCTAGTATGCACACTCGTTTTACTAACATCATAAACAGCTTGACAGTTCTTGGCAAAGTTTATTCCAAGGTGGAGATAGTAAGAAAAATTCTCAACTCTCTACCAAAACGCTGGGAATCAAAAGTGACAGCGATTCTTGAAGCTAGAGACCTCAAGAAGTTCGAAGTGAATGAACTCATCGGGTCACTTATCACCCATGAGTACACATTGAAAAGAGGAGAAGAAGAAGGAAAGCCAAAGAAGAGCTTGGCACTTAAAGCTGTTCCTCATGAAAGTGAAAGCGATGACGATGAGGAAAATGAAGACAAAGATGAAGAAGTTGCGATGATAACAAGAAGAATTCAGAGGTTCTTACAGAAAAATAAAACTCCTCCGAGAAAATCCTTGTGACGCCCCCAAATCCCCATACACGGACACGGGGAAATTGAGACGTCCGGATGATGACAACACGGGTCACCACCCTATCGACGAGTGCCAGGTGTGTGTAAGGGCAACAAATGTGCACGAGAAATACGCAGCGGATAACGAAAGTCAATAACTAAGTACCAGAATTTTTCTTACTTTAAATACAAAGCTGTTCAAAACTTATATATTAAAATATTACAAGATACAAATATTACGCCAAAAGTCACATTTGGCATTTATCCATCTCAAACTATTATCCATTTTATCCGTATGCACCATGACCTCCCCTAGGGGTCATCCGCACACCCTGGCTCCAGTGCCACACCGCAGAGTACCACCACGCATGTGACACCTAACGAGCGATGCCCAGTTCCACGCCCCGCGTGTTCGTAGCCAAGCATCCTCTAGCCCTCGCCAGCGAAGGGCCACGGAGTCGGTGAGTAGAGCGATGCCCGGTTCCGCGCCCGGCACGTCCGTAGCCAAGCATCCTTTAGCCCCGCTCCCGTCGTCGCCCAGCGACAACCCAGGGGACATCACTCAGTTTATTCCACTTCCGAGTGACCAGAGGAGCTCTACCGAGATAATACCCCATCCCGGCTTGGGGTCGTGATACACACGCACTCGTAAGTCCACTTACGCCAATAAACAGGCTTTTCACACTTAAACAAAAACACACGTGCATGCACCATGTAATGTCATATCAATGCACAAAAATAACCAACCAACATAAATCAATAAAACAAGCAACTCCGTCCTCCATCCATCCGACCCCCGAACTCCTCGGACTCAGTCCGGAATCAACCAACCAACAGCAAATATTTATTGAATGAGCAATATATATTTAAATATGAAAGTAGGGTTTGGAAAATACTTACAGCGCT
Organism: Carya illinoinensis; assembly: GCF_018687715.1. Classification (NCBI taxonomy): domain Eukaryota; kingdom Viridiplantae; phylum Streptophyta; class Magnoliopsida; order Fagales; family Juglandaceae; genus Carya; species Carya illinoinensis. Next base: position 25,941,689 of record NC_056767.1, read on the forward strand.
ATACGGTATTTTTAGAAAGCTAGCGGCGTTGCAAACGGCGGAGGAAAAGCAACGTAACAGTGTATTTTACACTGTGTCCGTGGGTAATAAATTACCCATTTTCGAACGGGAACAAACCAAGGCACGAAATTGATAGGGAATGGTCTAAGGATGTTTATGAAGCTAAGAGAAGTGGAGTTTGGCCGTGGGTGGCGGCGAAAACGGCGGAGGAAGGCCAAAATACCCAAATCGGAAAGCTAGCTCGTGGGAGCTATTCCGGCGACAGTTAGAGACCGGAAATGGGTGGGTTAGGACGGCAAGAAGTCGGTGATGAAGTGGTGAAGAGGTGGTGGCCGGAGATGGAGCGACGGCGGCGGATCGGGGCAAAAACCGTGGGGCTTGCTGGGCGTTTTCCAGCCAAACGGCTGGCCGGATGGCAGTGGGTCAGGGCTGAGGTTGAAACCGGCGTGGGAGAGGAGAGAGAGAGAGAGAGAGAGAGAGAGAGAGAGAGAGAGAGAGAGAGAGAGAGAGAGAGAGAGAGAGAGAGAGAGAGAGAGAGACGATCGGGGGGGGTTACGCGTGAGAGAGAGGAGGAAAAAGGAAGAAGAAAAAGAAAAGGAAAAAGAAAAAGAAAAAGGAAAGAAAAGAGAAAAAGAGAAAAAGGAAAAAGGAAAAGAGAAGATGTAGGAAAGAAATGAGGTCCAATCCTCACTCCAGGAAAATAAAACAAACCTGCCGTAAACGAGATTAAAAACTGTAAAACGACTAAATAAATAAAACACAACATCAAATAAATAAAAACCAATTTTAAAACGCAATAAATTAAAATAAATAAACCACTATATTAATTAAATTAAAGACACACCTTCAGTGAAAATACACGCAAAAGCGGGTCATCACATCCTCCCCCCCTTAAAAACAAATTTCGTCCTCGAAATTTACAAGATCAAACACCAGCACCAAAAAGATACAGGATACAACTCTAAACATAACTGAGAGATACATATCATCGACAACTCCCAACAAATCCAATGGTTATTATCTTCACACCATAAATTACTAATATCAACGACGTCTCTGCTTTACCTTCCAAACTTCCATCCCATACCAACTTTGGTAACCTAATAACCACTTCCAAAGTTAACAATCCATAAACCAAATTGCACGACCAAAAGATTAATCTCCCATTAAAACTTCGAATCACTACTAATTCCTCAAAATCAACACAAAATTTGAACTCTAAGAATCTCCAAAAATCATGCTTTCGCGCGCACTCTGATAACTCACCAAAAAACATAAAGGCTATATCCTCGAAAATTAATATCACGAAGTACAAGCCCAATCCACACCTAACCACAAGAAAACCTTTACCACATTTCCATAGAAAAAAAAAATCATATACTTCCAAAAACCACAAATCTTCACTCATTCCTCAGTTGGCCATCGCTGCCCTAAACGAAAACCAACATTCCGCAAAATACATCCATTGATTGATGACAGAAACCAGTACCAATCAACCTCTAGGCCCCAATTTGAAAACACATAATATCATCCCAAAATACACCTGTCTCTTCTAAAGATGAGGAACATCTCCAAAAGGCCCAAGTCCTTCCCGGCCAACCAATGAGAGCGCTTATAACTTCTATCCGATATCCCATACTTCAACTCATTACTTGTATCTCGAATAACATCTAATCTTGCAATAACTAACTCACTATAAACTACCATTGACTTCACCTAGACATAATCGAAACGCTCTTGGTAACTCACCCACCTACTTGTACTCTCAAAAACTTTAGTTTTAGCACAACTAATTCCTTCAATAGCACTTCACAAAAAAACATCTCAAGACAGGCCATACTATTTAAATCTTCAATCCATCAAAAACTATTAAACAACATTCAAGGATCCTACTGCTTTATTACTTCATACATATGATTATGCTATCCACCGTTGATGCACAAGTTTCAACTTCCAAGATCTCCAAGATTACATACCACACATGGTGACCTATCAATCTCTTTTCAAGTTAAATAACCATATCCTCAATTCTCCCAACTGGATACTTGATCTCCAAAGAAAAGTATAGCCTCACCAATTTAAATTCCTATGACTTCAAGTCGCAATTAATTCTCAAGATAAACACAACAGTCGTTTCAAACCATCATCCCAAAGGGTAACCCGCTTCGACTGCACATTCCATTCAACTTACCAAACAACTTAAAGCCAAAATCTCTTGAATTTAATATTACCACACAGATTCCTCTTCAACTCCTACCAAACCAAAAATAGCTGAGACTAGGACCAGCACTCCCCGAAATCCATACGCAGTTACCATTACTACTCACCGATCTCAAGCACTCTTAGCCAACACCACAAATCATTCAAACGTACAAGTGATCCATTATCACATTTTCGTCACCTGGACTTATATCCTCAACTCAACAAGAATCATTCCTGAATCTACTCAACTTATATCCTTAAATCAGCAACTAGCCATTGCTTAAAGTTTGGTACCGAGAATGACCTTAAACCTGCTAAGAATCCATTCCCAAAAGTCTACGGATCATATAACCTCAAATTCAATCGTATTCAATACCAACACAAAATCTACTATTTCCAACACCCCGATGGACCTATATCTTTCGAATCGATAAAAATCATTTCCTAAAAGCTGCTACTACAACCTCGAGTTAACAATAATTATTTTCTAAACTAGCTCGATATCTTCAATCCTCAAAGAAATACACGAACTAGATCATTACCTCCAATCCTCAAAGAAATCTACTCTAGAAAAATTTTCATAACAATAACTCAACTCTAATCAACCCCCTTTTTAATGGTTATAAACTAATCACTCACTAGAGTAGATCAAGCTACAGCACTAAGTCTGTAAAACTAAGAACTCAGTTCTTATTATAAATCAGTCCTTCAACTCTGCAATTCTAAAACTTTAAATCAAATAAGAATCATCTTCCGGAACTGCTAAGATCAATGAACTTACATCCCATAATAGAAAAATCGACTCCCAAATCTTTCAAATTCTAAAACATCAATAGATAATAAATCATTTTCTGAAATTCTCAAGATTGGTGGCTTTAATCCAAAACATTCACCTTAACAGCTTGTAAAATCTAAAGCCCCAATTCCACCAATTTACTCATCCGAATCACGAAATCTACAACTCAAAATTTAATTATTCCCCCCCAAAGCTTGTTGAACCTAACACCTTAATTACCATAAACTTATTTTCCTAAAATCTATAAGGCCCCAAACTTTAAAACTTTTCTGAAATTTCATAAAATCTAACATCGAAATTTGTTGAACTTACAACCTACTACGTTATAGACCACTTCATAAACTCCACGGAACCAAAGAACTCAATTATTCTACTTCCCTAAAAGATCACCCAGATCATGCTATTCTCTCCAAGCCTCGATAATAAAAACAAATCACACAAGGCGTTCATTACTAAAGATTAGATTAGACCCCTACCTGCCATGACTCCAACATTCTGAGTCTCCGTAACCTCGCCTCCAATGGTACCAAGAGTCACTGCGTACATTCGAGCCCGAGCTAAATGCCTCTGGTTAGTTCTATCACTGTGACGAGCTCCACGGCTTTCTTGAACTCTAACGGGGCACTCACAAGCAATATGTCCCACTTGGCCGCATCGGTAACACTGGGGTCCACCACTCAGCCGACACTCGCCCTCATGAGCTCTATTACAAACTCCACAAATTGGCACCCGTCCTCCCATACGAACACCTGAGGACGCTTGCGGTCGAGTTCTGGTCCGCTGAACAAATTTCTGAGGCGAACCCGAGCTACTTCCTTCACCAGAAAAGCTCCGCCTCTTATATCCTGGAGGGGAGCCCATACTCAAGTTATGCTCTCGCTCCACAAGAGTGGCCACATCCACTAAATCCTGAAAAGTGGAAATCCTGTGGCCAACCACCATTCTGCGTATATCAGGATGCAGACCCTCATGGAAACGCTCAGCCTGCATTTCCTCCGAGGCGATGAGGTGGGGAGCAAATCGCCCAAGTTCTAAAAATCTCCGGGCGTACTGTTCCACGGTCATGCTCCCTTGGACCAAGCTTGAGAACTCTCTTGCTTTTTGCCGCCTCACGGAAGCGGGAAAGAAGCGATCATTAAATTCTTTCTTAAAGCGCTGCCAGGTCACAGCAGCAAAAGACCCCAAACCTTAAATAAAATTCCCTTAAACATATCCTTAAAGTTCGTTGAGCCTACCCTCTCCTATACTATAGCCTCGTTACCTAAATTCTACAAAACCTTGACCTCAGTCATCTTAAGCGACTTAAAGCTAATTCCTCTCCATATTGCTACGTGAGTTCCACCTTACAAAGATTGCCTAAACCATGACATTCCCTTCAGACCTCAACCTCATACAAGCAAACCACATCGCAAAAATTTCAAGCCTACTACACTAAATGTTCATACCTAATAATAGTATCCTTAATTATACCGCCTTCCTGCCACAACACAACCTTTGACCCGCTTTAAGAAAAACAAATAAAAACCAACATAAAACCAAAAACCAAAACCAAACCACACAACAAGAACAAAAAGAAACCAGTATGCAATAACATAACTAAATAAACAAAGACAAGCAAACAAGCTCAAATAAATGAAACAAATAAAACATGTCAAATAGAAACTATACTTAAAATAAATTTTAAAACACAACTTAAAAAACATTCTGGTACTACCTACGGGACATGTGGTTTTACCCATAGCCAAACCGCTCTGATACCACCTGTGACGCCCCCAAATCCCCATACACGGACACGGGGAAATTGAGACGTCCGGATGATGACAACACGGGTCACTACCCTATCGACGAGTGCCAGGTGTGTGTAAGGGCAACAAATGTGCACGAGAAATACGCAGCGGATAACGAAAGTCAATAACTAAGTACCAGAATTTTTCTTACTTTAAATACAAAGCTGTTCAAAACTTATATATTAAAATATTACAAGATACAAATATTACGCCAAAAGTCACATTTGGCATTTATCCATTTCAAACTATTATCCATTTTATCCGTATGCACCATGACCTCCCCTAGGGGTCATCCGCACACCCTGGCTCCAGTGCCACACCGCAGAGTACCACCACGCATGTGACACCTAACGAGCGATGCCCAGTTCCACGCCCCGCGTGTTCGTAGCCAAGCATCCTCTAGCTCTCGCCAGCGAAAGGCCACGGAGTCGGTGAGTAGAGCGATGCCCGGTTCCGCGCCCGGCACGTCCGTAGCCAAGCATCCTTTAGCCCCGCTCCCGTCGTCGCCCAGCGACAACCCAGGGGACATCACTCAGTTTATTCCACTCCCGAGTGACCAGAGGAGCTCCACCGAGATAATACCCCATCCCGGCTTGGGGTCGTGATACACACGCACTCGTAAGTCCACTTACGCCAATAAACAGGCTTTTCACACTTAAACAAAAACACACGTGCATGCAACATGTAATGCCATATCAATGCACAAAAATAACCAACCAACATAAATCAATAAAACAAGCAACTCCGTCCTCCATCCATCCGACCCCCGAACTCCTCGGACTCAGTCCGGAATCAACCAACCAACAGCAAATATTTATTGAATGAGCAATATATATTTAAATATGAAAGTAGGGTTTGGAAAATACTTACAGTGCTATACGGTATTTTTAGAAAGCTAGCGGCGTTGCAAACGGCGGAGGAAAAGCAACGTAACAGTGTATTTTACACTGTGTCCGTGGGTAATAAATTACCCATTTTCGAACGGGAACAAACCAAGGCACGAATTTGATAGGGAATGGTCTAAGGATGTTTATGAAGCTAAGGGAAGTGGAGTTTGGCCGTGGGTGGCGGCGAAAACGGCGGAGGAAGGCCAAAATACCCAAATCGGAAAGCTAGCTCGTGGAAGCTGTTCCGGCGACAGTTAGAGGCCGGAAATGGGTGGGTTAGGACGGTAAGAAGTCGGTGATGAAGTGGTGAAGAGGTGGTGGCCGGAGATGGAGCGACGGCGGCGGATCGGGGCAAAAACCGTGGGCTTGCTGGGCGTTTTCCGGCCAAACGGCTGGCCGGATGGCAGTGGGTCGGGGCTGAGGTTGAAACCGGCGTGGGAGATGAGAGAGAGAGAGAGAGAGAGAGAGAGAGAGAGAGAGAGAGAGAGAGAGAGAGAGAGAGAGAGACGATCGTGGGGGTTACGCGTGAGAGAGAGGAGGAAAAAGGAAGAAGAAAAAGAAAAGGAAAAAGAAAAAGAAAAAGGAAAGAAAAGAGAAGAAGAGAAAAAGGAAAAAGGAAAAGAGAAGATGTAGGAAAGAAATGAGGTCCAATCCTCACTCCGGGAAAACAAAACAAACCCGCCGTAAACGAGATTAAAAACCGTAAAACGACTAAATAAATAAAACACAACATCAAATAAATAAAAACCAATTTTAAAACGCAATAAATTAAAATAAATAAACCACTATATTAATTAAATTAAAAACACACCTTCAGTGAAAATACACGCAAAAGCGGGTCATCACAATCCTTCAAAAAGTTTTCCAAGAAAGATTCAGGTAAAAATGACACTTTAATTTGTTATAAATGCAATGAGCCTGGTCATATCAAGCCAAATTGTCTTCTGCTAAAGAAAGATCGAAACAAGGACAAGAAGGCAATGAAAGCTACATGGGATGATGATTCAAGTAGCTCAGATAGTGAAGCAAGCAATGGAGAATCAGCAAATCTTTGTTTTATGGCTAAAGATGACATTGAGGTAACAAATCTTGATAATATTGAAGATCCTTCATATGAAGAATTACAAAATATTTTAGAAGAGGTTTATGAGGAATTTGAAAAATTGGGTATCAAACATACTGCTTTGAAAAAAAAATTCTTTTTTAACAAACGAACTTGATATTTTAAGAAAAGAAAGTATCATTTTAAAAGATGAAAATCTTGAGTTGAATAAGAAGAAAACCGATTTAGAAAATATTGTTGAAAACTTTACGAATGGGAAAAGAAATTTTGAAAAACTTCTTGGTAGTCAAAGATGTGTTTTTGACAAGGCAGGTTTGGGATATATGCCAAAACAAAAATACAAACCTTATAAAAATTTCTTTGATAATCCTTCTACATCAAAGACCAATATTCAAAATTCTTTTCATAAAAATAATTTTGTCAAAAAAAAGATATTATTATAATCATTCAAGTTCTTCATATATGTCACATGCTATTTGCAATTTCTGTAATAGAAATGGTCATAATTATCATACTTGTCCTATTAGAAAAAATCATACAATGACTATTAGGGCCATATGGGTACCTAAAAATCTTGTTTCTTCTAATACTAATAAATAAAGGACCCAAAGAACTTGGGTACCAAGAAAAATCATTTTAATTGTTTTTATAGGTATGCATGAAGTCATCCACAAGCAAAAACAAGTGGTTTTTAGATAGTGGATGTTCAAGACACATGACGAGAGACAAGACTAAGTTCTTTGATCTTAGATCTAAAGAAGAAGGACACGTGACATTTGGAGACAACTCGAAAGGGAAGATCGTGGGAATAGGTAAAATTGGTAATGAATCTTCTCTCATAATTGAAGATGTTCTACTTGTTGAAGGTCTAAAACATAATCTTTTGAGCATAAGTCAATTATGTGATAAAGGATTTACAGTTACTTTCAAAATGGATAAATGCATTATTTTGAATGATCATGATTGTAATATTTGTTTTATTGCTTTTAGAAACAATAATGTTTATACAATCGATTTTGAAGAAATTACCTCACAAGATGCTATTTGCTTTTCAACTCAAAATGAAACTAGTTGGCTATGGCATAGAAGATTAGGTCATGCCAACATGGAACTTATTTCCAAACTTTCAAAAAATGATCTTGTGAGAGGTTTACCAAAAACAATTTTTCTTAAAGACAAAATTTGTGATGCATGCCAATTTGATAAACAAACAAAAACTTCTTTTAAAACCAAGAAACATATTTCCACTACTAGACCATTGCAACTGATACACATGGATCTTTTTGGACCAAATAGAGTTACAAGTCTAGGAGGAAAATATTATGCATTTGTTATTGTTGATGATTTTTCTAGATATACTTGGGTCATCTTTCTTGCTCATAAAGATGAGGCACATAATGTCTTTACCAAGTTATGCAAGAGAATTCAAAATGAAAAGGGCTATACTATTTCAAGTATCCGAAGTGATAGGGGAAAAGAGTTTGTTAATAAAAATATTGAAACATTTTGTGATGAAAATGGTTTTGTACATAATTTTTCTACTCCTCGAACTCCTCAACAAAATGGGGTAGTAGAGAGGAAAAATAGATCTCTTCAAGAGATGGCAAGAACAATGCTCAATGAGAACAACTTGCCTAGTTATTTTTGGGCCGAAGCGGTAAGTACTACATGTTATGTTATAAATAGAGTTATGCTAAGGTCTAAGTTAGATAAAACCCCCTATGAGCTTTGGAATAAGAAAAAGCCCAACATTGGTTACTTTTATGTATTTGGATGCAAATGTTTTATTTTGAATGACAGGGATAATTTAGGCAAGTTTGATGCAAAATCTGATGAAGATATTTTTTTCGAGTATTCTACTAATAGTAAAGCTTATAGAGTATTCAATAAAAAGACTTTGACTGTACAAGAATCTATGCATGTAGTATTTGATGAATCTAATTCTCCACTCTCCAAGAAATCTATTGATGAAGAAACAGGAGCTATAAATAACACGGAATGTCTCAATCTCAACAAAGAGAACACAATAGAGGATGTTCAACATAGAGCCATCAGGAAAGATCATCAAAATTTAATACAAGATGCAACCAAACAGTGGAAATTTGTGAAAGATCATCCAGTGGAACAAATTTTGAGAGAACCTTCACGAGGTGTAAGTACTCGATCATCTCTTAGAAATATTTGTAATCATACTGCTTTTCTATCTCAGATTGAACCCAAAAATATTGATGAAGCACTTCTTGATGAATCTTGGATTCTAGCTATGCAATAAGAGTTAAATCAATTTGAAAGAAATGATGTTTGGACACTTATTCCTAGACCCAAAAATCATACTATTATTGGAACAAAATGGGTTTTTAGAAACAAGAAAGATGAGTCCGGAATCATTACTAGAAATAAGGCTCGACTTGTAACCCAAGGTTTTAATCAAGAAGAAGGAATCGATTATGATGAGACATATGCACCAGTCGCAAGATTAGAAGCTATTCGAATGCTACTTGCATATGCTTGTTATAAAGATTTCAAACTTTTTCAAATGGATGTTAAAAGTGCTTTCTTAAATGGTTTTATAAATGAAGAGGTATATGTTGAGCAACCTCCAGGTTTTGAAAATCATATTTTCTCAAATGATGTTTTCAAACTCACAAAAGCATTGTATGGACTCAAACAAGCTCCTAGAGCTTGGTACGAGAGACTCAGTGGTTTCTTGATTGAAAAAAGTTTTTCAAGAGGAAAAATCGACACAACTCTTTTCATTAAATATGAAAATAATGATATTCTTTTGATTCAGATTTATGTTGATGATATAATATTCGGTACTACTAATGAAAATATGTGTCAAGTTTTTGCTAAGACTATGCAGGAAGAATTTGAGATGAGCATGATGGGAGAACTTACATTCTTTCTCGGATTGCAAATTAAGCAAGGAAAAAGTTGGACATTTATCAATCAATCAAAATATATTAAGGAATTACTGAAGAAGTTTGGGATGGAAAGTGCTAAGGAAATTGGAACACCAATGAGCCCATCAACTAAACTTGATAAAGATGAATCCGGTAAGCCAGTTGACTCGAAAATATATCGAGGTATGATTGGTAGCTTATTATATTTAACAGCCAGTAGACCAGATATTATGTTTAGTGTGTGCTTATGTGCACGCTTTCAATCATCTTCAAAAGAATCACATTTAATTGCAGTTAAGCGCATTCTTAGATATCTTAGTGGTACAATTAACTTAGGGTTATGGTACCCTAAGCACACATCTTTCGATCTAATCAGCTACACGGATGCAGATTATGCTGGCTGTAAAATAGATCGAAAAAGCACTAGTGGAGCATGTCATTTCTTAGGTCATGCACTAGTTTCTTGGTTTAGTAAAAAACAAAATTCTGTTGCACTATCTACTGCTGAGGCAGAATATGTTGATGCGGGTAGTTGTTGTGCTCAAGTTCTTTATATGAAGCAACAACTTGAAGATTTTAAACTCATGTATAATCACATTCCAATCAAATGTGATAATACAAGTGCTATAAATCTTTCGAAGAACCCAATACAACATTCTAGAACTAAGCATATTGAAATAAGATATCATTTTCTTCGAGATCATGTGCAGAAAGGCGATATAGTACTAGAGTTCACAAACACACACGATCAGTTAGCAGATATATTCACAAAACCTTTACCAGAAGATAGATTGTGTATGATTAGAAGAGAAATAGGTATGATGCATGTTATGAATATCTCTTAAAAGATAGATCAGAGTTCATAAAAATAGAAAGATATTTTTTAAATACTTTTACATAAACTTGAGGTTCTTAGCCTCATGTTTGAAACGCTCATTCTCTTCATACAATATCATGTCATCCCTATCCATGGGAACTGGTAAGCAGAATGAAGAATCTAATAGAGATTTTAATTTGTTCTTCTGCCGAATGATTCCTTCCCTTGTGTGAGACTCTTGAACAATTCGTTGAAGTACAACAATTTGTTCTTTAAGCCTTTCAACCTCATGGTTTTTGGCTTGTACTCGCTGGGAAAAAGCAACAATAGAGGATGAGTAGCGAGTCCCAAGACTCACCAAGTCGTAGATAGCATCGGAGTCTGACTTATTAGCCAAACTATTATTCTCTTGTTGCAACATGGCACCAATGGTAGCTGCAGAAAGGACAGGAGGTTGAGGTGCTGAATACCTCATGGATGAATCTAAAGGAATGTTAGAAGAATGAGCCATTGAGAAAAGAATTGAAAACTTAAAGCGAGAATGTTGAAGGCATGCAGATGAGTTATAGAGATGAGAATAAGATTTGATACAAATCGGATGAACTTTAAGACTGATTTTATAGAGATAGCATAAAGAACAAGACAAACAATTGTCTCTTCAAATCTTATTTAGTCAAAAGAAATACAAGATATGCTGGATACACATTGTCAAAAGTTTTCTTACTAAGCCAACGAGATTAACAGTAGATTGTCCCTATTTTTCTAGTAAACGATGAACCTCTGCTGTTATCTGCCGATGTTGACCTTGTATCTGAACCCTTTCTCGTTCCAGCTCCTCTATTCGTGGTTGCAGATCATGAGCATACCAATCTGTAAATTTTTCAACTCTTTGTTTTCCTGCTTTAGCCTTTTATTCTCTCTATCCTTATTAGCAAGCTTCTGTCGTAACTCAGATATTTGGATGTTAAGATGATCAATCTCACTCATCCTCGCCATTAACCTCCGAGACATGATCATAATAGAGGCAGCATATTGACTACTGAGCATTCTTGATTCTGCAATAATCTCAGAATCAGTCCTACTAGAAAAACAGTTCTCTGCTCCTATCATGGTATTGACAGCCTCAGGAGAGAAGATTGATGGTTGATGCGTCAAGGGTTCCTGATTCAAGTCTGGAACATTAGTGGAAGAGAATTGTTCGGCCATTCTATCGTTATGGAAAAACAAAACTTAGGTCAAGAAGCGATGTATTTTTTTTGGTATCCAATAGGTGAAAATGATCATTTTTTTTATAGAAACTTAGAGCCTTCAATCCCGTTTGTCAACAACATCAGGCGATTGTTTAAATCTTCAGCCGCACTAAATTCATAGAGTTAGGCCTCGAGGCTTTGCAGCATTTGTCGGGTCACGGACGGCTCCATTTTTCAACTATCTACAGTGTCTATTAACGCACCGTTTTCTTCAGTCCATTTATTTGCTGCCGATCCTTTTTAATGATGCCAAAAGGGGGAGAAGTTTTAGAATAGAACATTAACATTGTTTAAATTGCTAAACTTGTTATATATGCTTGGAATTATATTTATATATTTTTGCTTGAAAAACTAACGCACATTCTCAGGAGGAGCTTAAGTATTAATACAGGCTTCAGGTTCTATCAAGTATTTGTCATCATCAAAAAGGGGGAGATTGTTGAACATAAGGTTTCAAGCTTTGTATAATTATATATCTACACATGGATTTTGATGATAACAAATGAATTCAAAGAATGAAGGAGTCTCAACCTCAAGTTGTCCACACAATGAAGTCAAGCACATCAAGGAACCAAGCATGAGCAAGAAGGGAACAAGTTCACATTAAAGTCATAGAGTAATATGTAAATCTCTTAAAAATTCGAAATTAGGATTAAGGCTCAAAAATTAATATTTTATCATAAAGCATTAAAATACATTTTCCACATGTGCATGAATATTTTGAAAATTAAATTTTAAAATTTTAAAAGATGATTGATTGTCATATTTCACATGTGCATACCTTGATTAAAGGGTTGAGTTTTGAAAATATTAAAGATGATTGATTGTCATCTTTCACATGTGTATGTTTTATTTGAATATTGTCAAAAGTGATTGATGCTTTTTTAGACTTATACAAAAGGTAGATGATTTTGTTTGAAAATTTTGAAAAGTAAAGTGTGCTCCTTTTGTCATATGCAAAAAGTAAAAAATTAGGTTTGAATTTTTTAAAAAGGAAAGTGTGCTCCTTTTGTCATATGTCAAAAGTAAAAGATTAGGTTTGAAGTTTTTGAAAAATGAATGATGTTGTCTTTGACAATTGAAAAGGAATAACCTTTTATTTGAATTTTTTGAAAAAGTGAATGATGTTGGCTTTGACATGTGAATCTTTTTAAATTTGAATATGAAGTCTCATATGCCTATAAATAGATCATTTGAGAGCTTCACATTTATAACATCCAGAGCATACAACATTCATTCAAAGCTTTCATTCTTTCTTCTCTAATCATTGAGCCTTAATTCTTGTTCATTTTGAGAGATATAGTTTGCGCTGTATTGTTCTTATTTCACTCATTGAGGAGTGTTTTCTGATAACCTACCCACTATCAGCTCTTGTATCAGAAAAAGGGTGTGTATAACCCTTGTGCGTGTAGAAAGTATTCTACACGGGGAATAGTTGAATCACCACGTGTAAGGTGATTGCAAGTGTAGAGGGTGTTCTACACGGATCCTTTGTAACGGTGTTGTTCAAAGGTGTAATAGATTTCTATCTCCACCTGAAGGAGATTGAATAGTGAATTCGGGAATTCTCAAGGGGTAGCTTGAGGCGAGGACGTAGGCAGTGGGGCCGAACCTCGTTAACATACTGAGTTTGCTTCTCTCTTACCCTTACTCTTTATATTTATTGTTATTTCATATTTTGTTTATATTTTATATTATATATTTGATTTATAATTGTTATTTTTTTAATACAACTCAATTCACCCCCCCTCTTATGTTAGTCATCTGGGTAACACATACTTTGAAATTAGGAGCAAAGAAATATGTTCTTGAGAAAGACCTTGACTTTGAGTTTCATCTTTCCTTCCATAAAGATCTCAACTTTGAGTATCGACTTCACCTGTTTCCTGAAGCTGAAATTTTCTAATGTATACAAGTCAATAGTTTTTAGTTATCATCCATGCAAATGGTAATAGTTTCAATTCTTATACACCTTTTGCAAGTCTAAAAGCTTTGAATATTTTAATTGCCAGTTTTTAGCATCTTAAAATGTCAAAAAGGAGAAGCTACTCAACTCTGTCTCAATTTTTAGTTTAAGAACCCTATGTAATGCCCCCAACTCCCACGTACGGACACGAGGAAATCGAGGTGTCGGAATGATGATAACACGGGTCGCACATCCCATCGCCAAGTGCCAAGTGTGTGTATATACAACTCGTGTTAAAAAAAACCATGCAGCGGATAATAAAAGTCTTCAACTAAGTACCAGAATTTTGTTTAAAAACAAACTCGCTTAAAACAAGCGTAATAAAATATTACAAGTTTAACATTGTTTCAAATCCAAATTATATAACATAAAAGCAAGTAAAATAATTTTTGAAAATAAAACAACTCCAAAGTCAGTACTCTGGCGGAGCCACCTCCTTAGGCTCAGCCTCCTCCTCCTCAGGCTCAGCCTCCTCCTCCTCATCTGCAACAAAATTTATGGTACCCAAGACAGTACCGCAGGTAAGTAATAATTCAAACAAACCTCAAGATACAAATACATTCATGTAATAACCAAATGTATGAACATGATGCCATATGCATATGTCCTAAAAATTCACATTTTCCACGCACGCCAAAATCCCATTTTGGCTCAAAGCATTACTCGTCATTATCCCAGATAAGGGCCTAAAAATCCAATCTCGCTATTTTTCCAGAAAATAGCCATTAACCAAACCATTAGAGTACTGTAGGCAGGACTCTACCACTATCCCTGCTCACCACCATCCCTACACATGCACTGTAGGCGGGAATCACAGACGGGACTCTACCACCGTTCCTGCTTACCACCATCCCTAAAAGTCCATCTGTAGGCGGGAATCGCAGGCAGGACTCTACCACCATTCCTGCTTACCACCATCTCTATGCCGCGTGCACCGTAGGTGGGAATCGCAGGCGGAACTCTACCACCATCCTTGCTCACTATCCTTACGCGTGTCTCTGACTCAAACCAGTCAATTCAATCGTTCACATATACCAAAAATCATTTCTCGCTTGAAAACCCAATTTTCAAGTTCCAATATATGTACATGCATGAAATTACACGAAAATCTAGTTATCCTTTTCAAACATGAACATGCATGCACTATGCAATGCAAACATCAGGACATGAAAATCCAACAAATCTCAACATCAACCAAACATAATTAACTCCATCCTCAAATCCATCTGATCCCCAACTCCTCGGACTCAGTCCGGAATAACCAAAAAGTCACAATTTATTGTTAAAGTAAAAATACATTTAAATCTTAAAGGAAGTTTAGAGAATACTTACAGCGCCATAAAATAATTTTTAGATGATCAACGAGCTGCAAAAGGAGGAAGAAAAGCAATGTAACAGTGCAAAATGCATTGTGGCCGTGGGTCATAAAATACCTACTTTTGAATGGGGATGAACCAAGGCTTGGAATTGATAGGGAATGACTTAGAAGTGTTTATGAAGCTAGTGGAAGTGAGGGTTGGCCGTAGGTGGTGGCGAAAATGGCAGTGGAAGGCCAAAAAGCCCAAAACGGAAAGTGAGATCGTGGGGGCTGCTCCGGTGACAGATCGGAGCTGGAAATTGGTGGTTTAGGTCAGCAAGAGGTCAATGATGAAGTGGTGAAGAAGTAGTGGCCGGAGGTGGAACGACGGCGGCGCTGGAGCAAAATGACGCCGCGGCTTGGAGGAGCTCGTGGTGGTTAACGAGGGCTCGGATATGGGTGAAATTTGGTGGGGATGACCACCGGCTAGAGGGCAAGAAAATGGGGTGGGTGGTGAGATGCACGACAGTAGTGAACAATGGTCCTAGGCAGCTTGAAGAAAACGACGACAGGGAGAGGAAGGAGAGAATGCGCTCGGGAGGAGAGAGAACGGGAAGAAAAAGTGGAAAAAAAGGAAAGAAAAAGAGAAAAGAAATAGAAATGAGAAAAACAAAAGTTAGGAAAAATAAATGAGGTCCAGTCCTTACCTCTGGGATCCAAAAACTGATCCAACGAAAGCAACTTTAAAAGGTATAAATTGAATAAAATAATTTAAACACAATATCTAGTTAAAATATAATAATTAAGTAGTAAAAACTAACAACAAATTTTAAATCAAAAAAGAAACTAAAATAAATTAAACAGCAATTTAAACACAAAACAATAATTAATAATAAGAAAGCACCACAAAATAAATTTCACAACTAAATAAATCTAATTAAAATTCAATAATTTAAAATAAAAGAACCAATATTTTAATTAAATTAAAATACTCATTCAATAAAAATACATGTAAAAACGGAGTATCACACCCTAGTTAAAAACTAGGAGTAGGGTTCTTGTTTTTTTATTTTTCATGCCAACATTGACAATAATAAAAGCTGACCAGAGCATGACAGGGTTCCTATATATGTGATTTTCTGGGAAGAGTAGTGCTAGTGTGGCGCCCAACTTTGACCACTGGGCGTGCCCACTAGCATAAATTTCCCTTCTTATTTTTTCTTCTTTTCTATTTTTTTATATATTTTTTAATATATTTAAATATTTTAAATATATATATACCAATACACTAGCATACTAGCATTTTTCTTCTAGGAATACATAATCTGAATAAAGATATATTTTTTTAATATATCTTATTTATACTTACAACCAAGGAGTACGATTCAGTGCAATTTGATAAACAATTTACAAGTCACCAACTTTGCCAACAAATTTGATAATCAAGTAATTACTTTATTGCCTTTGAATAAATTTATATAAGATGATTTTTAATGTTCTAAAATATTCTCTAGATGGAGAAAGGGAAGGAGCATGCATCTCCTATAACACCTCCTACTGCAGATCCAGCAACAAATCCATCAACCCAGGTATTCATTGATCAAAGTTAAAATTTAGTTTTTGTTCATTATCATGGTTTTGTTTTGTTGCAAATCCATCAACCAATCTCGCAACTTAGGTGAAGTGAATATTAAATCAAGTTCATTTGATTGTTCTAAGAACGTCTATACTTTGTGTTGCTTGTTTTCTAAATTTAATTTTTCTACTTTCGCATGTAAAAAAGAAACAAATAACTCAATCAAATGACGTGAGGCTATTCAGTACATCTTTGTTTTATAATCATTACTGTTTTATATCTTAGGCAATACCAATACCATTTTATCCAAATTTCTCAAACTATATGTAGGTTGCCATCCACCAATGCCACATGCATGGTTACCACCATTTGTGGAGCATCTTGATGCCAACTTATCTACATGGAATAGTCAAGTGATAAATTCGTTCGTTAAGTAGTGTGCTTATTTTTAACCATATTTGTAGTAGATTTAATTCATTTGTTGGGTGTAAACTGCAGGGAAATTCACTCCCGCCATTTCACTCATCAGTTAACCCTTCGATCGTTTTACACTACACAAGTTCAAGCCATGTGGATAAATCCAAAATGACACACTTGACTCTACTGAAAAAAGTATGTCTACACCCTCTGTTCATGATACTACTGAATCCAAAGATGACGATCAACCTGGGCCAACAAAATACTGTGCATACTAAGGGGCCGATATCGTTAGGAGCTGAAGTTGAGAATGGTGTTTAAATTTGAAGAGGAGTTACTTTCTTATTATAAAATATATGGAAAACACAAAGGAGTCATAGGTTTAAGGATGCGAGCCTTAGATATGTCACATTGGGTTGTGCTCGTGGTGGGAAGGCACGGAACCGTACGTCAAATGTCACGAGGCCATGTCCGACATCAAAGACAGACTGTAAGGTAATGATAAATACTACGTTAGAAAAATGGGTGTTGAAGGTGTCGAGTGTTAACAATTCCCATAATCACAGCCTAAGTCCACAAAAGTTGAGGTTCTTTTGCTGCAATAGAGAAGTGAGTGATTCTATTAAGAGAAAGTTAGATATAAATGATTAGGTTGGGATCATAATGAATAAGAGTTTTGCCTCTCTTGTGCAAGAAGTTGGTGGGTTTGAGAGCTTGCCATTCAATAAAAAAGATTGACGTAATTATATTGACAAGGCACGCCACCTTCGACTTAGGAAATGTGGCGCTGGAACCCTCTGTGAGTATTTTTCTAGGATGAAATACAAGAATGACAGATTCTTTTCACTAATGGATATGGATGATGACGAGCGGTTGAGGAATGTATTCTAGGTGAATGCACGAAGTAGGGTAGCCTACAAATATTTTGGTGAGGTCGCCACATTCGATATGACATATTTGACAAATAGATATGAGATGCCGTTTGCATAGTTTGTTGGTGTAAACCACCATTGCCAATCAATTCTTTTTGGGGGTAGGATTAATTTCTAGTGAGGATACATAAATGTTTACATGGTTATTTAAGACTTGTTTGAACTGTATGGATGGTGAAGCTCCGAAGGCTATTATCATAGAGCAAGATAAAGTCATAAAAAATGCAATTGCGCTCTTCTTTCCAAATTGCTGACACAGATTTTGCTTATGGCACATATTGAAAAAATTACCTAAGAAGATTGGTTCACATGGTGCATACAAAACTGGGTTGACAAGTGATCAGTTGCTAAATGTTAAAGCTACATCTTCACACCCAATACATGCAACATCCATCACTAACGATGGTGTGCATGCAGCAGACCAAAGCACGTCTGCAGTCCATACAGCGCTTGCAACCACCAAGCTGCCTGCAACCAACCATCTACTATAGCACTCACACTGCACTGTCATTTTACAATCTCAGCTAACCGTAGTATTCATTCTTGTCCTTGTCTGAACAATGTATATATAAATAGAGGCTAAACCCTACTGTAAAAGTAAGTGAGGAATACAAGAGTTTATTTCATTGTAACACTAAATTGCGTGTATGACTCTCAAACAATAGAGGAGTTGAGGGGTCTTGGCAGGTAAGTGTTAATTGTGAAGTAAAACTTGCAGGAGAATGCTTGGTTGCAGAGTTTATGCGCTAAGCGTACGTATTGGGCATCGATATTCATGGAAGAAGTTTTTTGGGTTGGAATGAGTACAACCCAATAAAGCGAGAGTATGAATGCTTTTTTTGACGAGTATGTTCTTACTAACACAAACTTAAAAGAGTTTTTTGATTAGTGTGATAATGCGTTGAGGAAGAAGATTGAGAATGAAAATGCAGCCTTCCACTTATTCAACGTCACAATGCCCATTGTCTCTCCCTCTCCACTTGAGAAGATATTTTAGAACAAATACACTTGTAATAAATTTAGTAAAGTTTAGAAAGAAGTAATAGGGATGCTTGCAACTCTTCCAACTCTACACAGGAAGGATGTTGTAATTGCAATGTACCATGTAGAAGATGAAGTGAATATTGATAATTTCATCAAGGAGGTGACCCACTCAGTGTACTTTAATAAGGCCAAATGCAAGGTGAAGTGTTCATGTCCCTTGTTTGAGATGAGAAGGATATTGTGTAGACATGTATTAGGCATTATAAGAGTTAGCAAAGTCTGTTCGGCATTATGAGAGTTATGACATAGTTGATGAGAGGCATGAAGTGAGCAAATATTCACGTATCATCAAGAGATGCTACGAAGTAGCCACAAATGTATCTTCATGTGATGAGCATACTGAGGATATACTAGTTAAGTTAGATGCAATGAGTTTAGGCTACCGCACAAACAAGCCGCTCCATCAAACTTGTTCGAACGTTGTAGTTATAACTGTTGATACAATGATGGCTAGGTGTTCGAAGAAAGTACTGAGTCCCCTTGTAATGAGAGGAAAAGGCAAACCGCCATCTCTCAGAAAAAAATCAATGATTGAGAGAGTCAAACCTAAGATGAAGAAGGCTACTCAGAAAGGAAATCATAAACAGGTAAAATCATTGCTCCGTTCTAAATACTTTAGCTTCATATTATGCAATTTTTTTTATTAGTAATGATATATATATATATATATATTTGTGTTTGCTTTGCAGCTGCATGGAAGAGAATGCGAAGTTGCTGCAATGTGTAGGAATTTCTTTGGGCAAACAGTTGTTGAGACACAACAAAGTGTTGTCGTTCAGGTTACATACGAGGTTTCAATGCTAGGACAAATTATATTATGTTTGTTAATGCTAGGAAAACTTATATGCTCTACGGGTTACTTTGATCTAATGATAATTTTATATATTGTTAGCTGCCTCAAAACACTACCGAAGTGATGGACTTTAGTACCACTGAGTTAGGCGTTGCAATCATTAAGAGTTAAGAAAGTGTAAACCATCTTGTTTAATTTGGTCGTACCCTCTAAATGTGTGATACCCCGTTTTTACGTGTATTTTTTATTGAATGATTATTTTAATTTAATTAAAATATTGGTTCTTTTGTTTTAAATTCATCAGATTTTAGTTAGATTTATTTAGTTGTGAAATTTATTTTGAGGTGCTTTATTAATAATAATAATTATTTTGTATTTAAATTTCTTTTTAAATTAAATTAGTTTATTTTTGAGCTGTAAAATTATTGTGTTTTAGATTTTATTATTTTATTTTATTTAATCACTGCGTTTGAATTATTTTATCTAACTTGTTATTTTGAAAATAGTTTTCGTTGGATCAGTTTTTTTGGCCCAAGATGTGAGGATTGGATCTCACTTCTTTCCTTCCCTTTTTCCTTTTTCTCTTCTGTTGCCCAGATGACTAACACAAGAGGGGGGGTGAATTGAGTTGTATAAAAAAAAATAACAATTATAAATCAAATATATAATATAAAATATAAACAAAATATGAAATAGCAATAAATATAAAGAGTAAGGGTAAAAGAGAAGCAAACTCAGTATGTTAACGAGGTTCGGCCCCACTGCCTACGTGCTCGCCTCAAGCTACCCCTTGAGGATTCCCGAGTTCACTATTCAATCTCCTTCAGGTGGAGATAAAAACCTATTACACCTTTGAACAACACCGCTACAAAGGATCCGTGTAGAACACTCTCTACACTTGCAATCACCTTACACGTGGTGATTCAACTATTCCCCGTGTAGAATACTTTCTACACACACAAGGGTTATACACACCATTTTTCTGATACAAGAGCTGATAGTGGGTAGGTTATCAGAAAACACTCCTCAATGAGTGAAATAAGAACAATACAGCACAAACTATATCTCTCAAAATGAACAAGAATTAAGGCTCAATGCTTAGAGAAGAGAGAATGAAAGTTTTGAATGAATGTTGTATGCTCTAGATGTTGTAAATGTGAAGCTCTCAAATGATCTATTTATAGGCATATGAGACTTCATATTCAAATTTAAAAAGATTCACATGTCAAAGACAACATCATTCACTTTTTTAAAAAATTCAAATAAAAGGTTCTTCCTTTTCAATTGTCCAAGACAACATCATTCATTTTTCAAAAACTTCAAACCTAATCTTTTACTTTTGGCATATGACAAAAGGAGCACACTTTCCTTTTTCAAAAATTCAAACCTAATCTTTTACTTTTTGCATAAGACAAAAGGAGCACATTTTACTTTTCAAATTTTTCAAACAAAATCATCTACCTTTTGTATAAGTCTAAAAAAGCATCAATCACTTTTGAAAATATTCAAATAAAACATGCAGATTTGAAAGATGACAATCAATCATCTTTAATATTTTCAAAGTTCAACCCTTTAATCAAGGTATACACATGTGAAAGATGACAATCAATCATCTTTCAAAATTTTCAAATTTAATTTTCAAAAAATTCATGCATATGTGAAAAATGTATTTTAATGCTTTATGATAAAATATTAATTTTTAAGCCTTAATCCTAATTTCAAATTTTTAAGAGATTTACATATTACTCTATGACTTTAATGTGAACTTGTTCCCTTCTTGCTCATACTTGGTTCCTTGATGTGCTTGACTCCATTGTGTGAACAACTTGAGCTTGAGACTCCTTCATTCTTTGAATTCATTTGTTATCATCAAAATCCATGTGTAGATATATAATTACACAAAACTTGAAACCTTATGTTCAACAATCTTCTTTTTCTTTTGTCTTTTTCTTCTTTCATTTTTTATTTTTCATTTTTT
This sequence comes from Carya illinoinensis, assembly GCF_018687715.1. Taxonomy (NCBI): domain Eukaryota; kingdom Viridiplantae; phylum Streptophyta; class Magnoliopsida; order Fagales; family Juglandaceae; genus Carya; species Carya illinoinensis. The sequence goes on from NC_056767.1 coordinate 25,963,397, forward strand.
TCTTTTTTTCCTTCCTTCCCCTGCTTCTCTCCCGCGCGACACTCTCTCTCTCTTCCCTTCCGTCCGTTTCTTTCGTCTAGCCCCAGCACTGCTATCGTCTAGCCCCATCCTCTTCCCCACTGGCCGGCGCACCTCCTACCAAATTTCAACCCCTCCTGTGCCACCATTAAGCCACACGTGCCCCACCAAGCCGCAACCCAAAATCCTCCACACACTGCCATCACCAACCCCTTACCGACCTAACCCACCCATTTTCAGCTTCGATACGTCGCCGGAGCAACCATCACAAGCTCAACTCCGTTTTGGCCTTTTTTTTTTCACTTCCACCGCCGTTTTCACCACCACTCACGGCCAACCACTACTTCCACTAGATTCACTAACACCTCTAAACGATTCCCTATCAATCCCAAGTCTTGGTTTGTTCCCTTTTAAAAGTGGGTATTTTATGACCCACGGCTACAATGTATTTTACACTGTTATGTTACTTTTTCACCACCTTTTTCATCTCCTTGATCATTCGAAAAATATTTTATAGCGCTGTAAGTATTTTCCAATCTTCCTTTAAGATTTAAATATATTTTTTCTTTAACAATAATTTGTGATTGGTTGTTTGTGCCGAACTGAGTCCAAGGAGTTAGGGGTCGGTTGGATTAGAGGACGGAGTTGTGTATATAATTGTTTAATGTTGTTTGATGTTGGAAATTTTTGTTGTTAGTTATTTTTGGTATCTTGTCATAAGCATTACATAGTACATGCATATTTATGTTTGAAAAGGAAAACTAGGTTTTCGTGTAATTACATGCATGTACATGTGTTGAAAATTGAAAACTGGATTTTCAAGCAAGAAATGATTTTAGGTATATTTGAACGATTGGATTGACTGGTTTGAATTAGAAGTATAGTAGGGATGGTGGTAAGCAGAGATGGTGGTAGAGTGCTGCCTTTGATTCCCACCTACGGTGCATGCGTAGGGATGGTGGTAGAGTCTTGCCTGCGATTCCCGCCTATAGACGGACTTGTAGGAACGGTGGTAAGTAGGAACGGTGGTAGAGTCCCGCCTGTGATTCCCGTCTACGGTGCACGAGTAGGGATGGTGGTAAAGTGTCGCCTGTGATTCCCGCTTACAGTGCTTTGATAGTTTGGTTAATGGACCATTTTCTGGAAAATGGCGAGATTGGATTTTTGGGCCATTATCTAGGATAATGTCGAGGAAATGTTTTAGGCGAAAATAGGATTTTGGCGTGCGTGGAAAATGTAGATTTTTCGGACCTCATGCATATGGCATCATGTTCACGCATTTGGTTATTGCATGAATGTATTTTTATCTTGAGATTTGTTTGGTTTGTTAGTTACCTGCGGTACTATCTTTGGTACCGTAGATTTTGATGCAGAGGAAGAGGAGGCTGAGCCCGAGGAGGCGGTTTTTCCAAAGGAGTGATCGGGGATCACTCGTAGATTGTGATTTATTCCCTGGTTTGTTTATTGTTTTTTACTTGTATTATATTTATGCTGGTTAATTGTAATATTTTTGGTACGCTTATTTTTAAGCAAACTTATATTTAAACAAAGTTATGGTACTTAATTGAAAGACTTTTATTACCCCCTACGTTTTTTTGTTGTACACATGTTGCATGTACACACACTTGGCACTTGGCGATGCAATGTGTGACCCGTATTGTCATCATCCCGATGCCTCGATTTCTACGTGTCTGTACGTGGGAGTTGGTGGCATCACAAAATGTTCCATATTTTGTGAGTATTTTGGTTTGATTTTTAACTATTATATTATGCTCACAGATACAACTTGGAGTGGATGAAACCCAACGGGATAGCTTACCTGGGACACAACCGCAACTATATATAAATCAAGATGGAAAAGATAGAGCCATTTTACCACTTGTGGTATGTATGTGGAGCTACAGGGTTGGTGATTTGTGCTCTTCTTTTACGATACCCATTTAATTCTGGAGCTTTTGGATTTGATATACTTGCAAAAAGATGTGGTTTCAATTGATATTTGAGTTTTTTTATACTATTCTCAAAATTTTATTGTGATTAAGCACAAGTGGTTTTGGGAGATGGCGTCGATTTGAGTTAAGGAGAGAAACTGAATCACAACGTAACTAAAGTGATTATGTTGATTGTGTTTCTATTAGTAGTAGTTGGCCGGATATATTTATTTAGAAAAGAAAGCAATCTGGAGCTCTGGATGGCTTTCTTTTCTTTCATTGATGCATTAATCTAACTAATATATCAACATAGTGGAAACTCTTTTCGGTTTCTATAAGCAGGAAGAGAATCCCTTATATTTGACTTGCCTATGTAATCCATTGCATAAATATGGGCTTATTTTGATCTATATAAGAGCTGGGAGGGTAACATTGATCCCGTCCACCTCTTGAGGCTTTTCTCAATAAGTCACATGGTGTATTGGCCAAATTATCACAACTACAATCTTCATCTGGCTTTTGTAGGAGTTCTTGGAGTGTCATTGCAAACTTTCCTATTTCATACTTTCGTTGAATTTTTTCAAAAACTGACATTTTTTAAAATCTTGTCAGATCTTAATTTATGCTATCAATTGAGCATATAGCCTTGATTTGGTAATTGAAATATCGGATGATTATTTGTGGCTAATGTTGTGTACTGTCATTTCAGGAAGAAAATGGGTACATTCATAGGACTCTTGTACAAAAATAGGAAGAGTAAGGGGAAGAACAATGGGGAATCGAGCAGCTCGATGTCTAATATCTTGAGTGATGACGTATTGGCCAGATTTGTGGAGCCAGTCAAGTAAGAGATGGGTAACTTGAAGTAGATCAATGACCATTTTTTGATGGGTAACTTGAGCTGTTGTATAGATCAATGAACAAGCTGAAGTTGTAAATATTTTTTGATGAACTATCTGTTGTAAATATTTTTTGATGGGTAACTTGAGCTGTTGTATAGAGATGAACAAGCTAAAGTTGTAATTATTTTTTGATGAAGTAGCTGTTGTAAATATTTTTTGATGAGTAACTTGAGTTGTTGTATGTTCTCAAGTAGTAGAGAGATGAACAAGCTGAAGTTGTAATTATTTTTTGATGAACTAGATGATGGTGTTGCTCGAATGGAGATGATGGTGTTCACCTTGGTGGTCCCGGCTAGAAGACTAGGGCCCTACTTCCAAGCTCATCCAATGAAGGTTTTGACAGACTTACCTCTAAAGAAAATCCTCCAGAGACCAGACACCTTCGAGCAACTTGCTAAGTGGACAATTGAACTTAGCAAGCTTGACATTGAGTATCGCCCCCGCTCTATGATTAAAGCCTAGGTATTGGCAGACTTCATCGTGGAGTTTGCAGATTTCCTGGATGAGGCCTCTATGGCACCCCTAGGGAAACCCTACCAGGTCTACGTGGACAGCTCGTCCTGCAAGGCTGATGGCGGTGTAGGGTTCCACGTTGTAACGGAACGAGGAGAGGAACATAACTATACGGCCAAGCTCACCTTCAGGCAACCAACAACGAAGCCAAGTATGAGGTGCTCCTGGCGAGAATGGTGGTGGCTCGATTGCTAGGGGCAGAGGAGGTAGATGTTAAAGCCGATTCTCAAGTGATCATTAACCAAGTGCTTGGGCAATTCGTAGAAAAGGGAGATAGACTGAAGAAATACCTTCAGCTTGTCTGCAATGAACGCGATCATCTGGTACTTCTAGATCCAGCAAGTCCCAAGAGTGGAAAACCAAAAGGTAGATTGGCTAGCGAGGGTCGTGTCAAGCCAAGAGGAATCCCTACTCCCGGAATAGACCGATATCAGGACAATTGACATCTCGTCGATCGGAATAGAACAACTCGTCGTTGCCCTGGAGTCCCCCTGAATGGGCAACAGACATTAGGATTTCTTACAGGAGGGCATGTTGCCTGTTTGCCCAGAAGAAGGGTGGAAAGTTAGGAATAGGGTGGCCTGGTTCACCCTGATCGAAAGGGTCCTCTACAAGAGGGGTTTCGCCAAGCCCCTTCACCGGTGCTTGACATTAGGAAAGGCACAGTACATGCTGGTAGAGGTTCATGAAGGCGTGTGTGGAAGCCACACGGGAGGCCGAGCGCTGGCTGCAAAGGTGACCTGAGCCAGGTAATACTAACCCCATCTGCTCAAAGATGCACAAGACTTCGTCAAAAAATGCCCCAAGTGCCAAGAACACGGACTAGTGCTGCATTGCCTCCCAGAGGAATTAACATCAATAACGGCCTAGTGGCCCTTCACACAATGGGGTGTCGACTTGATCGGTCCATTCCCAACAGCCAGAGGAGGGGCCAAGTTCGTGATAGTGGCAGTTGACTACTTTATGAAGTGGGTCGAAGCCGAACCCCTAGCAAGCATCACCTCACGGACTATCACGTGTTCCTTTAGAAATCGATTGTTTGCGGATTTAGCATACCACATGCCTTCGTCTCAGATAACGAGAAGCAATTCAACTGCCAACATTACAGATATTGGTGTGCGGAGCTTCGAATCAAAGTAAAGTACTCATCACTGAGGCACCCGCAAGCCAATGGCCAAGCCGTGGTGACAAACAAGACCCTCCTCTCTACCTTTAAGAAAAAATTAGGGACGAGCTCTCGAGCATTTTGTTGGCATTTCGAACCACAGTCCGAACACCCACTAGGGAAACGCCCTTTGCCCTCGCCTACAGAAGTGAGGCAGTAATCCCAGTTGAGGTCGGGATGCCCATGTTTCGCTTACAACACTTCCATCCCATCATTAGAGGGCAGGAGGGAGGCAGAAGAACTAGACCACCTAGAAGAAAAAAGGGTAGTAGTAGCCGTGCACACAAAAAGTAACAAACAAAAGCAAAACAGTACTTTAACAAACGGGTGAAACCATGGTCATTCAAAGTAGGAGATTTAGTGCTAAAGCAAAAAGGAGTCACGAACCAGGAAGAGGGAAAGTTGGGACCCCGGTGGGAAGGCTCGTACATGGTAAGACTCATATCACCTTAAGACTAGTGAAGGGGTCGAGCTTCCCCACCCCTGGAACACCGAGCACTTGAAGAAGTATTTTGTATAGGGACGGGGGTAGTAACTTGTATACAAAGGTGAACTGAATGAATGAAATTCTATTGGTGTTCTCCCCAAACTTCTATGTTGTCTCAGACCTGGAACAAAGTCGAGTTCGTCCAACAAAGTCGAGTCCTTAAACTCGCACTAGTCGGGGGTAAGGCCACGTCCCTAGATTGGCAAACCCCTATCCAACAAAGTCGAGTCCCTAGACTAGCACTAGTCGCGTGGTAAGGCCAAGTCCCTAGACTGGCAGACCCCTGCCCAACAAAGTTGAGTACCTAGACTCACCCCGGCTGCGGGGTAAGGCCAAGTCCCTAGACTGGCAGAACCCCATCTAACCAAGCCGAGTCCCTAGATTCACACCAGCCCCGGGGTAAGGCCAAGTCCCTAGATTGACAGACCCCTATCCAAGAAAGTTGAATCCCTAAAATCGCACCAATCACGAGGTAAGACCAAGTCCCTAGACTGGCAGATCCCTGTCTAACGAAGCCGAGTCCCTAGACTAGCCCCAGCCGCGTGGTAAGGCCAAGTCTCTAGACTGGCAGACCCCTATCCAACAAAGTCGAGTCTCTAGACTTGCACCAGCTGCGGGGTAAGGTCAAGTCTCTAGTGTGACACCCCCAACTCCCACGTACGGACATGTGGAAATCAAAACATCAGGATGATGACAACACGGGTCACGCATCCCATCATTATGTGCCAAGTGTATGTGCATGCAATAAGTGTACACCAAAAACAACGCAGCAGATGATAAAAATTAGCCGAGTAAGTACCATAATTTGTTTAAATATAATCTTGCTTAAACACAAGCATATCAAAAGATTACAAGTTTCCAGTAACATCATAAAACCAAAATACATTAAAACAACCGCAATTTTTCTAGAAAATGGCCCAACACAAAAATCACCATTTCCCATAAAATAGTCCACGTAAATCCAATTTATCAAAACCCGTCATTTTCCCAGAAAATGACCCATTATCCAAATTTGTCAAGACCAATATCCAATTTTATCCTTATGCACTATGATCTCCCCTAGGGATCATCCACACACCCTGGCAATGCCACACTGCAGGTAACAACCACGCATGTGACATCATAATGAGCGATACCCAGCTCTGTGCCAAGCGCGTACCATGACTAGGTATCCTCTAGCCCCCGCCAGCAAAGGGGCCACAAAGTCGGCATAATAGTATTACCGTATCGTCTGAGCCTGTTGTCACCTTGTGACAACCCAGGGATGTCACTCAGTATATTCTACTCCCGAGTGACCAGAGGAGCTCCACCGAGATAATGCCCTATCCCGACTTAGGGTCATGATACACACGCATCCAAAAATCCATTTAACACATGAAAACCCAGGATTCATTTCCAAATATGATCATGTGTGCACTATGCAATGCATACAACAAGACACAAAAATATCCAACAGATCCCAACATCAACCAAACATACAACCAACTCCGTCCTCCAATCCATCCGACTCTCGAACTCCTCAGACTCAGTCCAGCACAACAAACCAATCACAAAGTATTGTTAAAGTAATATATATTTAAATCTTAAAGGTCATTTGGAAAAATACTTACAGTGCTATAAAATATTTTTCGAAGGATAATTGAGCTACAAAAGGTGGCGGATTTGCACTGTGACCGTGGTTCTCAAAATACCCAAATTTGAATGGGGACAAACGAAGACTAGGGAAGGCTAGGGTGGGACTTATGGGTGTTGATGAAATTAATGGAAGTGATGGTTGGCCTTGGGTGGCAGCACAAATGGTGGTCAAAAGCCAAAAAGGCTAAAACGGAAAGTGAGATAGCTGGGCTTCACCGGTGACAGATCGGGGGCTGAGGATTGATGGGTTAGGTAGTAGGACTGTTGCTGGTGAAGTGGTGAAGAGCTGGTGGCCAATAGTGGCACGACTGCGGCGCGGGGAGGCTAAGACCGTGCGGCTTGATGGGATTTGTGGGAGTAAACGACTGGGAACTAGAGGCTAAGATTGGTGCAGTATGTTGGGAGGGCAAGTTGTGGTGATGGTGGTGGCGCTAGACGGTGGCACACGGCGATGCAGTGAATTTATAGCCTAATCAGACTCTACACGGTAAGGAGAGAGAGGGTGGGGCGTGGGGGTGGTGGTCGGGTTGGTTAAGCTCGCCGGAGGGTGGGGAAGGTTGTGGGTTGGGCAGTGACGCCGGACGGTGGTGCATGGCAGCACCGATGGCAATGAGAGAGAGATGCATAGGAGGGAAGAGGGGGTTAGGTCATGACGCCTGGGGAAAAACAGAGGGGAAAAAGAAAATGGGAGAAGAAAAAAAAGAGAAGGAAAAAGAAAAAGGAAAAAAAGAAAAAGAAAAAAAAAAGAAAAATGAATGGAAAGAAATGAGATCTAGTATTGTCAATCTGGGTCTCAAAACAGATCCAACGAAATAGATTTTAAAACAGCAAATGTAAACAAAATACTTGCAGTGACATAGTAAACTAAAATAATAAAATTCAAAAATAAACTAATTTAAAATAAAGAGCATAATAAAATAAATAAAAGCCAAATTAAAACACTGTAACTCAATATTAATAAAATAAAATGGTTAAAGCTTAACAATAAAACAATTCAAGCAAGAGATTAATTTAAATGTGAAATAATAATTAATATCAAGAAAAAAAATTATTTAAATCTCACAACTTAGAAAATTATAAAACAATACAATGAGAGACACGTTTAATTTAAAATAAAGGAACCACTAATTATAATAATTTTAACTAATCCTTCAATAAAAATATACGTAAATACGGGGTATCACACCTAAATTGGCAGACTCCCATCCAACAAAGTCGAGTACCTAGACTTGGGGAGTAGGGCCAAGTCCCTAAACTGGAAGACCCCTGTCAAACGAAGCTGAGTTCCTAGACTTGCACCAACCGCAGGGTAAGGCCAAGTCCCTAGATTGGCCGACCCCCATCCAATGAAGTCGAGTCTCTAGACTCATATCTACCACAGGGTAAGGCCAAGTCCCTAGACTAGCACCCACCCGTCCAACAAAGTCAAGTCCTTAAACACGCACCAACCATGGGGTAAGGCCACGTCCCTAGACTGGCAGAACCCCGTCCAAAGAAATTGAGTCCCTAAACTCGCACCAATCGGGGGGTAAGGTCAAGCCCCTAGACTGGCAAACTCCCATTCAACAAAGTTGAGTCCTTAGATTCGCACTAGCCGTGGGGTAAGGCAAATTCCCTAAACTGGCAGACCCCCGTCCAACAAAGTCGAGTTCCTAGACTCGCCGAGTCCTAGACTTCAGGGGTAGGGCCAAGTCCCTAGACTGGCAAATTTTCGTCAAACAAAGTCGAGTCCATAGACTTGCCGAGTCCTAGACTTGGGGGGTAGGGCCAAGTCCCTAGACTGGTAGAACCCCGTCTAGTCAAGTCCCTAGACTCACACCAGCCACAGGGTAAGACCAAGTCCCTAGATTGGCAGACCCCCGTCCAACAAAGCCGAGTCCCTAAGCTGGCACCAGTGACGGGATAAGGCCACGTCCCTAGACTGGCAGACCCCCGTCCAATGAAGTTAAATCCCTAAACTCGCACAAACCGCTGGGTAAGACCAAGTCTCTAGATTGGCAGACTCCCGTCCAATAAAGTCGAGTCCCTAGACTCGCAACAGCCATCGGGTAAGGCCAAGTCCCTAGACTGGTAGACCCCCATCCAATAAAGCCGAGTCCCTAAGTTGGCACCAGCCGCAGGGTAAGGCCACATCCTCAGACTGGCAAACCCCTGTCCAACAAAGTTGAATCCCTAGACTCGCACCAACCGCGGGATAAGGCCAAGTCCCTAGACTGGCAGACTCCCATCCAACAAAGTCGAGTCCCTAGACTCGCACCAGACGAGGGGTAAGGCCAAGTCCCTAGACTGGCAAACCCCTATCCAACAAAGTCAAGTCCCTAGACTCGGGGGGTAAGGCCAAGTCCCTAGACTGGCAAACTCTAGTCCAACGAAGCTGAGTCCTTAAACTAGCAGACTTCCATCCAACAAAATCGAGTCCCTAGACTTCGCACCAGCTGTGGGGTAATACCAAGTCCCTAAACCGGCAGACCCTCGTTCAACGAAGTCGTGTCCCTAAACCCACACCAGTGGCTTTACCCTAGACTGGCATACCCCTGTCCAACAAAGTTGAATCCCTTAACTCGCACCAGCCGTGGGGTAAGGCCAAGTCCCTAGACTAGCAAACTCCCGTCCAACAAAGTCGAGTCCGTAGACTCGCACCAGCCGCGAGGTAAGTCCAAGTCCCTAGACTGGCAGACCCCTGTCCAACAAAGTCGAGTCCCTAGACTCGAAGGGTAAGGCCAAGTCCCTAGACTGGTAGACCCCCATCCAAATAAGCCGAGTCCCTAGATTGGCATACTCCCGTCCAACAAAATCGAGTCCCTAGACTCGCACTAGCGGCGGGGAAAGGCCAAGTCCCTAGACTGGCAGACCCTATCCAATGAAGTTGAGTCCCTGGACTGGCACCTGCCACAGGGTAACGCCATGTCCTTAGACTAGCAGACCCTCGTCTAACAAAGTCAAGTCCCTAAACTCCCACCAGCCGCGGGGTATGCCAGTCTAGGGTAAGGCCACTTACCCTAGACTGGCATACCCCCTTTCAACGAAGTTGAATCCCTAGACTCGCACCAGCCGCGGGGTAAGGTGAAGTCCCTAGACTAGCAAACTCCCGGCCAACAAAGTCGAGTCCCTAAACTCGCACTAGTCGCGGGGTAAGTCCAAGTCCCTAGACTGGCAGACCCCTGTCCAACAAAGTCGAGTCCATAGACTCGGGGGTTAAGGTCAAGTTTCTAAACTAGCAATACCTCCATCCAAATAAGCCGAGTCCCTAGACTGGCATACTCCCTCCAACAAAATTGAGTCCTTAGACTCGCACTAGTGGCGGGGAAAGGCCAAGTCCCTAGACTGGCAAACCCCCATCCAACGAAGCTGAGTCCCTAGACTCACACCTGCCGTGGGGTAACGCCAAGTCCCTAGATTGGCAGACCCCCGTCTAACAAAGTCGAGTCCCTAAACTCCCACCAGCCATGGGGTATGCCACTTACCCTAGACTGGCATACTCCCTTTCAACGAAGTTGAATCCCTAGAGTCTCACCAGCAGCGGGGTAAGGCCAAGTCCCTAGACTGACAAACTCCCATCCAACAAAGTCGAGTCTCTAGACTCGTACCAACCGGGAGGTAAGGCCAAGTCCCTAGACTGGCAGACCCCTGTCCAACAAAGTTGAGTCCCTCGACTCTCCGAGTCCTTAAACTCGGGAGTAAGGCCAAGTCCCTAGACTGGCAGACCCTAGACTAGTAGACCCTCGTCCAATGATGTCTAGTCCTTAGATCGCACCACCCACGAGGTAAAGTCACGTCACTAGACTGGTAGACCCACGTCCAACGAAGTCGAGTTCCTAGACTCACACCAACTGTGGGGTAAGGCCAAGTCCCTGGATTGGCAGACCCCCGTCCAACCAAGCCGAGTCCTAACAATCGCACCAACCATGGGGTAAGGCCACATCCCTATATTGGGAAACCCCCATCCAACAAAGTCCAATCCCTAGACTAGCTGAGCCCCACGACAAGTTGATCTCCATCCAACTAGGCATCGTGTCAAACCAGTCAGATGGGTGCAAGCGAGCCTACCTCTCTTACTTCTAAAACATGAAGAGTGAGGTGAACGTGACACTGCTATGAAAATAAATATTTTCATTAATAAGAATATTCAAAGCACCGTTTATACAAGAGGGAGAAAGAAACGAAGGGGGCACCAAAATAAAATAAAAATAGTAAACGTATATATGTATATATATAGAGCTTGTCAAGGTAGGGGCAGAGCCAAGCTGCTGGGAGGAAGAGGAGGGTGCCTCAGCCTTCCAATCTTCTTGCAGTAAGCCCACATCTTGGGGTTCGGCTTGAGTGACTGCAGCTCCAGCTTGTGCAAGTCCTCTTCTGGGAACTCCAGCCAATGCTTCCTTAATCGCTCAAGGCCTTCCCAGTAGCCGAATGACCAAGCCGTGTCCCGGATGGCGTTACAGTTTTGAATACGGGCCCTATGATGGAGAGGTCCTATGACAAAAGGGTCTCGATCCTTTTGGACACCTCCCACTTCAGTCTCTGTACCTCCCCCTCAAGGCTTGAACGTTTCCTAGGCTCCCGAAACTAAAAGACAACAGTCGTAAATGCTGCCACCAAGCCCTGGCGTGATCCCAATGGAGCTACCTCAATATGGCTTGGTGTCGAGCCCATCCGATCTCCTGGACGACCAGCTTCTGCACAGCCGCATCGTGCTCTCCCGCTAATTCCCTATTATGGTTGGCTAGTTGAGACACGTTGTCCATGGCAGTGTCGAGCTCCTGCCTCAGGTTTGCCTTTTGGCGATCTCATCTAGTGGCCTCCTCCTCCAACTGTTCGATGTGCTGCTGGCCGAGAAGCCGATGAGGAAGATACGCCGACCACGTTGCTTGGTCCGGTAGGATAAGATGTCGTTCTCCCCTAGGTGGGTGGAGGAGGAACCCTGACAGAAGAGGGCTCGACCTGTTCCTTGCTGTAGTGAAAGCATTTTTGGGAATCATCACCATTCAAGGACTCAGGAAATGAGTCATGGCGAGCTTTCAACCACCTAGCCTCTTGCTGGGTGGGTTCGGTCGCCCTCTTTTGTCCACGGGGTGAAGATCCCCGAATGCTGCAGGGTGAGCCGCTCGGCAATTGGTAATACTCCAGCACATAGGGGTTGGAGAGGGCAATGTCGGTATTCAACTCGTACTTGTGCTTCCGAGCCCAATTGATCACCTTCTCAACATGAGTCTCCTCCTCAAGAGTCAGTCGAATCTCCATGCTTTGTGCAAAGGGGAGGAGCCCGCAGTTGACCTGAATGGGAAACTCCCCTTGAGCTTGCTCTTCTTCGGGAAACTCTTAACCCAAACCAGAGACAAAGAAGAACCTCTTCGTGTGGTCCTTGACGCTTGAGTGACGGGACTCCAGTGTTGCGATCCTTCGACCAAGGACCCTAGCCTGGAACCCGCACAAGCTACCCGGATGACGATTGATCTGGTATATTGACAGAAACTCCTGAGCCTTTTGGTAGGAATCCACCTCCCTGGCAATCACACAAGTAGACATCAGCAATCTCCAGCCACTGGGATGAGATGGGCAGGAGCCAGCCCCAGGTAATGGAGGACCTCCCAGATAGAGCGGTAGAACGAGAGGTGGACTCCACAAGTGAAGATCGCAGAGTAGAGGGTGACCTGAGACGCTAGTCCCGAAGAGGACACAACATGTTCCAACGGTCGGGGATTCTCCAGAACAACTGAATGAGGAATGCTAAACTCCATCTGGAGAGATTGAAGATCCCTGCTAGTGACCACGGAGATCCAGCTTTGACCGTCATAAGAAGGACCAGGGATGTCAGTGGAGGACTGAGGACAAAAGGAGAGAGATGTGAGACTCCAAAGGGGAAGGAAGAAGTTTTGGGAGACTGAGGGAAAGAAGCGCTCGGAGAGAGGAAGTTGCAAAAATGTAGAGGAGGAAGGCAAACCCAGGGTTTTAAATAGCTAGAACGATGGGGCAAGGTGAGGGAAACGAAGTGGCACCGACATGGCTGACGGCAATGAAGAGATGTGCTAATCCCCAACCGTCATGAGTAACGAAGAAATGACAGGCGCGTGTACAGCACGGCCCAGTAAGGTCTCGAGGAGACCAGCAGACGTGCAGCCCAACAGTTCCGTCCACTGCTGTCAGGTATGGGACGGGCAGGAAATGAGGAGATGCATGTCCAATAGGGGACAGGTGGCATGGAAGCCGAACCGATGCTTTACTGGTGCTCAAAAGAACAAGAAGCCCATAGGGCACGACTCTTGGGCTGACTGAAGCGGTTGAAGAATTGGAAAGGTCATCTCATTTGGAAATCCCACCACGTGGCCATGATGAGATTTCACAGGGTAATGTGGGAGGAACAGGCCCTAGGGCTCGGCGGCCTAGCCCAGGACCTTCTAGTGACCCAGAACCATGTTGGACAAGGAGGCCTCCAAGGTATGGGCCTTGGTTGGGCTGAAGCCCATCATGAACCCTGACCTCCTCGAAGCGTATCTAGATTGGGGACGTGACCAAGTCACTCAGATCCAAGAAAGGAGGTTGGGACAATCCAAGCATTGGCAACCTGAGGCACGTCACATTTATGACCAACCCAGTCATGGACAGCCTGAGGCACATCGCATTTATTGCATGATAGAATATACCCACATGCGACCCCGGTATGACAAGACATCACCAGATCAGGGATGAGACAGGGTTCAGGCCAGATATAAATGCCCCAACCCCTTCACGAAAAGCATTTTTTTTTTCGTTAGAGATACTCTTAACACACACCCGAACCCTCAACTAACTTAAGCATCGGAGGACTCACGAGCTCCATCCAAGTCCATCATTTGTCTATCTTGCAGGTCCCGAGAGTGGGCCCATGTTACTGCCCAGGCCTCGAAACATGTCGTCAACAGAAATAATTACTAATATTGCTAATATTAATATGTCGAGTACAAAGGTATGTCAGAGATCCACTTGTACGAAAGTTTGACAGTTGCATGCCTTAATTAATTTCATTGAAGCAGCTAAATATAATTCAACAATAAGAAGTAACTGGCGAAGCCTAATCTAATACGCACCAACCAAATCATAACTTCCATTCTTTAAACAAGAGATTAGTCTTTACTAGTATTATGAAAACATAAAACACAACTTAAAATCCATTCAGGACCCAAGATGATAACCCATTTTGTTTTATCTTTAGACTCAAATGGAATCGCCATGTAAACAAAGTGATGCAATAGGAGTAATGACTGTAGTTATTGATACCAGGAAGTAGATATGCCAAAGTCTTACCAGAACCAGTCTCAACAATACCAATTAAATCCCACACCATTTGACTCCACACCATTGAATAAAAGTTGCTTTAAGATTTATGTTGGCATAGTGCATATCTAAATATAAAAGAAATAAGATTCAAGTAACAAGGCTATTGAAAAATTCTCCAAAAACATAGGTCTGATTTGAAAAAAATATTAGAGAATTAAAAAAAGTAGCATAATGTGGGATTAAGAATTTCTATCAAAGGTTCTAGAAGATAAGAAACTATGAGATTATTGACTTGAGTTGTGGCTTGGCATTAGTGCCACATATCCTCAAGCAAGAATATTGATATGGAGACAGAAATATTGAAAGTGCCAATAATCTTGATCCTTGGAAGCCTTCTTGACTCGCTCCTTTATTTCATTAATATCATATTTCTATATGTTCATTATGTAAACTACATATACGGTGTGCAAGAGTTAGTGAGCTTATTGAAGAAGATTTAAGGGTATGGAAGGAAGATGTAGTACAGGAGCATGTCAGTAATGAGGACGCTGCATTGATATGTAGTTTACCCATTAGCTTAGGTAGGGGGGAAGATACGTTAATCTGGAATTGAAGTGAGACTGGGAAGTTCTCAGTTGGAAGTGCTTATTACTTGGCTAAAGAGAGGAAAAGGAAGCAAATGGGAGAATGCTCTAAAATATGGTGCAACAATCCTGGTGAAGGGAGTGTTTTTGGTCTAAGATTGCTATAATATAATTTGTCCTTATAAAAGGCTACAAAGTAATGGATCTCCATACTAAGAAAGTCTTCATTTCCAGAAATGTTATATTTCATGAAAACATTCTTCCTTTTACAGTTGTACCACCTGATCGTCAAAATCACACCTTTCTATTCCCTCCATCAGAAAATCCATACAGTTATGATATTTTCCATAGTAATCTAGCTGCTAATCAACCTGTATTATCAACTTCACATATTGATGATGACCATAATGATGACCATCAAAATTCCCCTATACCTCAGAACAGTCAGATTTCCAATAATCCTTAACAACTCAGAAAATCTACTCGACTTAGACAAGCACCTCATTTCCTGCAGGACTATTATTGTAGTGAAGTTTCTTCAAATGCAGCTCCTTCAACTTCTTCTGCTAATGGTTCTAGACAAGGTAATTTCTACTCCATTTTCATTTCACCTTCCTTGCTTCTATCACAACTTCATTAGAACCCAAAACATATAAACAAGCTGCTCAATTTCCAAAATGGTAAAAGGCTATGAAAAATGAACTTAATGCTTTAGAGTTAAACAAAACAGGAGAGCTTGTTACTTTACCTAAACATAAATAGACCATTGGTTGTAAATGGATGTTTATAATCAAATACAAAACTAATGGAACAATAGAGAGACATAAAGCAATATTAGTGGCAAAAGGTTACACTCAACAAGAAGGCTTAGATTTTTTTTGAGACCCTCTCACCTGTTGCTAAGATTACTTCTATTAGACTTCTACTTGCTGTTGTTGCAATTAAGAATTGGTATATTCATCAATTAGATGTGAACAATGCATTTTTACATGGTGAACTACATGAAAAGGTTTACATGGATTTGCGTCCTAGTCTGCCAAATCAGAACAACAAAGTTTGTAGACTTTTAAAAAGTCTCTATGGTCTTAAACAAGCCTTTAGACAGTGGTTTGAAAAACTGTCTAACTCTCTCATAAGCAATGGTTTCTCTCAAGCTATCTCTGATTGTTTATTGTTCATCAAAAATTCAGCAACATCCTTTATGGCATTGATAGTATATTTCAATGATATATTATTAGCCAGTGATAATTTACAAGATATTGAACTATTGAAGGAGTTTCTAGATGATCAATTTACAATTAAAGACTTGGGGCCATTGAAATATTTTGTTGGACTAGAGGTAGCAAGATCTCACACTGGGATCTCTCTTTGCCAACAAAAATATGCACTAGACACGCTACAAGATACTGGCCTCATTGGTTCCAAACTTGCAGCATTTACTATGTAATCTAATCTTAAATTGACTATTGATGATTCAAAATCATATGAAGATCCATCAGCTTATAGAAAACTGGTTGGTAGATTGTTATACTTAACAATTACCAAACCAGACCTTGCCTATTCTGTCCAAGTTTTGAGCCAATTTCTGGCAAAATCGACAGTCAATCACCACAAAGCAGCAGTGAGGGTACTTAGATACTTAAAGGCCACACCTGGACAGGGTTGATTCTTCCCTTCATCCTTAGAACTACAGTTAAAAGCCTTCTCAGATAGTGACTGGGCAGGCTACATCGATACCAGGGAAAACATAACAGGTTTTGCAGTGTTCTTGAGAAATTATTTGATCTCATGGAAGTCCAAAAAGCAGGCCACCATAAGTCGATCCTCTGCTGAAGCAGAGTACAGGGCTATTGAAACTTCAACTTGTGAAATACAATGGTTAATCTATGCACTACAAGACTTGCAGATTGATCACTCTCAACCAACACTCATGTATACAAACAGCAAATCTGCTATATCCATTGTGACAAACCTAGTACAACATGAGAGAAACAAGCACATACAAATTGATTGCCATTTAGTTCAACAGAAGCTGCAGGAAAAGCTCATCAAGTTGTTTTATATTCCCTCTCAGCTACAGTTGGCAGATATACTCACAAAGCTACTTGGATCATTGCCTTTTCACCATACTCTTCGCAAGATGAATTGGGGGGGGGGAGGGGGTTGGAGTATTGCATCACATATAAATAATATGGAATTAAAGTCCAAAGTATAAAAGGCTAAAATACAATTCAGAATTCCTTTCCTTTCCTCTGTTTTCAAGTTCTTTCTTCATTTGATCGAGTTCTTGTCAGATGGGTCTTTATTGAAGAAGTTTCTTACCTTCTTCTCCTTGAAACCATTCTTGAAAAGTTAAAAGCTCATGCACAAGAGGATGCTGGTAATTTTCAAGGCCATTCTTATGATCTTGTCTCTGCTTTTCAGTGTTCTGGAGAATTTGTTAGTGGATCCATAACTGATGAGTAGAGGAAGATCATTGTTGTTCGTAATTCATGCCCTGGAGCAAAGGCTTGTGGTGGGATGTATACGGCCAACACCATGGTTTCTGCTATTGAAGCAATGGAAATGTGTCTGCCTTATAGCTCTTCAACACCTGTTGAATATCCATTGAAGTTGGATGAGTGCCATTTAGCAGGAAGGTATCTTTTGGAATTACTAAAGATGGACTTGAAACCACGAGATCCTATCACTCCAAAATTCCTACGTAATGCTATGGTTATTGTCATTGCACTAGGTGGCTCTACACATGCTGTATTACACTTGATTTCTATTGGAAGGTCTGTTGGTTTGAAACTAACTCTTGATGGTTTTCAAAAGGCCGCGATGAGGTTCCACATTTATCTTGCCCACTTGCATTATTTTCATATCACAATCCAATTCTCAAGCATGGTATCAAAGAAGTGAGTCGATTTGATGCTTTTATTGCAATAATATTTATTTCCTTGAGTTTTTCATGGTTAGTGGGGTGTGTTTCGGGCAGGGGCTTGCTTGTCTATCGGTGGATCCCATGGATGAATTTGGGTATAGAAGAGTAATGGGGTGTTTATTTGATGCGAAAGAGTAGTTTGAGAAAATGCCTCGAATATATGTGGGGTTTTGGAATGTTATGATTTCAGGGTACGCATAAGGAGGGAACCAAGGGAAGGACTTGTCATTTTTTTTTAATAGCTGGGAAGTAGTAAAACAAGAGTGGGATACCCAGGTTCTAGGTGAAGCTTCTTACAAAGTTAGTAAGGTTGTTTTTGGATGGTATGGGATAAAATTACTTAAGCTTTGGAAATATCATTTGATAGAAGAATATGGCTTGTGGCCCTTTGATAGAGGAAGGGGATAATGTATTTCACTATTTTTATATTGATTTTGATCTTAGAGGGGATGGTGGAGTACATGTTAAACTTGTAGATGATAAATATATTATGAACCCAACAATGAAGAGGATGGAAGAATTTGGGTTGGACTTGTTGCTAGCTGGTACAAACAATGCAATATGGGTGATAGAGCGTTACTGTAATTTTCTGCAACTTGCTGCGAGCTGTAGGAATGGAGCAAGATGCAATACGAGTAAATTACAAGGATGATGGGTACGTTCGCAAAGCCTTTGAATTTTTTGATCAAAACGGAAGTGGATATATAGGAAGTGAGGAGATACTTTTTTTTTTTTTTTTTTGGAAAGAGAACGGTACCCCAATTTTATTAATAAGCCCTCACTTTTGGCGGAGGAAAACCGTGGTAACAACCCGACGCCTGAGGGTTACAAATACACAATAAGTCCAAAACCCAGGCATCAAAAACTATAATGGCCAAATAAACATTATAGGACAGACCAAAGCACAAACTAAAGGGCGAAACACGATCAAGAACCTGCAAGAAAAAAGCACAGAAAAACCAGAGGGTAAAACAAAGAGCTAAAAAGAAAGACAAACCTGGGAGAGCACTACATGGTTCGCAGGTAAGGAAGACCAAGTCTATTCATGCGAAGGAGTCCCCGAAGAGGGCTGGGCAGAAGATCATGAGCATCAAACCAATCCGCGTTAAATCCCCCAGCTCCCTGCTTAGCAAGAAAATCAGCCACTGCATTTCTTTCTCGAAAAACATGTTTCATCGTATACTCCATATTAGAAAGATTGTCTTGAAGCTCGTCCCAGAACTCTTCTAAATACCAAATGTTGCAGCTCCCTCTAGTAATCCAGTTTACAAGAAGTTGGGAGTCGGACTCAATCTCTATGCGGTAAAATCCAAGAAGTGAGGAGATACGAGATGCCTTGGCTGATGAAATTGAGACAAGTAGTGAAGAAGTCATTTATGCCATTATGCGTGATGTGGACACAAGCAAGGACTTGTCATTTTTTTCAGATATGAATAGCTGTGAACCAATTACAAGAGAGTGGTAGGCCCAATCTAAAGATGGGCAACTTGCAACGCTGTGTTGCAGATGGAGACAAAGAAGTAAACGGTGCCATGCACCGTTTACTATTTTGGCATGTTAGGCACCGAAGGCACCGTTCGGTGCTTTTGTTAGGCACCTCCCCACATCTTCCTAAAATCATGCAGCAATTTGCTGCATAGTTCTGATATGCTCTCCTATAAATAGGAGAGCTTAAGTGCAGCGAAAGTGTAGCGTGCAGACAGAGAGTGGGAGAGACAGAAGAGAGAAACAGAGAGTGGGTGAGAGAGAGTTTCTGTAAAAATCAATTTCATAGTGAAATTACAGCTTCTGTGGACGTAGGCAGTTGCCGAACCACGTTAAATTTCGTCCCTCCTTTATTTAGATTCGTTTCTGGGCCAGAACAGCTCCCAACAACTGGTATCAGAGCACCGGTTCAATCTGTCCGAAAATTCAAGTTGTTCAAAATCAATTTTTGACAACTCCACGGTGTTCCTCGCGCCGAGACGAATCCGTTGCCGCAAACGGAATCGAAAACGGAGGTCGGACGAGGCTACACGCGCCCCTAGAAGATCGGCGCGTGCATCTGCTGCAAATCCACGCGCACCACGCGCTCCAGAGGTTGAAGACGCGTGCAACACACGCGCTCACGCGCCCCCACGCGCGCCAGAGGTTGAAGACGCGTGACGGACACGCGCTTCACGCGCCCCCACGCGCCCTACAGAGGTTCTGCGCGTGTTGCACACGCGCCTCACTCTCCCCACGCGCACAGCACTGTAGCGCGTGCGTATCACGCGCCACGCGCACTGTACAGCGCGTGCATCCCACGCGCCACGTGCTTCACCACGCTCACTGTACAGCGCGTGCATCTCACGCGCCAGACAGATCAAGGCCGTCCGTTTTTTCAGATCTGTTTTTGGCTAGATCTAAGCCATTCGGAGTCCAATTTCGACGATCAAATAGTGCTTTCCAACTATTTGGATCATTCCGGACTCATCCGTACGGTCGAAATTTTGATATTCGGCGTCAGTATATTGGATCTGAACCATCCACGTGTTGCAGATCAATTTGGGCTAGATCACGCCAGTTGGAGTTCCATCGCGACGATCAAATAGTGCTGACAAACTATTTGGATCATTCCGGACTCGTTTCCAGCTAATTCGAGTGTTTCGGACGCAGCGGTGATCTTTGTTTAAATTTGAACTCATGGCTGGAGAAGAAGCTAAAGGTGCTGGTATCGAGAAATTTGACGGTACAGACTTTGGCTACTGGAGAATGCAGATAGAAGACTATCTCTATGGGAAGAAACTACATCTTCCACTCCTAGGAAGAAAGCCAGATGACATGAGCAATGAAGATTGGAGTCTCCTTGATAGACAAGTGTTGGGAGTCATTAGACTAACACTGTCAAGATCAGTTGCACACAATGTGGGAAAGGAGAAGACCACGGCGGATTTGATGAAAGCTCTATCGGATATGTACGAGCAGCCATCAGCCAATAACAAAGTGCATCTGATGTACAAGCTATTCTACTTGAGAATGGCAGAAGGAACTCCAGTTATTCAACATCTGAATGAGTTCAACACCATCATCAATCAATTAGCTTCAGTGGGGATTGAATTTGATGATGAAGTACGTGCACTAATTGCTCTGGCTCAATTGCCAAAAAGCTGGGAGGCCATGAGAACAGCTATTAGCAATTCTTATGGCAAAACAAAGATGAAGTATCAAGAAATCCGGGACCATATTCTTAGCGAGGAAGTTCGCAGAAGAGATACAGGAGAAGCATCAACTTCCAGTTCTGCCTTAAATCTCGAGACGAGAGGTAGAGGAGCTAGTAGAAGTTCAAATCGGGGCAGATCGAAGTCCCGAAGAGGCAGAAGTAAATCAAGGTCCGGAAAACAAGTACAGTGCTGGAATTGTGGCAAGATTGGCCACTTCAAAAATAATTGCAAAGAAGCAAAGAAGAAGAATGAGCATGATTCTGTTAATGCCACAACAGAAGATCTCCAAGATGCCTTACTTCTTTCAGTCGACAATCAAATTGAATCTTGGGTGTTAGATTCAGGAGCTTCGTTCCACACTACAGCACACAGAGAAATCATGCAGAATTATGTCACTGGTGATTTCGGGAAGGTGTACTTAGCAGATGGAGAAGCGTTGGAAATCGAAGGCATGGGAGATGTACCAATCAATCTGCCCAATGGAAGTGCATGGTTGCTACAGAAGGTGCGACATGTTCCCAAACTCATGAGGAACCTGATTTCTGTAGGACAACTTGATGCTGACGGGCATTCGGTACTATTTACCGGTGGCACATGGAAGATAACAAAAGGAGCTATGGTAGTAGCTCGAGGCACAAAAACAGGTACTCTATACATGACTTCAAGTATTAGAGATACTATTGCAATTGCTGATGCAAATGCCAACCTATGGCATCAAAGGCTTGGTCACATGAGTGAGAAAGGAATGAAAATTCTATTATCCAAGGGGAAGTTACCAAAGTTGGAATCAACTGATTTCGACATGTGTGAAGGTTGCATTTTTGGGAAACAGAAAAAAGTTAGTTTCCTGAAAAATGGTAGAACTCCAAAATCTACAAAGTTGGAGTTGGTGCACACAGATTTGTGGGGGCCATCCCCAGTTGCTTCTCTTGGAGGATCGCGGTACTATGTTTCCTTTATTGATGACTCAAGCAGGAAAGTATGGGTTTATTTTTTGAAAAATAAATCTGACACATTTGATACTTTCAAGAAGTGGAAAGCCATGGTTGAAAATGAAACAGGCTTGAAGTTAAAATGTCTGAGGTCAGACAATGGAGGAGAGTACATCGACGGAGGGTTCAAAGAATTCTGTGCTGCAAATGGGATTAGATTTCAGAAGACTATTCCCGGGACACCGCAGCAGAATGGCATAGCTGAACGCATGAACAGAACTCTCAACGAACGTGCCAGAAGCATGAGGCTGAATTCAGGATTGCCTGAATGTTTTTGGGCTGATGCAGTTAACACTGCAGCCTATTTGATTAATCGGGGACCTTCAGTTCCCTTAAAGTTTGATCTACCAGAGGAAGTCTGGAGCGGAAAGAAGGTAAATCTTTCCCATTTGAAAGTTTTTGGCTGTGTATCATATGTTCACATAGATTCTGCTGATCGTAACAAGTTAGAAGCCAAATCTAGAAAATGTTTTTTTATCGGTTATGGTGATGAAGAATTTGGCTATCGATTTTGGGATGATAAAAATCGCAAAATCATCAGAAGTAGAAATGTGATTTTCAATGAGCAGATTCTGTACAAAGCTAGGTCACAAGCTGAACCTGAGGAGCAGCCAAAGAAACCTGAGGTTGTTGACTTTGATGTTACTCGAGTCAACACTGATCAAAACGAGGATCAAGAGAATGATGATCCACAGATCGAACAACGTACACCACTCACTGTTATTCGAAGATCTTCAAGGACAATCAGGCCACCACAGCGGTTCTCACCATCTCTATACTACATCTTGCTAACAGATAGTGGTGAACCAGAAAGTTATGATGAAGCTCTACAAATTGAAGATTCGATCAAGTGGGAGAAAGCCATGCAAGATGAGATGGAGTCACTGATGTCAAATCAGACATGGGAGCTAACTAAGCTTCCAAAAGGCAAGAAGGCTTTGCACAATAAATGGGTGTACAGAATTAAGGAAGAGCACAATGGTAGCAAGCGCTACAAAGCCAGAATGGTCGTGAAGGGGTTTCAACAAAAAGAAGGTGTCGACTACACAGACATTTTCTCCCCAGTTGTAAAATTGACTACGATCAGGCTAGTGTTGGCAATTGTGGCTGCAGAGAATCTACATCTTGAGCAGTTAGATGTGAAGACTGCATTCCTTCATGGTGATTTGGAGGAAGACATTTATATGCACCAGCCACAAGGATTCTCAGTGAAGGGAAAAGAGAATCTAGTTTGCAAACTGAAGAAGAGCTTGTATGGCCTAAAACAAGCTCCACGACAATGGTACCGGAAGTTTGACAACTTCATGTGCAGTAATGGATTTACAAGACTGCAGGCTGACCATTGTTGCTATATGAAGAACTTTGACAACTCTTATATTATCCTACTGTTGTATGTGGATGATATGCTCGTTGCAGGGTCAAGCATCGAGGAGATCAATAAACTGAAGAAGCAGTTGTCAAAGCAATTTGAGATGAAGGATTTGGGTGCTGCAAAACAAATCCTTGGTATGAGAATTATTAGAGACAGGTCTAATGATACTCTCAAGCTCTCCCAGGAGGAGTATGTAAAGAAGGTGCTCAAAAGGTTTAACATGGACAAGGCGAAACCAGTGAGCACACCTTTAGCTAGTCACTTTCGACTAACTAAGGATCAGTCGCCAAAGACGGAGGAAGAGCAAGAATGCATGGACAGAATACCCTATGCATCTGCTATTGGTAGTCTTATGTACGCCATGGTCTGTACAAGGCCAGATATTGCACAAGCAGTGGGAGCTGTGAGCAGGTACATGAGTAATCCAGGAAAGCAGCATTGGGAAGCAGTTAAGTGGATTTTGAGATATCTACAAGGCTCTTCAGATACGTCATTATGCTTTACAAAAGCAGGTTTAAAACTACAGGGATATGTAGATGCTGATTTAGCAGGTGACGTTGACAGCAGGAAAAGTACTACTGGATTTGTGTATACGCTGGGTGGTACAGCTGTATCGTGGGCTTCTAAGTTACAGAAGATTGTTGCTCTCTCAACTACAGAAGCGGAATACGTTGCTATAACTGAAGCAGGGAAGGAAATGGTTTGGTTGCAGTCATTCTTGGAGGAATTGGGAAAGAAGAATGAAAAAGGCATTCTGCACAGTGATAGTCAGAGTGCTATTTTTCTTGCAAAGAATCCAGCCTTTCATTCCAGAACAAAACACATACAGTTGCGATACCATTTTATCCGATCTCTTCTCGATAGTGGACAGCTGATACTTGAGAAGATTCGAGGAGCAGAAAACCCAGCAGACATGTTTACAAAAGTAGTTACTGTTGACAAACTGAAGCTGTGTATAGCTTCAGTTGGCCTCCGTACTTAAAGGCATGATTTGAAGTTGCTGTGATAATTGCTATGAAGATATGTAGACTCATTTGTCTCCAAGTGGGAGATTGTTGCAGATGGAGACAAAGAAGTAAACGGTGCCATGCACCGTTTACTATTTTGGCATGTTAGGCACCGAAGGCACCGTTCGGTGCTTTTGTTAGGCACCTCCCCACATCTTCCTAAAATCATGCAGCAATTTGCTGCATAGTTCTGATATGCTCTCCTATAAATAGGAGAGCTTAAGTGCAGCGAAAGTGTAGCGTGCAGACAGAGAGTGGGAGAGACAGAAGAGAGAAACAGAGAGTGGGTGAGAGAGAGTTTCTGTAAAAATCAATTTCATAGTGAAATTACAGCTTCTGTGGACGTAGGCAGTTGCCGAACCACGTTAAATTTCGTCCCTCCTTTATTTAGATTCGTTTCTGGGCCAGAACAGCTCCCAACACGCTGGAGCTCGTGCTTCTTATGGGTGCTTCTTCTTTCAAGGAGGCTATAAAGATGAAAGTGGAAATGTATCATAATATAAAGATTATCCTTGTTTTTGACCCCGGTGGATGGACATTTGAAAGCATTTGGCTCGTAGAAGTAGGGACTACATCAAATGGAGTAAGACAAGGCAAGGCAAGTTCTTGTGCTGCTGGAGTGGAAAATTTAGGTGGAACTAGTATGGAAGCTGTTCTTTACTCTAAACCTTGAGGACAAGGTTCTTTAAGGGAGGAGATTGTCATGAACCTAAGATGAAACATTGCCGTCTGAAGTTGAGGCTTAAGAAACGGCATCGTGAAGCTTGAAGAGAAACGTTGTCGTTGAAGCTTGGGAGAATAAAATAGTTATGTGGGTTTCTTAAGTCTAAGCTGTGCATTTAGTTGAAGTGTGCGTTTTGGGTCCCTTAGTCTTTCATTTAGTACTATTGTTTTTATCGATCATTTTACAGTTATTTCCTTTTCTGTTATGGCATATGTTGTCACTACTGTATGGTATAAGGGAGAGCCGAGAGAAGGGAACAGGTATCTAGGAAATTGTCAATAGTTTGGATTTGTAAGGAGGTAGGGTTCCCTCGAAGAATCCCTTATCAATATACTTGTGACTCTCTTTATCATTTTCACAAACACCTTCCATACCTTCCTTATTTTCATCACAGCAGCCATCTTTTACAACTCCATCCATTTCCTTAGTTACATCACAGCAATTCCTAAAAGGATCATTACAGAATATGCTATACAAGCTATACAAATAAATAGCACGCTCAGTGCACCTGTAATGACACTAGAGATAATGTCCTGAGATCACACAACTATCAATGTAATCCCATAGTTGGAGGCTGATTTTGTCATTGCATATATCCTTGTATTGGTCTTTTGGCATCTTGATGTGAAACCATTTTAAACTTTGCCATTAAAAAAAGTTAATATTTTTTTGGTGTATTACTATAAACAGAAAAATATTTATTATATACAAATTAAAAATAATTATTAAACTTGACCCCACGGATGGCGTTCTTAAAGACTATGATGCTGCATGATCAGCTGTAAAACATACCTCTAATTCATATTCATTTTCTTGATCAGTTCATTCCCAAGAATGCTGTGCTGGCATAATCCCTTTACCAGACCGGGACAAAGGAGATCTGATAAATGTAACCAGTCAATCATAAGACTAAAATTAATCAGTTCCCCTTTTTAAAAATAAATAAACCAGAAAAAAGAGCAAAACATTACCATCAATATCGTGTCGAGGAGGATTATCTTCATCATTTAAAACTGAGGGTGTGATGACTATATGTGCATATATGCTCCCACTTTTGTGCAAAACTATCCAGACTTGATAAATACCAGCAACCGGATCTCTTCAATAACCACATTCGATGGAGATCATGACAATCAATGATATGAATTGAATCTAACGCAAGGGACATGAGATATCTTCCACCACTCTTCTCCACCTTTCTTACAGTGTTTTTCTAATAGAGGACATTGATATATATAAAGTTGCAACAGTGAGGCCGGCAGGGGTTTCTTTGGAAAGGACAAGAGCTTTTCGCACCTACTAATATAAAGTTTCGAGAGTGAGGGAGGTAGGCCATTCTTTTGAAAGGAAGTCAACTTTCCGCACTCAAAAGATAATAAGTTCATTAAGAGATGTGAGGTTTTGAAGGCCCTCAGAAGATAGGCTTCGCAGATTCGTAAAGTGTGATATGGTGAGACTTGACAGAGATTTAGGCAACTTCATCTGATCTGAAAAGGACACCAGATGTGGACATCCACTAATTTCAAGTTTATTAAGAGAGGTAAGTTTGTTCAACCCCCATTCCAACAAGGCATCAATGATTTTGAGATGAGATATAGAAAGTAATTTTAGGTTGGTGGGAAAACCTTCTCCCGGAAAGGATACATCGTCTGGACAATGGTGTAGTGTCAAACTTTGAAGAGAGGTATGGTTGTGTATACCTTTGGGTAGGGCCAGCATTTTCTTACAGCCAGATACATGAAGCGCTCTCAGGTTGGCAGGGAGCCACTCTTCGCCCAAGGAGAAACTACGACTCGGACAATCCGTAATATCAATTTCACGAAGAGTGCTGAGAGTGTGTACGTCTCTGGGTAAGTATTCAAGGTTTTCACAACATACGATGACAATGCATTCAAGACACGAGTAATGATGTAACCTGTCCGCTACTGACTTTAGCTTTTTACACTTCAACAAATCAACGTGTTTGAGTGATGCAGGTAATTCTCCGCTGCTTGTCAAGGATTCGAGAGATGGACATCGCTGAATTTTCAAGTACTGAAGATGAGATGTGGTGTTGCTGCTACTACTGGTATCAGCAATATCGTCCAGCAAATACTGCAGGTCCTTGCATTCACTTACCTCTATCCGCTCTAGAGTTGGAGGTAGCTGGCGTCTTGCAATATGCTTTAGCAAATCACATTTTACAATTCGAATCAACTTAAGACGAGTGCTGTTGTACATCAATGACTCTGGCAAGGATTTCAGGGCTATGCAATTCTTGATCTTGATTTTTGTGGGCGGGCATGGCATATCCTGTTCGAGCCGTTCTTCTTTTCTCCCATCGACCAAAGAAACAAGTTTGGGACAACTCTCAATGCACAATAGGTCAAGAAATGTGTCGACTCCTCACACGTAGAAATAGTTAAATCTTTTGCATTTGTCATCCATTGGTTATCAAACTCTACAATTTGAGATGTGAACATTGAGATTTTAGAAAGAGACCGAATTTCTAATGCGCTGAAGCCAACCGTACTTCTATGCACAACTCCTTTTGATCCGGCAACTTCTATTTCACAGTCATCCGGAATTTTTGGAACTGAGGTCCGTAACCGCCCACAACCATTTATCTTAACTTTTTTCAGTGAAGGGAGTTGGTTTGGTATATTTCCGTATATCTTGGGACAACGTTAAGGGAAAGCTCCCGTAATTTTGGGAATTCTTCGCAGGGACTCCAGTTCGCCCACTACAAGAAATTAGGGCTTTTGCAGCGTTTTTTATTTTGTTGCAATTAAAATCGCTGCAATAGATATACTTTGGCAGCGAAATATTTTCCCTTGCAAATTTTTCACATCGACATACGGTTTAATGAAGCGGGGCGCTTCATTAAACTTTTTGCAGCGAAATAATAATCTATATTAGCGAAAACATGCCTTGGAATAATTAAAAACTTGTTGCATCAGAGTAATATCGTTGCAATAGGCTTTGGGCGCCAAAGCCTTTGAAGATTTTCATTTTCCCCCCGAAATCACTCTGTTACCACGCGAGTACCATCTCCACTTCGAGCCTCTTGCCCATTTCTCCTACCTTCAGTGCCCAGGTGACCGATTAACAGAAATACACACGGCTGGAAATCTAGCTCCATCGTCGACTACGACAACGGGACCCTAGAACGTGCACCACTTCATTTCCCTTCCGCGGCAGCTACGGTTCCCGTTTCCTCCCCATCCCGCTCTGTGTGTGTCTGATTTCTGTCGGAGTGATTTGGGACACCGATTTTTGTTTGAATCGGTAGTTGACATTGTCGAACCAGTTACTTGGGTATACCTTTCGGCACCACAGGTATTGATTCTACTCATTGCTCTCTCTCTCTCCCTTCATCCGAGCTCGTTGCTTTAAAAAAATGGGAGCTTTTTCTTTGTAGACCTTTTGCTAGATATTTGCATCTGAAAGCAGCAATTTTCTTTCACCACTTTTTACTAGTTCTTCTACATTTTGGCTACGTGTAGAAATTGGATCGTGAAAATGGAAACGTCTTGGTTGATTCAGGGCATACCCGTCTCCATGAGCTCGGTTACAAACAAGAGCTCAAGCGTGATCTCTCGTAAATATTCTCGACTGCAACCTTCTCTATATTCTTTTGCTTGGTTTTGCCGTTTGATCCCCAATTCATAGCGGAATATGAAATGGGTCGAACCGGTTGATGTGTTTTTTGTTGTGGTTTTTTGGTTTAAGGGTGTTTGTTGGGAATTGCAGGGTGATTTCCAACTTTGCGTTTTCATTTTCTATCATCTCTATGCTTACTGGTGTAACCGCCCTTTACAACACTGGGTTAAAGTTTGGTGGGCCAGTGTCTTTCTCTATCGGCTGGTTAATAGCCGGGACTTTCACCATGTTTGTTGGGTTTTCCATGGCTGAGATTTGTTCCTCTTTCCCAACCTCTGGTGGACTCTACTATTGGAGTGCTAAGCTTGCTGGCCCAAGCTGGGCACCTTTTGCCTCATGGTTAACTGGCTGGTAATCTTTTTCCTAGCTAGTTTTCTCAGGAAGTTCAATTTTCAATTACTTCGATAGTTTGACCTATAAACATTGAACCACAACATTCATCGAAAAAATAGAAACAAAATAATTTATTCACACCTTGATTGCTTTTATCTGATTTTTTTATTGCCTCTCTTGCTATCTGATTTTGTGGAATGAATTACATTGAAGAACATTTTTTTTTAACCAGCTCATATTAGATTGAGTTCCATTGTTCTAAGAACCAATGAGTGTAATGTCCAGTTTCATTTTCTTCTTGTCACTGAGCCTAAAACTTTAGATATATTGCTTAAGCAGCATCTCAAATTAATCATAAAATATGGATAAGTTTCTTGCTGCAACACCTGATGCACGGTACATGATTTTTATGTTTATGCAGGTTCAACATTGTTGGTCAGGTATTACTGAGTATCCTGGAGTTTCATGTCCTTCAAAATGTACAGGGAGATTGAGTTTGTTTTGGATGTTGTTAACCACTTTAGATACTTTTTCATTTGCAGTGGACTGTTACAACGAGTGTAGATTTTTCACTTGCACAGCTGATTCAAGTGATCATTCTACTTAGCACAGGTGGGAAGAATGGAGGTGGATATGAGGCATCTAAATATGTTGTTATAGGTTTCCACGGGGGGATTTTACTCCTACATGCTATCATTAACAGTCTTCCAATCTCTTGGTTATCTTTATTTGGACAGTTAGCTGCAGGATGGAACAGTGTAGGTATGAAGTGTTTACCAGAATTTTCCTTTTCTTTTTCTAGTTTTTCCCCATGTTATTATTTGGGGCAATCTCTTTTTTGGACCTCTTATGTTTCTTGGTATATTTAGGTGTATTTGTTCTTATGATTCTCATTCCCTGTGTTGCAACAGAAAGGGCTAGTGCCAAGTTCGTTTTCGCTTACTTCAACACCGATAATGGTGATGGAATCAATAATAAATTATACATATTCATTCTGGGCCTTCTAATGAGTCAGTACACGCTTACTGGGTATGATGCCTCTGCTCATATGGTGAGTTTCTTTTTTCTTTATTCTTTATTCTTTTTTCTTCTTTTTCCTCTTTTTGCCCCTTTCATCTCCTCAATATAATATAAATATAATGCACTGCTTTGTTCACACCATATCAAGGGAACTCCAGATGTTATTTAACTTTACCATGGATGTCTTGTTTTGTTACGTTAATATGCAAACGACCTTTGTAGTAACTAAATATTTTCCTTTTTCTGTTTCTAGACAGAGGAAACTAAGAATGCTGATAAGAATGGACCAAGAGGAATAATAAGCTCCATTGGGATATCTATTATTGTTGGATGGGGTTACATACTTGGAGTCACCTTTCCCATTTGGGTTTCTCAAATTTAGTTCAGCTAATTTTCTGGTTTTCCTTTTTTCATTATATTTATAAGATATGTATAGCATTTGATTTAGTCTATTAGTTTGAAACATGTTTGGTTGGGAAAGGGGGCAGGGAGGTTTATGGTAGTATGAGAATATAGCAGCAAGGGAGGTTTATGGTTTCATTGGTTTGAGTGGGTTACAAAACCAGGGGTGAAATATTTTAATGGAGGAGTTATATATGAGAAGTGGGTGGAATTCCTGGGCTTTTTGTTATTCATCTGATGCTGTTATATGTTGGAATGTATATGTTGCTGTTATAATTTTGTGAACTCCAGTAACTCAAACCAATCTATATGCTGCTGTTATATTTTGTGATAATGTGGTAATAGTGGTACTGCTCCTTTGCATGTTGTTTTTCTCCCTTTGTAAAGCTTGTGATTTGATTTATAGTTGTCTTAGATTGGTTGTTTTGGGTTTCAGGTGGAAAGAAAATTGTGTCCATACTGTTAAATCACTTCTCATGAAGTTTAGGAGCAGTTCATAGCAATTTTAATGTGTTGTTTTGGACGTTTTTATTCCATACCTAATTGTTGGGTTGTTTTTTTTTTTTTTTTTTGTTCCATACCACAAAAGCACTACCCTAAAGCCTGAAGTTGTTTTGGACTGGAAGTTGTCTATGTTTTGCTGGATTGAAATGATTGTAGGAAATGAAAAATGGCTTTAAAAAGCTCTCTTACTATTTTGACTCTACCTTAAGCAATGTATTGTGTTGGGTGAAATTTGGGATTGCATATATGCTGCTGTTATATTTTGTGATAAGGTGGTGATAGTGGGACTGCATACATGGGACTTTATATGCTGGAATCTTGTGAATGTGCTGTTATATACTGTTATAGTCATGCTGTTGTATGAGTCTGGACTGCTGGAAATTGCTGAATTGTATGAGTTTGAACAGAACATTGAGCAGTCTATTGTTTACTTTGAGAAGTCAGCTGACTTCTTCCAAAATGAAGAAGTTACAACTTCTGTGCAAGTAGGGAATAGCACAATTTGTTGCTCAACTAGAGATGCTAATTATGTAGATTATTGGATTGTGAAAATGAAAGTGAAAATGATTGTTGGAGATTATGAAAGTGAAAATAAAAAATTAGTTAAAAATAATTTCATTAAAAAATAGATAAAAATAAAAAATAATAATATTTTATTATTATAGAAAGTGGAATAGCTAATCCAATGTAGATTTTAAGAGTTAAGTGATTAGCTAAAAAATAAAAAGTTACATATTCTTCAAATTTTGAAGATTAGTATAGCCAATCCAATGCCAATGCTCTGACAAGTGCAGTAAAGTGCAATTACTTTGTTGCAACACTTTATTTTACTTGCTTTTGTCTATGTTTCTGTGTGAGATTATTTAATCCTTTACCCAACACTGTCCTCAATATGCTAATTATTTCTTATTGTGATGTTCTCAGGGATGATGACAACGACTTCCTGGTTCAGCTATGTAAATAATAGTTTTTAATCCTCTACAAAACTTTTGATATAAGTTTGGAAGTACTGGTTTTTGGCTATGTACTGAACATATTTCTACTTGTTGTATACTGAATGTACTGAACATATTTCTACTTGTTGTATACTGAATGTACTTTGTAGAACATTTTCTATGTACCCTTTGTATTATTAAGTAAAGGGAATTAAATCCTAGCTGATCTACTAACTTTGCTTCTAATACAAGTGAAAAAAATTACTGAAAGTGTATGTTTCAGTAGTAATTTTTTTTTTAATTTTGTAATTAAGTATTTGCAGCGATTTTTAGTCGATGCAAATACGCCAAATTCGTTGCAAATAATCAGTTGCAGCGATTTTAGTCCTTGAAAAGTATGCAAAATGCAACACAGGAAGCAAGCGTTGCTTTTGCCCATTTGCAGCGCTTTTTGATTTTTTTGCAGCGATTTTAGTCCTTGCAAAAACAATCAAAAGCAGCGCTAGAACGGTATGTTGCTTTTAACGTACACAATTGCAGCGCTTATAAATCAATTGCAGCGATTTCAAGTGTTGCAAAAAATGGCAAAAGCAACGAACCAAATGTAGCGCTGCTGTTGTTGGAGGCTATTGCAGCGATATTTAATGATATAGCAAGGATAAATTTCGCTGCAATTGATCAAATGCAGCGCCATGGCAGTCACATGGGGTGGCCTTTTGCAGCGTGAAATTAGTGAGTTTGCAGCGGTTTAAAAACGCTGCAAATGAAATCTTTTGCAGCGTTTTTTCAATAACGTTGCTATTGATCAAAAATATCACTTTTATACTGTCGAACATGCAAGGAGGGTAATAACGCTGCAATTGATCAATTACAGCATTTTTTGAGTGTATTTGCAACGATTTTAAGCGCTGCAAAAGACCGAATTTCTTGTAGTGGCCCAGTTCACCATGTCATGGAAGTGCAGAGTCTCCAAGGAGGCAAGGACCCAAACGGTTGAGAGATATCATTCCCACAAAACTCAGGACCAACATTCTCCACATTAGCCATGCCGGCCTCCGATGGAAAGGAATTTGAGAAATGCTAGTTGCCCAATTGCCGGCAACGATTAACAATTTTCACAATTTTCAATCTTCAAGAGCTCCATATTAAGAAATGATGGACGTCTTAACCAAGTTGGAAAATATATACCACCATAGCATCTAATAGTGAGTTCTTTCAAGCTCTCGTGAGGCTCTAGGTTTTCAAGTACCTCTGACTCACTTGCTCTATCTTTCGACTCATCAATATCTTCACTCCACTCCAACGACAGCCTTGTAATTTCGGACTTGTTGCTTAAAGTAGCGTCCTCTGCTTCCTTGGGTTTAGTCACGTTCTCCAATCGTGAAATGCAGTGTCTCTCGAAGATGTGGCAAAGACCCTAACTCTTTTATCCCGTCTTTACCAACAACCATATTAGATAGTGATCGGAGACTCGTTAGTTTAATTATTTGCATAGGCATTCCTTCCAATTGAATCGCTCCTTGAATATTGAGGTGGCGAAGGTCGACAAGATTCCCAAATGTTGAAGGTAATTTATTTAAATGAAAACAATTCTCTAACAACAAAGTTTGTAAGTTGTAGAGAGTAGTTATTGATTCTGGCATGCTTCTTATCAAAGTTTCAGAAGGATCAAGATACCGTAGATGCTTTAAATTACCGATTGAATCGGATAGCTCGGTTATGCGGTACCCCCTCAAGCAGAAAACCCCTAGGCATCGTAATCTTGTAATCAATTGAAGAGGAACATGAGGCGCCAAATAACACTCGCCTAGAGATGGCAACTTGAGAGGTAAGAGGGTACGTAAACATCTAAGTTTAGAAAAGACCTCAAACTTTTCACTTCCATCGTACGCCAAATAAGACGAGTGACGGGTCTTTTCAAAAATATTCCCTTGCTCTCTATCTTTAACTCTATCCAGCTTCATTCTATAACATGTATCTCCTGCAACCATTTTAGCCAACTTCTTGATGAGCCCATGCATTAGAAATCTTGATTTATGCTGGCGCGATTGTTGGAAAAATGATCTCGACAACAGATTGCGAAAATACACCTTACCCAAATCTTCCATTTCAATTTTCTGTTCTCCTGGTTGAATCAAACCTTCTGCCATCCATAATAGAACCATCTGCTTCTCGTCAAATTCATAACCCTTTGGGAATATAGAACAATACGCAAAGCAACTCTTTAAATGTGAATGCAGATGGTAATAGCTCAACATAAGAGCCGGAACAATTTCCTTTTTCTCCTTCAATATATCCCACATCTTACTGTTTGAAACTATTTTTCAGTAATCATTGTTAACACGCAAGAGGCTTCCGACTGTTTCTACCGCTAGAGGCAGGCCCTCACACTTTCTAACAATTTCCTCGGCATCATATTTAAGATGCCGATGTACGTGCACTAAAATCTCTTGTATCCAATGCATGTTTGGCCAATATAGACATACAATCTTTATCTGGCAATAGTCCCAACCTGCAAGCTGGTGGAACTCCAACCGTTGACATCCGTGACATGACATCTTGATGGCGAGTTGTGACGATAATGCTGCTCCCCGAAGCCCCTGCGTCGAAAGGAGCACATAGGCTAGTCCACTTACGGTAGTTCTCATTCCGAACATCATCCAGAACGATTAGAAACCTCTTCTCATTTAGCAGTTTCTTTAGTTCGACTTGCAACTGATTTAAATCCATGGACGAGTAATAGTTAATTTCAGGTGTCATAGAGTGTAATATTGCTCTTGTAATCGTCGCAACATCAAAATCTCCATCATAAGCAGAAACACAAACCCATAGTTTCGGATTAAAAGAGCGCTGCACATCTTGATTATTGTATACAAACTTGGCGAGAGTTGTCTTTCCTATACCCGCCATACCAAATATAGGAATTACATTTACTTTAAAAGCAGCATCACTACGTGTTTCACTGTGCATGCGCAATAATTGTAGGATAAAATCTCTTTCCCTATGCCGACCATGCATTTGATCTCTGTCTGTCACCATAGAACTTGAGGGGTTATTGATCTGTTTATCTATTATGTTTGGACTCCGGCCATCAGAATTTTTATTCAAGTTCAGTTTATCTTTTCTTGTCATAAGTTCATTAAATCGAGTTGTGAGTTCTGTGATCCTTTCTCTCATCCTAATCTTCATCTTAAAAGCACTTGGAGTCCAGCCAGTTAACAAAGCAGGGATGCGATTCCGTACCTTACTAGTGCTAGCCTGACTTTCACCAACTAACTTGTGCTGCAAAGCTTTGGTGCCGAGCTCATCCAGAATATCTTCCACATCGTAGAACAAGTCTTTGAGATCATCAAGCCATGCTTTCACATCCCGTTCAGTGTGTTGCTTCTCATTCGCATCTTCAAGCAACATCTCTTTACAAACTGGCTAATCTATATCTCTTCTCTTGATTAACTTTAATTTGCTATTTGTTAACAATATTAAACAAAGAAAATAAAAATCTCTTCTCTTTTATTTTTATTATTTTTTAAATTCAACAGAGAAAAAGAAAAATGAAATGCATGTACGGCGAACTGTATAACCCACAAAAGCAAAAATTCATGGTACGTAGCACTTTTACTGCTAGAGTTCCATTTTTGCAAATAATGAGATATTTGCAATCGTTTTTAGATTTTCTCGCAAATACCAAATTTTCCCTACGTAAAATTAATTCATTGCGAATAAGCGTATAATTGCAACGAAAGTGTTGTTGCAAAATAATGAATACTTGCAACGGTTTTTCATTTCATGATCACCTTAATAAGCGTATAATTGCAATGAAAAACCGTTGCAAGTACTCATTTTCATCCATGAGCATAGTGAGGGATGGCTTGTGCTGACGAAGAATGGTTCCGTGTTTGACGAAGAATGGTTCCGTGTTTGAGGGACTCGCAGAGCCGAGATGCTAGGAGGAAGATGAGGGTACCCCGGCCTTCCAATATTCTTGCAGCAAGCCCACATCTTGGGGTTCGACTTGAGCGACTGTAGATCCAGCTTGTGCAAGTCCTCATCTAGGAACTCCAGCCAATTGTTCCTTAATTGCTCGAGGCCTTCCCAGTAGCCGAAGGACCAAGCCGTGTCCCAGATGGCACTGCAGTTCTGAATACGAGCCCTAATCTCTACTGTTGTGGCCAACACTCTCCAAGTGGGACTTCAACCCTGTGATGGAAAGGTCCTATGACAAAAGGGTCTCGTTCTTTTCGAACACCTCCCACTTCAGTCTTTGGACCTCCCCCTCGGCCTGCTCAAGCCTCCCCCTCAAGGCCTAAGCCTCTCCCAGGCTCTCGAAACTCGAAGACAACAGTCGCGAATGCTGCCTCCGAGCCCTGGCATGATCCCAACGGAGTTGCCTCAATATGGCTTGGTCTCGAGCCCATTCGATCTCTTGGATGGCCAGCTTCTGCATGGCAGCATCACGCTCTCCTGCTAATTCCCTATTATGGTTGGCTAGTTGAGACACGCTATCCATGGCGGTGTCTAACTCCTGCCTCAGGTTTGCCCTCTGGCGATCTCATCTAGTAGCCTCCTCCTCTAACTGTTCGATGCGCTGACGCATCTTGTCGATCTCCTGGAGCCACTCCCCCCGATTAGTCTCAAACTCTTCATTTTTCCACCCCATCTGCTAGAGCTTGAAGCGTTCGAGGTGAACCAGGGAGGCCAGTTGGCGATTGACCTCAGACAGCTCGTCGATCTCCTCACCGACCATAGCAGCAAGTTAGGGGGTGTGATGAAGTGTTAGAAATGCATAATTAAGTTGTTTTAGTGAGTGATTTATTACACCAAATAAGGGTTAAACACTTAATTATGCATCAAATTTTAACACTTAATGACAAAATTTATTGATGCTAATATTTTGCACATCAAAGTCTCATATTTGCCCTTGAAATAATTAAACTATAATATCATTTTATTTAAATATTGTAGGGCATTTATGGAAGGAAAGAAAGAGTGGGGACCTATGAGGAAATAGAGGAATTGATTATGGTTTTGGTGGAAACCAATCTAATGGCAACCAATAGCACTTCAATTCTGGACGTGCAGCAGGTTAGGAGAGCAAAAAAAAATCACACAGAGCAAGACCTAAAAGCATAGGAAACTGCGTGGAAAGCAGCCGCTCTCCAAGTTTTCAGCTTTATTTTTCTTTTCTTCGTTTTCGAGTTTTACGGGTTTAGAGGGGCATCTTTCATTTACTTTATTTTTTGGTTTTCGGCATTTTGTGGATTTTTCTTTTCGTTCCAGACCTGAGCGGCGTGAAAGGCTTTTCTTTTTTTTCTTTACATTTTGGTAGGTTCAGACGGAGAACAAAGGGGCGAAGTCTCTCTCTTTCTCTCGGATTTCATTTTATTTTTTTGGATTTTTCCCAATTGCTTTTCGTTCTTAGCTCTATCGGTTTGGACTCTTATTTTCTTAGTTTTATTTTACTTGGGTCAGTGGGTTCTCTTCTTTATTGTAGTTTTTCTGGGTTTATGAGGTGGTGGAGTTGGCGTAGTGCTGTTTTTTTCGGCATTGGATTATTTTTCCTGCAGTTTTTCTTTCGGATGTTTTTGGCACTTATTTTCATGAAATCATTTTGATTAGCATTCGGCCTGTTTTATTTATTCTTCTGCATTCATTTTTATACAACAATTTGAAATGTTAGGTTTCATCATTTTTTAGCATTTTACTAATTTAGAGATGATAGGCTAAATTTTGGACTTGGGATTCAATGAGTAACCTATGACTGTTTTGAGGTGGATCTTCTTCAATGTTCTGTGATTTGAGGTGGATCTTCTTCAATGTTATATGATTTCAATAATTAACTTGTTGGATGATATTTCAGTTTACATCTAGAAAGGATTGAAGTTCTTTGTTCTTGGTTTAGATTAGTTGTAAACGTAAAGGCACAATTAATACTTGAACAAGTAACAAGACTTTGATGGCTTTCTTTCACTATTTTACAATTGTTATATAATCTGTCAAGTGGTTTTATTAGGCTAAGAATTGTGGTTCATTGCTATATTATCCGACCATGACTTCTAAAAATGGGAGCATGGTTGAGAAAAGATGAAAATAGAAGTGAATCCATCGCCAAATCAGTGGGTGAAAATTGCATCCCAAGTGTTTGTTTTATTGTTTCTTACAAGTTTAATTCATTTGCTACACACTTTCTCTAAACCTTTTAGTTTTTGTGATATCCCGTTTTACGTGTGTTTTTATTGAATGAGTATTTTAATTTAATTAAAATATTAGTCCCTTTATTTTGAATTATCATATTTTAATTGAATTTATTTAGTTGTGAAATTTATTTTGTAGAGCTTTCTTAATATTAATTATTTTTTTGAGTTTAAATTGCAATTTAATTTATTTTAGTTTGTTTTTGGATTTAAAATTATGTTGTTAGTATTTACTAGTTATTTATTATATTTTAGCTAGATATGGTGTTTAAATTATTTTATTCGATTTATAGCCTTTAAATTTGTTTTCGTCGGATCAGTTTTTGGACTCCAGAGGTGAGGACTGGACTTCATTTCTTTTCCCCATCTTTTCTTTTCTCCTTTCTCTTTCCTTTCTCTTTTTCTTTCTTTTTTCTTCTCTTTTCCCCCGATTCCCTCTCTCTCTCTCGTGTGAAGCCTTTTCTCCCCTTTACCCTCGTTTCCGTCGTCCACCCAGAACCGCCGTTCACCGGCGTCGTGACCTGCACCAGCCACCCAAATTTCTTCCCCTCCAACTGGTGATCATCTCCACCAAATTTCACCTCCATCTGAGCCACCGTTAACCACCACGAGCTCCTCCAAGCCGCACGGTTTTTGGGCCATTCCGTCGCTGTCGTTCCACCTCTAGCCACCACCTCTTCACAACTTCATCACCAACTTGTTGCCATCCTAAACCACTCATTTCCTGCTCTGATCCATCGCCGAAGCAGCTCCCACGACCTCACTTTTCGTTTTGTGATTTTTGGCCTTCTACCACCTTCTACTACCCACGGCCAACCCTCACTTCCACTAGTTTCATAAACAACTCTAAGCCATTCTCCATCAATCCCAAGCCTTTGTTTATCCCCATTCAAAAGTGGGTATTTTACAACCCACGGCCACAATACTTTTGTACTGTTACGTTGTTTTTCTTCTGCCTTTTGCAGCTTGTTGATCCTCCGAAAATAATTATATAGCGCTGTAAGTATTTTTCAAGCTTTCTTTTAGATTAAAATATATTTTTTCTTTAACAATAAATTGTGACTGGTTGATTATTCCGGACTGAGTCCGAGGAGTCGGGGGTCGGATGGATTTGAGTATGGAGTTAATTATGTTTGGTTGATGATGAGATTTGTTGGATATTTTGTGTCTTGATGTTTGCATTGCATAGTGCATGCATGTTCATGTTTAAAAAGGAAAACTGGATTTTCGTGTAATGGCATGCATGTACATGTGTTGGAACTTGAAAACTGGGCTTTCAAGCGAGAAATGATTTTTGAAATATGTGAACGATTGGATTGACTGGTTTGAGTCAAAGGCACATGTAGGGATGGTGGTGAGCAGGAATGGTGGTAGAGTCCCGCCTGTGATTTCCGCCTACAGTGCACGCGGCGTAGGGATGATGGTAAACAGAGACGGTGGTAGAGTCCCGCCTGCGATTCTGCCTACGGTGCACGCGTAGGGATGGTGGTGAGCAGGGATGGTGGTAGAGTCCCGCCTGTGATTCCCGCCTACAGTGTTCTGATAGTTTGGTTAATGGGCCATTTTCTGGAAAAATGACGAGATTGGATTTTCGGGCCATTATCTGGGATAATGGCGAGTAATGTTTTAAAAGAAATGTTTTGGGTCAAAAATGGGATTTTGGCGTGCATGGAAAATGTGGATTTTTGGGATATATGTATATGGTATCATGTTCATGCATTTGGTTATTGCATAAATGTATTTTTATCTTGAGGTTTGTTTGGATTATTACTTACCTACGGTACCGTCTTGGGTACCGTAGACTTTGTTGCAGATGAGGAGGAAGAGGCTGAGCCTGAGGAGGATGCTCCGCCAAAGTACTAAGTTTGGAGTTGTTTTGTTTTCGGAAATTATTTCACTTGCTTTTATGTTATGTAATTTGGATTTGAAACAATGTTAAACTTGTAATATTTTATTACGCTTGTTTTAAGCAAGTTTGTATTTAAACAAAATTATGGTACTTAGTTGAAGACTTTTATTATCTGTTGTGTGGTTTTATTGTACACATGTTGCATATACACACACTTGGCACTTGACGATGGGATGTGTGACCCGTGTTGTCATAATCTTGACGCCTCGATTTCCACGTGTCCGTACGTGGGAGTTGGGGGCGTCACAGTTTTGGTCATTTTAGAATCATAGATTTACCTTTATTTTCAGTTTAATTCGAGCTTGAAATTCCAAAACAGCCACTAATCATACTCTTAATTCAGTCCACACTTCCTTAGTAAATAGCCCCCTTTTTAGTTCAAGACTTTCTTCTTTTCAAAATTTCTTGTCACCATAAATGTCAATATTTTATCTTGTGATTATAAAAGGTTTGCTTAATTCTCATTGTCCCTGTGAATTCGATCATGAGATTTACCCTTGTATTACTTTGATAGCTTCTACGCTTGGAAGACAAAATTATAAGCTGATCAGTCGGCAACCCATAGAACGTTGGCAGCACCAAAAAAAAAAAGACCTAAGAATCCAACTTGCAGTAAGGAAGGATAGGCTATATTATACCTGAGCAAAGGCGGGTCGCAGCTTCCCGGCTACGCACTCGGTGGCAGCTGCACAAGCCCTCTCAAGCTCCGATTCTGGGCTCTGCTCTGCCCCGGTCTCAACTCTGGGAGGCGAACTAGTAGGACCTAGGGGCCAGGGGTGGCCTGAACGCGACGTCCCTATTTCTCCGTTGCTATGGCTCTTCCAAGACCATTCAAGCGGCCCTACTGTGGAGCCAAGTGGGCAATCCCCCATGGAAATCACGACGAGCTTCCAACCCCGATTCCTCGAGACGATTGTCATTGCTCAGCTCAACGACTGAGGGGGACAAGATTGGGGACTCCTCATCGCGGTGAGACTCAGACATAAAAGAAGAACTGGGGGACCACCTTGACGCACCCTCCTCCCTTCCCTCAGAGGACCGCTCCCTATCGTCATCTAACTCCCCGTGTCCTTCCCTCTCTCTCTCTTCTTCTCCTCCTCCTCCTCCTTCTCTTTCTCTCTCTTCTTTTTCTTCTTCCCCTTCACTCTCTTCTTCGTCTCCTTCTCCCCCTTCTTCCTCCTCTTCTTCTTCCTCCTCCTCCTCTTCCTCTTCTTTTTCTATTTCTTCCTCTTCCTCCTCTTCCTCCTCTTCCTCTTCTTCTTCTTCTTCTTCTTTTTCTTCTTCCCCCCATCTTGTCACTACTACTGCCCCCAAGCTTTCATGGATGAGCTCCTCCCTCAAGGTGTCCTCGAAAGACTCAAACTTTCCCTCCTTGCCTGAGACATATGAGGGAAAACGTTCAAAAGATTCAAGAAAGGCGGCCTCGGAGACCGAGTCATCCTCTTCTTCAAGGATGGGAAGCAACAGCTCGGCGAGGGCCGAGCAGGGGCTCGTAGAAGCGGAAGATCCGGGAGCAGGCCGAGGAGCCAATGACGAAGATACATCAACCGCGTCGCTCGGTCAGGCAGGATACGATGTCGTCCTCCCCCAGGTGGGGGGAGGAGGAACCCTGACAGGAGAGGGCTTGACCAGTTCCCCGTCGCAATGAAAATGTTCCTGGGAACCAACACTACTCGAGGACCCAGGAAAGGAGTCAGCAAGCTTTCAACCGTCTGGCCTCTTACTGGGTGGGTTCGATCGTCCTCTTTTGTCCACGAGGGGAAGATCCCCGAATGCTACGGGGTGAGCCGCTCGGCGATTGGTAATACTCCAGCACGTAGGGGTTGGAAAGGGCAATGTCGATATTCGACTCGTACTCATGCTTCCGAGCCCAGTTCATCACCTTCTTAACATGAGTCTCCTCCTCAAGAGTCGGCCAAATCTCCATGCTTTGTGCAGAGGGGAGGAGCCCGTAGTTGACTTGAATGGAAAACCCCCCTCCCCCCTGAGCTTGCTCTTCTTCGGGAAACTCCTAACCCAAACCGGAGACAAAGAAGAACCTCTTCGTGTGGTTCTTGACGCTTGAGTGACGGGACTCTAGTGTTGTGATCCTTCGACCCATGACCCTAGCCTAGAACCTGCACAAGGTGCCCAAATGACGATTGATCTAGTATATTGACAGAAACTCCTGAGTTGTTTTGGTCGGGATACACCTCCCTGGCCCAAGAGAGGGACTTCCTGGCAATCACATAGCTGGACATCCGCAGTCTCTAGCCATTGGGTTGAGCTAGGCAAGAGCCAACCCCAGGTAGTGGAGGACCTCCCAGACAGAGCGGCAGAATGGGAGGTAAACTCCACAAGTGAACATCCCAGGTTAGAGGATGACCCAAGACGCTAGTCCCTAAGAGGACACAGCATGTTCCAACGGTTGAGGAATCTCCATAACAACTGACCGAGGAATGCTAAACCTCATTCAGAGAGATTGAAGATCCCTACTGGTGACCACGGAGATCCAGCATCGACCGTCATAAAAAGGACCAGGGATGTCGGTGGAGGACTGTGAAACCATGAGGACAAAAGGAGAGAGATGTGAGACTCCCAAGGGGAAGGAAGAAGTTTTGGGAGACTAAGGGAAAGAAGCGCTCGAAGAGAGGAAGTTGCAGAAATGCAGAGGAGGAAGGCAAACCCAGGGTTTTAAATAGCCAGAACGACGGGGCAGGGTGCGGGAAACAAAGTGGAACCGACGTGGCTGACGTCAATGAAGAGACGTGCTAATCCCCAACCGTCATGAGTAACGGAGAAGTGATAGGTGTGTGTACGACATGGCCCAGTAAGGTCTTGAGGAGACCAGCGGACATGCAGCCCAGCAGTCCTGTCAGGTATAGGATGGGCAGGAAATGAGGAGACGCATGTCCAGCAGGGGACAAGTGGCAAGGAGGCTAGACCAACGATTTACTGGTGCTCAAAAGAACAAGAAG
The DNA here is from genome assembly GCF_018687715.1 of Carya illinoinensis. Classification (NCBI taxonomy): domain Eukaryota; kingdom Viridiplantae; phylum Streptophyta; class Magnoliopsida; order Fagales; family Juglandaceae; genus Carya; species Carya illinoinensis. The sequence goes on from NC_056767.1 coordinate 26,005,979, forward strand.
CCCATGGGGCATGACCCCTGGGTTGACCAAAGCAATTGAAGAATCAGAAAGGTCGTCTCGTTTAGAAATCCCACCACGTGGCCACGCTAAGATTTTGCAGGGTAATGTGGGAGGAACAAACCCTTGGGCCTGGCTACCCAGCCTAGGACCTTCCAGTGACCCAGAACCGTGTTGGACAAGGAGGCCCCTGGGGGATGGGCCTTGGTCGGGCTGAAGCCCATCATGAACCTTGCCCTCCTCGAAGTCGTATCTAGATTGGGGCCGCGACCAGGTTACTCAGATTCAAGAAAGGAGGTCAGGCCAATCCAAGCGTAGGTAGCCTGAGGTACATTACATTTATGACCAGTCCAGTCGTGGACAGCCTAAGGTACGTCGCACTTATTACATGACAGAATATACCCGCATGCGACAACAGTATGACAAGACATCACCAGATCAGGAATGAGATAGGGTTTAGGCTAGGTATAAATGCCCCAACCCCTTCGTGAAAAGGATTTTTTTTTCTTTAGAGATACTCTTTACACACACCTAAACCCTCAACTAATTTAAGCATTGGAGGACTCACGAGCTCCGTCCGAGTCCATCATTTGTCTATCTTATAGGTCCTGAGAGTGCGCCCATGTTACTGCCCAAGCCTCGAAACACGTCCTCAATAGAAATAATTACTAATATTGCTAATATTAATATGTCCAGTACAAAGGTATGTCAGAGATCCACTTGTACGAAAGTTTGACAGTTGCATTCCTTAATTAATTTCATCGAAGCAACTAAATATAATTCAACAATAAGAAGTAATTGGTGAAGGCTAATCTAATACACACCAACCAAATCATAACTTTCATTCTTTAAGCAAGAGATCAGTCTTTATTAGTATTATGAAAACATAAAACACAACTTAAAATCCATTCAGGATCCAAGATGACAACCCATTTTGTTTTATCTTTTAGACTCAAATGGAATGGTCATGTAAACAGAGTGATGCAATAGGAGTAATGACTGCAGTTATTGATACTAGGAAGCAGATATGCAAAGTCTTACCAGAACCAGTCTCAGCAATACCAATTAAATTCCACACCATTTGACTCCACACCATTGAATAAAAGTTGCTTTAAGATTTATGTTGGCATGGTGCATATCTGAATATAAAAGAAATAAGATTCAAGTAACAGGGCTATTGAAAAATTCTCCAAAAGTAGGTCTGATTTGAAAAAAATATTAGAGAATTAAAAGAAGTAGCGTAATGTGGGATTAAGAATTTCTATCAAAGGTTCCAAAAGATAATATGGACATTTTTACAAACCAACCTCAGTTCATTTCTTTTTATACAAATCTAGCATAGGAATCCCACTTACCTGACTCTCGTAGTTTATTGTCAAATTCTTGAGTCCAACCTATGTTAGTCTCGCCACCTAATATATAAAATAAATACTAAGTATTAATAACCAACAATACAAACCCAATCTAAAATAATTAAAAAAAAAATCCCTAGCTATATTCAGCTAATTAATGTAACTCAAACAGCTACGTACTTGTTAAACCGGACAGCCCTCACATCAACCCCAAATACCCTTTTATAATTTTTCAAAGAAACCCAAAATTCCTCTAACTCTAAAAAATATCAAAACTTTCTATATTCATCAATATCCACATAATTTTTCCAAACAATTACTCCATTAAATCCTAAGACCATATTAAAATCATGATATCTACATTTGCCTGAAAACGTGTGCAGCCCAAAGTCCAAACACAAAAATCTATTAAGTCCTACTTAACGTAAGGACCTCGTGAACAAGAACGTCATTCTTCAAACTCTTAAACCCAAAAATAAAACTAAATATGTCTTAATAACAAGCTTAACAAAAATAAATTTAGTAATAGATGTAATGAGCCCAAACAAGACCCAAGTCCATTGTAAAAAATACAAAAGTTACACTTAAAGTGGCCTAACTTAAAACAAAAGCCCAAGAATACTACTACCGAAACCACTAGAATTTGCCATACGGAAAAAATAAAATAAAATATTACTGCAAAGTTTACGGGGCATCATTGGAATTTAATTATGTAAAACAAATCCACTCAAAAAAAATATATGGTTCGTTGGTTTGCACTGAAACATGAATAAACAAACACCAAGTTTAAAGATAAACTAAGAGAGATCTAGAATATTTTGGTGAAATGTAAAAAAAATAGAGCGGAAGAGAGAGAGAAAGAGAGAATGATGCTTACCTTGGGTTCAAATCGATAACTCAGAAATGAAATCCTATCTAAAACATAGCACCAATTTCACAAGAAATCTGCAAGTGGTGAGAAAGAGTGGGTCGGCTGTGAGGCTAGAAAGAGAAAAAAAATAAGATGGAGAGGGAGATGATGCTTACTCAAGTTCTCTCTTTGGCTACAAAGTCAGAAAATCTTGCAAACCGCAACACCAAAAACTACCAGAAAAATCAAAAGGCATGAGGCAGGGAGAGAGAGTGAGTATGCAAGAGTCCTGAAAGTGAGGAGAGAAAAATCTTTTGCAAATTTGAAAAGATAAAAACTGTATGTTTTTTAGGGAGGAAAAATATGTCCTAGTGGAGTAGTTTTCGAAAGTGAAAACCGTAAAGAATGAGAGAGATAACCGACTGGAAAGAAAAATCAAGAAAAATGAAGGTGAAGAATACTTACTAGTAACGACGGCGTTTCATGATCTCTATGGCTAAGCTATACAATAGTTTGGATCTCAATCTTGGGCTTTACATCCTCCCCCCTTATAAAAATTTCGTTCTCAGAATTTACTACAAGTTATCAAAGTTTCCATAAAAAAGTCGTGGGTGTTTATCTCACATCTCTTCCTCAAGTTGCCAAGAAACTTCATTTGTAGCGTGATTATTCCACAACACCTTTACCAAAGGAATGATTCGAGCCAGTAATACATGTGCTTTGTTTTCTAAGATCCGCACTGGTTCTTTAGCATAAGTCATATCTTTCTAAATCTACAGTGGCTTATAATTAATAATGTGGGTGGGGTTGGAGACGTACTTCCTCCACATGGAAAACATTATGCACCCCCTAAAGTGAAGGTGGGAGTACTACTTTGTAAGCCACCGGTCCAACCCGATCAAGAATCTCAAAGGGCTCGATGTATATGGGGCTCAACTTGCCCTTCTTCACAAACCTCATAACTCTTTTCGTTGGTACTATCCTAAAAAACACTTTGTTTCCGACCTCAAACTCTAACTCATGTTGGCGATTATCAACATAACTCTTTTGCTGGCTCTTAGCTGCTTTCATTCTAGCCAGAATGATATCTATCTTCTTTATGGGATTAAGAATTTCTATCAAAGGTTCCAGAAGATAAGAAACTATGAGATCATTGACTTGAGTTATGGCTTGGCATCAGTGCCATATATCCTCAAGCAAGAATATTGATATGGAGACAGAAATATTGAAAGTGCCAACAATCTTGATCCTTAGAAGCTTTCTTGACTCGCTCCTTTATTTCATTAATATCATATTTCTAGATGTTCATTATGTAAACTACATATACGGTGTGCAAGAGTTAGTGAGCTTATTGAAGAAGATTTAAGGGTATGGAAGGAAGATGTAGTACAGGAGCATGTCAGTAATGAGGACGCTACATTGATATGTAGTTTAACCATCAGCTGGGGGGGGGGGGGGGGGGGGGGGAACATAAGTTAATTTGGAATTGCAGTGAGATTGGGAAGTTCTCAGTTGGAAGTGCTTATTACTTGGCTAAAGAGAGGAAAAAAAAGCAAATGAGAGAGTACTCTAAAATATGGTGCAACAATCCTAGTGAAGGAAGTGTTTTTGGTCTAAGATTGCTATAATATAATTTGTCCTTATAAAAGGCTACAAAGTAATGGATCTCCATACTAAGAAAGTCTTCATTTCCAGAAATGTTATATTTCATGAAAACATTCTTCCTTTTACAGCTGTACCACCTGATCGTCAAAATCACCCCTTTCTATTCCCTCCATCAAAAAATCCATACAATTATGATATTTTCCATGGTAATCCAGTTGCTAATCAACCTATATTATCAACTTCACATATTGATGATGACCATAATGATGACCATCAATTCTCCTATACCTCAGAACAATCAGATTTCCAATAATCCTCAACAACTTAGAAAATCCACTCAACTTAGACAAGCACCTCATTTCCTGCAGGACTATTATTGTAGTCAAGTTTCTTCAAATGCAGCTCCTTCAACTTCTTCTGCTAATGGTTCTAGACAAGGTAATTTCTACTCCATTTCTCCTTCCCTTTCTATAAATAGACTTTCATCATCTCATAAAGTCTTCCTTGCTTCTATCACAACTTCATTAGAACCCAAAACATATAAACAAGCTGCTCAATTTCCAAAATGGCAAAAGGCTATGAAAAATGAACTTAATGTTTTAGAGTTAAACAAAACATGGGAGCTTGTTACTTTACCTAAACATAAACAGACCATTGGTTGTAAATGGGTGTTTAGAATCAAATACAAAGCTAATGGAACAATAGAGAGACATAAAGCAAAATTAGTAGCAAAAGTTTACACTCAACAAGAAGGCTTAGATTTTTTTGATACCTTCTCACCTGTTACTAAGATTACTTCTATTAGACTTCTACTTGCTGTTGTTGCAATTAAGAATTGGCATATTCATCAATTAGATGTGAACAATGCATTTTTACATGGTGAACTACATGAAGAGGTTTACATGGATTTGCCTCCTGGTCTGCCAAATCAAAACAACAAAGTTTGAAGACTTTTAAAAAGTCTCTATGGTCTTAAACAAGCCTCTAGACAGTGATTTGAAAAACTGTCTAACTCTCTCATCAGCTATGGTTTCTCTCAAGGTAGCTCTGATTGTTCATTGTTAATCAAAAAGTCAACAACATCCTTTATGGCATTGATAGTATATGTCAATGATGTATTATTAGCCAGTGATAGTTTATAAGATATTGAACCATTGAAGAAGTTTCTAGATGATCAATTTACAATTAAAGACTTGGGGCCAACGAAATATTTTCTTGGACTAAAGGTAGCAAGATCTCACATTGGGATCTCTCTTTGCCAATTACAAAAATATACACTGGACATACTACAAGATACTGGCCTCATTGGTTCCAAACCTGCAGCATTTCCTATGGAATCTAATCTTAAACTGACTATTGATAATTCAGAACCATATGAAGATCCATCAGCTTATAGAAAACTGGTTGGCAGATTGTTATACTTAACAATTACCAGACCAGACCTTGCCTATTCTGTCCAAGTTTTGAGCCAATTTCTGGCAAAACCGACAGTCAATCACCACAAAGCAGCAATGAGGGTACTTAGATACTTAAAAGGCCACACTTGGACAGGGTTTATTCTTCCCTTTATCCTCAGAACTTTAGTTAAAAGCCTTCTCAAATAGTGACTGGGCAGGCTACATCGATACTAGGAAAAGCATAACAGGTTTTCCAGTGTTAGAAATTTTTTGATCTCATGGAAGGCTAAAAAGTAGGCCACCATTAGTCGATCCTCTAATGAAGCATAGTACAGGGCTCTTGCAACTACAACTTGCGAAATACAATGGTTAATCTATGCACTACAAGACTTGCAGATTGATCACTCTCAACCAACACTCTTGTATACAAACAGTAAATCTGCTATGTGCATTGCCACAAACTCAGTACAACATGAGAGAACCAAGCACATACAAATTTATTGCCATTTAGTTTGAGAAAAGTTGCAGGAAAAGCTCATCAAGTTGTTTTATATTCCCTCTCAGCTACAGTTGGCAAATATACTCACAAAGCCACTTGGATCATTGCCTTTTCACCATACTCTTCGCAAGATGAACGGGGGGGGGGGGGGGGTGGTGTTGGAGTATTGCATCACATATAAATAATATGGAATTAAAGTCCAAAGTAGAAAATGCTAAAATAGGCAATACAATGTAGTTAGTTAATTTTGTTACTTTACATTTTCAATATAAATATGATGTAATAGCAGACACAGATTATTACTTCTTTTCATCTTTACTCTTCAATACAATTCAGAATTCCTTTCTTTTCCTCTTTTTTCAAGTTCTTTCTTCATTTGATCGAGTTCTTGTCAAATGGGTCTTTATTGAAGAAGTTTCTTACCTTCTTCTCCTTGAAACCATTCATGAAAAGTTAAAAGCTAATGCACAAGAGGATGCTGGTAATTTTCAAGGCCATTCTTATGATCTTGTCTCTGCCTTTCAGTGTTCTGGAGAATTTGTTAGTGGATCCATAACTGATGAGCAGAGGAAGATTGTTGTTCGTAATTCATGCCCTGGAGCAGGGGCTTGTGGTGGGATGTATATGGCCAACACCATGGTTTCTGCTATTGAAGCAATGTGAATGTGTCTGCCTTATAGCTCTTCAACACCTGTTGAATATCCATTGAAGTTGGATGAGTGCCGTTTAGCAGGAAGGTATCTTTTGGAATTACTAAAGATGGACTTGAAACCATGAGATCTTATCACTCCAAAGTTCCTACGTAATGCGATGGTTATTGTCATTGCAATAGGTGGCTCTACACATGCTGTATTACACTTGATTTCTATTGCAAGGTCTGTTGGTTTGAAACTAACTCTTGATGGTTTTCAAAAGGTCCGCGATGAGGTTCCACATTTATCTTGCCCACTTGCATTATTTTCATATCACAATCCAATTCTCAAGCATGGTATCAAACAAGCGAGTCGATTTGATGCTTTTATTGCAGTAATCTCTATTTCCTTGAGTTTTTCATGGTTAGTGGGGTGTGTTTCGGGCAGGGGCTTGCTTGTCTGTCGGTGGATCCCATGGATGAATTTTGGGTATAGAAGAGTAATGGGGTGTTTATTTGATGCGAAAGAGTTGTTTGAGAAAATGTCTCGAATATATGTGGGGTCTTGGAATGTTATGATTTCAGGGTACGTACAAGGAGGGAACCAAGGTAAGGACTTGTCATTTTTTTTTTTTTAAATGCTGGGAAGTAGTAAAACAAGAGTGGGATACCCAGGTTCTAGGTGAAGCTTCTTACAACGTTAGTAGGGTTGTTTTTGGATGGTATGGGATAAAATTACTTAAGCTTTGGAAATATCATTTGATAGAAGAAGATGGCTTGTGGCCCTTTGATAGAGGAAGGGGAAAAGAAATTGTGGGGAATCATAGGGTGAACAAAACTTTGGATAATGTATTTCACTATTTTTATGTTGATTTTGATCTTAGAGGGGATGGTGGAGTACATGTTAAACTTGTAGGTGATAAATATATTATGAACCCAACAATGAAGGGGATGGAAGAATTTGGGTTGGACTTGTTGCTAGCTGGTACAAACAATGCAATATGGGTGATAGAGCGTTACTGTAATTTCCTGCAAGAGGAAAAGTTGCTGCGAGCTAGGAATGGGGCAAGATGCAGTACGAATAAATTGCAAGGATGATGGGTACGTTTGCAAAGCCTTTGAAATTTTTGATCAAAACGGAAGTGGATATATACAAAGTGAGGAGATACGAGATGCCTTGGCTGATGAAATTGAGACAAGTACTGAAGAAGTCATTTATGCCATTATGCGTGATGTGGACACAAGCAAGGACTTGTCATTTTTTTCAGATATGAATAGCTGTGAACAAATTACAAGAGAGTGGTAGGCCCAATCTAAAGATGGGCAACTTGCAACGCTGGAGCTCATGCTTCTTATGGTGCTTCTTCTTTCAAGGAGGCTATAAAGATGAATGTGGAAATGTATCATAATATAAAGATTATCCTTGTTTTTTACCCCGGTGGATGGACATTTGAAAGCATTTGGCTCGTAGAAGTAGGGACTACATCAAATGGAGTAAGACAAGGCAAGGCAATTCTTGTGCAGTAAGACAAGGCAAGGCAAGGTCTTGTGCTGCTGGAGTGGAAAATTTAGCTGGAACTAGTATGGAAGCTGTTCTTTACTCTAAACCTTGAGGACAAGGTTCTTTAAGGGGAGGAGATTGTCATGAACCTAAGATGAAACATTGCCGTCTGAAGTTGAGGCTTAAGAAACGGCATCGTGAAGCTTGAAGAGAAACGTTGTCGTTGAAGCTTGGGAGAATAAAATAGTTATGTGGGTTTCTCAAGTCTAAGCTGTGCATTTAGTTGAAGTGTGCGTTTTGGGTCCCTTAGTCTTTCATTTAGTACTATTGCTTTTATTGATCATTTTACAGTTATTTCCTTTTCTGTTATGGCATATGCTGTCACTACTGTATGGGTATAAGGGAGAGCCGAGAGAAGGGAAGAGGTATCTGGCAAATTGTCAATAGTTTGGATTTGTAAGGAGGTTGGGTTCCCTCGAAGAATCCCTTATCAATATACTTGTGACTCTCTTTCTCATTTTCACAAATACCTTCCATACATTCCTTATTTTCATCGCAGCAGCCATCTTTTACAACTCCATCCATTTCCTTAGTTACATCACAGCAATTCCTAACAGGATCATTACAGAATATGCTATACAAGCTATACAAATAAATAGCACGATCAGTGCTCCTGTAATGACGCTAGAAATAATGTCCTGAGATCACATAACTATCAATGTAATCCCATAGTTGGAGGCTGATTATGTGATTGCTTTTATCCTGTTATTGGTCTTTTGGCATCTTGATGTGAAACCATTTTAAACTTTGCCATTGAAAATAGTTAATATTTTTTTGGTGTATTACTATAAACAGAAAAATATGTATTATATAAAAATTAAAAATAATTATTAATCTTGACCCCACGGATGGCGTTCTTAAAGACTATGATGCTGCATGATCAGCTGTAAAACATACCTCTAATTCATATTCATTTTCTTGATCAGTTCATTCCCAAGAATGCTGTGCTGGCATAATCCCTTTACCAGTCCTGGGCAAAGGAGATCTGATAAATGTAACCAGTTAATCATAAGACTAAAATTAATCAATTCCCCTTTTTAAAAATAAATAAACCAGAAAAAAGGGAAATTGACTGTGATGTGATGACTATACGTGCATATATGCTCCCACTTTTGTGCAAAACTATCCAGACTTGATAAATACCAGCAACCGGATCTCTTCAATAACCACATTCGATGGAGATCATGACATTCAATGATATGAATTGAATCTAACGCAAGGGACATGAGATATCTTCCACCACTCTTCTCCACCTTTCTTACAGTGCTTTTCTAATAGAGGACATTGATATATATAAAGTTGCAACAGTGAGGCCGGCAGGGGTTTCTTTGGAAAGGACAAGAGCCTTTCGCACCTACTAATATAAAGTTTCGAGAGTGAGGGAGGTAGGCCATTCTTTTGAAAGGAAGTCAACTTTCCGCACTCAAAGATAATAAGTTCATTAAGAGATGTGAGGTTTTGAAGGCCCTCAGAAGATAGGCTTCGCAGATTCGTAAAGTGTGATATGGTGAGACTTGACAGAGATTTAGGCAACTTCATCTGATCTGAAAAGGACACCAGATGTGGACATCCACTAATTTCAAGTTTATTAAGAGAGGTAAGTTTGTTCAACCCCCATTCCAACAAGGCATCAATGATTTTGAGATGAGATATAGAAAGTAATTTTAGGTTGGTGGGAAAACCTTCTTCCGGAAAGGATACATCGTCTGGACAATGGTGTAGTGTCAAACTTTGAAGAGAGGTATGGTTGTGTATACCTTTGGGTAGGGCCAGCATTTTCTTACAGTCAGATACATGAAGCGCTCTCAGGTTGGCAGGGAGCCACTCTTCGCCCAAGGAGAAACTAAGACTCGGACAATCCGTAATATCAATTTCACGAAGAGTGCTGAGAGTGTGTACGTCTCTGGGTAAGTATTCAAGGTTTTCACAACATACGATGACAATGCATTCAAGACACGAGTAATGATGTAACCTGTCCGCCACTGACTTTAGCTTTTTACACTTCAACAAATCGACGTGTTTGAGTGATGCAGGTAATTCTCCGCTGCTTGTCAAGGATTCGAGAGATGGACATCGCTGAATTTTCAAGTACTGAAGATGAGATGTGGTGTTGCTGCTACTACTGGTATCAGCAATATCTTCCAGCAAATACTGCAGGTCCTCGCATTCACTTACCTCTATCCGCTCTAGAGTTGGAGGTAGCTGGCGTCTTGCAATATGCTTTAGCAAATCACATTTTACAATTCGAATCAACTTAAGACGAGTGTTGTTGTACATCAATGTCTCTGGCAAGGATTTCAGGGCTATGCAATTCTTGATCTCGATTTGTGTGGGCGGGCATGGCATATCCTGTTCGAGCCGTTCTTCTTTTCTCCCAACGACCAAAGAAACAAGTTTGGGACAACTCTCAATGCACAATAGATCAAGAAATGGGAGATCCGGCAGTGATTCGCAATCATCTGACCACAAATGTGTCGACTCCTCACACGTAGAAATAGTTAAATCTTTTGCATTTGTCATCCATTGCTTATCAAACCCTACAATTTGAGATGTGAACATTGAGATTTTAGAAAGAGACCGGATTTCTAATGAGCTGAAGCCAACCGTACTTCTATGCAGAACTCCATTTGATCTGGCAACTTCTATTTCACAGTCATCCGGAATTTTTGGAACTGAGATCCGTAACTGCCCACAACCATATATCTTAACTTTTTTCAGTGAAGGGAGTTGGTTTGGTATATTTCCGTATATCTTGGGACGTCTAAGGGAAAGCTCACGTAATTTTGGGAGTTCTTCGCAGGGACTCCAGTTCGCCCACTTCATCATGTCATGGAAGTGAAGAGTCTCCAAGGACCCAAACGGTTGAGAGATATCATTCCCACAAAACTCAGGACCAACATTCTCCACATTAGCCATGCCTCCGATGGAAAGGAATTTGAGAAATGCTAGTTGCCCAATTGCCGCCAACGATTTACAATTTTCACAATTTTCAATCTTCAAGAGCTCCATATTAAGAAATGATGGACGTCTTAACCAAGTCGGAAAATCTATACCCCCATAGCATCTAATAGTGAGTTCTTTCAAGCTCTCGTGAGGCTCTAGGTTTTCAAGTACCTCTAACTCACTTGCTCTATCTTTCGACTCATCAATATCTTCACTCCACTCCAACGAAAGCCTTGTAATTTCGGACTTGTTGCTTAAAGTAGCGTCCTCTGCTTCCTTGGGTCTAGTCACGTTCTCCAATCGTGAAATGCAGAGTGTCTCTCGAAGATGTGGCAAAGACCCTAACTCTTTTATCCCAGAGCAAGTATTGTCTTTACCAACAACCATATTAGATAGTGATCGGAGACACGTTAGTTTACCTATTTGCGTAGGCATTCCTTCCAGTTGAATCGCTCCTTGAATATTGAGGTGGCGAAGGTTGACAAGGTTCCCAAATGTTGAAGGTAATTTATTTAAATGAAAACAATTCTCTAACAACAAAGTTTGTAAGTTGTAGAGAGTAGTTATTGATTCTGGCATGCTTCTTATCAAAGTTTCAGAAAGATCAAGATGCCGTAGATGCTTTAAATTACCGATTGAATAGGATAGCTCGGTTATGCGGTACCCCCTCAAGCAGAAAACCCTTAGGTATCGTAATCTTGTAATCAATTGAAGAGGAACATGAGGCGCCAAATAAGACTCGCCTAGAGATGGCAACTTGAGAGGTAAGAAGGTACGTAAACATCTAAGTTTAGAAAAGACCTCAAACTTTTCACTTCCATCGTATTTTCCTGCCAAATTAGACGAGTGACGGGTCTTTTCAAAAATACTCCCTTGTTGTCTACCTTTAACTCTGTCCAGCTTCATTCTATAACATGTATCTCCTGCAACCATTTTAGCCAACTTCTTGATGAGCCCATGCATTAGAAATCTTGATTTATGCTGGCGCGATTGTTGGAAAAATGATCTCGACAACAGATTACGAAAATACATCTTACCCAAATCTTCCATTTCAATTTTCTGTTTTCCTGGTTGAATCAAACCTTCTGCCATCCATAATAGAACCATCTGCTTCTCGTCAAATTCATAACCCTTTGGGAATATAGAACAATACGCAAAGCACCTCTTTAAATGTGAATGTAGGTGGTAATAGCTCAACATAAGAGCCGGAACAATTTCCTTTTTCTCATTCAATATATCCCACATCTTACTGTTTGAAACTATTTTCCAGTAATCATTGTTAACACGCAAGAGGCTTCCAACTGTTTCTACCGCTAGAGGCAGGCCTTCACACTTTCTAACAATTTCCTCGGCATCATATTTAAGATGCCGATGTGCACTAAAATCTCTTGTATCCAATGCATGTTTGGCCAATATAGACATACAATCTTTATCTGGCAATAGTCCCAACCTGCAAGCTGGTGGAACTCCAACCGTTGACATCAGTGACATGACATCTTGATGGCGAGTTGTGACGATAATGCTGCTCCCCGAAGCCCCTGCGTCGAAAGGAGCACATAGGCTAGTCCACTTACGGTAGTTCTCATTCCGAACATCATCCAGAACGATTAGAAACCTCTTCTCATTTAGCAGTTTCTTTAGTTCGACTTGCAACTGATTTAAATCCATGGAGGAGTAATAGTTAATTTCAGGTGTCATAGAGTGTAATATTGCTCTTGTAATCGTCGCAACATCAAAATCTCCATCATAAGCAGAAACGCAAACCCATACTTTCGGATTAAAAGAGCGCTGCACATCTTGATTATTGTATACAAACTTGGCGAGAGTTGTCTTTCCTATACCCGCCATACCAAATATAGGAATTACATTTACTTTAAAAGCAGCATCACTACGTGTTTCACTGTGCATGCGCAATAATTGTAGGATAAAATCTCTTTCCCCATCCCGACCATGCATTTGATCTCTGTCTGTCACCATAGAACTTGAGGGGTTATTGATCTGTTTATCTATTATGTTTGGACTCCGGCCATCAGAATTTTTATTCAAGTTCAGTTTATCTTTTCTTGTCATAAGTTCATCAAATCGAGTTGTGAGTTCTGTGATCCTTTCTCTCATCCTAATCTTCATCTTAAAAGCACTTGGAGTCCAGCCAGTTAACAAAGCAGGGATGCGATTCCGTACCTTACTAGTGCTAGCCTGACTTTCACCAACTAACTTGTGCTGCAAAGCTTTGGTGCCGAGCTCATCCAGAATATCTTCCACATCGTAGAACAAGTCTTTGAGATCATCAAGCCATGCTTTCACATCCCGTTCAGTGTGTTGCTTCTCATTCGCATCTTCAAGCAACATCTCAATTGTTGAAAGCTCGTCCAACCGTCTCTGAAGTCTCCTTCGGTAAACGAAGTTCAGAAACTGGGGAGAGGATAACCTCTCGAGCAGTACTTGAATGGATGCAGCAAGAAACATCTCTCCTACTAGTACCATTGTTCTCTTCAGAAAAAGGAATCAATGATCAAGAAATTAAATATGCAAAGATTAGCCAAACACTGAGAATAAAGGAGAAGTAACTGGCCGTTTCTTCTGGCAAAAGGCTTAACAAGTAGTCACAAAGTTGTTATTGGCTATTGCAACGATCCCAAATCGTTTGGAGGAACAAGGGACGTACGTACTTTAGAGCACTTGCTGGCTGCAACCCTCTCGAGTGCGCGCATGCTCACTTGACTCCACGATTAGGTGGCCGTTCTCTTTACAAATTGTGCGGTCTCTTTTAATTTGTTGTCACGATCACCTTTATCCCGTAATTCTTTATCTTTTAATCCTTATCTTATTGCCTCTACATTTCAATCAGATTGGGTGGAGTCCATTACAATTTGCAGCTTGATCAATCAACTCATCATGACGGAATCTAAAACTGGCTAATCTATATCTCTTCTCTTGATTAACTTTAATTTGCTATTTGTTAACAATATTAAACAAAGAAAATAAAAATCTCTTCTCTTTTATTTTTATTATTTTTTAAATTCAACAGAGAAAAAGAAAAATGAAATGCGTGTACGGCGAACTGTATAAGCCACAAAAGCAAAAATTCATGGTACGTAGCACTTTTACTGCTAGAGTTCCTACTCGTACACTACAAGAGGTTGGTTTTTTTTTTTTTTTTTTTTTTTTTTTTTTTTTTTTTTAATCTTTGAAGAATAAAGTCACTTTATTGCAATAAAGACCGGATACAATGAGGGACTTCCTCCAACAATGCTCTCCTAGTAAGGGTGGCAATATGTTAATTCAATACGAATACGATACGATAATAACGGGTTAGAGTTTAGTCTTAATAGGTTCGGATCAAAACGGATTAACTCGTTAAGACACGATTACTTAATGGGTTGATAATGGATTAACCCGTTATGACACATTATAACCCGTTATGACACGATAAGAAAGTTAAAATTACAATTATACCCTTATACTTAAAAGTAAAATTGTTAGAATTTCAATTTCATATTTTTATTGTTGGATTGTAATTTTAAACTTGTAGTTAGTTTTATAATTTTTATAAATATTGTGATTTTAAAATTTATATAAAATTATATTAAATTTAATCAGGTCAAATTGATTAATTTCACGTCTATTCAACCCATTTACATAAATAGTTTGAAATGTGTCGTATTGTATCGTGTTAACCTAGTTCATAATATTAACTAATGAGTCAAAATGGATTGACACGATATAATCCGTTATGTTAATAGATCGTATTAGGATTTGAGATTTTGATACGATAAACTTAACAGGTCGGGTTAAGGTTGAGCTATATAATATAATATACATATTTTAACATGATACAAATATGATTCGTTAATACGATTTGACACCTTACCTCGTAATGCATACTGTGCAAGACAATGCGCAGCACTATTAAACTTCCTAGACACAATAGGAAACAGACTATTGCTGAAACTGTTGCAGCATCGATTTAATATCAGACAGAATCATGCCAGCTAGAGCCCACTTGTCTGCTGCCTTTTAATATCATTGACTACTTTTTTAGCATCACCCGTCAATATAAGTTTCATATTCTGTTGAAAAGAAATATTTTAAATAATAATAAATAAAATATTATTATAATATAATTTTTTTAATATTAATATTATTTTAAAATTTTAAAAAATTAATTAAAAATTTAAAAAAATGATATAAAATATTTTAGATTTTGTTAAACAATAGGAGCCTAACTCTTGCAATCCCTGCTGTTTAACGAGAATAACAGCTTTTAGTGCAGCACAAGCCTCAGCTAGATATGCATCAGGAAACAAGTCACGTTGAGATCTAACAGCGGCTATCACTTTTCCATTCCAATCTCTAACAATTAACTTGATCAATTGATGTGTCCCAGTTGGCTTTAAACAATTGAGGAGGGGGAGCACTCCACTGGTTTTCACTCTGCATTTCTACCACTCTTGTAATGCCCGTATCCGGATGGGTTACGGAATTACTACATGTCACTTATAAATTTATCTCCCAACAAATTTGAAATTTTCAAAGATTTCAAAAACAATAAATAATATCATATTTTTTAAATAAATGCATAATAATATCCATATAGTCATTACTATGAAACAACATAAATAAGGGATTTACAATTTGCCATTAGTCTCAATAAAATAATTAATAAATCATTAAGTCTTACTAAACCCAAATACAATAATATATCTAAGGGACAACAGTATCCTAAGGTACCCAATACCCTATCCTCAGTTTAGCTTTGCTCATAATTTCTATTCCAGATTCTCAGTTGAATCATCTACATCATCTGAAAAATATTTAGAGATAAGAAGGTAAGTTATCAATAACTCAGTAAACAAAGCACATATACTAGTGTGTACGACATGAGCCATTTCACAAAGTTTCATATGCAATAAACAGAAACATTTCATCTTCATATGCAGATCTCAAAACATATTATTAAAAAAACAGAGCGACATTTCAATCTCTTCATATTCAAAAAACCAACTATTTATATTTTAAAATATTTTGGCATAACATAATTGAACATTCTCATAATATCATATCATATCGCATCGTATCATATCATATACCATATTTAACTCCCGTAGTAGGGTTGTGCAATTTCTGGTGGTAAAACCAGGTAGTATTATACTATGAAACTTTCTATTTTTCAATCTCGGAGGCCTGAGTGTGCACACAAGAAAGAATACATAAAAAGACCAATTTACTTCCAAAGTGGGTGCACTTCATGTCATATCAAATCACGAGTCAAACACATTCATATCATTTTCAATATATCAATAACAAATCCAAAACATTTCATATCATATGAACAAAAATCAAATATCATATTCAGTCTTTTTCACATTTCAAAACATGTCAAATATTGCTCATGTCTACACTTTTCATGTCAAAAAACATTTTCTCTTTTATATAAATTTCATGAGCGAATGCAAAACACATAACTAAGGTTATTTTCATATTTTCTTTTCAAAATATAATATGCACATTTTTACAAACGAATCTCAGTTCATTTTTTTTTTATGCAAATCTAGTATAGGAATTCCGCTTACCCGACTCTCGTAGTTTACTATCAAATTCTTGAGTCCAACCTATGTTAGTCTTGCCACCTAATACATAAAATATATACTAAGTCTTAATAACTTGCAATACAAACCCAATTTAAAATAATTAAAAAAATAATCCCTAACTATATTCAGCAAATTAACGCAACTCAAACAACTACTTATTAAACTAGACAGCCCTCACATCGACCCCAAATACCCTTTTATAATTTTTCACAGAAACCTAAAATTCCTCTGAGTCTAAAAAAATATCATCACTTTCTATATTCATCAATATCCACATAATTTTTCCAAACAATTAGTCCAAAGACCATATTAAAATCTGATATCTACATTTGCCTGAAAACGTGTGCAGCCCAAAGTCCAAACACAAAAATCTACGAAGTCCTACTTAACATAACGACCTCGTGAGCAAGATCGTCATTCTTCAAACTCTTAAACCCAAAAATAAAACTAAATCTATCATAATAACAAGCCCAACAAAAATAAATGGAGTAATAGATGTAATGAGCCCAAACAAGACCCAAGTCCATTGTAAAAAATACATAAGTTACACTTAACGGTGGCCTAACTTAAAACAAAAGCCCAAGAAAATATATGGGTTCGTTGGTTTGCACCGAAACTTGAATAAACAAACATCGAGTTTAAAGATAAACTGAGAGAGATCTATAATATTTTAGGGAAATGTAAAAAAAAAAATAAAGCGGAAGAGAGAGAGAAAGAGAGAATGATGCTTACCTTGGGTTCAAATCGATAACTCAGAAATGAAATCCTATCTAAAACACACCACCAATTTCACAAGAAATCTGCAAGTGGTGAGAAAGAGTGGGTCGGTTGTAATGCTAGAAAGAGGAAAAAAAATAAGATGGAGAGGGAGATGATGCTTACTCAAGTTCTCTCTTTGGCAACAAAGTCAGAAAATCTTGCAAACCGCAACACCAAAAACTACCAGAAAAATCAAAAGGTGTGAGAGAGGGAGAGAGAGTGAGTCTGCAAGAGTCCTGAGAGTGAGGAGAGAAAAATCATTTGCAAAGTGAAAAGATAAAAACTATATGTTTTTTAGGGAGGAAAAATATGTCCTGGTGGAGCAATTTTTGGAAAGTGAAAACTGTAAAGAATGAGGAAGATAACCGACTGGAAAGAAAAATCAAGAAAAATGAAGGTGAAGAATACTTACCAGTAACGACATCGTTTTGTGGTCTCTATGGCTGGGCTATACTCTAGTCTGCGCCTCAATCCTGGGCTTTACATCCTCCCCCTTATAAAAATTCCATCATCGAAATTTACTACAAGTTATCAAAGTTCCTATAAGAGAGTCGTGGGTGTTTATCTCACATCTCTTCCTCAAGTTCTCAAGAAACTTCATTTGTAGCGTGATTATTCCACAACACTTTTACCAAAGGAATGGTTCGAGCCTATAACACATGTGCTTTCTTTTCTAAGATCCGCACTGGTTCTTTAGCGTAAGTCATATCTTTCTGAATCTGCAGTGGCTTATAATCAATAATGTGGGTGGGGTCGGAGACGTACTTCCTCCACATGGAAACATGGAAAACATTACGCACCCCCTAAAGTGAAGGTGGGAGTGCTACTTTATAAGCCACTGGTCCAACCCGATCAAGAATCTCAAAGGGCTCGATATATCTAGGACTCAACTTGCCTCTCATCCCAAACCTCATAACTCCTTTCCTTGGTGCTATCCTTAAAAATACTTTGTTTCGAGCCTCAAACTCTAACTCACGTCGGCGATTATCAGCATAACTCTTTTGTTGGCTCTAAGTTGCTTTCATTCTAGCCCGAATGATATCTATCTTCTCTGTGGTCTTCTGGATGATTTCTAGCCTCAAAATCTTTGTTTCACCCACTTCATCCCAAAACAACGAAGGTCGACACCTTCTGCCATACAATGCCTCGTAAGGTGCCATTCCAATACTAGCATGGAAGCTATTATTATAAGCAAATTCAACTAATGGTAAATGTCACAGCCAAGTTCCCTTGAAATCCATCACGCATGCCCTCAACATGTCTTCTAAGATCTAAATAGTCCTTTCTGATTGTCCATCTGTCAAAGGGTGAAAAGTACTATAGAAGTTCAACTTAGTACCCATTGCCTCTTGTACGCTTCGCCAAAACTTGGAAGTGAAACGGGGGTCCCTATTCGACACAATGGATACCGATACCCCATGCAACCTCACTATGTCCTACACATAGAGCTTAGTTAGTTTCTCCAGCTAATAAGAAAATTTAATGGGCACGAAACGAGCAGTCTTCGTCAAGCGATCCACAATCACCCATATTGCATCCTGTCCGCTTAATGTCCTCGGTAGGCATGTCACAAAATCCATGGAGATATGCTCCTAGTTCCATTCTGGAATCTGAAGGGGCTGAAGCAAACTTGCTGGCCTCTGATGTTCTACATTCACCTGTTGGCAAGTTAGGCATTGTTCATCAAATTTAACAATTTCTCTTTTCATGCCATTCCACCAAAAAGATTCTCTTAGGTCTCAATACATCTTGGTACCCCCTAGGTAGACACTGTAAAAAGATCAATGTGCTTCCTCAAGAATTTCCCTTTTTAGTTCCTCCTAAACTAGCATGCACAATCTACCTCCAAATCTCAACAATCCATCTTTAGAAATATTGAACTCAGATTTAGTCTCTTTCCCGACTTCTTTAGCCAACTTCACTAACCCCGAATCCTCTTTTTGAGCGACCTTTAATCGATCTAATAAGGCTGGCTGGACCATCAAAATGGCCATGAAAGCCTACTGGTCACTAGTAATAACCTCAATACTTGTTCTTTTAAAGTCCATTAACAACTGGTGTTGAGTAGTAATAGCCGCTACCGTTGGCCCCATTGACTTTCTACTTAGTGCATCGGCTATAACATTAGCTTTACCTGGGTGATAATTGATGGTGCAATCTTAGTCCTTGACCAATTCAAGCCACCTCCTTTGCCTCATGTTTAATTCCTTTTGGGTGAAGAAGTATTTTAAACTTTTATGGTTCGTGTAGATTTCACATTTTTCACCATATAGGTAGTGCGTCCAAATCTTAAATGCAAAAATAATTGCCGCAAGTCCCAAATCATGCGTGGGATAATTGTATTCATATGTCTTCAGCTGGTGTGAGGCATATGCTATGACCTTCCCATGTTACATTAATACGCACCCCAAACCCAGCTTGGAAGCATCACTGTAAACCACAAACCCACCTCTAGCAGTGGGAACTGTAAATACCGGGGCAGTCACCAATCTCTATTTTAACTCTTGGAAGCTTTCTTTACATTTTTCTGTCCATTCGAACTTATTATTTTTCCTGGTGAGAGCAGTGAGCAGAACTACTACCCTGGAGAAACCATCAATGAACCGACAGTAGTATCTTGTCAACCCTAAGAAACTTCTAACCCCATGCACATTCTTCGGCGCTGACCAATTAACTACTGCTTCCACTTTCCCTGGGTCTACAGAAATACCGTTCTTGGAAACCACATGCCCCAAAAATGTGATTGACTCTGACCAAAAATCACACTTTTTTAACTTAGCAAACAACTTTTTATATATGAGAGTCCCAAGTACTAATCTCAAATGTTTTTCATGTTCATTGTTGCTCTTGGAATATATTAGTATATCATCTATAAGTACTACCACAAATTTATCCAAGAAATCATGAAACACTCTGTTCATCAAATCCATAAATATCTCTGGGGCATTAGTTAGGCCAAAAGGCATGACCAAAAATTCATAATGGCCATATCTAGTCCTGAAAGCTGCTTTAGCCATGTCTTTCGCCCTAATATTCAATTGACGATACCTTGAATTGGCCTCTTCCCTTAGCTACTACCTTCAATCCTCTTTTTCCATGGCCCCTGATCCATGCCAGAATGAAATCCATATGGACTAGTTCTCTTACCAAGCATTTTCTAGTGAATCCATTGGGTTTTAGCCATTTCTCCTAACCCAAACTTCTGCATAAGTTTGTTAATGGCCCTTAAAATTGCTCTTGGAAGCTTAAAAATACTCATGCAGTAAGTATGGGTGGCCTGCACTATTGCTTTCAGCAACACTTCTTTGCCTGCTTGAGAGAGAAGTTTCACTTTCCAGTTTTGCATCCTATTTCGAGTGCTATCCAGAATAGGCCTAAAAGCTGCAAACTTCTGTCTCCCCACATAGGAGGGGAGACCCAAATATTTCTCAAAAGAGCTTCCTTCATTCTTGTTGTGGACAGTATGTCCATTCTATCTTCATCTCTTGTATTTTTGCTGAAGCAGATTTTTCAAGGTTTAATCTTTGTCCTGGGGCAGCTTCATATATTTTGAGCAATGTCAAAAGTCTACATGACTCCAAAATATTTGCCTTACAAAAAAGCAAGCTATCATCTGCAAAAAAGAGATGATTAACCAGTAAAGTCCCTCTAGCAAAAGGAAAGCCAGAGATAAACCCTCTTGTCTCAGCTTTATCCAACATTTAACCCAAGACTTCTGAACAAAGAATAAAAAGGTAAGGGGAAAGAGGGTCCCCTTGCCTTAGGCCACATGTAGCGAATAAGGCTTGCTATGGGGAGCCATTAATCACTAGAAAGTACTTCACTATACTGACACACTTCATGATCCAATCTATCCAAAGCCCTCCAAACCCCATTTTCTTCAAGACAGCTACAATGAAATCACATTCAATTCGATCGTAGGCCTAGCTCATATCCAATTTAAGTGCCATGTACCCCTCATTCTTCCCTGTCATCTTGTTTTGCATAGAATGCATGGCTTCATAAGCCACAATTATATTGTCAGAGATCAAATGACCAAGGACAAAGGCACTTTGAGCATGAGAAAAGATATGTGGGAGAGAATGGTTTTCAATCTGTTTGATAATACTTTGGAGACAATCTTGTAAACCACATTACATAGACTAATGGGTCGAAACTCATAGACAAAATCAAGCTTTACCTTTTGTGAAATCAGAACAATGAATGTCTCATTAACTGACTCGAGACATGAGCTAGCAGCAAAAACCCCTTTCACAGCAGAGATCACTCCTTGACCAACCACACTCCAATTATCTTGGTAGAACCTTGCTGAAATACCATCTGGCCTAGGAGATCTTAAAGGGTTCATCTCAAATAAAGTCTTTTCCACCTCCTCCACTGTACATTCCTTTTCTAATTGCCTGTTCATTTCATTACTGACGATAGGATCAAAATCCCTCAAAATCTCCTCAATACCACTAGGATGTGATGAAGAAAAAAGATCCTGATAAAATTCTTGAAACAGTTTATAAATACCTTCCTGAATTGTTGCACAACAACCCCTCTCATTAGAAATCTTCTTTATTGTGTTATCTTGCCTTCTATGAGAAGCACATTTGTGAAAAGACTTTTGAGTTTCTATCCCCTTCCTTAAGCCACTTCTCCTTAGCCCTTTGCCTCCATTTTAACTCCTCATCCTCCAATATAACATCCACATATGCTTGAAGCCCCTTAATAGTCTCATTGAAATCCCCTTGATTTATTTTCTACAATTCTTGAATCATATCCCTTTTTAGGCCAAGTTGCTTCCGTTGATCCCCTCTCTTGGCTTTGACCAATGCATCAGCTGGCTTCTGCATCTAGTAAGATCAGTCTTAAGAGAACTAATAGTAGAGCATCCAGGGATCAGAGTTCCCCAATCCCTTTTAATTAGTTTCTTACAGTCTTGCTTCTTCGACCAAATAGCTTTATATCTGAAAACCTTACTAAATCTTCTGTGCACCACATCTCCATTCTCACAAGTAATAAACAAAGGGGTATGATCAAAGTGCATACAGGAAGAACCTGAATGAGACAGTTACTATGTAACATTTGCCATTCATCATTTCCTAGAACCCTGTCCAATCTTTCTTTGGTAAATCCTCCCCATTCTCTTATTGCTCCAAGTATATTTGGAGCCCTTATACCCTAGATCAATCAGCTCACATTCATAAAGGGCCTCTCCGAACCTTTCCATCTGAGAGAAGGTTCTATTAACAGTCCCAAATTTTTCATCATTTGAGATAATTTCTTTGAAATCTCCCATGCATAACCATGTCATTTGCTCCATAGGTTTAAGTCTTCTAAGTAACTACCAACTTTCTTTTATTTTTTCCACCATAGTACTTCCATAGAAACCAGATAGCATCCATTTTTGGACCTCATCCTCCTTTGTAATAATCAATGAAATATGACCATTTGAATAGAAATGCAGCTCAGCACTTACCTCTTTCTTCCACAGCATTGCAAGTCCCCCACTCCTCCCAACACAATCCACCACAAAACTAAAATCAAAACCAATTTTATTTCGAGTTTTCTCAAGTTTTTCCCTCCTACACTTAGTTTCTTAGAGAAAATTTACTACCGGCATTTTCCTTCACCAGAAGGTGAAACTCATGAACTGTCTAATGGTTCCTAAGCTCTCGACATTTCTAGCTTAATAAATTCATTTGAACTTGAACTGGTAGGGCTGGAAGCCACCTTCTGCCATGTCCGTTGTGAGCTCATCTTCCAAATGTAATATGGTCCTACCTTTCTTCCTCGATGGCTGGTTACTCCCTGCTTTCCTCTTGATCTTTTTTGCCTTGCCATCCTCAGGTATAGTAGTGTTAAGAAAACAGTCAATTCCAACAAAGACCTCCTTTGCCTCTAGAGGAGTTTGAGTACGTGCCCTCCTTTTCCAAGTTCTAAATTGAGTGAACTTCAAAACGTTGAGGTCTCCTTTTTGTAACACGTTGACCATTCCTTCTACCAACTTGTTTGAATTTTTCCCATGGCCCAAGAGGGACCTTGCCTATTGACTAGCCATTATCTTGGTTGCATTTGTCTCCATTATTTCTTCCACGGATCCAGCCCAATCTAGAATGAGTCCTCCACTACCTTTTAAAAAGGTGGAAAATTCTAAGAAACCATATTGTTCTACCTAGAGGTTGGGCACCTCGAATGTCCTTGTAACTTTCTCAATGAATGAAGCTTATGAGAATTTTCCCCATTATCATCCTACCTTTACACTAGTTTGCTTATACATGCTACACTGCAGATCAGAGTTCTAACGAAATACTTGTCGAGCAACAACGAGAAGCCTTATAGTGGCGAGTAGACTCTTATGAAAAGAGTCTTCAGGAGTTTAATAACTGCTTGAATGAGATGACATATATGCTGCTTAACTGGATGGCAAAGTAGAACAATATTCCTTATCGAAATACTATTATCGAAAAATTAGTGGGTTTAAAGGTAGGGAAACAAAAAGTAATAGTTGTCGAAAAAAAGGGGACGTCCAATTGAGGGCTGAGAGAGTTGTGGCATCCATGGAAGTTGATCACAACGAGATTCTTCTTCCCCCTGTTTCCAGAAGTTCTTTGAAAGTCGTAGATGATTCTACTAACTCCGCTGACAATCTTGGAGAGATTGCAAAGGCCTTCAAGGCTACCATCATGGAGGATGTGAGGCTTGAACTGTGGGTGAGATCCCTTCTTACTTTGAAGATTTTTCATTCGTGCATGCAAAGATTGACTGGAAGGAGACCCTAACCCCTCAAAACTTGAAGTCAGATGTGCCAAGATTGAAGATGGAAAAGATCGTTTGCATACCCACAGAATTTATTCGCAAGGAAATCACTTGTTAGAAATCCAAACCCAAAATTAAATTCTAAACTCTCATATTTCCATCTCTAATTTTCTTTCCCTTCATTTCGTCTTAGAAAGTATTTCCTCTTTCGTACCTTTCCATCAGTCATCCCTAACAATAACTACAAACTGATTATAAAAGAAGAAGGCCTAGCTACCAGTATCCCTCCTAAGCCTCCTCCTCCACCTACTGAAGACATCATTTCTCTTTGGCAACAAGAAATCAGGCAGACAGCTAAATTCACAACAAGAGTATTCTAGCTGAAGACTCAATATTAATATCGAGCCCCTATGTCAAGCTCCTTGCACCTGATAACTTCCTGTTCGTCTCCATGGGAGAATCATTCACACTAAAGTGTCATTTGATTTTTATAGCCCTCGAAGACTCATGGGCACAGCAGGAGGTCCATAATAAGAAGTCGCTGAAGGATTTGGCACCAATGTAGGGGTTCTCACGATGGTGAAGCTACAGCTGCCGGTGGAGATTTCCAGTCCCTCTGCTCAGGCGTTGCGTAATGCCCCAATCTCTAACCTCGTGAGGGATGACTCGGTCTCAAATGTGTTCTTCCAAGTGTAGAAGTGTCAAGTTGTATAAATGATAAGTCTAGGATCGTATTCCACGGGAACAAAGGGTTATCAAAGTATTTGTGACATTTTTGTTGTAAAAGATGTATCAACTATGAGAGATGAAAATAAATGTGAATCTATGTTCCTAAAATTACCAAGAACCAAGAGATTTAAGGAAAATGTGTAGAAGTTGAATTAAACTTGTAAAAAGCAATAAAACAAACACTTGGGATGTAATTTTTGCCCATTTCTAATTTGAAGTTGGATTTACCTCTAATTTCATCTTCTCTCAACCATTTTCTCAATCCAAGAGATTATGATCGGTTAATTAAATAATATGCACACTTTTCATTATAATCAAGGTGCTTGACAGATTTTATAACAAGTGTAAAAGTGAAAGAAAGCTATCAAAATCTTGTTACAAATTCAAGCATCAATCGTGCCTTCATGTCTACGACTGATCATGTTCAAGAATATAGAATTTTAATCATTCCCATAGGCAAATTGAAATACAATCTATCAAGTTAATCATTCAAAATTCCATAGTCATGAGTTACTCATTGAATCCCAAACTAAAAATCTAACCTAACATTTCTAAATTAGCAAAATGCCCAAAAATGATTAACCCTAACATTTCAAGTTGCTGTATGAAAATAAATGCAGAAGAATAAAAATAACAAGCTGAATGATAATCAAAATGATTTAAAGAAAAGAAGTGCAGAAAACATCCAAATGAAAAACTGCAGAAAAAATAAACTAAGAACCGAGAAAGAAAAAAATAAAACTGGGAACAAAAAAGATAAAACTGTAAAGCAAGAGAATGAACACCAGCCGCCCCTAAAGTCTGGAATCGAAAACGTAAAACAAAAGACTAGAAATAAAATCTAAAAACAAGAGAGAGAGAGAGAGAGTGCTTCCGCCGACTCAAACCCAAAAACTCCTAAACGAAAAACGTAAACTTAAAAGTAAAGCAAGGAAAAAATAGCTAGCCACCCCTAAGGTCTGGAAAAAGAACCCAGAAACAAAAATAAAAAATGCAAACCAAACCGACTTCCAGCCCGTCTGTCTAGTGAAGTAAAAAAAAGCAAAAATAAAAATAAAAACCGAGAGAAAAGGGAGAGTCTCCAACCCATCTGATCCCCGTGAATCCAAAATGGAAAATCCCCCCAATGCCCCCTATTGTGTGTGCGTGATCTATTGCCCGTTGCTCTGCATAGCTCTTGCATCCTGCGTAATTTTCCTTTGCTGTCCGTGAGGTCCTACTGCAGGTTCGTGAGTGGGTCTGCATCTTAAGGCCACGATCTCCTCTGTAGCTTTCATACTGCGTGCCCCTCTTGTCCAGCCCCTCATCTTGCTCTACCACTAATTTCTTTGTGTATAGTTGGGTATTTCCAAGAATACCCTTTTGTTGCAAGATCCCTCTTAAATGAGGTGCAGGCAGCTCATGTCTTTTTTTAATAGTGCCCTACAACATTTAAGTAAGATACAAAATGAATAAAATTGAGCTATTAATTCTGATGTGAAACATCTGCATTATAAATCTTTTTAAGTGCAAAAAACAAATCAGAATTTCTTAATTTACTCAAGTGTCATAATTTACTCCATAATTAAGTGCTTAATTCATTTTGGTTAAACAATTTAGTCACTTTAGCAACTTAATTATGTAGTTTTGACACCTCATCAAGGGACTCTACTACTGCAGCCAAGTTGGTCATCCACTCGGGTTATGAGGGTGAAAAGGGAGGTAGTCTGAAGAAATCTTTCCTTTTCTTTTCTTTTGGAGTTGCTTTCACATGAATAAAAAGACCTTAGTTGTTTGTGAAAATGTCCATTAGAAGTGGTGTCAAAGGTCTTCTAACTTCTAAGACTAGCACAACATCACAAACTTCAAGTTTATTGAAAGAATTGCTCAGTCACCATGTGGATCCCAACTATTTCTCGACTCCCAAAGATAAACAATTTGGCAATGAAATTCAGGAGAGCATAGAAGCTAGTGCAATGAATTTGATATGTGCTATCTTTGAGAATACCCTTAGTGCTATTGATGGTGTTCCAAATAAGCATATTTTAGGCATCATATCTGTTTTGTTCCTTAAGCTTGAGGAGAGGTCATTTGTTTCTATGAAGAATATAGTACTTGAACTTGCTGATTTGGTTCTTTTTAGTGGGGGCACATCCTACACTAACCATCTTCAAAATTGTACTGGACCTTTGGCTAAGATATTAATTTCTTTCCTAAAGGACTCATCCATGCATGAAAAGATAATTGCCATTGCGTTATAGGTTCTTGTGTCTCAAAATAAAATTGTTCTTAGCCCTAGAAGAGATGTTGAATCAACTCCACCGACCTCCCTATGCCCCTCTATGCCTAGCCATGACCACCCCTTAGCTCCCCCTCCATTTTCCATGCTTTGAGACCCAAGGCCACCCCTTAGAAACACTGCTATGCCACTTTTGGCATTAACCGGGTGCTTGCGTGTTTGGATCTTCCAGAGTTTTCCTTTATGTCGTTGTAAGTAATTTTTCAAAGAATTTATTGAGATTTAAATATATTTTTACACTAACTTATTTTCTACAATTTGATTGGTTGTGATGGGCCTTGGGTTAGAGAAGTTTTGGTTTTATGGATTGTGGATGTTGTCGAATGTGGGCCTTGGGCTGGATTGCAGGATGGGTTATTTGTGGAGTCGGACTGAGATTGGGATATTGAAAACTGGGTTTTCATGTTAATGAAGGATTTTTTGGTGTATGCGTATCATGACCCCAAGCTGAGATAATGCATTATCTCGGTGGAACTCCTCTAATCACTCAAGAGAGTATAAAACTGAGTGACGCTACCTGAGTTGTCGCCGGGTGACAATGGGATCATACGAGATGGTAACACTTTCGTGCCGACTCAGTGGCCTCTCTTGCTGGTGGGAATAGAGGATGCTTGGTCACGAATGTGCTAGGCGTTGAGCTGGGCATCGCTCGTTATGAAGTTATATGGTACGGTTGTTACTCGTGGTCTGACGAAGGGAGCCAGGGTATGCGGATGGTCCTTAGGGGAGACCATGGTGCATGTGTAATAAATGGACATATGTGGGCTATTTTCTAGAAAAGTGGTGAATTTATAATTGGGTCATTTTTGGGAAAAATGGCAGTTGGTATTTTAAACGGATGTGTTTTGGGCCAAATGAGATTTTTGGGGTGCATTGGAAAAATGGTCATTTTTTGGAAAATGATGGTTTTGGTCTCATGTATGTTTCATCATGTGCTTGCATACATGTTGGTTATTTTAATATGTTTTTATCTCATTGATTTTTTGGTTAATTACTTACATAGACAAATAATCTCATGTGGTATTCCTACCCTACAATTCCGTTTCATATAATTATAGATTTTGATGCAGAGGATGACGTTGAGCGTGAGGGATCGGCTCTGCCGAAGGAGTGACTTGTGGTCGCTTGTTGGCTATGAGAATTGTTTCCCTTGTGTCTATGTATATCGGCATTGTATTATATTTTTCTAGATAACTGTATAACCTTTTTGAGGATCTTTCACTGTTGTGGTTCTGTTTTTTAAAATTTTGGTACTTAGTTGACTAATTTAAATTCTCCGCTGTGATTATTACTATACACTATATTGCATATTCACACACTAAGCACTCGACGATTGGGATACGTGACCCGTGTTGTCATCATCCCGGTGTCACGATTCCCGCCTTTTTATACGTGGGAGTTGGGGGTGCCAAAACCAAGTTGGAAGATTGCCTTCAACCATTTGTACTATTTCTTGAATTCGCTGCCCAAGATTATTTCGGTGGAGATGGCACAACCTCTATTGTGCTTTTTAATGGCGAGCTTATGAAACAATCAGAACATTACATTGATGAAGGAATATCTTTGTTTTTAGTGGCATGTATATCTTTGGATGAAAAGAAAATCTTTTTTTTGACCTAGGTGGATGAACATTGCATTTGGTCCGTACGTAGAACTATGAACTACATCAAATCGAGTAAGGAAAGACATGGCAATTTTCTTGAGTTTGCTGCTGTCGTGGAAAATTTGGATGGAACTACTATGGAAGCTGCTCAACAATTGCATCCTTACTCTAAACCTTGAAGACAAGGTTTGTTAAGGGGAAGAGATTTGTTATGGACCTGAAGTGAAACGATGATGTCGAGGAGAAAGAAATAAACATGGCGTTTTGGGGGGGGGGGGGGGGGGGGGGGTCTTTATTAAGCTATGCGTTTTGTTTATGATGTTTGTTTTGGGGGACCTTTGTCTGTCATTTCCTTATTGTTACTTTCGAGTCATTTTATCACAGTCCTTATTTCTGTTATGGGTTACGTTAGAGTTCTGAGGGAATGTAAAAGGGAGAAGAGCTGAGAGGAAGGATCATTCTAGAAAATTCTAAGAAACCGCGTATTGTTCTACCTGGAGGTTGGGCACCTCGAATGTCCCTGTAACTTTCTCAGTGAATGAAGCTTATGAGTATTTCTCAGTGAATACACAAAACTTTTGATTTACACAGTTGAAATAAAAGGAATATTTCAGATGAGTTTATATTTTTAAATCATAAAAGATGAACTCAAACAACGACAACACACATGTCAAAAAATTCATATTAGAATCGAAATACATACTGAACAACATGGCACATGAAGAGTTGTTTTTGACACCACTAATGTAGTAATGTAGTAAGTACTTTATGGTTATGTTAATAGAATATATAGTTTCTAGACTTTTTTACTTATAATATTGAATATGAGATTTAATTGCATGTCATGGAACAGTATTTCCTTCCAATTTAATTTGAAGGCCAGTGGCTCCTCTTTTTCTAATCAGGAAATTCAGGGGAAAAAAAAAATAGAAACCTTGAAAGATGGAGGAATCGGCAACTATGAAAATTGAGGATGCTTTAGATCAAAGCCGAAAGCTTAATTTTCGCCCATTAGTACATACTATTTACAGGGTTCCATATTTGCTTCGGAAAGTGAACGAAGAAGCTTACACTCCTCAACTTATTTCAATAGGGCCTTTTCACTACCGCTCGCCAAAATTACAATCCATGGAAAATTTTAAACTGAGATTTCTTGAGGATTTCATGAAACGTATCGATAAAACGTCGAAGGAGTTAGTAAGCATCGTGAAAGACTTGGAAAAAAGCGTTCGTGAATGTTATGAAGAGACAATTGAAATTGAGTCCGACGATTTTATGAAAATGATCCTGCTGGATGCGTGCTTCATCATTGAGTATTTCTTGAGAGATGGCAACTTGATAGAATTGAAGGAATGGCAGACTTCTAGGATGAAATTAGACTTGATATCACTTGAGAATCGACTTCCTCTCTTTATAATCAAGAAATTATATGAGCTGCTTCCACTCAAGTCTACTTCAATATACCCAACCAGCTTCCTTGAGCTTACCTTTAACTACTATAGACTTGTTAACGATCAAAGAAAACGTCCTGATTATCCAGATTCAGAAGAAATAAGGCACTTTCTTGATTTGATGAGATACTTTTGCTTGCCTAATCGCCAAAGTCTCCCAAAAAGATGTTTTAATATAGTTACGGAAATGTACTCTGCCACCCAGCTGGCTGAGGCAGGATTGAAGTTTAAGCCAATTTCAAGCGGATCCTTAATTGACCTAAAATTTAACGAGGGAGTGTTGGAAATCCAAAGTTTTACATTACACAATACCACATAGATTTTTGCTTGGAACGTCATAGCCTGGGAGCAATGTCACTATCAAGATGAAGCATATGTTACTGATTATTTTGTCATGTTAGATTTCCTCATCAATACAGTCAAAGATGTGGATTTACTTGTTGATGAGAAAATCATTGTGAAGGGCCAGGGCACCAACATTAGACCAACGTTACCCAACAATTTGTGCACAGGTATCTCATATGGGGACGTCAGTGATGATTATTCTGATATCTGTAGACAATTGGTGGATTTCCGTAAAAAACGTTGGTATGTAATTCTGAAGAGTAGCTTGAGAAAGGATTATTTTCGCACGCCTTGGATGGGTGCTGCTACCATTGGTGCTATCATCTTGTTGATTCTCACTCTCATACAAACTGTATGTGCTGTCATTTCGATATTCAAGTAGAGTGAAGCAGCTTGTGTAATAATTCTAAGAAAATATATTGGATTGCTTGCGTTGTTATAATTATATCTTTCATCGATCACTATTTTTTGCTTTAATTCATGGAATTAAATCTGTAATTAAGTGGGTTGTGGGATGCATACAAGCTACAGGTTGGAAAGTTTTAATCTCATTAATTTTCTTTTATGAATCTCCCTCAAACGAATGCATGCCATTTCATTATCCGCCCACAGGCACTATAAACAGAAACAAAAATTCTGTTTTTTTGGGGACGAAAATCGTAATTTCATGCCAAAAAATATCTTTTGCGATGAACACTTGTGAACAGAGTCTGTTATTTGAACCGCATATATTGTCAAATCGAACGCTTACGCAATTGGTCAGCGTGCACTGCCCACCTTTTCTGTTCTTCCTTAAATCGCTCTCGCTTTGTAGTAGCCAATATATAGCAGAATTATGGCCAGCAACGAGATGATGCAAGTTACAGCAAAGCAGCCTTTCATGGGTAATCTGAGCGTGCTAACCATGTCCGACGATCAGATCATGAATCATATTTACGCTGGCCATCATGTTCATGATGTTTACAAAAGTTTTGATCCCAACTCTGTTTTCGTTGATGTCGACAACATTCTTAAGCAAGTAACTCATTAACAAGATCAAACATGCTAGCTAGCTGCCTTCATTCTGTTACACAATGTAATGTAGAAAATGGGCAAAACTGCTTCTTCACCGCAGGGGAGGATGTGGAGGCAGCATATTGGGAGGTGGAATACCCAAATACAGTGGGTCTAATGATTCGGCTATGGGGATTGAATGACTTCGCTTCCACCAACCCAGATAAGAAAGCGCTGAAGTTCGCAAAATCTTATCCAAAATCCTTCATTGAAGGTTTGTTAAGGGGAAGAGATTGTTATGGACCTGAAGTGAAACGATTACGTCGAGGAGAAGAAATAAACATGGCGTTTTGGGGGGAGGGGGGTCTTTATTAAGCTATGCGTTTTGTTTATGATGTTTGTTTAGGGGGGCCTTTGTCTGTCATTTAGTTACTGTTACTTTCGAGTCATTTTATCCCAGTCCTTATTTCTGTTATGGGTCACGTTAGAGTGCTGAGGGAATGTAAAAGGGAGAAGAGCTGAGAGGAAGGATCATTCTAGAAAATTCCAAGAAACCGTATTGTTCTACCTGGAGGTTGGGCACCTCGAATGTCCCTGTAACTTTCTCAGTGAATGAAGCTTATGAGTATTTCTCAGTGAATACACAAAACTTTTGATTTACACAGTTGAAATAAAAGGAATATTTCAGATGAGTTTATATTTTTAAATCATAAAAGATGAACTCAAACAACGACAACACACACGTCAAAAAATTCATATTAGAATCGAAATACATACTGAACAACATGGCACATAAAGAGTTTGTCTTTGACGCCACTAATGTAAGATTTTGGAGGAAATCAAATAATAAAATAAAAGTTAGAACATGACTTACCATCTTGCAATCATTGATTAAGTATTTGTAGAACAAACTATATTTTGATTTTGAACTCTCATCATAATTTTTCAACAAGGAGAGTGTTGGATAGAAGTTTTCAACATATCTAAGTTTTCAACATCATGTTGTGACAGATCGAGAATCACATGTTTTTATATAAATAGACCATGCAAGAATATCGGTATCCGCAAGTTTTTAAATTTTATTTCCTTCCATCAACCAAAATAATTACCATTTGTTTGCCCAATGAGAAGTTATCTTTATTTTACTTACTCAAAATTAATATTAATAAAAAACTCTTTTACTTCCCTTCCCAACATCAGTCAAATACAAATATTTTCAAACTAATCATTATAATTTTTTCAAACTTTCAAATAAAAAAAAAAATTCAATTTTTTCAAATTTCAAAATAAAAATAATATTAAAAAATTATATTTTTACGATATTTTAATTTTATAATATTTTTTATTCAACTTTATTTTTTTTCATTAATTCCCAAAATCTAATAAATAATTAACTCAAACTATCTCACTATATACTATATATCCATAAACTATTTTACTACTATTTATAAAATTTCCATTTCATCTCATTCTCTGAACATCCTAGTCTCGAAGATGCGTTCTTTCAATTTATTCGAAGCGTCCTTTCGTAAAATTACTTAATTAGTCTTCAACGTCCTTTTGTCGGATTTTATGGGGTTTAATTGGATCACTTAGGTGCATCCTCTTTCTTTACTTTCGTGTTCAAGAATTGAAGGCACGAGGTTTTTCCACGACCGTATTTTAAATTTAAGATATTTTTATAAAAATATCATCATTTTAAAATATAAATGTTATATAAAATATTAATTATATAAATGTGCCTATCATTACTCAATCAAAAAATCAAACAGGCCGTGGTGTTAGATATTACTTTCACAAAGACTTATGAATATGAAAAGAAGAAGGAAAAAACAAAGGGATTTTGGTCCTATTAAAGCGCCATTAAACATTTTAAAACTAATTTCATCTTTTACAAAAAAAAGAAAAAAGGACTCCCAAAAGTGTTCCAATATTTGAGGGACTTTGGGCAAAGTAATGACTGGTCCTAAGTTTGTATTAACAATTTTAACAATGTTCTCAAATAGAAATTTATATTTAAACATTCAAACCCTGGCCCAGAGAGAGAGACAGAGAGAGAGCAAAATGTGGCTATATTTCTCTCTATATAACCATTGCTCTAATGCTTGAGAGCAGCAGATAAGCATTTCATTGCCAAGCTTATATACTACGTACCCCGCAGAACAGCCAACGTATTTTTTGTTCAACATTGACACAGAAAGCTTAGAGTACTTGGTTGCTACCAGGTGATCCGATATTCCCTCCCCTCAGTACTTAGTAGTGATATAAACACTGATCATTTTTATAATTTTTAACATAAACTAATTTACTACTTTTTATAAAAGCTGGATCATATATATATATAGTTGATGATTATATATATATATATATATATATATATATATATATAGTTGATGATTAATTACTTTCTGTTGCTTCAAGTGAATGGCATTAGAATTTCACCGAGATTTGGCTTTTTCGTTTTTGTAATTTAGGCAGGGACGTCGAAGCGAACAGATTTTATTGCAGGGTGTTTTAGTTGCATGTCTTCCTTTTCAATTTTTGACAATTGTGTTCATATAAATTTATAATATAGTTAGTCTCTCATAAAAAAATTAAGGGGTATATATTGTTCATAATTTTTTAAGTGGGCCATTTTTGTCATTATTAAATTAGCTTTAGCTCTCCAATATAATATTAAATTTATATTGTTTTTATTTTATTTAATTTGAAGGGAATTAAAATTTAATATTATATTATTTCTCTTTTAAAAATTTATACTCATCTGAATGAAATATATTTAATGAAAATACCCCCGGCCATGTTTGCCTGGGTGGCTAGCTACACATATGTAGTAAGTACTTTATGGTTATATAATATATAGTTTCTGGACCTTTTTACTTATAATATTGAAAGGCGTGGCGATTGGGTGGTTCAGAGCAGGTTCGATCGATAGATTCGGGAGCGGCCCTCCTATTCTTAACATAGTTTATGGCAAGCAGAGAAAGGAGATGGTTTGCAACCTACCTCCTAACCGTTAAATAATGAGACGACAAAAGCCTGAAGGCGTAGGTAAAGCATCAAACGTCACCAGCCCAAAACCATGAATACCACAACATGATTCTGAAAGTCCGCAACAGCTAAAGCATCAAATGTCACCAATCCAAAACCACAGCTTTCCAACAAGACATTCCATAAGTCTACAGGACCTAAAACTTTAAATCTCATCCAACTCCTTCAAAATATGCAGAATCCCAAACAATTAATCTCATAAAAATCATTTTTTAAAGTCTGCAGAACTCTAACATCAAATCTGAAAATTATTTCCTGAAGTTCTCAGAAATCCAAAACCCCATATATTAATGTTTACAGAACTTCAAACCCAGCTTTTGATCGAGCTTAGGCACACCTTCAAAATATAAACACTAAATCTTATTAAAATCATTTCCTATAGTCTACAAAATAAGCCTACCGGACCTTAAACCTCAAATTTCATAGGACACATTTCCTAGGGCCTGCATATTCTAAAACCTAAAATATCAACAAAATCATCTCTTGCAGTTGCAAATGTCTACACCACAAATCTGAAAATTATTTTCTAAAACCTCAAATATTATAGTCTACAAAACTTCAAACCTGGCTCTGATACCAATTGTAACGCCCCAATGGAAGGTCCAAACCACATGACCTAAACTTCAAAAGGACTAATCAATGATACTATTGGAGAAACATTGAAACCTTAAAAAGAGTAAGAACTTTTTTTCTCAAGTAATATGAAATTTCATACATCACCTACCCACCATTATCGTTATTATATATATGGCATATCACATAAAGGACTAGAGAAAAGATGTGCGGACACATGAGAAACAAGCCTACACTTAGGACATCAGGCAAAAAATGAAGGTACAATGGGAAACTCTAGCTAGTGCAAAAAATGAAAAGTAGGACAAATCAGAAGTGATGCAAGGACTAAAAATGAAGCTCAGATGGAAAATGATGCAAGGACTGAAAATGAAGCTCAAGTAGGACAAATCACGTGGGAGCTCAGGTCCATAAGAATTCGGCCCCCGATCAAAGTGGTAGAATCAAATTCATAGGATCAGATCGGAACACAGCTCTCGAATCACAGGCGGGCAACACAGCTCCTACCCCTGGGTGAGCAACAAAGCCCTTGAAGAGCAACAGTGCTCGCACCCTCGAGCAAAGTGCTCCTCATGAAGGGCGAGCAACAACAGCGACTACTTTGCTTGGATGAGCTCTTGCTCAAATGTGAGTTACAGCCCTCGCATCCAAGATGTGAGCATTTTGCTATCCCGATGTGAGCAAAAATTTGCTTGCAACTCAAAGAACAAGAAAAGTATCCATGCCAGTAAAACTACTTGTACTCGGGGAGAGCAAAGAGTGTTCAAACAATGCTATTCTCAAATGGCAACCAAAAGATCTTGCCTCGAGAAGTGCTCGGATTACGTAACCTCTCATTTCCAATGGGGAGAGCAAAGGGTTTCTCAAGAAGAGTAAGCAACAATAGCAAGCACGTTGCTCAAATGTGAGCTACAGCCCTCGCCCTGAGGGAATGCTTGCACCAGTAGGCAAGCAAGGGTACTCTTACCCAAGCTGAGCGAAGAGTGCTCATACCTAACTGAGCAAAAGTGCTTGAACCTACAAGGTGAGAAATATTAGCTCTCACCATGGGCGAGTAAAGGGTGTCCCACTGAGGCGAGCAAAAGATATGGTGATGTTGGAAAAAGTTAGAACTCCACCTGAGCAAGAAAAGAATGTCCAAACAATGGTGAACAAAGTGTGCTCGTACACTAGGTGAGCTTAGAATAGTTCGCACTCAAGGTGAGCAAGGATAGTTCATGCTCGAGGTGAACACCTTGAAAGAGCATGAAAGTTCGGCCAGGGGCTAAGAGTGCTCGCCAAGTGGAGTGGTGAGAGAAAGTGTTCATCCAGGACAGGAAAATGATGGTACACTGAAAGCATGGGCTGAAAATAAAGGTAGGACAAAAAAATGAGGATAGGCCAAAAAAATGCTCGAGTCCCAGGGACGAGCAAGATTCTTGCGCTTGAGGTGAGCAAAGAGTGCTCTTACCTGTGGGCAAACAAAAGTGTATTTATGAAACCAACTTTCATATTTGGTCTTGTAATTCAATCTTGTTTGCTAAGCGCTATTGTTGCATGGAAATCTTCTTCTAGATCTCTCCTCGTTTTGTTAATATTCTTCTGTATCTACCAACAACTAATCTCTCTTCTCCCTCTCTCGTGTCTTCTCGCATTCTTTGTGCACAACCAAGCTCATATTTGGTGTTGTTGTGCAACAGTGCTCACGTTTGAAGGCGATGGATGTTCTATACTACAATTCCCCACTACCATTGCCCTTATTTTCTCCACCAACCCTAAGAAGGTGGCACTCTTCATCTGATCTCTCTCTTTGCACACATACACTTCCATGTGTTCTCGATCCTCGACTGAAGAGCCAGGTAAGTAAATTGCAACCCACAGTACTATCGTTGGTCTGGATTTCTCATAACGATTATACCACAATGGGTTTATATCTTTTCCATGATCAGCTGCTTTCTGGTTGTGGAGTTTTTTGGTTGTCGATAGTTCTGAATATTTCTGGTCAGATGGTTTTATTTGGATAAAGGGTGTTTCTGTCTTGTTTAATCTGTTGTAGGGTACATATTTTAGCGCATTTGGTTTTGTAGTATGCAGAGCACTTTAGCCCAATATTGAAACTGTAGCAAGGGCACTCTGGTCGGATCAGTACGTGTAGCAGGAAATTTTCTGTCCATGATGGAATCAATAGAAGGGTAATTTGGGCCAACTACTCATTGTTTTTTTTTTTTTTTTTTTTTTACACCTCAGCAGCCAACTTTTCATTTATTATCTCTTTCATTCTCCCACCATGGAACTCCTTTATCATTTTGTCATTACTTTTTCAATAAAAAAAATATTCATCTTATTATTTCTATTGACTCTTCGTTACTTACAGATTTGGCTTTATTACCTATTAACTATTTTATTTTCAATTCTTTATATTCTCGCCCGCAAGTTAGTCGTTATATTTGTTAAGACGTATATCCAAAACTAAAGCACTTTTTTACTTATTAGAGATAAAAACTGCTTGCAATGGATTATCCATAATCAAATTTTTTAGCTTTTAGCTACAGTATATGTAAAAATAAAATCAAATTTGATTGTTACTGTACAATGACCAAACCTTTATTTTATTGTTTTCCGTAACTCTCCCTCTCTCCTCTGGTGCAACTGCAAATCAGTTTTATTTCCCTCAAATTTTTTTCTCATTTTTACTTCTCTTCTTCATTTCATCATTCTTGAATGAGCTTGGTCTCTTCACTGAAAGCAAAGTAACCCAAAGCTCCAAATGATCCATACAACAAAGAAATGAAAGCCATACGCAATCCCAAGACCTTCCCAAACTTCTTATTTTCTTTAGCCTCCGACTCCAACAGCAAAATCATTTCAATCCCTTCATACGCGTATACAGCCACACTGAGACCATAAAAGAAAATTGAAAGGTCCCTAAAAGCGTGCAAAGCAGATCTTTGTTGAAGAAAAATCATCACGTCCTCCACCATCACCACGCCCATAGCTCCCAAATCGACCACATCAGCGAGAACGAGAGGACCACAAAGAGGAGCATGAGGAAGCTCAAGAGCCAGCCAGTCCTCTTGAAAGTGTAGGGAAGGCCGAGACTGATTGTGCCGACGACAAATGCACCGATGATGGCGATGAAGATGTTGGCAAAGGTCTTGGATTGGGAAGAGAGGCGTCGGGATGATTTGGGAAAGAGATGGGTGACCGCATACTCATTATAATTATATTACATCTTTGAAAAAATAAATTAATAATTAAAAATAAATAAATATTTTTTAATTTGAAAACTAAAGCCCCAATTTTCATTTGCAACACATGAACATGCATGCAATTATTTGCAAACTTAGTTTTCCTTTACAAATATGAATGTGCGTGCACTCATGCAATGTATGACATGAAACAATCACAACAGCCAATAGTTCCTAACATCATCCAATCATACAAACAACTCCGTCCTCAGATTCAACCAACCCCTTACTTCTCGGACTCAGTCCGGCACAACCAATCAGATCACAAAAGATTTGTTAGTGCAAAAATATATTTAAATCTCAAAAATTTTATTTGGAAAATACTTACAGCACTAAAAGGAATATTTTGAAAGATCGAGGGTGATGCCAAAACTGGCGGAGCAACAATGGGCAGCAGTTTCTAAGCAACAGCTATGGGTCTCAAAATTGGGAATTTCGAAGGGGAAGCTTGGTTGGCTAAGATGGGCTTGGAGGTGTCAAAGTGGGTGTCAGAGGACCAAGTTGTGGCTCGAGAGGTGGTTCACAGCAGCCTAGTGGTGGATCTAGGCCGTGCAAAAAGGGAGGAAAACCCATTTCGGGTTGAGCTCATGTTGGGGAAAGGGCTACCTTGAGGGGCCCGGTTCGGTGGCTAGGCGTTCACTGGTGAAGGGGGAGGTAGCTAGAGATGGCGCTAAGGCCGCGTGATGGTCACACATCCCATCGCCAAGTGCCAAGTATGTGTACATCAAAAATAATGCAGCGGGCAATAAAAGTCTTTCAACAAAGTACCAGAATTTTTGTTTAAATACAAATTTTCAAAATAAAAAGCCTTTAAAAGTTATACAGATATCCAATGAAAACATAAACAAACCAAAACTTAACAACCAAGGCAAGACACTAATCCCAACCTCCGAGAAAGTGATCCCCGATCACCTTTCCGATAGAGTCACATCCTCAAACTATGCATCCTCATCTACAACAAAATCTACGATACCAAAGATGGTACCGCATGTAAGTACTAATCCAAGCAACCCACAAGATAAAAATACATTAAAGTAACAACAATATGCATGAACATGATGCCATATGCATGAGATCCGAAAATAATCATTTCTCAAAATAATCATTTTTCCAACGCACGTCAAAAATCACATTTAGCTCAAAACATTTCCTTTAAAACATTTTCCCAGAAAATGGCCCAATATTCAATTATAATCCGCATGCACCATGGTCACCCTTGGGGACCATCCGCACGCCCTAGCTCCCTTTGTCACACCATGGGTAACGACCATGCATGTGACTTCATAACGAGCGATGCCCAGTTCCACGCCCAGCGCGTACGTAACCAAGTATCCTCTAGCCCCCGCCAGCAGAGGGTGTGACGCCACTAACTCCCATGTATGGACATGTAAAAATCGAGGCGTCGGGATGATGATAACACCGGTCACGCATTCCATCGCCAAGTGCCAAGTGTGTGTACATGCAATAAGTATACATAAAAATAACACAGTGAAATAATAAAAGTCTTCAACTAAGTACCAGAATTTTGTTTAAATACAAACTCGCTTAAAAACAAGCGTACTAATAATATTACAAATAACCGGTAAAAATATAATACCAATCAAAAATAGGAAAATAAACCACAATCGAGGAGTGATCCTCCGGCAAGCCGCCTCCTCGGGCTCAACCTCCTCGTCCTCTGCATCAAAATCTACAGTACCAAATACGGTATTGCAAGTAAGTAACAAACCAAATAAACCTCAAGATAAAAAATATATCCATGCCACAACAATATGCATGAACATGATGCCGTATGCATATGTCCCAAAAATCCACATTTTCCACGTACGCCAAAATCTCATTTTGGCCCAAAACATTTCGTCACCATTATCCCAGATAATGGCCCAAAAATCCAATCTCGTCATTTTTCCAGAAAATGGCCCATTTACCAAACCATCAGAGTACTGAAGGCGGGAATCGCAGACAGGACTCTACCACCATCCCTATGCGTGCACTATAGGCAGGAATCACAGGTGAGATTCTACCACCATCCCTACAAGTCTATCTGTAGGCGGGAATCGCTGGCGGGACTCTACTACCATCCTTGCTTACCACCATCCCTACACCACGTGCACCGTAGGCAGGAATTGCATGCAGGACTCTACCACTAGCCCTACACATGCCTCTGACTCAAATCAGTCAATCCAATCGTCTAAATTTATTTCTCATAGGAAAACCTAGTTTTCAATTTCCAATACATGTACATGCATGCAATTACACGAAAATCCAGTTTTCATTTTACAAACATGAACATGTGTGCACTATGCAATGTATGACATGAAACAAAAAATCATCCAAACATAAGTAACTCCATCCTCAAATCCATCCGACCCCCGACTCCTCAGACTCAGTCCGGCATAACCAACCAGTCACAATTTATTGTTAAAGCAAAAATGTATTTAAATCTAAAAGAAAGTTTGAAAAATACTTACAACGCTATATAATAATTTTTGGAGGATCAACGAGCTGCAAATGGCGAAGGAAAAACAACGCAACAGTGTAAAAACACTGCGGCCGTAGGTTGTAAAATACCCACTTTTGAATGGGGACGAAACAAGGCTTGAGATGATAGGGAATAGCTTAGACGTGTTTATGAAGCTAGTGGAAGTGAGGATTGGTCGTAGGTAGCGGTGAAAATAGAAGTGGAAGTAAAAAATAGCCAAAACGGAGTTGAGCTCGTGGGGGCTGCTCCGGCAACTGATCAGAGTTGGAAATGGGTGGTTTAGGTCAACAAGAGCTCAGTGATGAAGTGGTGAAGAAGTGGTGGCCGAGGTGGAACGACGGTGGCAAGAAGTGGAGAAACCCGTGAGGCTTGGTGGACTTCGTGAGGGTAAAAGATGGCTCGGATGGGGCTGAAATTTGGAGGGGATGTTCATCAGCTAGAGGGGAAGAAAATGGGAGGGGTGGTGCACCGCACGGTGGCAGTTCTGGGCAGAAGAAAAAACTGACAGAGAGGGAGAGGGGAGATGTCGCACGGGCTGTGGAGAAATAAGGAGGAAGAAAGAAAAAGAAAGAAAAAAGAGAAAGGAAAAAGAAAAAGAGAAAAGAAAAAGGAAGGGAAAGAAATGAAGTTACATCCTTACATATAGGGTCCAGAAATTAATCCAACGAAAACAATTTTAAAAGCTATGAATTGAATAAAATAATCTAAACACAATATCTAGTTAAAATATAATAAATAACTAGTAAAAACTAACAACAAAATTTTAAATCCAAATATAAACTAAAATAAATTAAACAGTAATTTAAATACAAAACAATAACTAATATTAAGAAATCACTTCAAAATAAATTTCACAACTAAATAAATCCAATTAAAACTCAATAAATTTAAAATAAAATAACCAATAATTTAATTAAATTAAAATACTCATTCAATAAAAATACATGTAAAAACGAAGCATCACAGAGGGGCCACGGAGTCGATACGAGAGCGTTACCATCCCGTCCGATCCCGTTGTCGCCCAGCGACAACTCAGGCGATGTCACTCAGTATATTGTGCTCCTGAGTGACCAGTGGAGCTCCACCAAGATAATGCTCTATCTCAGCTTGGGGTCGTCACACACACGCACCCAAAAATTCATTTAAACACCTGAAAACCAGTTTCCATTTTCCACACATGTACATGCATGCCATTATGCAAAAAATCTCATTTTCCTTTTACAAACATAAACATGCATGTTCCATGCAATGCATACATCAAGACACAAAATATCCAACAAATCCCAACATCAACTGACATACAAATAACTCTGTCCTCCAATCCATCCGATCTCTAAACTCCTCAAACTCAGTCTGGCAGAACAAACTAAACACAAGTATTGTTAATTGCAAAAATATATTTAAATCTTAAAGGAAGTTTGGAAAATACTTACAGCGCTATAAAATAACTTTCAAATGATCAATGAGCTACAAAAAGTGGCGGAAAGGCAACATCACAGTGCAAAATGCACTGTGGCTGTAAGTCACAAAATACCCAAATTTCAATGGAGGCAAACGAAGGCTAGGGAAAGCTAGGGTAGGGCTTAAAGATGTTGGTGAAGCTAATGGAAGTGGCAGTTGGCTGTGGGTGGCGGCACAAATGACGGTGGAAGACCAAAAAGGCCAAATCGGAGAGAGGTCTGGTTGAGCTTCACCAATGACGAATCGAAGTTGTGGTTGGGTGGATTAGGTAGCTGGGGTGTCGGTGATGATACGGTGAAGAAGTGGTGGCCAACAACAGAGGCATGGTGGCGTGGGTAGCACAAAACCGTGCGGCTTGGTGGAGCTCGTAGTGGCTAATGGCGGTGTTTGGGGGACTGAAAATGGAGGGGTGAGGTCACTGGTAGGTGGGGAAGAGAATGGAAGCAACGGCGACGGCAATTGGTGGCGCACGACAAAGCTGGAAGAAAAGGATGCCGTGGCTTCCTGCCGTGCGTGGTGGCTAACGGTTGCATTGGGTGGCCTGAAAATAGAGGGGAAAGTTCACCAGCCGAAGAGGAAAAGAATGGGAGGGGCGGTGTGATACACGGCGGCGCTAGGGGAGGACGAAAAAAACAACAGGGGAAAAGGGTGGGGGACGTCGCACGTGGGGAGGAAAAGCAGGGGAAGAAAAAAGAAAAAAAAAAAGAAAGAAGAAAAAGAAGAAAAGAAAAGGAAAGAAAAGTGAGAAAAAATAAAAAGGAAAAATGAAGGCAAAGAAATAAGGTCTATCCCTCACAACTTGGGTCAAGAAACTGATCCAACAAAAATTATTTTCAAAATAGTAAATAAAATAAAATAATTCAAACGTAGTGAATAAATAAAATAAAATAATAAAATCTAAAAACACAATAATTCTAAAGCCCAAAATAACTAAT
Organism: Carya illinoinensis; assembly: GCF_018687715.1. Lineage (NCBI taxonomy): Eukaryota > Viridiplantae > Streptophyta > Magnoliopsida > Fagales > Juglandaceae > Carya > Carya illinoinensis. Next base: position 26,049,036 of record NC_056767.1, read on the forward strand.
TTAATTTAAAAAATAATTTAAATACAAAACAATAATAAATAGCAAGAAAGTATGTTAAAATAATTTCACAACTTAAAAATTATAAAATAATATTGGGAAAATCACATTTAATTTAAAATAAGAAAAATAACTAATTATAATAATTTAAATAAAATCACTCAATAAAAATACACAAAAAATAGGGATATCACATCCTCCCCCCTTAAAAATAAATTTTGTCCTTGAAATTTGTGAGGTCAAACATCAACGCTCCACAGGATACAAGATACAACCCAGAACACGCTTAGGAAAATCATACAACCATCAACTCTCAAACAGACACGGGTACTCTCTCTCAAGTTTGCTCCTATAGGCAATCCCATTATACTCGCCCCAGTCTCCCAATGGCACATCACGTCTAATACTCCTATGGCGGTCATGTAACCCAAAATCTCCACTTCCACAAGAACCTTAATAGAACACCTAGTAAATTCCAATAATTATTATTTTCCTACAATAAACTATACTAACCTCAATCAACTCCTATGCTATAACCTTTAAACCTTCATTGTATACTACACCTTGGTAACCTAATAGTCACTTCTAAAGTAAACCATCAATAAGCATAATTTGTACAACCAATGATTAATTTCTTACTAAAACTTCAAGTCACTACTAATTCTTTAAAATCAGCACAAATTTGAACCCCTAACTACCACAAAATATCATGCTTACGCTGCGCACTCTAATAATTCACCACATGCATAAAATTATGTCCTCATAAATTAACACCTACCAAACCACTTCTCCCAAGCCAAAATGAAACAAGGACTTGTACTCTCTAAATCCACACACTCACAACTATTACGCATCGTTCTCATGCATCCTTAGTCAAAACCAATACTCCTACAACATACAATTGATCCATTCCTACCATCTTCATCATCCAGACCTATACCATCAAAACCAACAAGAATCATTTCCTAAATCCACACCATCTATTCTTCTCAAACTTGATATGGAACAATCCTAAAACCTGTCACTATAACCTTGAGCTATAACAATTATTTTCCCGAATTGGATCCAAATCTTTAATCCTCAGATAATTACACAACTAAGACAATACTTCCAATCCCCAAGGAATATTCTCCTTGAAAATTCCTATATCCATTAGTCAACTATGATCAATCCCATTTTAATGGTTATAGCCTAATGAATCTCCAAAATAAATCAAGCTAGCATGCCAAACCTACGGAACTAAAAACTTAAATCTATTATAAATCAGTCCTTCAAATTTGCAGTCCTAAAACCTTAAATTTGCAAAATTCATTTTTCAAAAGTTGTTAGATCGATGAACTTATTTCCAATAACAAGACAATCAACTCCCGAAACTTTAAAAATCTAAAATATTAAATAATAACAAATCATTTCCTAAGTCTGCAAAACCTTAAACTTTTGGAGCAATTCTCACAAATCCATCATTGGATTTAATTGAAATTACAACCATCTACTCCATAGACCATTTCATAAACTCCATGAAACCTAAGACCTCAATTATTCTATTCCCTAAAGAGATCACCTAGACGATGCCATTTCCATCAAGCCTCGATATTATAAAAGCAAACCATATCACTAAAAGTTTAGGCCTACTGCACTAAATGTTCAAGCCTAACAATGGTATTCTTGATAGTACCTTCTTCCTGCCATAGTGTAATCCCTTAACCCCACTTTCAACTCCGGACAAAACAAAACGAACTAAAATAAAACAAGATAACATAAAATAAAATAACATACAATGAAATAAATAAAAATAAATAAAATAACATACTTTCAATTCAAATAAAATAAAAATCAAATTAGTAAATAAATTCAAATTAACAAAAAAATAATTTCAAATCAAATAAAACCAAATCAAATTAAATAAAAACAATTCAAATAGCATACTTCTAACAAAATAATTTCAAATCACAAGTTTAAAACTTTATGGTACTGCACTTATAGGACTTATGGTTTTACCTAGAGTCGAACTACTTTGATACCATCTGTGACGCCCCCGACCCCCACATACGGAAACACAGGAATTAAGGCGTCTAGGATGATGACAACATGGGTCACGCATCTCATTGCCAAGTACCAAGTGTGTGTACATAAAAAATAACGCAGTGGGTAATAAAAGTCTTTTAACTAAGTACCAGAATTTTTGTTTAAATACAAATTTCCAAAATAAAAAGCCTTTAAAAGTTATACAGATGACCAATGAAAACATAAACAAACCAAAACTTAATAACCAAGGCAAGACACTAATCCCAACCTCCGAGAAAGTGATCCCCGATCACCTTTCCGGTAGAGCCGCATCCTCAAGCTCTATATCCTCATCTGCAACAAAATCTAGGGTACCAAAGACAGTACCGCATGTAAGTACTAATCAAAGCAACCCACAAGATAAAAATACGTTAAAGTAACAACAATATGCATGAATATGATGCCATATGCATGAGATCCGAAAATAATCCTTTCTCAAAATAATCATTTTTCCAACGTACACCAAAATCACATTTGGCTCAAAACATTTCCTGTAAAACATTTTCCTCGCCATTTTCTCAGAAAATGGCCCAAAATCCAATCTCAAATCAATATCCAATTTTAGTTCGCATGCACCATGGTCTCCCCTAGGGACCATCCGCACGCCCTTACTCCCTTCGTCACACTATGGGTAACGACCATGCATGTGACTTAAGAACGAGCAATGCCCAATTCCGTGCCCAGCGCATACGTAGCCAAGCATCCTGTAGCCCCCACCGGCAGAGGGACCATGAAGTCGGCACGAGAGCATTACTATCCCATTCGATCTCGTTGTCGCCAAGCGACAACCCAGGCAACGTCACTCAGTATATTGTGCTCCCGAGTGACCAAAAGAGCTCCACTGAGATAATGCCCTATCTCGGCTTGGGGTCATGACACATACGCACCCAAAAATCCATTTAAACACCTGAAAACCAGAAGATGACCGTTTATAATTCCCAAAAGGAGTTTTTTTTGTTTTTGAAAGACCAGAAGGGAGCTAATTAAATACACATATTCGATCTAAATTTGCTTTGTAATCCATGACCTAGTGTTTGATTTTCTTTAATTTATTCAATCACTTTATTTAATCTTAATATCAATGTACGTACGCACGCTACTATATTAGAAATTACCACAACTTGAGTTTGATTAATATTTGCCAAATGGTATTAATAAAAGTTAATACAATATTGGAAAAATCGAAACAACATTGTTTCTTACTAAACAAAGCTGAAAATCTTACATGCATGTTGGTCACCTTTATTTCGTCGAATATGCGGCGATCTAAAAATCACTATAATAGGTCAAATGCAACGATTATATGGATTTTTGCGACCATTTTGACTGCTATAAAAGGATTGATTCCTTGTAATAGGTGGAAGCATCCACATCATGAGTATAGCTCACAGGAATTAATCTTAAAATCAATGTACTATTTATAAGGCCGCTATATATATATATATATTCATATATAACAACTTCAAACTTGGATTTGACTATTCATGATTAACAAGGGGCTTAATTTAAACATATTAATACAAGTTGCCACTGGCCAACTGCAAGTTATTCAGTTTGAACCCTTGTGAATTCTTACCACGTGATTATTAGATGAGAAATATTCTAATGTGATACATTAAATTGTATAATTATTTTTATTGTAAAATAGATTTTAACGTATTATATGAACTCATATCAATTATTGATGGGTTTATTTTTGTGAAAGCTTTGTAAATTGGCACTTCTCTTATAAGATTAGATAGACCCCCCCTTAGATAGTGAACCTGAATAGAGATTAGAATAGCATACCCTTATTTAATTACTGTATTGATCCCTGACTAATTTCTTGTGGATTAGTCACTCTGGTTTTGATAGATATAAATAAGCCATGCTATTGTACAAAGTTCACAAGTCAACATCTCTAGATCTCGAGCTTAATCCCTCAAACCCAAGATTTTCCAATGTCTCACGCTGTGTAGAAGATTTTACTATGGCTAGCAATATGATGCACCAACTACATCTGAAGCCATACCCTCGCCAACTCTCTTCTTCTCCCCATTTTTCGGCTACAATAGCTATGAATAGACCATGCAATTCATGTTTAACATACACTACTCACGTCTTCTGCTCTTTCTCAAATCACTCTAGCTTTTTAGTAGCCAATACTATGGCCAGCAATGAGAGGGTTCTAGTTACAGCAAAGCAACCTTTTAAGGGTAGTCTAAAGGTGTTAACTGTGATACCCCATATTTACGTGTATTTTTACTAAAGGATTATCTAAATTATTATAATAAGTGGTTCTCTTATTTTAAATTAAACGTGTTTTTCATTGTATTATTTTATGATTTTTAAGTTGTAAGGTTTAAATAATGTGTTTTCTTGATATTAATAATTACTTTGCATTTAAATTACTCCTAGCTTGAATTATTTTCTTGTTGGGCTTTAAATATTTTATTTTATTAATATTGAGTTGTACTATTTTTATTTGGCTTTTATTTATTTTATTGTGCTTTTTATTTTAAAGTAGTTTATTGTTGAATTCTATTGTTTTATTTTATAAAGTCATTGTGTTTAAATTATTTTATTTAACTCATCGTTTTAAAATTTATTTTCGTTAGATCAGTTTTGAATCCTTAAGCTGAAAAAGGGCGGACCTTATTTCTTTCCCTTCCTTTTTTCTTTTTCCCTATTTTTCTTTTCTCTTTTCTCTTTCTTCTTTCTTCTTTCTTTTTCTTCCTTCTTTTTCTTTTTCTCCTTATTTCTCCCGCAGCCTGCATGACCCCTCTCCCTTTTCTCTTCTCCTATGTGCATCCTCCCCCTGCCCAGCCTCTCCATCGTGCACTACCAGACCTCACCGCCCACCCCACTGCCTTCCCCTCACGTCGGCGACCTCACCCATCTTGGCCTTCTCTCCTCACGCTCTCTCTCTCTCCTCCCCGTTAGCTGTGTGTAGCCCAAATGGATTCTGTAATTTCTGCACCACCATACGCCACCATCCAGTGCCACCATAGCTTTCCAATCTACCCGTTTGATCACGTTGCCACGAGATCATTCATCATAGAGGATCGAGTACATTCAAAAAGTAAAAGCAAAAATGCAAAACAAGCAAGAAAGTAAAAGAAAAAAATTTTTGGAACGAGATTACCAAATGGTATGAATATGGAAGCAATGTTACATGCTCTGTTTTCCGTAAAAAAAAAATCGTACCTGTAAAAAGAATATGAAAAACAATTAGCAAAAGATTACTAAAATAAAAAAAATTATCACACGTTGCAATCCCCGGCAACGGCGCCAAAAACTTGTTGCGACTAAACTCTGACTCAAATTAATGAATCAAAAATTTAGTGCAGTTTTACCTGTAAGTATACAGGTGTTGTAGTATCTTACAGGATCGAATCCACAGGGATTGACTTTTGTGATAAAGAAAATGAATTCAGACAATAAAACGAAATTACGAAAAGAAACGTACAATCTAATAAAAAGATGTGGAGAAAGACTAAGGTTTCGAGGATCCGTCTAATAATTTATGATATTGTTTCCGATTGATCTACTTCAATTAAACTAGAATAATGATTCCGTTTAATTGGAAGATTTAGCATTTAAGATCGAGAAAAACAGACGCTTATGATTGAGCGTGAACGATTGATGATTAAAATATTTACAAATCTATTTGAATACCACAGGGATTCCTCAAGCATTCACTGTATTCGGAAATCACAATGAATCAAGACGAGTATATAGATAATCAAATTATCCAAATAAAATCTTTCAATCAATCAAGCTCGCAAAATAGATTTTACGTGGATTCGGAAACAATATGTAAATCATTAAACTTCACCTCTAACCTTAGTATGAAAATTTAGCCAAACATATTTATTATAAGTGCTATAAAAATATTGTTCAGGATAAAATTAAAATAAAATACAATGAAACCACACAATAACATAAAACTGAAAAGAAAAGAAAATAAAATAAAAGTTAAAACTCCAAACATTATCCATGATAATATTAAAATAAAACTCAAGCTAAAATGAAAACAACTTAGATCATAAAACAGGAAATTGAGCCGAAAATAACTCCCTTAAAAACCAGTTCGTCCCGCAGCTACTCAAACGTGAACTATCCTTCCGTAACTTTACGTCAACACCAGCAGCTCCTTCCTTCTGTTTTTAGCTTTCTCCACGTACGTCCTTCATTCTGTGTGCTAGCTGCCTCTTCCCATTGCATGTTCTGTCCAGCAAGTAGCTCACGTCCAACCAGCTCCTTCTAATGCAGCGTTACGTCTCACTCTCTCAGCCCAGAAAAATCAGTTCTTGCCTTTGCTAGCACCTTCACTTAGTCACGTTCCCAGCCCTCTTTTCTTCCGTTCCAAACGAAAAATGAATACCTGCACTTTGGTAGTCTGAAGCTCTCTCCTTAAGTGTCTCCAGGTCTCGTAGCTGAAGTCCAAAGCCCCACCTTCCAGCTTCTCAGCCAGAACCCACGTCCTTCACGTCCAAACCAGCCTAGAGTGGTGCGGGTTGGATGCACTGGAACGTGGTGGCCTCACGGGTGATTAGTCCAAAGTCTCCCTCCGTTTCAGTTCACGTCGTCTACTGCAATCCGAAGCTCCACCAGATCCACGTAAACTCTCTCTATTTTTCTATGTCCCACGTAACCAAGCACGTCTCCCTCTCTCACCAGCCGGTCTCACTCCAGCTAGAAGGGGAATCCCTTCTACTCTCCTGGAAAAGCCACCCCCCTCCTTTCTTTCCTTTCACAACTCTTAAACCAATCGGCACTTTCTTTCTCTACCCAAACCGACCCCACACATCTCTTCTCACACTCACTATATTCCCGACTGCTTTCTTTCACTTTCAGCACAACATCTCCTTTCTACTTCAGACCGACCCCACTCCTTTTCACTCCTTCAATCACGTAAATTCCTATCTCAGCTAACACAATTCCCTTCCACTCATTACTCTCCCTCTCTACTCACTTTTTCTCACCCTTTCCTATTCCTATCTCTTCTTTCCGTGTCTCTTCCCCCACTTTCTCCCCATGTGTCCGTCCCTCTTTCTCCCCTCCCTCCTTGTCGTCCTTTCTTTTTATAGCAGAAAAATCAATAGCCGCATCCACTTGCCTCTTGAAGAATCATTTAATTCCACCAGTTGGTCTCTCAAATCATGCACTGAATATTTAATTAATCAGCCAACTACTCCACTTAGCTGCCTCTTGAAGAATCATTTAAATATTGAATCAATTTCCTTCAATTCCGGTTCCACTCTTCCACTAACTTTGTTGAAAATTCGTACACACTCATCCACTCTCCTATCATTTTATTCCACAGCCTTTCTTCTTTCAACTTTTGCACCCACCGGTCCCTCTTTCCACACGTATTTCCAGCTCCAAACTCATGCACCGATTCCTCTCTCCCTTCTTTCACTTCTTTCACTTCCTTCTTTCTTTTCAGCACATGTCAACTCTTTGTATGACTTTAATGTTGCACCATCAAAATTTCACTCCGTGATTTTGTTCAACCATGAGTCACATGTATCTTGAATGATCAAAGGGAGAAAATAACCATTGATTCTTCATTTTGTGTCTTCCTTTTCAGCTGCCAAGCTTCCTCTCAATTAGTATGCAGTTCCAACCGGATCTCTTTTGAATTTTCTTTAAACTAAAAATAAGAAGAAAGAAATAACACTCAAAAATAAATTATCAAAAACAGACTATATATGTGAGGAAATATTGTCTCATTAAATTATAATTAAGCATAAACATGATATCAATCAATTAAAAATCACAACTCGTATTTATGCTTATTAATCATTTTTTTATCTAAAACCAATAATAGTGTCACGAAGAATTTAAAATATATTGGTTTTAAATAGCTAAAATATGCAATATTTCAGCTCAATCACACCCCCCAACTAGCTTTTTGCTAATCCTTGAGCAAAATAGTGAAAAATTAATTGAGATGAAAATTTCATAAAGCTCGAAATTCAAACAAAAACAATCAAATATAATTTTGAATTCTCACAAAAAATTGATTCGTGACTATTCAACACCAGGAGTTGTATCCACAAGGAAAGTCTCAACAATTGTTCACATAGAATTAGGGCAAATGTCTCAGAACTCGGATATGTGTGTGTGGCTAAACTTCTGTGTGTTCCTCACTAATAAACATGATTTATCATAGGATTTTTCAACCTTAAAATTAATCATTATTGATTCTAACTACCTCAAAGCCTAAGGGACTAGCAGTTTTCACGCCAACTCTGTTTAAAGGTTGAACATTCAACCCCCAAAATTTTGGATAACTGTTTCTAGCCCTTTATTCAGGAAAAATTACATGATTTTTTTTTTATTTTATTTTTTATTTCTATCTTTCTTTCTTTCTTTCTTTCTTTTTTTTTTTTATAAGGCTCGGTAGTCCTGCAGTTTACTTCTCCTGTTTTAAATCAATGAACATTAATGAGGAACACTACAAGTGTAAGCATGTGCAAAATGTTCTTTCAAAACTTGCCCTTCATTCTATATAAATCATACTAATTCTAATTTTTTGTAAATATCGCATCCCGGGGTTTCAAGTCACTCATCAACAAAATGTGATGCATCATAAGTCATGTTTTATGCTTAAGGTTGAAAATAAATCTTCACAAAATAATTCCGCTCAACTACTCCACCAAGATACTCAAATTTCACAAAAATGCCAGAAGTGTGTGTTAATCATTTTTGTTTCAATGTCCCTCACAATTTATTTTTTATTTTTTATTTTTTTTTAATTTTTTTTTTTTTTTTTTTTTAGGTACTAATAAATTTTCAACAGAAAACCCTCCCCCCAACTAAATGTGACATTGTCCTCAATGTTCAGTAATTGAATGTTTGATGATGTATGTTATACAGACATGAATTGGAGTAAGATAAACACTGTAGAACATATATTGAGACGAAAATGATTAAACAGAGAGGAAAAATTCACATGAGATATTCGAGCGTACACAAGGAGTAGATTTCTGTCAAAGTTAAAAACACAAAAAGCAAAAGAAAGAAAAACAAAACAAAACAAACGAAATGCTAAAAAAAAAAAAAAACAAGCAGGATCCTCTAGAGTAGTGGACTCAAAACAAAATAAACAAAATGCAAAACAAGCAAGAAAGAAAAAGAAAAATTTTTTTTTTTTTTACATAAACTTGAGGTTCTTAGCCTCCTGTTTGAGACGCTCATTCTCTTCATACAACATCATGTCATCCCTATCCATGGGAACTGGCAAGCGGAAAGAAGAATCTAATAGAGATTTCAACCGTTTATTCTCCTGCCGAATGATTCCTTCCCTTATGTGAGACTCTTGAACAATTCGTTGAAGTACAACAATTTGTTCTTTAAGCCTTTCAACCTCATGGTTTTTGGCTTGTACCCGCTGGGAAAAAGCAACAATGGAGGATGAGTAGCGAGTCCCAAGACTCACTAAGTCATAGATAGCATCGGAGTCTGACTTATTAGCCATACTAGTATTCTCTTGTTGCAACATGGCACCAATGGTAGCTGCAGAAAGGACAGGAGGTTGAGGTGCAGAATGCCTCATGGATTGATCTAGAGAAATGCTAGAGGAATGAGCCATTGACAAAAGAATAGAAGGCTTAAAACGAGAATGTTGAAAGAATGCAGATGAGTTTATAGAGATGAGAAGAAAACTTGATGCAGATTTGATGAAGTTCAGGACTGATTTTATAGAGATAGCACAAAGAACCAGACGAGCTATCATCCAAGTCAAAAAGTAATGTGATTTCGGTGAAAATGACATTTCTTAGAAACTCGGAGCCTCCAATCTCGTTTGTCAACAACATCAGGCGATTTTTTTTCAAATCTCCAGCTACACTTGTCAGGTAACGGACGGATCCCAGCAGCCACACCATCAGGTCACGGACGGATCCAATTATTTTTTTCAACTATCTACAGTGTCTACTAACGCACCGTTTTATTCATTCCACACCCCCCAACTAGTGAGAGACATAGTTCTCAATGAATCGAACGAAAGAAAACAAAGTGCACAGAACTCAGCAAGCAAAACAAACAATCAACATGAAATATAAAATCAAAGCAAACGAACAAATAAAAAAACAAAGCAAGTAAAGAAAACTGTAAAGAAGGAAAAACAACTTAAAACACTTCCCTGGGATTTACAATGTACGGCCCACTCCATCGGGATTTGCAAAATTTTTGAAACTGTTTTCTTTGCTCGGAGAGAAATCGACGTTTATTTTGGGTGGACCATTCAGAAGGCATTCGCTTAGTCTCTTGAAGTGGTAAAGAAGAATCTGCAAAACAATCAAAAAATTCAAAGTCATCTTTATGCAACGGAACCAATCGCTGAGGAAAAGGAGCAGGTATAGGACAATGAATTTTCTCATGCTCATCAGAAACATGCTCTCCATCTTTATTAGAAGGGTTAGAGACCTTACCAGAATTGTATGGCTCATGTGCTGGAATGTCTACCACCTTACCGCTTCTTAAAGTAGTCACCGCTTTGACCGACTTTAAGTTAGGATCCTCACTTATTGCTTGCACTTGATGAGGCTGCCCTTGTGGATTTGGTTGTGACTGTGCAGGAAATTTACCCTCCTCTTGGGTACTTAAAGATGTAGTTAGTCTTGTGAGGGAACTCCGTATGTCATTAATTGCCAATGAATTCTGATTGTTGAGTGTTGCTTGAACTTGCATGAACTGTTGAAGTGTCATACTCAGCTGCTGAACTGTATCTTCAAATCCCTTCTTTTGCATTGGAGGTGCTTGAATTGCCAGTTGAGAGGGCTCCGGGGCCAAGGTTGCTGAAGTTACATGTTGGTCACCCCTCCAACTGAGATTTGGGTGGCTCCTCCATCCTGGATCATAAGAATTAGTGTAAGGACCAGAATATGGTTTATGTATCATGTTTACAGCATTAGATTGGTCCAATAACACTTCCTTGAAAGCAGGGATCGTGGGATATTCATTAGTTGAATGCCCACGATCCTCACATATGTCACACTTCTCAGAAAATTTAGGGACAGTATGCACTTCATTTACTTTCTTCAATTCCACGGCTTCCACTTTTCTAGACAACAAAGTTAATTTCGCACGCAAATCATCATCTTCATTTAAAGTATATTTTCCATGACTAGACTCAACTTGCCTAGACCTATCATGCACATCAGTTGTGTCCCAAGTTTGGGCATTTCCAGCAAGATAATCAAAATATTCAAATGTCTCCTCAGGCTCTTTGTCAAAAAAATTTCCATTACACATGGTTTGTACAAATTGGCGCATTTTAGGTGTCAAACTTTCATAAAAAAAACTAATCACACGCCAATGTTCATAACCATGGTGTGGACATGAATCTAATAGATCTTTGAATCTTTCCCAACATTGATAAAAAGTTTCAGAATCCTTTTGAGAAAAATTCATGATCTGTCTTTTCAAAGCATTTGTCCTCTGTATTGGGAAGAATTTTTTCAAAAATCCTGCTTGCATCTCTTGCCATGTACGTATGGTTCTAGGTCTCAATGAATTCAACCATGTTTTAGCTTTATCTTTTAAAGAAAATGGGAACAACTTAAGCCTTATAACCTCCTTAGTGCAAGTCCGGTCCATGAATGTAGAACAAACCTCTTCAAACTGTTTGATATGCAAATAAGGGTTCTCAGAATCCATGCCATGAAAATGTGGAATTAATGGAATAATTCCAGGTTTGAAATTAAAATTGTTTGCATTCAAAGGTTGAATTATGCATGAGGGTGTGCTAGTTCTAACAGGCTGAAGATATTCTCGAAGTGTCCTGTTTGGATTCTCCACTTCCCTATCATGATGCTCATTTTTAGCCATGATGCTATTAGTGTCTGATGATGATTCTACAGAAGATGATGCAGAGCTAAAAGATGTCAATGATTTTGTCCTAAACAGTCGAGATGTATGGTCTCTAGTCCAACTAGTCATACAAACAAGAGCAGATAATCAAAGACCATGAAAAATAAACAGAGAGAAGGGAAAAAGATTAGATGTCACCCAGGCTGTGAAAAGGTTCACAGCTCCACAACGTCCTCTCTTTTCCATCTACCCGTTTGATCACGTTGCCACGAGATCATTCATCATAGAGGATCAAGTACATTCAAAAAGTAAAAGCAAAAATGCAAAACAAGCAAGAAAGTAAAAGAAAAAAATTTTTGGAACGAGATTACCAAATGGTATGAATATGGAAGCAATGTTACATGCTCTGTTTTCCGTAAAAAAAAATCGTACCTGCAAAAAGAATATGAAAAACAATTAGCAAAAGATTACTAAAATAAAAAAAATTATCACACGTTGCAATCCCCGGCAACGGCGCCAAAAACTTGTTGCGACTAAACTCTGACTCAAATTAATGAACCAAAAATTTAGTGCAGTTTTACCTGCAAGTATACAGGTGTGGTAGTATCTTACAGGATCGAATCCACAGGGATTGACTTTTGTGATAAAGAAAATGAATTCAGACAATGAAAAGAAATTACGAAAAGAAACGTACAATCTAATAAAAAGATGTGGAGAAAGACTAAGGTTTCGAGGATCCGTCTAATAATTTATGATATTGTTTCCGATTGATCTACTTCAATTAAACTAGAATAATGATTCCGTTTAATTGGAAGATTTAGCATTTAAGATCGAGAAAAACAGACGCTTATGATTGAGCGTGAACGATTGATGATTAAAACATTTACAAATCTATTTGAATACCACAGAGATTCCTCAAGCATTCACTGTATTCGAAAATCACAATGAATCAAGACGAGTATATAGATAATCAAATTATCCAAATAAAATCTTTCAATCAATCAAGCTCGCAAAATAGATTTTACGTGGATTCGGAAACAATATGTAAATCATTAAACTTCACCTCTAACCTTAGTATGAAAATTTAGCCAAACATATTTATTATAAGTGCTATAAAAATATTGTTCAAGATAAAATTAAAATAAAATACAATGAAACCACACAATAACATAAAACTGAAAAGAAAAGAAAATAAAATAAAAGTTAAAACTCCAAACATTATCCATGATAATATTAAAATAAAACTCAAGCTAAAATGAAAACAACTTAGATCATAAAACAGGAAATTGAGCCGAAAATAACTCCCTTAAAAACCAGTCCGTCCCGCAGCTACTCAAACGTGAACTATCCTTCCGTAACTTTACGTCAACACCAGCAGCTCCTTCCTTCTGTTTTTAGCTTTCTCCACGTACGTCCTTCATTCTGTGTGCTAGCTGCCTCTTCCCATTGCATGTTCTGTCCAGCAAGTAGCTCACGTCCAACCAGCTCCTTCTAATGCAGCGTTACGTCTCACTCTCTCAGCCCAGAAAAATCAGTTCTTGCCTTTGCTAGCACCTTCACTTAGTCACGTTCCCAGCCCTCTTTTCTTCCGTTCCAAATGAAAAATGAATACCTGCACTTTGGTAGTCTGAAGCTCTCTCCTTAAGTGTCTCCAGGTCTCGTAGCTGAAGGCCAAAGCCCCACCTTCCAGCTTCTCAGCCAGAACCCACGTCCAAACCAGCCTAGAGTGGTGCGGGTTGGATGCACTGGAACGTGGTGGCCTCACGGGTGATTAGTCCAACGTCTCCCTCCGTTTCAGTTCACGTCGTCTACTGCAATCCGAAGCTCCACCAGATCCACGTAAACTCTCTCTATTTTTCTATGTCCCACGTAACCAAGCACGTCTCCCTCTCTCACCAGCCGGTCTCACTCCAGCTAGAAGGGGAATCCCTTCTACTCTCCTGGAAAAGCCACCCCCTCCTTTCTTTCCTTTCACAACTCTTAAACCAATCGGCACTTTCTTTCTCTACCCAAACCGACCCCACACATCTCTTCTCACACTCACTATATTCCCGACTGCTTTCTTTCACTTTCAGCACAACATCTCCTTTCTACTTCAGACCGACCCCACTCCTTTTCACTCCTTCAATCACGTAAATTCCTATCTCAGCTAACACAATTCCCTTCCACTCATTACTCTCCCTCTCTACTCACTTTTTCTCACCCTTTCCTATTCCTATCTCTTCTTTCCGTGTCTCTTCCCCTACTTTCTCCCCATGTGTCCATCCCTCTTTCTCCCCTCCCTCCTTGTCGTCCTTTCTTTTTATAGCAGAAAAATCAATAGCCGCATCCACTTGCCTCTTGAAGAATCATTTAATTCCACCAGTTGGTCTCTCAAATCATGCACTGAATATTTAATTAATCAGCCAACTACTCCACTTAGCTGCCTCTTGAAGAATCATTTAAATATTGAGTCAATTTCCTTCAATTCCGGTTCCACTCTTCCACTAACTTTGTTGAAAATTCATACACACTCATCCACTCTCCTATCATTTTATTTCACAGCCTTTCTTCTTTCAACTTTTGCACCCACCGGTCCCTCTTTCCACACGTATTTCCAGCTCCAAACTCATGCACCGATTCCTCTCTCCCTTCTTTCACTTCTTTCACTTCCTTCTTTCTTTTCAGCACATGTCAACTCTTTGTATGACTTTAATGTTGCACCATCAAAATTTCACTCCGTGATTTTGTTCAACCATGAGTCACATGCATCTTGAATGATCAAAGGGAGAAAATAACCATTGATTCTTCATTTTGTGTCTTCCTTTTCAGCTGCCAAGCTTCCTCTCAATTAATATGCAGTTCCAACCGGATCTCTTTTGAATTTTCTTTAAACTAAAAATAAGAAGAAAGAAATAACACTCAAAAATAAATTATCAAAAACAGACTATATATGTGAGGAAATATTGTCTCATTAAATCATAATTAAGCATAAACATGATATCAATCAATTAAAAATCACAACTCGTATTTATGCTTATTAATCATTTTTTTATCTAAAACCAATAATAGTGTCACGAAGAATTTAAAATATATTGGTTTTAAATAGCTAAAACATGCAATATTTCAGCTCAATAATGCACTACCAGACCTCACCGCCCACCCCACTGCCTTCCCCTCACATCGGCTACCTCACCCATCCTGGCCTTCTCTCCTCACGCTCTCTCTCTCCTCCCCGTTAGCTGTGTGTAGCCCAAATGGGTTCTGTAATTTCTGCACCGCCATACGCCACCATCTAGTGCTGCCACCATCCAGTGCCACCACAGCTTTCCCTCCCACCGGCCAACATCCTCCACCAATTTCAACCCCCAACTCCCAGCGGTTTGCTCCCACGAAACCCATGACCCCCCACAGTTTTTTTCCCTTTCCATCACTGTTGCCTGGCCACCGCACCACCACCAATGGCTTCCCCATCCACCGGTGACCTCCTCTATCCATTCTCATGCCCCATCGTGACCTATAGCCACCACACGTTCTCGTCATTTTAAAATTTATTTTCGTTAGATCAGTTTTGAATCCTTAAGCTGAAAAAGGGCAGACCTTATTTCTTTCCCTTCCTTTTTTCTTTTTCCCTCTTTTTCTTTTCTCTTTCTCTTTCTTCTTTCTTTTCCTTCCTTCTTTTTCTTTTTCTCCTTATTTCTCCCGCAGCCTGCATGACGCCTCCCCTTTTCTCTTCTCCTCTATGCATCCTCCCTCTGCCCAGCCTCTCCATCGTGCACTACCAGACCTCACCGCCCACCCCATTGCCTTCCCCTCACGCTGGCGACCTCACCCACCCTGGCCTTCTCTCCTCACGCTCTCTCTCTCCTCCCCGTTAGCTGTGTGTAGCCCAAATGGGTTCTATAATTTCTGCACCACCATACGCCACCATCCAGTGCCACCATAGCTTTCCCTCTCACCGGCCAACATCCTCCACCAATTTCAGCCCCTAACTCCCTGTCGTTTGCTCCCACGAAACCCATGACCCCCCACGGTTTTCTCCCCTTCCACCGCTGTTACCTGGCCACCGCACCACCACCAAAGGCTTCCCCATCCACCGGTGACCTCCTCTATCCAATCTCATGCCCCACCGTGACCTATAGCCACCACACTCTCCCTCACTCTCTCGTGGCCTCTTTTCCTCAAAGTTGGCCGATCTCCTCCTTGCATCGCCACCCAACCACCAGACACCACGATAAACTCCACTGACCTCCATGAGCCATTCCCTAGCCTTCCCTAGTCTTTGTTTGCCTCCATTACATTTGAGTATTTTGGTACCCACGGTCACAGTGTTTTTTGCACTGTTAGGTTGCTTTGCCGCCACCTTTTGCAGTTCTTTGATCCTCTGAATATTATTTTATAGCGCTGTAAGTATTTTCCAAACTTCTTTTAATATTTAAGTATATTTTTGCTCTAACAATACATTATGATTTGGTTGGTTATGCCAGACTGAATCCGATAAGTCAGGGGTCAGATGGATTTGAGGATAGAGTTATTTATGTTTGGATGATGTTGGATTTATTGGATTATTTGTCTTGTCATTTGCATTGTATGATGCATGCATGTACATGTGTTGGAAATTGAAAACTGGGTTTTTAAGTGTTAATGAATTTTTGGGTGCGTGTGTATCATGACCCCAAGCCAAGATGGGGCATTATCTCAATGGAACTCCTTTGGTCACTCAGAAGCAGAAAATACTGAATGACATCCCCTGAGTTGTCGCTGGGTGACAACAGACTCGGACGATACGGTAACGCTATCGTGCTGACTCCGTGGTCCCTCGGCTGACGGGGACTAGAGGATGTTTGGTGATGGTACGCACTGGGCGCAGAGCTGGGTATCGCTCGTTAAGATGTCACATGCGTGGTCATTACCTACAGTGTGGCATTGGAGCCAGAGTGTTGTGGACGATTCCTGGTGGAGATCATGGTGTATACAAATAAAATTGGAAATTGGTTTTGATATTGAATATTTGTGGGCCATTTTTTGAGAAAATAGAGGGATTTTTATAAATGGATTTTTGTGGACAATTTTCTGGAAAAATTGTGGATTCTTGTTTTGGGCCATTATCTAGGATAATGGCAAAAAAATATTTTAATGAAAATATTGTGGGCCATTAGCTGGGATAATGGCGAGAAAATGTTATAATGGAACTGTTTGGGCCAAAAATTGGATTTTTGGCGTGTGTTGAAAAAAGGTTTATTTTTGGGAAAAGATCATTTTTGGATTTCATGCATATTGTTGAAATTTTAATGTATTTCTATCTTGTAAGTTGCTTGGATTATTACTTACCTACTGTACCATCTTTGGTACTGTATATTTTGATGTAGAGGATGAGGTGGTTGACCCGAGGAGGTAGCTCCGCCGAAGGATTGACTGGTGCTCTTAGTTATTATTTGGAAATTATTTTTCCTGTCTTTAAATTATGTATTTTGGATTTACGATGTTATTGAAACTTGTAATATTTTTTTGGTACGCTTGTGTTTAAGCGAAATTGATTTTAAATCTGTATTTAAAATTCTGGTACTTAGTTGAATGACTATTATTAACCGCTGCGTTGTTTTTGTTGTACACATGTTGTATGTACACACACTTAGCACTTAGCGATGGGATGTGTGACCCGTATTGTCATCATCTCGATGCCTCGATTTTCACATATCTGTACATGGGAGTTGGGGACGTCACAGATGGTATCTAACGGTTCGACTCTGGGTAAAACCATATGTCCCATAGGTGGAGTACCAGAAAAGTTTAAAGGCTTGATTTGAAATTATTTTATTTAGTTCATTTGAATTGGTTTTTTTTATTTAATTTGATTTGATTTTATTTGATTTGAAATTATTTTATTTAAACTGATTTTATTTTATTTTGTATTGAAATTATATTGTTCTATTTAAGAAATTTATTTTATTTGATTTTATTTTGTTTTGTTTTGTCCAGAGTCGAAAAGTGGGGTGAAGGGTTACACTATGGCAGGAAGGCGGTATAATCGAGAATACCATTAATAAGCATAAATATTTAGTATAGTAGGCTTGAATGCTTAGCGATGTGGTTTGCTTTTACGATGTCAAGGTCTGAAGGGAATGTCATGGTATAAGTGATCTTTTTGGAGTAGGAACTCAAGTCACAATGAGAAAGGGAATTGGCTTTAAGTCACTTAGGATGATTGAGGTCTTGGGTTCTATAGAATTTATGTAATGAGTCTATAGAGTAGGAGAGTGTAGGTTCAACAAACTTCAAGGATAGGTTTATGAGAATTTTATCTAAGGTTTGAGGCCCTATATATATGTTATGAAATAAGTTTGTGGGGTTTATGGTGGTAGGTTCAACAAGCATTTGGGGGATTAATTAAATTGGAGGTTTTAGATTTAGCCGACTCGAATAAGCAATTTCGTAGCAATTGAGGCTTTAGAATTTGCAAGCTTTATAAGGTGATGTTTTAGATTTAAGGCCGTCGATCTTGAGGATTTCGGGAAATGAACCTTATATAGTTTAAGGTTTTAGAGTTGCAGGCTTGAAGGACTGATTGTAGTAAGATTTCAATTTTTAGTTCTACAGATTTGGTATGCTATCTTAATATGTTTAGAGGTTGATTAGGTTGCAACCATTAAAATGAGGTTGATCAGAGTTGAGTTATCAATATGGAAATTTTTATGAGAGTATTTCTTTGAGAATTAAAGGTAATGATCTAGTTTGTATATATTTTTTTTAGGATTGAAGATCTTGATCTAGTTCAAAAAAATAATTATTATTAACTTGAAGTTGTAGTAGCAGATTTTAGGAAATGATTTTTGTTTATTCTAAAGATATAGGTCCATCAGGGTGTTGGAAATAGGGGTTTATGTGTTGGTACTGAATACGATTGAATTTGAGGCTATATGTTCCGTAGACTTTTGGGAATGGATTCTTTGCAGGTTTAAGGTCATTCTTCGCATAAAACTTTAAGCAATAGTTGTTTGCTGATTTTAAGGATATATAAGTTAAGTAGATTTAAGAATGATTCTTATTGATTTGAGGATATAGGTCCTGATAATGGAAATGATAGTAATGAATCACTGGCACGTGTGGAGGATTATTGGTTTTGGCTAAGGATGCATGAGATCTATGCATAGTAGTGTTGAGTGTGTATGGATTTTGGAGAGTACTGGTCCTGGTTTCATTTTTTGGCTTGGAAGAAGTGGCTATGGTAGGTGCCGTCTTGGATTTGATGTTGTAATATTATATTTAAGAGATCTTAGCTTTGGGTTTTTGGTGAGTCGATCAGAGAGTTCAGTCGAAGCGTGTTCCTCAATGAAGTGATGATTGGCAATAATTGTCGTGGTTACCTTCAAGAATTAATTGTGACTTGAGGCCACATAGAAATTTAAATTTTTGGAGGCTATACTTTTCTTTGGAGATCGAGCATCTGGTTGGGAGAATTATGAGCATTGTTATTTAACTTGAAGAGAGTTTGTTGGGTCACCATGTGTGGTGTATGATAAAATCTTGGAAGTTAAAACTTAGGCATCAACGGTGGATAGAATAACCATATTTATAAGGTAATAAAGCATTAGGATCCATGAGTATTGTGCAATAGTTTTTGATGGATTGGAGATTTGAGCAGTATGGTTTGCCTTGAAGTTTACTTGTGACGTGCGATTGAAGGAATTAGTCGTTTTAAAACTAGCTTATGGGAGTAGGAGTAGATGGGCGAGTTACCATGAAGGTTTTAGTAATGTTCCGATGAAGTCAATAGTAGTTGGTTTTGGGTCTAGTCACACCAGAGTAGATGGTATTCAGAATTTAGGTGATGAGCTTTTGGGTTTAGGTTGTCAGGTAGAAGTTTATAGGCACTCTTTTTGGTTGGTCGGGATAGATTCGAGCCTTTTAGGGTTCTTTATCTTAGATGGAGTCTGTGTATTTTGAGATGATGATACTTATTTTCAATTTGGGACGTTGAGGTTGATTGGAATTGGTTTTTGTCAATGATTATGGATGCATTTTGTGGGGTATTGATTTTGATTAAAATAACTAGAGCCAACTGAGGAATGAGTGATAATTTGTCCTTTTTGGAGGTATATTATTTTCTATCGAAATGTGGGTAAAGGATTTCTTGTTTATAGGTGTTGAGCTAGCTTGTACTGAATGGTGTTAATTTATGAGGACATAGTCTTTTTGCATTTTGGCGAGTTATCAGAGTGCGCACAAAAAGTGTGATTTTTTTGAGATAATTAAGTGTTAAAATTTTGTGCTGATTTTTTAAGGAATTAGTGGTGACTTGAAATTTTGAGAAGATACTTGTAATTGGAAAGTAATCTTTTCGTTGTACTAATTATGATTATTGATGGTTAACTTTGGAAGTGACTAATAGGTTACCAACTTGTAGAATACAATAGAGGTTTGGAAGTTTTTAGTATAGGAATCAATTAAGATTAGCATAGTTTATGGCGTGAAGATAATAACCATTGGAATTTATTAGGTGTTGTATTAAGGTTCTTTTGAGAATAGAGATTTTGGATTACGTAGCCACCCTAGGAGTACTGATATGATGGGCCACTAGGAGACTAGTGTAGGTATGATGGAATCGCCTATAGGAGTAGACATGAGAGAGAAATATCCTTACTTGTTTGGGTGTTAATGATGGTATGTTTCTCTCAAATGTGCTCTGAGTTGTATCTTGTATCCTGCTTTAGTGCTGATATTTGATCTCATAAATTTCGAGGATGAAATTTTATTTTAAGGGAGGAGGGATGTGATACCCCATATTTACGTGTATTTTTACTGAAGAATTATCTAAATTATTATAATAAGTGGTTCTCTTATTTTAAATTAAACGTGTTTTTCGTCATATTGTTTTATGATTTTTAAGTTGTGGGATTTAAATAATGGGCTTTCTTAATATTAATAATTACTTTGTATTTAAATTACCCTCTAGCTTGAATTATTTTATCGTTGGGCTTTAACTATTTTATTTTATTAATATTGAGTTGTAATGTTTTTTATTTGGTTTTTATTTATTTTATTGTGCTCTTTATTTTAAAGTAGTTTATTGTTGAATTCTATTATTTTATTTTATAAAGTCACCATGTTTAAATTATTTTATTTAACTCGTCGTTTTAAAATTTATTTTCGTTGGATCAGTTTTGAGTCCTTAAGCTGAAAAAGGGCAGACCTTATTTCTTTCTCTTCATTTTTTCTTTTTCCCTCTTTTTCTTTTCTTTTTCTTCATTCTTTTTCATCATTCTTTTTCTTTTTCTCCTTATTTCTCCCCTAGCCCGCACGACCCCTCTCCCTTTTCTCTTCTCCTCCGTGCGTCCTCCCTCCGCCCAGCCTCGCCATCGTGCACTACCAAACCCCACAGCCTTCCCCTCACGCCGGCGACCTCACCCACCTCGACCTTCTCTCCTCACGCTCTCTCTCCCCTCCCCGCTTGCCTTGTGTAGCCCGAATGGGTTGTGTAATTTCTGCGCCGCCATACGCCACCATCCGGTGCCACCACCACCACCACAGCTTCCCCTCCCACCGGTCAACATCCTCCACCAATCTCAGCCCCTAACTCCTAGCCGTTTGCTCCCACAAAGCCCATGACCCTCCACAGTTTTCTCCCCTTTCCACCGCCGTCGCCTGGCCACCACACCACCACCAACGGTTTCCCCATCCACCGGTAACCTCCCCTATCCATTCTCATATCCCACCATGACCTATAGCCACCACACTCTCCCTCACTCTCCCACGGTTGCTTTTCCTCAAAGTTGGCCGATCTCCTCCGTGCACAGCCACCCACGGCCACCAGCCACCACGATCATCTCCACTGACCTCCATGAGCCATTCCTTAGCCTTCCCTAGTTTTTGTTTGCCTCCGTTTAGATATGGGTATTTTGGTACCCACGATCACAGTGCATTTTGCACTGTTACGTTGATTTGCTGCCATCTTTTCCCTCTCTTTAAATTATGTATTTAGGATTTACAGAATTACTGGAACTTGTAATCTTTTTTTGGTACACTTGTGTTTAAGCGAGATTGATTTTAAATCTGTATTTAAAATTCTAGTACTTAGTTGAATGACTATCATTAACCACTGCGTTATTTTTGCTATACATGTGTTGCATGTACACACTTAGTACTCAGCGATGGGATGCGTAACCCGTGTTGTCATCATCTCGACGCTTTAATTTTCACGTATCCGTACATTGGAGTTGGGGGAGTTGGGGGGTCACATTAACCATGTTCGACCACCAGATCATGAATCATATTGACGCAGACTATGTTAATGATGCAGACAAAAATTTTGATCCCAACTCTGTTTTCATTGCCGTCGACAACATTCTTAAATAAGCAACTCATACTGTTGACAATGCTTTGCTGGTATACATGGTTCCACCAAAGATATTCATTTTTTTTGTCTTTTGTTTTTTGTTTTTTTTCTAAACTTGTTTCCCTTCTACTTCCATTTTTTGATCTCCTGTTTATTCAATTAGTTTTGTCCGTAAAAAGGTGGTCGTTAATTTTACAGGAACTATCGCTCTTGGCTCAAAAGATCAACATCTCGCTCCTGTTGTAAAAGATGCAGACAGTACTTTGCCGTCGACAAATAGGTAATTAGCCAGTATGTACTTGGCCTAGCTATGTATTTCATTCACAAGATCAAAA
Organism: Carya illinoinensis; assembly: GCF_018687715.1. Taxonomy (NCBI): domain Eukaryota; kingdom Viridiplantae; phylum Streptophyta; class Magnoliopsida; order Fagales; family Juglandaceae; genus Carya; species Carya illinoinensis. The sequence goes on from NC_056767.1 coordinate 26,071,548, forward strand.
CAAGTTAGATAGCTCCTTTCATTCTCGTGTTACACATGATGCATGTAATGTAATATGATGGCTTGAAAATGAGCAGAAATGCTGAGACCGGCCAAATTGTATTCTTCATCACCGCAGATCAGGAGGATGTGGAGGCCGCATATTGGGAGGTGGAATACCCAAATGCATTGGGTCGCATGATTCGGCTATGGGGAATGAATGCCTTCGCTTCCACCAACCGAGATAAAAAACCGCAAATACCGGCGAATCCTCGACCAGTGGCAAAAAGGATTGATACCGGGCCTGAGACAGGGCCAAAGGTGAAGTTATCTCAATTGATGAAATGGATGTTATCTCCTTTAGGCATTAATACAGTTTATAATGTGGATTCAAATAAAATTTTTTGGTTTGATATCATCTTATCTTGTTCAATCAGAAACCAAAGTACACTTTCTTCTATGGTGGCCAAAACCAAGAATGGATCAAAAAATTTGATCAGATGGTAGGTCATATGGCTCAAGATAAGCTCTTAATCAAACTAGGCATTTCCATAGTGCGGTATCTGGTTGGAAACGACAACAAAATCGAGGCTAAACAGCGTTTATTGAAAGTCACTCATGGGAATTTGGAAAAAGTCAACAAGCTTTTGGATCTGTCCAAGACTGATCATAAGAGAGGATGGGTTGTGCTGAGCGGCGAGAACGGAGTTGTGGTCTCTGATCATGGAGGGAAAATGCTGGCCGTATTGGAGCGTTTTGACGACCACTGGAAGGCAAAAGTTAAAGAAATAGGCTTTGGAAGAAGTTTTGTGTATAGCCATAACCACTTCAAATAGATGGCTATTATGTGGATCATGTTTGATGTGTAATGCTTCAATAATAATAAAGGGCATCCTGATTAAGCGGGTTATGATATCATGCCAATGTTGTTTGGAATTAAGTATCTATATATGTTATTGTTTGATATTCGTGGTGCCATAGGGAGGTTTGTGCATGGAAATTTTCTGCTTGGCCATCATGTTTTGGTTAAGGAGTTGGGTCTAGGACTCTAGACGTTAACAGTGAATATCTAATCAAGTTCTGTCTTCTTATTTATTCATCCAAATCAATCTTGTCCATTCATTATTCTTGGATGCTTGTAAATCTGATATGATTTTCACCCTTGATGTAAGCTAATTTCATTCAAAATTGCGCGAGAGAAAAATAATATATATATATATATATATATTTTTATTAGACAAGTAGTGTTGTTTGAAAGTTTTTATACCATCTACAATTCATATAACATTATTTGATTTGTAAGATTTAAATTTTAAAATTTATCTTCCAAATCAAATTATACAACGTATATAATATGTGATGTAAAGGTTTTCAAATAAAATTATTCTTTATCGTACATATGTCCAACCCTAGTCATGGAGAGTTTGGGTGAATCAATCCAATGCATGCACATTTTACCTTACATTGGCATTGGTAATTTTTTATCTCATATGTCAAGTGGGATATTCTTTTCTTATTGCACTATATCATATCATTAAAAATTATTAATTGTATTTTAATTTTAATTATAAGAAGATATTATATTCCTATATTTCATCTTACTTCTACTTTATTAGATAAATTATTTCTACAGTCTTATAGTGTATAAGTCTCACGTACTCTATTTGAAAAAATTACATAAATTTTACATTAAAAAATTGATCACTCTTTAATAATGAGCCACATTATTTTTAAAGAAAATACATGAAATTTCTGCACCTAACACTATATTTATGTAACATTATGAAACTCTAAATTTAATATTTGAAAAAAAAAAAAAACGAGAGTTTGATATTATAATTGATTTTAAAAAAAAAAAAAATCATGTTACGACTTCCCACATAAACAAGCGCTGAAAAACGGAATCACAGAACCAACGTTACTGCTGCCACCAAGACGCCATCCATTTGGTTCTCCCTTTCCTTTTGTTGCTCTCACACCCTCTCAGTCTCTCTGCTCTTAATAACCCCGTTAATTAGAACACTAGTATTAGTTTCTCTATATACATCTTCAAAATTATATCTTTTAAAAATTAATTTTATATATAAAAAAAAAAAAAAAAAAAAAACCCCGCATTGAATTTTACATTTTTGAATCAAATAATAATAAAATATTTTTATTTTTTTATTAAAATTATTATTTTTATGTATTTTACAATTAGCACAATGTGCTCAAAAATACCAATTCCATATATCTAAATATTACCAATTTTATATATCAAAATGATTGCTTTTATCAATAAATATTAATATATACTAAAAAAACACTTTGTATAATCAACTTAATATAAATTTCATATATCACAATCATCTTAATATAAATTTCACAAAATTGATTTTAATAGGTAGGAGAGAGAAAAAATAGTAAAATAATATTTGAAGAGCGAATTGTAATTCTTTAAATTTGAAAAAATACTATTTATAACTATGCAAAATTTTGAATATGCATAATCTAATATAGACTAATTTAGAGGAATATTATGTAAATATAAAGATGAATATAAAGATGCATAAGCCATTGCCAATGTTCATTTAATTCTACCTCTCACCCCAACCTGCCTCGGTTTCTCGTAAGGAATGAGCTGAACGACGTCGTCTTTGCCTTCTTCGAGTACCAACGCGGCACCGAACGCTCTTCAGGACTTTTCAGGTATGGGGGTTTAAGGATTTTGGAGGAGGCCCGTTTGTTTTCAGAATAAAAAAATGTGGTAAAAGAGTAAAAAGAGGAATCGGGATTGTGACTCTTGAAGTTCTTTGTTACCTGGGATTCGAGAGAACAGTAATGACCGAGCGTCCACTGTGTGTAAAGTGCGGCCTATTGTTGATGATAGAATAGTTCGATAGGAAATTCTCATTCGTATCGAAGGTTACATGTCTCTATTTTTTGTAGTGTCTCTATTTTTTGTAGGATCACTAATGATAATTGCCTCGTCTTAAAGAGTTCTTCTACGGAACAACAACTGTAGCAGCTGCACACTTGCATACCATACGTGGCGTCCTTTTTTTTTTTAAAATAATTCAAAACGTGTGTTTTTAGAAAATGTATTACGGTTGGTTTTTTGCATTTCAAAATTTCAAATTCCTTCCTCCCGCGAAACCCCTCCTACATCGCCCACGTGACACCCTCCTTCGCCCAGCGCCACCGGGAAGACAATGAGGGGAGCGGGAGGAAGAAGGGGTGGAGACAGGAAGAAGTCGGTGTTGAAGAAAATCAAGGCAGGGCTCCAATTCCCCGTTGGTTGGATCGCTCGGTACTTGAAGAAGGGTCGCTACGCCCAGAGAACGGGCACAGGGGCTCCGATCTACCTCGCTGCAGTACTTACGGATCCTACAAACATGCTCTTTAGCCCTTTTCTCTCTATGATGCCATGTATCTCGATTGACCATTCCCTGTGTTTGGCTACTGAAAATTTGGAGAAAATCAAATAATGGCGTTTTTTTTTATTTGCTTTACGTTTTGTAAAAACGTAAGTGTGAGGAATCTGAATGTTTAAATTTCTGATCCGGGATATTTTGGTTGCCAAACTCTTAGATTCGCAACCTAGCCTCATTTGTTTGTCATGTATTTTCTCGGCATCATCTCTTTTGATGGTTCTAAAAGAATGCTTGGAATGAAATGCAGGTGCTGGAATTGGCAGGGAACGCAGCACGTGATAACAAGAAAAACAGGATAAATCCAAGACACGTGCTTTTGGCTGTGAGAAACGACAAGGAACTCGGGAAACTGCTTCAAGGCGTCACCATTGCCAACGGCGAAGTTCTGCCAAACATCAACCTAGTATTACTACCAAAGAAAACCGCTACTTCCGAATCCGAGAAGGTCTCCAAGTCGCCCAAGAAAGCCTAAACTCAAGAAAGATAAATAAAGTAGTAGTTTTCTTTTAGTATTACAACAAGCTTGGTGGTTTCTCTCACCCTTTTCGCAAGTTTCTGTTGCAAAATTGTAGATGGTAAATTCAAAATTAGTTAAATGGAAAGCTGTCTGTTTTCTTTATTTTTGCTGGTGTCCAAAAGGTGCCCTTGCCTTGTGCGTTTTTCTTTATTGATTGTTGTTAATTTCAAAGACAGTGCAATCTGTGTGCAAACCACCTTTCGGCTGAAGCCACTTTCTAATTGGAGGTAAATTTCATTGAGGTTCCTTCCGTCAAAGACCCAAAATAATCTCGAGAGGATGGTTCATTCATCTTCTTTTCTAAATATGTACCATGTAAAATCATCTAAAGAATGAGAAACAAAAGACAATTCTTGTTGATAGGAGGCTATGAAGAAAATGAATTCAAAGACGGTGCAATCTTTGTGCAAACCAGTTCTGGACTTATCTAGTGCTAGCTTAGCATCATTTGCAAACAGATTGCTGCCAAGTTGTTTTTTGTGTAGGGATCTCACAAAAAATAAAATGAAAAGTTACATTGAATAAAAATATATACACCCAAAAGCGCATATTATTTATTACATCCTCGTTCTTCCATCTACATGCCCAGAAATCGCTCTATCTAAAACGAATTGAAGACAATTAAAAAGTGTCAAGACAAATAAATAACAATTAAAAATCAAACCCATCATCAAAACCGTGGTGAACTTTTCACCGAACTTGTAGGAGATATCCGGAGTTCCCTTGGTCTTCCCAGATAGGGTCCTGATGCTATAAGTAGCGTGTTTCGTTACCTTGGCATCACTGAACCATCCAAAAGCTCCTAGGAGAAAAGATTTGAGGTAGTAGTCACCATCAATGTTAACGAGGGCATAGACATCCATCTTGGAGAAAAGATTGATGTCCTTCAAGTCCTTTGCGGACTCGATTACGATATCCAAAGGCCTACACTCCATATTGAAGGAAAAAGAATATTATCGGGGAAGAAATTCTAGAAGACGAGGATTAAAAGGATTAAAACCGAAAGCTGGGGAGAGAGGACGTCGTGCTTTCAGACTTCTCAAAAATCAAATGTTTGCCAATGCTGAGGGAGGGAATGGAAAGTTAGGGACAATTTTATCATTACCCAGCGCCACGTATGGTGTGTGTCCGGCTGCTCTCAAACAGAGGCTGCTCCTAATATTATTCCCGTCTTAAATGGCTTGTTTTGTTTGTGAATGCTCCTTTCTCTGCAATTTGATTGATACCTTCGTTCCCATCTCTACAATGGTGCTCCGTTTTTTTATTTGACTACCAATGTAAAATTATGTCGCGGTCTCTTAAAGCTTTGTTCGATGGAGATGACAAATGTCGGTTGGCTTACTCTTTGTGCCAAGACAAGCACTTCTGATACATTCTTTTGATTAATAAACAAATGAATGGGTGAATAAATAAATTAGGGTTGTCTATCCATTTGAATACATCCCATGAGTTCGTTCTTGTATCTTGCTATTTCCTCTCACTGCCAATAGATTTGCATCTCATTTTAGGATCTATAACTTGTTTGTATATGAGGGGGGTGTGGATGGAGATGGAGTTAGATACTAATTCGAATAGGCATTATGAATTTATTGGTTCGTTTTTAGGTCATTATCGGCATATTATCAATAGGCACTGATTGTTTTGATTCAATTGCCCAAATATTGTGGGAATAAAATTTGTTTATTACCTCAAACTGAAATGGAAGTGACCTCATAACTTGATTAGTTGCCAGTCTTAATGTTTTAAATATTTGATTCATAAACTTTAGTTTTCAAACGTTTGCATTAAGCATGTATACCTATATCTGACTTTGTAGAATATTGCCTTCCTTGATCAAAATTAACATCTTGCATGACCCTCCCGGGCACTAGCTTTTTTAATAAATCCATCCTCATGCACAATATAGTGGGAAAATGATAGTAGTAATAATAAAGGGGGAACAAAACAGATAATTAGTCAATCCAAACACCACAAGTTCACATAAAGAGAACATGGGGATAGGGGGGCGTAGGGAAAACCCATCTTTCCCGGAGTTATACAAGAGATTTCAAGCCCGGTTTGGGGTTGGGGATGGAAGCTCTTGAATGTCAAGTTCTGGGGGGATGGGAGCTCTTGAACTTTTCTCAATGCCCAGTGCTGTTCCTCCGCTTTTTTCTCACCATAAAACTCCTCTTAGTTACTTGTAATTTATGATTGTCAGTTGAAGTATGCAAATTAACTCTAGGTCAAAATCTCAAATGGCCCTTCGACCCCGCTTACGAATGGAGTGGCGAGTGTGGTCGTGGGTTTAAGATGTGTAGGAATTACATCAAGTATTGGGAGACGAAACTTTATACACTCGTTTCTTGAGGAAGATGGCTGTATAGAGCTGTTGAGGGACATCTGGTGTTTCTAAGCAAGAACTTGGTTTTCCTGCATCCTAATTTTACAACTTTCTGGCTGGAAGACTGTTCAGTAAAATGCATTGTGAACCAATATTTTTTAGTTACATCTTGGTATGTCCTAAAGGTTGTTACTAAGCAATGAGATACATTTTTCGTAATTACGTGGAATGGATGTGATAGTCTATCAACTACTAGGAAATTAACATAAAAGGTCGGAGAAGATCTTGTGGAATGCTGATGACTCAAAATCGAAATTATTGGATCTCATTCCTTAAAGGGTGGTATTGTGCCTCTGCAGTATGCACTATGCACGCTTATCAGCTTTGTTGATTGTTTTATACATTTTTTTGCCTAGTCTTCTCTGACCATCTTAGGGGTATTTAAGAGACCAGCCATGGGGCTTTTTTGAGTCAAGCGATTGATTACTGATAATCATCATTGTTTGATATATGCAGTAGGCCTGTGAATGGCATGTCTTTCAACTTAATGTTGTTTGTCTGCATGACAAAGGATGCTTGCAAATCTTTCCACTTGAGGGAAGAAGGGTAGGTGAGGGGTGATGGAGTTGGATGGCTCGGTTTGTTCTTCTTCAGGTTGCTAGTGTTGGTTCTGCTGGTCCATTATAATATTATATGTTACGCCTTTCCATAACTCTAAACTTCTAACCTTGGACGCTCATGTTTTTGAATGATTTTGCAGATGACTAACTTATGTCTGGTTCTTTGAGTATAGATTTGAGTTTTTGAATATGAATATTCAAATTTGGAGAATATATGCTGCCTCTGTATAAGAAGTGAACCCCACTTTGGTGCCTCGGTAAGAAACCTCTGTACTTAAAATTAATGGATCATGGAGAAACAGGATGGAAATAGCTTTTAGGTTATCAGTTATCACTAATAGATCTAATCTGTTGTCTCTTCTGAGGCTGTGAAATTGTGGTAACATCCTGAAAAAGCCATTTCTTATCCACATTTAGCCTCTTATTCCTTGGTAATGTTGGCCTTGCCCAATTATTTATGAGAAGCATGACTGCATTAGAATTTCTTCAGCATAGGATTTCAAATCATAAAGCAAAATTAAGTCCTGCTTTTAGGTCCAGTATTCTCACAAAAACCACTTGGTATATTCTCGATGAGAATCTTTATAGTTACTCATTATACCAGGGTTGGTGGGTAGATATCTAGTGAAATTATTGGCTAGCTTATTTAAGGTAAACATATCTGTAAAGAGCGGCATCAGGTTATACTGATAATGAAGAAACGTAGCCTATTCTCATAATGGCTTTTCAATTGGCTCTGTCTGCCTTTTATGCATTACAAGTTAATTAGTGTAGCACTTCTCCTCAGTTGATCTTCTGCATTCCCTTTTACTCATCATGGTAGTTTCTTGTCTTCTTCTATTTGTTTTCTCTTAAATATGAACTCCTGATTGTCCCATTCCTTTGCTGATATATGAATATGATGTTGGGTGCAGAGATTAGTTTTTCCATGGAGAGCTCTGATGATGGAATCCTTGGTAATTACATTCCAACAGAACTGACACGTGTTTTGGCATCCAGTGGAGTAAAATTTATGGGTCAAGGACTCAATCTTGCTACGCCACAAAATCGAATCAAGATTGAGGAGCAATTAGCCAATCTTTTTAGGAATTCACTACGTGTTACTGTAAACTAGGGGAGAGCATCAGCCGGTCCGGATCGGATAAACCAACTGGATCTGCCATTTTTAGACCAAATTGAATTGGTCCAATCCGGTCCAAAAATGGGAGGACCAAATTTATTCGGTTCGGTCCGCGGTCCAGGAATTTTTCACCCCAGACCGGATAGAATGAAAAATTAAAAAAATATATATATTATTTATATAAATAATTGTATAAATTAATTATATATATCACAATATTACATAAGTATTATATTCTTTAATGTATAATTATAATATACAGTACTAGTATATATTAATATATTAACATATTATAAGAGTTGTCGTATAAATTATAGTATATGTATAAATTTATAATAGTATTAGTATAGTTAACTTAATATGTTAGTATTAAATCACTATAACTACATAGAGTATTAGTAATAAGAGCATTACTATTATTTAATATAGTATTACATAGTATCATAGAGTATTAATAAATTTGTGAGATTTGAAGAGATATAGTAATACTAGTATATTACATATAGTATTACTATTATTACATACAGTTATTAGTTATATAATAACTATTACTAATTTACTATATACTAATAGACTAATAGTATTAGCGTATTAGTAATATATATATATATATATTAATACATATATAATAGTACACTATATGTATATATATATATATTAAATATATATACATAACTAATATTACTAATATTACTAATATAATATAGCTATACTAAATTACTAATAGTCTAATACTAATACAATTATATAGTTATATTAATCATAAATTCATAATAACTAAATCATTATAAGTCTATAACTATATATATATATATTTAGTATCAATGTATTATTATATTCTTTAATGTATAACTATTAATTATAATTTATAGGACTAGTATATATATTAACATATTATAAAAGTTATAGTATAAATTATAATATATCATATATGTATAAATTTATAATAATATTAGTATAGTTAAATTAATATGTAATATGTTAGTATTAAATCACTATAGCTACATAGAGTAGTAGTAATAAGAGTATTACTATTATTTAATATAGTATTACATAGAGTATTAATCAATGTGTGGAGTTTGAAGAGATATAGTAAAACTAATATATTATATATAGTATTACTATTATTATATATAGTTATTAGTTATAGTATTAGTACTAGTGTATTATTAGTTATAGTAAATAAGTTAATAATTATTACTAATTTACTATATACTAATAGACTAATAGTATTAGCGTATTACTATATATATAATAATATACTATATGTATATATATTAAATATATCACAATATAATTACATAAATATTAAATAAAATACCCTTGGATTATATAATAAATAAATAAATAAATAAATAAAAAGGTCTAGGGTGGATCGACTAGACCGGACTAGTCCTTAGGAGTTCGGTCATGTTTAGAGTAGAAAAATCCTGAATCGAATAAGTCTGATCTGGTCTACAAAACCTTCCCGGGCCAGACCAAACTCCCCCTATTGAAAACCAGAATTTACTAATGATTTTCCATGATAATTGGGAAAATCTAGTTAGAAAAATTGAGGTTTCCATCAGGTTTGTGCTAACAGCTCAGCAACTAATTAAGTGCACTAATTATGATCTGCATGCTGCATCTCTTTATTAGAATGGGAACATGTTTTCCTGATCATTATTTCGGAACTGACACCGAACAAGATATATAATTCTCCAGCTCCATTTAACTTGTCTTGAAGGACCTTCAATCGAACAACCTTCAGCAATGGTTACTCATGAGTGGCACCTTTCTTCCTGATCAGTAGACTTTTGATTCCCAGTTCCTTGTTTTTAGGTAAAAAAGAGAGCAATGATCGAAAGATATAGAAGCTCTTGCTCCAACAACATCTTTAATTATAAATTTTAAAGGAAAAAAGTTTTTTACTCTATGAAAGTATGGTGTGATTATTATTTTTTTCTTTTCACTTTTTCTTTTATTTCCAGTTAGAAAATAGTATTTTGCAACAAAAATCAAATTAATTGCAACTATTTTTTTCCTTGCAAAAAGTCCAATCTCTTTTACGATTCCACTATAAAACAAGTTTCATTATGTAAAGATATGAATGTCTTCAATGTCTTTTATATGATTTTATGACTTGAAAAAGTGAACGCTTGAAAAAATAAAGATAGGTTGGATAGGAAAATGACTTGGGCTAAGAGCAGTGGCTTCGGTCTAGCTAAATGCTAGTGTCAAAATTCATTTGAAAAACTCTAAATGCATTCGCCTCATGCAAACGGCGCACAGACGGCTTTGCTGATGTGTCAAAAATTGCTACGCATCGTTTTAACTTTAACCCTTTCGTCGTTTCGTTTTTAGATTACGAAGCTTATAACCATTTCCCTCTTATTCGCTCCCTCTTTGCTCCTCTCTCGAGTGACCGAGTCTGAAAAACAGCAAAGAAGATTCATGTAAACTGCGCTCCTCTCCTCTCCTTTGATGGCACTTCTCACCACTATGGTACCCCCGCGATTTTCACTATATTCGTAACTCCTCACCATGAATATGACCCCCGCGAAGATGACCCACACCCCCACGAAGATGAACAGTAGAAAATATTGGTTTTCTAATGTGTCAAAAATTCTACGTACAATCGAAAATACTCCCCCACGAAGATGAACAGTAGAAAATACTGGTTTTTCTTCAAAATTTTTCTTCAGCAATCCTTCTACGTACAAAAATATTCACATGAAGAAGAAAACTAGCTTGATCAGTAGGTTTTGAGATTTTTCACACTGACAATAAGCGGAGGACGAGCTCTGTAAATAGCTTGATCAGTGGGTTTTCTTGTGATGGAAGGGATGATGGACGATAGCTGAAATTTGTAAAAGAAACTACCCAAAGAGTTGATGGACGAAACTGTAAAAGAAATGAAGTTTCTCTTCGACAAGCATGCTCTGTTTTGGATTCTTGATCCTTATTTCAGCGTTTTGCTTTTTCTTTTTCTTTTTTTTTTTTTGGCTTTCTGAGTTGTACCAAGTGCCCACACCTTCTAGCGTTCTGCACCGTCGATCATATATAGCATCATCCATCCATCCCCTGCACCCTCTTACTTTTATTTTTATTACACTTATCTATCTTAGCTGCAGCCTGCCCACCTACTTTCCATTGTTTATTATTTTTGCTTTTAGATCTCTTCCTTTATTATTATTTTTTTTCCCTGATATGACATCAGCCGACTCTTTGCCGCTTGCAGCACTCGACTGTACGTAGAAGCCCTCAAATATCACAGCTAAAATGTGACCACCGGTTTCGTTACTGTCACAGTACTGAGCACGACTTCTAAAATTGAATGCAATTCTGCGTGCTTGCAAATGAACGATAATTGAAGAGAGAGAGACCTTGAAAATCAAGATGGGAGAAGTCATGCACAGCATTGGCTGCTTATTGGCTCTTTATATTTTGTACAAGGAAAATTAATATATAATTTAATATAATATATCAAATTATAAATTCATTTTTATTATAAAAAATATTTACTAATAATTTTTATAAATACATTCTAAATATTTATTAATAATTTAATTAATAAAAGAAATTATTTTTCTCGTTATTAATATTTCTTAAATTGACACTAATTTGAAAACTTGGATTAATTAAAAAGCAATAATCAAAAGACTTTAATTAAAAAATAATTTATAATGAAAGGACTTTAATTAAAAAATTGATAATTAAAGGATTTTAATTAACAAACAATCTCTAATACGAATTAATTTTTTCCATCATAAAAACAAGCTTGTATCCTAAAATACAAATATTAACAATGATTTCTAACATCAATTTATAATCAATTTATAATACAGAGGCCTAGCTGCACCCCAAAATCCACCCAACATTCAGTATCCCCCAACATTTATAATACAAAGGCCAAGCCGCAGTTCATTTCAGAATCAACATTTCCACCAACATGTTTCTACCAGCATTTCCACCAACAAACCAGTTCACAAACCAGCAACTTCATTAGCTTCACATTTCTGTATCAAAATAATGTAGTAGCTCCACAAACCATTTCATAAACCAGCAACTTCAGTAGCAGTACATTTCAGTAGCAACAGACTTCAGTAGCAGTACATTTCAGTAGCAACAGACTTCAGTAGCAGTACATTTTAGTTAAAATTTCTAATTCCTTCAAACCTTCCTCCGGGGATTTTGCTTCAGCCAACAGCTTCACCATGGCACTCCCAACAAGCACACCATCGGCTCCCCATCCTGCAACCTGTAACAGAAGTTATGATAGAGTGCCATGTGCATGCATGGCAGGAAGCATGTCATTCTATATACAAGCATTTAACGTAGAGATTGGAAAAGAAACCTGTTTCACATGCTCAGGAGTGGATATGCCAAAGCCAACTGCTACAGGTTTGGTTGTTGCCTGTCATATCATCAACCCAAGGCTTTTAGTTAAAGGGCCATTTATCATGCTAATTGTAGATAGTTTCTATGGCCATTCGTGGAAAAAGCAGTTTAGACATGCTTCATATTATACTAGGGAAGGGTACAAGCTAACTAAAGCACTTAACAGATTATTTTTCTGAACAAGTAAAAGCATGTTAACAGATGACAACAATCATACTCAGAAGATATCTATATTCTGAAGCACAATGATTATATGTTATGCAAGTATTTAGACTCGAGTGCAATGTATTGGCTGTTGAAACTAGATTTAAGCAGACAAACCTTTTTAATATCTTGGAGAAGGGTTTTAACCCGATCACTCACAGATGTGCGGGCACTAGTAACCCCAACTGAGCTTACCTATGATTCAAAATAATCAGCAGTTAACTCATATGCTGGGTAACTTTTCACCTCAAAATGAAATAAGGAAGCAAAACAATTTATTTTTCATTTTGTTTTCCTTCTATTGTCCCAAACAGTTGAATGCAAAAAATATTCTCTTCAAATATAAGAAAGGTAAAGAGTACTTTCATTAAAAATAAGGTGAAATGGGGTGTCTAATGTGATAAGCTAGGATTGCTATAATATCAGAGACGGATTTAAGAAATTGAAAGCAATAAGCCGCCAAGAATAGAATTTTTTGTGAACAAAATCTACATCTCTGTGCCCATTTACAGATACTGCTGAGAGAGAATTCTCAAACATCATTTTGAATCAACTTTCCCACAGCACAAGTAGCAAGTATGTCAAGAACTTCATCGAGCAAAATAATTCTAGCAGAACAAGAGATACTGAAACAAACATGAAACTTTAGAATATATATAAACATGTTATATATAAAATCAAATATATATAACAATAATTTTTTTTATAAGTATATATATATAAATATATCTATAACAATAATCATATATATAAAATCCATCAGAGACAAATTAGCAGCCATGAAAAATCCAATTCAAGCAAAAAGAAGCTAGGTGAAAAACCGATATTCGAAGGAAAAATAACATTAAATTTACCCTTGTGAAATACCTGAGTTCGTCGAGGGAAGATAGAAGGTTGATCTCGGCAGTCTAGGGCAAAAATCGTGGCTGCAGAGAAGTCCAGTTGCTCTGTGTTGCTGATACCTTCGATGGTTCTCTGCAAAGGAAAGGAAAGAAAATCGGGAGGGAGGGAAAGAAAAAGGCGTGGGTTGGTCTGCAAATGGCAGCCGAGAGCGGAAAGGAAATAAAGTGTTGCCGAGGGAGTCGAAAATGAGAGAAAAAGAAAAAAGAACTGATATTTGAAGTCCCGATTATATAAATTTCGCGTAAAGTGTTTTAAAAAATATAAATTAATACAAAATTTATATAAAAAATTAATTTTTTAATTATAAAATTTGTTTTTTTTTTTAAATGATTATACGTACATTTTACTATTATATATAATATTATTCAAAAGAAAATTGAAGGGAGAAAGGAGAGGGCGCGATTCGGCTATAGTGAAGAGAGAAGATGAAAATGGGAGGGAGAAATGAGAGTTCGATTTAGCATGAGAGAAAAGGAAAAGAAAAAGAAAAGAATGGAAAAGAGGGAGCCGAAAAAAGAGAGAAAAGACGTTGGGAGCTATTAAACCTCAATAAAATAACAGAAATGATTTGTGCAATCCGAAAATGTAATCTGCGTGTAGTCGGCTGTAAAAGAAAAATTAATACGGAATTTATATAAAAAAAAAATTATTTTTATAACTTTTTATAATTCATGTAGGTTCCTTGAATATAAAATAATTTTTTTATAATTTTTTTTTATTTATTCCGTATAATCGATTGTATTTCTCGACTGTATGTAGCAAAGTCCGTGATATTTTACTTCAGGTCGTCACTGACAAGTCACATGGCTGATCAATAGGGTGTACGACACTGTAAGTACGGCGGGCCGGCAAGACTACTCAGCAGAAAGAAAGCAAACCACAAATTCAGGATCCATATCTTTCTCGTTGCTTTATTAATTTCTCTCTCTCTCTCTCCCCTCAATTATGGTTCATTTTCATGGCACATGTACGCTGAATTGCATTCGATTTCGGCAGTCGTTATCGCTTAAAATAAATAAATAAATAAATAGGCAGTCGTACTCAGTACTGTGACAGCTACTCAACAAGTGGTCACATTTAATGCTCTGACACATTTTGCTTCTGGTCGTCACTCACGTGGCTGATCAGTAGGGTGTACGTACGGCACCCGGGCAAGACTATTCAGCAGTATGAAAGCAAACTTACATGGCAGAATGCTGAGACGTCGAATAGAACAACTTCAAGAATTCTCATTGCCTGTTCATACGGGCCGGAAATCCGGAAAACCTGATTCCGGTTCCGGTTTCCGGCCCGGGTCAAATCCGGAACGAAAACCGGATTTGAAAAACCGGATTAATCCGGTCCGGGTACCGGATTTTTAATCCGAGATCCGGGTTAAAACCCGGTACCCGGTTTATAAAAGTTAAAAAAAAAGCCCTAATTCTGAATCAGATAGAAATACCGTGAGCAAAAATGGAGTGTTGGTATATCTGTGCTCTTATGCAGTATAGGCTCTTCATTGCCATTTTTCTGTAAAAATGGAGTCAGAAAATAAAAGTATGCATGTAGTCCTTAGTTATTGATATTTAGACCTCATTAACCTTAAAACGTGTTTCTTAGCTCTGCTGATATATGGGTGTTGGATGTACTGTAATTGAGATGGCTACAGGAAAGCCTCCGTGTAGCCAACAGTATCAGGAGGTATACACTTTATGCTAAATAAACTTACTGCCTCAGTTTATGCAAGTTTGACTGTAATTTCATGAGTCAATGTGTGTTCTCGCAAGAATTTTCAGACAAAGATTTGATGTTTCTCAGGTTGCTGCTCTTTTCCATATTGGGACAACTAAATCTCATCCACCCATCCCTGAGCGTCTCTCTACTGAGGCGAAGGATTTTCTATGCATGGCACTTGTCATGGTTCATTGAAGTTGGGTTTATTTCTAATCTTCATGAAACTTCGCGTGTATTAATTTCTTCTCTTATATGTTGCAGCAGGAGTACTCCAAGGGTGATCAAGATTCAGATCATTGCATATAGCATGTATATATGATAAGCCAATTTTAAAGATTCATATCATCACGTCAAAGTCTGTCATGTTTGTGATTTTGTAATTGCATTGCACATTTTAGTATTTTTCTTTTTTCTGTACTTAGCCCCTTGTCACATTTTAGTAATTTTGTACTGACCTTTTTAGCTTATAGAATTTGCAGGATCTCTCAGTTAGATCACTTGGAAGTTGCCACATGCCGGAATTATTTTTATAATTCATATCATGTAGTTTTGTATTTTGCATTGTAATGTAATGTGTAAATAACAAAATAATGTAATATATAGTGGATTGTATATATTTCAGTTTTTCATTTTTATATATTTTTATTATACTGGAAAATGTTATTATTATGCTTTTTAGTGATGACTTAGAAAATTTTTTCATAAAATATAGGCTTTTATAAAAAAAATTATGATTTTCAGCACTTTTTTAAATATTTTAATAAATATAGATGAATTCTGCTTTTCAACATTTTAAATGCAATATATGTTTTTTTATCAAAAACGTAAACCCATACTTAAAAATAAATAAATAAATAAATAAACCGGGTTGAATCGGAAACCCGGAATCCGGGTTTTGTAAAACCTAATTCATCCGGGCTCCGGCCCGTGTTTGACCCGGTTTAACTTGGTCTGGGTTTCGGTTCGGATTTAAAATCCGGTTTCAGGTCCGGGTATATCCGGGTTGGAATCCGGATGAACAGTCTTACACATTTAATGTATATATATTTATTTAAAATACAGGAATTTTCCCTGAATTCATTTCTTCAACTGTATATATATATATTTATTTATTTTATTTAATAGTTAAAAAATAAATATTTATATATTGACGTATTTTTTTATTGTTTCAAAAACTTAAATATGTTTTAAAAAAATTAATATTTAACTTATTAGGGACGCTCAGCTATCACAACTAGGCAAAACTAGCATTCCCCTTATTTATATTTGTTTCTGGAAAAGACTAAAGTAAAATAAATATATTAATAAATTTATATTTTATAAAGTCAACTAAAGGGAATCATTTAGTAATTATCGCAATTCATAAGATAAGTAGAGAATGTTTTTGGTTAATATCAGTGATTGAACATATTTAAGAAAAATGTAGTCTTCTAGTGATTAATGATAGTCTAAAATTTTATACGAAAATAATGCTGCTTGTATTATTCAAATTAGAGGAGGATATATTAAAGGTGATAGAACTAAATATATTTCAGCTAAATTCTTTTATACTTATAAAGTTCAGGAGAAATGTGAAATTAATGTTAAACAGATACGACCAAGTGATAATTTGTCAAATTTATTCACAAAAGCATTACCAACTGCAGTAGTTAAGAAGATTGTGCAGAACATTAGAATGTGAAGACTTCAAAACATGTTATCATGCACTTTTCAGGGAGTAATGTCTTGAAAACTTGTGCTGATTGTACTCATTTTCTTTTGCTAAGGTTTTATTTTACTGGATTTTCTTTTGCAAGATTTTAATGAGGTAATTTTAAAGCACTTGGCGATATACATGAATATTGTACTTTTTTTCCTTCGTCATTGATTTTTTCTCATTAAGTTTTTCCTTGACAAGGTTTTAACGAGGCATATTCTTTATATATAGTCATCCAAAGGGAGAGTGTTATAAATTTATTTGTATGACCATATATAGTCATTAATTAAGACCATTGAGTCATTAATTAAGATCAATTTTTAGCCATTAATTAAGACCATTGAACTATTAATTAAGACTTATCTTTAGTTATTAATTAAGATTTAAACTACACCTACTCTTTTGTACTCCTATATATATGAGTATTATTTACTTATATATGATCAAGTTTTACATTTAAATAATAATTCTTTCTCTTGTAATATTCTCTCTATCTTATTATATCATTTCTCATTTAGATTCATAACAAATATTTGTATTTTAGAATGCAGCTTGTTTTTATGATGGAAGAATTAAGGAAAAATTAATTCGTATTAGAGATTGTTTGTTAATTAAAATCCTTTAATTATCAATTTTTTAATTAAAATCTTTTCATTATAAATTATTTTTTAATTAAAATCTTTTGATTATTGCTTTTTAATTAATCCAAGTTTTCAAATTAATGTCAATTTAAGATATATTAATAATGAGAAAAATAATTTCTTTTATTAATTAAATTATTAATAAATATTTTTTAAAATAAAAATGATTTTATAATTTGATATATTATATTAAATTATATTATATTAATTTATAAATTTAATTTTACGTAATCTTTGATGACTAAATTATTTTCCTTGTACAAAATATAAAGACCCAATAAGCAGCCAATGCTGTGCATGACTTCTCCCATCTTGATTTTCAAGCTCTCTCTCTCTCTTCAATTATCGTTCATTTTCAAGCACGCAGAATTGCATTCAATTTTAGCAGTCGTGCTCAGTACTGTGACAGTAACTAAACCGGTGGTCACATTTTAGCTGTGATATTTTGCTTCTGGTCGTCACTGACAAGTCACATGGCTGATCAATAGGGTGTACGACACTGTAAGTACGGCAGGCCGGCAAGACTACTCAGCAGAAAGAAAGCAAACCACAAATTCAGGATTCATATCTTTCTCGTTGCTTTATTAATTTATAGGAAAATACAGAAGTTTCCATGAATTTGCCAATGCTCCATCCAAGTAGCCAATGCCCAAGCATAACTTCTCCCAGTCTCGATTTTCGTTCTCTCTCCTCTCTCTCTCCCCTCAATTATAGTTCATTTTCATGGCACATGTACGCTGAATTGCATTCAATTTCGGCAGTTGTTGTCGCTTTAAATAAATAGGCAGTCGTACTCAGTACTGTGGACAGCCACTCAACAAGTGGTCACATTAATGCTGAGATATTTTGCTTCTGGTCGTCATTGACAAGTCACATGGCTGATTAGTAGGGTGTACGTACGGCACCCAGGCAAGACCATTCAGCAGTATGAAAGCAAACTGACATGGCAGAATGCTGCGACATCGAATTGAACAACTTCAAGCATTCTCATTGCCTTATTAGTTTATAGTTTTGTTAAGTATAAATAAAGTCGTTTATTAATTTATATATAGATATTAATTTTTTTATATTTAAAATTTAAATTAATATTATTTTTAATAAAATTTATTTTTTAATTAATCATATTAAATTAATATATATATTAATGCATAGTTATTTATTATTTTATTAGTTTATAATTTTGTTACGTATAAATAAAATCGTGTACTATATATCAATATAAATTTTTTAATATTTAAAATTTAAATTAGTATTATTTTTAATAAAATATACTTTTTGACCAATCACATTAAATTAATACACATATTAATACGTATTATGCTTGTAACTAGATATTTATATTAATTTATTGGAAAATACAGGTGTTTTCCCTGAATTCATTTATTCAACTGTTTATATATGTATATATTTATTTTATTTAATAGTTAAAAAATAAATATTAATATATTAAAGTATTTTTTTATTTTTTTAAAAACTTAAATATGTTTTAAAAATTTAATATTTAATTTATAAGAGCATCCACATTAGTCTATGCATATGCATATGAATATGCAAAGTCATATTTTATAATATGAGACTAAATTCATCTATATTAAATTATGCATCTTAAAATATTAGCATAGCTATGAATAGTACATTTACGTATTTAAAGATCTACTATTTACTTTCTAAAAAATATTTTATTCATTCTTTTTCTCTCCTCCCACTCTCTTTCTACATATTTTACTTTTATATATTTTACTACATATTTTACTCATTCACTTTCCAAAAAATATTTTACTCAAATATTTTACATATTTGAAGATCAAATCCTATTAAAAAAAAGTAAAAAAGTAAAAAAATAATAAAATGATAATATTTTATCATTATTTTGTTTCAAATTTGCATATGAAAATTTTGTTTGCATAGCAAATTAAATTTCTAAAAAATATAATTTTACATATGCGTATAAACCAACGTAGACGCTCTTAAGGGACGCTCAGCTATCACAACTAGGCAAAACTAGCTTTACCCTTATTTATATTTGTTTCTGAAAAAAATCAAATAAGATAAATATATTAATAAATTTATGTTTTATAAAGTCAACCAAAGGGAATAACGTGCATTAGAGTATAACCGGTCTGATTCCATTAGATTTTGATATATTTTAAAGAGAAATACTTTTTGCAGTCGGCAAATGTAGTCGGTGTGCAGTCGTAGAGAAAAAAATAAATTAATACGGGACTTACATGAAAAAAATTATTTTTTAACTTTTTTTTATTCATATAGGTCCCCTTGAATATAAAATAATTTTTTTATAATTTTTTTTTATTCATTCCGTACAGTCGACTGCACGCCGACTGTATTTGCCGACTGTATTTAGCAAAGCCCTATTTTAAAACGGAATGGGTATAAGCATTAGTTTTTTTTTATAAGTAGGTATAAGCATTAGTTATATCCTTAAATCGGAACTTCTAGTATATATATATATATATATATAATATAGTTATTAACATATTATAATTATATTATAGATTAAAGTCATATATTATAATATATTATGAGATATAGTGATATAGTATTAATATAACTATTAATATAGTAGATTATAATAATATAAGATTGTAAAATTTAATATTATCTTAATTAATAATTTATCATATAATATAAAATTATTTATATATATTATATATAAAAATGATATATAATATAAAAAATTAAATAAAAATATTTATATAACATAAAAAATTTATATATATATATATATAAATTAATTGGGTCTGAGTTATTGGTTCACCGATCATTGTTTTCGCCCCTGCATGCATACCCTTTCTCTGCTTTCGTGTTCAAGGCTTTTCCATGACCATATTTTAAATTAAAGATATTTTTATAAAATAATTTATAAATGTATCATCATTCTAAAATATTATAATAAAAAAATATTAATTATATAAAGGATTGCGAGCCTATCATTATTCTCTGGAAGCATCAAACACGTGATGGAATTATGAATTTGAAAAGGAAAATGACGAAAAAAAAAAACCGGAATTATTTGGATATTGAAGCATCAAACATTTTAAAACTAATTTCATCTTTCTATGCCGAGAAAGTAGGAAAAAAAATGACTCCCAAGATTGTTCCAAGCTAAGATAGGTAGGTGATGATGGAGAAAGGCACGTGCTTAGTTTGAAGTTCAGCTAAGCTTGTCGTTCAACCACGAAAGGACAAATGGAGAGAGAGAAAGAGAGAGCACAATGTGACTATATTTCTCTAGGCTTTGCTAGATGGAGTCAGTAAATACAGTTGATATGCAGTCGACTGTATAAAATAAATAAAAAAAAAAAATGTACAGAATGAATAAAAAAAAATTATAAAAATAATTTTTTTTTATATAGGTTCTATATTAATTCATTTTTTTCAAACCGACTGCACGCTGACTGTATTTATCTACTGCATAAATCATTTCTCTTTCTCTATATATAGAGATCGGAGAGAGATCACTATATATCAATAGCCAACTGATCTTGCTCATAAGTGGAACAGACAGCTCAGAGTACTTCGTTATTATCAGGTGATCCGATATAACTCCCTTTCCTTAATAGTGATATCTATATACTCTCAAGATTTTTTATGATTTTTAACGTAAACTTTACTACTCGCGATTAAAAGCTGCATCAGATATATAATATTATAGTTGATGGAGACTATATATCACTTACTTTTTATTGTTTCAAGTGAATGGCATTAAATTCTAATTAAGATTAATTTTTTATCCATCCTTTCCAACTTTTGACAATTTTACTTACATAAGTTCAGGTCTCTCATGAAAAATTAAGTGGTGAATATTGTTCATAAATTTTTAAGTGGGCCATTTTTATCATTATTAAGTTAGCTTTTGGTCTCCAGTAATTGTTTTTCCATTATATTTAATTAGAAGAGAATTAATTAAATTTAATATTATATTATTTCTCTTATAAAAATTTATAATTATCTGAATGAAATATATTTAATGATAATACCCGGCCATGTTTGCCTGTGTGGCTAGCTACATATATGTAGTAATGGTACATATAATCATAAATTATACAAGCATTATATAGTCATTTTGAAAAGAATGAAATTCACGATTAAAAAAATAATTTTCTTTTCATGTAAGTAACATATTTATTTAATTTTTTAAAAATGATTATATGATACTTTCACACGACTACAACTATCAATTCTCTATATAGTAAGTACTTAATGGTTATATAATATATAGTTTCTGGAATTTTTTACTTATAATATTGAATAGGAGATTTAGCTTCATGTCATGGAACTGTATTTTTTTCCAATTTAATTTGAAGGCCGGTGGCTCCTCTTTTTCTGGCCAGGAAATTCGGGGGAAAAAAAGAGAGAAACTTGAAAGATGGAGGAATCGGCAGCGCCTATTTACACTCCGGGAGAAACAAGCGATGCTGGAACAGAAAATGATTTGTATCATCGGTGGAAAAGATTGGCATGGAAAATCGAGCGTGCTTTAGATCAAAGAAAAAAAGAGGATGATTTAATATATAATATTTCTCTCAGGATTCCAGATGTGCATCGAAAAGTGAACGAAGAAGCTTACACTCCTCAGGTTATTTCAATAGGGCCTTTTCACCATCGCTCATCAAAATTGCAATTCATGGAAAATTATAAACTGAGATGTCTCGAGAATTTCATGAAACGGGCCAATACAAGTTTGATGGATTTAGTTGGCCACGTATTCGTCGGGGAGCATTTTTTACGTGCGTTTTATGAAGGGACAATTGAAATTGAGTCCGACGATTTAATACAAATGATCCTGGTGGATGCGTGCTTCATCATTGAGTTTTTCTTGAAAAATTTTTCAGGACCAAAAAATTGGACTCTTGACGACACTATAGAATTAAAGCCATGGCTGATTTCTAGGATGAAATTAGACTTGATATTATTTGAGAATCAACTTCCTTTCAATATAATCCAGACCTTATATGAGAAGCTAGTTCCACGCGAGTTTCCCTCAATGTACCCATCCAGCTTCCTCGAGCTTGCCTTTAACTTCTTTAGAGCTCACAACCTTCAAAACATACCTCATGATCAGATAGGTAAACATGAGGTAATTCACTTTCTTGATTTGCTGAGACACTTTAACTTGCCTCGTCACCGAAACCTCCAAGAAAGAAGTTACGGAAATGTAGTTAGGAAAATGTACTGTGCCTCCCAGCTGGCTGAGGCAGGATTGAAGTTTCAGCCAATTTCAGGCGGATCCTTACTTGACGTAAGATTTAGTGAGGGAGTGTTGGAAATCCCATCTTTTCCATTAGACAATACCACAGAGATTTATGCACGGAACATCATGGCCTGGGAGCAATGTGCCTATCCAGATGAAGCATATGTTACTGATTATTTTATGATGTTAGATTTTCTTATCAATACAGGCAAAGATGTGGATTTACTTGTTCAAGAGGGGATCCTTGTGAAGGGCCCGGGCACCAACAGTAGAACAACTTTACCCACCAATTTGTGCACAGGTATCTCACATTGGGGCATCAATGATGATTATGGTGATATCTGTAGACAATTGGTGGATTTCCGTAAAAAACATTGGTATGTAATTCTGAAGAGTAGCTTGAGAAAGGATTATTTTCGGACGCCTTGGATGGGTGCTGCTACCATTGGTGCTATCTTCTTGTTGATTCTCACTCTCATACAAACTGTATGTACTGTGATTTCGATATTCATGTAGAGTGTAGCTGCTTGTGTAATAATTCTTAAGAGTATATATTGAATTGCTTGCCTAATGAAAAGGCCAAAGCTATGTGTATAAGAGAATGATTAGCATGAGTGTGAGTCGTGACAGTTGAAATAAGGAGAGTGAATCTGTTGTGCGTATAAGAGTGAAAGCGAGCACTAGTTATAATGTGTTTGTCTTGTTTGCTAATATCTTAATAAAGTTATTTTGGTTCTTTTCTATTAACAGCTTCTCCAAACCCACCAAGTGTTTTGTCCCTAATTCTCGTTCGAAAAGTTGTGAACAGAGTCTGTTATTCAAACCGCATATATCAAATCGAATTGTTTCAAAAGCGTTCGAAAAGATGATATTACATTCGAATATTGAATGTAAATAGTTCGAAATCGAGTAATATGTGATCAGATGGTCAGCTATTATATATTGTTCAAATGTTGCAACTACATCTGAAACCATACTGAGAGGGATATTTACCAGTTCTACCAGGCCGACTCGACTCCCTTTCCCGAGGGCCCCATTGACCCGTCATCGGCCCACCTCTGTGAGAACGAGAAAGGAGAATCTGGGCCTGGCCCATGATGTACGTGTCAAGGAGAGAATTAAAGGAAATGGAAGTCGCATCATCTGAATGTGTTGTAGCCAAGATGCCCGGCACGAGGCCACGCCGCATTAAATGACCAAAGGCGCCACAAGCAACAACCTCGGCCGGAATCACACCTTTTTCCAGAAATCCAGATCGTGGGTGCAGCACCTTCTCCACCTGACACTCTGGAAGAAACATCTACTACTGAAACAGAAAATGAATATGATCAGTGTACAAGATTGGCAGAGAAAATCGAGAGTTCTTTAAATTTTGACACAAGGGTTGGTTATCTCACATCACATGTAAGTATTTACAGGGTTCCATATTTGCTTCGGAAATGGAACGAATAAGCTTTACACACCTCAGGTTATTTCAATAGGCACTTTTCACTAACACTCGCAAAAATCGCAATCCATAGAAAATGTTAAACTGAAATTTCTCAAGCATTTCATAGAACGGACCAAAGTAAACTTGAAGGATTTAGTAAGCACCATAAAATACTTGGAACAAAGCGTTTGCGAATGTTATGCAGGGACAACAGAAATTGACTCCGACGATTTCGTGAAAATGATCCTGGTGGATGCGAGCTTCCTCAATATTTCTCTTATTCAAAGATTACACTGGATGCTGGCCGGCAGGTGACCACTCGATAGAATTAAAGCCATGGCTGATTTCGAGGATGATATTAGACTTGAAATTACTTGAGAATCAACTTCCTTTCTTTATAATCGAGGAATTATATGAGCTGCGTCAAGTCGAGACTATCTTAACATACCCATCCAGCTTCCTTGAGCTTATAGTTATCCACTTTGGCATTCATAATCATCAAGGAAAACTTCCTCATCAGGATCCAGATTTAAAAATAATGCACTTCGTTAATTTGCTTAGATAATTTTACTTGCCTCTTGATCACCAAAGGCTTCCAGAAAGGAGTACTGAAGTAGTTAAGGAAATCATGTACTGTGCCTCCAGCTGGCTGAGGCATGATTGAAGTTTCAGCTAAGTTCAAGCAAATGCTCCCTTGACCTAAAATATGATAAGGGAGTGTTGGCCCAAGTTTTACATTAGACAATGACACCGAGATTTATACACGGAACATCATGGCCATGGAGCAATGTCACTATCCAGATAAAGCATATGTTATTGATTATTTTATAATGTTAGATTTCCTCATCAATACAGGCAAAGATGTGGATTTGCTTGTTGATGAGAAACTCATTGTGAAGGGCCAGGGCACCAACATTAGACCAACGTTACCCAGCAATTTGTGCACAGGTATCTCATATTGGAACACCAGGAAAGATTATTATGCTCTCTCTAGGCAATTGGTGGAATTCCGTAGAAAACATTGGTATGTAATTATGAAGGGTAGCTTGAAACATGATTATTTTCGCACGCTTTGGATGGGTGCTGCTACCATTGGTGCTATCGTCTTGTTTATTCTCACTCTCATACAAACTATATGTACTGTCATTTCGACATTCAAGTAGAGTGAAGCTTGTGTACGTACGTAATTAATAATTCTAAGAGTACTATTGTATTGCTTGCGTTGTTATAATTATATCTTTCATTGATCGCTTTTTTTTGGCTTAATTCATGGAAGTTTGTAATCAAGTGCATGGGCTGTGGGATGCATTGAAGCTACAAGTTGGAAAGCTTTTATGTTAATTTTCTTTTATGAATGTCCCCCAAAGTCAATACGATATCATTTCCCATTTTCTAAACGAATATATATATATATATACACTTACTAAAATGAAAATTCATGTTTTAATTCGATCTTTATTGGTCTCACTCACGGATGCATGCCATTTCATTAGCGACAAGCACTAAAAATGCAAATAATTTTTTTGGGACAAAAATTGTAATTTTATTTCAAAAAATATCTTTGTGATGAACAATTGTGAACCGAGTCTATTATATTTCAAACCGCACATATCAAATCGAATGGTTTCAAAAGCGTTTGAAGAGACGATACGAGGTTCGAATATTGAGTGCAAGTAGTTTAAATAGAAGTAGAATAATTCTACTTAGCATTCCACATACCGTACATCTTTTTTTAAATGATTAATAAAACAATTCAATTAATTTAGCATGAAAAAAGTTATAATAAAAAGGGTATATGGTGTATGGTGCTAAGTAGCATAACGCATAAAAGTAAACATGTGTTGGAATGGTCAAACCAATTTTTGTTCAATGCTGCAACTACATCTTGTTACATGCGTAGTAACAGTAAATATAAATCAAGGAATTTTGACAGTTCGAGGAGTTAAAAAAACTCTAAATATTCTACAACTTTATTGATAGAATCTACTTATCTTCATTGATGAATATGTACAATATTTATAAACAACTTCAAATAATTGCTACTGAACTAAAGTAAATTACTGACCCACTCGACCACAAAATCCACACGTCTAATGTGTCTATAACTAAGTCCTATTCTAGAAAAACCAGACACATCACTTGGGCTGTCCCATGCCTTGTAAAATTAAATCATCAAAGTATAGCCATGAAGTTTCGAGCTCTTTCTATTTCTTTTAAAACAACACACTCTTGCCAGTGCACCAATGCATCTCCTTCCAAAGAAACTCATTCCATTCTTTTTAAAGCAACACACTCTTACCACTAAATTAATGCATTTCCTTGTGATAGTGGTTTACGAAAAATAATGAGGGAAATCCACATTTAATATCATGGAAATCCCGCACACATGATTTCATCCAATTTTAGTGAGATAATTCACCAATTATTTGAACTAATCCATGTGCTCCATCCTAGCATTCATGAATATTTATACATGCCTCAAAGTCGCATTTGTTATTTCAAATTATTGTATACGCTCAAATTTCTTCAAGAATTTTAAGGTGATAATTAATTGCCCCTATTCAAAAGAATTTGCTACCGGGTTACAAATAATTCACATCTAATATATAACAAAGTCACCAACTACAAATAGCAATTATGAAATTTTTCCTTCAAAGTTTCTACATAATTGTATAAATAACTGAAAATATGAGAGTCTAAAATAATAAAATTCGGGGGTATTGTCCTCTATTTATAGAGAATGAAGTGACACCATGTAAAAGATTACAAGTCTTAACTTGTGACTTTTTAAGTGGCAATTACTAGTTTAAAGGTCATGATATTTAGTTAGAGACAAAGGGACATACCTGGTCAAGTGTTTGGATACCTCCAGAGAGGTTACTGTTTGAAACACACCAATGACACCCTTTCAGATTTATTAATTTTGAAGCATTTCTTTCCAACCAAGAATGACCTACTTGAACTAGGATTGGGCTAAGCCCACATGTAGCCTTATGTCACCAATTCGGATGGGCTGCATCAGATTTATCAATTTTGAAGCATTTATTTCCAACCAAGCACCTACTTGGGCTGGGCTTGGACTAAGCCCACATGCAACCTTGTGCCACTAATTTGGATGGGCCATACGCCCTTGATCTGGGCCATGCACCCCTTGGGCTATCCCATGCCTTGTTAAAATCAAATCTTCAAAGTGTAGCCACAGGTTTCAAACTCATTCCATTTTTTTAAAAAAGAAAAAATACCCTTACCATTGAACAAATACATCTTCTTATAATAGTGGTTCACGAAAATAAATAATAACTCATATTCAACAAATTTACATGTTTAATATCACAATCTACTAATAAATATAACACATTAATCTTAATCAAGCAACTCATACTGTTGGCAATGTTTTGTTGGTAAACATTTTATGTTTACGTTTTTACTAAACTTATTTCCCTTCTACGTCCATTTTATCTTCCGATCCGAATGTGGGATTGATACAACAAATATGTAATTAGCCAGTACTGGGCCTAGCTATGTATTTCACTTACAAGATCAAAACACGCCAGCTAGCTAGTTGCCTTCATTCGGTTACAGCGCGCACTTCATTGAAATAGTTAAAGTCAAATTCAAGTTTTAGCTAATATGATATAAATTTGTTTTTGCATATTTTATTCACATCCAACCCTCATATTGGATTATCCTTATTCTTTATATAATAATAAATAATATTTATTTTTTTAAAATTTAAAATTTATTTAATTTTATTATATTTTACCATTTTGCCGATTATATATTAATTAGTAACAATATTATAGCCCTCAAAAAATTGCTGCAACCAAATCATGGTAGGAAGTAAGGAAGAAAGGAAAAAAAAAATGAAGAACAACGAAACATGTACAAGCTACTGTTGGAGAGGAAGAACACATGGGAAGAAAGGGGAGAGAGAGAGAGAGAGAGAGAGAGAGAGAGAGAGAGAGAGAGAGAGAGAGAGTTCAACGGAAGCCAAAATGGAGCAGAGATAGAGAATGTTTGCATGGAAGAAAAATATTTTTTTATTCATTTTGGTCATGTCACAGTGACTATCAAATTTGGCTCACAACACTAACTTAGTATTGTAGCAAAAAGCCATACCCTTTTACATTTGCATAATCCAATGTAACATATTTTGAGACTCTATTAGCCAAACACCCTATTGAATTTGCATTTGCATAATCGAATGGAATTGCTCACATGTAATGTAATGTAATGGCTTGAAAATAGGCAAAAATGCTGACCATCCAACTTCTATTCCTCTTCACCGCAAAGGCGGATGTGGAGGTCGCAAATTGGGAGGTGAGGTGAATGACAGTGGAAGAAATAGATAAGAGGCGGCGGGTTGTGCTGAGCAAGGGGAAATGCTGGCCGTATTGGAATGTTTTGACCGGCAATACTGTCGCACTGGAAGGCATGCAAAAGTTAAAGAAATAGGCTTCGGAAGAAGTTTCAAGTTCAGCCTTAACCACTCTAAATAGATGGCTACTATGTGGATGTTTCATCTGTAATGTTGCAGTAAAGAGCATCCTAATTACGTGGCTCATGATGTTGCAGATCTGGCAAACTGAAGTGAAGAAGTGATGAAGTGTTTGCTTTTCTGAGTTGTATATGGGCTTGTGGGAGCATTTTAGTCTAGGTAGAGCTCAAGTAATGTAGCGTGGGCTTTACTCTTAGTTAGTTATTAGCCAAGCCCATTATCATGTTAAGGGCACTATAGTCAATTTCATTTTTTTTTTTTTTTCAGTTACTTAATGTTGGAATGCTCAGGAGAGAATAGAGTATGGAAAATACAAGGCATTTTGCCCAAAGTCAGCATCACCATACCAAAGCTCACGAAGAGGAGTTTCAGTCTTAAGGTTCAAGCGTTTCTAGGGGCATGCAATTTAGATCCATCAAACTTGTTGTCTAGATGACTAACACAGGAGTATGATGAATTGGGTTATATTTAAAAAATTAACAATTATAAATCAAATATACAATATAAAATAAAATACAAAACAACAATAAATATAAAGAGTAAGGGTGAAAGAGAAGTAAACTCAATATGTTAGCGAGGTTCGGGCCCCACTGCCTACGTCCTCGCCTCAAGCTACCCCTTGAGGATCCCCAAATTCACTATTCAACATCCTTAAAGTGGAGATAGAAACCTATTACACCTTTGAACAACACCGCTACAAAGGATCCATGTAGAACACTATCTATACTTGTAATCACCTTACACGTGGTGATTCAACTATTCCCTGTGTAGAACACTTTCTACACGCACAAGGGTTATAGATACTCTTTTACTGATACAAGAGTTGATAGTGGGTAGGTTATCAGAAAACACTCCTCAATAAGTGAAATAAGAACAATACAATGCAAACTATATCTCTCTCAAAATGAACAAGGTTTAAAGCTCAATGCTTAGAGAAGAGAGAATGAAAGCTTTGAATGAATGTTGTATGCTCTTGGTATGTGAATGTGAAGCTCTCAAATGATCTATTTATAAGCATATGAGACTTCATATTCAAATTTAAAAAGATTTACATGTCAAATACAACATCATTCACTTTTTCAAAAAATTCAAATAAAAGTTTTTTTTTTTTCATTTGTCAAAGACAACATCATTCACTTTTCTAAAAAGTCAAACCTAATCTTTTTACTTTTTGCATATGACAAAAAGAGCACACTTTGCTTTTTAAAATTTTCAAACAAAATCATCTACCTTTTACATAAGTCAAAAAGAGCATCAATTACTTTTGAAAATATTCAAATAAAGCATGGACGTGTGAAAGATGACAATCAATCATCTTTAATATTTTCAAAATTTTCAAACAAAATCATACACTTTTTACATAAGTCAAAAAGAGTAGAAATCACTTTTGAAAATATTCAAATAAAGCATGCACATGTGAAATATGACAATCAATCATCTTTCAAAATTTTCAAAATATTCATACACATGTGGAAAATACATTTTAATGCTTTATGATAAAATATTAATTTTAAGTCTTAATCCTAATTTCAAATTTTTAAGAGATTTACAACATTACTCTATGACTTTAATGTGAACTTGTTTCCTTCTTGCTCATGCTTGGTTCCTTGATGTGCTTGACTCCATTATGTAGACAACTTGAGCTTGACACTCCTTTATTCTTTGAATTCATTTGTTATCATCAAAATCCATATGTAGATATATAATTACACGAAACTTAAAATCTTGAGTTCAACAATCTCCCCCTTTTTTTATGATGACAAATACTTGATAGTACCTGAAGTATGTATTAATACTTAAACTCCCATTGAGAATGTGCGTTAGTTTTTCAAGCAAAAGTATAAATATAATTCCAAACATATATAATAAGTTTAACAATTCTGACAATTTTAATGTTTTAATCTAAAACTTCTCCCACTTTTAGCATCATTAAAAAGGATCAGAAATAAATAAATAGATTGAAGAAAACGGTGTGTTAGTATAAATTGTAGATAGTTAAAAAATTGGAGCCGCCCGTGACCCGACAAGTGTGGTTGGAGATTTGAAAAATCGTCTGATGTTGTTGACAAACGAGATTGAGGGCTCCGAGTTTCTAAAAAAAATGTTATTTTCACCCATCGGATACAAAAAAAAAAAAAAAAAATTCACATTGCTCCTTGACTTGGATGATAGCTTATCTTGTTCTTTATGCTATCTCTATAAAATCAGTCTTAAAGTTCATCTAATTCACATAAAATCTTCTTCGCATCTCTATAACTCATCTGCATTCCTTCAATATTTTCGCTTTAAGCTTTCAATTTTTTTCTCAATGGCTCATTCTTCTAACATTCATCTGCATTCATCCATGAGGTATTCTATTCCTCAATCTCCTGTCCTTCCTGCAGCTATCATTGGTGCCATGTTGCAGTAAGAGAATAATAATTTTGTTAATAAGTCAGACTCCGATGTTATCTACGACTTGGTGAGTCTCGGGACTCGCTACTCCTCCTCTATAGTTTCTTTTTTCCAGCGGCTACAAGCCAGAAACCATGAGGTTGAAAAGCTTAAAGAACAAATTATTGTACTTAAGCGAATTATTTAAGAGTCTCACACAATGGAAGGAATCCTTCGGCAGAAGAATAAAATGTTGAAATTCCTATTAGATTCTTCATTCCGCTTGCCAATTCCCATGGATAGGGATGTCATGATATTGTATGAAGAGAATGAGCATCTCAAACATGAGGCCAAGAACCTCAAGTTTATGTAGAAGTATTTAAAAACTCTCTCTCTATTTTTATGGACTCTGGTCTATGTTTTAAGAGATATTCATAGCATGCATCATACATATTTCTCTTCTAATCATACATAATTTATCTTCTAACAAAGATTTTGTGAAAATATTTGCTAACTGATCCTGTGTGTTTGTGAACTCTAGTACTATATCGCCCTTCTGCACATGATCTCGAAGAAAATAATATCTTATTTCAATATGCTTAGTTCTAGAATGTTGTATTGGGTTCTTTGAAATATTTATAGCACTTGTATTATTACATTTGATTAGAATGTGATTATACATGAATTTAAAATCTTCAAGTTGTTGCTTCATGTAAAGAACTTGAGCACAATAACTACCCGCAGCAACATATTCTACCTAAGCAGTAGATAACGTAATAGAATTTTACTTTTTACTAAATCAGGAAACTAGTACATGACCTCATATATGATATGCTCCATTAGTGTTTTTTCGATCAATTTTGAAACCTGCATAATTTGCATCTGTGTAGCTGATTAGATCGAAAGATGTGTGCTTAGGGTACCATAACCCTAGGTCAATTGTACCACTAAGATATTTAAGAATGCGTTTAACTGCAATTAAATTAGATTCTTTTGGAGATGATTGAAAGTGTGCACATAAGCACACACTAAACATAATATCTGGTCTACTGGCTGTCAAATATAATAAGCTACCAATCATACTTCGATATACCTCTGAGTCAACTGGCTTACCGGATTCATCTTTATCAAGTTTAGTGGATGGGCTCATTTGTGTTCCAAATTCCTTAGCACTTTCCATCCCAAACTTCTTGAGTAATTCATTAATATATTTTGATTGATTGATGAATGTTCCACTTTTTGCTTGCTTAATTTGCAATCTGAGAAAAAATGCAAGTTTTTCCATCATGCTCATTTCAAATTTTTCCTGCATAGTCTTAGCAAAAACTTGGCATATATTTTCATTAGTAGCACTGAATATTATATCATCAACATAAATCTGAATAAAAAGAATATCATCATTTTCGTATTTAATGAAAAGAGTTGTGTCAATTTTTCCTCTTGAAAAATATTTTTCAATCAAGAAACCACTTAGTCTCTCGTACCAAGCTCTAGGAGCTTGTTTGAGTCCATATAGTAATTTTGTGAGTTTGAAAACATGATTTGAAGAAATATGATTTTCAAAACCTGGAAGTTGCCACTATAAGAAATACGGCATTTTACCAAGGGGAAGATTCATGGCAAAAAGCTGACTTTTTGTGGGAAAAACCCTATTCCCACAAATTGTTGTTGTGGGCAGCTCGTGGTGTAAATCTCGCCGCAAATACCTATATTTTCCCACGACACATTTCACAGCAAGAGCCAATGAAGCTCATCACAAAAGCACGTCCATTTTCGTTTATGCTCATGGGAGTTTGAGCAATTACCATGAGAGGTACTGGTGTGTATTAGTATTAACCACTACAACATTTGTGGGAAAAAACTTCTCCCGACACAAAGGTCCGTATTGAGTGTATTGAGTCAAGTCTAGTAAATACAGAATTACAGGTGAGGGGATAGGAACCATGCAGACTTGATTTGTATGACCATGATATATTGTACAATAAATCATTCAAAAAGTAGAGCTTCAGACTTTCACAAAAGATCGCTTCATTTTTTAAATGCACATGCTCAAATTTACCAACTTGAAAACTCATAAATGCTCAACAGCTCGAAAATACTACCACACACACACACTTTAAGCAAAAGCAATCACACCTTCCAGCAATTAAAACAACCTAACCAAACATGCATACTAGCCTAAACAGCCACATATAACAGCCCAAACAACCTCACTCATAAAACCAACAACCACATGTCAATCCAAACAATCATGTGTCAACCCAACCAGTCACATAGCAGCCCAAACAACCACATATTAACCCTGGATAGCCACACATTCCACCAGCATTCACCCACATAAGTTATAAGTTCAATCGCATCTACAGTTTCAGGTTCAAAAATATCAATACGTAGATGAAATGCATCATCTACTCATCTGGTTCAAAAACTATATATTAGGACTATCTAAAATATAGTATTAAAGGAAAAATGAATAATATTGTCATGTAAAAGATAATATAAATTACTACAAGTATGTCCTCCTAAACCAAGGTAATGTATAGATAACTCACTTCCGCAGACATTCATCAGAAAATGCATAAACCTGAGTAATCTTCCAAAGGGAAAAACAAAGAGATAAAAAAATTATTAGCTCAAAGTATTACAGATACATTGCTTTTTCTAAAACAAACATGTAGGTCCAAAGAAAATATTCATGCATACTAAACAAGGTGGTAAATTTATAGACTACTCCCCAATCTGTCCTCTCTCCCCCCCTGCCCAAAAAAAAGCCAAAATTGAGAAGCTGAATAACGTCTTCAAAATTGAGAGTTACAAGGACTGAAATTCTGAGGGACTAAAGGTCTTCAAAACAGAGGCTGAATAAGGGAAGGAATATAGAAGATTGAACTCAAAACTGAGAGTTACAAGGATTGAAATTCTGTTGCTATAGTGCCTTGCAGTAATTCTAGTTCAATCCTTAAAGCATTTGTGGCTTGGAGTTTGAAATGGCTAGGAGTGAGAAGGGATGAGAATGACGTGATCAGAGGGCAGGTTTGATGTGCAGCAATTAACTTAGGTGTTTAGGTGCTAGAATCTAATAAAACTGGAGGAACCAAAGAAAAGGAAATCTTCAACAATAGATTTGATAAAGTACTTATCAAAATAAATAGAGTCTAAGCTACAGTCTTGGTGTTATTTTAATAGAGTCTAAATTAGTCTTTTATCCATCAAAATTCAATCTCCTGGAGCCATAATTCTAGACCCTAGGTTTACAAATTCTTCAAACCCAAAGCATAATATGCAAAAACAGAGGATGTGTTTAAGATGGCATGGCCAATGGCCATATGTAACAGAGGTCTATGAATGCAATGGAGCAAGAGTGGTTATATAAAAGTGTAGGGAGCAAACACTACAAAAACAAAAAGAATAAAAGAAGATTTTTTTTGGGGGGGGGGGGGGGGGAGAGTAGGAATCATAGGCAAAGACATGATTATTAAGAGATAAAACCAAGTGCATGGCCTTACAAATTATGTATTAGTTTTTGTTTTCCCTGTAATCACGTAAACAATACACAAGGATCATGTTCTTCTATTGCACAAGTAAGAGTCATAAATAAGAGTTATAATTAATCAATTCCAACACTTGTTTAAAACAGCTTTGGGCGAGAATTAATCCATTTATAAATAAGATCCAAGTATCAAACAAAGGAATAGAATGTCATAGCATGTCCCAAAGAACAAGCACCCATGTGAGCAAGATACTTTATTCGAGAGATAATATATATTCAATATCCTTACCAATATGCAAAGCAATCCATTAATTATTTTTTTCTTTTTCTAGAGATAATACATATATTCAAAGATATGTAAGCATATTCATATCATTCGAAAAAAAATTGCAAGGAAAAAAAAACTGCTATGAGAAGTAAGCCATGAATTCGTGTAGCAGTATACAAATAGCAACAGGCAAAATAATTGAATTAACATGAGAATCATGGTAAACGTTTCAATATCATTCGAAAATGGGGGAAATTGATCATGAGAGTGGATTTCGAAAAAACCCTGATCAGAATTTAATTTAGAGAATCCATTTCTCAAAAGCACACTCAACATAAGTAAATCTCCACCATTGGTACTGAAGTAATTCAATCACCAAAACCCATTTCTATCAAGATTAGGGCTTTTTCTTTTCTGTTTCATTAGCTAACTTGGGTATATTTTCATTACTAAAATTGAGAAATAATTACATACCTAAAACCAAGATCTGGAAAATCAGAATAAAAGAGGGGGATTTAAAGTTTTGGGGGATACCTCGGTGATTTTATTTCCCTGCGTCTAAAAGGACTGGGCTGATTGTTTGGTGTCCGATGAATTAGAGGCATCGAGAGAAGCTAATCCCTCATTACCATTCTCCATTTTAAGCTGTGTATTGCTGCTGGGGGGAGAAGAAATAAGGGGGAACAGAAAATAAGGGAGAGAAACAAAGAGAGAAAGAGTGAAATAGAGAGAGATACAGAAAGGGGAAGGGAGGGAGGTCGTAGGAGGGAGGCCATCGGAGGGAAGCCATCGGAGCTAGGCCATCGGAGGGAGAGAAGCTTACCGGCGAGAGTGGCGCTGCTGGTCGCTTTGTGCTGTGAAGAGAGAAACCGACGACGAATCGAAAAAAGAAAAGTGGGTGTCGGGTTGGGGAAGAAATAAATAAGGGGGAAATGTGAAATTTAATATTTAAAACTATTTGTGGGGATTTGTTTTTGCTGTAATATGTCATAATTTTTTGCCGCAAAAACAAATAAGTCATATACTTTGATGTATAATCTTGGTGATTTATTTGCGGCGACATTAAGTCGCTGCAAAAAATCAATTTTTGCCGCAAAAGTGGATTTTACCACAAATTCTTGCTCGTCGCATGTAATTTCGTGGAAAATGACATATTTTTTTCCCATGGACAGTTTTTGTGTCATAAGTTAAGTATTTGCCACGAATGTAAACCTTAGAAAAAAATCTCACGAGAAAAGCCAATATTTCTTGTAGTGTGATATTTCTTGTAGTATGCTCAACATATACCTCTTCATTTATAAAACCATTTAAGAAAGCACTTTTAATATCCATTTGAAAAAGTTTGAAATCTTTATAACAAGCATATGCAAGTAGCATTTGAATAGCTTCTAATCTTGCGACTGGAGCATATGTCTCATCATAATTGATTCATTCTTCTTGATTGAAACATTTGGCTACAAGTCGAGCCTTATTTCTAGTAACGACTTCGGACTCATCTTTCTTGTTTCTAAAAACCCATTTTGTTCCAATAATAGTATGATTTTTAGGTCTAGGAACAAGTGTCCAAACATCATTTCTTTCAAATTGATTCAAATATTCTTACATAACTAGAATCCAAGATTCACCAAGAAGTGCTTCATCAATATTTTTCGGTTCAATCTAAGATAGAAAATTAGTATGATTGCAAATATTTCTAAGAGATGATCGAGTGCTTACACCTCATGAAGATTCTCCCAGAATTTGTTCCACTAGATGATCTTTCATAAATTTTCACTGTTTGGTTGCATTTTATATTAAATTTTGATGATCTTTCCTATGTCTCCATGTTGGACTTCCTCTATTGTGTTCTCTTTGTTGAGATTGAGACTTTCCGTGTTATTTATACTTCCTGTTTCTTTGTCAATGGATTTCTTGGAGAGTAGAGAATTAGATTCATCAAATACTACACGCATAGATTCTTGTATAGTCAAAATCTTTTTATTGAATACTCTATAAATTTTATTATTAGTAGAATACACGAGAAAGATACTTTCATCAGATTTTGCATCAAACTTGCCTAAATTATCCATGTCATTCAAAATAAAATATTTGCATCCAAATACATGAAAGTAACCAATGTTGGGTTTTTTCTCATTCCAAAGCTCATAGGGGGTTTTATCTAGTTTAGACCTTAGCATAACTCTATTTATAACATAACATGCAGTACTTACAGCTTCAGCCCAAAAATAACTAGGCAAATTGTTCTAATTGAGCATTGTTCGTGCCATCTCTTGAAGAGATCTATTTTTTTTCTCTACTACTCCCATTTTGTTGAGGAGTTCGAGGAGAAGAAAAATTATGTACAAAACCATTTTCATCACAAAAAGTTTCAATATTTTTATTAACAAATTCTTTTCCCCTATCATTTCAGATACTTGAAATGGTATAACTCTTTTCATTTTGAATTCTCTTACATAACTTGATGAAAGTATTATGTGCCTCATCTTTATGAGTAAGAAAGATGACCCAAGTATATCTAGAGAAATCATCAACAATAACAAATGCATAATATTTTCCTCCTAGACTTGCAACTCTATTTGGTCCAAAAAGATCCATGTGTATCAGTTGCAATGGTCTAGTAGTGAAAATATGTTTCTTGGTTTTAAAAGAAGTTTTTGTTTGTTTACCAAATTGACATGCATCACAAATTTTGTCTTTAAGAAAATTTACCTTTGGTAAACCTCTCAAAAGATCATTTTATGAAAGTTTGGAAATAAGTTCCATGTTGGCAAGACCGAGTCTTCTATGCCATAGCCAACTAGTTTTATTTTGAACTGAAAAACAAATAGCATATTATGAGGTAATTTCTTCAAAATCAATTGTATAAACATTGTTGCTTCTAAAATCAATAAAACAAATATTGCAATCATGATTTTTCAAAATAATGCACTTATCCATTTTGAAAGTAACTGTAAATCCTTTATCACATAATTGACTTACACTCAAAAAATTATATTTTAGACATTCAACAAGTATAACATTTTCAATTATGAGAGAAGATTTATTACTAATTTTACCTATTCCCACGATCTTCCCTTTCGAGTCATCTCTAAATGTCACATGTCCTTCTTCTTTAGATCTAAGATCAAAGAACTTAGTTTTGTCTCCCGTCATGTATATGGAACATCTACTATCTAAAAACTATTTGTTTTTGCTTGTGGAGGACTTCATGCATACCTATAAAAACAATTAAAATGATTTTTCTTGGTAACCAAGTTCTTTGGGTCATTCATTTATTATTATTAGAAAAAACAAGATTTTTAGGTACCCATATGACCCTAATAGTCATTGTATACTTGCTTCTAATAAGATAAGTATGATAATTATGACTATTTCTATTACCAAAATTGCAAATAGCATGTGGCATATATGAAGAACTTGAGTGATTATAATAATATATTTCTTTGACAAAATTATTTTTATGAAAAGAATTTTGAATACTGGACTTTGATGTAGAAGGATTATTAAAGAAATTTTTATAAGGTTTGTATTTTTGTTTTGGCATATATCCCAAGCCTGCCTTGTCAAAAATACATATTTGACTACCAAGAAATTTTTCAAAATTACTTTTTCAATTCGTAAAGTTTTCAATAATATTTTTTAAATCAGTTTTCTTCTTTTTCAACTCAAGATTTTCATCTTTCAAAGCGATGTTCTCTTTTTTTAAAACATCAATTTCGTTTGTTAAAAAATAATTTTTTTTTTCAAAGCAGTATACTTGATACCTAATTTTTCAAGTTCCTCATGTACCTCTTCTAAAACATTTTGCAATTCATCATATAAAGGATTTTCAATATTATTAAGATTTGTTACGTCAATTTCATCTTTAGCCATAAGATAAATATTTGCTGATTTTTCATTGTTTGCTTTACTATCTGAGTTATTTGAATCATCATCTCATGTAACTTTCATTGCTTTCTTGCCATTATTTTGATTTTTCTTTAGTAGAGGACAATGTGGCTTAATATGACCAGGCTTATTGCATTTATAATAAATTAAAATGTCATTTTTACCTGAATATTTCTTGGCAAACTTTTTGAATGATTTTCTCGGAGGAGTTTTATTTTTCTTTAAGAACCTTTTAATTCTTCATGTTATCATCGCAACTTCTTTATCTTTGTCATCATTTTCCCCATCTTCATCACTTTCACTTTCATGAGGAACAACTTTAAGTACCAAGCTCTTCTTTGAATTTCCTTCTTCTTCTCCTTTTTTCAATGTGTACTCATGGGTGATAAGTGACCCGATGAGTTCATTTATTTCGAGCTTCTTGAGGTCTCTAACTTCAAAAATCGCTGTCACTTTTGATTCCCAGCGTTTTGGTAAAAAGTTGAGAATTTTTCTTACTATCTTTACCTTGGAATAAACTTTGTCAAGAGCTGTCAAGCTGTTTATGATGTTAGTAAAATGAGTGTACATACTATAAATAGATTCATCATCATGTATCTTAAACATTTCATATTCATGAGTAAGAATATAAATTTTTGATTCCTTGACTTGCGAAGTTTCTTCATAAGTAACTTCCAAGTTATCCCAAATTTCCTTTGCCGTAGCGCAAGTCATTATTCTAAACTCATTTCCATTGAGAGCATTAATAATAAATTCATAGCAGTTAAATTCAATGTATAAAGTATATCGCTTTCATGATCAAACTCTTCTATCTTTACTCCATCAACCACTTTTGTTGGAATATAAGGTCCATTTACAATGTATTTCCAGATTTCTCGACCTTGAACATGAAGCAATATTCTCATTCTAACTTTCCAGAATGAGTAATTGTCTCTACAAAAGAATGGAGGCCGACTGCTAGATTGACTTTCACCAAATGAAGCTACAATGTTAGTCATAAGATCTTAACTCAAAAGATAATTAATCTTATAATAGAGCTCTTACTCTGATACCAATTGTTATTAATCATAGGCAATACCTATGTCACCTAACAATTGTACGTACTAGACTAGCCAGCCACCGTCTCTACCAGTGCATCGTCTCTACCAGTGCATCGTCTCCCATGGTCAGAGAGTCTTGCTTCAGTGACACAATCACAAGCAAGAGTTTCCATGAGTGATCTGCCTGTATGAACAGTACATGTCAACTAGCTTTGATGCCAATTGTTGCCTAGATGACTAACACAAGAGGGAGGTGAATGGGGTTATATTTAAAAAATTAACAATTATAAATCAAATACACAATATAAAATAAAATACAAAACAATAATAAATATAAAGAGTAAGGGTGAGAGAGAAGCAAACTCAGTATGTTAACGAGGTTCGGTCCCAGTGCCTTCGTCCTCGCCTCAAGCTACCCCTTGAAGATCTTCAAATTCACTATTCAAACTCCTTCAGGTGGAGATAGAAATCTATTACACCTTTGAACAACACCGCTACAAAGGATTTGTGTAGAACACCCTCTACACCTGCAATCACCTTTCACGTGGTGATTCAACTATTTCTTTTGTAGGACACTTTCTACACGTACAAGGGTTATACACACCCCTTTACTGAAACAAGAGCTGATAGTTGATAGGTTATTAGAAAACACTCCTCAATGAGTGAAATAAGAACAATACAGCTCAAATTATATTTCTCTCAAAATGAACAAGGTTTAAGGCTCAATACTTAGAGAAGAGAGAATGAAAGCTTTGAATGAATGTTGTATGCTCTTGGTATTGTGAATGTGAAGCTCTCAAATGATTTATTTATAGGCATATGAGACTTCATATTCAAATTTAAAAAAATTCATATGTCAAAGACAACATCATTCATTTTTTCAAAAAATTCAAATAAAAGGGTTTTCTTTTTCATTTGTCAAAGACAACATCATTCACTTTTCAAAAAATTCAAATCTAATCTTTTTACTTTTTGCATATGACAAAAGGAGCACACTTTACTTTTCAAAATTTTCAAACAAAATTATCTACCTTTTGCATAAGTAAAAAAGAGCATCAATCACTTTTGAAAATATTCAAATAAAGCATGCACATGTGAAAGATGACAATCAATCATCTTTAATATTTTCAAAATTTTCAAACAAAATCATCTACTTTTTACATAAGTCAAAAATAGCATCAATCACTTTTGAAATTATTCAAATAAAGCATGTACATGTGAAAGATAACAATCAATCATCTTTAATATTTTCAAAATTCAAACCTTTAATCATGTCATGTATATGTAAAAGATGACAATCAATCATCTTTCAAAATTTTCAAATTTAATTTTCAAAATATTCATGCATATATGGAAAATGTATTTTAATGCTTTATGATAAAATATTTATTTTGAGCCTTAATCCTAATTTCTAATTTTTAAGAGATTTACAACATTACTCTATGACTTTATTGTGAACATGTTCCCTTCTTGCTCATGCTTGATTTCTTGATGTGCTTGACTCCATTGTGTAGACAATTTGAGCTTGAGACTCATTTATTCTTTGAATTCATTTATTATCATCAAAATCTATATGTAAATATATAATTACACGAAACTTAAAATCTTGAATTCAACAAAGCTGTATTTTTCAATGGTTGATGGGAAAAATCTCACAGGGTGGGTATATAAAGTGAACCATTAAAATGTATTACACCCTATGTCAAACCATTAGAAAATTTTGGTTCCGAGATGCAAAGAATCATGCAACCTACATGCTTGGGATTCATTTATCAAGCCAAACCAGGTTTGGGAGTTCATCCTATGATGATCCCATGGAGGCCATCACCAGATTGAGACAAACCTCCACTATGACAGCTTATGTAACCCAATTTGAGATACTCTCTAATTGATTTATGGGCTTTTAGGAAAATTATAAACTTAGTTGGTTTCTTAGTAAATAAACTTATTATTTACTGTTCATGCCTCATATGGAAGTTCTAATGGAATGCTCATTGTTGGAAAAATAACACATTTCGTATAGAACTTTTAAGCATTTTAAATTATTGGGGTACAAAAGAGTGTGAACTATGAAGTTGGCATATTTTGAAAACATATATTCGTTAAAAGAATATATCAATGAGGGAAATATAAGACTGAAAAAATAATATCCGTTCAATAGATATGACTGTTGGAAAAATATGACCGTTAAAGAAATATCTCAGTTTAAAAAATATGACTGTTGTAAAAAATGCCGTCCTTACAATGCCGATATGACCATTGTGATATTCCACTCTAAAACTATATATAGTATTATTTATCATATCATAAATGAATTGTTACAGCAATGATAAAAGTAATTTGACAAATGTAATGCATCACATCAATTAGCCACATGAGTTTTATGGATTTATTTTATAAGATTTTGGCTAAAATATTTCCCTTGATTAAAAAAAAAAAATCATATTAAAGTGAAAGATATGTAATATGAAAATAGCAACTGTACATCTTCACTGTCTCAGTTAAGACTTACCATATAAACAAGTGCTGAAAATGGGAATAAAACACAGTTGCTCTATACACAGACCCAACGTTACTACTGCCACCAAGACGCTATTCATTTATGTGACACCTCCAACTCCCACGTACAGACACGTGGAAATCGAGGCGTCGGGATGATGACAACACGGGTCACACATCTCATCACCAAGTGTGAAGTATGTGTACATGCAATACGTATACAATAAAACCACGCAACGGATAAAAAAGTCTCCAACTAAGTACCAGAATTTTGTTTAAATACAAACTCGCTTAAAACAAGCGTAATAAAATATTATAAGTTTCAAATCCTAATTACATAATATAAAAGCAAGTAAAATAATTTTTAAAATAATACAACTTCAAATCAGTACTCTGGCAGAGCCGCCTCCTCAGTCCCGACCTCCCTCCTTCTCATCTGTAACAAAGTCTAAGGTACCAAAGATGATACTGCAGGTAAGTAACAATCCCAAACGCCTGCAAGATAAAAATATATTAAAACCTCAACAACATGCATGATCAAGATGCAATATGTATGAGATCCGAAAATAATCATTTTCCAACACACGCCAAAAATTCTATTTTTGGCCCAAACATTTCCATTAAAAACATTCTTCGTCATTATCCCAGATAATGACCCAAACTAAGAAAACCATAATTTTTCTAAAAAATGATTCACAATAATTCACTTATAAAACCTCGTTATTTTTCCAGAAAATGGCCCACAAATAATCCTTTAATCAAACTTGCCATTTCCTAGAAAATGACCCATATCCAATATCCAAAATCAGTTTCAATTTTAATGCATGCAGCATGATCTCCCCTACAGGTCATCCGCACACTTTGACTCTTATGCCACACCGCAGGTAACGACCACGCATGTGACATCTAAACAAGCGATACCCAGCCCCGCGCCCAGCGTACCATGACCAGGCATCCTCTAGTCCCCGCCAGCCAAGGGACCACGGAGTCGACACGATAGCATTACTGTATTGTGCGATCCGATCGTCGCCCAGGAACAACCCAGGGGATGTCACTCAGTATTATCCATTCCCGAGTGACCAGAGGAGCTCCATCGAGATAATGTCCTATCTCGGCTTAGGGTCGTGATACACACACACCGAAAAATCCATTTACGCATGAAAACCCAATTTTCAATATCCAACACATGTACATACATCCACCATGCAATGCAAATGACAAGCCACAAAGATAACCAACAATCCAATTCATCCAAACATAAATAACTCCATCCTCAAATCCATCCGACCCTCGACTCCGCGGACTCAGTCCGGCATAACTAACTAGTCATAATTTATTGTAGAAGCAATAATATATTTAAATCTAAAGGGAAGTTTAGAAAATACTTATAGTGCTATATAATAATTTTTAAATAATCAATGGGCTGCAAAAGGCGAAGGAAAAGTAACGTGACAGTATAAAAACATAGTGGCCGTGGGTTGTAAAATATCAACTTTTGAATGGGGACGAACCAATGCTTAGGATTGATAGGGAATAGTTTAGAGGTGTTTATAAGCTAGTAGAAGTGAGGGTTGGCCGTGGGTGGCAGCGAAAATGGAGGTGGAAGTGAAAAAAGGCCAAACGAAGTTGAGTTCGTGG
This sequence comes from Carya illinoinensis, assembly GCF_018687715.1. NCBI lineage: Eukaryota > Viridiplantae > Streptophyta > Magnoliopsida > Fagales > Juglandaceae > Carya > Carya illinoinensis. The sequence continues at coordinate 26,115,391 of NC_056767.1, forward strand.
TAGTTGCTCTGACGATGAATCAGAGTTGGAAATGGGTGGGTTAGGTCGGTAAGGGGTCGATGATGAAGTGGTGAAAAAGTGGTGGCCGGAGGTGGAACGATGACGGCGAAATGGAGGAAAAACTGTGCTATTTGGAGGAGCCCAAGATGGCTAACGACGGCTCTAGTTGGTCTGAAAATGGAGGGAAGTGATCACCGGCCAGAGAGGAACCGATCGGTGGGGGTTGGTGAGATGCACGACTGGCCGAGGGTGGGGCAAAGAAAACGAACTAGAGGGAGGAGAGAGAGTGTTGCGTGGGAGAGAGAAGAAACTGGGGAGAAAATGAGGGAAAAAGAAAGAAAAAGGGAAAAGAAAGAGGAAGAAGAAAAAAAGAAAAAGAAAAAAAGAAAAGATGGAGAAAAGAAATGAACTCTAGTCCTCACCTCTAGGGTTTAGAAACTAATCAAATGAAAATAATTTTAAAAGTTATAAATAAAATAAAATAATTTAAACACAGTATCTAGCTAAAATAAAATAAATAACTGATAAAACTAACAACACAATTTAAAATATAAAAATAAACTAAATTAAATTAAATAATAATTTAAATATAAAACAATAATTAATATTAAAAAATCACCTCAAAATAAATTTTATAATTAAATAAATCTAATTAAAATTTGATAAATTTAAAATAAAAGAATCAATATTTTAATTAATATTCATTCAATAAAAATAGAGAAAATATTGGAAGCAGTCACTATTTATCACTGCACACTACACATTCTATAAAAAATATCTATATATCTTATAAAAATATCCCTACACTTTATAAAAATTTATAAATGTATAGTGTGCAGCATGAATAGTGGCTCAATTACTCATAAAAATATATGGTAAAAACGGGTATCACAATTTGGTCGTCTCCCTCTGCCTCTCTCGTTTTCACACCCTCTCTCAGTCTCCCTGATCTCAATAACCCTATTAACATTGAATTCTACCTCTCGCCACCACCTTCCACCCCCCCGGTCTCGGTTTCTCGGAAGGAATCAGCTAAACGTTGTCGTCTTCGCCTTCTTCGAGTACCAAAGTGGCACAGAATACTCTTCGGGACTTTTTCAGGTATGGGGGTTTAAGGATTTTGGAGGAGGTTTCCCAAAAAAATGTGGTCAAAGAGTAAAAGAGGAATCTGGATTGTGGCTAGAAATTCTTTGTATCTGGGATTCGAGAGAACAGTAATGGTCGAGCCTCTACTGTGTGTAAAGTGTGGCCTACTGTTGATGATAGAATAGTTCGATAGGAAATCCTCGTTTTTATTGAAGGCTACATGTCTCTTTTTTTGGTAGGATCACTAATGAGAATTGCTTGGTCTTAAATAGCTTTTTTTTTTTTTTTTGGCGAATGCTTCTTTCTCTGCAATTTGATTGATACATTCGTTCTCACCCTTCTTTCTCTATAATGGTGCTCGGTTTTTTTGTTTGACTACCAATGTAAAGGTATGTCGTAGTCCCGTAAAGCTTGGTTGGATGGAGATGAAAGATATCGGTTGGCTTACTCTTTGTGCCAAGAGAAGCACTTCCGATACATTCTTTTGATTTAAACAAATAAGTGGATGAATAATAAATTAGGCTTGTCTATCTATTTGAATAAATAAGTTGGTTCTTGTATCTTGCTATTTCCTCGCACTCCCAATGGATTTGCATTTCATTTTAGGCTCTATGACCTGTTTGTATATGAGGCGGATGTGAATGGAGATGGTGTTAGATTCTAATTCGAATAGCCATTATGAATTTGTTGGTTCTTTTTTAGTTCATTGATTTCCTGATCCAGAAAACTATTTATTTTTTTATTTTTTGATAGGATGTGTCAATTATCGGCATATTATCAATAGGCACTGACTGTTTTGACTCAATTGCCTAATATTGTGGAAATAAAATTTGGTTATTACCTCACACTGAAATGGAAGTGACCTCATAACTTGGTCAGTGGCCAGTCTTAATGTTTTGAATATTTGATTCTTCAACTTTAGTTTTCAAGCGTTTGCATTAAGCATGTATACCTATGTATGTCTGACTTCGTAGAATATTGCAAATTAATTTATGATTGTCAGTTGAAGTATGCAAATTAACTCTAGCTCAAAATCTCAAATGGCCCTTTTTACTCTCTTAAGAATGGAGTGGAGAGTGTGGTAGTGGTTTTAAGATGTGTTGGTTAAAATAAAAATTATGATTGTCAAATCAAGTATTGGCCGGGAGATAGAAACTTTATACGCTCGTTTCTTCAGGAAGATGGCTGTATACTGTATAGAGCTGTTGAGGGACATCTGGTGTTTCTAAACAAGAACTTGGTTTTCTGCACCCTAATTTTACAACTTTCTGGCTGGAAGACTGTTCAGTAAAACGCTTTGTGAACCAATATTTTTAGTTTCATCTTGCTATGTCGTAAGGTTGTCACTAAGCAATGAGATACAATTCATAATTGCGGGGAATGGATGTGATAGTTTATCAACTACTAGGAAATTAACATCAAAGGTCCGAGAAGATCTTGTGGAATGCTGATGACTCAAAATCTGAATTATTGGATCTCATTCCTTGAAGGGTGGTATTGTGCCCCTGTAGTGTGCATGCTTATCAGCTTTGTTGATTGTTCTACACATTTTTTTGCCTAGTCTTCTCTGACCATCTTAGGGGTATTCAAGAGCCCAGCCATGGGGCTTTTTTGAGTCAAGCGATTGAGTGCTGATAATCATCATTGTCCGATATATTCAATAGGTCTGTGAATGGCAAGTGTTTCAACTTGATGTTGTTTGTCTGCATGACTTGATTTTGGAGAAATAGGATGGAAATAGCTTTTAGGTTATCAGTTATCACCAATAGATCTAATCTGTTGTCTCTTCTGAGGCTGTGAAATGGTGGTAACATCCTGAAAAAGCCAATTCTTATCCATATTTAGCCTCTTTTTCCTTGGTAATATTGGCCTTGTCCTATTATTTATGAGAAGCATGACAGCGTTGGAATTTCTTCGGTATAGGATTTCCAATCATAAAGCAAAATTAGGTCATGCTTTTAGGGCTTGGTAGGCACATGAATTCTTATTAAAAGAAGCTATTAAGGTTTGGGCACATCAGTTTGTAGTCCCAGCATTCTCACAAAAACCACTTTGTATGTTCTCGAGGAGAATCTTTATAGTTACTCATAGCACGAGGGTTGGTGGTTAGATATCTAGTGGATTTATTTGCTTGCTTATTTAAGGTAAACATACCTGTTAAGACCAGCGCCATCAGGTTATACTGCTTCTGAAGAACGTAACCTATTCTCATAATGGGTTTTCAATAGTTTCTGTCTGCCTTTTATGCATTACAAGTTAATTAGTGTACCACTTCTCTGTTGATCTTTTGCATTCCCTTTTACTCATCATGGTAGTTTCTTGTCTTCTTCTATTTGTTTTCTCTTAAATATGAACTTTTGATTGTCCCCTTCCTTTGCTGATATATGAATATGTTGTTGGGTGCAGAGATTAATTTTTCCATGGAGAGCTCGGATGATGAAAAGGATGGAATCTTTGGGAATTACATTCCAACAGAACTGACACGTGTTTTGGTATCCAGTGGAGTAAACTTTGTGGATCAAGTAGTGAATGGGCAAAATGAACTTTGTTTGGACAATTTTCGAATGGATAAGCATGTATGTTACAAGTTGGGCGACATTTTGCGAGCCGAAGGCTTGGTACGCCACACAAATCGAATCAAGATTGAGGAGCAATTAGCCAACCTTTTTATATAACAACTTTTCATTCTTCCTATCCACTTTTAGAAAATCCAAAGCCAAACACATCTCTTTTTTTCTTTCTCTCTTTCTTCAATTTAAATCATTTTTGGTTTTTTTTTTCCCTCACAAATCCCAATATTTGGAGCCGAATATTCAAGGAATTAATCGGATACCAACCTAAAAGAAAATGTATCTGCAAGAATTCCACAATAATAGCAATGTGATGTACAGTGAAAAACTGTCTTTTTGGGTAAAATACAAAACATGGGAAGCCTCATATTATCCTTTCTGCCAACACAAACGACAAGGGCTCCTTTGACATTGAAGGAGGTTGACAATGCACTTAAATCTAAAAACAATTACTGATTGAACATGACAGTAAAAATGGATACCGACTTAACTTAAATAATTGGGACTCATTAAAATTGATACCAACTTGACTTAAATAATTCAGGACCTTAAAACTGATATCAATTTGACTTAAATAATTGGGTATCCATTAAAACTTCTTCTTTTTTTCTTTTTTTAATAAATTGAAACCTTTATTTATGAAAGCGAAGCTACAATTGTGATCCGATACAAGCGCCATCTTTTTTGACCAAATTTTTCGCCCGACTGATATCACCTTGACTTAAATAATTGAGGGACTTTGATTTTTTTATTTTTCAAATTAACGTTCATTGAAACTTCAGTAATTTTATTTCTATCATGTTTTAAGGGGAAAAAAAAAGGCAGTAACCATGAATGAATGAATTCACCTAAATATACTCACCGAGTAAAACTTATTGACAAAGTTGCAGCCCGCTGTAAGAAAGAGTAACCCCTAAGCTTAATGTAGTTTCACCACTTACCCCACTAAAACTACGAATGAATAGAGTAACTTGCAAATAGTTCAACTATAACTCGATTTATTTGCTAAAGAACAAAGAGAAAATTGTAATATTTTTAAGGAATTTCTTAAAAATAAACTCTTAAATTGATGTGATTTAATATAATACGTCAGATTATAAAATTATTTAATAAAATAAATTTAACGTATCATATGAATCGACTTTGTCAATTTATAAATTTACTTTTGTTAATTAATCTTTAGTAGTAGTAACAATATTTCTCTCAATAAATAAGATGTAGCAATTCTCTTATTAATTAAATTAATACAAGCTTGCTTGGACTATGTATAAATGAGATGTAGCGATATGATGTACAGTGGAAAACTATTTTTTGAAAAAAAAAAAAAAAAAGATGAAGAAGAAGAAGAAGACAAGGGAAGCCTCACATTTTCCTTTTCTGCCAACACAAATGACGAGGGCTCCTTTGACATTAAAGGGCTGTTCACAATGCACCTAAATCTAAAAACAATTACTGATTGAAGATGACAACAAAAATAATCTCGGTCCAAATTCTGGCCTTTTCCCTTCTTTTTTTTTTCTTGAAAATACGTACACATCAACACACTCTTCCTATAATATTTTATTAAGAATTAGAATAAAAAAATAGATAGATTCATAAAGTTCATTAATATATAACATTTATTGAATATTAAATGCTGTGTAAGAATCACTTGAAATATCTACTCTAGGCCTAAAATTCGAAGTATCTAAATCCATAATTTTGTGGAAGTTGGGTTCAACCATTGGACGCTTGTTACATGTTCATATCTAAGGTAGATGGCTTGTATTTAATAGGTGCAATTTTCACTAAAATTGAATGGAAACCCATATCATGTAACAAACATTTCAATTGCTCCAAGTAATGTTTTTATCAATATTAGATCTATTAATTTCTTACATATTGTCTATATTGGATGCATTTTTAGTTATGGTAACACATGAATCGCTCCTTATTTAATATTTGAATAGATGATGATATCCCTAAAATGTGATATTATAATTTTTTCTATTATGTAAGACTATTTATGGTGAGATGCATTCGCTGCAAGTAGTTATTTGCAACGAAATGTATTTTGTTGATAATAAATATATTTGCAAAGACCATAATTTCGTAGCAAATAAACCTATCATTGGGAATAGCTTACATAATAGCAACCAAAGTAAATATTATCGTAAAGATAGTAGCGATGATGATAAATTTAATTTGCAACGAGAAAATACTTCGTAAGGATTGATTTTTGCCGACACAGTATTTGCGAGAGTGGGCCAACACCTAATCATCGTTGCAAATAGTATTTTGCAATGAAAATAAAGTTAATTGCAAAGATTTTTTTCCTTGCAAAAACTCCAATGTCTTGTATGATTCCACTATAAAAGAAGTTTCATTATGTAAAGATATTACTGTCTTCCATGTCTTTTTATATGATTTTATGCTGTTTAATTGGATCACCTGCATCCCCTTTCTCTGCTTTCGTGTTCAAGAACTCAAGGCACAAGGCTAGCTTTTCCATGACCATATTTTAAATTAAAGATATTTTTATAAAATAATTTATAAATGTATCATCATTCTAAAATATTATAATAAAAAATATTAATTATATAAAGGATTGCGGGCCTATCATTATTCTATTGAAGCATCAAACACGTGATGGACTTATGAATTTGGAAGGGAAGATGACCAAAAAAAACAAAGGGAGTTTTTGGATATATAGGGAGACTTTTGGTCCTCTTGAAGCATCAAACATTTTAAAACTAATTTCATCTTTCTAGTTCGAGAAAGTAGGAAAATGAAAGTACGAAAACTAATTTCATCTTTTTAGTTTGAAGTTTAGCTATGCTTCTTGTTCAACCACGCAAAGTAAAGGACAAATGACAAGTGAGAGAGAGAGAGAGAGAGAGCAAAATGTGACTATATTTCTCTATATATAGAGATCAGAGAGAGGGGCCACTGTAAATCAGCATTTCATTCCTAAGTTTATACACTCTCCCCGCAAACCATTTCTGCTAAGTTTCCGAAATTAAGGGTGATCAACAGCCAACTGGTCTTGCTCATCAGTGGCACAGAAAGCTCAGAGTACTTCGTTATCACCAGGTGATCCGATATAACTCCTTCTCCTCAGTAGTGATATATATAGAAAATGAAGATTTTTTACAATTTTTAACATAAACTTTACTACTTGTGATAAAAAGCTGGATCAGATATATAATATTATAGTTGATGGGGACTATATTAATTACTTTTTATTGTTTCTAAGTGAATGGCACTAAATTCTAATTAAGATTATATTTTTATCCATCCTCTCCAACTTTTGACAATTTTACTACCATAAGTTCATAACATGGCCGGTCTCTCATGAAAAATTTAGGTGGTGTATATTGTTCATAAATTTTTAAGTGGGCCATTTTTATCATTATTAAATTAGCTTTTGGTCTCCAGTAATTTTTTTCCATTATATTATTTCTCTTTTAAAAATTTATAATTATCCGAATGAAATATATCTAATGAAAATACCCGGCCATGTTTGCATAGGTGGCTAGCTACACATATGTAGTAAGTACTTTATGGTTATATGACATATAGTTTCTGGACTTTTTTACTTATAATATTGAATATGAGATTTAAATATTGCATGTCATGGAACTGTATTTCCTTCCAATTTAATTTGAAGGCCGGTGGCTCCTCTTTTTCTCGTCAGGAAATTCAGGGGAAAAATAAAACGAATGAAACCTTGATAGATATTGGAGGAATCAGCAGCGCCTATGAACACTCTGAAAGTAACAAGAATGTTCAAACAGAAAAAGAATAATGATCCGCGTACAAGATTGAAAGGGAAAATCCAGCGTGCTTTAGATCAAAGAAAAAGAGAGGGTGATTTAGTACTTAATCTATTTTCCAGGATTCCAGATGTGCATCGGAAAGTGAACGAAGAAGCTTACACTCCTCAACTTATTTCAATAGGGCCTTTTCACTACCGCTCGCCAAAATTGCAATCGAGGGAAAATTACAAACTGAGATGTCTCGAGGATTTCTTGAGACGGGCCAATAAAGAGTTGGAGGATTTAGTAAGCACCGTACTCTGCTTCCAACCATCGGTTCGCATGTTGTATGAACGGACAATTGAAATTGAGTCCGACGATTTTATAAATATGATCCTGGTGGATGCGTGCTTCATCATTGAGTTTTTCTTGAGAGATTTGTCAGAACTAAAAAATTGGACTTTTGATGACAGTATAGAATTAAAGCCATGGATGATTTCTAGGATGAAATTAGACTTGATATTACTTGAGAATCAACTTCCTTTCAATATAATCGAGAGGTTATACGAGGAGCTTCCACACGAGTCTCGCCCAAAATACGGATCCAACTTCCTCGAGCTTGCCTTTAACTTCTTTAAAGCTCACAACCTTCAAAAGATACCTCCTGGTGAGATAGGTAAAGATGCGGTATTTCACTTTATTGATTTGCTGAGACACTTTAACTTGCCTCATCACAGAAACCTCCATGAAAGAAGTTACGGAAATGTAGTTGGGAAAATGTACTGTGCCTCCCAGCTGGCTGAGGCAGGATTGAAGTTTAAGCCAATTTTAGGCGGATCCTTACTTGACCTAAGATTTAAGGAGGGAGTGTTGGAAATCCCATGTTTTCCATTAGACAATACCACAGAGATTTATGCACGGAACATCATGGCCTGGGAGCAATGTCACTATCCAGATGAAGCATATGTTACTGATTATTTTATCATGTTAGATTTCCTCATCAATACAGGCAAAGATGTGGATTTACTTGTTCAAGAGGGGGTCCTTGTGAAGGGCCCAGGCACCAACAGTAGAACAACTTTACCCACCAATTTGTGCTCAGGTATTTCACATTGGGGCATCAATGATTATTATTATGGTATCTGTAGACAATTGGTGGAATTCCGTAAAAGACGTTGGTATGTAATTCTGAAGAGTAGCTTGAAACGGGATTATTTTCGCACGCCTTGGATGGGTGCTGCTACCGTTGGTGCTATTATCTTGTTGATTCTCACTCTCATACAAACTATATGTACTGTCATTTCAATATTCAAGTAGAGTGAAGTTGCTTGTGTGTCAAAAGTATAAGAGAGTGGTTAGCATGAGCGTGACAACTAAAATAATGAGAGTGAATCTGTTGTGCGTGTAAGAGTGAAAGCGATCTCTAGTTATAATGTGTTTGCCAATATCTTAATAAAGTGATTTTGGTTATTTTCTATTAAGAACTTCTCCAAACCCACGTGTGTTTTGTCCCTAAATCTCGTTCCAAAAGTTGTGAACAGAATCTGTTATTCCAAAAGCGTTCGGAAAGATGATATTACGTTCGAATATTGAATTCAAATAGTTCGGAATAGAATAATATGCTATGTATAGATTATTTTATTGTCATTCCTCAGACCTACCAATCCAATAAATAAACAAATAAATAAAACTACAAAACCATTATATATTCATAGCTTTTGAAAATCTCCAATTTATGTAAATATCTCTTTCCTACTTTATTTGCATTTTAAATTTTGCACAAATATGTTCTATCTAAACATGAGTTATAAAAGAGGAATTTCAAATTTCGTGGAAATTACTTTATGGTAGATAGCTCGGTTTTTATATATGGCATTAATTGTTGCTGACTTGGTAGCCAAAGTCTCAATCTTTGGTCAAGTCTTTTTTCCAAATACTCTGCTTTTTCTTTGATTCATTAATTCAATCTCATTGTATGGACTAGACTACTCCACCACATGCGTTGGCCATGTTATATCAAAAACCAAAATTCTATTTATGAATAGACGTTACTGCATGCTGGGTTCTAATGTTCCGTTTGGCCAAGTAATCCATTAACGGTAATGATCATATAATAATAATAATAATAATAATAATAATAAAAAAACCTTGACATAGGGAAGAATCCGCAATATATTTGGGGTATATTGGGATGGAAAAGGACTCGAAATGGATAGTATTCCTTTGTGCTTGTTCGTTTAAACAACACAACTCCAACCAATTCATCGATCGAACACAAATGTTTGGGTGAATGAAATTGCTTTATTTTTTTGTGTAATTAGTTGAGTTGTGAATCTTGCATGGCCATCCAAGAATAGACCTTCAAGCTTTAGTTTACAAATAGACCTACATCGTTGAAATCAATTATATGAGATGAAATAGCAGGTAGTGACCCTGCCACAAGTGATGTGTCCTGTATGATGTGCGGATAAAGTTCTTACAACAAGAGAGGACCACCTCAGTCAATGTATATAAATGCCATCCCCCGCTATAGGTAATGGATTGGCTTCCTCTCCTTTTTCTCATATGCTCAAGTTGTTCTTCTTTCCCGCGATACTTCATTCTCCATACTTAGGTGTTGCCCAAGGTATAAAACATGTCGTTAACAGTGGCACCATCTGTGGAATCTTTATGAATAACATGTCATTTGTATATTGACAATGACACATTCGTAAACCACTCGTGACTAAGAAGAATTAACAAGAAGCATGGAAGCAAAGCTCGTTGAAGTGGAAGACGTGTTTAGAAGACTGGCGATGAAGTGGGGAGGCTCCAACAAGAGAATGAAGCTCTCAGGAGAGGAAGCGATGGACCACTGAAAGATGTTAAACCACGCCAGAGTGAACACGCCGAGTCACAGAGTGCAGCGAGAGTAGATGCAGCCAAGGAAGAGAGAAGATAGATGCATCACGAGTTATGTGGTCTTACAGATAAATACAAGGAGATAGCCAAGAAGATGGGTGCATCGTCCTCTGTGGACCAACTGCTCACAAGCACTGATTTGCCATACAAAGCGGAGGTCATGGCCGCTCCTCTCCTTCCCAAATTCAAAGTCTCTTAAATGGAGATGTAAGACTGATCCAAGAATCCCCTTGAGCATCCAAAAACTTTTAAGTCCCAAATGACCACGGGTTCTCGAGAGAGATAGCCTGCTGAGCCTTCCCATTAACACTGAAAGGCACAACGATAGGGTGGATCAGAGCGCTACCCTAGGGTTTGATCGACTGATTTGAGGAGCGGCCCGCCTATTCTTAACATAGTTTATTGCAAGTAGAAAAGGAGACAGCCTACAACCTACCTCCTAAACGTTAAACAACAAGTAGATGAAAGCCTGAAGGTTTACCTGTCTCTTTTCAACAAAGAGTGAATGACGACGGACGACCAAGATGAGAAGATCACCTTGGTGGCTCTCTTAGGGGGCATCTAGCCATGAAACCCATTCATGGCAGAGCTGGCCAAGAAAACCCCCCAAAACATTGCAGGAATTCATGGACCACACAAACTGCTTCATTAATGTAGAAGACACCTTACAAGCCTTGACAACCCCCTGAAAGAACCAGTTGGAGCAAGCCGACAAAAGAGCCAGTGGATCCAACCGGGGGAAGGCTACTGAGAAGCCAAAGAAAGCCTAGCACGATACAAGGAAAAAGCAAACGTGTTGGCTAGGACTCAAGGTGTGAGATGGACCCATGCCAGCCTGAGTGTACAATAGGAGAATGGGTCGACCTCACAGGAGGATGGCCAACGAGATCAAAAGGACTGATGGTTTTGTATGTACCATTAAACTGATCAGCACTGGTTCGAAGACTATTACACCCTGAAAAGAAGGATGGAGAAGTTGGAAGTTGGATAGACTGTTACACCCTATTAAACTGATCAGCACTGGTCGACCTCACACTTGCTCTCTTCACATCCCAAGTGGGACTGATGGCTAGCTGACCATGGAAGTGAGTGCAGGAAATTGCAGCAAAGTGAAAGTCCCATGTGGCGAAGAATTGAAAGCAAGGCACCTTGAAGTTCGCCTCAACTGTCCCACTTCATTAGGGCGAAAGGCCCATGCTAGCAAAGCCCGATATGAAGAGGTGTTTCCAACAAAGAAATCCTTGAGCAAACAGTAGAGGCACTCAAATGACACCACTATCACTTTCGATGAAGAAGAAGACAAGGGTTTGCTCCACCCTCTTGAAGATGCCCTGGTGATAACCATGCAGATCACCAACTTTAAAACCTGGAGGATTTTGATTGACAAGTGTAGCTCAGCCAACATCTTGTGTTTCGGATGTGTTCACCAAGATGAGAATTGACAACAACAACCCTAGAATGCTCTCTGCAGGAGTTGAAGGACAGGAGCAAAGATGTGTGGACACTTGAGGAACAAGCTTGCAATGTAGGACATCGAGCAAAAAATGAAGGTAGGACGGGAAACTATAGCTAGTGCAAAAATGAAAGGTAGGAGAGATCAAAAGTGATGCAAGGATTGAAAATGAAGCTCAAACAGAAAATGATGCTACGACGCAAACCTGAAGCTCATACACAAAAATGAACATGGGGGGGGGGGGGAAATGAAGGTAGGACAGGAAATTGCAGCTAGGGAGGAAAATGAAAGGGAGGATGGCAAACTTATGTGATTACGTAAATGAAGTTGGGTAGGAAAATGAAGGTAGGACATAAACATGAAGGTAGATTGAATCAACTGGGAGTTGGGTTCTCAAGCAGGTGATCCAACAACTGATAAAATTTTTTGGATCATGTGGGAGCTTAGGTCCATAAGAATTCGGCCCCTGATCAAAGTGGTAGAATCAAATTCATAGGATCACATGGGAACACAGCTTCAGAGTACAAGATATGACCTCTGATGATTGGCTATCGTGCACATATCCAATCCCTAATCAAGTTGCTCAAAACTCATGGTAGTTCCTTTACAGGAGGCAAGTAAAGTGATCTCAAATCCCAGGTGAGCAACACAGCCCCTACGTACCCCAGGGTGAGTAACAAAGCCCTTGAAGAGCAACAATGCTCACACCCTCAAGCAAAGTGCTCCTCACGAAGGGTGAGCAACAACAACGACTACTTTGCTGGGGTGAGCTGTTGCTCAGATGTGAGTTACAGTCCTTGATTACAAGATATGAGCATTTTGCTAGAATTTTGGCATCCAAAAGCAAGCAAAAATTGCTTGCAACTCAAAGAACGTGAAAAGTATCCAACCCCATGCCAATAAAAGTACCCAAGGAGAGCAAAGAGTGTTCAAAAAATGATGTTCTCAAATGGGGACCAAAAGATCTCACCCCGAGAAGTACTCAACAAGAGAGCAAAGCGCTTCTCACGAAGAGTGAGCAACAACTGTGAGCACTTTGCTTAGATGTGAGCTAAAGCCCTCGTCCTAAGGGAATGCTTGCACCCCTAGGCATGCGAGGGCACTCTTACCCATGGCGAGCAAAGAGTGCTTATACCTAACCGAGTAAAAGTGCTTGAACCTACAAGGCAAGAAACATCAGCTCACACCATGGGTGAGTAAAAGGTGCCCCACCGAGGTGAGCAAAAGATATAGTGATGTTTACAAAAGTCAAAACTCCACCTGAGTAATAAAAGAATGTCCACACCATGGTGAACAAAGAGTGCTCGGACCCTAGGCAAGCACAGATAGTACATGTTCAGGGCGAGCATCTTGAAAGAGCATGAAAGTTTGGCTAAGAGTGCTTGCCAAGTGGAGTGGTGAGAGAAAGTGTTCATCCAGGACGGGAAAATGATGGTAGGCCAGAAAATGAAGCTTGGGCTGAAAAAAAAGTAGGACAAAAAATTAAGATATGCCAAAAAAATGCTTGAGTCCATGGCTGATCACAATGCTAGCACCTAAGGTGAGCAAAGAGTGCTCGTACCTATGGGCAAGCAAAGGTGCATTTCTGAAATTACCCCTACTTTCAAAGTTGGTCTTGTAATTCAATCTTGTCTGTTGAGCTCTATTGCATGGACATCTTCTTCTAGATCTCTCCTTGTTTTGTTCGTATCTTTCTATATCACCAACAGCTATTCTCTCTTCTCCATTTCCTGTGTCTTCTCTCATTCTTGTGCACAGCCAGCTAATCACCAACAGTACTCATGTCTGAAGGCAGTAGGCGTTTTAAACTACAATTCCCCAGCACCAATGCCCTAATTTTCTCCACCAACCCAAGAAGGTGGCACTCTTTGTCTGATCTCTCTCTTTCCACACATACACTACGGTGTCTTCTTGATCCTTGATTGATGAATCAGGTAAGTAAATTACAACCCACAGTATTGTCGTTGGTCTAGTTTTCTCATACCAATTATACCGCGATAGGTTTATGTCTTGTCTATGATCAACTACTTTCTAGTTGTGGAGATTTTTGGTTGTCGATGGTTCTAAACATTTCTGGTCGGATGGTTTTATTTGGACAAAGGGTGTTTCTGTCTAGTTTAATCTATTGTAGGGTATTTTAGTCTATTTGGTTTGTAGCATGAGCACTTTAGCCCAATCTTGAAACTGTAGCAGGGGCACTCTAGTCGGATTAGAACCTATATTAGAACAATTTAGTTCATGATGGAATCTATAGAGGGATAATTTGGGCCAAGTTATCGCGTGAATTCCTACTGAGTAGAGCCTATACTTGCTCTTTTAGTTAGATCATAAACATACTCGGCTTGTTGACATCATCACTATAAAAATAAAAGGTTTTGCAAATGAAGATTTTCTATTATTTAAGATAAATTATTCAATAACGATAAAAAAAAAATAAAAATAAAAAATAAAAGGACAAGACTTTTAATCTAGCGGTCATTAGTTAATTTCTCATTAATTATCTCTTTCATTTTCCCATCATGTAACTCTTTTATCATTTTGTTATTACTTTTTCAATAAATAAAAAAATATACAATATATATTCAACTTATATATATTGCTATTGACTCTTCATTACTTACCGATTTGGCTTTGTTACCTATCAACTATTTTATTTTCAACTCTTTATATTCTCGCCAGTTTAGTTGTTATATTTATTGAGACTTCAATTTCCACGACTTAAAAGAATGCGCAATATTGCACAGGTTGACAACTAGTTACTGTATATATAATTTTGAAAAAAAAATCTAGTTACAAGCATAATTGTGTATAACTAATATGAGTACCAATCTAATATGATTGGTTAAAAATTAGATTTTATTAAAAACAGTACTAATTTAAATTTTGAATATAAAAGAATCAGTATTGATGCACAAATTAGTACGTGACTTTGTTTGTACGTAGTAAAACTCAATTTTGAAAGCAGAAAGAACGTTGGTTGTTTTGAAGTGGCGTATAACTTCTCCAAACTCACAATTTTTCGAAGCATAAAGATCTCGTCAAATATTAATTGTAGAACAGCAAAATCTTTGAATTTTAACTTTCTCATCAAATAATATGAGTTGCATAACTCTTATTTTCATTCACTTTAATGGCTTATCAATGACTTTAATGATGTGTTGATACATAAAGTACTGAATAAAATCCATCCACATGGAGGTAAACTACATGTTTTGCATTAATAAAACCATTTCTTAGATGCATCTTTGTGTGTGATAGGCGCACATTAGCAATTATGGGGGCTGCTATGGCCGCTTTGCTGCTCTAGTTTTGTGCAGCTTAAGCGATAGGATTGCCCTACATTTACTTGTAAAAAAAAAAATCTTTGTGTGTGTGTTTATATATATATATCCATATATAGATCGACGTTAATTACTTTGTTGGAAGAGTGAGGATGGAAATTCGCACATTAATTATAATATCAACAACAACAGCTAAAGTTTGTATTAATTAATTAATACATGCTGTCAAATAATATTATTTGACAGCTAAAATGTTTGATGCAGCTTCGATGGGACCTGCAGAAAGTCTCCTGTTCCAAATCTCTCCCTGTTTTCTTTCTTCCGCTTCAGATACAAACAATTCCAAAACACGAAAGCAGAGAAATTAATTATAATTAAGATGCCGATGCGCATGCAGATCTACAACAGGGGCATGACAGTGCATGCTGTTTGTACGAAAGTGAGGACCAACAAGATAACAGCAGCAATAGTAGAAGCGCCCATCCAAGGCGAGCGAAAATAATCCTGTTTTTCGGTAGCCTTCATGGTCCTTGTAGAAATTCTTCAAATCCTCACAAAGACTAAAATAATCAGGATTCATGGTTGAGTATGAGATATTGGTGCATAGATTGTTGACAAAAGCTGCATTGTTGTCACCCAGTCCATTCACAAGGATCCCCTCTCGAACAAGTAAATCCACATCTCTACCTGTATCGATTAGGAAATCTAACATGAAAATATAATCAGTAACATATGCTTCATCTGGATAGTGACATTGCTCCAAGGCCATGAGGTTCCGAGCATAAATCTCCGTGGCATTGTCTAATGTAAAACTTGGGATTTCCAACACTCCCTTATTATATTTTAGGTCAAGGGAGCATTTGCTTGAACTTAGCTGAAACTTCAATCCTGCCTCAGCCAGCTGGGAGGCACAGTACATTTCCTTAGCCACTTGAGTACTTCTTTCTGGAAGCCTTTGGTGAGGAGGCAAGTAAAAGTATCTAAGCAAATCAACGAAGTGCATTATATCTAAATCTGGATCATCAGGACGTTTTTCTTGACGGTTGTGAAGTTCAAAGTAGTTAAAGGCCGTAAGCTCAAGGAAGGGTGGGTATATTGAGCGAGACCCGAGTGCAAGCATATACAATTTCTCGATTATAAAGAAAGGAAGTTGATTCTCAAGTAATATCAAGTCTAATTGCATCCTAGTAGTTAGCCATGGTTTTAGCACCATAAAGTCGTCATCTGTCCAGTTTCCTGACCAATTTCTCAAGAAAAACTCAATGATGAAGCTTGCATCCACCAGGATAATTTTCGTGGAAGTATCACGATCAAATGGAATAGGCCCTGCATAACATTCACGTACGCTTTCCTCCGAATCTTGCATAGTGCTTGCTAACTTCTTCATGTTTATCTTGGCTCGTTTCATGAAACTCTTGAGATATCTCATTTTATAGTTTTCCATTGATTGCAATTTTTTGTTGCCATGGTGAAAAGGCCCTACTGAAATAACCTTAGGGATGTAAGCTTCTTTGTTCAATTTGCGAAGGGGATTTGGAACCCTGTAAATACTAGGACTGTTCATACGGGCCGGATTTTATCCGGCCCTGCACCGGAACCCGGTTATCCGGGTTCATAACCGGGTTCCGGTTACGGTTTTCGGCCCGGATCAAATACGGGCCGAAAACCAGATTACGAAACCCGGACCAATGCGGTCCAGGTATGGGTTTTAAAACCCTAATAATCCGATACCCGCATCCTTTAAAAGGAAAAACCGCTTCGTTGTCGCTTCGTTGATCAGATAGACCAACTCTCTCTCTCTCTCTCTCTCTCTCTCTCTCTCTCTCTCTCTCTCTCTCTCTCTCTCTCTCTCTCTCTCTCGTTACGAGCTCAGAAGAAACTTCAAACCCTAGCCTCCTTCGTCGTGCCCACTGACCCCGTGATGGCGTGACCCATCATCGTGACCCCATCGCTGAGTCATCTTCATCTCTTTTATCGCCGAATCGTCTTCATCTCTCTCATCGCCGAAACTCGGAAGCCCCTGTCTAGTGCCGAGACCTAGCTTCCTCTACTGAGTTCCAAAACCCTAGCCGTCGGCCGTCGTCTCTCATTCATGGCTTTGTCCCCCCCCCCTCTCTCTCTCTCTCTCTCTCTCTCTCTCTCTCTCTCTCTCTCTCTCTCTCTCTCTCTCGTGCCGAAACCTAGCTCGTGTCACTCTTCCTCTACCGATCGAAGATCTGTTCTTCATGGCCGTCGTCTTCTACTTTTCGCTCCGTTTATTTGCTATTTTATTTTTGGGTTCTATTCGGTTTGGGTATTTGTTTTCTCTGTTTGTATTGTTTTCTCTTTGTTGATTTTAGGTTTGTTTTAATGAGAATGTTTTGAGTATTTTTATGGGATGTATTTATATGCTATCAGTAGTCGAACAAGGGTTTTTTTTTTTGCTAGATCTACTCTTTCTTGTTGACGATGGGGTTCTTCTGTTTTTGGAAAAAAAAACACACACCCGGGTTCTATCCGGAACCCGAAATCCGGGTTTTGAAAAACTCGGATTTATCCGGATTCCGGCCAGTATTAGAACCGGGCTAACCCAGTGCGAGTTTCGGCCCAGATTTAATACTCGGGTTCCGGTCCGGGTACACCCAGATTTCTGGGTCGGAACTTGGATGAACGGGCCTAGTAAATACGACATTTAGGTAATGGGAGAGGCTCTAGTCCCTGTAAGGTTTCTTCGAGTTTTTTTGCCCATTCTGGATAATCAAGACATTCATTTTCTGTTGAAGTATTTGTTTGATCTCCTCGAATGTTATTATTTGTTGATTCATCCATGAAGTAGTATGAAGTAGTTGTTTTCCTTAAAATCCCTGATGGAAATATAGGGTGGATAGTTATATATATATTATGCCATGACTACATACACAAATTAAATCTCATATATAGCTAGTCATGCTTTTCTAACCTTTTTTAGGTAAATAACTTGGAATATAATTACTCTCGGTAGCAATGAATAACGTCTATAAAAAGAAAGAAAATTAAAGGTCAAATCTAGATCAAATTTTGGATCAGAACACAATTCAAAAACATTATAAAGAAGCAGTGTTACTTGTAAATAAATTTTAATAGAAGTAGTAGAGTCTATGTACTTAAAGTGGCTGCAAGGGAAAGGATTAAAGAGATGAGAATTATGCATGAATGAAAGATATTATAGCCACAGTTAGTGAAGATCGAGAGTGTGTTGGACCTGGTGTGCACCAAAAGGAAGTGAGCGAAGGCTTTCTCTTTGCCACTGATAAAGGACCAGCTTTCTCTTTAGATCCGGCCTAACTTTTTACTGAAATGAAGATGATCTGCTAGCTTCTGTACGTGTGATCTGGCTCTCAAGCATTATAGCTAGCTAGCCAGCGTGGTTATATATACATACAAAAGAAACTCTGGCCTCTCTCTCTCAAATCCAAATAGTACTGCTCATAATAAACAATTTGAGTCTCAAATGTTTTATTCGAATGTCTATTAATAAACTCCTTTTTTTTTGTTGTTGCTTAAATAGCAAAATTCAAGCTTATTACCAAAAATTCCCTGCATCCTTTTTCTATAACAAGTTTAAACTTTTATAAAACTTATTAATTAATTTATTGTTTGTCATGACATTGAAATTAAAATAAATATCATTGCTGAAATTTTACATTTTTTCATAAATTCATGCATGCGATAATTAATCAATACCCATTTAACAAACCTAAATACATACATACTTAGAACGGTTTGAGCTAATATTTATGTATCACATTGAAAGTATTTTCATGACTTTAAAATTGTAATATATATATGTATATACAAACCCATTGTTTCTACTATTTTTATTGACTTTCAAGTCTTTGTTTAGGAGTACTTGATTTTCTAGATCTACTTTGCCTAAAAAGAGCATTTGTGACTTATTATTTGTGACGAAAATAGATTCATTTTAGTAGAAATTAAATAATCATTTTCACATGAAATAGCTGGCCACTATAAGCAGTTTTCTTGTAGATCAGTACTTTTTCTCAATATATTATACGCTTTTGTTTATATTATAAGGTTTGATAACGGGAAGATGACCGCTAATTCCCAGAAGGAGCTAATTAAATACGCATATTCGATCTAAATTTGCTTTGTAATCCATGTGACCTAGTGTTTGATTTTCTTTAATTTATTCAGTCACTTTATTTAATCTTAATATCAATGTACGTACGCACACTACTAAATTAGCAATTACCACAACTTGAGTTTGATTAATATTTGCCAACGGGTATTAATAAAAGTTAATAAAATATTGGAATAATCGAAACAACGTTGTTTCTCACTAAACAAAGCTAAAAATCTTACATGCATGTTGGCCCCCGGGCTTAATTAATTGTAGTTGGAAGCATCCACGTGATTCAGTACCGCTTACATGAATTAATCTTAAAATCACCGTGCTATAAGGCTGTGTGTGTGTATATATATATATATATAACAATTTCAAACTTGGATTTGACTATTCATTAACAAGGGGCTTAATTTAAAGGAATCTCTTAAACTGATGTAGTTTTATGTAGTTTGTCAAATTATAAAATTATTTTTATTATAATCAGATATAACAAATCAAATAAAATTACATTAATTTATAAGATTGTGTTTATATAATTTTTTTTATAGACGTAACAGTACCCTAATTTAAACATATTAATCTCACGTACTGACTGCAGTGAGTTATTCGGTTTAACACCTACTAATGCAGTATGAATGTCAAGTCAGAAAGTCCTTTATATTATTAAATAGATAGATTTGCCAACGGGTATTAAAAGCTAATACAATCTTGGAAAATTCGAAACAACGTTGTTTCCCACTATTCGAAGCTGAAAATCTTAGCATATGCATGTTGGCCCGTTAATTAAGTGTTGGTGGATTCGAAGCATCCTCATGAGTACTGTTCACACGAATGAATCTTAAAATCACCGTACTATAAGGCTATATATATATATATATATATATTCATATATAACAACTTCAAACTTGGATTTGACTATTCATGATTAACAATGGGCTTAATTTAAACCTATTAATACAAGTTGCCACCTGCTAGCTGCAGCAAGTTGCCACCGACAAATCCCAATATTGTACCAATTACACTAGGATTTGACTATTCAATGTATTTTTTTTTTTTTTATAAGCACGCATTTCTTTACACTGAAGGATAAAAATATATCAGGCCGAAGGCCAGGGATGGGATTCTCCGACAACTACTCCATTATTATGGAGTTAGATCAGAAAAAATAAATAAAAATGAGGGCAGTAGGACCGATAAATTCAACCCATTCCCACTATTCTTGAAAAATTCAAAGGAGCCATTTGAAGCTACACTTTTGAACAACCCGCCATGCGGACTGTAATTAATTTGCTGCTCTGAAGTATCTGGCGAAGGCTTGTTCCACCTGAAGAGATAGGCTTGGGAAAAACAGGAACATAATTGGATAGTTAGCATTGGGAGCAGGTCCGAGTCAATTCTGGCCAAAATAAATGACACAGGGTCGTGTCGGCACGTCGTTGACGCCCTGCAAGCATCAATGCGGGGTGGGTCAGATCTGCTAGAATTGAAGCAGCTAAAACTCCTGGCATGGCTCGTGTCACCGGAATATGCTTGGTGCTCGGTGGCGCGTGGTTTCCATCCCCGAATTGAGTAATAGCTTTTGACTCTCGCTCCGGTCTTTGGCAGCTGGCTATAGGGCCATTGGAGAACGATGGTTGGTTCTCAACCGAGTTAGGAATAAACAAGGAAAAATTTAATTATAAGCATAATTGTGTATTAATATATGTACCAATATAATATGATTGGTCAAAAAGTAAATTTTTATTTAAAACAGTACTAATTTAAATTTTGAATATGAAAGAATCAGTATTGATACGCAGATTAGTACGCAACTCTACTTATACATAGCAAAACTCAATAAATAAAGATCCTAAAAAGAAGGGAAAAAACTTACAGACATGCACGGACAAAGCTAGAAATCTTATTTAGGAGAGCGCAAGGCACATGTAAAAACTTAGCACAAAAATGACATAACTCAATATATATATATATAAAGAATAATATTAGGTACAAGTCTCAAATTAGACAA
The DNA here is from genome assembly GCF_018687715.1 of Carya illinoinensis. Lineage (NCBI taxonomy): Eukaryota > Viridiplantae > Streptophyta > Magnoliopsida > Fagales > Juglandaceae > Carya > Carya illinoinensis. The sequence continues at coordinate 26,136,532 of NC_056767.1, forward strand.
GTCTCATATAAGCTATTTGTGCAAAAGTAGGTCCCATTAATAAATAATAACTTTTTTTTAGGTTGAGTTTACTTTTTTATTTGAACTTGTAGGAGATTTTTTTTTTTTAAAGAGTTAGTAGCCACCCACATAGCAATTCCGTCCCAAGTTTATTTATAAGCCCTCACTTATAATAGAGGAATACCATGAAAACAACTTTATACTTAGAGGTTTACAAGATATATCTATAAAACTAACCTAAAACCAAATAAAACAACGTCTAACAAGCCTAAAAAACAATAACACAATCAATCTCTTATATAAGGAAAGACCCACATTATTAGTTCTAATTAGACCCTTTAATAAAGGAGGGATCATATTCAAAGACTCCCAGATAGCAACACAATCCTCACACGCCTGCTTGGCCAAGAAGTCTGCAAGGCTATTTCCTTGCCTATAAACATGCTTAATGGTGAAGTTTATATTTCAAAGTAGTTCCATGAGCTCAATCAAATAATCTTCTAAATACCAAATAGGACAATTTAAAGCTAAAATCCAGTTTACGACAACTATGGAATCCATATCTATTTCCACATTTATGAAACCCAATCTGTTCAAATGTCTCACTCCATGAAACATAGATATGAATTCAGCATAGTTATTATTGCCAAATTCAAGAGGGATAGAAAACGCTAGAATAGATTACTTGAAGAATCACGAATTAAATCACCAGCACCAGCTTTTCTCAAGGCCTCTCTCCTACTCCCATCAACATTTAGTTTTACCCAACTTCCCCTTGGGCGACTCCACCCCACTACTTGAAATTGTTTGCACCTCCTCCCTCTATAAGGAATGTTTAAATCCGCCACTAAAGTTTCATCACTTCGAGATAAAGGATTTGAAACCTTTAATTTTCCACTCAATTTAGCAAGCCAAAATTTAATGCTCCTCCAAATATCCTCCACCAACTCCCACTTTCATTCCATAAGAGCACGACACTTGCGAATCCAAAACCTCCAAGTTACAATAGAAGGAATAAGATCCATAAGTTGACCCCTAAAAGAAGACGTGGAGGCTTTAGCAAACCAAGCAGAGACAATTTCCATCCAAGTGCTATGTTGATGTCGGAGGAACCCCACAATCATGGCACATCTCTTCCAAATAGTCCTTGCTACTTCACCCGTAACCAAAACATGGTTCATATCCTCATATACCCCTTGTGAACAACAATTACATTTAGAAACAATAGGAATACCCACACTCCGAATTTTATCATCCACAAAAAGACCCTTATTACTACTTTTCCACATAGCAGTAGCCATATTTTTGGGGAGGTAGGGATGCCAAATCCAATTTGCCCATCTAACCTTTGGTTTTTTAATCCAAATAACCTCCCAACCACTCTTAGAAGTGAAATTCCCATCATCCTTAGCCATCCATATTAGACGATCTGCATCATCTCTCGATCTATGGAAGGAACAAGAAATTTCCTGCTCCTTTTGACAACCCACTAGCTGAACCAGAAGATCCATAATCCCACCCACTGGTCATGCAACAATCTTTCAACTTTATGTCAGGTGAGATAATAGCAAATGAAGCTGCAAGAGGCTCATCCTCAATCCATTTATCCAACCAAAAAGAGATATCCCCTCTCCTTAGTTTCCATTTGGATTGGTCAATGACATCCAACAGGCTCCTCATCACCATCTTCCAAAATCTAGAACCTTTATTGGGATTAACAGATGAAATATGATTCTGTTTTATATATTTTGCCTTAAAAAATCTGGACCACAGAGAGTTCTCTATTAATAATCTCTAAGTAAATTTCATATGGAGAGCTTTTCATACCTCATCTAAATTTCAAATGCCTATACCACCCTCCTTTACTAGTTTGCACATCAACTCCCATGATTTCCAATGTTTATTTGGCCTGCCATCTTTATATCCTCAAAAGAAATTACTAAAACTTTTGGCAACAGAGGAGATGACAGATTTAGGTACCTGCAAAATTGAGAGAAGATGAATGGGGAAACTACCAAGAACATGCTTTAAAAGTAAAAGTCGAGCTCCACTAGACAATAACCAAGATTGCCAACCCCCAGATTTATCTCTGATCTTGCGAAGAAACTCATCAAAATACACTACTTTAAGTCTCCCGGAAACAATAGGAACCCCCAAATATTTAAAAGGAAGAGCACCTGCAGAGAATCTAGAACTACGCAATATGTTTTGACGCCAAGAACCTGGAATAAGACTCAAGAAAATAATAGATGATTTCTCCTTATTAACCCGCTGACCAAACCAGCTTTCATAGACGGTAAGAACCTCAGAAATGGCCCGTCTCGACTTTTTATCACCACTAGCAAAAATCACAATATCATCTGCGTAAAGTAAATGAGATATTATAGGTGCCCCTGAAGGATGCTGAAAAAGAATGATCTTCTTGTCCTAAAAATTCTTTTTCAAAAGTCTGGAAAGAATTTCCTTCCCCAGGATTAAAAGATACGATGATAAAGGATCACCTCGCCGCAATCCTCTCCCTCCCTGGAAGAAACCCTTGGGAATACCGTTCATGACACCTGAGAACCAAGGCGAAGAGATACATAGGCGCCCCAAATTACAAACTCCCTCAAAGAATCCAAAACTAGCTAAAGAATGAATGAGGAAATTCTAATTTATACTATCATATGCTTTAACCATATCAATCTTCAAAACCACATTACCACCATGGACAGCTTTGTTAATGCTCTGAAGAATGAATGAGGAAATTCTAATTCATACTATCATATGCTTTAACCATATCAATCTTCAAAACCACATTACCACCATGGACAGCTTTGTTAATGCTCTGAATCATCTCCTGTGTCAAAATCACATTCGCAAAAATGCTTGTCCCATGAATGAAGGCTCCCTGTTCCTCCAAGATTAAATGAGGAAGCAAGGAAGATATCCGGCTTACCAGAATTTTGGTACAAGTCTTATAGATGACAGAGCACAAACTAATAGGGCAGAATTTGTCAAAGCTCTTCGAATTATCAACCTTGGGCATCAACACTAAAAAAGAAGCTGTGAATTCCCTCAAAATTTTTCCCCATTTGAAAAAATATGAACCCCATCCACCACATCAGTACCAACAATATCCCAACAAGCTTTATAAAAATCCGAGCCAAACCCATCAGGACCTGGACTACTATCCATAGGAATCGAAAACAAAGCTTGTTTTATTTCTTGGCTTGAAGGAAGTTCTAGGAGAGCCACATTGTCTTTCGCCTGAATGATAGGTGCAATAAGAGAAGATAAATCCGGTAATGATGAATGATGATTAGAAGCCAAGAAGTTATGAAAATAAGTTAGAGCCCCCGAGTGAACCTCTTCTAGAGATCTCAACCAAACATTTTCACTAATCTTCATCTACCCCACCACTCTGTGATTTTTTGAAGCCATGGCCTTAAAGAATTTTGAGCTTGCTTCTCCCAATTGAATCCATTCTTGCTTCGCCTGTTAAGCTAGACAGATTTCTTCTCTACTGTTTCACGTATCCAGTTCTACTTTGGCAGCTAAAATGTCCAGTTCTACTTCCTCATTGGCACCCATCTGCAGTTGCTCCTCTAATGCATGCACCCTTTCCTCCAACTACTAAATATGAAAGCCAGTCCAACCAAACACATTTTGGTTCCATAATCGAAGAGCACCTTTCAATTTTTTCAATTTTCTAGCCAAACGAATCATCCCACCACCATCCTGATCCTCCTTCGAGTCATTAGTAACAAAATTCATAAATGCATCATGCGTTGTCCATATTTGTTAGAACTTGAAAGGAACATGACCATATATTCTATCCTCTGGACACAAATCAACCTGTAAAATAGCATGATCAGAAGAAAATTTTGGCAAATATATTCCTCTAGCCGAGGGAAACTCCAAAATATCAGCCAAATTGACAAGAGCTCAATCCAATCTTGCCCAACTCCTAGACCTCCCTTCCTGGCCATTACACCAATTCATCTTATTTCCTTGGAAAACCAGTTCAAATAAACCTGCCATATCAATGAACGAATTAAATTCCTTCATGGTGGTACGAGGATGAGGATGCCCCCCAATCCGTTCATCATCTGCTCTAATTATATTAAAATTGCCAATAACCATCCATGGAACATTTGAAGACTGTAGACAGCATAAATCATCCCATAATTACATTTTGCATGAACAAACGAAATCCACAAACATTTACCATTCAACTTGAGTTCCATAGTGATGCTTTGAGAAGAAGAATGTATCACCAAAGACCTCTTTAGACCATAACACCCACAGTTTTCCCCCTAGCTCTTGATTTGAAACATTGTCTTCAAAAGATACAGCACTATGTAAACGTCTAAGATGTTGTCCATCAACAAACAATTCAGCAACTACAAAGATACAGTTTTACTAGATCTCACCATCTTCAACAATCTTTTTCTAGAGGACCCAAGGCCTCGTACATTCCAGTATATAATTCTATGCATCAAAATTATATTGTTAGGATTTATTCCTAGCCCTGTTGGAAATCCTCACCTTATTTCCCATCTTGACATTAACAGCTTTGGTAGAATCTTTTGGGTCCAAAATAACTTCTTTTTCTACTTGGATATGAGCATCCTGTTTTGCACCCTCCAAATCAAAGTGTGAGATTGCCCGTATTTGCTCTTCATCTGGGGCCTCTAGTTGAACATCACCAATTTTCAATCGGGGATGTATATTATAATCAGTTTCAGCATTCACCTGAACATCAAGATTGTTGACTTATTCTTCCTCTCGAACGACTGTATCCCCAACACTAGCCTTTGTCTCACAATTGGCAATCTCATTATCAACAATTATAGTCGTTGCCACTTCTTTATTCAGTAATACGCCCACTTCTTCCACTTTCTCAGTTAATGCATCAGCCACCAAATCAGGTTTCTCCATAGGGCCCATTTGCACTGAAACGAGGGACATAGACTGACCAGGTTCAACCTCATTCATCACACCTATAGTGTCTGAAGGGTCTTGGTTTGCTAACACTTCCCCTTCTTCCACCTCCTCATTAAGAACTTCGACATCATTCATCAACACTAACGAATTACCTTCAATCCTATCACTCTCCTACAACTTAGTGTCTTCCACAGATGCACCCACGGGCTCTTCATTGCATTGATCCTTAGGATGCGAATGTTTTATTAGTTCCCCTAAATATTTTTGCATGCTATTCTTTTTCTGATTTGTCTTGCTCTTCTCACCACCTGCTTTACAAGTTTTCTCATTATGTCCTTGTAATTTACACTTTATGCAAAAAGCAGGTAGCATTTCGAAAACAACTTCTTGCAACCAACTAGAAGGAGATCCAGGGGAGCCAATCCAAAAAGAACTCAGCTGAGGCTTCGCAACATCCATCTCTACACAAACATGAGCTCCATCAGTTCATGTAGCACACCGAGTAGAATTATCGTGACAGATAAATCTCCCAATAGGCACAGTGAAGATTTTTAGAAATGATGAATGGTAAAAATTTGGTGGAAGCCCTAGAAGGTTGATCCAAACGGGGACCAACGAGGGATCCTCATTCTCAAAAAATTTAGTCAAACAACCAAAAGCCCTATAATGAACTCCATCAACATCCGTTGCTTCCCTAGATAAGGCTTTGTTTAAACCACTTTCAAATTGGAATCTATTAAAAACATTACGAGGCTTACTCATCGAGGAAACTATAGGGATTCCAGACAATCCCTATCGAGAACGGATGAACGATCTGATGGCATCAAGAGAAGGTCATCTCCAGGAAACTTTAGGACAAGAGAAAATCGGAAGAATTCTGCAGATCTCATAATTTCATCCTTTGAGAACAAAAAACATAGTTCACCATCTACAACTTTTGATAACCTGAACGGCACATCAAACTCTAGAATTGGTTGGGGGGCCACTGAGACAAGGTCCACGAAAGTCCGAGAATCGAAACCACAGATCCCATGGTAGCCATACGAGGTGCAACCACACCTGCCCAAGATTCATCAAACCAATCACCCTAATCGCCAAAATAATCGTCCAAAAATTACATAACAACATTACCTAGGTGTAAGTGATTTCACATCAATTTTCTTGCTACTTGTAGGAGATTTATCAATTTGGGACTTGTATAAATCATTTCTCATATATATATATATAACAAAAATAAATACATGATGTCTAAGTACAAGTTTGAATGCATAAAAAAAGGTAAAATATAACCAATTATGTTAACTGAATTTGTCGCTCTTTCATTAAATAAAGTATATCAATTATGACATTTGTGTTAAATCTTTAAGCAACTTCCTTGTAACGTCCCATTTCCAAAGATACTTTGCTTTAACTACTATTACCTAAAATATCTCCCAACCATACAGTCATAAACTCCAAAGTTTCAATGACACATATAACTCACTACTTCAAATCAATAATTAATCTAAAACACCACAAAATCTTAAAATAACCACCAATCTTCCAAAATACAAAGTCAACAGAGCAAGATAAAACTATTGAATTAAATTCTCTAGTTATCAAAGTACTCTCTTTTTACCTAAATCTACTATACTCACATAGTCTTATCCACGCTTCATATTCTTAATTATCAACTGAAACATATGAAAATATTGTGGAGATAAATGGTGAGTTATCAACAACTCAATAAGTAGAGAACATATACTAGTATGTAAGCAAGAATCTTTTCACAGAGTTCAGAGTGCATGATAAAACATTTTAGTTTCAGAATGAGAATCCCAAAAACATGTTATCAAATATCAAAGCGATAGTTCAAAATGTTCATATTAAAAAATCTTTTGGCATAACATAACTGATCATCATCATCATCATCATCATCATCATATCGAAGCATCATATCAAAATAGTGGTCGTGTTTAACTCTCATGGTAGCTTTCTGTGAGCACTTATTTTACTTGCGTAAAAACTCTTTGGGAAGAGTTAGAAAATTATAAACCCATTCTTTCTTGTTCTTGTGGATCGGTATGTACGTTGACCTATTATGTTCAATAGGAGCATGTTTTATAGTTTTTCATGGGTTTGAATTATTTTTTTGCCTCTGCTCATGCTTAAATCTTGCTTTTGGAGCCTTTGTCTCCTCTTAATAAAGTGTTTCACTTGTATTACAAGAAGAACAACAACATGAAATTTATGCCAGTAGCTTATAGAATTTTGCAACCTCATCTCATGGTAGATTATAGAATTTCACAATATATTAAGAGCACTCCTGGTCATGGTCTCCTTTTTTCCAACTGCTAATTACTTGCCCCTTAAAGCTTTTGCTGATTTAGATTGGGTTTCATGTCCCAACAACCATCACTCTACTAGTGGTTACTGTATTTTTCTTGGGGATTCTTTGGTTTCCTAGAAAACCAAGAAACAGTCCATTGTTTCTCGTTTTTTAGCAGAAGTTAAATATCGTTTGACGGCATCCACTACTTGTGAAATTATATAGTTTCTTACATTACTTTCGGATTTTGGTATCTCACATCCTCACAGTGCTCAATTATTCTGTGATAATAAGGTTGCTTTGCACATTATTGCCAATCTAGTCTTCTATGAAATAACAAAGCACATTGAACTCGACTGTCACTTCATCCGTGAAAAAATTCAAGCTGGTATGATCAAGACTTTTCATTTGGCTTTCCATCATCGACTTGTTGATGAGCTAACCAAACCTTTTGGTCATCAATAGTTTCAACATTTATAATCACCAAGATGAGAGTACATTTCATATACTCTCCGTCTTGAGAATGGTATTATGTATATATTTGATATTTTTTATTTTTCGTACACATGTATGTAGGGCTGAAAGTCGAACGGTACGGACCGGAAAAACCGACCGGACCGTTCATTTTTGGACCGGACCGGACCGGACCGAATGAGTCCGGTTCGGTCCCGGTCCAATTTTTAAGGGACCGAAGGTATTCGGTCTGGTCCCGGTCCGGGGGTTTTTCACCCCGGACCGGACCGGACCGGACCGAATAGATTAAAAAAAAAATTATTATTTATATAATAGTTGAATTACTAATAGTCTAATACTAATACAATTATATAGTTATACTAATTATAAATTCATAATAACTAAATCATTGTAAGTCTATAACTATATTATATATATATTTAGTATCAATGTATTACTATATTCTTTAATATATAACTATTAACTATAATATATAGTACTAGTATAACCGATCAAAAAAAAATATAGTACTAGTATATATATTAATGTATTAACATATTATAAAAGTTATAGTATAAATTATAATATATCATATATTTGTAAATTTATAATAGTATTAGTATAGTTAACTTAATATGTAATATGTTAGCATTAAATCACTATAACTACATAGAATATTAGTAATAAGAGTATTACTATTATTTAATATAATATTACATATATTATCACTATCATTACATATATTTATTAGTTATAGTATTAGTACTAATAGACTAATAGTATTAGTTATTAATATTACATATAGTTACATATATTACTATTATTACTATTATTATTACATGATATAGTTACATATATAATTATCACTATTACTAATAGTAGTAGTGTATTACTAATATATATAATAGTATAGTATATGTATATATATTAAATATGTCACAATATAATTACATAAGTATTAAACAAAATATCATTGAAAAAAAAAAAAAAAACTCATAGAGTATATGTATAATCTCTATTAGATAGTGAGTCAGAATAGAGATTAGAATATCATACCCTTATTTAAGTACTGTATCGATCACTAAATAATTTCTGGTTCTGATGGCTATAAATAAGCTGCCATTCTATTGTACAAAGTTCACAAGTCAACATCTCTAGATCTCGAGCTTAATCCCGCAAACCCAAGATTTTGTGTGTAAAAGATTTTACTATGGCTAGCAATATGATGCATCAACTACATCTAAATCCATACCCTGGCCAACTCTCTACTTCTCCCCGTTTTTCGGCTCCAATAGCTATGAATAGGCCATGCAATTCAAATACTTCAAATTACACTGCCAAACTTTTCTGTTCTTTCTCAAACCCCTCGCGCTTTGTAGTAGCCAATGCTACGGCCAGCAATGAGATCGTTCTAGTTACAGCAGAGCAACCTTTTAAGGGTACTAGTCTGAACGTGTCAAACATGTCCGACGACCAGATCATGAATCATATGTACGCAGGCCATCATCATGTTGATCATGATGCTGACAAAAACTTTGATCCCTACTCTGTTTTCGTTGTCGTCGACAACATTCTTAAGCTAGCAACTCATACTGTTGACATTGCTTTGCTGGTAAGCCTGGTATATATGGTTCCCCCAAAGATATTCATTTTTTCTCGTTTCCCTTCTACTTCCATTATTTTATCTTCTGTTTATTCGATTATTTTGTCCGTAAAAAGGTGGTCATTAATTTTACAGGAACTATCGCTCTTGGCTCAAAAGATCAACATCTCGCTCCTTTTGCGAAAGATGCAGACAGAACTTTGCCGTCGACAAATAGGTAATTAGCCATTATGTACTGGGCCTAGGCGCCTAGCTATATATTTCATTCACAAGATCAAAACAAGTTAGATAGTCCTTTCATTCTCTTGTTACACATGATGCATGTAATGTAATATGATGGCTTGAAAATGGGCAAAAATGCTGAGACCGGCCAAATTGTATTCTTCATCACCGCAAATCAGGAGGATGTGGAGGCCGCATATTGGGAGGTGGAATACCCAAATTCATTGGGTCGCATGATTCAGCTATGGGGAATGAATGCCTTCGCTTCCACCAACCCAGATAAAAAACCGCAAATACCGGCGAATCCTCGACCAGTGGCAAGAAGGATTGATACCGGGCCTGAGACAGGGCCAAAGGTGAAGTTATCTCAATTGATGAAATGATGTTATCTGCTTTAGGCATTAATACAGTTTATAATGTGGGTTCAAATAAAATTTTTTGGTTTGACATGATCTTATCTTGTTCAATCAGAAACCAAAGTACACTTTCTTCTATGGTGGCCAAAACCAAGAATGGATCAAAAAATTTGATCAGATGGTAGTTCATGTGGCTCAAGATAAGCTCTTAATCAAACTAGGCATTTCCATAGTGCGGTATCTGGTTGGAAACGACAACAAAATCGAGGCTAAACAACGTTTATTGAAAGTCACTCATGGGAATTCGGAAAAAGTCAACAAGCTTTTGGATCTCTTCAAGACTGATAAGAGAGGATGGGTTGTGCTGAGCGGCGAGAACGGAGTTGTGGTCTCTGATCATGGAGGGAAAATGCTGGCCGTATTGGAGCGTTTTGACGAGCACTGGAAGGCAAAAGTTAAAGAAATAGGCTTTGGAAGAAGTTTCGTGTATAGCCATAACCACTACAAATAGATGGCTATTATGTGGATCATGTTTGATGTGTAATGCTTCAATAATAATAAAGGGCATCCTGATTAAGCGGGTTATGATCTGATGCCAATGTTGTTTGGAATTAAGTATCTATATATGTTATTGTTTGATATTCGTGGTACCATAGGGAGGTTTGTGCATGGAAATTTTCTGCTTGGCCATCATGTTTTGGTTAAGGAGTTGGGTCTAGGACTCTAGACGTTAACAGTGAATATCTAATCAAGTTCTATTTTCTTATTTATTCATCCAAATCAATCATGTCCATTCATTATTCTTGGATGCTTGTAAATCTGATATGATTTTCACCCTTGATGTAAGCTAATTTCATTGAAAATTGCGCGAGAGAAAAATAATATATATATATATATATATTTATTAGACAAGTAGTGATGTTTGAAAGCTTTTATATCATATACCATACATATAACATTATTTGATTTACAAGATTTAAATTTTAAAATTTATCTTCCAAATTAAATTATACAACATATATAATATGTGATGTAAAGGTTTTCAAATAAAATTATTCTTTATCGTACATATGTCCAACCCTAGTCATGGAGAGTTTGGGTGAATCAAACCAATGCATGCACATTTTACCTTACATGCATTGGCATCGGTATTTTTTTATCTCGTATGTCAAGTAATTATTTAATATTTTCAAAATATGAATATATGATTATGGGATATTCTTTTCTTATTGCACTATATCATATCATTAAAAATTATTAATTGTATTTTAATTTTAATTATAAGAAGATATTACTTCATATTACTTCTACACGATTAGATAAATTATTTTTACAGTACTATAGTATACAAGTCTCACATATTTTCTTTTAAAAACAATTAGATAAATCTGGAATCTATATGAAAAGAACTCATTTTTTAATGATGAGTCCCATTATTTTTTAAAGAGTAATTGTACATACAACCGTAAAATATGTAAATGTGGAGTAATCACTTTGAAAAAAAAGTGAGATCCACTATTAAAAAATTAATTTTTTTACGTGGATCCCATATTTTATTCACTTTTTTTAAAGCAATTATGTGGCGGTTGTACAATTCACAATTGTAAAATATTTTTTTCTTTTTTTAAATGGAGTACATGAGACTTGCATAGCTACAACTATATTTATATAACATTATCTTTCAAACTCCAAATTTAATATTTAAAAAATAAGAGTTTGATATAATAATTGATTAAAAAAATTCATGTTAAACTGAAAAATATGTAATATAACGTGAGTATTGCTACATCTACAAAAGAATCATATAAAAATAATTTCACAAACTAATGTCGCTTAGTCTGATATGTTAGATTTGTTTTCCAATAAAAATAATTTTACAATTTAACTAACTATATTATATTATATCAATTTGTGAAATTATTTTTATATGATTCCTTATTATTAGAGTATTTCCATATAAGATAACTCTTTTAACCGGATGATTGCAAAGTCCCTCTCTCTCTCTCTCGAGCGTGAGTAGGGTTAGTGCCGTTGTTTTTCGATAGTCAGCTTCGTCTCACTGGTTGAGAACTCGTCTTCGTATTCAGTGGAAAAGTAAAAATGGCCGATGATGATTTAACAAAACAATGGGAAAAACTACACTTGTCAACGGAAGAAACAACTGTTGTTCAGTTCAAGATTGAAGGTGCACACACAAACAACTCTATCCAAGGAAAGCTATGCATCATTGGTAGAGTCCTCTCTGAAAGAGGAGTAAATAACAAAGCTTTCAGATCTACTATGTCAAAGATATGGAGGCTAGAAGGTTGGATCTGCTTCAAGGATCTGAATGAACAATGCTTCCTCATAGAATTCCAAAGTAAAAAAGATAAAGATAAGGTTCTGAGTGGGAGGCCGTGGTGTTTCGATAGAAATCTCTTAACCATACAAGAGGTGGATGAATCGATGTCTATCAATGTAGTTAACTTCCAATATGAACCGTTTTGGGTCGAGTGTTATAATGTTCCTCTGGCAGCTATGAATGAAGGGATAGGGATACAGATTGGGGAAAGCATTGGTCGTGTAATAAGAGTAGATGCTAATTCAGACGGATCTACGTGGGGCTGCTGCCTTCGAATCAGGGTGGCTATCGATCTTCACAAACCTCTTCTACGAGGTATATGGTTAGACTTCGAAAACTAGAAACTGTGGATTTCCTTTAAATATGAACGTCTGCAAAATCTTTGTTTTCACTGTGGGGTTTTGTTTCACAAAGGAAGAGTCTGTGTAAGACCATACTTTGAAGCACAACGTGAAGAAAAACAACAACTGCAATTTGGTCCGTGGCTCAGGGCCCAGCCAATGAACACTTCAATCTTTGACAAACGTAAATATGGGGGTAACCTTTACAACATAAATAGAGAGCATAATGTATATGGTAGTAAAGAAGGGTACAGTTAGGATTTAAACACTCACATCCAGGTGAAAGCACTCCCGGATCCTATAGGTCTCAGGTGTATGATGGACCTTGACCAAGATATGGAAAGGAGTAATAACCATACCATCAAGGATAGGGAACTGAGTCCAACAACAATCCAAGCCACCAGTCAAAGGGAGAAGGGACCACATTTAGAAGTCAAACCTAACAACACTGTAGCCTAAGCTCCTACACTGCCACAGAGTCCCAAACCCACTAATATGGAGCCAACACAGACCAGTACTCATACGAATACCAAGAGCAATAATGGTAGATGGAAAAGAAAGGCCAGGGACAAATTGAACATCCAGAGTACTTTGAGTGAGATCATTAACAACCAGCAAGAATATGGCCAAAAGAAGAGAGGGAAGTGTAGTGGAAAGGAGGTGATCTATCCCTTAAGACCAGGAACAATGGAGGTGGCAAAGAGAATCAAAATGATAAGGCAGTGGCTGGGCCCCAACACTACCACCCCAAATGAGTCTCCTATCATGGAATTGTCGAGGGCTTGGGAACCCTCAAACAATTCGAATCCTTAGAAAACTCACTAAGGATAAGTGTCACAGTTTAGTGTTCTTTGTGGAAACTAAATCTAATAAGACTAGAATGGAAATAGTTAGACAGTTTTTAAAGCTGGATGGGTGTTTTGTTGTTGAAAGTGTGGGTCTAAGTGGGGGATTAGCATTACTCTGGAAGGAGGAGTGGCAAGTCAGAATCATTAGTTACACTAGGTGGCATATAAGTGCCATGATCACTAGTAAAAAGGACAGCAGGCCATGGCAGTACATTGGTTTCTATGGGCATCCTGAAGCAGGCAAAAGGAGAGGGAGTTGGGAACTATTACAAATGCTAAAACCTAATCTTGTGGTACCTTGGGTGTGTGCAGGCGATTTTAATGAAATTCTTCACCAAAGAGAGAAATTTGGAGGTCAGGGCAAACCTTATAAACAGATTGAGAATTTTAGACAGGCACTAGAACAATGTTGTATTCGAGACCTTACTTACACTGGTCAAAAGTTCATTTGGTCCAATAATAGAAGGGGCATGGGTTTTACAAAGGAAATGATAGATAGAGTAATGGCTAACAGAGAATGGTTTGATCTTTTTCCTTCTGCAATGTGTAATGTGATGGCAGCTATCAAGTCTTATCATTTACCACTAAGCATTTCCATCCTTCATAACAGTGGAAAGGGAAGCAGGAAAAAAAAGTATTTAGATATGAGGCTGCCTCGGACATCAGAGAAGGCTGTGGTCATATTTTAGAACAAGTCTGGACAAAAATAGGAGTGGGAGGTGATTTAGCTGAAGACCTGAGAATGAAGCTGGAAATCTGTCAAAAGGGTTTAACCAACTGGGAAAAAACTCACAACAGGGTTGAATAGCAAAAGACTACTCGAATGTGGGCTAAGATTAGTCAACTACAAGATAATGGAGATGGGGAACACATTGATGTTATGAAGCAAATGCAAGAGAAGGCTGAACAGTCCCTAGCAGAAATTGATATGAAATGGAGGCAGTGTGCAAAACAGCATTGGCTTAGGAAGGGAGATAGAAATACAACATATTTTCACATGCAAGCAAACCAAAGAAAAAAGACAAATGCTATCACATCCATAGATGATGGCACTGGTAGAATTGCCTCTGAACAAGGAGAGATAGGTGGCATTTTCACAGGTTTTTTCTCTAACCTTTTCAGCTCTTCATTGCCTTTTAACATCGATACATGTCTCAATGCACTTAAACCAAAAATCAATCAAGCAATGGAGGAGGTTTTAGTCACACCTTTCACTATAGAGGAAGTCAAGAAAGCCATTTTCCAAATGAATCCATTAGGATCCCCTGGTCCTAATGACTTCCCAGCCCATTTTTACCAAAACCACTGGGAATTGGTTGGTAAAGAGGTGTGTGATTATGCACTGGGTGTTCTAAATCAAGGAGGTTCTCTTAAAAAGGTCAATGATACTTATATAGCCCTTATTCCAAAGGTTAAAAATCCAAAGAGAGTAACAGAATTCAAACCCATTAGTCTATGCAATGTCCTATACAAAGTAGTCTTAAAAACCATGGCCAGTAGGATGAAACTCATTTTGCCTCATATCATCTCAGCAAACCAAAGTGCATTTGTACCTGGAAGACTTATTTCAGATAATACCCTAGTTGCTTATGAAGTTCTCCATTCAATGACAACGATGATGAAAGGCAAGAAAGGATTTATGGCTCTCAAATTGGACATGAGTAAAGCCTATGATAGGGTGGAATGGACCTTTGTGGAAGCTGTAATGACCAAAGTTGGTTTCCCTCCCCAGTGGGTGGATTTGGTTCAGAGATGTATCAAGCCAGTGTCCTATTCAATTCTTGTAAATGGGGAACCTCAACAGAGTTTTATCCCTTCAAGAGGCATTCGTCAGGGAGATCCCATCTCACCCTACCTCTTCATTCTATGTGCAGAAGCCCTATCAGCTCTCCTGCAAAAGGCTGAAGTGATGGGGGAAATCACTAGTGCCCCCATAGGAAGAGGCCCCACCAAAGTGAGCCATTTATTTTTTGCAGATGACAGCCTGCTGTTTTGTCAAGCTTCACCAAAGGAACTTACAAAAGTGATTGAGATCTTGGTTCTTTATGAACAAGCTTCGGGTCAGGTGCTCAACAAGGAAAAGTCCTTAGTTTTTTTAAATGAGAACACTTTGAAGGAGGGACAGGATGTGATCCTATAGCTAGCAGGCATTAAGTCTACTGGCACCTTTGAAAAATACCTAGGCCTCCCTGCAGTCTTAGGAAAAGCTAAAGTAGCAGCCTTCCATTCCCTTGTAGACAAAACTTGGTCTAGGGTAGTGAACTGGAAAACCAACTACCTTTCTGCAGCAGGGAAAGAGATCCTCCTAAAAGCAGTTCTTCAAGCCATACCAACGTATTCAATGGGAATGTTCCTACTCCCATACTCCATTACTCAAAAACTAAACCAACTCCTGAGGAAATTCTGGTGGGGATTCAATGAAGAGTCCTAAAAAATTTAGTGGGTCTCGTGGGACCAACTAAGCTCAGCTAAGGACGTAGGTGTTCTTGGATTCAGGGATTTCAGAATGTTCAACCTAGCTTTGCTAGCCAAGCAAAGCTGGAGAATGTTACAGGATCCCACCTCTCTTGCAGCATGTGTTATAAAACAGAAATATTTCCCCTTAGGAGATCTGCTAAATGCAAAGCTAGGCTCAGGCCCTTTCTATGTGTGGAGGAGTGTAATGGCTGGCCTGTCAATACTCAAACCTGGGCTTAGCTGGAGAGTTAGAAATGGTAAAAGCATCAACATATGGTCTGATAAGTGGATACCCTCTCTTCCCTCTTTCACAGTGGCATCTCCAAGAGAAATGAATTGTTGGTGTGAAATTGTGAGTGATCTTATTGATCTGAGGCAGAGAAGCTAGAAAAAAGAGTTGCTACAAGAAATGTTCTCAGAACCTGAAATTCAAGGCATCACTTCGATCCCCATAAGCCTAGGAGGTAGGGAGGATAAAATTTTTTGGAATTTTACTTCAAATGGGCTGTACATTGTCAAGAGTGGATATCATCATCAGAGGCAAGTAGAGGTAGAAGTAGAAGGGGAACACTCAAGCAGGCAACTAGACTCAACAGTGTGGAAGAAAATTTGGCAGCTGAAAGTGGCCCCTGCTGTAAAACTTTTTGTTTGGAAAGCATGTAGTGAAGCCATCCCTACCCTAGCAAACTTAAAGAAAAGGAGAGTAGTGGAAGACAGTAAGTGCATAGTGTGCAAGTCTGAACCTAAGACCTCAAGCCATGTTCTTTGGGATTGTGCAGCTGCTAGAGACGTGTGGAACCAAGCTTGTGTAAAAATCCAGAAAATGTCTTTCCATAGTGATCAGTTCTTCAAAGTTTGGGCAATGTTGGTCCAACGACTAGAGGTAAATGAGTTGGAGGAAGCAGCAGTTACATTGAGGGGTATATGGTCTCGAAGAAATGATCTAATTCATGGAAAAGAATTCAAACACCCATCCACTCTTTACCAAGGAGCTAAACTAGAGTCCATTGCATTCACAGAAGCAAATCGATTAAGCGAGAACCCCCAGCAGAGAACAGCAAGGTATTTACAAACATGGTCTAAGCCAAGTGAAGGAATCTTTGAAGTTAATTGGGATGCTGCAGTAAGCTTGGCTTCAGGCAGAATTGGTTTGGGAGTCATAATCCGAGACCATCAAGGATTTGTAGTTGGTGTTTTAAGGGCATCCAGACCACTTAGTGGAAGAGTTTATGAAGCAGAAGCATATGGCCTACTATTGGCAGCAACTTTTTGCAAGGAACTGGGCCTTAACCAGATCATTTTGGAGGGAGACTTGAAACAGGTAGTTAACCAACTTCTTGGACAAGAGATCGATGGGAGCATGGGAGGGTGGTTAGTTGAAGAATCAAGGCATGTCTTGGCAAACATAGATCACTGAAAAGCTTGTCATGTCCAGAGAAGCAAATTTTGCAGCCCATTGTCTAGCAAAGTCTGCTATACTTTTAACAGAGGATTTGTACAACATTGAAGAATGTCCTGCGTGCATTACTTCTATTGTAACCTCTAAAATGTTATTAAGTTGATTAATGAGATCAGTTTGTATTTAAAAAAAAAAACCTCTTTTAACCGGATAACATGAAAATGGCACTGCACATCTTCACTGTCTCAGTTACCATATAAACGAGCGCTCAAAATGGGAATAAAAACACAGTCGCTCTGCTGCCACCAAGACGCTATTCATTTGGTTGTCTCCCTCTCCTTCTCTCTTTCTCACACCCTCTCAGTCTCTCTGATCTCAATAACCCTATTAACATTGAATTCTACCTCTCGCCCCCACTTGCCTCGGTTGCTCGGAAGGAATCAGCTAAACGTCGTCGTCTTCGCCTTCTTCGAGTACCAAAGCGGCACCGAACACTCTTCGAGACTTTTCAGGTATGGGGGTTTAAGGATTTTGGAGGAGGCCCGTTTGGTTTCCGAAGAAAAAAATGTGGTAAAAGAGGAATCGGGATTGTGACTCGAGAAATTCTTTGTTGTCTGGGATTCGAGAGAACAGTAATGACCGAGCCTCTACTGTGTGTAAAGTGAGGCCTACTGTTGATGATAGAATAGTTCAATGGGAAATTCTCGTTTGTATTGAAGGCTTAAATGTCTCTATTTTTGGTAGGATCACTAAAAATAATTGCTTCGTCTTAAATCGCTTGTTTTGTTGATCATACCTTCGTTCCCATCTCTACAATGGTGCTCGGTTTTTTTTTTTATTTGACTACCAATGTAAAACTATGTGGCGGTATCTTGACAAATGTCGGTTGGGTTACTCTTTGTGCCAAGACAAGCACTTCTGATACATTCTTTTGATTAATAAACAAATGAATGGATGAATAAATAAATTATGGTTGTCTATCCATTTGAATACTTCCCTCACCTGGGACGAGTTCGTTCTTGTATCTTGCCATTTCCTCTCACTGCCAATAGATTTGCATCTCATTTTTGGATCCATAACCTGTTTGTATATGAGGTGGGTATGGATGGAGATGGAGTTAGATTCTAATTGGAATAGGCATTATGAATTTATTGGTTCTTTTTTAGGTCATTATCGGCATATTATCAATAGGCACTGACTGTTCTGTTTCAATTGCCCGAATATTGTGGAAATAAAATTTAGTTATTACCTCAAACTGAAATGGAAGTGACCTCATAACTTGATCAGTGGCCAGTCTTAATGTTTTAAATATTTGATTCATAAACTTTAGCTTTCAAACGTTTGCATTAAGCATGTATACCTAGATCTGTCTTTGCAGAATACTGCCTTCCTTGATCAAAATTAACATCTTGCGTGACCCTCCTGGGCACTAGCCTTTTCAATAAATCCATCCTCCTGTACAATATAATGGGAAAAATGATAATAGTAATAATAAAGGGTGAACAAGACAGATAGTTAGTCAATCCATACCCCACAAGTTCACATAAAGAGAACATGGGGAAAGGGGGGCATAGGGAAAACCCATCTTTCCCGGAGTTATACAAGAGATTTTTAGCCCGGTTTGGAGTTGGGGATGGAAGCTCTTAAATGTAAAGTTCTGGGGGATGGGAGCTCTTGAATTTTTCCCAATGCCTGGTGCTGTTCCTCCACTTTTTTCTCACCATGGAACTCTTCTCTTAGATACTTGTAATTTGTGATTGTCAGTTGAAGTATGCAAATTAACTGTAGCTCAAAATCTCAAATGCCCTTCGTATTCTCTTAAGAATGGGCTGGAGAGTGTGGTCGTGGGTTTAAGATGTGTAGGGTAAACTCAAATTTCTGATTTTCACATCAAGTATTAGGAGATAGAAACTTTATACGCTCGTTTCTTGAGGAAGATGGCTGTGTTGAGCTGTTGAGGGACATCTGGTGTTTCTAAGCAAGAACTTGGTTTTTCTGCATCCTAATTTTACAACTTTCTGGCTGGAAGACTGTTCAGTAAAATGCATTGTGAACCAATATTTTTAGTTTAATCTTGGTATGTTGTAAAGGTTGTTACTAAGCAATGAGATACAATTCATAATTGCGTGGAATGGATGTGATAGTTTATCAACTACTAGGAAATTAACATAAAAGGTCCGAGAAGATCTTGTGGAATGCTGATGACTCAAAATCTGAATTATTGGATCTCATTCCTTAAAGGTTGGTATTGTGCCCCTGTAGTGTGTATGCTTGTCAGCTTTGTTGATTGTTCTATACATTTTTTTGCCTAGTCTTCTCTGACCATCTTAGGGGTATTCAAGAGACCAGCCATGGGGCTTTTTTGAGTCAAGCAATTGAGTACTGATAATCATCATTGTTTGATATATTCTGTAGGTCTGTGAATGCCAAGTCTTTCAACTTGATGTTGTTTGTCTGCATGACAAAGGATGCTGGAAAATCTTTCCACTTGAGGGAAGATGGGTGGGTGAGGGGTGATGGAGTTTGATGACTCGGTTTGTTCTTCTTCAGGTTGCTAGTGTTGGTTCTGCTGGTCCAATATAATATTGTATGTTACATCTTTCCTTAACTCTAAACTTCTGACCTTGGAGGCTCATGTTTTTGAATGCTTTTAATGATGACTAAACTTATGTCTGGTTCTTTGAGTATAGATTTGAGTTTTTGAAGATGAACATTCGAATTTGTTATTTCTTTATTTTTACTTAAAAAAAAAAAAAAAAAAAATCGAATTTGGAGAATATATGCTTCCTCTGTATAAGAAGTGAGCCCCACTTTGGTGCCTTGGTAAGAAAGCTCTGTGCTTAAAATTAATGGATCATGGAGAAATAGGATGGAAATAGCTTTTAGGTTATCAGTTATCACTAATAGATCTAATCTTTTGTCTCTTCTGAGGCTGTGAAATTGTGGTAACATCCTGAAAAAGCCATTTCTTATCCACATTTAGCCTCTTATTCCTTGGTAATGTTGACCTTGCCCTATTATTTATGAGAAGCATGCCTGCGTTGGAATTTCTTCAGCATAGGATTTCAAATCATAAACCAAAATTAGGTCCTGCTTTTAGGTCCAGTATTCTCACAAAAACCACTTTGTATGTTCTCGATGAGAATCTTTATAGTTACTCATTATACCTGGGTTGGTGGTTAGATATCTTGTGATATTATTGGCTTGCTTATTTAAGGTAAACATATCTGTAAAGAGCAGCATCCGGTTATACTGCTTCAGTTGGTTCTGTCTGCCTTTTATGCATATTACAAGTTAATTAGTGTAGCACTTCTCCTCAGTTGATCTTTTGCATTCCCTTTTACTCATCATGGTAGTTTCTTGTCTTCTTCTATTTGTTTTCTCTTAAATATGAACTTCTGATTGTCCCCGTCCTTTGCTGATATTTGAATATGTTATTGGGTGCAGACATTAGTTTTTCCATGGAGAGCTCTGATGATGAAAAGGATGGAATCCTTGGGAATTACATTCCAACAGAACTGACACGTGTTTTGGCATCCAGTGGAGTAAAATTTGTGGATCAAGTGGTGAATGGGCAAAATGAACTTTGTTTGGAAAATTTTCGAGTGGATAAAAGCATGTATTTTACAAGTTGGGCAATATTTTGGCCACACCAATCGAATCAAGATTGAGGAGCAATTAGCCAACCTTTTTATATAACAACTTTTCATTCTTCCTATCCACTTCTAGAAAATCCAACGCCAAACACATCTCTTTTTTTCTTTTTCTTTTTTTATTTTTTCAATTTAAATCATTTTTGGTTTTTTTTCCCCTCACAAATCCTAATATTTGGAGCTGACTATTCAAGGATACCAACCTAAAAGAAAATGTATTTGCAAGAATTCCACAATAATAGCGATATGATGTACATTGGAAATTGATTTTGGGGGAAAAAAAAACAAAACAAAACAAGGGAAGCCTCATATTCAAGGAATTAATCGGATACCAACCTAAAAGAAAATATATCTGCAAGAATTCCACAATAATAGCGATATGATGAACAGTGGAAAATTGATTTTGGGAAAATAAAAACAAAACAAGGGAAGCCTCATATTCAAGGAATTAATCGGATACCAACGAAAATGTATCTGCAAGAATTCCACAATAATAGCGATATGATGTACAGTGGAAATTGATTTTGGGGGAAAAAAAAAAAACAAAACAAGGGAAGTCTCATATTCAAGGAATTAATCGGATACCAACCTAAAAGAAAATGTATCTGCAAGAATTCCACAATAATAGCGATATGATGAACAGTGGAAAATTGATTTTGGGAAAAAAAAAAAACAAAACAAGGGAAGCCTCGTATTCAAGGAATTAATCGGATACCAACCTAAAAGAAAATGTATCTGCAAGAATTCCACAATAATAGCGATATGATGTACGGTGGAAATTGATTTTGGGGGAAAAAAAAAAACAAAACAAGGGAAGCCTCATATTCAAGGAATTAATCGGATACCAACCTAAAAGAAAATGTATCTGCAAGAATTCCACAATAATAGCGATATGATGAACAGTGGAAAATTGATTTTGGGAAAAAAAAAACAAAACAAGGGAAGCCTCATATTCAAGGAATTAATCGGATACCAACCTAAAAGAAAATGTATCTGCAAGAATTCCACAATAATAGCGATATGATGTACAGTGGAAATTGATTTTGGGGGAAAAAAAAAACAAAACAAGGGAAGCCTCATATTCAAGGAATTAATTGGACACCAACCTAAAAGAAAATGTATCTGCAAGAATTCCACAATAATAGCGATATGATGAACAGTGGAAAATTGATTTTGGGAAAAAAAAAACAAAACAAGGGAAGCCTCATATTCAAGGAATTAATCGGATACCAACCTAAAAGAAAATGTATCTGCAAGAATTCCACAATAATAGCGATATGATATACAGTGAAAATTGATTTTGGGGGAAAAAAAAAACAAAACAAGGGAAGCCTCATATTCAAGGAATTAATCGGATACCAACCTAAAAGAAAATGTATCTGCAAGAATTCCACAATAATAGTGATATGATGTACAGTGGAAAATTGATTTTGGGAAAAACAAAAAAAAAAACAAAACAAGAGAAGCCTCATATTCAAGGAATTAATCGGATACCAACCTAAAAGAAAATGTATCTGCAAAAATTCCACAATAATAGCGATATGATGTACAGTGGAAAATTGCTTTTGGGGAAAAAAAACAAAAAACAAAAAAACAAAACAAGGGAAGCCTCATATTTTCCTTTCTGCCAACACAAATGTCAAGGGCTACTTTGACATTGAAGGAGGTTCACAATGCACTTAAATCTAAAAACAATTACTGATTGAACATGACAGCAAAAATGGACACCGACTTGACTTAAATAATTGGGACCCATTAAAATTGATACCAACTTTTTTTTTTTTATAATCAGAATAACCTTTCATTCAAATCAATTATCCTTATAAATAGCAAGTTTATCAAGCCATAAAGCTTGACTAACAAAAGAAGAACAATAATCCCACTACATACAAATATCATCAATCAACCAAGCATGTCTTGCCAAAAGATGAGCCACCAAATTGCCTAAACGGTTGACATGCACAACTTTAACTTCTTGGAAGCCCTCCATAAGCTTTCGTATGTCTTGAAGAATAAAAGCAAAATCTGTTAAACATACAGAATTTTCATTCAAAGCATTAACCAAAACCAAACAATCGGTTTCAAGCATAATTTTTGGGACACCCGTTGAGCACACAACTGTAACCCTTTGAGAAGTGCAACTGCCTCAATAAACTAAGTAGAAGATACCTCTTTCTCTACCTTAGAGCAAGCCACGACAACCTCACCATACTGATCCCGCAACACCACTCCAATCTCGGCAACAGAATGTTCAGGAAAGGTGGCCCCATCAATATTCAGTTTCAGAAAATCATTTGGAGGAGGATGCCATCTTACTACCTTAGTAATCTTCTGATTTGAAGCATCAAACAACAGCACCTGTGCATATTCTTGTTGTAAAGAAAGAGCATTATTAACAGTCACATGAATATGCATAAAAATATTCTCATAAATCCTTTTATTCCTTCTATACCAAAGTCCCCATGTTATAGCTATAAATCTGGCCAACAGAGAATCAGACTCTCTTACACGGGCTAAATTTGCCAGTTCCCAGAAGGACAGATCAGGTTGCATGTTAACCATTTGAGAACAAAAAACCCCCCACACACTCCTTACTTCCGAACAAAAAAACAAAGCATGAGCAGCATCTTCCATACCTTGATTACATAGCCCACAGGTTGCATCATCCAATACATGTTCCTTCTTCAGATTCAGGTAGGTTGGAAGCTTCTCCTGACATGCCCTCCATGCAAAAACCTTCATCTTTAGGAAGTTTCAAATGCTATAATGACTTCCAAAATACAGCCTCAGAAGTGCCAGTAGAAGACTGCCCATTTGAAAGATGTTGATTATGTTGAAGATATCGATAAGCACTCTTAATAGAAAAACTTCCATTCTTTTCATGACTCCAATACAAGGAGTCTTCAGCATATATAGAAACTTGTAGTTTTAAAATATGTTGAACTAAATTTGGATTGAATAGAGCTCTCACCATATGAACATTCCACCAACCTGTGCTTCCATCTATCAAAGAATGAACTTTTAAGTTTTCATCAACCTCCACCAAAGCTGAGACACTTGAACACTCCGGTAACCATGGATCCTTAAAAATACGAACAGTTTGCCCATTCCCCACACGCCACCTACAACCTTTTCTCAAACAATCAAGAGCTTCCCAAATGCCCTCCCAAACATAAGATGAGCTAGCACCAGCTTTGGCTTCAAATAAACATAAATTCAGAAAAAATACTTGGCTTTATAAACTTTGTAAAGAAGAGAATCCACATTTCTTAAAAGCCTCCACCCTTGCTTAGCCAAAAGGGCTAAATTAAATAGATGGAGATCTCTAAAACCCATCCCACCTTGGAATTTTGAAACACACAACTTCTCCCATCTACACCAATGAATTTTGTTTTCCCGAGATTGATCACCCCACCAAAATTTTGCCATCATCATCTCTAACTCATGACACAAAGTTTTAGGAAACAAAAAACAACTCATGGCATAAGTAGGAATAGACATAGCTACAGCTTTTATGAGCACCTCCCTACCCCCTTGAGATAACAGATTCCCCTTCCATACCTGTAACTTCTGTCACACTCTCTTCTTTATATCAGAAAAAGCTTGTTTTTTTGACCTCCCAACCATGGGAGGCAGCCCTAAATACTTCTCATACTGCTGTGTAAAGCTGCTACCCCACAACTGCATAATATCTCTTTTCAGGTCATCATTCACATTTTTGCTAAACACCATAGAAGTTTTTTCCTTATTAATACATTGGCCCGAAGCTCTCTCATACTTGTTCAACAAAGATTGGATCTTCACATTTGTAATCACATCAGCCTTGCAAAAAATGACACTATCATCCGCAAATAGCAAGTGGTTTATTCTAGGAGCACCTCTACAAATCCTTATACCATCCACCTCTTCCCTACCAGCATTTCTTTTCAACAAAGAAATAAGACATTCCGTGCACAGAAGAAATAAATAAGGTGATAACGGATCTCCTTGTCTAAGGCCCCGAGAAGGGATAATAGGGCCTTTAGGACTTCCATTGACTAAAACAGAAAAAGAAACTGTTCTAACATACTGCATAATCAAAAAAATGAGTTTCTTATCAAAACCAATGGACTCCATAATTTTTTTTAAGAACAACCATTCCACCCTATCATATGCTTTACTCATATCAAGTTTGAGAGACATAAACCCCTTCCTACCCTTTCTCTTATTACGAAGAAAATGCAGCAACTCGTAGGCAATAAGAACATTGTCCGAAATCTATCTACCAGGAACAAACGTGCTTTGAGAATCAGAGATAATATCTGTCAAAACTCTCTTAAGTCTATTAGCAATGACTTTAGAAAGGATCTTATAGAGCACATTACATAGACTAATGGGACGGAAATCTGCTACCTTTGAAGGAGAAGCTTTCTTAGGGATTAGAGTAATGAAAGTATGGTTTAAGCCACTAGGAAACATTCCAGAATTCAAAGCTGAAAGTAAAGCATTGGTAATGGAGTTACCTAACACACCCCAATATTTCTGAAAGAAAAGAGGAGGCATACCATCCGATCCAGGGGCCTTAGAAGGGTGCATCTGTTTTAAAGCTACCTCCACCTCCTCAGCAACATAAGGTTTTAACAGTTCCTCGTTCATCTCAGCAGTGACTCTTGCCTCAACACCCGAAAGAACATCCTCCATATCCACACGATCTGCAGTAGTGAACAGATTCTGAAAATATTCAGTAATTAAGACATCCATCTGATCCCCTTTTTGCCAAATCCCAGACTCATCTTGCAACTGCATAATACTATTCTTTCTTAGTCTAGTAGATGCCTTAGAATGAAAATACCGGGAATTACAATCCCCTTCTCTGAGCCACTTCACCCGAGATCTTTGCTTCCACATTAACTCATCCCTTTCAAGCCATTTTTGAACCTTAAGACATGCTTGTTTATGTTCCTCTAGAAGATGTGATCCAGAGTCATTCTCTTCTAAGCATTGAAGCCTCCTTTTAGCAGTAGCTAAATTTTTCTGCACATGGCCAAAAGAAGCCTTATTCCATCTTCCTAACTCAGTAGCACAGCTAGAAATTCTTCCCATAATCTGATCCAAAGAAATAGGACCATTTCTCCAGCACAAAACCCTCTCAATAATCGAAGAACATTCCTTTTCGCCCACCCACATAGCCTCAAATCTAAACAACCTCCTACTCCTCCTTCTAAACAAAGCCCCTTCAATATCCAACCATATTGGAATGTGATCGGAGTAGGCTGCAACTCCATGTGTTACTCGAAGATTTAGAAACATATCACACCACAAAGAATTGGCAAGAAAGCGATCTAACCTTTCCTTCACTAAATCCTCTTCTCCCCTACGATTACTCCAAGTAAAAGGAGGCCCTACATAACCCAAATCTCTCAAGTGGCAATCTGATAAGACCTCTCGAAACTCCCTCATCTGTAAATCACTTCTTATGTTTCCACCCAATTTCTCAGAATGATCTAAAATTTCATTGAAATCCCCAAAAACTATCCATGGTAAAACAACCCCACGGCCCAAAAATTTCAAGAGCCTCCAAACTTCAGACCGCTGCCCACTATCGGGATGACCATACACCCCAGTCAACAACCATTCCACCCCATCACAGTTTTTAATAGATGCACGAATATGGTTTCTAGAATAACTAATAATCCTCAAATTAATATCCTCTTTCCAAAATAGAGCCAAACCTCCACTTCGATCCACACTGTCAACACCAAAACAACACCAAAAACCCAATCTCAACTTACAGAAATCCAACCGGAGTGATGATAATTTCGTTTCTTGAAGAAACAAAATGTCAGGAACTTCACTCGTGAGTAAATCACGAAGAGAACAAATACTCCGTGGGTTCCCAAGCCCACGGAGATTCCAAGATAAGATTTTCATTGAGCTCGTAAGCACCTCCACCGAAATAGATGAAATAGAAGAGGGTTTACCTCGTTTAGCATCAACCTCCACAATCGGGATCCCCTTCCTCTTCTTGCCATGGTTTGGAAACCGTTCGGACTGAAGAACAGAAGCTGCCTCATCACCCGTCACTGAACTACCCTCATACGCCTGGGACTGCACCTTCGGCGATGCCCTAAAACCGAGTCTCTTCCCCCTTCTCTTTTGAGTGCTGTTACGGGAGCCAGACACATCATAAAGTGTTGGGTCTATGTTACCCGATGGGCCGAAGCCAAAGCCCACAAACATATTAGGGGCCTCCAAAATCGGAACGTCCATGAGCCCATCTTCAATTTGAGATGTTTGAACGACATTGAAACCAACCGTTTCAACCATAGCCTATTTTGAGCCTGCTTCATCCACAGGAGATTCCAAAACCGCAACCCCCTCATTCAACGCAGACGACGTAACAGTCGGGACAGATGAAGATTCTTTATTTGCGGAAATATCGGCCCCCTCAAAATCCAGATTTCTCGGCCCCTCTGAATCCGTAACGGGCAAACCTCCACTACCCTTTCCGTTAGCAACCGTCTGTGAACCAGACTCAACCGGAACACCCGTATCCGCCCCTGCTTTAGCCGTAGCCGCCATTGTAGATGCACATCCTCCACCCCTACGAGAAGGAAGAAATCCCGCACGTAGCCATGGACCACAAGGAAGCCTTTGGGAGTCGACTTGGTTTTCATCAATATCCTCACACTCCTTTAGAGAATGATCCAAAATACCACAGTGAAAACATAAATCCGGTAGCCGTTCATAAGAGAACCGTACCCAACAGGACACCCCCTTCTCCACAATCATATGCTTCCGACGCAAAAGCGGTTTGGAAATATTGATGAGAACCGAGACTCTCATGTATTCTCCCCACTCCATCTCCCCATTGTCTAAATTGACTTCTAAAACCTCCCCCAATGCACACCCAACTAATCTCCCGATGTACTCATTATGGGCCATTTACGATAAATCGTGTAACCGGACCCAAAAAGGAGCATGCACCAGATCTAACTTGCCAATCTGCAACCTACCGTCAAATTCTTTCAACAAAGCCAGATGTTTATCGAAAGACCACGGACCCTCACGCATAACCTTGAGTTTATCCCTCATATCATCGAACTCAACCAACGTAAACTTAGAGTTGAGATCTCGAAATCTCACACCCTTGACCAGACGCCAAACTTTCCTCATCGTTTGCTTAAACGCCTCATGATTATAATACTTCTTAATCAAAAGCTTCATAATCAAACAGCTCGCCCCACGCTCTAAAACATCCTCCAGCCGGTTAATCTCTACCGAAACTGCTTCATTCTCCTTCTCAGTTAACGACAAACTTGCATAAAGTTCATGCCGAAAGCCTCGTACGAGAGACGAGAGGAAAAAAACCCCTACTCTATCCAGAGGGAGGAAAAACAAAATTGATACCAACTTGGCTTAAATAATTCAGGACCTTAAAACTCATATCAATTTGACTTAAATAATTGGGTATCTATTAAAACTTTTTTTTTTTATTTTTTTAATAAATTTAAACCTTCATTTATGAAAACGAAACTACAATTGTGATCCGATATAGGCGCCATCTCTTCTGACGAAATTTTTTGCCCATCTGATATCACCTTGACTTAAATAATTGAGGGACTTAGATTTTTTTTTAACTTAATGTTCATTGAAAATTTTGTAATTTTATTTCTATCGTGTTTTTTTTTTTTTTTTAAAAAAAAAGGCAATAACCATGAACGAATGAATTCACCTAAATATACTCACCGTGTAAAACTTATTAACAAAGTTGCAGTCCGCTGTAAGAAAGAGTAACCCCTAAGCTTAACGTAGTTTCGCCACTTACCCCACTAAAACTACGAATGAATGGAATAGAGTAACTTGCAAATAGTTCAACTATAACTTGATTTATTTGCTAAAGAACAAAGAGAAAATTGTAATATTCTTATGGAATTTCTTAAAAATAAACTCTTAAATTGATGTGATTTAATATGATACGTCAAATTATAAAGTTATTTAAAAAAATAAACTTAACGTATCACATGAATCGACTCTGTTAATTTGTGAATTTATTTTTTTAATTAATCTTTTACTAGCAGTAACAATATTTCTCTCAATAAATGAGACGTAGCAATTCTCTTATTAATTAAATTAATACAAGCTTGCTTGGACTGTGTATAAATGAGATGTAGCGATATGATGTACAGTGGAAAACTGTTTTTTGGAAAAAAACACACACACACACGGGAAGCCTCACATTTTCCTTTTCTGCCAACACAAACGACGAGGGCTCCTTTGACATTAAAGGGCTGTTCACAATGCACTTAAATCTAAAAACAATTACTGATTGAAGATGACAGCAAAAATAATCTCGGTCCAAATTCTGGCCTTTTCCCTTCTTTTTTTACTGAATATAAGTACACATCAACACACTCTTCCTATAATATTTTATTAAGTATTGATGTAGGTAATTTAAGACTTAGAATAAAAAAAAAATAGATAGATTCATAAAGTTCATTAATATATAACATTTATTAAGTATTAAATGCTGTGCAAAAATCACTTGAAGGATTCAAACTGGAATTTCTACTCTAGGCCTAAAATTCGAAGTATCTAAATCCATAATTTTGTGGAAGTTGGGTTCAACCATTGGATGCTTGTTACATGTTCATCATATCTAATGTAGATGGCTTGTATTCAATAGGTGCATGCGCAATTTTCACTAAAATTGAATGGAAACCCATATCATGAAAGGTCAACCATGTAACAAACATTTCAATTGCTCCAAGTAATGTTTTTATCAATATTAGATCTATTAAATTTTTACATATTGTCTATATTGGATGCATTTTTAATTATGGTAACACATGATGTTAGGATAAAGAATAGGATATTAATGGAATGGATAGAAATTGATCTGTTCGAGAAGATCACTCTCCAAAGATACTAGTTGGCTTGAATAATCTATCTATTTTATTGCTGCAAACAATACTTATAGACAACTGACTCTACTGACTTGGCAAAATAATTGCCTACTTACAGGGAATTAAATAACAGACCGAAATTAAAGACACGACTCAACAACTCCACACCTTAATCTGTAGACCAATAACTTCTAGTATCAGATTAGTTATTTATTAGATTAGTTATTTGCAATTGACTTATTCATCTAAAGAAACAAGAATTTAATGCAGTGGGCCCATAGGCCTAATAACCATGAGAACATCAGGTTTCACTCATTGATAGCTCAGCATAGCAGTCCAACTACGGGGTTTGACCCGTAACACATGAATCAGTCCTTATTTAATATTTGAATAGATGATGATATCCCTAATATGTGATATTTGTTGTAAAATAACATTGTAAAATTGTATGACCACCTTGAGCTAGCCGTCAAATGCACAGTGCATAGTGCCAGCATAGTACTGCATAGTAACTGGCATAGTAAATGGCCGACATCGCACAGTGTGCATAGTGCCAGCATAGTACTGCATAGTAACTGGCATAGTAAATGGCCGACATCGCACAGTGCGCATAGTGCCAGCATAGTACTGCATAGTAACTGGCATAGTAAATGGCCGACATCGCACAGTGCATAGTACCAGCATAGTACTGCATAGTAAATATGCACAGTACCAGCATAGTACTGCATAGTAACTTGCATAGTTCCCTTTGTACGCCTATATATATCGTTGAATTCTTTAAGAAATTCATAAGTTTCATAACTTCTCTGAATTCTATCTCTCTCTCTCTCTCTCCTTTCGATAGTTTTATAACACGTTATCAGCATGAGAGTTCTGACGATCTTGAAGCTAATAGTCCTCTACTTCAAGTAAGTCTTTCAATATATTTTTTTATAGTTTTCAAAATGAATATGAAATATTAAACATACTTATGTTCTTGATTTATATATGTAGAAAATGTCAAATCTTACAAAATTGGAATTCGTTGCTCTTGACATTTCTGGGAAAAATTATTTATCTTGGATCCTTGATGCTGAGATCCATCTGGATGCAATGAACCTGGGAGATACAATTAAAGAAGGAAATCAAGGGTCCCTGCAGGACCGTGCTAAGGCAATGATTTTCCTTCGGCACCATCTTCATGAAGAATTAAAAACTGAGTATCTAACGGTGAAAAATCCACTTATTTTGTGGAATGATTTAAGGGAGAGATATGAACACCAGAAAACTGTAATCCTCCCAAAAGCTCGTCATGATTGGATGCACCTGAGGTTGCAAGACTTCAAGAGTGTTAGTGAGTATAACTCTGCACTCTTTAAAATTAGCTCGCTATTGAAATTATGTGGTGAAAAAGTCACTGATGATGACTTGTTAGAGAAGACATATACTACTTTTCATGCCTCGAATGTGCTCCTGCAGCAGCAGTATCGAGAGCGAAAGTTCAAGAAATATTCTGAACTTATATCTTGTCTTCTATTAGCTGAGCAGAATAATGAGCTTTTATTAAGAAATCACCAGTCACGTCCTACTGGTTCTATATCATTCCCTGAAGTGAATGGTACTAGATTTACATCATTCCCAGAAGCGAATGGTGCATCTTTTCAAAGAAAAAGAGGGCGTGGACGTGGTAAGAAAAACTATAGAAGTGGAGGTCCTAGAAGTGACCACACTAAAAGGGAAAATAATAGATATACACCGTACCACCAGAAGTGGTTCAACTCAGACAAGGGCAAAGGTCCTCAAAATAAATTTGTAAAGAAATATGAAGATGAATGCCATAGATGTGGTATGACTGGACATTGGTCTCGTACCTGTCGTACAGCTAAACACTTGGTTGACTTATACCAATCTTCCATAAAAGAAAAAACAAAGAAATTTGAAACAAATTTTGCTGAACCATCATATGCTTTAAATTCTATAGATGGAGAAGATATTACAAGTCTTGATGTTTCTGATTTCTTTGAGGATTCTAGTGGTAGAGTTGATCATGGAAGTGTTCCTTTTTAATTAATGTATTTCCTTTATATTATTGTAAAATATTTTTATTCTGTAATGTTTTTTTTAGTAATGAAAGTTTTATATATTTTGTAGAATCATGAGTCTTATTGATGAACTTTCTATCTCCGAGATGAATAATAAAGATGTATGTCTGGCTGACAGTGCTACAACTCATACAATTCTTAAGGATAAAAAATATTTTCAAAATCTAACATTGAGTAAAGCCTATGTTCATACCATCTCCGGTTCATCGAATCTAATTGAAGGCTCCGGAAGAGCTTATATTGTGTTGCCTAATGGCACCAAATTTTGCATTGATGATGCTCTATTTTCTTCACAATCCAGAAGAAATTTATTAAGTTTTAAAGATATACGTCGTAATGGTTGTCATATTGAAACCATTAACGAAGACGATAAAGAGCATCTTCTCATTACTAAAATAATTTCGAGCCAGAAGCTCGTATTAGAAAAACTGCCTGCCCTCTCATCTGGATTATATTATACAAAAATGAGAACAATTGAATCACATGTTGTAATGCACCAGAAGTGCATTGATCCTAAAATATTTATGACTTGGCATGATCGCCTTGGACATCCGGGATCAATAATGATGAGACGAATAATTGATAATTCGTATGGGCATCCCCTAAAGAATCAGAAGATTATCTTACCCAATGAATATCCATGCTCTGCATGTTCTCAAGGTAAATTGATTATCAAACCATCTATCTCAAAGGTTGGTTTTGAATCTCCATCGTTTTTACAAAGGATTCATGGAGATATATGTGGGCCTATTCAACCATCAAGTGGACCGTTCAGATATTTTATGGTTTTAATTGATGCATCAAGTCGATGGTCACATGTTTGTTTACTTTCCACTAGAAATGCTGCATTTGCTAAACTTCTTGCACAAATAATTAAGCTACGAGCACAATTCCCTGATTATCCAATTAAAACTATTCGATTGGATAATGCAGGAGAATTTACATCTCAAGCTTTTGATAATTATTGCATGTCAATAGGAATAGATGTTGAACATCCAGTTGCCCACACACATACTCAAAATGGTTTAGCTGAATCATTGATTAAAAGGCTTCAGCTAATCGCTAGACCTTTACTCATGAAATCAAATCTTCCTATTTCTGCTTGGGGACATGCTATAATTCATGCAGCATCATTAATTCGAGTTAGACCATCAGCATATCACAAATATTCACCATTACAGCTTGCATTTGGTCAGCAACCAAATATCTCTCATCTTCGTACTTTTGGATGTACTGTATATGTTCCAATTGCACCTCCACAACGTACAAAGATGGGCCCTCAACGTAGACTTGGGATATATGTTGGGTTTGATTCTCCATCTATTATCAGATACCTTGAGCCTCTTACAGGGGATATGTTTAAGGCACGTTTTGAGGATTGTCATTTTGACGAATCCATTTTTCCAACAATGGGTAATGAGAAGTCGGTGCCTGAAGCACGACAAACATTGTGTAAAGAGAAGTCGGTGCCTGAAGCACGACAAGAAATTACTTGGGAAAATAAAGCTCTTTCCCAATTTGATCCTCGTACAAAAGAATGTAATCTAGAGGTTCAAAAGATTATTCATTTGCAAAGTGTTGCAAACCAATTACCGGATGCATTTACTGACACTAAAGGTGTGGTAAAATCATATATTCCTGCTGTTAATGTTCCAGCAAGGATTGCAGTCCCTGAAGGACAAGTTGCCAAAATAGCAATAGGCGAGTCTAAGATACGCCTGAAGCGTGGACGGCCTATTGGTGCTAAGGACAAAATTCCTCGAAAGAAGAAAATACAAAATGAATTTGGTACTCCTGAAGAATCCATACCAACACAGGCCATAAGAGTAATTGATGCTCATGAAGAGAGTAAATCTCCTGAGAAAGAACCTCCTGAAGAGGTATTTCATGAAATGTCTTCCCTTGAAGAGGGACAGGTACCTGAAAATAACGAGATCTCGATACATTTCATGAATACAGGAGAAATTTTGAATAGAAATAAAACTGTTGTCGACAACATATTCTCATATAAAATGGCTCTTGACATTACCAGAAGTAATGAAGAAATTGAGCCAAGAACTGTCGAAGAATGTCGACATAGAGATGACTGGCCAAAATGGAAATCAGCTATTGAAGCTGAATTAAACTCGCTAGCAAAGCGAGAGGTCTTTGGACCAATTATACAAACACCAAAGGGTGTAATACCCGTTGGATATAAATGGGTATTTATACGTAAACGTAATGAAAGTAATGAAATTGTGCGATATAAAGCACGACTTGTTGCACAAGGTTTCCTGCAGAAATCGGGGATTGATTATGAGGAAACATACTCTCCTGTTATGGATGCAATCACATTCAGATATTTGATTAGTTTGGCAGTTATAAAAAGATTGGATATGCAGTTGATGGATGTGGTCACCGCATATTTATATGGATCATTAGATCATGACATATATATGAAAATCCCTGAAGGATATAAAATGCCTGAAGCTTCTAATCTGAGTACATCCAGAAGTATGTATTCTATTAAGCTTCAAAGATCTTTATATGGGTTAAAACAATCCGGACGCATGTGGTATAAACGCCTTAGCGAATATCTATTGAAAGAAGGATTTGAGAATAATCCAATATGCCCATGTGTTTTTATTAAGAAATCAGACTCCGGATTTGTTATTATTGCGGTTTATGTTGATGATCTAAATCTTGTTGGAACTCCTGAAGAGATCAGAAGAACTGCTACATATTTAAAGAATGAATTTGAAATGAAAGATCTTGGCAAAACGAAATTTTGTCTCGGCCTGCAGCTCGAGCATTTGCCAAATGGAATTCTCATTCATCAATCAAATTATACAGAGAAAGTCTTGAAACACTTTTACATGGACAAAGCTCATCCCCTGAGTACTCCAATGGTTGTTCGATCACTTGATGTGCAGAAGGATCCATTTCGTCCTTGTGAAGACAATGAAGAAATTCTTGGTTCTGAAATACCTTATCTCAGTGCAATTGGAGCCCTGATGTATCTTGCAAATTGCACTCGGCCTGATATTGCATTTTCAGTTAATTTACTTGCAAGATATAGTTCCGCACCAACTCGAAGACATTGGAATGGCATTAAACATATCCTTCGATACCTTCGAGGTACGGTTGATATGGGATTATTTTATCAATATGGTTCAAGTCCACAATTAGTTGGATATGCAGATGCAGGTTATCTTTCAGATCCACACAGAGGTAGATCTCAGACTGGATATGTATTTACTTATGGAAATTCTGCTATATCATGGAGATCTGTCAAACAAACACTATCTGCTACATCTTCAAATCACTCAGAGATCATTGCAATTCATGAAACAAGTCGAGAATGCATTTGGCTAAGATCAATGATCCAACATATTCAAGAAAAGTGTGGTCTTCCAGTGATTAATGATAGTCCAACAACTTTATACGAAGATAATGCTGCTTGTATTGCTCAAATTAGAGGAGGATATATCAAAGGTGATAGAACCAAAAATATTTCACCTAAATTCTTTTATACTCATGAACTTCAAGAAAAAGGTGAAATTAAAGTCAAGCAGATACGATCAAGTGATAATCTGGCAGATTTATTCACAAAAGCATTACCAACTGCAACATTTAAGAAGATTGTGCAGAACATTGGAATGCGGAGACTTGAAGACCTTTTATCATGCACTTTTCAGGGGGAGTAACGTCTTGAAGACTTATGCTGATTGTACTCTTTTTCCTTCGCTAAGGTTTTATCCCACTGGGTTTTCCTTCGCAAGGTTTTAATGAGGTAATCTTAAAGCATTTTACGGTACACATGAATATTGTACTCTTTTTCCTTCGCCATTGGTTTTTTCCCACAGGGTTTTTCCTTGGCAAGGTTTTAACGAGGCATATTCATTATAAGTGGTCATCCAAAGGGGGAGTGTTGTAAAATAACATTGTAAAATTGTATGACCACCTTGAGCTAGCCGTCAAATGCACAGTGCATAGTGCCAACATAGTACTGCATAGTAACTGGCATAGTAAATGGCCGACATCGCACAGTGTGCATAGTGCCAGCATAGTACTGCATAGTAACTGGCATAGTAAATGGCCGACATCGCACAGTGCGCATAGTGCCAGCATAGTACTGCATAGTAACTGGCATAGTAAATGGCCGACATCGCACAGTGCATAGTATCAGCATAGTACTGCATAGTAAATATGCACAGTACCAGCATAGTACTGCATAGTAACTTGCATAGTTCCCTTTGTACGCCTATATATATCGTTGAATTCTTTAAGAAATTCATAAGTTTCATAACTTCTCTGAGTTCTATCTCTCTCTCTCTCTCTCCTTTCGATAGTTTTATAACAATATTATAATTTTTTCTATTATGTAAGACTATTTATGGTGAGATGCATTCGCTGCAAGTAGTTATTTGCAACGAAATGTATTTTGTTGATAATAAATATATTTGCAAAGACCATAATTTCGTAGCAAATAAACCTATCATTGGGAATAGCTTACATAATAGCAACCAAAGTACATATTATCGTAAAGATAGCAGCGATGATGATAAATTTAATTTGCAACGAGAAAATACTTCGTAAGGATTGATTTTTGCCCACAGTATTTGCGAGAGTGGGCCAACACCTAATCATTGTTGCAAATAGTATTTTGCAATGAAAATCAGGTTAATTGCAAAGATTTTTTTGCTTGCAAAAACTCCAATGTCAGCTTGTACGATTACACTATAAAAGAAGTTTCATTATGTAAAGATATTAATGTCTTCCATGTCTTTTTATATGATTTTATGGTGTTTAATTGGATTACCAGCATCCCCTTTCATATTTTAAATTAAAGATATTTTTATAAAATAATTTATAAATGTATCAGCATTCTAAACTATTAATTATATAAAGGATTGCGCGCCTATCATTATTCAATTTATTCTATTGAAGCATGATCAAACACGTGATGGACTTACGAATTTGGAAAGGGAGATGACGGGAAAAAAAAAATGGAATTATTTGGATATATGGGGAGACTTTTGGTCCTCTTGAAGCATCAAACATTTTAAAACTAATTTCATCTTTCTAGTCCGAGAAAGTAGGAAAAAAAAAATGATTCCCAAGATTGTACGTCGTTCAACCACGCAAAGTAAAGGACGAGAGAGAGAGAGAGAGAGAGAGAGAGAGAGAGAGAGAGAGAGAGAGAGAGAGAGAGAGAGAGAGAGAAATGTGACTATATTTCTATCTATATATAGAGATCAGAGAGAGAGGCCACTGCATATCAGCATTTCATTGCTAAGTTTAGACACTCCCCCACAAACCATTGCTGTTAAGTTTCCAAAATTAAGGGTTATCAACAACCACCTGATCATCTTGCCCATCAGTGACACAGAACAGCCAATGTAAGTACCTTTTGTTCATTAGTGACACAGAAAGTTCAGAGTACTTCGTTACTACCAAGTGATCCGATATATATATATATATAGTTGATGATTAATTACTTTCTGTTGCTTCAAGTGAATGGCATTAGAATTTCACCGAGATTTGGCTTTTTCCTTTTTGTAATTTAGGCAGGGACGTCGATGCCAACAGATTTTATTGCAGGGTACTGTTTTAGTTGCATGTCTTCCTTAATTTTCAATTTTTGACGATTGTGTTCTTATAAATTTATAATACTGTCAGTCTCTCATAAAAAATTAAGGAGTGTATATTAAATTAGCTTTTGCGCGCTCTCCAGTAGTTTTAATTTTTTTATTTTATTTAATTCAAAGTGAATTAAAATTTAATATTATATTATTTTTCTTTTAAAAATTTATACTCATCTGAATGAAATATATTTACTGAAAATACCCCCGGCCATATTTGCCTGGGTGGCTAGCTAGCTACACATATGTAGTAGAAAGTACTTAATGGTTATATAATATATAGTTTCTGGACTTTTTTAGTACTTATAATATTGAATATGAGATTTAAATATTGCATGTCATGGAACTGTATTTCCTTCCAATTTAATTTGAAGGCCGGTGGCTTCTCTTTTTCTAGCCAGGAAATTCAGGGGAAAAACCTTGAAAGATGGAGGAATCAACAACTGTGAAAATCGAGTGTGCTTTAGATCAAAGCAGAAAGCTTAATTTTCGCCCATCACGTAGAAGTATTTACAGGGTTCCAGATTTGCTTCGGAAAATGAACGAAGAAGCTTATACTCCTCAGCTTATTTCAATAGGCCCTTTTCACTATGGCTCAAAAAAATTGCAATCCATGGAAAATTTTAAACTGAAATTTCTCAATCATTTCATAGAACGGGCCGATATAAAGTTGAAGGATTTAGTAAGTATCATAAAAGACTTGGAACAAAGTATTACCGTATGTGCTTCTATTGCTCATAAAGGAGACACTGCACCAATAGCAGAACCATCACAGCATGTAACATAGCCTTTCACAGATTGCATTGCATTCTGTTATTCTCTACGGTCATGTAACAAACTTATTCTTTATTCCCTCTTGTAAAAGTCTATATATAGACTACTGTTAGCACAATGAAAGCTGTGAGAAAAACTTTCCAATTCTGTTTTGTTAACATGGTATCACGAGCCACACGACTCCACTAGTCTCATCGAATCCATGGCCTCTTCTTCTTCTTCTTCCTCCCTCACTGAA
Source organism: Carya illinoinensis (assembly GCF_018687715.1). Lineage (NCBI taxonomy): Eukaryota > Viridiplantae > Streptophyta > Magnoliopsida > Fagales > Juglandaceae > Carya > Carya illinoinensis. The sequence continues at coordinate 26,175,044 of NC_056767.1, forward strand.
TCCATGACCCCACCCTCCATCACCGCGTCCTTTTCCCATATAGTCACCACTAAGCTCACTACTGAGAACTACCTACTCTGGAAAGTCCAGACTTCTGCCTATCTTCGTGGTCAGGATTTATATGGCTACGTTGATGGCACTCATCTTAAACCACCTGAATTCATCTTCGATTCTGCCACTTCCCCTCCCACACCCAACCCCGCTTACTCTCTCTGGAAACGCACTGATCAACTAGTACTCAGTGTTCTTTTCTCCTCTCTCTCGGACTCCATTTTAGGTCATGTTCTCTCCTCCACTACTGCTCGAGAATTATGGAACTCTATAGTCTCCATGTTCTCCTCTCAATCCCAAGCTCAAGAATTCCAACTTCGATTTCAGCTCACTAACCTCTATCGAGGTGACCAATCCATTACGGCTTACTTTGGCAAAGTTCGTCTACTTGCCGATTCTCTCACTGCCATTGGCACTTTCATCTCCGAAAAAGAACTCGTCTCCTACATCCTCAATGGCTTAGGTCCTTCTTATGAATCCTTCCTCACATCCATCACTACCCGCGCTGACCCATTAAATTCTCATGACTTATTTCAGCTCCTTCTAATCCATGAAAGCCGACTCACTCATATAGCCAAACTTTCCCCATCTTCCTCTGATTTTTCAGCACACTTCACCTCCGCCACTCATGGTCGTGGCCGTGGTTTCTCTCGTAATCCCAGACAAGGTCGTGGTAGAGGACGAACCCCACCTAATAATCGTGGTAATCGATTATTCTCTCCCAACAATGGTACTCAGCAAACCAATATGCATCGACCTACTTGTCAAGTTTGTAACAAGTATGGTCACATTGCTCTTCAATGCAGAAATCGGTTCAATCATTCCTACCAATATGATTCTAACTCCAGTTTTCTTGCTCCTTCCTCTGTTTCGAACCAATTTTCTGCCAACTACACTGCACCAAGTGCGCACTCAGAGAACATCTGGTACCCAGATTCTGCAGCAACACACCACATCACCAATGACCTGTCTAACCTGAATCTGTCATCCGAACAGTATGCTGGAAGTGAGACAATCCGTGTTGGTGACGGTAATGGGCTTCCCATTCAACATTTTGGTGAATCTTCTCTTTCCACTTCCTCTTCTGCTTTCCGTTTACATAATCTCCTTCATGTACCTCAAATAACCAAAAACTTAATTTCTGTTCTTCGTTTCTGTGTTGATAACAACTGCTTTTTCGAATTTCACTCAACCCATTTCTGTGTGAAGGACTCAACGACCAAGAACCTCCTCCTCACCGGACCAACCCGTGACGGACTCTACGTCTTTCCAAGCACTGGTCCTCCTCCCCCAACTATCCATCTCAGCGAATCTACCTCCCTTCCTCAATGGCATCGACGCATGGGACACCCCTCTCTTGCTGTTGTTCGTCGACTTCTACGCACCAACTGCTTGTCTTCTTGTCCCACCGAAGCTGTTTTTCAGTGTCCTGAATGTCCACTGGCCAAAGCCCACCAGCTCCCGTTCTCTTCCAGTCAGGCCCAATATAATCGGCCCTTAGCTTTAGTTTCCTCTGATATTTGGGGTCCATCCCCCTATGTATCACGTTTGGGTTTTAAATATTACATTTCCTTTGTTGATCATTGCACCCGTTACACTTGGTTATTTCCAATCAAACTCAAGTCTGATGCAATACAAATATTTACCAAATTCTTACCTCTTGTTGAACGTCTTTTTAACACTAAACTAATTAATCTTCAAACTGATGGTGGTGGGGAATACAAACCAATCACTACAATGTGCCAATCACTTGGAATCAATCATAGACTATCTTGCCCTCATACACATCAACAAAACGGGCTTGTTGAACGCAAGCACCGTCACATTGTTGAAACTGGGCTTGCTCTTTTGGCCCATGCCTCTCTTCCTTTCTCTTATTGGGCTGACGCCTTTGAAACTGCGATTTATCTCATCAATCGCCTCCCGACCCCAACTCTTAACAACAAATCTCCCTTTTCCATGATTTACAAAACTGACCCTGATTATAAATTTCTCCGGGTTTTTGGATGCCTCTGCTTTCCTAATCTTCGCCCCTATCTCTCACACAAATTACATTTCCGCTCCACTCCATGTCTTTTCTTGGGCTACAGCACGGCCCACAAAGGTTACAAATGTTTTGATTTTAAACAACACAAAATGTACATCTCTCGGAATGTCACCTTTCATGAATCTACTTTCCCTCTCACTCATCACCAGCCCATTACCTCTTCCTCATCTCATAACCCGTCCATCACTACTCTTCCTATTTTTCCCAACTCCATCTTAGGCCCAGTCCCAAACCCTTCTCTTCCTACAACCCCAACTTCTCATTCCCCTTCTTCCCTTCTCGGCCCAGGTCCCCAATCTTCTCAACCCACCAATTCTCCGTCCAGCCCAAACCCAACTAATCCTACATCTTCTTCAACCTCCAGCGTCTCACCTCCAACAACCAACTTACCTTCTCCTTCACCAGTCCGTCCCTTACCAATTCTTATCCCGCCCCGATCCCCGATCATCACCAGAGCCCAAACCAACTCTTCCAGACCCAAAGTCTTCCTCGATGGTACCATACCGTACCCATCTCGACACTGTCTCACCACCAGCATCACCGTTCCAGATGATCCTTCAAGTTATTCGGTTGCCTCAAAATACTCTGAATGGCGTCAAGCTATGGAGCAAGAATACACTGCCCTCCTCAACAATCAAACTTGGACGTTGGTTCCACCTGTTCCGAACTCCAACATCCTCGGCTGTCGATGGGTTTTTCGCACCAAAACAAATGCAGATGGCTCCTTCCAACGCCGCAAAGCCCGGCTAGTTGCCAAGGGCTTTCATCAACAGCCCGGTGTCGATTATCACGAGACCTTCAGCCCCGTCGTGAAGCCCACCACAATCCGCCTAGTTCTGTCCATTGCTGTATCTCACGGCTGGCCCTTACGGCAACTTGACATTGAAAATGCTTTTCTCCATGGCACATTAACAGACACTGTCTTCATGCAACAGCCTCAAGGATTTGTAAGTCCACAACATCCCACTCATGTATGCAAGCTGTCCAAAGCCCTGTACGGCCTTAAACAAGCGCCACGAGCGTGGTTCGCTCAACTCAGTTCATGGTTAACAGAGTATGGCTTCACTCCGTCCAAAGCTGACCCGTCCCTTTTCATACTCACTCAAGGTAACACTCTTATTTACCTTCTCATCTATGTCGACGACATTGTCGTCACTGCATCAAACACCTCTGCCGTTGATACCTTACTTCACGACATGAGCCTAGCCTTCCCGGTACGTGATTTGGGACAACTGTCATTTTTCTTAGGACTTGAACTTGATTATACTCAGCATGGTGTCTTTCTGTCTCAAAGAAAGTACATTAAGCACCTTCTGTCTCGTAGCAACATGCTACATGCCAAAGCCGTGACCTCACCAATGGCCTCTACCATCAAGTTGTCCAAGTATGACACACCTGACTTCGATGATCCATCCTTGTATCGAAGCTTAGTAGGAGGTCTTCAATACCTTTCATTCACTAGGCCCGATATATCATTTGCAGTAAACAAGATCTGCCAGTTTATGCACACACCGAAAAACTCACACTGGATTGCACTAAAACGGATCCTCCGATATCTCAAAGGTACCATCAACCAGGGTCTCTTTTTTGCTTCTCACTCAAGCTTCACTTTGCAAGCCTACTCCGACGCTGACTGGGGAGGATGTCCCGACGACAGGAGGTCCACTGGAGGATTCTGCATCTTTCTTGGTAAGCATCTGATCTCATGGTGTTCCAAGAAGCAGAAAACTGTTGCCCGATCCTCCACGGAAGCTGAGTACAAATCATTGGCCTCCTCCGCTGCTGAACTACTATGGCTTCAAACCTTACTTCGTGAACTTGGTCTTCCATTGCATCATGCTCCTACTCTTTGGTGTGATAACCTTGGAGCAACCTATTTATGTGCCAATCCAGTTTATCACTCCAAGACAAAGCACATGGATATAGATTACCACTTTGTCCGAGACCGTGTAGCAGCCAACACCTTAAAGATTGCCTTCTGCAGCTCCAAAGAACAACTGGCTGATGTTCTAACCAAACCCATTGTTGCTGACAAGTTCATCAAGTTTAAGCCTCGTCTCAATTTGGTTGACACCCCCTTGGACTCGAGGGGGCATATTACCGTATGTGCTTCTATTGCTCATAAAGGAGACACTGCACCAATAGCAGAACCATCACAGCATGTAACATAGCCTTTCACAGATTGCATTGCATTCTGTTATTCTCTACGGTCATGTAACAAACTTATTCTTTATTCCCTCTTGTAAAAGTCTATATATAGACTACTGTTAGCACAATGAAAGCTGTGAGAAAAACTTTCCAATTCTGTTTTGTTAACACAAAGCGTTCGCGAATGTTATGAAGGGACAGTTGAAATTGAGTCTGACGATTTTGTGAAAATGATCCTGCTGGATGCGTGCTTCATCATTGAGTATTTCTTGACATCTGACAAATCAGAATTATCAACAGATCATGGCGACTTGAAAGAATTAAAGGTATGGCAGACTTCTAGGATTGAATTAGACTTGCGCTTACTTGAGAATCAACTTCCTCTCTTTATAATAAATAAATTATATGAGCCACTTCCACTCAAGTCTCCCTCAATATACCCATCCAGCTTCCTTGAGCTTTCCTTTAAATTCTTTGGAAATATCAACCAACAACAAAAACGTCCTGATGATCCAGATTTAGAAGAAACAAGGCACATTATTGATTTGGCCAGATACTTTTTCTTGCCTCGTCGCCAAAGTCTGCCAGAAAGAAGTTTTAATGTAATTACAGAAATGTACTCTGCCTCCCAGCTTGCTGAGGCAGGAATGAAGTTTAGGCCAAGTTCAAGCGCATCCTTAGTTGACCTAAAATTGAATGACAGAGTGTTGGAAATCCCAAGTTTTCCATTGACCAAAGGCACGGAGATTATTGCTCGGAACCTCATAGCCTTGGAGCAATGTCACTATCAAGATGAAGCATATGTTACTGATTATTTTATCATGCTAGATTTCCTTATCAATACAGGCAAAGATGTGGATTTACTTGTTCAAGAGCGGATCCTTTTGAATGAAATGGGCACCAACAGTAAACCAACTTTACCCAGCAATTTGTGCACAGGTATCTTACGTTGGAACACCAATGCTGATTATTATCGTCTCTCTAGACAATTGGTGCATTTCCGTAGAAAGCATTGGTATGTAATTCTGAAGAGTAGCTTGAAACAGGATTATTTTCGCACTCCTTGGATGGGTGCTGCTACCGTTGGTGCTATTATCTTGTTGATTCTCACTCTCATACAAACTATATGTACGATATTCAAGTAGAGTGAAGCTGCTTGTGTGTCAAAAGCATAAGAGAGTGGTTAGCATGAGCGTGACAATTAAAATAATGAGAGTGAATCTGTTGTGCGTGTAAGAGTGAAAGCGATCTCTAGTTATAATGTGTTTGTTTTGCTAATATCTTAATAAAGTGATTTTGGTTATTTTCTATTAAGAACTTCTCCAAACCCACAAGTGTTTTGTCCCTAAATCTCGTTCGAAAAGTTGTGAACAGAATCTGTTAGTTCAACCGCATATATATCAAATCGAATGGTCTCAAAAGTGTTCAAAAAGATGATATTACGTTCGAATATTGAATGCAAATAGTTAGACATAGAATAATATGCTATGTATAAATTATTTATACATAAATAAACAAATAAATAAAACTACAAAACCATTATATCTTCTATCTAAACATGAGTTATAAAAGAGGAACTTCAAATTTCGTAGAAATTACTTTATGGCAGATGACTCGATTTTTATATATGGCATTAATTATTGCAAAATTTGTGCATTCTTATTGGATTATTTAAATGCAAATGTACAATTTGCATAATATGATATGATTTTACATTTGGCTATTTCATTCAAAACGTATTACCACATTGGATTATCCATTTATTAGTCAAAATAATAATAAAATATTATAAATTTAATAATTTTAAAAAAAATCCTTTTCTATTAATTTTTTTTCTAAATTAAGAGTTTATATGAAAATACATTATTATTTTTTATTAAATAATATGGAGAAATAATGTAGGAGAAAGAATGAGAATGAGGAGGGAGAATAGAGGGAAGAGAGAGAGAGTGTATAAAGATATTATTTTTATTCATTTGGATGTAAAATAGTAACAATCAAATTTGGTTGTAAACCTTAATTTTATTGTAGCTAAAAGTCAAAAATTTTGAAGTTAGATAATCCATTGTAGAGCATTTTTAAGTCTTATTAGCTAAATTTCTCATTGGATTTGCATTTGCATAATCCGATGAGAATGCTCTAGCCAAAGTCTCAATCTTTGATCAAGTCTTTTTTACAAATACTCTGCTTTTTCTTTGATTCATTAATTCAATCTCTTTGTATGGACTACTCCACCACATGCGTTGGCCATGTTATATCAACAACCAAAATTCTGTTTATAAATAGACGTTACTGCATGCTGGGTTCTGATGTTCCGTTCAGCCAAGTAATAAGTGGCAGAACCAGCAATTGTGTTGAGGGGAGACTAACTTTTTTACTTTGTGACACATTTATCATGTAAATAATAATGCTAGATACAATCATACGGTGTACATGCTCTATGCACTCCATTAAAAAAAAGGCACGTTCACTATTGAAAAATAATTTTTTCATGTGGGTCCTAGATTTACCTAGTTTTTTTCAAAATGAGTGGACAAGGCTTGCACATCTTAAAACTGCCAACATCATTTTTCTTATGTAAATTAAAAAAAATTTGAAAAATCATAAAAACATAACTGCATAAAAAACTATATCTCGATAATATTTAGAATTTATTTTATTCATATAAAATATTAAGGGATATTTTATATTGTCATCTTTTGTTCTAGTATGTAAGCTACTTTATCAGATTTCATACAAAATCTAGATATTTTCCTATCATATTAAATATATAATGCTCTAATTGAGAGTTTAAATAAATTTTTTCTTGTTTAATGAAGTCTAGAGGATAAAATCTCTCAACTATTTTTCATATAGATCATGGATCTTAAATAAGTTTTCTTATATTTTCACTTTGGATTCCATATTAAGAAGCCTAATATTGTATATCAAAAAACTTTGGGATACATATAATAAGATTATTATTTCTCCTAAACTTATTTTTAATTTTAATTTTGGAGAAGTCACATTCTTGAAAATAAATAATGTATAGAAATTAAACAAAATTTTGAGACTATAAGAAAAAACCTGGAGAGAGACATTTCTAGATATATTGAAATTTTAGAAAATTTTAGAGATTATAAATTCTTTATAAAGGGGGCCATTTTCTATGTCTATATAATTATGTAGAAAATCTAGGGGGTATGTTGTGTTTTGAAAAAGTTTTTTTTTTGGGGGGGGGGGGAGGCCTCAGCTATAACGTGGGTCTGCCACTGCAAGTAATAATAATAATAATAAACCTTGACATGGGGAAGAATCCGCAATATATTTGGGGTATATTGTGATGGAAAAGGACTCGAAATGGATAGTATTCATTTGTGCTTGTTTGTTTAAACAACACAACTCCAACCAATTCATCAATCGAACACAAATGTTTGGGTGAATGAAATTGCTTTATTTTTTTGTGTAATTAGTTGAGTTGTGAATCTTGCATGGCCATCCACAAATAGACCTTCAAGTTTCAGTTTACAAATAGACCTACATCATTTGGTTACACACTTCAGATGAGATGAGATGAAATCAAATTATATGAGATGAAATAGCAGGTAGTTGCCCTGCCACAAGTGATGTGTCCTGTATGATGTGCAGATAAAGTTCTTACGACAAGTGAAGACCACCTCAGTCAATGTATATAAATGCCATCCTTAAGTAAAGGTAATGGATTGGCTTCCTCTCCTTTTTCTTATATGCTCAAGTTCTTCTTCCTTCCTGCGATACTTCATTCTCCATACTTAGGTGTTGCAAAGGGTATGAAACACGCCATCAACAGTGGCGCCATCTGTGGGATCTTTATGAATAACATGTCATTTTTATGCTGACAATGACACATTCGCAAACCACTCACAAATAAGAAGAATTAACAAAAAGCATGGAAGACGTGTTTAGAAGACTGACGATGAAGTGTGGAGGCTCCAACAGGAGAATGAAGCTCTGAGGAGAGGAAACGGTGGACCACCGAAAGATGTTGAACCAAGTCAGCGTGAACACACCGAGTCGCGGAAGGCAGTGGGAGTAGATTCAGTCGAGGAAGAGAGAAGACAGATGCATCACGAGTTGTGTGGTCCTACAGATAAATACGAGGAGATAGCCAAGAAGATGGGTGCATCCTCCTCTGTGGACCAACTGCTCACAAGCACTGATTTGCCATACAAAGCAGAGGTCATGGCCGCTCCTCTCCTGCCCAAATTCAAAGTCCCTCAAATGGAGATGTATAACAGATCCAAAAATCCCCTCAAGCATCCAAAAACTTTTAAGGCCCAAATGACCCTCCACGGGTTCCCAAGAGAGATAGCCCGCCGAGCCTTCCCATTAACACTGAAAGTCGCAACGATGGGCTCGTTCAAAGCACTACCCTAGGGTTTGATCAACTGATTTGAGGAGTGGTCTGCCTATTCTTAACGCAGTTTATTGCGAGTAGAAAAATGAGACGACCTACAACCTACCTCCTAACCATTAAACAACAAGTTGACGAAAGCCTGAAGGCGTATCTGTCTCTTTTCAACAAAAAGTGAATGATGATGGACGACCAAGATGAGAAGATCCCTTGGTGGCCCTCTTAGGGAGCATCTGACCTTGAAACCCATTCATGGCAGAGTTGGCCAAGAAAACGTCCACAACATTGCGGGAATTCATGGACTGTGTCGACGGCATCGTCAATGTAGAAGACACCTTGCGAGCCTTGACAGCCCCCTGGAAGACCGAGTTGGAGCAAGCCGACAAAAGAGCCAACAGTTCCAACCTAGGGAAGGCTACCGAGAAGCCAAAGAAAACCTAGAACGACACAAGGAAAAAGAAAACGTGTTGGCTAGGATGCAAGGTGAAAGATGGACTCATGCTAGCCTGACTATACAAGAGAAGAATGGGTTGACCTCACAGGAGGATGGCCAACGGGATCAAAAAGATTGACCATTTTGTATGTACCATCAAACTGATCGGCACTGATTTGAAGACTGTAACACCCCAAAAAGGAAGATGGAGGAGTTGGAACACTTGCTCTTTTAACGTCCCATTTGGGACCGATGGCTAGCTGACCAAGGAAGCGTAGGAAATCACAGCGAAAGTGAAAGTCCCATGTGGTGAAGAATTGAAAGCAAGGCACCTTGAAATCTGCCTTGTCGGGCCCAGCTCATGGTCATAGCTTACTAGGAAAAATACACATCTTAGCAGGTGGGTACACTAGTGAAGGTCCCACTTCATCAGGGCGAAAAGGCCCATGCCCGCAGGGCCTGGTATAAAGAGGTGTTCGTAGTAGAGAAACCCCTGAGCAAACGGCAGAGGCATTCATATGACACTGCTATCACTTTCGATGAAGAAGACGATGAGGGTTTGCTCCACCCTCACAAAGATACCCTAGTGGTAACCATGCAAATCACCAACTTTAAAACCTAGAGGATTTTGATTGACAAGTGTATGTAGCTTGGCCAATATCTTGTTTTCGGATGTGTTCAGCAAGATGGTAATTGACAACAGAAGCCCGGGAATGCTATATGCAGAAGTTGAAGGACGGGAGCAAAGATATGTGGACACTTAAGGAACAAGCTTGCAATGTAGGACATTAGGCAAAAAATAAAGGTAAGACTAGAAACTATAGCTAGTGCAAAAAATGAAAGGTAAGAGAGATCAAAAGTGATGCGAGGACTGAAATTGAAGCTCAGACAGAAAATGATGCTAGGACACAAACCTAAAGCTCAAACACAAAAAGGAAGGTAAGACGAAAAAAAGAACATATGTTGGAAATAGAAGGTAGGATAGGAAATTGCAACTAGGGAGGAAAATGAAAGGGAGGATGGAAAACTTATGTGATTACGTAAATGATAGGAACATGAAGGTAGGATGTAAACATAAAGGTAGATTGAATCAACTGGGAGTTGGGTTCTCAAGCAAGTGATCCAACAACTGATCAAATTTTTTGGATCATGTGGGAGCTCAGGTCCATAAGAATTTAGCCCCCCATCAAAGTGGTAGAATCAAATTCATAGGATCACATGGGAACACAGCTCCAGAGTACAAGATATGACCTCTGATGATTGGCTATTGTGCACGTATCCAATCCCTAATCAAGTTGCTCAAAATGCATGGTAGTTCCTTTCCAGGAGGCAAGCAAAGTGATCTCAAATCCTAGGTGAGCAATACAGCTCCTACCCCAAGGTGAGCAACAAAGCCCTTCAAGAGCAATAGTGCTCGCACCCTCAAGGAAAGTGCTCCTCATGAAGGGTGAGCAACAACAACGACTACTTTGCTCAGGTGAGTTGTTCCTCATTTGTGAATTAAAGTCCTTGCATACAAGATGTGAGCATTTTGCTAGAATTTTGGCATCTAGAAACATGCAAAAATTGCTTGCAACTCAAAGAACGAGAAAAGTATCCAACCCCATGCCAGTAAAAGTGCTTGTACTCGAGGAGAGCAAAGAGTGTTCAAACAATGCTCTTCTTAAATGGCAACCAAAAGATCTCACCCTGAGAAGTACTCAGATTATGTGACAGCTCCTCTCCAACAAGGAGAGCAAAATGTTTCTCACGAAGAGTGAGCAACAACTGCGAGCACTTTCCTCAGATGTGAGCTAAAGCCCTCGCCCTGAGGGAATGCTTGCACCCCTAGGCAAGCAAGGGCACTCGTACCCATGGCAAGCAAAGAGTGCTCATACCTAACCAAGTAAAAGTGCTTAAACCTAAAAGGCAAGAAACATCATATTGCACCACGGGTGAGTAAAGAGTGTCCCATTGAGGCGAACAAAAGATATGGTGATGTTTGTAAAAGTCAAAACTCCACCTGAGCAATAAAAGAATGTCCACGCAATGGTGAACAAAGAGTGCTCGAACCCTAGGTGAGTTCAAATGGTTCGCACTCAAGGCGAGCACAAATAGTTCATGCTCAAGGCAAGCATCATGAAAGAACATGAAAGTTCGGCTAGGGGCTATGAGCGCTCGCCAAGTGGACTGGTGAGAGAAAGTGTTCATCCAGGAGGGGAAAAAGTTGGTAGGCCAAAAATTGAAGCTTGGGCGGAAAAAAAGGTAGGATAAAAAATGAAAATATGCCAAAAAAATGCTTGAGTCCTAGGGCCGAGCACGATGCTCACACCTAAGGTGAGCAAAGAGTGCTCGTACCTACGGGCAAACGAAAGTGCATTATTGAAATTACCCCTACTTTCATGGTTGGTCTTGTAGTTCAATCTTGTTTGTTGAGTGCTATTGTTGCATGGGCATCTTCTTCTAGATCTCTCCTTGTTTTGTTTGTATTTTTCTATATCATCAACAACCAATCTCTCTTCTCCCTTTTTTGTGTCTTCTCCCATTCTTTGTGCACAGACAGCTAATCACCAACAGTACTCACGTCTGAAGGTGGTGGACGTTCTATACTGCAATTCCCCACCACCAATGCCCTAATCTATATTTTCTAGAGTAATTGCAGTGATTTTAGCTAATTCTCTCCACCAACCCAAGAAGGTGGCACTCTTTGTCTGATCTCTCTCTTTCCACACATACACTATGGTGTTTTCTCGATCCTTGATTGAAGAATCAAGTAAGTAAATTACAACCCATGGTACTGTCGTTGGTCTGGTTTTCTCATACCGATTATACCACCATGGATTTATGTCTTGTCCATGATCAGCTACTTTCTAGTTGTGGAGATTTTGGTTGTCAATGGCTCTGAATATTTATGGTCGAATGGTTTTATTTGGCCAAAGGGTGTTTTTGTCTAGTTTAATCTATTGTAGGGTATTTTAGTCTATTTGGTATGTAGCATGAGCACTTTAGCCCAATCTTGAAACTGTAGTAGGGGCACTCTAGTCGAATTAGAACCTGTATTAGGAACATTTCTATTCATGATGGAATCTGTAGAGGGATAATTTGGGCCAAGTTATCACATGAATTCCTACGGAGTAGAGTCTATACTTGCTATTTTATTATAAAATAGATAATAAATACAGGAAGAAAACCCTGATTACAAGCCAAACTACATATGTTTAGGGTTTTCTCGTACACAAATTTCTTTGTAACGAATATTGTTTGAACTTCAAATAAATATTCCAATGACAAGACCTTCTAAGATGCGAGATTCTATAAATTACAAAGGTGTCCATCTCGACTTGTCTGAGAAAACACATCCTATCCCCACCCTCCAAATGAGGAGCAGGAGAAAACCCTCCTCCTCCAATGGAGGATAGGGACAATCCTGTTATGGACAATAAGTCCTATTTATATTTATTTTTACCTAACTACAACATAAAGGACAACACTAAACATTAAAACATTAATATATTAAAACACTCATAATGGTCCTCCTAGCTATCAGTCATGATGGATTTCCATGCCGCAACACTTTCTGCTCACTATCTTTTGCCCATTGGGTTCCTTTTGTAATTAGAATGGCTCATTCATCATGCTTTCTACCGAAAAACACCCACGTTCTCCTACAGCAAGCATGCATGGGTGGGCTGCAACCTAGCTTTCTCGATCAGAGCACCCACTTTCTTCTCCTTTACGTCTGCTGCAACCCAAACCGTTGCATCACTGAAGCATCAATCCTCCTCGACATCTCAAGGCGTGACTCCACATCTCACGGCTTGACTCCAAGCCCAAACGGGTGCAACCCAGTTTGTTTGCCATGCGCATGGCTAGTGATGGAAACATTCTAAATTGTTAGAGCCAACCCCCATGGTTGCCCCACCGTAAGCTAGCCCAAAATATCATGTACCCCAGCTCAGTGGTCTCCTTGTTGTGAGAAACGATGACAATAAATTAAAAATAAATATGGAACGAGAAAATAACCACACACGACACAAGATTTACGTGGTTCAGCAAATTGCCTAAGTCCACGGGAGTTGCAGAGGATTTTATTATTGAGGAATATCACACTATAATGATAGATCAATCACTATACATCTACAATGTTTCTATAGTACGGCCATATGATATAATAATCATATATATAGTCAAACGGCGAAAAAAACCCTAAAATGCATGTTCGCTCGAGCTGCGTGTTGAGCGCGCGTCGAGCAAACTTCCTTCCCGCATTCGCTCAAGCTCACTGTCGAGCTAACATCGAGCGTTCAAATCTGTTTGACTTCGCTCGAGCGGCCAATGCCTCCACTCGAGCTGTGTGGACTAGACTCCACAGTACTCAACAATTCTCCCACTTGGAGACTGGTACACTCGCTGTATCACCGTCTTCCTCAAATATGATATCCTCTACCTCTGCAACTCACTGCCCCTGTCTTCATACTAGAAGACCAATTGAAGTTGCACAAAACTTCAGTTTCTCAAGTGTAACACCCTTTGTCAACATATCAGCAGGGTTCTTGCTTCCAAAAATCTTCTCAAGTAACAATTGTCCGTCATCTAACAATGATCGTATGAAGTGATACCTGATCTGAATGTGCTTGGTCCTGGAATGAAATGCTAGATTTTTGGCAAGGAATATGGCACTCTGACTATCACTGTAGAGAGTGCCTTTCTGTTTCTTTTTACCCAATTCCTCCAAGAAGCCCTGTAGCCATATCATCTCCTTTGCAGCCTCTGACACTACAATATACTCAGCTTCTGTAGTAGACAAAAAAACTATTTTCTGTAGATTAGAACCCCATGATACTGCAGTACCACCAAGTGTATAAACAAAGCCCGTGGTACTCTTTCTGCTATCAATATCTCCAGCTAAATCAGCATCAACATAGCCCTGCATCTCCAAGCTCTATCTAGAGAAACACAAACAGGTTTTTGAGGAGCCCTTTAGGTACCTCAAAATCTATTTCACTGCTTCTCAATGTTGCTTTCCTGGGTTACTCATGTATCTACTCACAACTCTCACTACATGGGCAATAACCGATCTTGTGCAAACTATAGCATACTATAGCATACATAAGTGAACCAATAGCTGAGGCATAAGGAACCTTACTCATGTAATCTTGTTCCTCCTCTGACTCAGGTGACTGATTCTTGCTGAATCTGAAGTGACTGCCCAAGGGTGTGCTAACTGGTTTGGCCTTGTCCATATTGAATCTGCTGAGTACCTTTTTCATATACTCAGCCTGTGAGAGTCTCAAGGTACCTCTGACTCTATCTATGACAATTCTCATGCCAATGATTTGTTTTGCAGCTCCCAAATCCTTCATTGCAAAGTGTTCTGACATCTACTTCTTCAGATTATTGATCTCATCAATACTAGCCCCTGCAATAAGCATGTCATCCACATACAACAGTAGAATAATATAAGAATTGTCAAAGTGCCTGACATAGCAACAGTGATCTGTCTGACATCTAATGTATCCTGCACTGTGCATGAAGTTATCAAATTTCTTGTACCACTGTCTAGGAGCTTGCTTCATGCCATACAAGCTCTTCTTCAATCTGCAAACTGAACCTTCCTTTCCCTATACCACAAACCCCTCAGGCTAGTGCATGTAGATGTCTTCTTCAAGGTCTCCGTGAAGAAAAGCCGTCTTCACATCTAACTGCTCAAGAAATAAATCTTCAGTAGAAACCATAGCCAGTACCATCCTGATGGTTGTGATCTTCACCATAGAAGAAAAGATCTCAGAGTAATCAATACCCTGCTTCTGCTGAAAGCCTTTTACAACAAGTCTGGCCTTGTACCTCTTACTGCCATCATGCTCAGTTTTCATCCGGTACACCCACTTGTTGTGTAATGCCTTATTCCCTGATGGAAGTTCTGTCAACTCCCATGTCTGATTCCCTAACAGGGAATCCATCTCATCTTTCATGGCTAGCTCCCACTTGCTAGAATTTTCATCTTACAAAATTTCTTCGTAACTCTGCGGTTCTTCACCACCTGTCAACAGAATGTAATTCAAAGTAGGTGAGAAACGCTGTGAAGGACGTATAGTCCTAACTGACCTGCGAACTGCAACTGTAGGAGTGGACGGTTCTGAAACTGCCTGCGGAATAATAGAAATGGGTGCAATGGACCCACTCTCCCCGTCACTCACATCTCTACACTGCACCGTGACCTCTGGTAGGTCATCCAATCTTACAAACTCGGACTCCTGAGGAGCTATTACAGAAGCTGTACTAGACTTATCCTTGTACATAATTTTCTCATTAAAAATCACATTTCTGATTCTTATGATATTCCGACCCTGATCATCCCAGAAACGATAGCCAAATGCCTCATCTCCATAACCATTAACATTTCTTTGACTTAGCCTCAAGTTTACTACGAGCATCATAATCAATAAGCACATAAGAAAGACAACCAAAAGTTTTAAGGTGAGAAAATTTGACCTCTTTCCTGCTCCAAACCTCCTCAGGCAATCCACAATCCAGTGGAACTGATGGCCCTCTATTTATCAAGTAAACGGCAGTGCTAACTGTATCTGCCCAGAAAGTGGGTGGTAATCCAGCGTGCAATCTCATGCTTCTAGCACGCTCATTAATGGTTTTATTCATACGCTCAGCAACTCCATTTTGCTGTGGTGTCCCAGGAATGGTCGTCTTCATTCTGATACCCAGAGCTGCATAATACTCCTTGAACCCACCATCGACATACTCACCACCATTGTCAGACCTCAAACATTTCAGTTTCAAGCCTATCTTTGTCTCAACCATGGCTTTCCAAATTTTGAATACATTAAATACATCAGATTTATGCTTCAAAAAATAAACTCATACTTTCCTACTATGGTCATCAATGAACGTGACATAGTAGCGAGAACCTCCAAGAGATGTCACTGGGGAAGGACCCCACACATCTGTGTGCACAAGATCCAGTCTTCCTGTCTTAGGCTTCCTGCCACTTTTCAAGAAGCTGACCTTCTTTTGTTTCCCCATAACACAACTCTCACACATACTGAGATCAACTGATTTCAGTTCTGGTAGCTTGCCTCTAGACAGAAGTTCTTTCATACCCTTCTGACTCATATGGCCAAGCCTACAATGCCACAAATCTGCTGTGCTCTCTGCAACGGTAGTAGCAATAGTGTCAATCAAACCAGTAGTCATATATAGTGTACCAGTTTTCTTACCCCGAGCCAGTACCAATGCCCCTTTTGTGACCTTCCAGGTGCTATCTGAGAATACAACTGAATGACTACACTCATCGAGCTGCCCAACAGAAATGAGGTTCTTCTTCAACTCAGGAATGTGCCTGACCTTTTGCAAGGTCCATTTGTTCTTGGCAGGGAGTGCAATATCAATGTCTCACATCCTCACTACGTTCAAAGCCTCTCCATCAGCCAAATACACCTTCCCAAAATCACCTGCAACATAGTTTCGCATTAGCTCCCGGTGGGAAGATGTATGGAAGGAAGCCCCTGAATCCAATATCCAGTCATCAACTGGACTATGAACTGAAAGCAATAGTGCATCCTGTACTTTTTCAGTTACCACATTAGCACTATCATTCTCGGTCTTCTTAGGATTTTTACAGTTCTTCTTTATGTGGCCAGCTTTGCCACAATTCCAGCAAGTTGCCTGCTGACCAAGCATCGACTTGCTCTTGCCCCTGTACTTTGATTTTGATCTTCCTCTGTTTGAGTTTCTGTCTTCTGATCTCCCTCGAGAATCAACATTTAGAGCTGAACTCAAACCCGAGGTCTTGCCTGAATCTTTCCTACGCACCTCCTCAGCCAAAATCAAATCACGAATATCATCATATTTCAATTTAGATTTACTAGCAGAATTACTGACGGCCATTCTCATGGCTTCCCAACTATTGGCAGTGAAGCCAATAGTATCAGTGTACGTATCTCATCATCAAATTCAATTTCAACAGACGACAATTGATTTGTGATAGTATTAAAATCATTCAGATGTTGTGCAACAAACGTACCATCTGCCATCTTCAAATTGAATAACTTTTTCATCAAATGTACCTTGTTATTCGCTGACGGCTTTTCATACATACCTGACAAAGCCGCCATGAGATCCGCAGTAGTCTTTTCCTTGATGACGTTGTGTGCAACAGATCTCGACAGGGTTAATCGAACAACCCCCAGAACATGTCGATCCAATAGATTCCAACTAGCATCATCCATCGTTTCCGATTGCTTTCCCAATAGTGGAAGATGAAATTTCTTCCCATAGAGGTAGTCCTCTATCTGCATCCTCCAGTATCCAAAATTCGTGCCATCGAACTTCTCGATCCCCGATGCCCTCAATTCATCTCCAGCCATCATTTTTTCTCAGACCCGAACCTTGGCTCTTAATACCAATTGTTGTGAAAAACAATGACAATAAATTGAAAATAAATATGGAACGAAAGAACAATCACACACGACACAAGATTTACGTGGTTCGGCAAAGTCCCTACATCCACGGGAGCTACAGAGGATTTTATTATTGAGGAATATCACACTACAATAATGGATCAATCACTATATGTCCACAGTGTTTCAACAGTACGACCATATGATATAATAATCATATATATAGTCAAACAGCGGAAAAAACCCTAAAATGCATGTTCGCTAGAGCGGCGTGTAAAGCGCGCGTCGAGCGAACTTCCTTCCCGCATCCGTTCGAGCTCACTGTCGAGCTGATATCGAGCATTCAACTCTGCCTGACTTCGCTCGAGTGGCCAACGCCTCCGCTGGAGCGGTGTGGACCAGACTCCACAGTACTCAACACCCCTCTGTTGTCTTTTTTGAAAACAAAGCTCCTCTGTCCATCTCAACTCTGAGGTTTGGCTCCGAAGTTGACTTCACCACTTACTTCTTCGAGCACTTTATCCACGTGATGCACTAGTTGGGCCAAAACTCGTTTGCAGAAATGCATCCACGAGTTGCGCCAAGCATGAGATGCACCATCTCCATGCACGTCCGCAGAGTGCTTCAACCATAGAAGCCTGCATGAGCCACAAACCATGAGTGCATCCATGAGTTGTGCCAAGCACCATAGAAGCCTGCATGGGCTACAAACCAGAGAAGCTGTTCTCAATTTGCTTAAGCCACCATAACTCTAACCGCCGCGAGATCTTTATTATCAAGCACCTAAACAAACACACAAAAATATAAGAAGAAGGGAATGAGGGATGAGCCGACGCTCCCCCCTCCCTCTTGGGGGATTTGCTGTTTTGAAACTTTGTGTTGTTATATTTGTTGAGACTTAAAAATTTCCACGACTTAGAGAATGCGCATTAATATTGCACAAGTTGACAACTAGTTATTGTATATATAATTTTGAAAGCAGAAAGGTTGGTTCTTTTGAAGTCACGTATAAATTCTCAAAACTCACAAGTTTTTGAAGCATAAAGATCTCACCAAATGTTAATTTTAGAACAACAAAATCTAATTCTCTTAATGCAAAAATCTCATCAAATATCAAATATGAGTTGCATGACTCTTATTTTCATTCACTTTAATGGCTCATCAATGGCTTTACTGATGTGTTGACATACAAAGTACTGAATAAAATCCATCCACATGGAGGTAAACTATATTTTATACATCTTCCTGCCAGGTTTTGTAATAATTAAACCGTTTCTTAGATGCATCTTTGTGTGTATATATATACTAACAGTAGTGTGACGTGCAATGCACGTTCTTCTAGTTGGAAAAAAATTTGTTGAAATAATATCTAAGCCGTAAACAAAATGTGGATGGAAATAACTTAATGTAAAGCATAAAAAGCTTATACATACAAGCATCTATTGAAATTAATTGAATTGAAAACCAATGGATTGATGAAAAAGATACACACATAATTAAATTCTCCCAATGTTTGACATTGTAGGGAAAACAAAACCTAGTACTTTATACAGATTCACAAACAAGCCAAAACATAATATTTACAGCCAAAAAAAAAAAAACTGAAGATTTTGAATGCATTTGATCCATTCACTCATTTTCAAAAAGGATGCAACTTCACAAAAACTCAACAGATAGGATTTAAAATTGTAGTTTTTATCCTAAAAGGAGCATATAACATGTAATTTTTTTTTAAGATCATCAAAGTGGCTGTTACACAGTCTGGGGGATGGATTTATTTAAGGATTATGTTGCTTCATCTGCAGTATGGATGGATATGATGTTCAATTTTTTGTGGCGTTACTGCCTCCATTGGTCCACATATGCAGTAAGTTGAATAATCCATTCTTTTTCAGAAGTTTTTTCTGTCATGTCTTGCAAATAGGATAGATGCTCTTATATAGAATGAATTTGGACCATTTGCATAATTAATATTGAAATAAAATAACGTAAGTACAGAAAGTTGGAAGCACACTAAATACATAAAATGGTGTAGTTTGGTTGTTGCTCTTAGTTTTGCATTTAAATATAGTCTTCGTATGTTTGATTGGGAAACTTGTGCAATTGAAATGTATAAAATTAAGTGATGATGAAAGTAATTAATTATTTATAAAAGAACTGTTAGGAAAGAACTGAATGAGACTTATAATGTTTTTCTTTAATCACATTTGCAATTATTTATAAAAGAACTGAAACAAGGAGAGAGAAGCTGTGATTTGAAGAATACTTGTAATGTAAAAAATTATATTGAGAATGTCAAATGGGTTGAATTTCAAGAGAAAAGAACTACTTGCATTTCTTATTCGGATGTGTTGATACTTATGCATAGATATATCCACGATAAAGTAGTGATCATGCATACCGCTGCATTTTGCTTTGTTAATTAGCTTCGTGGATTGTCTACCGATCGAGCTGCCTGCCAATCTAAGGATGTTTCTAGAGAAATTCTTGGGGATCCAATGTTTTTTTTATTTCTAGAGAAATAATTGTACGAGACATAGAAAGCCTGCAATGTCCCGAATGTTTTTTTTTTTATTTACTTAATAATTAAAGAAATATTTTTTAGTGATATTGTGAATTTTTTTTTTTATTTTTAAAAAAGTATTTAAATTAATAATAAATTAAATAAAAACATTTTACTTGATTTAGTGGGTTCTCGTACTACATCCGAGATTCCGAGGAATGTAGCAGTGCTCATGTTTCTATATCTCGTACAATTTTTTCTTCAAAGTCAAGGCCGTGTACCCCACCGCGCGCCCATCTTGAGTCTTGACCAACTTTTCCTTATTATTTCTTTTTTCTTTTTCTGTTTTTTTTTTTTTGAGA
The DNA here is from genome assembly GCF_018687715.1 of Carya illinoinensis. Taxonomy (NCBI): domain Eukaryota; kingdom Viridiplantae; phylum Streptophyta; class Magnoliopsida; order Fagales; family Juglandaceae; genus Carya; species Carya illinoinensis. The sequence goes on from NC_056767.1 coordinate 26,195,353, forward strand.
AAATGAATGGTCAGGATAAAAGAAAAAAAATAATTTCAAGTCATTTAAATTAATTATAAAAAATATAAAATAAGTGATAATTATTTTTTAACGATACGTTTTGTATTTTTTTCTAACTAATTTAAATGAAGTAAAAATCTATTTTTCTGTATAGCCACGCTAAAGGATATGCTTTAATAATCCTAGTTATAATTTTCCAACATAGTAGGGTATGCCTAATCAATAATTTCAACACCTTGATCATAAGGATAAGATATGAATAATTATAAGGACAAGATATGTACATGTGAATTCAGTATTATTCAAATCAATTACTCGAAACTTCCAATGGTACTTTTCCAACATAATTGGGCTGCTTAATTAATAATTTTAACACCTTAAAGCATGATAAGATACAAGTGAATTCAGGGATCCAATCCCACATTGAACATTAAAATTATTGATAAATTCTTGAAAATGGAATTTATTATTTTTTTAATAATAATTAAAGTATAATGCTATACACCACACCACCATCTCATTTGCATCTTATTATATATGATGTGGTGCATTTATCACCATTTGATGATAAAGAAGCATGTAATAAATAATCATTCAATGGTCGTAAATGTGCTACATCTTACTTAGTGGGATGTAAGTAAGATGGTAATTTAGTATATAGAATTTTCTATTTTTTAATAAATAAATAGTTTTTTAAAGTTATGGATCCCAGTGCTAGCCTGTACCCAATGGTCAAAAAAGTGAAAACAACACTCTGAAATGTTGTTTGTTGATCAATGTGTACCAGCTTTTCAGTAAAATCTTTATAGATATAAAGTGGCTATCTAAAGGAATTTTATTGGTTCAACTGTTTTTGTTGTTTTACCGTTAAAATTAACGCCGTTAGTTACATAAATAAATTAAAGTGGCTCTCTCTCTCTTCTTAAAAGTTCTTATTTTTTTTTAATCTCTCTTCCCCCAATCACTTATAAATAAATTCATAGTTATCTAAGTTCATGCAGCATGCATCGATCCAAGAACCAATGCATTGATGATCATTTATTTATGAGGTATGTTAGATATATATATATATATATTATATATATATCATATATATATATATATATATCTATATAAATTATATAAATATATATTCTATATTCTATTATATATATGATATTTTATATAAATTATAATTTATATATAAATTTATATATGTGATTTAAAATTTCTATTCATTCCTTATATAAACAAAGTGAAATGTAAAATAATTAAGTTTAAATCTATTTACTAATTACATTTACGAATACAATTATTTCAATAAAATATTATTTATTTATCAATTTAAATTCATTATGAAACAATAAAATCAAATAATAATATCTTATAAAAACCTTAGTATTTTTATTTCTTTATAAAAATTATATCAATTTTTAAAAATAATCGCTTTATTAAACTAAGAAAACGTAATCTGCACATTGCTTTACTGTTAACGGTTTTGGTTCATAATTCTTTTTTTTCTTCACGTATTTGTTGTTTTCGGTTGTACCCAGGAGCACATGCAGTAATAAATAATAAGATTTTAATTCTAAATGCTTTAAAACCGATTTAAGTCTATCTTATTATTTGATATTAGAAAAGAAAAATATATATATATATATATATATATATAAGCATTACATTATTAATAAAAAATGTTTCCTTAATAAAAATAATATTTCTATACACTGGACGAACGTCCTTAAACCTTGCCCAACTACTAGTAGATAAAATAAAGATGAATAACAAACGCACAATTTTTTATTTAATCATATTTTCACGATCATGATTTAAAATATAAGGCATGTGACAATGACCCCACTCTCTCTAGTCTCTACTCACTTTCTCATTGTTCCTACTTCTACTTGTCTTGAAATTATTCACTCAATCCTTTGAAATCTTGGCCACACTTTCCCATAATTTTTTTTATAGCCTTTAAAATTTCCATGAGAGAATATATAGGAAATAAAATTTATAGTATTTTATTAAATATATGAAGTATCCTATGCATGTATTTTTTTCAATAAAATTGATAGAATTGAATTTGAACAACCCTTTTATCTATGTTCAATGTCTGAGTTACAATGCATTAACGTGACTTCATACTAAGTTCGCTTCACTATTATTTATTATTTTTTATTAAATATTTAAATGTCTACCATTAGATTAAAATTAAAAATCCGTAAATGAAGGGATAGGATTCAATCACCAAGGACAACCCTAGATTTCTTCATTTTCTCCCTTCCCTCTCTCTCCTCCCCTCCAATCGCCTTCATCTACCCGGTTCACCTTCTCTCTCATGCCTCCACCTTCAGCCACCCACCACCACCACTGCCAATCACACCATCCACCCCTTTCGATGTTGGCGAGCACTCCCTCGCAACCCTCACCCTCAGAATAGATCCCCTTCCTGAAGCACCCCATAGCCCTCTCTCTCTTCCTTTCCCTCAGTTTCTTTCCACAAACCGCCCATCTCCTCCAACTACGCCACCACGAGTGGCTCCCCTTGCCATCAAGTCAAGGTGGGTGTCCTCTCCCTCAACACCTCACCCTCTCGCCAAAGCTCTCTCTCTCTCTCTCTCTCTCTCTCAAGCTCCCATACACACACCACTGCCGCCTTCCTCCACAGTGCAACACCATCGCAAGGCCGCCCCATTATTTTTCCTCTAAAGGAATTGTTCTGGAATAGGGAACCAAGACGAGCACTTGTAATAGGAACTCACAGGATTTAGATAGGTTTAGATAGTGAGATGAGAGAGGAGAGGAGGCAGAGAGGAGGCCACTGCATGCATATCAGCATTTCATTGCTAAGTTTATACACTGTCCCGCAAACCATTTCTGCTAAGTTTCCGAAATTAAGGGTGATCAATAGCCAACTGATCTTGCTCATCAGTGGCACAGAAAGCTCAGAGTACTTCGTTACTACCAAGTAATCCGATATAACTCCCTTTCCTCAGCAGTGATATATATATACCTTGAAGATTTTTTACAATTTTTAGCATAAACTTTACTACTCGTGATAAAAAGCTGGATCAGATATATAATATTATAGTTGATGGTGACTATATCAATTACCTCTTATTGTTTCAAGTGAATGGCATTAAATTCTAATTAAGATTATATTTTTATCCATCCTTTCCAACTTTTGACAATTTTGACAATTTTACTTCTTTAAAGCTCACAACCTTCAAAAGATACCTCCTGGTGAAATAGGTAAAGATGCGGTATTTCACTTTATTGATTTGCTAAGACACTTTAACTTGCCTCCTAACGGAAACCTCCATGAAAGAAGTTACAAAAATGTAGTTAGGAAAATGTACTGTGCCTCCCAGCTGGCTGAGGCAGGATTGAAGTTTAAGCCAATTTTAGGCGGATCCTTACTTGACCTAAGATTTAAGGAGGGAGTGTTGGAAATCCCATGTTTTCCATTAGACAATACCACGGAGATTTATGCATGGAACATCATGGCCTGGGAGAAATGTCACTATCCAAATGAAGCATATGTTACTGATTATTTTATCATGTTAGATTTCCTTATCAATACAGGCAAAGATGTGGATTTACTTGATCAAGAGGGGGTCCTTGTGAAGGGCCCGGGCACCAATAGTAGAACAACTTTACCCACCAATTTGTGCTCAAGTATCTCGCATTGGGGCATCAATGATTATTATTATGATATCTGAAGACAATTGGTGGAATTCCGTAAAAAACATTGGTATGTAATTCTGAAGAGTAGCTTGAAACTGGATTATTTTCGCACGCCTTGGATGGGTGCTGCTACCGTTGGTGCTATTATCTTGTTGATTCTCACTCTCATACAAACTGTATGTACTATCATTTCAATATTCAAGTAGAGTGAAGCTGCTTGTGTGTCAAAAGTATAAGAGAATGGTTAGCATGAGTGTGACAACTAAAATAATGAGAGTGAATCTGTTGTGCGTGTAAGAGTGAAAGCAATCTCTAGTTATAATGTGTTTGCTAATATCTTAATAAAGTGATTTTGGTTATTTTCTATTAAGAACTTGATCTCCAAACCCACTGGTGTTTTGTCCCTAAATCTCGTTCCAAAAGTTGTGAACAGAATCTGTTATTCCAAAAGCGTTCAAAAAGATGATATTACGTTCGAATATATATATATTTTTTTTTATAACCACGAATGCACTTTATTCAAATAAGCAAGAAACAAACATTACAAAGATAAATCTGCCCATATAGCTTGGGAAATACATTCTGGGACCGAATCCCACCAAACAACTATATCATTAAGATTCCATGCATATCTTGCCAAAGAATGAGCCACTCCATTTGTTTCCCTCCCTTTATGTTGCACTTTCCATGATGGGAATCTGTTAAGTATAAGCTTTATATCATGTACAAGAGTACTCCACAAAGTTGAAGAGTAATCCTGTTTTTGCAGCTCCTGAACAACAAGTAAAGCATCTGTTTCAATCTGTAAATCTGATATGCCTAAGGGAATACACAATTGCAGGCCCCTTACATAGCAATTAATTCAATTTCCATAGGATCAGCAAGTGCTTCTTCTGGTTTACTAGCTGCAAACAAGACCTGTCCTCTGTCATCTCGTAAAACCACTCCAATACCTGACCTGAATTGATCACTAAAGAGTGCCCCTTCTACATTAAGCTTTAGCATGCCCGAATGAGGTGGTTTCCATCTGCATTGATACCTCAAACCAAGTTTCAGCCCTGCTGCAGTTGCCTTATGCTCCTGGTATAAAGATAAAGCATGCTCTATGACTTGGTTTGGTGTCAAAAAATTGTCATCATACATCCACTGATTTCTCCTATACCAGAAACCCCATGCCATTAGAAAGAGCTTCTCCAATTCACCCTCAGATTGTCCTCTGATAACAGACAGAAGAAGTTGTAAAAAGTCCTGTCTCTGAATGGATGTTTTGAGGGAAGGAAAGAGATGCATCCAACAATCTATAATTAAAGGGTAGTAAACCAAAGCATGGTTAACATCTTCCATTTCTTCTTGGCACCAAATGCAGCTGTCATCCACAAGTAATTTTCGATTTTTCAAATTGCTGAGAGTAGGGAGTATATTCTTGCACACCCTCCATGCGAAAACTTTAATTCTGTGAGGAACATGAACTTCCAAATATTCTTCCATATCAGCTTCTGATCTGCAGCTGTTGAGCTCTCAGCTTCCTGTCTATTTTGCTCCACTTTAGGGAAAAAAGAGTATGCACTCTTGACACTATAGATACCACTCTTCTCATATTCCCACACAAGTTTATCTGCCACATTTTCTGAAGGAATTCTGATGCTAAGAACCTTAGTGGTCATATTAACTGGTAGTAGGCTTCTGACCTTGTCAATGTCCCAGCTTCTTTGATCATCATGCATCAGGTAAGCCACTGTATAATCCCTTAGGTGTTCAAAACCAGGTAGATGAGATATGAGCTTGTGATTTGGCAGCCAGTAATCAGACCATAGTTTTATAGATAAGCCATTTCCCACACACCACCTGCATCCATGAAGCAAACTGTTCTTTGTTTCCCAAATACCTCTCCAAACATAGGAAGGGGCACTCCCTAAAGAAGAGTTCTGAAAACTAGATGTAGGAAAATATCTTGCCTTAAAAACCTTATGGAGAAGTGAATCTTCATTTGACAAAATTTTCCAACCTTGTTTTGCAAGGAGAGCCTTGTTAAAAATCTGTAAATTTCGAAATCCTATACCACCTTCAGTTTTAGGACTACACATTTTATGCCAACTCACCCAGCACAGCTTCCTTTCTTCCTTCCTTTGACCCCACCAAAAATTTGCCATCATGCCCTCTAGCTTAGAACATAGGGACTTAGGTAGTTTAAAACAGCTCATAGTGTAGGTGGGAATTGAAAGGGCCACTGCCTTCAACAGAACTTCTTTCCCTCCTTGAGGCAGCAGTTTTTCTTTCCACCCTTGCAACTTAGACCAAACTCTGTGCTTCAAAGCTGAGAAAGCTCTATATTTCCCTCTTCCAACCATAGGAGGAAGGCCTAGATACTTTTCATATTGATGGTAATGTTGAACACCCCAAAACTGCATAATTGCCTCCCTTTGAGAAGATGGTACATTATGACTGAATACCATAGAAGTTTTCTCACGGTTGGTCTTCTGACCTAAAGCTTGCTCATATATTCCCAACCTATGCTGAAGATTTAAACAGGTTTGCAAGTTTGCTTTACAAAAAATGACACTATCATCTGCAAACAACAGATGATTTAACTTAGGGGCTCTTCTGCATACTCGGATACCTTCAATTTGTTGGTAAGTGTTTGCCTGATCCAACAAAGAAATAAGATCTTCTGTGCAAAGCAAGAAAAGATAGGGTGAAATAGGATCCCCTTGCCTCAACCCACGAGAAGGAACAATATGACCTGTTGGCTTTCCATTCACTAAAATAGAAAATGATACTGACTTTACACAAAGCATGATCAGATTCAGCCATTTTTGACTAAAACCCATCTTCTTCATCACTTCTTCAAGAAAAGTACATTAAATTCTGTCATAAGCTTTACTCATGTCCAACTTCAAAGACATAAAACCATCTCTTCCACTTCTCTTCCTTCTCAGAAAATGTATCACCTCATAAGCCACTAACACATTGTCAGTGATTAATCTGCCAGGAACAAAAGCTGTTTGAGAGGAGGAAATGATAGAGGGCAGTATCCTTTTGAGTCTATTAGCTAGCACCTTGGATATAAGCTTATAAATCACATTGCAGAGGCTGATAGGCCTATAATCCGAGACAAATTCAGGTTTGTTTTTCTTTGGGACAAGAGTAATGAAGGTGTGATTTATCACAGCAGGAAAATGGCCAGAATTAAGTGCACAAAGGACAACATCTGTAACATCTTGACCAACTACTGACCAGAAGTTCTGATAGAATAATGGAGCCATACCATCTGGGCCAGGTGCCTTGGTAGGGTGCATCTCATCAAGGGCTCTTTTCACTTCCTCTTGTGTAAAGCTAGCATCCAGATTCTCCACCATAGCTGGGGTTATTCTGCCTGTTAGTCCTTGTAAGAACTCCATATTTCCAGAGACTTCAGATTCTTTGAAAAGATTAGAGAAATACTCTATAATAACTTCATCTCTAGCCTCAGTAGTCTGCCACACCCCATTTGAGTCCTTTATACCATTTATCCAATTCTTTTTCTTTCTTTGAGATGCTTTATGATGAAAAAATTTGGAATTTTTATCTCCTTGAGCTAGCCATAAAGCCTTAGATCTTTGTCTCCACATAGTCTCATTTCTTTGTAGCCATTTCTGAACCTCTTCTCTTGCTTCTTGTAGCTTCTGTTTATCATGAGAAAGAGGATCCATCTGATGAGCCAACTGCAATTTCTCCTGTGCTACTTTTAGACTTCTCTGCACATGCCCAAAGCTAGCTTTGTTCCACACAGTTAACTTCTCTCCACAGCATTGAATCTTCTTCATAACAGTATCCAAATCTCTCCTACCACTAACTCCCCTCCATGCTCTCTGAACAATCTGTTTACAATCTGGAGCTTCAACCCACATGGCCTCAAATCGAAACAATCTTCTCCCCACCTGCCTTTGAACTCTTTCAGTCAGCTTTAATATAATAGGCACATGATCAGAATAAGCCACAATACCATGGAGCACAGTGGCCATTGGATAAAGGGAATGCCACTTAAAATTCGAAAAAAAACCTACCTAACCTCTCACTTATAGTTTGTCCCCCCTCTCTCCTGTTGCACCAAGTAAAAGGATTTCCTTCAAAGCCTAGATCATGTAAGTGACATTCCTCAATAACATCTTTAAAGGCTTTCATCTGACTTTCAGATTTAACTCTACCCCCACTCTTCTCATCATTGCTCATTATCTCATTAAAATCACCCATTAATAACCATCCCTTATCACTAGGGACTTTGATAGATCTCAACAAATCCCATGACTCATATCTCCTACCAACATCTGGTTTACCATATACACCAGTCAACCACCAAGACTCACTATTCTCCCCCTCCTCAGTAACCTTTGCATGAACATGGAATCTTGAATAGCTTTGTATTTCTACTGTAAAATTGTTCTTCCAGTATAGTGCTATCCCACCACTCCTACCTTCACAACTTACTGCTAAGCAACCATAGAACCCCAGCTTAAACTTTAACTTTTCCATAACTTTAGAATGAAGTCTTGTTTCTTGAATCAAAAAATCAGGAGCTTGTTTTCTGACCAAGTTAGAAAGGGTTTGAATTCCCAGTGGGTTCCCAAGCCCACGGGAATTCCAACTTATAAAACTCATTGATCTCGGCAGGGCTGGTGCACAGCCTCTGCCGATACCAAAACATTTCAAACCACCCCCTCTTGTTTACTCTTCTTAAAAGAATCAACTTCATCACTAGAAAAAGCAGTAAATTTACCTCTCTTTTTACCACCTGCAGTAGCTTTGCCTCCTGAAATCTCCTCCACATCTCTTTTCTTCTTTGATACATCAGCAATAGAGTGGCATCTTGCTCTCTCCTTCCAAGTACTTCTAGTATTTCTACCTTGCTTCTGACCAACATGCAGGGATACTTTTGAATTTCCAGTACCTTGGGCTTGAAAAATAAGGCCTTGTCTCGTTTGTCTTTCTACAAGTCCAAAAATAGGTCCAATAGTAGGCCTATGGGATGGCCCAGTAGAAATAGGTCCAGCAGTAGGCCCCTCAGCACTCTTAAGCATTGACTCTTCCATAACATTACTAACCAGTAAAGGATCATTACTGGCCAATAAAAGATCATTAGTGGCCGTTACCTCAAAACAGTTAGTAACTGCTTTGCTATGAATATTCTCTATAATAGCAGCTGAACATATGCCTAAATTTTGTATCTTCTCATTGAATGATGGACCGTTACTCATCTTCTCCATTGGGATAGCAACTGCACCATGACTCTTCCTCTCCACCTGAACAGCTTCATCGTGATCTGGAATCACCCCCTGAGCAACTTAACCTTGACTCTTCCTCTCCACCTGCACAGTATCTTCATCAGATGTCACCATGTTCTGTCTCTCCCCAGAACTAGTCGATGTCTTCTTGCTATACTCACTTGATGAGTTCCATTTCTTTTTAGCACTGGAAACAGCCCTTAACCATGCACCATATTGAGGAGAAGAATCTGTGTTGCTCTGGCAATCAACATTTTCATGAATAATACGACCACAGGTGAAACAAAAACGTGGGAGCTTTTCATACTGCACTGGACTCCAGACTTTTACTCCATTCAGATGACAAGTTCTGCCTCTAGCAAGAGGTTTCTTCATGTCAATCAGAATCTTTACTCGTAAACTACTACCCCACCCTACATTATCATCATCCACATCAACCTCTTGGACTTCACCTATTGAACTACCCAACCTTACACCCACTTCTCTATTCATTCCAAACAAAGGTAGATTATGGAATTGCACCCAGAAAGGTGCAGTATCAAACTTCAGATCATGTATTGGAGAAATGCCATCAAATGGATTAATAACAAACAGCTGACCATCAAAGAACCATGGTCTCCCCTCAACAATCCTCTGCTTGTCAGCATGAGTAGCAAAGATCATTACATACATATTTCTCCCAACCTCCCTTAACGCTGCAGGTTTACTCAGGCGCCAAATCTTCTTCAAAGTAGACTCAACCACCTGTGTTGCCAATTGTCTATCAGACAATATCTTACCAATCAAACTAAGATCACCCTTCTTCTTTATCTCTGAAACTGCTTCTTCTTCAATCATAATAGACGTATCCTCTTCCTCATTCAACTGTAGATTACTCCACAAACTATTAAGCTTTTCCATTATAGGTAGCCCAACAGAGAGATACTACACTGAATCAAGAGCAGAATGATGAATAAAACACCACCGTTCAAAAGAACATGGACATACCACCACCTCTATTTTCTCCAAGCGAGACTAGAGAGAAAACTAGAGAGGAGACTCTTTTATGACTCTGATAAAAGACTTTGATTACGTTCGAATATTGAATGCAAATAGTTCGAAATAGAATAATATGCTATGTATAATTTATTTTATTGTCATTCCTTGACCTACCAATCCAATAAATAAACAAATAAATAAAACTGCAAAACCATTATATATTCATAGCTTTAGAAAATCTCCAATTTATGTAAATATATCTTTCCTACTTTATTTGCATTTTAAATTTTGCACAAATATCTTTTATCTAAACATGAGTTATAAAAGAGGAATTTCAAATTTCGTGGAAATTACTTTATGGCAGATGGCTTGGTTTTTATATATGGCATTAATTATTGCTGACTTAGTAGCCAAAGTCTCAATCTTTGATCAAGTCTTTTTTCCAATACTCTGCTTTTTCTTTGATTCATTAATTCAATCGCATATTATGGACTACTCCACCACATGCGTTGGCCAAGTAATCCATTAACAGTAATGATCATAAAATAATAATAATAATAATAATAATAATAATAATAATAATAATAATAATAATAATAATAAAACCCTGACATGGGGAAGAATCTGCAATATATTTGGGGTATATTGTGATGGAAAAGGACTCAAAATGGATAGTATGCCTTTGTGCTTGTTCATTTAAACAACACAACTCCAACCAATTCATCGATCGAACACAAATGTTTGGGTGAATGAAATTGCTTTATCTTTTTGTGTAATTAGTTGAGTTGTGAATCTTGCATGGCCATCCACAAATAGACCTTCAAGTTTTAGTTTACAAATAGACCTACATCGTTTAGTTACACACTTCAGATGAGATGAGATGAAATCAAATTATATGAGATGAAATAGCAGGTAGTCGCCCTGCCACAAGTGATGTGTCCTGTATGATGTGCGGAAAAAGTTCTTACTACAAGTGAAGACCACCTCAGTCAATGTATATAAATGCCATCCCTAGGTATAGGTAATGGATTGGCTTCCTCTCCTTTTTCTCATATGCTCAAGTTGTTCTTCCTTCCTGGATACTTCATTCTCCATACTTAGGTGTTGTCCAAGGTATGAAACACGTCGTCAACAGTGGCATCATCTATGGAATCTTTATGAATAACATGTCATTTGTATGTCAACAACGACACATTTGCAAACCACTTGAATAAGAAGAATTAACAAGAAGCATGGAAGCAAAACTCGCTGAAGTGGAAGACGTGTTTAGAAGACTGAAGGTGAAGTGGGGAGGCTCCAATAGGAGAATGAAGCTCTAAGGTGGACCACCGAAAGATGTTGAACCAAGCCAGAGTGAACATGTCGAGTTGCAGAGCACGGTGGGAGTAGATGCAACCAAGAAGAGAGAAGACAAATGCATCACGAGTTGTGTGGTCTTAAAGATAAATATGAGGAGATAGCCAAGAAGATGGGTGCATCATCCTCTATAGACCAACTGCTCACAAGCACTGATTTGCCATACAAAGTTGAGGTCATGGCTGCTCCTCTCCTGCCCAAACTCAAAGTCCCTTAAATGGATATGTACAAAGGATCCAAAAATCCCCTAGAGCATCTAAAAACTTTTTAGGCCCAAATGACCCACCACGAGTTCCCGAGAGAGATAGCTTGCCGAGCCTTCCCTTTAACACTGAAAGGTGCAATGATGGGCTGGTTTAGAGCGCTACTCCCAGGTTTGATCCACTAATTTGAGGAGTGGCCCGCCTATTCTTAACATAGTTTATTGCGAGTAGAAAAAGGAGATGGCCTACAACCTGCCTCCTAAACGTTAAACAACAAGTTGAAGCCTGAAGGCATACCTATCTCTTTTCAACAAAGAGCGAATTATGACGGACAACCAAGATGAGAAGATCACCTTGGTGACCCTCCCTTTTTTTTTTCTTTTTAAAGAAGAGTGGGCAATCACCTATCCAATAGCAACGCCCTCCCGAATTTATTAATAAAATCCTGGCTTATGGCAGAGAAAAATCGTGGAAACAAAACAAGGCCCTTGTGAAAAAATCCCAAAGAACCCAAGCTCGAAAAAAGCTCTAAACAAGCCTCTGAACATAATGAAGAGCATAGCAAGCAAAAGCAAAAACAAAACCCAGATTAACAACATCTTAAAGAAGGAAACCCAGATAAATCCAACCGTGACAAACCTCAAAGGTCCCGAGGCAATATAGAATTATTAGTGTAGTCCGAATTAGCACCCATGGCACCATCTTTGGCCAACCAATCCGCCACTCTTAGGAGGCATCTAGCTGCGAAACCCATTCATGGCAGAGCTGGTCAAGAAAACCCCCACGAAATTGTGAGAATTCATGGACTGCGTGGACGACTTCATCAATGCAGAAGACACCTTGCAAGCCTTGACAACCCCCTGGAAGACCGAGTTGGACCAAGCCTACAAAAGAGCCAGCGGCTCCAACCGGGGGAAGACTATCAAGAAGCCAAAGAAAGCATAGCACGACACAAGGAAAAAGAAAACGTGTTGGCTAGGATGCAAAGTGTGAGATGGACCCATGCTAGCCTTACTGTGCAAGAGGAGAATGGGTTGACCTCACAGGAGGATGGCCAACGGGATCAAAAGGACTAACAGTTTTGTATGTACCATCAAACTAATCGACACTGATTCGAAGACTATTACTCCCTGAAAAGGAAGATAGAGCAGTTTGAACACTTGCTCTCTTAACATCCCAAGTGGGACTGACGGCAAGTTGACCAAGGAAGTGAGCGCAGGAAATTACGGCAAAGTGAAAGTCCCATGTGTCAAAGAATTGAAAGCAAGGCACCTTGAAATCTGCCTCGTCGAGCCCCGATTCATGGTCATAGCCTACTAGGACAAATATGCACCTTAGCAGGTGAGTACACTGGCAACAATCCCACTTCATCAGGGCGAAAGGCCCATGCCCACAGAGCCCAGTATAAAGAGGTGTTCGCAGTAGAGAAACCTTCAAGCAAATAGCAGAGGCACTCATATGACACCATTATCACTTTCGATGAAGAAGACGACGAGGGTTTGCTCCACCCTCACAAAGATGTCCTGATGGTAACCATGCAGATCACCAACTTTAAAACCCAGAGGATTTTGATTTACAAGTGTAGCTCAACCAGCATCTTGTTTTCAGATGTGTTCACCAAGATGGGAATTGACAACAACAGCTCGAGAATGCTATGTGCAGGAGTTGAAGGACGGGAGCAAAGATGTGTGGACACTTGAGGAACAAGCTTGCAATGTAGGACATCAAGCAAAAAATGAAGGTAGGACTGGAAACTATAGCTAGTGTAAAAAATAAAAGGGAGGAGAGATCAAAAGTGATGCGAGGACTAAAAATGAATTTTAGATAGAAAATGATGCCATGATGCAAACCTAAAGCTCAGATACAAAAATGAAGGTAAGACGAAAAAATGAACATAGGGTGGAAAATGACGATAGGACAGGAAATTACAGCTAGGGAGGATGGAAAACTTATGTGATTACGTAAATATAGCTAGGTAGGAAAATGAAGGTAAGACGTAAACATGAAGGTAGATTGAATCGACTAGGAGTTGGGTTCTCAAGCAGGTGATCCGACAATTGATCAAATTTTTTGGATCATGTGGGAGCTCAGGACCATAAGAATTCAGCCCCCGATCAAAATGGTAGAATCAAATTCATAGAATCACATGGGAACACAGCTCTAGAGTACAAGATACGATGTCTGATGATCGACTATTGTGCACGTATCCAATCCCTAATTAAGTTGCTCAAAATGCATGGTAGTTCCTTTCTAGGAGGCAAGCAAAGTGATCTTAAATCCCAGGCGAGCAACACAACTCCTACCCAGGGTGAGCAACAAAGCCCTTGAGCTATCCATTGGCATGTGTTGGCTATGGCTGTTACGGAGGGGCGTGTGGTGGCTCTCGTTCGACTTTCCTTCTTCTCGAGATGTCCATTATCTTATATTGATATCCTCTACTGGGACTTATTTCCCTAGAGCATCCCCTCCATGGTTGCCCCGCTTGTCGGAAATGAAGCTATCGAGGTGTTGTTCGGTCCCCCCAATGTGAACGGCACTGCTCGGTGTTGTGGGTGGTCAACTAATGTAGGTGCAATAGCGGCGCTCCTCTTGAGTTGGTTTTTTGTCCTCCCTTGTGACAACAAATGTTGACCGATCATGCCAGTATGACGCATTCCTCGCAATGGGATCTTCCTTTCTCACCACCTGTTGACTTCGCTCGGCCTTCTCTCGAATGTGGCATTTCGTCGAGGCCTTCCCCTTCTTGTCCGCTCTCTCTAACTCTTGTCGTCTCTCTTGGTCAGGGCATGGAGGGTGTCCTCGGCGGCGTTGATGAAGTTGTCGACTTGGTCTATAAATTCTCAAAGGTTTGTAAGGGTCCTTTAGCAAGCTCCACCATGAATGCGGATCGTGGCCATACTCCCTCTAAGAGTGTTGCGAAGGTGATTTTTTTCATCTTGGTTTTTCATAGTCATTCGTTCCTTATTAAATCTGTCCAGGTAGGTTTTCAAGCTCTCGTCTTCCCTTTGCTTAATGGTGAGGAGGAAGGCAGTAGGACGCCTTCTCCTCCTATTGGCCATAAAGTGAGTGAGGAATAAGTGAGCCAACTCATCCAAATTTCCAATAGAGCCAAGCGCTAGGGAGCCGAACCATGTTCTCAGTAGTCCCCTTAACATTAATGGGAAGGCTCTGCAAGCCACCTCCCTGAGAAATCCATGCAACGTCATGTGAGCTTTGAAAGTTTCAAAGTGCTCCACTAAATCTCAGGTCCCATCATATGCGTTCATGGGGGAACCTGGAATTTTGGTGGTAATGGTACTGCCATTACTTTTGCATTGTAGGATAGACCCATGCTAACAAGTAGTTGGTCTACTATAGATGAGCTCCTCATCTTTCTCATCATTTCCTCATACTTTCCTCTGAGGTTACGTAACTCGTCTTGGATGTGCTTCCGTTCCTCTTGGTCATTGTTACCTTCTTCTTCCCTCTGAGATTCCTAGTATCATTGGCACTCGGATCTCCTTGGTGCTTCAAATCTCGATGGTTGTCTTTGAGCGCTTGGTTTTCCACATGGAGAACTTCCACTTTGTTAGTGAGCTTTTCAATGAGTTGTTCCATGGCTAACCAGCCTTGTCTCCATATTGATTGAGACTTCTTCTTTCTACTCCTACACCAGCTAAGAATTAGTCCTTGCAGGCATACGAAGGACATGTTTTTAAGATTTTTCAAATCCCACAAACAGCACCACTATTGATGGCGTGTTTCGCATGCCTAAGGGCTGGGTTCTCAGAGTTCGAGTCTTCGGTTTCTTGGGCCTGCGGAAACAAAGATAGAATAGAAAAAGGCGGCCCTTAGATGGCCCGGGAAGCCTCCAATGCCTAAGTCAGTGACGGTATCTTATGTATCAGCAGGTCAGAGATTTTGGGAGTAGAAGGCTCAGTATATAAAAAAGTAGATTAGGGGAAGAAACCGATCCCTTTACCTAGGGGTAGAGGAGCCATATAAATACAGTCCCAGTGTGATATCCCGTTTTTACGTGTATTTTCATTGAATGAGTATTTTAATTTAATTAAAATATTGGTTCTTTTATTTTAAGTTATCGAATTGTAATTGAATTTAATTAGTTGTAAAATTTATTTTGTAGAGTTTTCTTAATATTAATTATTGTTTCGAGTTTAAATTGCTGTTTAATTTATTTTAGTTTGTTTTTAGATTTAAAATTTTGTTGTTAGTATGTATTAGTTCTTTATTATATTTTAGCTAGATATTGTGTTTACTTTATTTTATTCGATTTATATCTATTAAAATTGTTTTCGTTTGATCAGTTTCTGCACTCTAGAGGTGAGGACTGGACCTCATTTCTTTTCCCCATCTTTTTTTTTTCTCTTTTTCTTTTTCCTTTCTCTTTATTTTCTCTTTTTCTTTCCCTTTTTCCCACTTTTTCCTCCGGTTTCTACCTCCCGCGCGTGAAGCTCATCTCTCCTCCATACCGTCATTTTCTTCTTCTCCCCAGGACCGCCGTTCACTGCCGCAGTGTACCACACCGCCCACCCAGTTTTCTTCCCCTCCGGCTGGTGATCATCCCTATCAAATTTCACCTCCATCCAAGCCACCGTTAACCACCACGAGCTCCTCCAAGCCGCAACATCTTTTCTCTCCAGCACCGTCATCGTTCCACCTCTGGACACTATCTCATCACAACTTCATTACCGACCTCTTGCCGTCCTAAACAACCTATTTCTGACTCTGATCCGTGGTCGAAGCAGCCCCCACGACCTCACTTTCCTTTTTGAGCTTTTCGGCCTTCCACCGTCATTTTCTCCACCACCCACGGCCAAACCTCACTTCCATTAGCTTCATAAACACCCTTAAGTCATTCCTTATCAATCCCAAGCCTTGGTTTGTCCTCATTCAAAATTGGGTATTTTACAACCCACGGCCACAATGTTTTTACACGGTTACGTTGCTTTTTTTTCGCCCTTTTCAGCTCGTTGATCCTTCGAAAATTATTATTTAGCACTGTAAATATTTTTCAAATTTCATTTTAAATTTAAATATGTTATTTCTTTTACAATAAATTTGTGACTGATTGGTTATTCCGGACTGAGCCCGAGGAGTCAGGGGTCGGTTGAATTTAAGGATGGAGTTTGTTGGATAATTTTGTCTTGTCATTTGTATTGCATGGTACATATATGTACATGTGTTGGAAATTGATAACTAGATTTTCATGAGTTAAATGGATTTTTGGGTGCGTGTGTATCACAACCCCAAGCCAAGATGGGGCATTATCTCGATGGAGTTCCTCTGGTCACTCGGGAGTGCAATATACTGAGTGACGTCCCCTAGGTCGCCGTTGGGCGACAACGGGAGCGGAAAGGATGGTAACGCTCTTGTACCTACTCCGTGGCCCCTCTACTGGCGGGGGCTAGAGGATGCTTGGTTACGTACGCGCGGGGCATGGAATTGGACATCGCTCGTTACGAAGTCACACGCATGATCGTTACCCATGGTGTGACGAAGGGAGTCAGGGTGTGCGAATGACCCCTAGGGGAGGTCATGGTGCATTCGGTTAATGAAAATGGAAATCGATTTGAGATTTGGATTTTGGACCATTTTCTGGAAAAAATGGCGAGGAAAAGTTAAAGGAAATATTTTAGGCCAAATGAGACTTTTGGCGTGAGTGCAAAAATGTGGATTTGTGGGACATGTGCATTTGGCATCTTTTCATGCAGATTGTTGAGTGTAATATATTTTGATCTTGTGGTGTTTGGATTATTACTTACCTGTAGCACTATTTTTGGTACTGTTGATTTTGATGCAGAGGTTGAGGAGGAGGCGGCTCCTCCAGACTATTGACTTGGAATCGTTTTACGTTGGAAATTATTTTTTCTTGTTTTTATGTTATGTAATTTTGATTTGAAACAATGTTGAAACTTATAATATTTTATTACGTATGTTTTAAGCTAGTTTGTATTTAAACAAAATTCTGGTACTTAGTTGTAAGACTTTTATTATCCGCTGTGTTGTTTTATTGTACACACGTTACATGTACACACACTTACCACTCGGCGATGGGATGCGTGACCTGTGTTGTCATCATCCCGATACTTTGATTTCCACGTGTCCATACGTGGGAGTTGGGGGTATCACAAGTGGTGTCAGAGCGGTTCGGTTCTGGGTAAAACCATATGTCCCATAGGTAGAGTACTAGAAAGTTTTAAAAGCTTGAGTTAAAATTATTTTGTTTATTTAATTTGAATTGTTTTTATTTAACTTTATTCGATTTTATTTGATTTACCATTCAAACACATAGCTGTAAAGCAGTATTATTAAAATTGATTTGGTTTAGTTTGGTTTGATTTGATCTTATTTGAATTGAAAGTATGTTGTTTTATTTTTTTATTTATTTCAATGTTTGTTATTTTATTTAATTGATTTATTCCTAATTTTATTTATTTTGTTTTAATTTATTTTGATTTGTTTGTTCAAAGTTGAAAGTGGGGTTAAGGGCTACGCTATGGCAGGAATGCGGTATAATCGAGAATAATATTGTTAGGCAAGAGCATTTAGTGTAGTAGGCTTGAATTCTTTGCGATGTGGTTTGCTTTTATGATGTTGCGATCTAAAGGGAATGTCATGGTTTAGGCGATCTTTGTAAAGTAGGAACTCACGTCACAATGAGGAGAGGAATTAGCTTTAAGTCGCTTAAGATGATTCATGTCTTAGGTTTTGTAGAATTTATGTAATGAGGCTATAGAATAGGAGAGTGTAGGTTCAACGAACTTTATGGATAGGTTTAAGAGAATTTTATCTAAGGTTTGAGGGCTTATAGATTTTGGGAAATAAGATTATGGTAATTAAGGTGTTAGGTTCGACAAGTTTTGGGGGAAATAATTAAATTTCAAATTTTAAATTTCGCTGATTCGGATGAGCAATTTGGTGGCAATTGGTGCTTTAGAATTTACAAGCTTTTAAGGTGAATGTTTTGGATTAAGGCCATCAATCTTGAGGATTTCAGAAAATGATTTATTATCCATTAATGTTTTAGATTTTGAAAGCTTTTAGAGTTGATTGTTCTATTATGGGGTGTAAGTTCATTGATCTTAGAAATTCCAGAAAATGATTCCTATTTAATTTAAGGTTTTAGAATTGCAGAGTTGAAGGATCGATTTATAATAAGAGTTGAGTTCTTAGTTTTACAGACTTGGTGTGCTAGCTTGATCTACTCTGGAGAGTGATTAGTTTGCAACCATTAAATAGGATTGATCAGAGTTGAGTTACTGATGTGTGAAATTTTTTTCAAGAGAGTATTTCTTTGGGAATTGAAGGTAATGATCTAGTTCGTGTATTTCTCTGATGACTGAAGATATCGATTTAGTTCAGAAAGTGATTATTGTTAACTTGAGGTTGTAGTAGCAGATTTTAGGAAATGATTTTTATTGATTCGGAAGAAATAGGTCCATCGAGGTGTTGGAAAAAGTAGTTTGTGTTGATATTGAATGCAATAGAATTTGAGGCTTTATGATTCGTAGACTTTTGGGAATGGATTATTAGCAGGTTTAAGGTCAATCTCGGTACAAAACTTTAAGCAATAATTGTTTGCTGATTTTAAGGGTATAAGTTGAGCAGATTTAGGAATGATTCATGTTGATTTGTGGACATAAGTCCAGATGATGGAAATAGTAGTAATGGATCACTTGTACGTTGGAATGATTATTGGTTTTGTCTAAGGATGCATGAGATCGACACGTGATAATGGTGAGTCGATTGGAGTGTTCAGTCGAAGTGTGTTACTCTATGGAATGTTGGTTGGCAATAATTATTATGGTTACCTTCAGGAATTAGTTGTGAATTGAGGTCGTATAGGAATTTAAATTTTTGGAGGCTACACTCTACTTTGGAGATCGAGCATTCAATTGGAAGAATTATGAACATTGTTATTAATTTGGAAAGATATTGTTGGGTTGCCATGTGTGGTGTATGATAAAATTTTGGAAGTTGAAACTTAGGCATCAACGGTGGGTAGCATAACCATATGTATGAGGTAATGAAGCATTAGGATCAATGAGTGTTGTTCAATAGTTTTTGATGGATTGAAGATTTAAACATTATAGCTTGTCTTGAGATTTATTTGTGATGTGCGATTGAAGGAATTAGAAGTTTTAATACTAGAGTTTTGAGAGTACAAGCAGGTGGGTGAGTTACCAAGAGCATTTCGATTATGTCTAGGTGGGGTCAATGGTAGTTTATAGTGAGTTTAGTCTCCGCTAGATTAGATGATATTCAGAATATAGGTAATGAGCTTGAAAGTGTGGGTTGTCGGGTAGAAGTTATAGGCGCTCTTGTTGGTTGGCCAGGAAGGACTTGAGCCTTTTTGATATGTTCCTTATCTTTAGAAGAGACAGGTATATTTTGGGATGATATTATGTGTTTTCAATTTGGGGCGTTGAGGTTGATTAATATTGATTTCTGTCATCAATCAATGGATGTATTTTCACGGAATATTGATTTTGATTAAGGCAGCAAGAGCCAATTGAGTGAGTGATAATTCGTGGTTTTTGGATGTATATTATTTTCTATCAAAGTGGGGTAAATGATTTTCTTGTTTTCAGGTGTTGAGTTAGCTTGTACTCAATTGTGTTGATTTATGAGGACATAGTCTTTTTGCATTTTGGCGAGTTATCAGAGTGCGCACAGAAGCGTATTTTTGGAGACAATTAGGTATTCAAATTTTGTGTTGATTTTGAGGAATTAATATTGATTTGAAATTTTAATGGAAGATTAATCATTTGGTTGTGCAATTTATGATTATTGATGGTTTACTTCGGAAGTGACTAATCGGTTACCAACTTGTGGAATACAATAGAGGTTTGGAAGTTTTTTTTTTAGCATAGGAGTCTATTGAGATTAACACAGTTTATGGCGCGAAGATAATAACCATTGGAATTTACTGGGTGTTGTATTAAGGTTCTTGTGGAATTGGAGATTTCGGATTACATAGTCGCCTTAGGAGTACTAGAAGTGATGGTCATTGGGAGACTAGTGTAGGTATGATGGAATCGCCTATAGGAGTAGACATGAGAGAGAAATATCCTTAATTGTTTGGGTGTTAATGATGCTATGTTTATCTCAAATGTGTTCTGAGTTGTATCTTGTATCCTGCTTGGGCAATGATGTTTGACCTTACAAATTTCAAGAACGAAATTTATTTTAAGGGGGGAGGATGTGATATTCCGTTTTTACGTGTATTTTTACTAATTGAGTATTTTAATTTAATTAAAATATTGGTTCTTTTATTTTAAATTATCGAATTTTAATTGAATTTAATTAGTTGTGAAATTTATTTTATAGAGTTTTCTTAATATTAGTTATTGTTTCGAGTTTAAATTGCTGTTTAATTTATTTTAGTTTGTTTTTGGATTTAAAATTTTGTTGTTAGTATTTACTAGTTATTTATTATATTTTAACTAGATATTGTGTTTCGTTTATTTTATTCGATTTATATCTTTTAAAGTTGTTTTCGTTGGATCAGTTTCTAGACTCCAGAGGTGAGGACTAGATCTCATTTCATTTCCCCATCTTTTTTTTCTCTTTTTCTTTTTCCTTTCTCTTTCTTTTCTCTTTTTCTTTCCTTTTTTCCCACCTTTTCCTCCGGTTTCTCCCTCCCGCGCGCGAAGCTCATCCCTCCTCCATATCGTCATTTTCTTCTTCTGCCCAGGACCACCATTCGCCACTGCCGTGTAACACACTGCCCACCCAGTTTTCTTCCCCTCCGGCCGGTGATCATCCCTACCAAATTTCACCTCCATTCTAGCCACCGTTAACCACCATGAGCTCCTCCGAGCAGCAGCGTCTTTTCCCTCCAGTGCCGCCGTCGTTCCACCTTCAGCCACCATTTCTTCACAGCTTCATCACCAACCTCTTCTCGTCCTAAACCATCCATTTCCGGCTCCGATCCATCACTGGAGCAGCCCCCACGACCTCACTGTCTATTTTGAGCTTTTCGGCCTTCCACCGCCGTTTTCTCCGCCACTCACGGCCAACCCTCACTTCTACTAGCTTCATAAACACCTCTAAGTCATTTCCTATCAATTTCAAGCCTTGGTTCGTCATCATTCAAAATTGGGTATTTTACAACCCACGGCCACAATGTCTTTACACTGTTACGTTGCTTTTTCTTCGCCCTTTTCAGCTCGTTGATCCTTCGGAAATTACTATATAGCGCTGTAAGTATTTTCCAAACTTTATTTTAGATTTAAAAATATTATTACTTTTACAATAAATTTGTGACTGATTGGTTATTCTGGACTGAGTCTGAGGAGTCGGGGGTCGGTTGGATTTGAGGATAGAGTTATTTATGTTTGGATGATGTTGGGCTTTGTTGGATAATTTTGTCTTGTCATTTGCATTGCATGGTGTATATATGTACATGTGTTGGAAATTGATAACTAGATTTTCATGAGTTAAATGGATTTTTGGGTGCGTGTGTATCATGACCCAAGCCGAGATGGGGCATTATCTCGGTGGAGCTCCTCTGTTCACTCGGGAGCACAATATACTAAGTGACGTCCTCTGGGTTGTCGCTGGACGACAACGAGAGCGGACGGGATGGTAATGCTCTCATACCGACTCCGTGGCTCCTCTGCTAGTGGGAGCTAGAGGATACTTGGCTATGTACGCGCGGGGCACGAAACTGGGCATCACTCATTACGAAGTCATACGCATGGTCATTACCCATAGTGTGACGAAGGGAGCCAGGGTGTGCGATGACCCCTAGGGGAGGTCATGGTGCATTCGGTTAATGAAAATAGAAATCGATTTGAGATTTGGATTTTGGACCATTTTCTGGAAAAAAATGGCGAGGAAAAGTTAAAGGAAATATTTTGGGCCAAATGAGACTTTTGGCTTGCGTGCAAAAATGTGGATTTGTGGGACATGTGCATTTGACATCTTTTCATGCATATTGTTGAGTGTAATATATTTTTATCTTGTGGTGTTTTGATTATTACTTACCTGCGGCACCATTTTTGGTATCATAGATTTTAATGCAGAGATTAAGGAGAAGGAGGATAAGCTCGAGGAGGCGACTCTGCCAGAGTATTAACTTGGAGTCGTTTTACGTTGGAAATTATCTTTACTTGTTTTCATGTTATGTAATTTGGATTTGAAACAATATTGAAACTTGTAATATTTTATTACGTGTGTTTTAAGTTAGTTTGTATTTAAACAAAATTCTAGTTCTTAGTTATAGGACTTTTATTATCCGCTGCGTAATTTTATTATACACGTGTTGCATGTATACACAATTAGCACTCGGCGATGGAATGCGTGACCCGTGTTGTCATCGTCCCGACGCCTTGATTTCCACGTATCCGTACGTAAGAGTTGGGGGTGTGCCAGAGGACCATACCCTACAACCTGGGGGAAGGGAAGTTCCCCCTCGAAGCTCCATCTGCCATACAGCTTTTAATGCGGCATGGCCCCCTAGGTTTAGTAGTTAATCCGGCGTGATAGTCTTGTGGTCCTCATTAATGCGGCATGATTTGCCACCTTAGAATCTTGTCCCATCTTAGCCTAAGCAGAAGCGCCCAGTCTCCGTGGGTCATGGTTCTTAACCGGATCGTTGAGAGACCTTATGGGCCTAGACCAGGTTTCTCGGGTCATCCCCTAGACACCTGGCTTGGATCAATTCTTGCCGGCCTAAGCCTTGGGGAAAATTGCTCTAACATAAAGGATTGCATGCCCATCATTACTCTATTGAAGCGTCAAACACGTGATGGACTTATGAATTTGAAAAGGAAGATGACAAAAAAACAAAAACAAAAACAAAAACAAAAGGGAATTATTTGGATATATTGGGAGACTTTTGGTCCTATTGAAGGATCAAACATTTTATAACTAATTTCATCTTTCTAGGCCGAAAAAGTAGAAAAACAATGACTCCAAAGATTTCATCTTTCTAGAAAGGCACGTGCTTAGTTTGAAGTTTAGCTAAGCTTCGTATTGGGGTAAGAAACCGATAATATATATAAATATATATATATATATATATACATAGAGAGAGATGGCCACTGCAGATCAGCATTTCATTGCTAAGTTCAAATTTTTAAATTAAATATTGCCATATTAATAGTATATATATAGTGTGTGTACGTAATTCATACCGACTTATTAATAAAATTTTTTAATTAAAAGGTCTCAAAAAGAAAATTGACGTTAAGGATCATCACTACTTAAATTATCATTGAAATAAATAAAGGCATAGACCAAGACGACGTTAATAATTTACGATTAATGCAAGTGTGAACCTGCTGTAGTCATGTTCAAAATTGGCGGCCAATTGCCCAAAGCCTATAGCTCATATGGCATAAGACTCAACCTTCATAAAAGAGGTCTTGCATTCTATTCCCATTCCCAAATCCCCAAAGATCAACAAAAATAAAAATAAAAATGGCTGCCAATGCTACAGTTTTTCTAATTTTTAAGCAATTAAAAAAACAAGCAACTGACATTGTTTTTTCAAGAATAAAGAACTAACTTCAACAAGCTAGCTAGGAAATGAATCGTCCAACTTGCAAGGTATATACCTTTCAAAAGTATACATGTATACCTTTCAACAAGGTGTACACCTTGCAAAGTTGTATACCTTGCAAAAGTATATAATTAGGACATGTTTGGATATTGTTTTTATCCTAACTCATCCCATGGTAATGCAATTTCATCTCATCTCATTTCCTTTTTAAATATCATTTTAAGACAATCGTACACTTTCAAATTAGTCATTACAACTTTTTCAAATTAATCATTATAATTTTTCCAAATTTCTAAACAAAAAACAACAAATTATTCAACTTTTTCAAATTTTGAATTGAATAAAAGTAATATTAAAAATTTATATTCTAACTATATTTTTTAAATATGAATAGAATTTTTTAATTATATATATTCTTGCCATATCAATATATAGTATATATAGTGTGTGTTCTTACTTCACAGCAACTTAATTATGAATATAATTTTTTAATTAAGAAGTCGCTCCCAAAAACAAAAAAAAAAAAAAAAAATGACGCATTACCATGTAAATAATCATTTGAATAAGTAAAGGGATAGACCAAGACGATGTCAATAACTTAAATTCAATGCAAGTGTGATACAAGTGTGAACCTGCAGTCATGTTCAAAATAACTATATGTTATTCGTGGCGGCCAATGCAGCCAGTTTTCTAATGTTTATGCAATTAAAACAACAAGCAACTGATATCAACTTGAAATGGATTTTTCAAGAATAAAGAATTAACTTCGACAAACTAGCTAGGAAATGAATCGTCCAACTTTTGCAAGGTAGTGAGTGTAATTATATAAATAACTTGAATTTTCCTACTTAATTAATGAAGCATTACTCTAATATTATTGAAGCATATATCAAGCATGTACGTGGTTATGTTAACTACTTCCACAAAGACTTGTGAATCAGAAATGGAAGAAAAAAAAAAACCAAAGGGAATTTGGGTAGGGTGAATACTTTTGGTCCTATTGAACTGAACTACTGAAGCATCAAAAATTTTAGAACGAATTTCATATATATATATATATATATATCTTTCTAAACCAAGAATGTAGAAAACACCACACCCACAAACAACCATAACAAGAAAAATAGTGAAAAAATGGTAAAACACATGAATCAATCACACATAATCACATGACACGAGATGATGGGCCCTGAAGTAGACCGAGCCTTAAAGATCTTTTGCAAGTTCCTGATGGGATAATCACATGATTGAGAGCCAAGAAGAGCAAGGAATAATGCATAGATTTGTGCAATCCACTTGGGAAGAGTCTAGCAATATCCCAATATTTAAGATGGGCTTGAAAGAAGGAGATCCAGTTCTCATCCACATGATACAAGCTATCGCCAACATTTAAGATGGGCTTAAGAAAAGAAGATCTAGTTTTCATCCATGTGATATGTTATGGAAGACTCGACTTGGGCCTATTGTTATTGAAGGTCTTGGACTTATTTATTTCATTAAAATAGCTTATTTTATTAGTTTACAATAATTGAGTTTATTATAAGAATGACTTAAGGGCATGTTGGGAAAAATTATTATTTTTGTTGAAATAGAGTTTCAAGGAGCTATTGTAGCGCAGCACTGTTCACATACTGTAGCGTCGCACTGTTCACTCAGGGGTATTTTTGTAAAGGGCTGATTTTATTTTAGCTTACGGTTTTATGAGGGTTTAGTTTAAATACATCTTATTGTCTCATTTTAAAGAATATATGAAAGTTTATGAAATTGATGAATTTTATTCATTGTGAGTTGAGTTTATCTCCTCTTGTTCTTCATTGAACATTTGAATTTATCAAAAGTAAATCACAACTTTTGTGGCATTCCACTTTTGTAATCTGGGTTCTTGAAACGGGTTCTTCAATAGGTCTAGATTTTATTATAATCTATGTTCTTGAAACGAGTTCTCAATAGGTTTAGATTCTTCATCCATTGACTTGATTTTGACTTTCTTGGATGAGTTTTCAAATTGATTGTGGGTTCAAGGAATTCCAATTCTGCGGGTTCATATCACAAGATTTATGTGGTTCGAAAACACACTTACATCCACATAACTACAGGGAATTTTATTCAAATGAGATTACAAATACACAATGAGTTATAAGATTTTCCCTCTACTCTCTCTCTCTCTCTCTCTAAGGCTTCTTTCTTTCTCAAGAATGCTCACAAAATACCTCTCTCTAATTTTGCCATTTTTACTTTGTTTAATCTTATATATTCCGAGCATAAAACATAACATATATATAGTGCATGGCTTTAGAAATCTTAAGGCGGCAAAAATTGTGTTATTCACTCGAGCAGAGTGTCGAGTGCTTCTCGAGCATACATTCTATCTAACATTCGCTAGAATGTTCACTCAAGCGCCTTGTCGAGTGAGAGTTGAATAAACTCTCAGCTTGGCATGTTCTTAACTCAAAACCAGGCTCCATAATCCAACAATCTCCCACTTAAAGACTAGTTCCCCACATGCCAACCACTATCTTCAGCACAAGCCCTATCACTTCTGCAACTCACAGCTCCAGTCTTCAAGCTAGAAGATGAACAGAAATTGAGCCCAACTTCAGTCTCTCACGTACAGCACACAAGCAGCATATATGCTAGGCGACTCACAACTCCCACTGCACTATTGGGAATATCCGGTCTCGAACTAACCTTGACATACATAAGAGCTTGCTGCTAACCTTTTTTGTCTTCAATCTCATCCTGTTCTATTGAACAACCGGATGATAGTACTAAATATTTCTTTAGCATATGGTTTGGAAACACGTGATTTATGGATACTATGGTTGTGACGGATTTAAGTTTTCTGGTATTGTTTTTTATATTTAATGACTACCATTTTTCTGATTTCTTTCTATGAATTAATTGTATACTTTTTATTATAAGTATGAGCACACACTTGTTATCACAATACACTAGGGGTGTAGGAGTCAGTAGGACTCCTGCGGCCAACACCCCGACGCCAAATCACAACTAGCGGCCCCTAGCTATAGCTAGGGCGTCACATTCAAATGTTTTGATGAATTTCGGTGGCTGCAATAGTTGCACCCACTATATCATGTAAAGTGGCTTCACCAGCAGTACTAGTTGCGATGATCCTAGATTCCAATCCACCTGCACGTTGCCGCTACCCCTTGAGGGTTTATTAATTTAAATTAGATTTCTTTAGTTTGCAATATTTATTTTTTTAATCATGTGACGCATTGACAACACACATGGCTAAATATGACACGTACGTGAAGCGTTTCTATTGGTGATTATTTGACTAATTAATTATAACAAGAGGCCACGTGGCAAGGGTTCCGTTAGAATTTCCGGCGGTTGTGTAAAAGAAGGATCAAGCTGATGAACGAATTTAGAGTAACGACATTAATTAAAATTTTTATTCTTTATTAATAAAAATTTTATTCTTTATTAATACAAGGAAGTAATAATTTTGTTAAAAAATAATTTTTCCCCGTAATCAGAAAATCATTTTTATACGTGACGGTTTGAATGAAAAATAGTACTGATCATCATCAGAATCATGAATATAAATGTAAACGGTTTGATAAAACTCCAGTTATTTTATTTGTTACTTCAAGTGTGACGTATCATGCATAATATATATGTTTTTTATACAAATATAAACTATACATTATGCAATAATTATATGGTCAGCTAGCATGGGTTCACAAATCATGGTTCGTATACATGATTATTAAATCAATTAAAACACATGGTTAGCAAAGAAATTAATTAGTTAATTTAAATATGTTTATTTAGTTCCATCTAAGAACGTACGGTATCAAATGTTCGGTTGATCAATGATCAATACCAAAAAAAGGAAAAAATATGACATTTATTTTATTTCTAAATCAAGTGATGCGCATAGACTTCAAAGTCCGGCCGGTTCATAAAAATGATAATAATAATAATAATAATAATCATGATCATTGAGAAGATGACATTTATCGCATTTTTTAGCTATCACTCCATCTTTTGGATTTTGAACCGGACTTTGGAGTCTTTGTTTAGGAGTACTAGATGATCTTATGTTTCAACATTTTAGCTATCATCACTCTTTCATCATCTTCTGGATTTTTAACCCGACTTTTAAGTCTTTGTTTAGGAGTAGATATGTTTCAACTCGGCTTAAAAATAAAGTTACATATGTTTCATCCTTTTTTTAAATTGATTTATTGTTAAATTCTAACAAAAAGGACAAAGATTTAGAGAAGAGAGAGAGAGAGAGAGAGAGAGAGAGAGAGAGAAGGCCAGCATATATGCAGACGCTAAGAATAATTAAAAATAGTCAATCTATGTACACTTGGGCATGCATGTAGATCAACATACCGTTCACATTATTGACGCGATACCCTATATAATAAGAATAAGGGTATGTAAGTAATATATGAGATTCCACATTGTTGGAGAATGAGAAGTTATTGCTCTTTATAAAGTTCTAATGGAGCTTCAATTGTATCTTTAACTAATCCTTTTAGAGTATAGACTATATGTGGTTTGGACTTTTTATTGGAGCGTTACAATTAATGTGGTACTATTTGATTTATAAAATTTAAATCTTTAACTTCTTTATAAAAATTAAATATTGCCATATCATGATCAATAATATATATAGTGTGTGTACGTAATTCATACCGACTTATTAATAGAATTTTTTTAATTAAGAAGTAGCTCAAAGTGAAAAATGAGGTTAGGTGTCATCATCACCACTTAAATAATCATTGGAATAAATAAAGGCATAGACCAAGACACGCGATGTCAATAACTTAAATTTAATGCAAGTGTGAACCTGCAGTCATGTTCAAAATAACTATATGTTATTTGTGGCGGCCATTGCAGCCATTTTTCTAATTTTTAAGCAATTAAAAAAACAAGCAACTGATATCAACTTGATCACCTTGACATTGATTTTTCAAGATTAAAGAACTATGAACTTCGACAAACTAGCTAGGAAATTAACACTACCTAATATTATTGAAACATGAAGTATGTACATGATGGTGTTAACTACGTACTTTCACAAAGAATTGTGAATCTGAAAAAAAAAAAAAAAAAAAAAAAAAAAAAAAAAAAAAAAAAGAGGAATAATAATTTGGGTAGGGAGAGTACTTTTGGTCCTATTGAATTGAAGCATCAAACATTTTAGAACGAATTTCATAAATATATCTTTCTAAACCAAGAATGTAGAAAGAAATGCATGACTCCCAAAATTTTTTCAATCTAGGGTTGGTAGGTGAATGGGTATTAATTAGTACAGAATATGTAGAAGGGAAAGTGATTAAATATTTAATTTTAACAACTGGACTTAAATTATTTGAGGGACTTTGGGCAAGTTAGTAATATTGAATAATGGGGAATGGGTCCAAGTTTGTATTAATTTAATTTTAAAAATGTTCCAACTCAAATAGTAATATTTGAACACTCAAACAAGAGAGAGAGATAGAGACAGCATAATCATGTGGCTTTATGATATATTTCTCACGGGAAATGCTACACATCATCCCACACCACACATTTTATATATTAAAATAATATTTTTTTATTTTTTTTATTTTTTATTTTATTTTATTCTTATTAAACTAATTAAATTATTCTATTTATCATCTACACATTACTTATTTATTATAAAAAAAAAAAAAAAGAAAAAAAATTAAAATAAATATGATGTGTGAAGTGTAAGGATGATAAGAAAAATTTTTCATTTCTCTATATATAGCTATCGCTGTAATGCTTGAGAGCAGCACGTCCACTACAGATAAGCATTTCATTGCTTATAAGTTTAATTATACACTCAGCCCCCGCGTACCCGTTGCTGCTAAGTTTCTTAATTTAAGGGTGATCACCAGCCACCTAATCTTGTTCATCAGTGGCACACAAAGCTCGATCAAAGCATTTCATTATTATCAGGTGATCCGATATTCCCTTCCTTAGCAGTGATATATACACAGATCATTTATATAATTTTATTTTATTTTTAAAAATGAACATTACTAATTGTGTTAAAAGCTGGATCAGACATGAGTTTAATTCAGCTTCAATAGCTGAATTACATTTTGGCCAGTCATTTCTACGTCGACATTTTTCGACAGTTCTTGGCTCAATTTTTTCATTACTTCTGGTAATGTCAAGAGCCATTTTATATGAAAATATGTTGTCGAAAATAGTTTTATTTCTATTTAAAATTTCTCCTGTATTCATGAAATGCATCGAGATCTCGTTATTTTTAGGTACCTGTCCCTCTTCAAGGGAAGACATTTCATGAAATACCTCTTCAGGAGGTTCTTTCTCAGGAGATTTACTCTCTTTAGGAGCATCAATTACTCTTATGGCCTGTATTGGTATGGACTCTTCAGGAGTACCAAATTCATTTTGTATTTTCCTCTTTCGAGGAATTTTGTCCTTAGCACCAATAGGTCGTCTACGCTTCAGGCGTATCTTAGACTCGCGTATTGTTGTTTTGGCAACTTGTCCTTCAGGGACTGCAATCCTTGCTGAAACATTAACAGCAGGAATATATGATTTTACGACACCGTTAGTGTCAGTAAATACATCCGGTAATTGGTTTGCAACACTTTACAAATGAATAATCTTTTGAACCTCTAGATTGCATTCTTTTATACGAGGATCAAATTGGGAAAGAGCTTTATTTTTCCAAGTAATTTCCTGTCATGCTTCAGGCACCGACTTCTCATTACCCAATGTTGGAAAAATAGATTCGTCAAAATGACAATCCTCAAAACGTGCCTTAAACATATCCCCTATAAGAGGCTCAAGGTATATGATAATAGATGGAGAATCAAACTCAACATATATCCCAAGTCTACGTTGAGGGTCCATCTTTGTACATTGTGGAGGTGCAATTGGAACATATACAGTACATCCAAAAATACGAAGATGAGAAATATTTGGTTGCTGACCAAATGCAATCTGTAATGGTGAATATTTGTGATATGCTGATGGCCTAACTCGAATTAATGATGCTGCATGAATTATAGCATGTCCTCAAGCAGAAATAGGAAGATTTGATTTCATGAGTAAAGGTCTAGCGATTAGCTGAAGCCTTTTAATCAATGATTCAGCTAAACCATTTTGAATGTGTGTGTGGGCAACTGGATGTTCAACATCTATTCCTATTGACATGCAATAATTACCAAAAGTTTGAGATGTAAATTCTCCTGCGTTATCCAATCGAATAGTTTTAATTGGATAGTCAGGGAATTGTGCTAGTAGCTTAATTATTTGTGCAAGAAGTTTAGCAAATGCAACATTTCTAGTGGAAAGTAGACAAACATGTGACCATCGACTTGATGCATCAATTAAAACCATAAAATATCTGAACGGTCTACTTGATGGTTGAATAGGCCCACATATATCCCCATGAATCCTTTGTAAAAAAAGATGGAGATTCAAAAACAACCTTTGAGATAGATGGTTTGATAATCAATTTACCTTGAGAACATACAGAGTATAGATATTCATTGGGTAAGATAATCTTCTGATTCTTTAGGGGATGCCCATACGAATTATCAATTATTCGTCTCATCATTATTGATCCCGGATGTCCAAGGCGATCATGCCAAGTCATAAATATTTTAGGATCAATGCACTTCTGGTGCATTACAATATGTGATTCAATTGTTCTCATTTATGTATAATACAATCCAGATGAGAGGGCAAGCAGTTTTTCTAATACGAGCTTCTGGCTCGAAATTATTTTAATAATGAGAAGATGCTCTTTCTTGTTTTCGTTAATGGTTTCAATATGACAATCATTACGACGTATATCTTAAAAACTCAATAAATTTCTTCTGAATTGTGAAGAAAATAGAGTATCATCAATACAAAATTTGGTGCCATTAGGCAACACAATATAACCTCTTCCGGAGCCTTCAATTAGATTCGATGAACCAGAAATGGTATGAACATAGGCTTTACTCAATGTTAGATTTTGAAAATATTTTTTATCCTTAAGAATTGTGTGAGTTGTAGCACTGTCAACCAGACATGCATCTCTATTATTCATCTCAGAGATAGAAAGTTCATCAATAAGACTCATAATTCTACAAAATATATAAAACTTTCATTACTACAAAACATTGCAGAATATAAAAATATTTTATAATAATATAAAGGAAATACATTAATTAAAAAGGAACACTTCCATGATCAACTCTACCACTAGAATCCTAAAAGAAATCAGAAACATTAAGGCTTATAATATATTCTTCATCTATAGAATCTAAAGCATATGATGGTTCAGTAAAATTTGTTTCAAATTTCTTTGTTTTTTCTTTTATAGAAGATTGGTATAAGTCAACCAAGTGCTTAGTTATACGACAGGTACGATCCCAATGTCCAGTCATACCAAATCTATGACATCCATCTTCATCTTTTTTTAAAAATTTGTTTTGAGGACCTTTG
Source organism: Carya illinoinensis (assembly GCF_018687715.1). Taxonomy (NCBI): domain Eukaryota; kingdom Viridiplantae; phylum Streptophyta; class Magnoliopsida; order Fagales; family Juglandaceae; genus Carya; species Carya illinoinensis. The sequence goes on from NC_056767.1 coordinate 26,227,788, forward strand.
CCCTTCTCTGAGTTGAACCACTTCTGGTGGTACGGTGTATATCTATTTTTATCCACTTTAGTGTGGTCACTTCTAGGACCTCCACTTCTATAGTTTTTCTTACCACGTCCACGCCCTCTTTTTCTTTAAAAAGATGCACCATTCGCTTCTGGAAATGATATAAATCTAGTATCATTCACTTCAGGGAATGATATAGAACCAGTAGGACGTGACTGGTGATTTCTTAACAAAAGCTCATTATTTTGCTTAGCTAATAGAAGACAAGATATAAGTTCAGAATATTTTTTGAACTTTCACTCTCGATACTGCTGCTGCAAGAGCACATTCGAGGCATGAAAAGTAGTATATATCTTCTCTAATAAGTCATCATCAGTGACTTTTTCACCACATAATTTCAATAGTGAGCTAATTTTAAAGAGTGCAGAGTTATACTCACTAACACTCTTGAAGTCTTGCAACCTCAGGTGCATCCAATCATGACGAGCTTTTGGGAGGATTACAATTTTATGGTGTTCATATCTCTCCCTTAAATCATTCCACAAAATAAGTGGATCTTTCACGTTAGATACTCAGTTTTTAATTCTTCATGAAGATTGTGCCGAAGGAAAATCATTGCCTTAGCACGGTCCTACAGGGACCCTTGATTTCCTTCTTTAATTGTATCTCCTAGGTTCATCGCATCCAGATGGATCTTAGCATCAAGGATCCAAGATAAATAATTTTTTCCAGAAATGTCAAGAGCAACGAATTCCAATTTTGTAAGATTTGACATTTTTTGAAGTAGAAGACTACTAGCTTCAAAAATCGTCAGAACTTTCATGCTGATAACGTATTATAAAACTTTCGAAAGGAGAGAGAAAGAGATAGAACTCAGAGAGGTTATGAAACTTATGAATTTTTTAAAGGATTCAACGATATATATAGGAGTACAAAGGAGACTATGTTTTTTACGACTAGCTTACTATGCTAGCACTATGCATTATATATTTAACGGCTAGCTCACTATACTAGCACTATGCACTATGCATATTACGGCTAGCTCACTATGCTAACACTATGCACTATGCATTTGACGGCTAGCTCAATGTGATCATATAATTTATTTTACAATAATATTATTTTACAACACTTTCTTTCTTTTTCTAATTTTCTTTTTATTAGAAAGTATAATATATTGTAAGGCATGAAGATGTTGAGGAGGAACCAACACCAAACTCCTAGTAGAATGGAGGTTGCCAACATTCTCTCTCTCTAATTCTTTCTATTTTTATAAGTCAAAGTTTGGATAGACTAGAAAATTTTTTATTAAAAAAATACTATTAGTTGTCTAAATTTAGCATATAATTACGTGGCAGATGGAAAACAATGTCAGAAATACTAAACCGGCCCATAAACGGTGGATCCCAAATGTGTTTTTTATTTATTTATTTAGTGATTAAGGAAATATTTTTTTAAATGATATTGTGAATTTTTTTTAATAAAATATTTAAAAATATTAAAAAAATACATAAAAAGTTAAAAATATATATATATTTTTTACACTGTCGGCATCTTATGTGGGCTGCAGAGCCACTCAAAGGATGATGGGTAGGTTACCGGAACAAGAGAAACGGATAAAGAAGGGTAGATGAGATTATTTATGTGTGTGTATATATATATATATATATATATATTAGGAGTATAATATAAATTTTAATTTGATTTTATAAAATCATCAAGGATTCAAAGCTACCCCACCCCAATGAGGAGGCACATGCATGCACGTGACTGTTAATATTTATATAATTTTTTTTTCTTTGAAAAAATATGAAGTAACAAGAATGTTTAAACAGAAAAAAAATAATGATCCGTGTACAAGATTGAAAGGGAAAATCAAGCGTGCTTTAGAGTAGTAGTATAGTACTCCTTTATTACTAGGTGATCCGATATTCCCTTCCCTTTGCGCGTAGTGATATATATAGGCATCATGCATAGATCATTTTTTACAATTTTTAACATAAACTTTATAACTACTTGTGATAAAAGGTGGATATATATATATATATGGTTCATGGAGATTATATTAATTACCTTTTGTTGTTTCAAGTAAATGGCATTAAATTCTAATTAACATTGTATTTTTATCTGGAATTTCACCAAGATTAGGCTTTTTTCCTTCTTGTAATTTAGTCAGGGACAAAGCCAAAGGGAGAGGGGGGCCAAGGCTCGGAAGTAAAACTTTTACTGTATGTTTTAGTTGCATGTTTTCCTTTTTAACTTTTGACAATTTTGCTCATATAGGTTAATAATATGACCAGTCTCTCATTAAAAATTGATGGGTGTACATCGTTCATATATAATTTTTTAAGCTAGCTACAATTGTAATTCATGTTATATAATAGTTTCTTGGCTTTTTTAAGTTATAAAATTGAATGTGAGATTTAATTGCATAGTCATGGGACTACGTTTCCTTCCAATTTAATTTGAAGGTGGTGGCTCCTCATGTTTTTCTTGTCAGGAAAATTAGGAAAAAAAGAAAGAAAGAAAGAAACCTTGATAGATGGCCGACGAATCAACAGCTATGATGAACACACCAGAAGAAATAATTAATGCTGCAACAGAAAACGAGTATCGGGCGCCGAAATGGTTAGTAGAGAAAATCAACCATGCTGAAACATCAACAACGCTTAATCGCCCATCATCTCCAACTATTTACAGGGTCCCTGATTCTCTTCGGGAATTGAACAAAGAAGCTTACACCCCTCAGGTTATTTCAATAGGGCCCCTTCACCACGGCTCGCTAAAATTGAAATACATGGAAAATTATAAACTGAGACTTTTCTGGAGCTTCATGGAACGAACCAATATAAACAAGGAGAAGTTAGCAAGCATTATACAAGATTCGGAAGAAAGCGTACGTGAATGTTATGCAGAGGCCATTCCATTTGATCCTGATACTTTGAAGCAAATTATCCTGGTGGATGCGAGCTTCATTATTGAGTATTTCTGCAGACTTTGGTCACACACTGAGCTAGCCAACGAGTTGATCATGGAATTAAAGCCATGGCGGATGCGACAGATTGCAGTAGACTTGATATTACTTGAGAATCAACTGCCTTTCTTTATAATCGAGAAATTATATGAGCTGCTTACACTCAGGTCTCCTTCAACATACCCATCCAGCTTCCTCGACCTTACCTTTAAAAGCTACTTTGGGGCACTGAACGTTCAAAAGATACGTGATGATGGGATAGATTCAGAAGAAGTAATGCACTTACTTGATTCCTCGCCAAAGTCTCCCAAAAAGAAGTTTTAAAACAGTTGACAAAATGTACTGTGCCTCCCAGCTGGCTGAGGCAGGATTGAAGTTCAAGCCAACTTCAAGCAGAACCATAGTTGGCTTAAAATTTAACGAGAGAGTGCTGGAAATCCCAACATTTAAATTAGACAGGGAAGCGGAGATTGATGCTCGGAACCTCATAGCCTTGGAGCAATGTCACTATCCACTTGAAAGATATGTTACTGATTATTTTATCATGTTAGATTTCCTTATCAATACAGGCAAAGATGTGGATTTACTTGTTGATAAGGAAATCATTAACAAGCCAAGACGGGGCGCCAACATTATACCCACTTTAGCCGGCAGTTTTTGCACAGGTATCTCATTGAGGGATGTCAATAATGATTATTATGATCTCTGTACACAATTGGTGGATTTCCGTAGAAAACATTGGTATGTAATTCTGAAGAGTAGCTTGAAAAAGGATTATTTTCGCACGCCTTGGATGGGTGCTGCTACCGTTGGTGCTATTATCTTGTTGATTCTCACTCTCATACAAACTATATGTACTGTCATTTCAATATTCAAGTAGAGTGAAGCTGCTTGTGTGTCAAAAGTATAAGAGAGTGGTCAGCATGAGCGTGACAACTAAAATAATGAGAGTGAATCTGTTGTGCCAGTAAGAGAAAGCGATCTATAGTTATAACGTGTTTGTCTTGTGTTTGCTAATATCTTAATAAAGTGATTTTGGTTATTTTCTATTAAGAACTTTTCCAAACCCACGTGTGTTTTGTCCCTAAATCTCGTTCCAAAAGTTGTGAACAGAATCTGTTATTCCAACCGCATATATCAAATCGAATGGTTTCAAAAGCATTCCAAAAGATGATACTACGTTCAAATATTGAATGCAAATAGACGTGGATATGATTACATGGCATAATTTATAAATTAAATATTGTCATATAAATGATTACAACTTTCCCATATAAATGATTATATGGCTAAAAACTGTGACACAACCTAAACTTGGGATATTGCATGATGGGTTCTAATGTTCTGTTTGGCCAAGTAATCCATTAACGGTAATAATACTAAAAAATAATAATAAAACCCTGACATGGGGAAGAATCTGCAATATATTTCGGGTAGATTTCGATGGAAAAGGACACGAAATGGATAGTATTCCTTTTTGCTTGTTCGTTTAAACAACACAACTCTAACCAATTCATCAATCCAACACAAATGTTTGGGTGAATGAAATTGCTTGATTTTTTTCATGTAATTAGTTGAGTTGTGAATCTTGCATGGCTATCCACAAATAGACCTTCAAGTTTCAGTTTACAAATAGACCTGCCAATACAACAGAAAGCTTTTTGCGTCGAATTCCTTTCCGTCATTGGAAAAATTGTTGCGATAAATGACAAGTTACATCTTCATTAAACGTACAACAAATAACCAATAGAATTGGTCAAATTAACCACATGCACAATGAAAATTCTATTTACATCGACCTACATTTAGTTGCATCTTATTTTGTTTGTTGCAAAAGAAATTAAACCAATCAAACTGTTAAGCTTCAATTTTCGATAGTCGCAAAAACCATACCAGTCTATTCCGAAGCATGTTTAATATTTAGTGTCAAAAGTATTGACGCAAAAGAAAATCTATATATGCGCCGTGTATTCCAATTCATTCTATTTTTCCCCAAATGCTGGTCTCACATTGCCTACTGTTTCTGAGGGTTGTCGAGTGAAACTCTAGGAATGAGATTTCAATACACCAAGTTTAGAGGAAGTCGTTTATGTAGATTCAGATACTCATGAAGAACACACGCAAATCTATCTTATTTTGAGCCTCTATTAAATCCCACTTTCACTTACAACTCCATTCAAGGTGCGTATTACCAACATCAATATAACCCACATCAATGCTCACCTACATTACTTGAACATTTGCATCCTCTGTTCTACAATAGTTGGCCTCCTTGAATTGTGCTATTTCTAGTTAAGAGTTAAGACTACAATTGTACTTGAGCATCTACATAATTTATTGATTTGGGAAATTGAACTTTCCACTTGCATGCCATTTGTTTGATTAAATTCTCGTATAGACATGGATGGACCTTTTGTAGAATCTTTTGTATTTGTTGGTTTTTTGTATGCATCCAGAATACCAACAAACTTGCATGAATAGTGCATGCATCGTTTGGTTATGCAATTCAGATGAGATGTTTTGTTGAAAATTGAATAAAATATTATTATAATATCATTTTTATTTTAAAATTTGAAAAAATTGAATTATTTATAATATTTTATGTGAAAGTTAAAAAAAACTGTAATGATTATATGAGATTAAATAGCAGGTAGTCGCCCCGCCACAAGTGATGCATCCTGTATGATGTGCGGATAAAGTTCTTACAACAAGTGAGGACCACCTCAGTCAATGTATATAAACCCATCCCCAGGTATAGGTAACCGGTTGGCTTCCTCTCCTCTTTCTCATACACTTAACTTGTTCTTCATTCCCATAATACTTCGTTCTCCATACTATCTTTGGCATCAGAGGTGTCCCTCGCCACCTTGAGCCTACATTCTTAGGTGTTTTGTAGGCCAACAAGACCCCCCTAAGGAGTTGCCCAGGGTCTGAAACGTGTTGTCAACAATGGCACTATATGTAGGATCTTTTTAAATAACATGTCATTTGTATGCCGACAACGACACATTTGCAGAACACCCGTGGACAAGAAGAATCAATAGGAAGCATGGAAGCAAAGCTCGCTGAAGTGGAAGATGTGGTTAGAAGACTGACGGTGAAAGTGGGGAGGCTCCAGCAGGAGAAGTCGCGGAGTGCAGCGGGAGTAGATGCAGCCAAGGAAGAGAGAAGAAAAATGCATCACGAGTTGTGCGGTCTTACAGATAAATAAGAGAAGAAAGCCAAGAAAATGGGTGCATTATCCTCTTTGGACCAACTACTCACAAGTGATGATTTGCCATACAACGAGGAGGTCATGGCCGCTCCTCTCACGCCCAAACTCAAAGTCTCTCAAATGGAGATGTACGATAGATCCAAGGATCCCCTCGAGAATCCAGGAACTTTTAAGGCTATAAATACAAGAGTTTTGCTAAGATTATGTGACTAAAATAATAGAGTTTATCCTATAATTATGTTTGCAATTTTGGATGAATGTAAAATATTTAGTGATTTTATCCATAACAATATTGAGTTTATCTAGAAGTCATAAAAGCTCTTTAGATAAGTCATTTATGTGAAAATTGAATCTATAATGATCTGCACTTATCTAAAACAGAAGCTAAACAAAAATAAGTTATTGCAGAGAAGAATTATTGTGAAGTGTTAGCAATCTATCAGAAGACGTCTTTGTGACAGATTTTATCTGTTATCATAGTCCTACTTCAACTGGAACTCTTTCAGACCTTATATTTAAAGGGATTTGGTCTAATAACTCTTGAAGGAGTTTTAGCCATGAATTATTGAGAGGATATTCCGTGTGTTTGAAGAGAAAATTCACTTGAAAATTTTCATCTTGTTTTTCATCTCTCCTTGAGTGTAATCATGCTTCAAGTTTGGTGGATCTTTGATTGGATTTCAGCCATTAGAGTTTCAGGAGAAAAGATAATATTTGAATATCGCCAGAAATTCTGGCTACTATTGTAGTAGAGACAAACGGGTCGTTTGTCTAGTTAAGTAAGAGAGTCAATTGATAAAAGTTTTGTAATTGAAAACTTATTTGTAATTTGATTTTCAAATAATAAAATTGGATTTTTTGGGTTGGACTACTCCGTAGGGTTTTACTTTTAAAGAGTTCTTTAAAGGATTTTTCTTCATAACCAATCGTTGTGTTATGCAAGTTTATTTATTTACTTTGAGTTTTTTATTGATTAAATAATCACAAGATTGAGATCTAACTAAATTATTCAAGTAAATTGATAGACAATTTTGTGAATTCACAGGAGCACATTGGGAATATTTCAATTTGCATCAGAGCAGTGTGGAGTTCTTTGTGGGATTTCTTCTTCTTACAAATGAGCTAACCCAAAGGCTGCCAAAAGAGTTTTAGGCTTGAACATGGTGACGACAATTATCAAATCATCACGTAAGCCACTAAGAAATGTGTTGATGCAAAACTCTTCGATGAGTCCACATATTCAATTAGATAAGAGATCGAACTAGGTTTGATATTCTTCAACACTTTACACTTGTCAAAGCTTAGTTAAAGCTCCTATTGGATTTTCGTACATCGATGGCCCAAAGCAAATTTTGAGGGCTGAAACAAACTCCTTCCAAATATAGATTGGACTCAAATCCATGAGCCAAACAATATGAAAAAAGAGCTTTTCCTTCCATATGGAAATATGCAATTTGGAGCTGATGATCATAAAGGGTATTATGATAAGCAAAAAATTGTTGGGCCTTAGGATCCACTCAATGGGCTTAGTTCCATCAAATCTAGAAAAATCTAACTGCAAGGTACAAGTCTGAATTCCGCCATGACCTTTAGACAGAGGGTTGCCAATAAGCTTCACATTACTACCTCCACCCCTAAAAGAACCTTCTCAAGAGTTAGCATGTCCCATTGTAAGAGTTAATTGATCATAACTAGATGTAAGATTGTTGAGTTGTTGTAATACATTTTCCAACAATTGTCATTAGCAGACTTGTTCATCCTTCAGATTGTTAGTCTTCTTGTTAAGATTAGCCGCAATTGTTAATAGGTGTGCATTGTGAATCCCTTCAGCCATATTGCAAAAACATGTCTATGAGACTACTTATTATGTGAGTAATAATAGTAAATATAAAACAAGGAATTTGACAGTCAAGAAGCCAAAAACCTCCAAATATTTTGCAACTTTATAGATAGAATCTGCCTGCCTTCATTGATAGCTACATACAATATTTATAAATAACTTCAAATAATTGCTACTGAACAAAAGCAAATTATTGAACTCGACCACAAAATCCACGTCTAACGTGGCCATGACCATGTCCTATTCAAGAACAACTGAACACAACTCACTGCTAAAAAAAATAAAATAACTTATAAGCTAGCATGTACCACCAGCTCCATTAAGAAACCCACACGACACCCTAGAACTTCAAACACTAGCCCACGACAGATCCCATGACAGATGACTCTAATAGCTTTTACAAAATAAAAAATGTTGAACCCAAGATTTCAAGTTTCATGTGATTATAAATCTACACATGGATTTTGATGATAACAAATAAATTCAAAGAATAAAGGAGTTTCAAGCTCAAATTGTTCACACAATGGAATCAAGCACATTAAAGAACCAAGCATAAGCAAGAAGGAAACAAGTTCACATTAAATTCATAGAGTAATGTTGTAAATTTCTTAAAATTCGAAATTAGGATTAATGCTCAAAATTAATATTTTATCATAAAGCATTAAAATATATTTTCCACATGTGCATGAATATTTTTAAAAGATGATTGATTGTCATCTTTTGCATGTGCATGCCTTGATTAAATGATTGAACTTTGAAAATATTAAAGATGATTGATTGTCATCTTTCACATGTGCATGTTTTATTTGAATATTTTCAAAAGTGATTGATGCTTTTTTAGACTTATACGAAAGGTAGATGATTTTGTTTGAAAATTTTGAAAAGTAAAGTGTGCTCCTTTTGTCATATACAAAAAGTAAAAGATTAGATTTGAATTTTTTGAAAAGGAAAGTATGCTCTTTTTGTCATATGCAAAAAGTAAAAAATTAGATTTGAATTTTTTTGAAAAAGAAAGTGTGCTCCTTTTGTTATATGCCAAAAGTAAAATATTAAGTTTTTTTTTAAAAAAAGTGAATGATGTTATCTTTGACAATTGAAAAAGAAGAACCTTTTATTTGAATTTTTTGAAAAAGTGAATTATGTTGTCTTTGACATGTGAATTTTTTTAAATTTGAATATGAAGTCTCATATGCCTATAAATAGATCATTTGAGAGCTTCACATTTACAACACCAAGAGCATATAATATTTATTTAAAGCTTTCATTATCTCTTCTCTAAGCATTGAGCCTTAATCTTTGTTCAGTTTGAGAGATATAGTTTGTGCTGTATTGTTCTTATTTCACTCATTGAGGAGTGTTTTCTGATAACCTACCCACTATCAGCTTTTGTATCAGAAAAAGGGTGTGTATAACCCTTGTGCGTGTAGAAAGTATTCTACACGGGGAATAGTTGAATCACCACGTGTAAGGTGATTGCAAGTGTAGAGGGTGTTCTACACGAATCCTTTGTAGCGGTGTTGTTCAAAGGTGTAATAGGTTTCTATCTCCACCTGAAAGAGGTTGAATAGTGAATTTGAGAATACTCAAGGGGTAGCTTGAGGCGAGGACGTAGGCAGTGGGGCCGAACCTCGTTAACATACTGAGTTTGCTTCTCTCTTACCCTTACTCTTTATATTTATTGTTATTTCATATTTTATTTATATTTTATATTATATATTTGATTTATAATTGTTATTTTTTTAATACAACTCAATTCACCCCCCCTTTTGTGTTAGTCATCTGGGCAACAATTGATATCAGAGCTAAGAGCTCTATTATAAGATTAACTATCTTTTGAGTTAAGATCTTATGGCTAACATTGCAGCTTTATTTGGTAAAAGTCAATCTAGCAGTCGACCTCCACTCTTTTGTGGAGATAATTACTCATTCTGAAAAGTTAGAATGAGAATATTTATTCAAGCTCAAGGTAGAGAAATCTGGAAATGTATTGTAAATGGACCTTAGATTCCAACAAAAATGGTTGATGGAGTAAATGTCAAAAAGGAAGAAGAAGAGTTTGATCATGAAGACGATAGACTTTATACTTTAAATTTAACTGCTGTGAATTTATTATATAATGCTCTTAATGGAAATGAGTTTAATAGAATAATGAATTGCGCTACAGCAAAGGAAATTTGGGATAACTTGAAAGTAACTTATGAAAGAACTTCGCAAGTCAAGAAATCAAAAATTTATATTCTTACTCATGAATATAAAATGTTTAAGATGAATGATGATGAATCTATTTCTAGTATGCACACTCGTTTTACTAACATCATAAACAGCTTGACAGCTCTTGGCAAAGTTGATTTCAAGATAGAGATAGTAAGAAAAATTCTCAACTATTTACCAAAACGATGGGAATCAAAAGTTACAGCGATTCTTGAAGCTAGAGACCTCAAGAAGCTCGAAGTCAATGAACTCATCAGGTCACTTATCACCCATGAGTACACATTGAAAAGAGGAGAAGAAGAAGGAAAGCCAAAGAAGAGCTTAGCACTTAAAGCTATTCCTCATGAAAGTGAAAGTGATGAAGATGAGGAAAATAACGATAAAGATGAAGAAGTTACGATGATAACAAGAAGAATTCAGAAGTTCTTGAAGAAAAATAGAACTCCTCCGAGGAAATCTTTCAAAAAGTTTTCCAAGAAAGATTCAGGTAAAAATGACACTTTAATTTGTTATAAATGCAATAAGCCTAGTCATATCAAGCCAGATTGTCCTCTGCTAAAGAAAGATCGAAACAAGGGCAAGAAAGCAATGAAAACTATATGGGATGATGATTCAAGTAGCTCAGATAGTGAAGCAAGTAATGAAGAATCAACAAATCTTTGTCTTATGGCTAAAGATGACATTGAGGTAACAAATCGTGATAATATTGAAAATCCTTCATATGAAGAATTGCAAAATGTTTTAGAAGAGGTTTATGAGGAATTTGAAAAATTAGGTATCAAATATACTGTTTTGAAAAAGAAAAATTTTTCTTTAACAAATGAAATTGATATTTTAAGAAAAGAAAATATCATTTTGAAAGATGAAAATCTTGAATTGAATAAGAAGAAAACCGATTTAGAAAATATTGTTGAAAACTTTACGAATGGAAAAAGAAATTTTGAAAAACTTCTTGGTAGTCAAAGATGTGTTTTTGACAAGGCAGGCTTGGGATATATGCCAAAACAAAAATACAAACCTTATAAAAATTTATTTGATAATCTTTCTATATCAAAGACCAATAATCAAAATTCTTTTCATAAAAATAATTTTGTCAAAAAAAGATATTATTATAATCATTCAAGTTCTTCATATATGTCACATGCTATTTACAATTTCTGTAATAGAAATGGTCATAATTATCATACTTGTCCTATTAGAAGAAATCATACGATAACTGTTGGGACCATATGGATACCTAAAAATCATATTTCTTCTAATACTAATAAATAAAGGACCTAAAGAACTTGGGTACCAAGAAAAATCATTTTAATTATTTTTATAAGTATGCATGAAGTCATCCACAAGCAAAAACAAGTAGTTTTTAGATAGTGGATGTTCAAGACACATGACGGGAGACAAGACTAAGTTCTTTGATCTTAAATCTAAAGAAGAAGGACACGTGACATTTGGAGACAACTCAAAAGGGAAGATCGTGGGAATAGGTAAAATTGGTAATGAATCTTCTCTCATAATTGAAGATGTTCTACTTGTTGAAGGTTTAAAACATAATCTTTTGAGCATAAGTCAATTATGTGATAAATGATTTACAGTTACTTTCAAAATGGATAAATGCATTATTTTGAATAATCATGATTGTAATATTTGTTTTATTGCTTTTAGAAACAATAATGTTTATACAATCGATTTTGAAGAAATTACCTCACAAGATGCTATTTGCTTTTCAGCTCAAAATGAAACTAGTTGGCTATGGCATAGAAGATTAGGTCATGCTAATATGGAACTTATTTCCAAACTTTCAAAAAATGATCTTGTGAGAGGTTTACCAAAAATAAATTTTCTTAAATACAAAATTTGTGATGCATGTCAATTTGGTAAACAAACAAAAACTTCTTTTAAAACTAAGAAACATATTTCCACTACTAGACCATTACAACTGATACACATGGATCCCTTTGGACCAAATAGAGTTGCAAGTCTAGGAGGAAAATATTATTCATTTGTTATTGTTGATGATTTCTCTAGATATACTTGGGTCATCTTTCTTGCTCATAAAGATGAGGCACATAATGTATTTACCAAGTTATGTAAGAGAATTCAAAATGAAAAAGGGTATACTATTTCAAGTATCTGAAGTAATAGGGGAAAAGAGTTTGTTAATAAAAATATTGAAACATTTTGTGATAAAAACGGTTTTGTGCATAATTTTTCTGCTCCTCGAACTCCTCAACAAAATGGGGTAGTAGAGAGAAAAAATAGATCTCTTCAAGAGATGTCAAGAACAATGCTCAATAAGAACAACTTGCCTAGTTATTTTTGGGCCGAAGCGGTAAGTACTGCATGTTATGTTATAAATAGAGTTATGCTAAGATCTAAGTTAGATAAAACCCCCTATGAGCTTTGAAATGAGAAAAAGCCCAGCATTGGTTACTTTCATATATTTGGATGCAAATGTTTTATTTTGAATGACAGGGATAATTTAGGCAAGTTTGATGCAAAATCTGATGAAGGTATCTTTCTCGGGTATTCTACTAATAGTAAAGCTTATAGAGTATTCAATAAAAAGACTTTGACTGTACAAGAATCTATGCATGTAGTATTTGATGAATCTAATTCTCCACTCTCCAAGAAATCTATTGATGAAGAAACAGAAGGTATAAATAACACGAAAAATCTCAATCTCAACAAAGAGAAAATAATAGAGGAAGTTCAACATGGAGCCATCAGGAAAGATCATCAAAATTTAATACAAGATGCAACCAAACAGTGGAAATTTGTGAAAGATCATCCAGTGGAACAAATTTTAGGAGAACCTTCGTGAGGTGTAAGTACTCGATCATCTCTTAGAAATATTTGCAATCATACTGCTTTTCTATCTCAAATTGAACCCAAAAATATTGATGACGCACTTCTTGATGAATCTTGGATTCTAACTATGCAAGAAAAGTTGAATCAATTTGAAAAAAATGATGTTTGAACACTTGTTCCTAGACCCAAAAATCATACTATTATTGGAACAAAATGGGTTTTTAGAAACAAGAAAGATGATTCCGGAGTCATTACTAGAAATAAGGCTCAACTTGTAGCCCAAGGTTTTAATCAAGAAGAAGGAATCGATTATGATGAGACATATGCACTTGTCGCAAGATTAGAAGCTATTCGAATGCTACTTGCATATACTTGTTATAAAGTTTCAAACTTTTTCAAATGGATGTTAAAAGTGCTTTCTTAAATGGTTTTATAAATGAAGAGGTATATGTTGAGCAACCTCCAGGTTTTGAAAATCATATTTCCCCAAATCATATTTTCAAACTCACAAAAGTACTATATGGACTTAAACAAGCTCCTAGAGCTTGGTACGAGAGACTCAGTGGTTTCTTGATTGAAAAAGGTTTTTCAAGAGGAAAAATTGACACAACTCTTTTTATTAAATATGAAAATGATGATATTCTTTTGATTCAGATTTATGTTGATGATATAATATTCGGTGCTACTAATGAAAATATGTGTCAAGTTTTTGCTAAGACTATGCAGGAAGAATTTGAGATGAGCATGATGGGAGAACTTACATTCTTTCTCGGATTATAAATTAAGCAAGCAAAAAGTGAGACATTCATCAATCAATCAAAATATATTAAGGAATTACTGAATAAGTTTGGGATGAAAAATGCTAAGGAAATTGGAACACCAATGAGCTCATCAACTAAACTTGATAAAGATGAATCCGGTAAGCCAGTTGACTCGAAAATATATCGAGGTATGATTGGTAGCTTATTATATTTAACAGCCAGTAGACCAGATATTATGTTTAGTGTGTGCTTATGTACACGCTTTCAATCATCTCCAAAAGAATCACATTTAATTGCAGTTAAGCGCATTCTTAGATATCTTAATGGTATAATTAACCTAGGGTTATGGTACCTTAAGCACACATCTTTCGATCTAATCAGTTACACAGATGCAGATTATGCTGGCTGTAAAATAGATAGAAAAAGCACTAGTGGAGCATGTGATTTCTTAGGTCATGCACTAGTTTCCTGGTTTAGTAAAAAATAAAATTCTGTTGCACTATCTACTGTTGAGGTAGAATATGTTGCTGCAGGTAGCTGTTGTGCTCAAGTTCTCTACATTAAGCAATAACTTGAAGATTTTAAACTCATGTATAATCACATTCCAATCAAATGTGATAATACAAGTGCTATAAATCTTTCAAAGAACCCAATACAACATTCTAGAACTAAGCATATTGAAATAAGATATCATTTTCTTCGAGATCATGTGCAGAAAGGCGATATAGTACTAGAGTTCACAAACACACACGATCAGTTAGCATATATTTTCAGAAAGCCTTTATCAGAAGATAGATTATGTATGATCAGAAGAGAAATAGGTATGATGCATGCTATGAATATCTCTTAAAAGATAGACTAGAGTCAATAAAAATAGAGATAGATTTTTTAAATACTTTTACATAAACTTGAGATTCTGAGCCTCATGTTTGAAACGCTCACTCTCTTCATACAATATCATGTCATTCTTATCCATGGGAACCGGCAAGCGGAATGAAGAATCTAATAAAGATTTCAACTGTTTATTCTTCTGCCGAATGATTCCTTCGCTTGTGTGAGACTCTTGAACAATTCGTTAAAGTACAACAATTTGTTCTTTGAGCTTTTCAATTTCGTGATTTTTGGCTTGTAGCCGCTGAGAAAAAGCAACAATAGAGGAAGAGTAGCGAGTCCCAAGACTCACCAAGTCATAAATAGCATCAGAATCCGACTTATTAGTCAGATTATTATTTTCTTGTTGCAACATAGCACCAATGGCAACTGCAGAAATTACAGGAGGTTGACATGCAGAATGCCTCATGGATGGATCTAGAAAAATGTTAGAAGAATGAGCCATTAAGAAAAGAATAGAAGGCTTAAAACGAGAATGTTGAAGGAATGCAGATTAGTTATAGAGATGAGATGAAAACTTGATGCGGATTGGATGAACGTCAGGATTGATTTTATAGAGATAGCATAAAGAATAAGACAAACTATTGTCTCTTCAAATCTTATTTAGTAAAAAAAAATACAAAATATGCTGGACACACATTGTCAAAAGTTTTCTTACTAAGCCAGCGAGATTAACAGTAGATTGTCCCTATTTTTCTAGTAAACGATGAACCTCTGCTGTTATCTGCCGATGTTGACCTTATATCTGAACCCTTTCTCGTTCCAGCTCCTCTATTCGTGGTTGCAGATCATGAGCATACCAATCTGCAAATTTTTTCAACTCTTGGTTTTCTTACTTTAGCCTTTTATTCTCACTATCCTTATTAGCAAGCTTCTGTCGTAACTCAAATATTTGCATGTTAAGATGATCAATCTCACTCACCCTCGCCATTAACCTCCGAGACATGATTGTAACAGAGGCAGCATATTGACCACTGAGTATTCTTGATTTTGCAATAATCTCAGAATCAGCCTTACTAGAAAAACGGTTCACTGCTCCTATCATGGTATTGACGGCCTCAAGAGAGAAGATTGATGATTGATGCGTCAAGGGTTCCTGATTCAAGTCTGGAACATTAGTGGAAGAGAATTGCTCAGTCATTCTATCGTTGTGGAAAAACAGAACTCAGGTCAAGAAGCGATTATTTTTTGGCATCTGATAGATGAAAATGATCATTTTTTTATAGCAACTCAGAGCCTTCAATCACGTTTGTTAACAACATCAGGCGATTGTTTAAATCTCCAGCAGCACTAAATTCATAGAGTTAGGCCTCGAGACTTTGCAGCATTTGTCGGGTCACGGACGGCTCCTTTTTCAACTATCTACAGTGACTATTAAACGCATCATTTTCTTCAGTCCATTTACTTGCTACCGATCCTTTTTAATGATGCCAAAAGAGGGAGAAGTTTTAGACTAGAACATTAACATTATTTAAATTGCTAAACTTGTTATATATGCTTGGAATTATATTTATACTTTTGCTTGAAAAACTAACGCATATTTTCAGGGGGAGCTTAAGTATTAATATAGGTTTCAAGTTCTATCAAGTATTTGTCATCATCAAAAAGGGAGAGATTGTTGAACCCAAGGTTTCAAGTTTCATGTGATTATAAATTTACACATGGATTTTGATGATAACAAATGAATTCAAAGAATAAAAGAGTTTCAAGTTCAAGTTGTTCACACAATGGAATCAAGCACATCAAAGAACCAAGCATGAGCAAGAAGGAAACAAGTTCACTTTAAATTCATAGAGTAATGTTGTAAATCTCTTAAAATTCAAAATTAGGATTAATGCTCAAAATTAATATTTTATCATAAAACATTAAAATACATTTTCCACATGTGCATGAATATTTTTTAAAATTAAATTTGAAAATTTTGAAAGATAATTGATTGTCATCTTTTGCATGTGCATGCCTTGATTAAAGGGTTGAACTTTGAAAATATTAAAGATAATTTATTGTCATCTTTCACATGTGTATGTTTTATTTGAATATTTTCAAAAGTGATTGATGTTTTTTTAGACTTATACAAAAGGTAGATGATTTTGTTTGAAATTTTAAAAAGTAAAGTGTGCTCCTTTTGTCATATACAAAAAGTAAAATATTAGGTTTGAATTTTTTGAAAAGGAAAGTGTGCTCTTTTTGTCATATGTAAAAAGTAAAAGATTAGGTTTGAATTTTTTAAAAAGGAAAGTGTGCTCCTTTTGTCATATGCCAAAAGTAAAATATTAAGTTTTTTTTTTTTGAAAAAGTGAATGATGTTGTCTTTGACAATTAAAAAAGAAGAACGTTTTATTTGAATTTTTTGAAAAAAGTGAATGATGTTGTCTTTGACATGTGAATCTTTTTAAATTTGAATATGAAGTCTCATATGCCTATAAATAGATCATTTGAGAGCTTCACATTTACAACACCAAGAGCATATAACATTTATTCAAAGTTTTCATTCTCTCTTCTCTAAGTATTGAGCCTTAATCCTTGTTCATTTTGAGAGATATAGTTTGCGCTGTATTGTTCTTATTTCACTCATTGAGGAGTATTTTCTGATAACCTACCCACTATCAGCTTTTGTATCAGAAAAAGGGTGTGTATAACCCTTGTGCGTGTAGAAAGTATTATACACGGGGAATAATTGAATCACCACGTGTAAGGTGATTGCAAGTGTAGCAGTGTTGTTCAAAGGTGTAATAGGTTTCTATCTCCACCTGAAGGAGGTTGAATAGTGAATTTGGGAATCCTCAAGGGGTAGCTTGAGGCGAGGACGTAGGCAGTGGGGCCGAACCTCGTTAACATACTGAATTTGCTTCTCTCTTACCCTTACTCTTTATATTTATTGTTATTTCATATTTTGTTTATATTTTATATTATATATTTGATTTATAATTGTTA
Source organism: Carya illinoinensis (assembly GCF_018687715.1). NCBI lineage: Eukaryota > Viridiplantae > Streptophyta > Magnoliopsida > Fagales > Juglandaceae > Carya > Carya illinoinensis. The sequence goes on from NC_056767.1 coordinate 26,245,418, forward strand.
TTTTTTTAATACAACTCAATTCACTCCCCTCTTGTGTTAATCATCTGGGCAACAAAAGACAATTGGAATTTAAAAAAAAAAAAAAAAAACTCTTAACTCCAACAAACACAATACGTGTTACATCTGAAACCATACCCCCACCATTTACCTGTTCCTATAGCTATGAATAGGCCACACAATTGTTCAACGTGCACTGCCCAACTTTTCTGCTCATCCTCAAATAATTATCGCTTTGTAACAACCAATAGCACTATGACAAGCAAAGAAATGATGCTAGTTACAACAAAGCAACCTTTCAAGGGTAATCTGAACGCATTAACCATGTTCGACAACCAGATCAGGAATCATATTTATGCAGGCCATCATGTTCATGATTCGGACAAAAACTTTGATCCCAACTCCATTTTCGTTGCCATCAACAACACAACTGTAATAGAAATTCTGAAACTTTTCCTTGATAGTTTTTTACAAAATTATATAAATAACTAAAAATATGAGAGTATGGAATAATAAAATTTAAGAGTCTTGTCTTCTATTTATAGAGAATAAAGTGGCACCATATAAAATATCACAACTTTTAACTTGTAACTTTTCAAGAAATAGTTACTAATTTAAAGGTCATGATGTTTCATTTAAAGCACATACTCAAACTGGGATTGGGCTAAAAGTCACTAGTTTAACTTGGTTTGAAACACACCCTTTCAGATTTATCAACTTTAAAGCATTTCTTTCCAACCAAGCACGTACTCGAACCGGGATTGGGCTAAAAGCCCACGTGTAGCCTTGTGCCACCAATTCGGATGGGCCACATCAAATTTATTAATTTTGACGCATTTCTTTCCAATCAAGCACATACTTGGATCAGGCCTGGGCTAAGCCCACGTGCAGCCTTGTGCCTCCAATTTGGATGGGCCATGCACCCTTCTAGGCTGAGCACCCCTTGAGCTATCCCATATCTTGTTAAAATTAAATAATCAAAGTGTAGCCATGAGGTTTTGAACTCATTCAATTTCTTTATAAAAAACAATACTCTTACCATTAAACCAATGAATCTTTTTGTGGTAGTGGTTCACAAAGATAAATAATAACTCACATTCAATAAACTCATACGTTTAATATCACAATCTACAATATAAATATAACACCTTAATCTTAATGAAGCAACTCATACTGTTGACAATGTTTTGCTGGTAAACATTGTAAGTACTTTACGTTTTTTCTAACTTATTTCCCTTCTACTTCCACTAATTTTATCTTCTGGTCTGAAGGTGGGCCGGATTGGTCGGCTATGAGCCTATGGCAAAGCGTCGTGTACCAGCAATAAACCTCCTTGATTGGGTTAAAATGGCACAGAAATGAGCATTAAGATTCGACATATTTTATTGAATTAGAGGTCTTTAGAGATGGGATAAACTTATAATTTTTGTTACCCTTAGGGTACTGGAGTTATTCTCAGTCTTCATTGGTGCAAGGAGTAATAGTACTGTTTATTCGATTATTTGTTTGTAATAAGATTATCATTAATTTTACAGGAACTATCGTTGTTGGCTCAAAAGATTATATCACGCTCCTCTTGTCAAAGATGTAGATCATAGGACTTTGCTGTCGACAAATATGTAATTAGCCAGTACTGGGCCTAGCTTTGTATTTCACTCACAAGATCAAAACATGCTAGCTAGGTAGCTACCTTCATTCTGTTAGAGTAGCTAACTGCCTTCATTCTGTTAGAGTACTCTTATATATTGGAATAGTCAAATTCAAATTTTAGTTAATATAACATGAATTTATTTTTACTTTTTCTATTCACATCTAACCTCCACATTGGATTATTCATATTCTTTATATAATAATAAAATATTATTTTTTAATTTAAATTTATTTAATTTTATTATATTTGACCATTCTACCAATTATATATTAATTAGTAATAATATTATAACTCTCAAAAAACTGTTGCAACCAAATCACAGCAGGAAGTAAGGAAAAAAAATGAAAAACAACGAAACACAAGCTACTGTCGAAGAGGAAGAACACACGGAAAGAAAGGTAGCAAAAAAACAGATAGGAGTGTTCGCACGGAAGAAAAATATTATTTATTCCTTTTGGTCATGCTACAGTAACTATTAAATTTGACCCACAACGCTAACTTACTATAACAAAAAGCTATCCTCTCTTATATTTGCATAATCCAATGTAACACATTTTGAGACTCTATTAACCAAACACCCGATTGGATTTGCATTTATATAATCTAGTGAGAGAGCTCACATGTAATGTAATGGCTTGAAAATAGGCAAAACTGCTAACCAGCCAACTTCTATTCTTCTTCACCGCAGAGGAGGATGTGGAGGTCGCAAATTGGGAGAAGAGGGAAATGACAGTGGAAGATTGATAAGATGGGGCGGGTTGTGCTAAGCAAGGGGAATGGAGTGTTGATCTCTAATCATGGGGTGGAAATGCTGGTTGTACTGGAGTGTTTTGACCGACACTATCGCGTTGGAAGGCATGCAAAAGTTGAAGAAATTGGCTTCAGAAGAAGTTTCAAGTTCAGCCATAACCACTCTAAATAGATGGCTACTATATGGATGTTTGATCTATAATGCTGCAATAAAGGGCATCCTAAGTACATGGGTCATGATGTTGCAGATCTGGCAAATCGAAGTGAAGAAGTGATGAAGTGCTTGTTTTTCTTAGTTATTTGGTTTGAGTGTATGTGTTCTATTGAATTAATGGGCCAGAGCTGGGCTGAGTTGTATATGGGCTCGTGGGAGCATTTTATTCTGGGTAGGCTCCAGTAATGTAGCGTGGGCTTTACTCTTAGTTAGTTATTAGCCAAGCCCATTATCATGTTAGGGGCATTGTAGGCAATTTCTTTTTTTTCTTTTTTTCTTTTTTGTTATGCTTCCTATTATGTAATGTTGGAATGCTTTGTTATGTAATGTTGGAATGCTCTGGAGAAAATACATAATGGAAAATACAAGGCATTTCGCCCAAATTCGGCATGACCATACGAAAGCTCACGAAGAGAAGTTTCAGTCTTAAGGTTCAAGGGTTTTTGGGGGCATGAAATTCAGATCCATCAAACTGGATTTTCCAAAGGTTAATGGGGAAAACCCCACTGGGTGAGTATGTAAAGTGAACCATTATTTTGCATTACACCCTATGACAGACCATTAGAAAATTTTGGTTCCAAGATGTTGAAGAATCAGACAACCTACACGCTTGAGATTCATTCATCTAGCACTGCAAATCGGGTTTGGGAGTTCACCCTATGATGATCCCATGGAGGGCATCACCAGATTGAGACAAACCTCCACTATGGCAGCTTATATGACCCAATTTGAGATACTCTCTAATTGATTTATGGGCCTTTAGGAAAATTATAAGCTTAGTTGGTTTCTTAGTAGGCTTAAAAATGAAATTAGACTACTCATAAGAATGCTCAAACCACATACCCAAAATGCTACCTTTGAATTAGCTAAAATTCAGGAAGAGTACATTAATAGCTCCAAGAGGAATGTTAAGCCAATAAATCAATTTAATACACCCTCACCAGGATCTTAGATGGTGGAGGGGGTAGGGTTCATCACTTGGGGGTGCCAAGAGGGATTTTCCGCTTCCAAGAGATTCTCTCCTAAGGGTTTATTCTCTATATAGTAGGTGAGTACAAATGAGATGAAGGAAATGAGAGATAAAAGTTGTGCTACTATCGTTCGAATGATCATCTCAACATTCTAATGGAAAATACCATATCATCAAATAGTCTCAAACTCAGTTCAAATAAAAAATGTATGTACAAACGAGGTGCAACCCTCCCCCACCAAAATTGTATAAAACTTCCTACCACATATATTATTTGAATGCTTATTGTAAATTTCAAACATAAAATAGATTACTGTTCAAACCGATTTCCTTATGGTAGAATGTGTTTCTGTTTTGTGATGCTATGTTTTATCCCATAAACTATAGTGCGAACAGATCGATACTTATTAGTTCGAATAGATAAAAAATAAATTCTATGTTTTGGGACAAAATTTAAATCGTCCCTAAAAAACTTCGTCCCTAAAAGTCAAATCTTCTATAACGTCATATTATTGACAATGTTTTGCTGGTATAGATGGTTTCACCAAACTTCTTCATGATTTTAAGATCTCTTTTCTTTTCTTTTTTGTCTGAACTTGTTTCCCTTCTACTTCAAATATTTTATCTTTCGATATGGTCCGAAGGTGGGATTGATAAGCTATAATATTGCCAAATACACTTCATATACACAGCAATATTTGACTTTTTTTTTTTCTGAATTAGAGACTAATTTAGACATGCATGGGATAAAGTTATTTTTGTTATAATACTGTCTATTCCATTAATTTGTCCGTGAAAAGGTGATCATTAATTTTACAGGAACTATCACTCTTGGCTCAAAAGATCAACATCAATCTCCTATTACAATGCTGGGCCTAGCTATATATTTCATTCACAAAACCAAAACATGCTGGCAATAGTCTTCAGTCTGTTACGCATGTAATGTAATGCATGGCTTGAAAATGGGCAAAATGGTGACCAACTGTATTCTTCTTCACCGCAGAGGAGGATGTGGAGGCCACATATTGGGATGAGGTGATGGGGATGACAGTGGAAGACCGATAAGAGAGGATGGGTTGTGCGGAGCAAGAAAATCCTTGATCATGCATGGGAGGAAAATGCACGTGGGCCTCGTTGGAGCATTTTGACGGGCACTGGAAGACAGAAGTTGAAGAAAAAGGCTGCAAAAGAAGTTTCAAGTTTAGCCATAACCCACTTTAAATGGATGGCTATTATGCGGATGTTTGATATGTAAGAGTACTAGTAGTGGACTTAACAAAATTAAAATTTAGCTAAAGTTTAACTAAATTGCATAAAAATAGGTTTTAGTGAATTCAACAAAACTACAATATTTTTAACTTTCATCAATTACATTAGCCAAATCTATTGAATCCCAACAACTGGCCAAAATATTATTTTGACATAAAAAATTCCCTCTCCCACATGCTATTCCCTCTCCCCAGGTGTGTGCATATGAGCAAGAGATGCTGATGTTTGAATGTATTCATTTTTAGTGTTAAATTGTTAGAATAAACTATTTGTCAGCACACCAAATTTCTTGGTGGATATGTTCATCAAATCACATCATGGCTTATTATTTACTGTTCATGACTCAGTTGGAAGTTCTAATGGAATGCTCTTTGTTGAAAAGTAACCCATTTCATATAGAACTTCTAAGCATTTTAAATTAGAGAACTGTTAGGTGCAGTTGGCGTATGCAAGTGGGATATAAACGGATGTACGAGGGGGATAAATAAAGATATAAAACTGAACTTATGGATGTATGAGAAGAATAAAAAAAATATAAAAATGAACTTTGTACAAGAGGAACAAAGTTTGGCTTCACGAAACTTTACACTAATACAAAGCCAAAGATTCACACAAGGAAGATGACTCGCGTAACGATCCACTTGCTGAACGTCGATAATGTTTAACTCGTCTCTTGTTTACTTCTTCTTCTTTTCTTTTCTTTTTTCCTTCTTTTTAACTCCTCTCTCTCTCTCTCTCTCTGCTTTTTCTCTCTTAAGTTTAAGTCAGCCATGGGAGCAAAAGTCATCTTTTGGCTCATCTTCCACCGATCAAGTTCCAAGACCTACACCTCGCTCCCCCAAGAAGAACATAGGCTAAAATAGTTACAGACATTTTTCTTATTTAAAAAAAAAAAAAACATTTTTCTCAACTGCAACCGTTGGCTGATCATGCGGTTAAAGAGTTCTATTAGCTTTCTCAAATGAACTGTCAAGCACTACCTAATGCCTTTAGGCTTTAGGGTCGATCTTCTTGAGCATAAGAAAATAATTTGCCAAGTTTGGTTTCCCTGCTTCAATCATAATATCCCAGGCAATCCCCTTCAACTCTAGCAGTTTCAGAATTTGGGAATGACTTTGCTTCTTTGAAATATGTGGAAGGTTTGGATTAAGGTCCACCGACAAAGTGCAATACAAAGATAAAGAGATGGGTGAGAGAAAGAGCAAGTCATTTGCTGGGAAAAATGAGTGAGAAAGTGAGAGTTAAAAAATAAAAAAGTGAGACCAAGCTATCAGGCAATTGTGTGCCGACTACACACATAGACTGCATATAGACTTTTCCTTTAAATTATTAGGGTACAAAAGATCGTGAACTATGAAGTTGACATATTTTGGAGAAATATAGCCATGAAAAAAATACATCAGTAGGAAAAATAAAAGATTGAAAAAAATATATCCATTTAATAGATATGACCATTAGAAAAATATGACTGTTAAAAAAATATATCAGCTGAAAAAATATAACCGTTTTAAAAAAATTGCATCCTCTCACCATGCCGATATAACTCTTGTGATATTCTACTCTAAAACTATATTTAGTATTATTTATCATATCATAAATGAAGCGTTACAGCAATAATAAAAGTAATTTGACAAATGTAATGTATTACATCAATTAGCCACATGAGTTTTATGGATTTATTTTATAAGATTTAGGCTAAAATATTTCCCTTAATTAAAAAAAAAATCATATTAAAGTGAAAGATATGTAATATGAAAATAGCAACTGCACATCTTCACTGTCTCAGTTAATACTTACCATAAAAACAATTGCTAAAAATGGTATTATTTTGCGCATTTTGTGGCGGAATGGGCAGCAACCAATAGTATTATTAGTTGCATTCTAGTAGTTATCTTACCTTCCAATTTGTATCTATAGATAGTGGCAAAACCCTCCTGTTTCCTCTTCATTTTATTAATATATATGCAAGCTTGATTTAGTAGAAAAAAAAAAAAAAAATTACTGAAAATGGTAATAAAAACGTAGTCGCTCTGTACACAGACCCAACGTTACTGCTGCCACCAAGACGCCATTCATCTGGTCGTCTCCCTCTGCCTCTCTCGTTCTCCCACCCTCTCTCAGTCTCCCTGATCTCAATAACCCTATTAACATTGAATTCTACCTCTCACCACCACCTTCCACCCCCCCGGTCTCGGTTTCTCGGAAGGAATCAGCTAAACGTTGTCGTCTTCGCCTTCTTCGGGTAGCAAAGCGGCACAGAATACTCTTTGGGACTTTTTTCAGGTATGGGGGTTTAAGGATTTTGGAGGAGGCCCGTTTGGTTTCCGAAAAAAATGTGGTAAAAGGGTAAAAGAGGAATCGGGATTGTGTCTCGAAATTCTTTGTAGCTGGGATTCGAGAGAACAGTAATGGCCGAGCCTCTACTGTGTAAAGTGTGGCCTACTGTTGATGATGGAATAGTTCGATAGGAAATTCTCGTTTGTATTGAAGGCTACATGTCTCTTTTTTGGTAGGATCACTAATGAGAATTGCTTCGTCTTAAATGGCTTTTTTTTTCTTTTTCTTTTTTTTTTTGTGAATGCTTCTTTCTCTGCAATTTGATTGATACATTCGTTCTCACCCTTCTTTTTCTATGATGGTGCTCGGTTTTTTTGTTTGACTACCAATGTAAAACTATGTCGTAGTCCCTTAAAGCTTGGTTGGATGGAGATGAAAAATGTCGGTTGGCTTACTCTTTGTGCCAAGACAAACACTTCTGATACATTCTTTTGATTTAAACAAATAAATGGACGAATAATAAATTAGGGTTGTCTATCTATTTGAATAAATAAGTTGGTTCTTGTATCTTGCTATTTCCTCTCACTCCCAATGGATTTGCATTTCATTTAAGGCTCTATAACCTGTTTGTATATGAGGGGGATGTGAATGGAGATGGAGTTAGATTCTAATTCGAATAGGCATTATGAATTTGTCGGTTCTTTTTTAGGTCATTGATTTCCTGATCCAGAAAACGTTTTTTTTTTTAATTTTTGGATAGGATGTGTCAATTATCGGCATATTATCAATGGGCACTGGCTGTTTTGACTCTATTGCCAAATATTGTGGAAATAAAATTTGGTTATTACCTCACACTAAAATGGAAGTGACCTCATAACTTGGTCAGTGGCCAGTCTTAATGTTTTAAATATTTGATTCTTCAACTTTAGTTTTCAAGCGTTTGCATTAAGCATGTATACCTATGTCTGACTTCATAGAATATTGCAAATTAATTTATGATTCAGTTGAAATATCCAAATTAACTCTAGCTCAAAATCTCAAATGTCCCTTCTTACTGTCTTAAGAATGGAGTGGAGAAGATGCACTACTTTTTTCCTCTCTCTGCCCTAGAGTAGAGGTTTCGTTTCCTCATCGGCGTACGAGTAGTCCGTAGGTAGCAAAAGATGGCTGAGGGGTTGGACTCCCTGTATGCCTCGTTGTCTCTCACAGAGAAGGAGAATGAAGAAGTGGTGGTGGAGTCTAGTATGGTGGAAGAGGTTCTTGATAGGGGGAAACACTGTTTGATTATGAGTCTTCTCACTAGAAAACACTATAATCACGAAGCGTTTAAGGTTACCATGAAGAAAGTGTGGAGACCAGTTTTTGGGATAAAATTTATGGATCTGAATACAGTTTTCACTCTGGTGGAGTTCGAAAACGAGGGGGACAAATCAAAGGTTGAAAGGGACGGTCCGTGGCATTTTGACAAACAGCTGATACTCTTGAAACCGTTTGAAGGTACGTTGCAACTCAGCTCGATGCAAATCAAACATGCTGCATTTTGGGTTCGTATCCATGACCTCCCTCAAATTAGACATGAGCAAAGCGTATGATAGAATTGAATGGGGTTTTTTGAGGGGGATGATGAATGCTCTTGGTTTTGCCCATAAATGGATTGAGCTGGTTATGCATTGTGTGTCAACAGTTTCCTTTTCTGTTCTGGTGAATAGCAGTCCAAAAGGCCCTGTTTATCCATCCAGAGGCATTAGGTACCTATTTCTTCTATGCATAGAAGGACTGATTAGCTTATTGAAAAGAAATGCTAATGCGGGAATGGTGGAAGGGGTGAGAATTTGTAGAGGGGCTCCTCGGGTGAACCACCTATTATTTGCTGATGATAGTGTGATCTTTTGCCAAGCTGATGTCTCTACTAACGCTAATATTCTATCTCTGCTAGAAATGTATGAAAAAGCGTCAGGGCAATGCATTAATAAAGAAAAGACTTTGATGGTTTTTAGTAAAAATGTACAAGAGGGCGTGAAAGCAAAAATTATGGCAATGTGGGTTGGGAGTAACACTCAGCAATTCGAGAAATATTTGGGCCTGCCGCCCATGGTAGGAAGATCAAAACAAAGAGCCTTTTCTGATATTAAGCAAAGATTATGGCAGAAAATTCAGATGTGGAAAGGAAATTTGCTATCTCAAGGGGGTAAAGAAATCCTATTAAAAGCAGTAGCTATGTCCATCCCGACATATGCAATGATTTGCTTCTTACTCCCTAAAACCTTATGTCATGAGATGGAAATGATGATGGCCAGATTTTGGTGGGGTAATCAAGCTCAGGAGAGGAAAATTCATTGGGTGGGGTGGCAGAAATTGAGTGTGTCCAAATTTAGAGGAGGTCTGGGTTTCAAAAACTTATATGACTTCAATATGGCCCTTTTAGTTAAACAGGGGTGGAGGCTTCTTACTAACTGTGATTCTCTTTTATACAAGATCTTCAAAGCACGGTATTTTCCAAAGAGCTCTCTGTTTGAAGCTAAGATTGGTTTTAATTCATTATATGTGTGGAAAGGCATTCACAGTGCCTTGCCTCTATTGAAATCTGGATGTGTCAGGAGAGTGGGAAATGGGGTGGAAACATATGTGTTTAAAGACCATTGGATTCCTAGAATTCAACCATCAGTTTTGCTAGGTGAAACGGTAGGTCATCCTCAGGAGAATCTGAAAGTTCAGAATTTAATAGATAGTGTTTCGGGTTGGTGGAATGTTGATGCATTAAGAGTTCTCTTCAATCCAAGAATAGTATCTCAGATTTTAAGGGTTAATGTGGCTCCCATTTATGAGGATTCCTGGTATTGGTTAGATGAAAAAAGTGGGTTCTATTCAGTTCGGAGTGGGTACAGAAAACTTCAAAAGGCTTATGTTCTAAAAGAAGGGGAAGGGTCTCGGGTTCAACTACTAGCTCCCTTTTGGAAGTGTTTGTGGAAATTGAAAATCCCTTTAAAGATGAAGATCTTTGTATGGAAAGCTTTTTTGGAAATCCTACCTACATATCAAAATCTTGTGAGGAAAAAAATTCTGGAGAGTGATGCTTGTTTGTTTTGTAACCAATGTAGAGAGGATGCAGCACATGCTTTATTTTACTGCAGTACTATCTACTCCTTATGTATCCAGTTTCAACCTTTGTTAGGGGAGATAGGCTTTGGGAAATCTTTTGGGGAGATTGTGCTGGAAGTAAAGGATAGAGGCAACGAGGAAGAGATCTTGAAATTTATGATAACATTTCTCTTCAGTTTTCTTCTGTTATTTCTACAGCCCTATCTATGCAATCTGAGTTTAAAAAAGCTCAGATTCTGGAGAGCAGCAGTCAAGATATTCCAAGGGTCCTAATCTGGAAACCTCCTCCACAGGGTAGCTTGAAGATGAATGTCGATGGTGCTACCTTCGGTGAGATTGATAAAGCTGGAATTGGTCTGGTTTTAAGAGACCATGAGGGCAATGTTTTAATGGCTTGCAGCAAGATTGAGCACGCTGTATCAAGCTCAGAATTTATCGAAGCCACAGCAGTGTTGCGAGGTCTCCAATTCGGGTTGCAGTGGGGCATATACAAGTTGGTGATGGAATCTGATTGTTTGATTTTAGTTAATGCCTTAAATTCCTCCTCTGAATGTTTATCTGATTTTGCCTATGTAATAGATGAGATAAGAAGACTTAGAACTTATTTCCAGGAAATTTCTTTTGTGCATGTATGTAGGCAAGGTAACAATGTTGCGCATGGTTTAGCAAGATTTGCTAGGAATGTTGATGATGTAAGTGTCTGGTGGGATGGATGTCCTTCATGTGTTTCTCAAGCTGCATGGCTTGATAGGCAGTTTTATGTAAGGACTTGATTTTAATGAGATGAGATTATCAAAAAAAAAAAAGAATGGAGTGGAGAGTGTGCTCGTGGGTTTAAGATGTGTTGGGTAAAATCAAAATTATGATCGTCAAATCAAGTATTGGGAGATAGAAACTTTATAAGCTCGTTTCTTCAGGAAGATGGCTGTATAGAGCTGTTGGGGGACATCTGGTGTTTCTAAGCAAGAACTTGGTTTTCTGCACCCTAATTTTACAACTTTCTGGCTTAGTCAGTAGAGCGCAAGGCTCTTAACCTTGTGGTCATGGGTTCAAGCCCCACATTCGGCTTAGATTTTTTATCCTTTATTTTCTTGACTATATTTTCTTTTACCTATAAAAAAAAAAAAAAAAAAAAAATTACAACTTTCTGGCTGGAAGACTGTTCAGTAAAACACATTGTGAACCAGTATTTTTAGTTTCATCTTGGTATGCCGTAAAGGTTGTCGCTAAGCAATGAGATACAATTCATAATTGCGTGGAATGGATGTGATAGTTTATCAACTACTAGGAAATTAACATAAAAGGTCCGAGAAGATCTTGTGGACTGCTGATGACTCAAAATCTGATTATTGGATCTCATTCCTTAAAGGGTGGTATTGTGCCCCTGTAGTGTGCATGCTTATCAGCTTTGTTGATTGCTCTATACATTTGTTTGCCTAGTCTTTTCTGACCATCTTAGGGGTATTCAAGAGACCAGCCATGGGTCTTTTTTGAGTCAAGCGATTGAGTACTGATAATCGTCATTGTTTGATATATTCAGTAGGTCTGTGAATGGAAAGTCTTTCAACTTGATGTTGTTTGTCTGCATGACAAAGGATGATTGAAAATCTTTCCAGTCGAGGGAAGATGGGTGGGTGAGGGGTGATGGAGTTTGATGACTCGGTTTGTTCTTCTTTAGGTTGCTAGTGTTGGTTCTGTTGGTCCATTATATGTTACGTCTTTCTTTAACTCTAAACTTCTGACCTTGGAGGCTCATGTTGTTGAATGCTTTTACAGATGACTAAACTTATGTGTGGTTCTTTGAGTATAGATTTGAGTTTTTGAAGATGAACATTTGAATTTGGAGAATATATGCTGCCTCTGTATAAGAAGTGAGCCCCACTTTGGTGCCTTGGTAAGAAACCTCTCACCTCTGTACTTAAAATTACTTGATCATGGAATGGGATGGAAATAGCTTTTAGGTTATCAGTTATCACTAATAGATCTAATCTGTTGTCTCTTCTGAGGCTGTGAAATTGTGGTAACATCCTGAAAAAGCCAATTCTTATCCATATTTAGCCTCTTATTCCTTGGTAATGTTGGCCTTGTCCTATTATTTATGAGAAGCATGACCGTGTTGGAATTTCTTTGGTATAGGATTTCCAATCATAAAGCAAAATTAGGTCATGCTTTTAGGGCCTGGTAGGCACATCAATTCTTATTAAAAGAAGCTATTAGGGGTTGGGCACATCAGTTTGTAGTCCCAGCATTCTCACAAAAACCACTTTGTATGTTCTCGAGGAGAATCTTTGTAGTTATTCATGGTACAAGGGTTGGTGATTAGATATCTAGTGGATTTATTGGCTTGCTTATTTAAGAAAAGTAGCACTTCTCATAATGGGTTTTCAATTAGTTCTGTCTGCTTTTTATGCATTTCAAATTACTTAGTGTAGCACTTCTCCTCAGTTGATCTTCTGCGTTCCCTTTTACTCATCATGGTAGTTTCTTGTCTTCTTCTATTTGTTTTCTGTTAAATTCGAACTTCTGATTGTCCTCATCCTTTGCTGATATATGAATATGTTGTTGGGTGCAGAGATTAGTTTTTCCATGGAAAGCTCTGATGATGAAAAGGATGGAATCCTTGGGAATTACATTCCAACAGAACTGACAAGTGTTTTGGCATCCAGTGGAGTAAAATTTGTGGATCAAGTACTGAATGGGCAAAATGAACTTTGTTTGGAAAATTTTCGAATGGATAAGCATGTATTTTACAAGTTGTGCGACATTTTGCAAGCGAAAGGCTTGCTGCGCCACACAAATCGAATCAAGATTGAGGAGCAATTAGCCATTTTCATGTTCGTAATTGGCCATAATCTACGAACACGAGCTGTCCAAGAGTTATTCCGATATTCAGGAGAAACCATTAGCCGCCATTTCAATAATGTTTTGAATGCAATTATGGCAATTTCATTAGATTTCTTTCAACCTCCGGGTTCAGATGTACCACCTGAGATTTTGGAAGACCCAAGATTTTATCCATACTTTCAGGTAACATAAATTTTTAAGCTTGACCGGCATCTCTTCTGGTTAATCATTTTGTCATTTTCTAATTTTTTTCTGTTAGGATTGTGTGGGAGCCGTTGATGGGATCCATATTCCAGTTATGGTAGGTGTAGATGAGCAAGGACCTTTCCGCAATAAGAATGGCATGCTTTCACAAAATGTTCTGGCAGCTTGCTCATTTGATCTAAAGTTCCATTATGTCCTAGCGGGCTGGGAAGGCTCAGCATCAGATTTGCAAGTCCTAAATTCTGCACTGACAAGGCGGAATAAACTGCAGGTCCCTAAAGGTATGGTCTGTATTTGGGAAGTTGTCATCAGTCAGATGTTTTCGCCTTCTGCTAAAACAGTATGAAGCTCTTACTTCGATTCTTGTATACCAAATTACGATGATGGCAGGTAAATACTACCTTGTGGACAACAAGTATGCAAATATGGCAGGTTTCATTGCCCCGTATCCTGACGTTCCCTATTACTTAAAGGAATATCCGATTGGCTATCAACCACAAGATGTCAGAGAGCTATTTAACGAACGGCACTCGCTGTTACGAAATGCCACTGATCGCACATTTGGCGCTTTGAAGGCACGATTCCCTATATTGATGTCTGCTCCTCCATACCCATTACAAACACAGGTGAAATTGGTCGTGGCAGCATGTGCAATACACAATTACATCCGTAGGGAGAAACCAGATGATTGGATCTTTAGAATGTATGAACAAGAAGGTACTATATTCGAGGATTCATTGCCTCCTTTAGATGTGGAACAACCCATTATGCATATCGACACCCAAGCTCCGGACATTGGTGTTGAAACGGAACAACTAGAAATTTCTTCACAACTGCGAGACTCTATAGCAACCGAAATGTGGAATGACTATATCCATGATTTTTCAGCCATGTAAATTGTCTTATTTTGGCAATAGTTTTCAGGCTAGGATTGAAAATATTTCAGGATCAAGAACCGTATGAAGGTTTTGAATGTGATTTTCATGATGTACATTGGCCTTGTTCATACAAAGAAAATAGATCAGTAGATCATACTTCTCAAACATTGCACTATGACAGGGTTTTTGTAAAGGTTAACGATCAGGTTTCCCTTTGAAAAAGGGTTTACGTTGGGGGCTTTTGTAAGTTGCTATGTTGTGGGACAGATGTTTTAGTTTGGAAAATGCTGTACTTACGAATGAAAAACGCAGTCTCTTTTACGCACGGACATGGCAGTGGACAGATGTCACTGCCTCATCAGCCTTTTATTAAAAAAAAAAAAAAAAAACACCAGACCATAATCGAACGGCATTGGATTAGAAGCAGAACTCTCTTGCTTCTTCCATCTCAGAGACCTACAGCTTTTACTCCTGTGGGCAAAAATATCCCATATGTCAAACCCTTACTTCTTCTCTTGCTTTTTCTCTTGGTGGGGCAAAGTCGGTTTAAATGGTAGGGATAAAAAAGCTAGAGGCTTTTCCCGTTCTTCTGCGCGTCTTTGAGCATCTCTCAAATCCTAGTCTCTGGTTAATTTTTTTATCTATTCTCTGGGTAATGCCTAATTCTTCTAAAAAGAGCTTTCCAAGAAATAAATTCTTCTGTAAGAAGTCATGAACACCAACTTGGATAATTCTTGATGATTATAGAAGCTAAAGATCGCAACAGTAAACTTGGAATCGGACCATGAAATTTATATAAGCAAATGAGACATGACAGAAGGGGAAGAAACTTTTAGTAATACAATTTAAATTAATTTTGATATCAATCAACTGCAAAAGTCGGGTCAAAATAGTTCTAAACAATAAATGAGACATTGAATCAGGATCTGATAGGGTCATAGGGGTGGTCATGGATAGGTGGGAGATAAGAGATAAAGCAAGCACACACCCGAAACAGATCTGAGACAGAGCTGGAGAAATCCAAAGCTAGAATAAGCGGCTAGAGAAATCCAAAACTAGAAAAAATCCACACCAAACCGGCTGGAGAAATCAAAAGCTAGACAAAATCCACACCAGACGGAAGACTGTATCTTAGGTTTTGTTTTGCTGCCACAGAGAAAATAATCGGCTAGAGAGAAGTTTCAATCCAAAAAAGTTTTTTTTTTTTATTCTAAAATAATAATGATTTCACTGCCACTTCAGCACGTGTCCAAGACCGCGTCTTTTGTTAATACGTGTAGCAAGACTCTTTTAGTTTTACGAGCAGTTTGAGGCTTTAAAAAAATTAAAATAACTAAATCAACCATTGCAGGTGGTGATTGAACAGGGAGTCGTCAACCAATCTGTACATATTAATTAGGCCAAAAAAAAAAACCATGATCTTTACTTTTGTGATGTTCCAAATATACAACGTTGATGCCATTGTCGTTCGAATCCTTATGAGCATAGTCAGAGAAGAGGGAGGAAGGTTGTATATATTAAGAGTATAAAAAAAAATTGGTGAAGCAGTAAATCGGACCGGACCATCAAGTTTGGTTCGGTCTAGTGCTGATTTTATTTTTCTTAAAACCGATCAAAATCGGTTTAGTTCTGATTTTTCTTATTCTAAAACCAGACTTAATCGGTTTATATATATATATATATTAATTTTTTATATTGTATATCATTTTTATATATAATTATATATAAAATAGTTTTATATTATATAATACATTACTAATTAATATAATATTAAATTTTAAAATCTTATATCACTTTAATTTATTGTATCAATAGTTATACTAATATTATATAGTACAGATTAATAGTTATATTAATATTATATCACTATATATTATAATATACTACAATACATTATCACTATAATATTATATACTATAATATATTATATTATATTATATAATATAATATAATGTATTAAAACTAAAAAATTGGATCAAATTGGATCAAAAATGGGGAAAACCATAATATTGATTTAGAAGAGTAACTAATGCGTAATCAGTTTTAAAAATTGTAAAACTGGTACATATCAATTCGGTCCTAAATTTTATTCAAAATTGGACCAAACCAGCCAGATTACAACCCTGGTATATATAGAATTCAAAATTAATGCAAATTCTTAACAGAAAGCTAGCCAGTTAGGTTTGTTAAAATCAAATATAAAATTCTCATCTTATATTATTTAATTATTATAATTTTTTTAAATTTTTACTTAAAATATAATAAACAATTTAATTTTTTTAAATTCTAATTCCACTTTTTTAAATCTTAAAATAATAATAATATTAAAAAATAATATTTTAAACTATTATCTAAAATTAAAAATTTTCATTTTAACATCAATGAGGCAAAATGTATTTTTTTCTTACGTCCAAAATCTGAAAAAAAAAATCCCACTGAACTCTTGTTATTTGAGCGGGTAGCCCTCTCTCTCTCTCTCTCTCTCTCTGAGATCTCTCTTCTCTCTCAGTCAATCACATGTATTAAAACAAAGAATGTGCCGGTACAGACTGTTGTGCCCCATGTTCATGGGGGACCCATTAAACCAAAGAATACTGATCACTGATAAAAATAAAATAAAAATAAAATAAAATTCTCACAAAAGCGACACTTCCAGGCCATGCATGATGAACAAATACAAAAATATTACCCGGAGAAAGTGACATAACTTCCAAGGGTTCTTACACTCTTCATCAATCGGATAACGCTATCATCGATTCCTCTACTTCATCAACCGATTATCATGTTTACCATTTTACAAGATAATATGTTAGGAGCCTCAGGAATGCATGTGTCAATGACCATCATGCCAGTTCTAAGGACTAGAATATATGATTATCGTACGTAATTGGCCTTACTTTTGTTCACAAAGGAGGACATTATAAAGAGCAAAACCACAAACTTGGATTATATTGATTTTGTAGACCTCTCATGCAAAGTCAATGAGTAGTACTTTGAGCATTAATTAAACTTTTCACATGAATGGCAGCCTCAAGTTGAGCTGTAAAGTTTGGCATGCCCACACAATTGAGTATTGATGCTATAATTTATCACCACGCACTCCCCTAATTCCTATATATGTGTGGTGACCACCCTTCTTTGAAATCACCCCCTTTCTAATGAGACTTTCTCTTGCACACTTCGAATAACACAATGTTATAAAAAAGTGAAACGAGTTTGGAATTCATCTTGATTTAAGATGGAAAGTGACAAAAGATGGTGCCCAAAGCATTCTCATAGTATTTTTCCTACTAATTTCAGACATAATATAAAAATAAATAAGCAGGGTGATGAAATGTTGCGGACCTCATCACACGAGAGAGAGAGAGAGAGAGAGAGAGAGAGAGAGAGAGAGAGAGAGGAGATGTAGGGGCGTTGGGGATTGAAAGAATAAAGGAATCGTCTAAAGAAGCATATGGTCAACATTCAAACCAATCAAGAGAACTAATCAACAGACCCATAATCCTTTGATGACTTTTGCAGCAGTGGTGTCGGCAGTCTTCCAGCTACGGCCTACCTCTCAATTATGATCTCTTTTATACCTAGCCTTCGTGCAAAAGAGAAAAAAAATTAGACAGTAGCCCTGTATTAATAAAGAAAACTTCCTGACCATTTTCTAAGTTTCGAAGTTTTTACTCATGACAATATAAATATATCAGTGGCCATTAGTGATCATTATACGTAAATCGCCGGTTCAGTTTTTCCTTTATATTCAACGTTTATGAGAGTGAGAGAGAGAGAGAGAGGGGAAATAGGTCATGCCTCAAGGCAGACATTACAAATGATGTTCGTAAAACCTCGAGGAACCTCATCAATGGTTTCAAACAGAAATCTTTTTTCCTAAATAAAACCCACCCAATTCTACTTTCCTTTCAAAAACTTCCTTCAGGTACAATGCTCTATACATTACGCACATTTGATTTCTGATATTAGTCACTCTTCTGACAGCAAGATAGATCAGATGTTGGATCCAGTAAACGACATGATGCCTCCACCCTCATCTCCCTCCATCTCCTCCGTTTCTTCCTCCGATCTTGACACCGAGGTACTCATTAACCGAAATCCTTCAAACCCTTTAAATATGATCTCTTCTTTTTCTTTCTGATTTTCTCTGTAGATCTTGATTTATTTTGTTAGTTATGAATGAGTGCAGTCTACAGGGTCTTTTTTTCATGATAGAAGCACAACTCTGGGGACTCTGATGGGCGTCAGCTTCCCTTCCATTGCCTTCAGAGCTCCATCTCAGCACAGGGACCCCCACGCGTCCGCGTCGGTGTCCGTTTCCACCGTGTCCCGGAAGACCAAGAAGGCCTGGAAGAACAAGAGCAATGCACAGCCGCCTTTTGCGATGGTGGAGCGTCGGCGGAAATGGTGGCAGATTTGCAGGGACGACGAGGCGGTGCCGGCCTCGCTTGGAGAGTTTCTCGAGGTGGAAAGGAGGTTCGGTGATGGCGCGTTCTTCGGTGCCGCGGCGGAACTCGAAGGCGTGGAGGTGGTGCAGCAGCATCAGAGGAACGGACACATGTTGTTTGCCGACGGAAGGGTACTTCCACCGGCCGCGGCGGACGGTGATGATGGATCATCGACGGCTGGGGCTCTTTGTAGATTCCCGGTTTCACTCACCGGGATCTGTAGTGGCGGTGTAGGATAAAAGTATAAAACTTCCATTTTTCTCTTTTATGGAGGGATTCTTAATTGGAATTATTAACGATTTAATATAATCTTTTGTTCGTGCAGTGCTACTGTTTTATATATATATATATATATATCTATATATAAAAGAAAGGAAAATTTTAGTTAAAAGCATAATTATATACTAATATATATACTAATTTAATGTGATTAGTCAAAAAAATAGATTTTATTGAAAATAATGTTAATTTAAATTTTAAATATAAATAAATTAATATTAATACGCGACTTTACTTATATATAACAAAACTCGTATAAAAAATAGTAACATCTTTATTAGAAACTTCAACCATTACAAGACTTGTCTTCTTCTCTAACTATATAATTTCCACATCTGCCTTAACAGCCAATTTGGCAAGAGTATGAGCCACCCCATTGCTTTCTCGGTAAGTAAATGCAGTCGTCCATGAGGTATGAAGAGATGAGAAGAACTTTATAACTCCAATCACTTGGCTCATCCTGAAAGTGTCTTCTATCTCATAATTAATAGCATCCAATACTAACTTAGCCAACAACAATATGTCATAAACTCAACTCCTTACACATCCTCAAAGCTCTGTTCAAAGCATAGTATTCAGCAAGAAAAACTGAACCAACCTTGTCTCTTGGTGCACTCAAAGCAACATTAACATCTCCATTACCATCCCTTGTAACAATGCCAATACCCATCCTCTCACTAACCTTGTCAAAAGCAGCATCAAAATTAGCATTGAAGAAAGGACTAGATGGCTTCTTCCAACAATGCCTAACCTTTGTAGCGGCTTCTCTCACAACACTACTTTATCTCTTCAGTTGGGCAATTTTAAACTCTTCAAATTCGTCAACTGCCATTTTCATAACTATAGTTGGACTTTTAAACTTGTTGGCATCAAATACAAATGCATTTCTTCTGGCCCAAACCTTATGAAAGGAAAAAGCAACCAACTCAAGCTTATCCATTGGTAATTGAGAATACAAATCAGTCCACAACTCCATAAAACCCACAGCACCACCCTGCCACTTGTTAATAGGACTCACCTCTTCAACCCAAACATCAGAGACAGCAAGACAATTCCAAAGAGCATGAACAACAGTCTCTTCCTCTATGCAACAAATTGGACACATTCTATTTTCAATAATCCTTTTCTGGTGCAGATTAACTTGAGTAGGCAGAATATTGTTGAGTGCTTTCCATATTAACTGCTTCACTTTCTCCGAGACATCCATTTGCCAAAATCTTTTCCATTGCTCATCATCCTTGTTTGCACACTAGGATTCCTCACTTTTGTGCCCTTTTTTCATCAGATCCACAAAAAAAACACTCTTTACTATATATACTCCTTTAGCATATTTGCACCAAATTAACTTGTCTTCAGCACCTCTAGTACTAATGGGAATGCTGCAGATTCTATGGAATGTTAAAAAATGCTTCTACCACTTCTCTATTCCAAACCTTTTTGTCATCATCACTTAAAGAAGACACTCTTGCATCAGAATCAAACAAGTTAATAGTAGATTATAAGTGAGAGAACTATGTATCCATTTATCTTTCTACATTTGAATGCTCTTCACATTCCCCACTCTACACACAAGCCCCTCCTTCAACAAGTCCAACACTGACCACAAGCTTCTCTATATAAGAGAATGATAATTTCCCAACTTAGCTTCTAGTAATTGAGTCTTCTGGAAGTATTCTTTCTTGTAGATTTGAGCTACCGAAGAAGCAGGATCTTGAGTAAATCTCCAACTGCTTGGCAAGCAAAGCTCTATTAAAGCTCTCAAGATCCCTAAACTCCAACCCACCCTTTGACTTGACCATACCCAACTAATCAGCCCAACATCTCTAGTGAATTCCTTTATTAGATGTTGTGACTCCACCAAAACTGAGACAACATAGCTCCAATCTCCTTAGATAACTTTCCAGATAACTTGAACACACTTGTAGTATAGGCAGAAATAGCTTGCAAAATACTCTTAATAAGAATTTCCTTCCTACTGTCGAAAGAAAAAAAGTCTTCCAACTATTAATTCTCTTCCATATCTTCTCATTTAAACTACTGAAAGTGTTATACTTAGACTTGCCCACCACCGTGGGTAAGCCCAAGTATTTATCATAATTATTGCACTGGACACCATCAAGTTGTTGAGAAATGAAATCCCTGGTAGCTACCTTTGTATTTGAACTGTAAAGAAGAGATGTCTTCTGCTTATTAAAATTATGTCCTGATGCCCTTTCATATATGAGAAGGATATTATTGACATTCTACCATTCTTCTTGCTTTGCTCTACAAAAAATAACACAATAGTCAGCAAAAAGAATGTGACTAATCCTCAGACCTCCCATTGTCACTGCCACCCCTCTTATATTTCCTTTGGGCTCAGCTTGTTTCAATAAGGTACTAAGACCCTCAACACAAACTAAGAATAAGTAAGGTGATAACAGATCACCTTGTCTCAAACCCCTAGAAGGAAAAATAGTATCACCTGGCATCCCATTCACTAGAACTGAGTAGCTTACAGATCAAACACACTCCATAATTAACTTTGCATCTCAAACCAAAAGCAAGTTTCACCAACATAGCTTCCCAAAATTCCAACTCAACTCTGTCATAAGCTTTTGACATGTCCAACTTAATAGCCATATTACCCTCCTTGCCCCTCTGCCTTGATTTCATGGTATGGAGTAATTCATATGCAATCACAATGTTATCTATGATCAACCTATCAGGGAGAAAGGCACTTTGATTCTAAGAAATGACCTTTGCTAAGACTTGCTTCATCCTATTAGCCAATACTTTGGAAATCAACTTGTACAAAACATTACACAAGGTCTGAAATCGTGAACAGACTGAGAAGAATTTACCTTAGGCATAAGAGCAATGTGTGTGTGGTTCAAAGACTGAGGCATGACTCCACTCCTCAGGAAATTCAGCACTACTTGACCAATATCCTCACCAACAGTGTGTAGAAACCTGCACCAAAGCCATCAAGCCCAGGTGATTTAAAAGGTGACATTTGCTTCAAAGCTTCATCAACTTCCTCTTTTGAAAATTCTCTATCCAGGCCTTTCCTCATATCTTTAGACACCTTCCTCTCAACACCATGTAAACACAACTCAATACTGTCTACCGTGGGATATGAAGACTGAAAAACAGCTGAGAAGTGGTTCTAGAACCCTACCACAATTTCATCCTTTTTTGTCAGCATATTACCATCAGCATCCACAATGTTCTTTATAAAGTTCTTTTCTGTGATTTACACAAGCATGACAGAACTTAGTATTACGATCCCTTTTTTCTAACTAGTGTCGTTTTACTCTTTGTTTCCATCTAATGTCCTCTTGTTCCAACAAAAAATCTAGCTCAAATTTTAATTGTTTTTGCTCATCTATATTCTTTAGACCCTCCTCTTGTTGCAAGCGGTTTAAAACCTTTGTCTTTTCTCTAATAGCACGAGTTCTTTCCTTCACAAAATCCTTACTTCATTTTTTAGGACGATTTCTACACAGATCCAACTTCCTATAAACACTTGCTAAAACTCCCTGACATGCAACCTCCTTATACCACTCAACTTCTATAAGAGAACCACATCCATCCTCCTTTGCCCAGCTTGCCCCATATTTGAACTTTGCCTGCCAACTATTACCAATCCTCCTTCCATATTTGCAATCAAGTAGGATTGGCCTATGATCAGAACATATAGCCGTAAGAGAATCCATTTTTTACTCAGAATAGGTGGCCACCCACAAAGCAATATTGGCCATAAGTCTGTCCAACCTCTCTTTCATGAAAGAAGCATCTCCATGTCTATTATACCATGTAAATTTAGCACCATTCCAACCCAAATCAAATAGATTCCCTTCTTCCAATACCCTTCTAAACATCTCCATCTGTTTTTCACATCTTGGTCTTCCTCTCACTTTCTCATCATTTGCTAAAACTTCATTAAAATCTTCTAAAACACACCACCCCATATCAATAGGTTTAAAGGACTTCAGAAGAGTCCATGCATCTTTCTATTGATTGACATTTGGATGCCTATAAAAACTTGTTAATAACCATCTGAAATCACGATTATCATCTTGAACAACAACATTAATGTCTCTGAGAATAGTTGACAATCTCAACCTGAATATCCTACTTCCAAACCATCATCAATCTCCCACTCCTACCCATGCATCCACCACTAGACACCTTTCATATATAATTCTTCTTGAAATATTTCTAGCACAATAACCATATAACTTAGTTTCCATTAAACAAAATTACATCGGGTTACTTTTCCTTTGCTAATAAGCAAAGGCTCTAAACTATTCGAGGGTTCCCAAGCCTCCTACAATTCCAACTTAAAATTTTCATAATTCCTGACAGGCTGACAATCAGCCACTACCAATCTCATTGACAATTCATCACCTTCCTCCTGACTAACAACACGGCCTATCTTTGCACTCTCAAGTAGGGAACCAGACTCTTCCTTATCTTCTAAATGTCTTTTACTGCCCGATACAAGACCATGCAAAGAAGAGATCATACCTTGGTTACGAGTACATCGTTTCCACTTGCCACTCCCCTGCGATGAGTCTTCCTTTTGAAAGTTGCCAATTCTAGTAAGTTCTCAACAACCTTTGACCCCTTTAACAGGCCCTCCTTATGTATTTCCTCCGTCAGACTTAAAAGTTCATTAGGCCTCTCAACAGCCTCAGACTCTCTAATGGGCCTCATCTCAACACAAGGTCCATCTTGGCCTAATCCAAGCGAATCATTTCCCTTCCCACTCTCCCCATCCTCCTTATTTAAAAAGGAAAATTTTTGAATTTTTGAACCCGGGTATTGAGCTATCTAATTTAAAACCCCTTCAAACTCTCCATTTGTAGATATCCCCCTGATCATCTCCTCAAAATCTGTTGGTTCCTTATCAAACCTAACAGACCCTTGATTTTTGTCTTGCATTCCGCTCTTGCCTTTCCCTGGCTCCTCATCCCTATTCCTTCGCTGCCACTGGACAAACTCCTTTGCCAGTCCACTGTGATCAATGCTACCCACCAACCCTCCCTCCTCACCCCATTTATCCCATCCAACAAAACCTTTCTCCTCTTCTAGGGGAGTAACACTAGATCTTCATTTGTAATCATTATCAACACGCAGCCGTGAACCAAATTGCATGTACTGTTTTGAACCATTAGTCTTCAAATCTTGCATATTTGTACAACCACTCTCTCTGTGAACTAGCCACCCACAATTAAAATAGATTTTTGGTAGTTTTTTATATTTGAAGTGCACCTATAGCTTCTTCCCATTCACATTAACAAATCTCCCTCTAGCAATGTCTTTCTGTAAAGGAACTTTCACTTTCACTCTCAAAGACTTCCCACAGCCAATGCCATCAGCCGCCACATCCAATTCTAGAACACGACCCATCGAACTTTCAATTTGCATGCCACACTCCATAGTCATATAATCTAAAGGCAGATTATGAATTTGGACACATAAAGCTTCATGTTTAAATTTAATCTTCTCTAGCTGAAGGGCACCATTGTAAGGAAGGATGACAAACAAACTATTGTCGAACATCCATGGCTTACTCTCAAGGATCCGCTGCTTATTAGCATGTGTTGCAAAAGTAATAATAAAAACATTTTGACTCACCTCCCGAAAAACTGTCCTCTTACTAACCCTCCAAATCTTCACCATTGTATTAGATATAACTTCCTTTCCAACAAACCTATCAGAGCAGGCCTTACCAATCAAACTTCTGTCACCTTTTCTACTGAATCTCCACATCATTCCCTACAAGAATATCAATAATTGCTTCCTCTTCCTCCGTCAACTGAAGTTGACTCCATAGATCCTCAAGACCTTCCATTATTCCCCTACTTGCCCAACTGAGACGAGGACTCAAAGAGAAGCCTTTCACAGAGACCTCACTAAACACCACCTTTGGTGAAGTCAGAGAAATCAAACCAAAGAGGAGACGACGTGCTGTTGCTTTATTTGCCACAATAACAATATAAAAATGGATAGTAAAATAATTTCTATGTATTTAGGACAATATATTTGAAAAAAAATGTGAATTATACTATTAGGAGGATTTTTTTTTTTCTTAGGGCCTAAGGCCCAGACTAGGGGTGCCTAAGCAACCCAGATGATTCCAAGCCTAAGAAGGCCCTTCAAACCCAAGAATGGGGAAATGAAGAATGTCCGAGTCCCCACGGGTCCACCCAACCCCAGAGGAGGAAGCTTGGCAAGTACATAGCAAAAGAATCATTGTCCTCGAGCAACAAGTAAAGACGAGAGCACGTCACACCCACCATACCTAGACAGGACAGGAGCCACGCCACATTAAATAGGCATGACTGAAGAACGATGGGGGACATGCCACCCCAGCGACAGGGAATAGGCCTCTGACTCCAAACGCAAGTATAAAAATAACCCCCAAACATCGAAAAGGGGGTTAGACTTTCTAAACTCTGGCCACTACTACCTCCCCTCAGTTCCTTTACTTGAAGCACTACTTACTTAAGGATTGGAGGCTCCTCCCGGCTACCACCCGTGTCGTCAGACTTCGAAATTTTCTTTATGATTGCAGGCTCGAGATTGAAAACCTGAGTGACTGAAGCCCAGCCCAAAAGCATACAGAACACGATATCAACATATACTATAAAATATAATTTCACGATGGGTTTTGTCTTTTTTTTTTTTTTTTTTTTTTTTTTATGCTCTAAATTTTTATTCAGTATTAGTTAAAATTCAAATTAATACAGTAATACTAAAATTTATGGAGATTGGTTTTGAGTCCCTCTTTGCATAGGATGCAATGACTATCGGCATTTGATGCCAGCTAATGGGAGGCTGACATGTAACCCTTTCAATGCAGTGAGTAAGGCCCGATTTGGTTACACATCTCATATAATTATTATAATTTTTTTAAATTTAAATACAAAATATAATAAACCATTCATTTTTTTTTAAATCTTAAAATAAAAATAATTTTAATAATATTTTATTCAATTTTTAAGTTCTATCTCATCTCATCTATATAATCAAACGAGGCACGAGAGTCCACTCTCAAATTATTAACGCCACAGTAAATCACGCACCGATCCTTTTGCTTCTCTCCGGCCTTTGACTTTGGCCTTGTCTTTAACGAGCCTTGTGTTCTATAGCTTTACGGCTTGGATACGCCTTGCGTTGTTGTCCTCGGCTTTGGTAATCCGACTTCCCTTCTGTCTTTGACCTTGTCCTTGGCTCTACAGTCTTCAGCCTTCCTCTAGCATACTTCTCACCAGATCCACACCACAAACAACCATCATCCTAATTTATATTCTTTGCAAGTATTTTTCTTTCATTCTGCTCTATTGGGTTTTTTTTTTCTAATCATTCTCTCATTCTCTGTTGGGTTTCATTTGGTATGGATTTTAGCTTTATTGATTTTTTTTTTCTAATCATTCTCTGTTGGGTTCTATTTCCACATAACCAATTGCACAAGATTTTTCACATAATATTGGGAAAGTAAAAATCAGATATAAAGTCTTCAAAGACAATCATCCCATGTGGTAGTTGGGAAGAACAATTATCATCAAAATAGAATCACTCTATTACTTAATATAACTCAATTATACAAAGTAGATCCGAAAATTCAAGCTTTAGACTCGGCTCAAAGAAGCATCAGTATGGACAGACGGACTTGTCCCAAGAGTCTCAAGTTGCAGTACCACAAAAAGAAAAAGAAGTCAGTTTCTTCATTTTGTGATTTCAATACACTAACTCTATATGCTATGGCGACACCCCGTGGAAATCTCAATAGTTAGCAAGAAGAAAATAGCCTACACTTCGATGGCGATCGACAGAGTAACGGGCTATGAAAGAGCAATAGTTGACAAGCATTGAGGACAAATCAACTTTGATGGCTTGCACCACAACGGAGATTGACGTTGATGGCCTACACAGCGACTAGCTGAAACAAGTAGCCTTGAGAGAGTGACCGGACATGAGGAGAAACCTAGCAATTCGTTGATTAAATTTTGATTAGAAAATTTATGTTTTTAAATTTTGCTAGTCAATTTTTAATAGAGGAATTCTACTCAACAGTTACTATTCACTCATCAGCCCATTTCAAAATTTCCCACCTACCCCATGACCAGCCCAGAGCCACTGCACTGTAAAGGATTTACAACCTGTTGAACTCAAGGTTTCAAGTTTCATGTGATTATAAATCTACAAATGGATTTTGATCATAACAAATGAATTCAAAGAATAAAGGAGTTTCAAGCTCAAGTTGTCTACACAATGGAGTCAAGCACATCAAAGAACCAAGCATGAGCAAGAAGGAAACAAGTTCACATTAAAGTCATAGAGTAATGTTGTAAATCTCTTAAAATTCAAAATTAGGATTAATGCTCAAAATTAATATTTTCTCATAAAGCATTAAAATACATTTTCCACATGTGCATGAATATTTTTGAAAATTAAATTTGAAAATTTTGAAAGATGATTGATTGTCATCTTTTACATGTGCATGCCTTGATTAAAGGGTTGAACTTTGAAAATATTAAAGATGATTGATTGTGATCTTTTACATGTGCATGCCTTGATTAAAGGGTTGAACTTTGAAAATATTAAAGATGATTGATTGTCATCTTTCACATGTGCATGTTTTATTTGAATATTTTCAAAAGTGATTGATACTTTATTAGACTTATACAAAAAGTAGATGATTTTGTTTGAAAAATTTGAAAAGTAAAGTGTGATCCTTTTGTCATATACAAAAAGTAAAAGATTATGTTTGAATTTTTTGAAAAGGAAAGTGTGCTCATTTTGTCATATGCAAAAAGTAAAAGATTAGGTTTGAATTTTTTGAAAAGGAAAGTGTGCTCCTTTTGTCATATGTCAAAAGTAAAATATTAGGTTTGATTTTTTTGAAAAAGTGAATGATGTTGTCTTTGACAATTGAAAAAGAAGAACCTTTTATTTGAATTTTTTGAAAAAGTGAATGATGTTGTTTTTGACATGTGAATCTTTTTTAATTTGAATATGAAGTCTTATATGCCTATAAATAGATCATTTGAGAGCTTCACATTGACAACAACCAAGAGCATACAACATTCATTCAAAGCTTTCATTCTCTCTTCTCTAAGCATTGAGCCTTAATCCTTGTTCATTTTGAGAGATATAGTTTGCACAGTATTGTTTTTATTTCACTCATTGAGCCCTACTAGAACCACCACTATCGAGGGTAGCACCGCCCCAAGCCACCAAATGCAAACCACCGTGCGTACACATCGGTAACACGTAAACCTCAACCCCTCGCGTCAAGCACGGGTCCTCCGCAAGCTACCAACCACCATGAGCGTTGCACCGTTCATCCCTTTAGATCACTACCTCGAGCTACAACTACTCACAAGAAAGTAAGTCTCCACCATTGGGCTTCACCCAGTTGACTTCCAGCATCATTGTCCCTAGCCACGCATTGCACGTATGCGGGACTCTTCTCTCGGTGAATAATAAACCCACCACATGACCTCCAGAGCTTCTCTAGTGAGTACTCTGTTATTCACAAAAGATGGTAGCCCAACCACTGGGTGGTAGACAATGGAGCAAGTCTTGCTACCACTCTATAGCTTGGCTATGGTGGTTGGACTTTATAGTGCAAGGTTGCTCTGTTTTCGGTATCGTAAAACAAAGGACACAGGCAGGAGAGGCTTGCGTAGTGGCTTGCCATGCTTCAGGCGGAGCTGTGCGGTGTGAGGGAAGAGATGGAGTAAAGAGGGAGAGAGGAGCAAAGGAGGAAGTGAGGGAGAGGTGCAAGCAGGCTTTAATCACAAAGAGATGAGAGAGATGAGTAAAGAGGGCGAGAGAGGAACACGAGGAAGCAAGTGTTTAGAAGAGAGAAGCTGCAAGAGGAGAGGAAGGCCAGCACTCTTTCAGTGGATGACTTTCTGCACAAGAAGATGAAGCAGGAGCAGAGGACTGAGGAGGAGGTGAAAATTCATAGAGAAGAGGGGAGGAGAGAAGTCTTCAGGCAAGAGAGATGATTTTGGGGCAAAATCTGTGATACCCCCATATGATAAGATTAATGATAGGTGGTGTATGAGATCTCATATTGTTTGGGAATGAAAAGTTCTTGCTTTTTATAAGGTTCCAATGTGGTTCCAATTGTATCATTGACTAGTCCTTTTGGAATATAGGTCATGTGGCTTAGGTCTTACATTCGGGCATTACAAAATCAGTTTATTTTTTATTTGTCAGTGAATCGGCCACTTAGGGTCCATGGTGTAAAACATTTAAATCGGCTAACGAGAAGACTTTCTCTTTTCAATAACATCAAATAGCAAACTTTTTAAATCTATCACTATTTTATTATAGTATTAATTTTCTTATTTTCATTTATTTTAATTCTAATTACAATTAAAATATTTTTTCGTTATTAAATAAATATACATTAATTTTCTAACGTTCATATTATTCCAATAGATCTAATTTTTTAACGGTCTTTACTTTTACAACGATTATAATCTTCTAACGAATATATTTATCAGGAAAAATAAGTAAGGAAAAAGAAAATTATATAAATTTATCATCTGGAACCAGGTTGGCAAGAGCATGAGTCATGTTGAATTATCATCTCCCAAGTGTAGAAAAATTGTGAGGAATAAAACAACACCTAGGCGGGAAAGATTTCGACCACGTCGTTCAAAAGCAGTTGCAAGAGAACAATTTGGTTAGGAGACAGAGGCTTCACTCGCGATGATGGAATTCTACTGAGAAGAGTATTTTAAGGTCAAAAAATAATTTGGCTTGCAATTTGAGTTGGTTAGATTTAGGCCCAGTTTGGTTGTTCAGTTCAATCTAATTTTAAATTGAGTCTAACATCTAAACACTCAATTTTCAAATTATTAAACTTATCTCAATTCAAAACTTTCTTCTTACACGTAAGACTCACAATCTTTTTTTTTAACTCAACACATCTTTTTAGGTAAAGCCTACAACCTTTTTTAATTTTTCATAAATAGTACTCAATTCATCTTAACATCCAAATACATCTAAACTCATTTTAGATAGATTCCACATAACTTATTCCACCAACTCAACTCACTATTATTAATAAATAACTCAGTTCAACTCAACCCAACTCAACATCCAAATGCAGCCTTATTAGCGAGCCAAAATCATGATGGATAAAATTACTGTACATTTAGCTAATTTGATGTAGATGTCTTTTAATCAAACTAGCTAAATCTTAAATAAAATTTGACTATACCTAGTTCACTACTAATGCTCTAGAGACTCTTATTAGTATATTTGGGTCTATGATCAAAACAATGAATAGATTATGTGTCACCCTCCCATTGGGGTGTAAACTTAACCTTCCAACCGCATCGGAATTGAAAGTTTTCTTATTGGTTTTACGGAAGGGCATGTTTTCTTATTGATTTGAAAATTTTTCTATAGAGTAATGATATACAACGATGTTTTAATTTGAGTAAATTTCTATAAAATAATATTATTTTTATAAATAATTTTATAAAATTATTCTTCATTTAAAATATGATCGTATAAAGAATTTATGGTTTGGTTTTATTGGATCACATATAAGTCACGTGTAAATAATATTATCGCTCATATTTCACTGATGTATAATATTTATAAAATATCATTATAACTATAGCATTTTTTAATTATAAAATAGATATTTCTATGTAAATTAATTTATTCAATTAATGGGAATCAATTCTTGTCTCAAAGTTTCCACACTACTGAGCATATCTTTTACCAAATTTTACTAAATTTTAATTTTAATTCTTCCAGGTAAGATCACGATAGTTAGTATAAATAAAAACTATGGCCAGACCTCTCATAAGTTCCGCTGTAGCACAATGGTTCAGCTGAGAACTAACTCAGCTCTAAATCCGGGTTCGAATCCCGGCAGCGGAAATTAGTTTTCATTACCATTCCATAAGTTTGACTTATTTCAAAAAGGAAAATCGCCGCAAAAGCCACCGAAGCACTAATGCCAATTCTAAACTTCTTATAGAATCCGGGTTCGAATCCGGCTGGGAATTTTTTTTTTATTTTTCTAAATATTACTCTTTGCTTTATTTTTATTGTAAAATAAATATAATAAATTATATGAACTCATGTCATTTTATAGATTGTATAAATTCTTTCTGTACGTAATATTTCTCTATTTAAAAGCTATGCCAAGGTGGACGTGGGAAAGATTGAATAATACTAGTTGCACAGATAGGTTTAGACAGTGAGATGAGAATTTTTAATTTTAGATAAAAATTTAAAATATTATTATTAGTTTAGGATTTGAAAAAAATAATTATTTATCATATTTTGTGTGAGAATTTGAAAACTTTGTAATAATAAAATGAGATGATATGAAAATTTTGTATTATCCTACTTGCCAAACTTCCTCGTAGTGTGAAAAGTCAGTGCACTTTTATAGAAAATAGTAGAACTCACTATTAAAACATAAGTTTTCTTATATGGGTCTCAAATTTGATATTTTTAAAATTATGTAAAATTAAATAATTAACAAATAATTTATTATTTTTGCTTATATTCAAATAGTTTAACGTCACTTTTAAGAGATTATACAAAGTTCGAGGGTGTATAATGTTAAAATTATCCTAAAGTATTTAAGCTATACGCATTTCTTTTAAAAATAGTGTAATTTATAATTAAACAATAATTTTTTTTATGTGAATCTGATATTTGTATTTTTTTTTTCGAAATGAATGTGTAATACTTGTATATTTTTTAACAGTAAAAATTATTAAATGTGTAAGACTTGCACATTTTTAAATTGTAAAAATTATTATTTAAAAATAATATATAATTTTTTAATTATTTTTTATAATATTATATAATTAAAAATAATTTATTATCTTTTCTTATATGCAGATAATTTAACGTCACCGTTAAGAGATTCATGAATATTGCAAATATCGTTTTAAGTCTTAAAATGTTATTTGTCATCTATCAAAAAATTAGGATCCAATTTTGGCGAAAATAATGTTACTTATTGTCTTCATTTTTATTTTCTTTTTATTATTTAATATTAGGTTATAAGATGATAAGAGAGTAATAAATAAATAAATTGATGAATCTTAGCAAACACCATTCAGAAAGATTTTTTTTTTTTCCCTCGACGTAGTACCTCTCGTTTGGAAGACCACAACCATCTATCCATTAACGGTCTCCAACCCACCAAGAGCTCGCGCTTCCAGGTACTCCACCTCTTCCTTCCTCTCCTTACTGCAAATTTACGCTTCTTTTTCACCACCCTAAAAGTAGTCATAGATAATGCTTATCTTCGCAGTCGAGGGACAGTGAACGATAGAAAACTATAACATGAAAAAAATTGTTTTACTAAAAATCAGTGGTCTGGCACCTGGGCCATGCCTGTGCTTGCTTCATAGAAACATTCCTTGTAAAGAAATTAACTTCAATTTTACTCCCCCACTTGATGCCTTTATGTGCTAGTTTCTTTCTATGTGTTTTAATTTGGTTTCTGTTTGTGTGCTGTGAAGAATATTCGCAGGAATGACTGCTCTTCATCATGGAAATATGAATTGCAGCATCTTATGTAAAAGGGGAGTGGTTTCCTTTGTGGGTTTTGCGGCTCTTCCATTTTCTCAGCCGAGGGCGAGTGCCTTTGAAGGTTTGGTGAGAGGTCAGTTTGTTGTTTCTTTTCTTTCTTTTAATTGTCGTCAGATGCGTATCATGAAGAAGTTTGGATTATTCTAATAGGATTCTTTGTTTTTGAAAGTGACTAACTGGATCGATTGAGCTCTGAACTGATCTACTAGGAAAAAGAATCTTTAATTGTTCTTGAGTCGTGGGTTGTTTTCATTTAGCTGGCTTATTTTCTCTACAACAACCACAAGTTTTGTACCAACATGTTAGAATTTGGGATGAGCAAATCTGAGCGGCAGTTATAGATGAATGAAGATAAGCATAACTTTATATATATAAGTTATAATTATTATTATTGTCTTCTTGGATCCTCTTTGAGTATCATTGAATTTTAGTTGTAATTTAGCTGTTTCTCATATTTATATATTATCAATTTCTTCTTTATTCCGAATACATTCTTACACCATTATATATGTCCCTTCATCAACTCTCACTTTGGTACAAGTTTAAAAACAATTTAAGGTTTTAGTTAAAGTTTCTCTTTCTTCCCAACTATAATCTTACCTGGGAAGAGTTTTTGGAGCCCATATAATAATGTCCTCATACCGTGGGAAATGTAATGGTGCAAGCAATAACTGTATTGATAGCGGTTGCTTACATGGCTTGGTACGGCTTTTTCCAAAGGTGCACCTACAACCCTCTTACCGTTAGATTTGATCCGGGCTCTTTATTGAAGTTTGAGTCATAAGGATGAGGCAAGAATTATGCTTTTCAAAATTATTTTCTCTTGCGTAATCAAATTCTTAACTGATAATAAAGCCGGATGCTTGACATATAGAAATTATGACAGCCATAAAATAGGATACATGTTTTGACACATGATGCTCAACTATCATCATTAGACATCTGTTGACTATTAGTCCGCTGTTATATCTGGTCATGTCACAATAATCTAGACAGGTTTCCCAACAAGTCTCCGATTATCATTACTACTTTTTTTTATTCATTTATAGGTAATTATTTTTTACAAGAAGCCTTTGTGGTGCAGTTATAAGTCTTTATATAAATCAAAGTTCATTGCTTATATAACCATATCCTCAATTTGATGATTCTATATGTTTTTATTAAACAAGGAGGACTTATTAGTCAAAGCTTATATAGAAAGGAGAGTCCTATTTTTCTGGCAAATGGATCCAACCGCGTATTGTCAAAGAAACTGATCCTTACCATCCCCAGAAGCAGCCCTTCTTCAAACTCCAGTGGTAGTGACAATGACTCCTCTAATCAGGCCAAGGTATGTACAGGCAAGGACTAGTGAATGATTTTGTGTATGGAGGAACCAATAAGATCTATTTACTTGTAATCATATATTGGTCTTTAAATGCTTGATACTTGCTTTATTTTGTTTCTATTTGATTCCATGTTTATTCAAAAAGGAGATGATACATCAAGTTATGCTATGGGTTAAACCCAATTGGTTAAGCTTAAAACAAAATTCAGACTTTAACACATTTTGACTCAAAAGCGAATTTCATTAATGGGTGTGATCCTTTCAGTTTGCTGATAGTGTCTACCTAGTGGTACACCTAGGGGTGTAACCGGTCCGGTTCGGTTCGGTTTTAGACAAAATCTAGGACCGAACCGGTAGGCACCGGTTTTACATTTTTTAAAACCGATTACGCACCGATTACCCTCCTAAACCGGTATTCCGGTTTTACCGATTTCCGGTCCGGTTTTTCGGTTTTAATAAAATATATATTTATTATAAAAAAAATCTGTTTATAAAAAAAAAAAAAACTGCTATGTCAAAAAATTCTACTAAAAAAAAAACTACTATATAAAAAGACTGCTATGCAAAAAAAAAAAGTGCTATGTAAAAAATTTATGCTATTAGTATAGCTTTAGTATAGCTTTATATAAATTATATGCTAATATATATAATTTATATTTATCTACTAATGTCTTATGTACTTATCAAAAAAAATATAAAGAGTTTTAAGTGTATTAGGCCATTAAAATTTAGTAATAATATTTGAGTGATTTTCTTTCTTTTTAGGTTCTTACTTCTTATGAATCTATGATAAAATGTTATTAATAAATAATATATATTTATAATATTATATATTTAAAGCATATGATCAATTAAATTTTCATGTTTGAGATTAAATTTTTATTTTATAAATTAAAATAACACTATCTTATATAATTTATATTATTATATATTATATATAAAAAATTATATATAATATAAAATATATAACATATAACATTAAATAAATAAATAAATATACACATATTAAATAGTACCGGTCCGGTCCGGGCCGGTCTGGTCTAAAAATGGCCGGAACCGAAACCGGACCGGTTCCGGCCGGTTTTTCATTTTATGAAACCGGTTCGAAACCGGCACAACCGGTCTGATCCGGTCCGATTTTTTGGTTTACCGGTTAAAATTTATAACCCTAGGTTAGGCCTGAGCAGAAAATCCGCTGACCCGATCCACCCGAATGACCCAGACCGACCCGACTGATAAAATGCGGTTTGAACATATTGTCGAGTCGAACCCGTGAAATGCCGGTTTCAACCCGTTATCGTGTTTTAAGCAATTCGAATTTCGAAACCCTAGCTAGCCTACCCATTCTCTTCCTCATTCCCCGTTGCCTCCATTCCCTTTGTCTTCCCAACCCAATCTTTTCCCCAAGCAACATCTTCTTCGATGAGTTCACTGCCGAAGCAACCCAACTCCTTTGTCTTCCCAATCCATTCCTTTTGACGAGCTGTGGTGAGAGTCTTCATGATCATCTGGCTTCACAACCATCATGGTACTTGCAAAAGAATGAGATTTTCCTCTCTGTTTTCACAAGTCTAACAACACAAACCATGATACTCATCTCAGTTCTTCTCCACTGTACCACACACGGCGTCCATTTCTTCTCGGTAAGCCCCACGGGATCTATATTTTTCTTTCGTTGATTTTGCTGTGAAACACCACCATCTTTTCGGCCTAATTTTGGTTGCTTTGTCAGCCCTGAAATTTGTGTTGCTGTTGACCCAACCAACCCCGTAGACTAGCTTTTTGATGCTCAGTGAGTATGTTCTTGAAGCCTCTCCTTTCTTCTTTCTCGAACTGATGTACTTGTGAATAAAATGTTGACTGTACCCAGTGAGCTAAGGGTCACGATTAAATGAATTCCGAGAGGAATACAAGCCGAGGTTGAAGAAGATGCACGAGAAAGACAGAATGAGAGCAATCGGTGGTGTCCTCTGTCGGCAACATGGTGGATTGGGTTTTTTGCTTCATTCTAATCTTGATTTACGGGTTGACCCGAGTTCAGGTCGGGTCGAACCGTGTTGATTCCATGCTAACGCGGTTCGGGTCGGGTCGGACCAAAAACCCAAACAGTTTGGACGGGTTGCAGGCCTACCCTAGGTACACCTTGGGTCCTATGCTGTGTCCATGGCTCTGGTTAATGCTAGAGTTTCTTTGGAATCCTTAAGTTAGAATGAAGCATAACTGAGAGCAGTATTTTATGATCATTTTGCCTGTTTGCTTCTTCTTGCTTGACAAAATATATATCTTGTTTCAAAAGTGAATTTGGTTAACGAGTGGTCCTTTCGGTTTGCTGATAAACAGTTGCTAATGGTACACCTTTGGTCATATGCTGTCCCCATGGCTGTGTTTAATGCCACAGAGTTGCTTTGGGTTCCTTTAGTTGTAAGGAAGCATAACTGAGAGCAGAGGGGAAAAAAAAACTGGAGATAGTGAGATGAGAATTTTTAGTTTTAGATAAAAATTTAAAATATTATTATTATTTTAGAATTTGAAAAAAATAATTATTTATCATATTTTGTGTGAAAATTTAAAAACTTTATAATAGTAAAATGAGATGATACAAAAATTTTATATTATCCTACTTGCCAAACTTGCTCTTAGTGTGAATAAGTGAGTGCACTTTTATAGAAAATAGTAGAACTCACTATTAAAAAATAAGTTTTCTTATATGGGTCTCAAATTTGATATTTTTAAAATGATGTAAAATTAAATAATTAACAAATAATTTATTATTTTTGCTTATATTCAAATAGTTTAACGTCACTTTTAAGAGATTATAGAAAGTTCTAGGGTGTATAATGTTAAAATTATCCTAAAGTATTTAAGCTATACGCACTTCTCTTAAAAGTAGTAGAATTTATAATTAAAAAATAATTTTTTTATGTGAATCTGATATTTGTATTTTTTTTTCAAAATGAATGTGTAATACTTGCATATTTTTAAACTGTAAAAATTATTTTTTAAAAATAATATATAATTTTTTAATTATTTTTTATAATTACATAGCGTTGCAACTACAATTCAAAGCAACGAATATAAATATGTTGCAGTTGGTGTACTCTATTGCAGCGCTTCTTCTCTATTTGCAGCGATTTAATTACGTTGTAATTAAATAAAAGCAACGAAAAAAAATTGTTGCTTTGTCGTAACCTATTGCAGCGTTTTTATTGTTTATTGCAGCAATTAAGTGATGCTGCAATGAGTAACAACAGCAGCGCTAAAATGATATGTTGCTTTTGACGTAGATCAATTGCAGCGCTTATAGATTAATTTCAGCGATTTTAAGTGTTGCAAAAACCTACAAAAACAACGAACCAACTATAGCGCTGCTGTTGTTAGAAGTCTATTGCAGCGAAATTTAATGATATAGCAAGGATAAATTTCGCTGCAATTGATCTATTGCAGCGCCAAGCCAATCATATGGGGTGGCCTTTTGCAGCGTGAAATTATTGAATTTGCAGCGGTATAAGAACGCTGCAAATGAAGGCTTTTTCAGCGTA
The DNA here is from genome assembly GCF_018687715.1 of Carya illinoinensis. Classification (NCBI taxonomy): domain Eukaryota; kingdom Viridiplantae; phylum Streptophyta; class Magnoliopsida; order Fagales; family Juglandaceae; genus Carya; species Carya illinoinensis. The sequence continues at coordinate 26,282,754 of NC_056767.1, forward strand.
TTTTCAATAACGTTGCTATTGATCAAAAATATCATATTTATACTATCGAAGATGCAAGGAGGGTAATAACACTGCAATCGATCAATTACAGCATTTTTTGTAGGTATTTGTAACGATTTTAGGCGCTGCAAAATGGCGAATTTCTTGTAAAATAAGTCACGTGTAAATAATATTATCACCCATATTTCACTGATGTATAATATTTATAAAATATCATTATAATTATAGCATTTTTTAATTATAAAATAGATATTTCTATGAAAATTAATTTATTCAATTAATGGGGATCAATTCTTTTCTCAAAGTTTCCACACTACTGAGCATATCTTTTACCAAATTTTACTAAATTTTAATTTTAATTCTTCCAGGTAAGATCACGATAGTTAGTATAAATAAAAACTATGGCCAAAGCTCTCATAATTTCCGCTGTAGCACAATGGTAATTCAGAGTTCCTCTAAATCCGGGTTCGAATCCCGACAGCGGAAATTAGTTTTCATTACCATTCCATAAGTTTGACTTATTTCAAAAAGGGAAATCGCCGCAAAAGCCACCGAAGCACTAATGTCAATTCTAAACTTCTTATAGAATCCGGGTGCTGGGAAATTTTTTTTATTTTTCTAAATATTACTCTTTGCTTTATTTTTATTGTAAAATAAATATAATAAATTATATAAACTCATGTTATTTTATAGATTGTATAAATTCTTTCTGTACATAATATTTCTCTATTTAAAAGCTATGCCAAGGTGGACGTCGGAAAGATTGAATAATACTAGTTGCACAGATAGGTTTAGATAGTGAGATGAGAATTTTTAATTTTAGATAAAAATTTAAAATATTATTATTATTTTAAAATTTATAAAAAATAATTATTTATCATATTTTGTGTGAAAATTTAAAAACCTTGTAGTAGTAAAACGAGATGATACAAAAATTTTATATTATCCTACTTGCCAAACTTACTCTTAGTGTGAATAAGTGAGTGCACTTTTATAGAAAATAGTAGAACTCACTATTAAAAAATAAGTTTTCTTATATGGGTCTCAAATTTGATATTTTTAAAATGATGTAAAATTAAATAATTAACAAATAATTTATTATTTTTGCTTATATTCAAATAGTTTAACGTCACTTTTAAGAGATTATACAAAGTTCGAGGGTGTATAATGTTAAAATTATCCTAAAGTATTTAAGCTATACGCACTTCTTTTAAAAATAGTAGAATTTATAATTAAAAAATAATTTTTTTATGTGAATCTGATATTTGTATTCTTTTTCAAAATAAATGTGTAATACTTGTATATTTTTTAACAGTAAAAATTATTGAATGCATAAGACTTGTATATTTTTAAACTGTAAAAATTATTTTATTAAAATAATATATAATTTTTAAACTATTTTTTATGATATTAGATAATTAAAAATAATTTATTATCTTTGCTTATATGCAGATAATTTTAACGTCACCGTTAAGAGATTCATGAATATTGCAAATATCATTTTAAGTCTTAAAATGTTATTTGTCATCTACCAAAAAATTAGGATCCAATTTTGGCGAAAATAATGTTACTTATTGTCTTCATTTTTATTTTTTATTATTATTTAATATTAGGTTATAAGATGATAAGAGAGTAATAAATAAATAAATTGATGAATCTTAGCAAACACCATTCAGAGATTTTTTTTTTTCCCTCGACGTAGTACCTCTCGTTTGGAAGACCACAACCATCTATCCATTAACGGTCTCCAACCCACCAAGAGCTCGCGCTTCCAGGTACTCCACCTCTTCCTTCCTCTCCTTAGTGCAAATTTACGCTTCTTCTTCACCTCCCTAAAAGTAGTCATAGATAATGCTTATCTTCGCAGTCGAGGGACAGTGAACGATAGAAAACTATAACATGAAAAAAATTGTTTTACTAAAAATCAGTGGTCTGGCACCTGGGCCATGCCTGTGCTTGCTTCATAGAAACATTCCTTGTAAAGAAATTAACTTCAATTTTACTCCCCCACTTGATGCCTTTATGTGCTAGTTTCTTTCTATGTGTTTTAATTTGGTTTCTGTTTGTGTGCTGTGAAGAATATTCGCAGGAATGACTGCTCTTCATCATGGAAATATGAATTGCAGCATCTTATGTAAAAGGGGAGTGGTTTCCTTCGTGGGTTTTGCGGCTCTTCCATTTTCTCAGCCGAGGGCGAGTGCCTTTGAAGGTTTGGTGAGAGGTCAGTTTGTTGTTTCTTTTCTTTCTTTTAATTGTCGTCAGATGCGTATAATGAAGAAGTTTGGATTATTCTAATAGGATTCTTTGTTTTTGAAAGTGACTAACTGGATCGATTGAGCTCTGAACTGATCTACTAGGAAAAACAATCTTTAATTGTTCTTGAGTCGTGGGTTGTTTTCATTTAGCTGGCTTATTTTCTCTACAACAACCACAAGTTTTGTACCAACATGTTAGAATTTGGGATGAGCAAATCTGAGCGGCAGTTATAGATGAATGAAGATAAGCATAACTTTATACATATAAGTTATAATTATTATTATTGTCTTCTTGGATCCTCTTTGAGTGTCATTGAATTTTAGTTGTAATTTAGCTGTTTCTCATATTTATATATTATCAATTTCTTCTTTATTCCGAATACATTCTTACACCATTATCTATGTCCCTTCATCAACTCTCACTTTGGTACAAGTTTAAAAACAATTTAAGGTTTTAGTTAAAGTTTCTCTTTCTTCCGAACTATAATCTTACCTGGGAAGAGTTTTTGGAGCCCATATAATAATGTCCTCATACCGTGGGAAATGTAATGGTGCAAGCAATAACTGTATATAGTGATAGCGGTTGCTTACATGGCTTGTTACGGCTTTTTTCAAAGGTGCACCTACAACCCTCTGGCCGTTAGATTTGATCCGGGCTCTTTATTGAAGTTTGAGTCATAAGGATGAGGCAAGAATTATGCTTTTCAAAATTATTTTCTCTTGCGTAATCAAATTCTTAACTGAGAATAAAGCTGGATGCTTTACATATAAAAATTATGACAGCCATAAAATAGGATACATGTTTTGACACATGATGCTCAACTATCATCATTAGACATCTGTTGACTATTAGTCCGCTGTTATATCTGGTCATGTCACAATAATCTAGACAGGTTTCCCAACAAGTCTCCGATTATCATTACTACTTTTTTTTATTCATTTATAGGTAATTATTTTTTACAAGAAGCCTTTGTGGTGCAGTTATAAGTCTTTATATAAATCAAAGTTCATTGCTTATATAACCATATCCTCAATTTGATGATTCTATATGTTTTTATTAAACAAGGAGGACTTATTAGTCAAAGCTTATATAGAAAGGAGAGTCATATTTTTCTGGCAAATGGATCCAACCGCGTATTGTCAAAGAAACTGATCCTTACCATCCCCAGAAGCAGCCCTTCTTCAAACTCCAGTGGTAGTGACAATGACTCCTCTAATCAGGCCAAGGTATGTACAGGCAAGGACTAGTGAATGATTTTGTGTATGGAGGAACCAATAAGATCTATTTACTTGTAATCATATATTGGTCTTTAAATGCTTGATACTTGCTTTATTTTGTTTCTATTTGATTCGATGTTTATTCAAAAAGGAGATGATACATCAAGTTATGCTATGGGTTAAACCCAATTGGTTAAGCTTAAAACAAAATTCAGACTTTAACACATTTTGACTCAAAAGCGAATTTCATTAATGGGTGATCCTTTCAGTTTGCTGATAGTGTCTACCTAGTGGTACACCTTGGGTCCTATGCTGTGTCCATGGCTCTGGTTAATGCTAGAGTTTCTTTGGAATCCTTAAGTTAGAATGAAGCATAACTGAGAGCAGTATTTTATGATCATTTTGCCTGTTTGCTTCTTCTTGCTTGACAAAATATATATCTTGTTTCAAAAGTGAATTTGGTTAACGAGTGGTCCTTTCGGTTTGCTGATAAACAGTTGCTAATGGTACACCTTTGGTCATATGCTGTCCCCATGGCTGTGTTTAATGCCACAGAGTTGCTTTGGGTTCCTTTAGTTGTAAGGAAGCATAACTGATAGCAGTAGACTTCATCAAACACACACACACACACTAGCAAAAGAAAGAAACAGCGAGAGAGCATTGTTAATTTGGGTGAAAGATTAGTGTTACTACTTGTCCTCATCTGGTTTGATAGGAGTGTCGCTATTCCCAATGTTAAGGTTCCTTTAGTTAAGGTTCCTTTAGTGAAGATTGAAAGTATGACTTCTGGATTTCAGAATTCATTAATTTGGGTGAAAGATTAGTGTTACTACTTGTCCTCATCTGGTTTGATAGGAGTGTCGCTATTCCCAATGTTAAGGTTCCTTTAGTTAAGGTTCCTTTAGTGAAGATTGAAAGTATGACTTCTGGATTTCAGAATTCATTAATTTGGATGCTATTTGGATTTCAGAAGTCATTAATTTGGATGCTATTGTTAGACTCATAGCAGTCCAAGAAGAGAAAAAGTAAATAGAAGGCATTTCAGTAACTTCTTTCATAACTTCTTCTTGTTTCTAGAGCAGGCACCATTTGGTTACACGAGGAAGGATGTTTTACTAATTGGACTTGGAGTTACTGTCCTGGGCGTTGGCTTGAAAACTGGATTGGAGGTATTAGCCTCTCTTATGTAATCATTTAAACTTTTTGGTGCACTTGATGCCTTTTTCTTTTTGTTTTACACTTTAGCTATGTAGTGAAGAAATATAATTTTGTTAGATATGTTGTAACATTGTTGGAAAATCATTAAGTAATATATCTAAGAATGTAAAAGAAAAATAGTGACTTCTTCTCATAATTATGCCCATTAATGATATTTTCACATTATTTTTTCTCATATATATATATATATATATTAAAAGTTATGTAATCAGTAATAAATTCAGTGCATCAAGGTGGTTCACTGGTCGTCCATCCATGTAATTGTTCCAGTCATGATTTCATGTGCAGTTTATAGGAGTTGATCCTCTGCAAGCGGGGAATGTAGTTCAGCTCGTACTGGTTTTGGGCCTAACAGTTGGTTGGATTTCAACATATATATTTAGAGTTTCAAACAAAGAAATGACATATGCGCAACAATTACGAGACTATGAATACAAAGTCATGGAGGTATTACTTTCTTAAGATTTATTTTGTTCTGATAAAAAAAAGATTTATTTTCTTCATACTTCTAGCATAATCTTGATCAAAACAATGGTTCTTATCTGCCACAAATATATTACTTATTTCCATTTTAGTTTCCCTGGTTCTCACTTATATTTTCAATTGAGAATGTTCGTAAATATATATTGTGAAGTCCAATGCTCTCTCAATATAATACCTTGATACTTTGATTGATAGTTCATTAGTTTGCTTATGGATGGCCCAACTTCTTATGTAGTAAAAAAAAGTTATTGCATATGGTTGATACTTATCCTCCTGTGCGATGTGGATATCACCGAGATGTTGTTGTACTATGCAACTGTTTGTAATTATACAGACATTGTGTCCAGAACTGTCTTGTATCTATTCCTTTTTTTCTTTTGTGAATTCTCAATCCTATTTTTAGGAATTTGCTTCATGTTACAGGAAACTAGAATTTACTAATGATTTCCATGATAATTGGGAAAATCTAATTGGAAAAAGGTTTCCATCAGGTTGTTTGTCTTAACAGCTCAGCAGCTTAAGTGCACTAATTATGATCATGCAGCACCTCATCATTAGAATGGGAACATGTTTTCCTCATTATTTCAGAACTGACACTGAACAGGATATATATTCTCCAGCTCCATTTAACTCGTCTTGAATGACCTTCAGTAATATATTTTGATGACTATCAGTCTAACAACCTTCAGCAATGGTTACTCTTGATTTCCTTTTCTACTGAAATAAATGGACCTTGTGTGATGCAGCTTTTTTTAACGAGTCGTGTAGAGTTTTTAGCCATTATATTTGTCCCTAATACTGGATTGGCATTTTTGCAGAAGAGGTTAGAGGGCCTGACAGAAGCAGAGATAGAAGCATTGCTTGAACAAGTTGAGGAAGAGAAGAGACGCCAAGCCAGTGGTGAGCAGGTTAATTAAGTACCCTCTCATACATGTCACTAAAACATAAGCACAGTAATTTATGTACAACTCTATGCTATACAGAGTAGTTAGATCAATATCATAGATGTTTTCTTAAAGATATATAACAGGATATGTTAATGCAAAATCAATTTTATGATAGTGAATGTTTTTCCAGAGGCCAGAAACCTCAAGCTATTGAAGTCTTACTATTTATATGATTTAGCAATGTTTTAAAGGGGCCATTCAGGAAGATTGAGGGTGCAAGTTAGCTTCATAGAATGGAAAAAATTGTTCAAGTTCTCACTTGCCTGGTGGATATAGCTCCTTTCTTCCTCAGTAGACTTTTTGATTCCCCAATTAATATGGAAGGGATTTGGTTCAGTCCTTTTTCTCGGGGAAAAAAGAGAGCAATGAATGAAAGAAATAGAAGCACTTGCTCCAACAACATCTTAATTAATTATAAATTGTAAGGGAAAAAAGTCTTTTACTCTATGAAAGTAAGACATCTTTAAGTAAGGCATTATTATTTTCTCTTACTTTGCCATTCATTTTCTAGTTTGAATCTGCAATTTTTATTTTATTTATTTATTAATAAAATAAGTGTAAGAATGGTATTTTTAGCCAAAAGTTAAAAGTTTAGCCTCTTCTTTTTTTTTTTTTTTTTTTCAAATGAAAATTCGAGTCAAAACAATAAAATATAGGGTAGATTATTTGAATCAATGCTTAAAGAAAGACCTTTCGATTAAATGATTATATCTAAACAATTTTTTATTTTAAATATTCAAGGAAGCGGACATCAACTTAAAAGAAAAGAGTAATGCTACTTATCATTTAAATTTTTATTATTTTCTCATTATTTTATTATGTGAACTTTTATAATAAATAGTTTTTAATTATTTAATATCATATTATAGAATGATGGGAGAATGATAGAAAAATAATAATGAATAGATCTTTTCATTAAAATTATTGTGGAATTCTTGCAGATATATTTTCTTTTGCAATATGATGTACAGTGGAAAACTGTCTTGCTGGGAAAGGACAAGGGAAGACTCGTATTTTCCTTTCCACCTACACAAATGTCAAGCCCTCCTTTGACATAAAGGACTGTTCGCAATGCACTTAAATCTAAAAACAATTACTGATTGAAGATGACAGCCAAAATAATTTCAGTCTAATTTCTGGCCTTTTTCCTTTTTTCCTGCAAATACACATGCAACGCACTCTTCCAATTACATATTGATGTAGATCATTTCTGGATTTAGTTCATCTAAAACTCTAATCTGAATTTTAATACTTACAATAAAAAATAGATTGATAAAGAAAGTATATTGTATATAGCTTCAAAGAGATTCTACAAAAATAAATTCACAAATTAATATAACTTCATACATTAAATCTACTTTATAATAAATATAATTTTATAATCTAATATATCACATCTAACCAAGGCAGCTTGTGAATTTATTTTTGTGGGATCTCTTTATATTTCAAACATTTCTCATTGTATAATATTTATTTGAATATTAAATGTTTTAAAAAAATTCACTTGAAAGATCCCAATTTGGAAGTTCTACTATAGGTCTAAAATTCGAATGTAACATCCATGACCCAGATGAGGTCGGAGAGTTACCAACCATCACCTAAAATCATATCTCACAGTACATATATAAACTCAAATTTTTTAATTATACATAGATATCATTGTTTTAGACCAACTACTCCAAAATAATTAACTAGGAACACTACATAGCAAAGTTTTGAATACCGTACCAGAGGCCGTATGGGTCAAGATACTTAAACGAAATATTTTGGTGTCAGTATTGTTTTGTGTACCTTTTCGGAATAATCGATATATGAATAAATTATATATATAAATATATAAAAATTATATTTCAAAATAATAGTCTATATGAATAAATTATATATAAATACATATATATATATATAAATTATAAATAACCTGGTCTAAATTTGGGATCAAAAAATGAGTTTGCAATTTAAAGAAATGAAAAAAAAAAAAGTAAAAGCAGAAATACCGGCCAGTACAAGCCGAAATATAGACCGGTACAGGCCGATATTGGTACGGCTGGTATTTGGAGTGATACGAAATATATGTAACACCTATACCTAGCCAGTGGCCAGTATGAAATATACCGACTGGTACGGTACGGTATTTAAAACACTACTACAAAGTGTCAAAATAAACGTCAACCTTCCAAAATAGCAAGATAACATAACAAAACAAAACTACTGAATAAACTCTCCAATAATCAAAGTGCTCTCTTTGTACTTAATCTGCTATGCTCACACAGCTTTATCCATACTTTCTATTCTTGATCCTCAGTCGAAATATCCAAAATATCTGAAAATATTGTGAAGATAAGGGGTGAGTTATCAACAACTCAGTAAACTGAGAACATATACTAGTATGTAAACATAAGTCTTTTTATAGAGTTTAGAATGCAGAACAAAACTTTTCAGTTTCAGAATACAAATCCCACAAACATGTTATTAGAACATTTGAGTGGCATTTTAAACTGTTCATATTAAAAAACCCTTTTAGCTTAGTATGACTGAACGTCATCATCTTATTATATCATATCGTTTCATATCATATCAGAGACCATATTTAAGCAATGGTAGGGTTGTCCTATCTCTGGTGGCCAAACTAGGCAAATTCAGAATGTGAATCTTCCCTTTGTTCATTCTCGAAATCTCGAGTGTGCACACAAGAAAGACCATGCAGAAAAATCATTTTGTTTCCAAAATAGGTGCACTCACATTAGAAATGTTGATACCAACTATATAACAGAATCACAATCATCGTATCAGAATCAGAATGTCATGCAAAAGGTTTTTCAATATCATATCAAACAGAATTCTAAATAGATTCATATCATTTTCACATATCAAAACAAATTTAGAGCATCTTTATATAATAAGTACAAATTTTCAAATTTCATATTCATTTTCTTTTGCACAGTTCAGAAACAAAATACTAAACTTTTTGCTCATATCTACACCAGTCATGTCAAAAAATGCTTTCTCTTTCATACCGATTTCATGAGTAATGCAGAATATATAATTGAGGTTGTTTTCACATTTCTTTTCAAAACATATTATGCATATTTTTCACAAATCAATTTTAGTTCATTTTCTTTTTTATACAAAGTTTAGTATAGAAATCTCGCTTACCTAACTCTTCAATTTTTCTGAATATTCTCACCATAGAGCCAATCAAAATTGATCATCACCTAGATATAATTTATACATACTATAAATTATTACAAAATAAATTAGCGCATCTACAATAAACATCACAACTATAAAATATATGACAATAATTTCTATTGTTCTAATTCTTCTAACCCCGTTACTACTAAACTACAAAGTGACTTCATGAACACCGCCTATTTAAGGCATTTACACTCAAATTCTCTTTTCAATCTAGCCCAACTTAAAAATAATATATTATTAATTACAGTCAAATCAAACCCAACCTATAAACAAGGCCAATATGAGTTCAAGCCCACTTAAAATATAGTTTCTGTAACAAGGTGCAATCAGGCCTATTAAAATAAAGTCCAATAATATGGGCAGAGGATAAACTTTGTAAGTCCAAAATATGATCTCTGCCATGTAACATTAAGGGTATAAATGTAACTAATGAAATTTTTTTTTAATAACTTTAAAGGCATATATGTGCTCTATGTAAAATGTAAAAGCCAATGTAAATGATAAAAGCCAATGTGCTCTATGTTCATTGACAAAAGCAGGGGTTGTGTGATGGAGAACTCACTGAGGAAGGGACAGAGTATCACATGCATGTTAGGGCTAGGAAGAGAATCAGGGTTGAACGTGGGCCAAGGACACTGAAGACTTAGATTGGGCTCGACAGACTTAGGATGCAACTATGGGCTTGGCCCAGTTTATTACTTTTATAATTTAGGCCATATACAGCCTAGCACTTGTTTACTTCACAGTATTTCTTTATGCTTATTTTACCTTAGTCGATAATGAATCCTGCCATGTGATTGGAGGATGCACTACTAAGTGTTAATGGGAATCTGTTGGTATAAGGTTTGTAGGAACGATGGAACAATCATCGAAAAATATTATTTTGGTTACTGAATACAATTTCTATCAGTTCCATTCTCTTTTCCTCTCCTTTGTTCTAGATGTTTCTCACCCTCTAAGTGAATTATTCCCATTTTTCCTTAATTCATTGGTTTGAGTGTTACAATCTGGTATCAGAGATTTCGATCTCATTGTGCTTACAATGGTAGAAGGTACAAGAGTAAGTTAATTACAAGAAGGATTGATGAATCTTAACAAATCTACAGATTCTTAATTCAAAACAGTAGAAGCTGATGTGGTAGCATTGAAACACCAGTCTGATTCTATCATGCAACAGCTTGCCATGATGAATGCTGAGTTGCAAAAGTTGTCCTACAATTTTGCTCATACAGAGTCTTCCAACCACCACTGTGGCCACCCCTGTGAAGAGCACTAGGAATTTGGAGGAGAAATGATACCAAGGTTAGTATGCATAGATTTTCTAAGTTCTAAAGGGGAAGACCCCACGAGATGGCTTTATAAGGCCTATCATTTTTTTAATTTTTACAATACACTACCACAATAGAAGTTGAGATTGGCATCCTTTTATATCGTGGTCAAGCCCTCATTTAGTTCCAAGACTTAGAGGAAATTGGTAGTTTGGAAAATTGGAAGGGATTCACTCAAGCTCTACCAACTAGGTTTGGACCTAGTTCATATGATGACCCCATGGGATTGTTGACCTGTTTGTAGCAAGTAGGGACTGTGGAGGAATATAAATCCAGGTTTGAGGCCTTGTCTAATAGGCTGAGAGGCTTGTTTGAGTCTCACAAACTCAGTTTCTTTTTTAGTGGCCCTAATGATGATATAAGGCTGTTAGTCAAGATGTTCAAGCCAGACACATTGCTCACGGCTTATAGCCTAGCAAGGACTCAAGAAGAACTCTTAGGAGCAATAAGGAGAAATTCTAAAGGACTACTGCCCTTACCCAAACTTATAACAACAAAAAACCCTTATCACAGCCTAACAACTGCCCCAAAAGGACCACCCAAAGCTTTAGTGCCTGTTCAGAAAATAAACCAAACCCAAATGAAGGATCACAAGAATAAAGGACTATGTTATTCTGCGATTCAAAATGGAACCCAAACCACAAATACTCTAACCCGAAACTATTCCTTATTAGGGAAATAGAGGACTGGGGAGGAAGGCAGTCCAGTGGGGGGAAATGGGGAGGCAGCAACCTTAGAAAACCAAAAACTCCACACCCAACCAAAAATCTCTCTACATACCCTGTTAGGATCCCAAAACCACAAAATTATGAGGTTGAAAAAGAGAGTGGGGGACCAAGAGGTGGTCATACTAGTGGACTCAGGGAGCACCCATAATTTCTTAGACCCTTTGGTGGTAAGAAAGGGAAACCTAGAAGTGAAGGGGGAGGACAGGGTCAAAGTGAAGGTAACCAATGGGGAGCTGCACACTAGTGAAGTAAGATGTCCTGGATTAAGGTTCAGAGTGTAGGGAAATAACTTCTTAGCAAATGTTCAAGGAGAAGAAAAGAGAATGGAATTGATAGAATTTGTATTCAGTAACCAAAATAATATTCTTCAATTATTGTTTCGCCGTTCCTACAGACCTTATACCAATAGATTCCCACTAACAGCTAGTAGTGCATCCTCTAATCACGTGGCAGGATTCATAACAGACTAAGGTAAAATAAGCATAAAGAAATATAGTGAATTAAACAAGTGTTGGGCCATATATGGCCTAAATTATAAAAGCAATAAACTAGGCCAAGCCCATAGTCACATCCTAAATCTGTCGAGCCCAATCTGAGTCTTTAGTGTCCCCGGCCCATGTTCAACCCCGATTCTCTTTCCAGCCTTAACATGTGTGTGACAGATACCCTTCTTCTTCATAAAACCTTGTCCACTAGATGTGGGTAGGTTTCTCACTACTCTGAATATGGCTCCCACATCGCATCCTTCATGCGCTGCCCTTGCCAATGGACTAAGAGCTCCACGATGACTTGATTTCTGCTCTTCCTCATCCTAATGGCCACAATCTCTCTAAGTTCTAGTTTAATCACCCCTTCTGTGTTGACTGGAGGCAGAGTTGGGAGTGACGCAACCCCATGCCCTAGCTTCCTCTTTAGCTATGAGATATGAAATACTAGGTGGATGGACATCGTGGGTGGTAGTTCGAGTCAGTAAGCCATCTCCCCGATCCACTACGTCACTTGAAAAGGCCCAAAGTACCAGGGCAAAAGTTTCAAGTTTTGTCGTTGTGCCACTATCATCTGCTTATATGGCTGCAGCTTGAGGTAAACCCACTCTCCCATTTCAAAAGTTTGTTCCTTTTGTTTAAGATCTGCAAATCTCTTCATGCGTTGTTGGGCATTGTGTAAATTCTGTTTCAACAATTGCATAATCTGGTCCCTAGTTTTGAGATTCTCTTTCACACTTTCAACTTTAGTGGTACCTGGGACTTAGGGTAGTAGCTTCGAAGGCCCATACTCATATAAGGCCTTAAAGGGGGTAGTTCAGGTTGATGAGTGGTGGTTGGTGCTATACTACCACTCAACTAGGGATATCCACTGAGCCCAAAACTTAGGCTAATCACCCACAAAGCACTGTAAGTAGTTCTCCAGGCACTTGTTCACTGCCTTTGTATGGCCGTCGGTTTGGGGGTGATAGGAGGTACTGAAAGATAATTGGATCCCCTGAATTTTTAAGAGTTCCTGCCAAAATAAGCTAGTAAAAACAATACATCTATCTAATACTATTGATTGTGACATCCTATGCAGTTTGAACACATGTTTGACAAAGAGCAAAGCCACTGTTTTGGCTGAAAAAGAATGGGACAATGGAACAAAGTGTGCATACTTGGTTAGTCTGTCTACTACCACCCACACGTTGTTAAACTCCTGAGAATTAGGTAGGCCTTCAACAAAATCCATGGTTATGCATAACCAACGTTGGGAAGGAATGGGGAGGGGTTGGAGGAGCCCTCTGGGCTTAGACTGGTCTGATTTCACCCCTTGGCACACTTCACACTTCCTTATAAACTTCTTTAGATCAAATCTCATGCCAAGTAAATGTAATTACATCTTCACATGATGTAGAGTCTTGTCATACCCTAAGCGGCCCCCTAAAGGCCTACTATGGAGAGTCTATAACATCTTATGCCTTGTGTCACCATAATTAGCAACACATAGCCGCTGTTTGTAGTATAACAGTCCATCTCTTACTGCAAATTTATGAGGAAGTTGGCCTTTATCAAATTGAGTGAGCAGCTTGGATGGATAGGGGTCTTGTGGGTACCCCCTTTTTATTTCTTCACACCAGTAGGTGCTGACAAAGCAAAGATGCTTACTTCCACCTCCTCCTTTCCACCTTCATCTCTCCTAGAAAGGGCATTAGCTACTTTATTCTCAATCCACTTCTTATACTAGACCCTTAAGTCATATCTCAATAGTTTAGACACCCACTTTTGCTACATAGGAGTGCCAACCTTCTGATTCAACAAGAATTTAAGGCTTCCATTTTTGGACGACAGCCACTAAGGTGAACAATTCCTTCTCGTAAGTAAACCAGGCCAGCACCCTTCCCTTAAAGGCTTGGCTAAAATTGGCAATGGGCTTATTTTTCCGCATTAGTACAGCCCCAATGGCTTTCCCTAAGGCATAACACTCAATGATAAAAGGAAATGTGAAATCTGGTAAGGTTATGATAGGGGGATCAGTGAGTGCTGCTCTGAGTTTAATAAAAGTGTCTCTAGCCTCAATTGTCCAACTGAACTAATTTTTCTTTAACAGGTTAGTTAAGGGACCTGCAATGCCCCCATATTCCTTTTTAAACCTTCTATAATAGCCTGTAAGGCCTAAGAAGCCCCTTAGAGCCTTAAGTGAGATAGGAAAAGGCCACTCTTCCATGCTCTAATTTTGTTTAGATTTGCTCTCACCCCACTAGCAGATATTAAATGCCCCAAATAGGTCACCTCAGCACAAGTAAACCTACACTTTGAAGGCTTAGCAAGTAAACTGTGTGCCCTCAGAACCTCCAAAGTCAGTTTTAAGTGATGCCCATGATTCTCAACATTTTTACTGTAGACTAGAATGTCATTAAAAAAAAAAAAAAGAACTAGAATCAACCTTCTTAAGCATGGCCTAAATATTTCATTCATTAGGTTTTGGAAGGTTGAGGTGGCCTTAGTTAGCCCAAAGGGCATAACTAGAAACTCATACTAGCCCTCATATGTTCTAAAGGCCGTTTTAGTAACATTTTCCTCCCTTACCCTTATTTGGTGATAACCTGAACATTCATCCAGTTTTGAAAACACTTTAGCCCCACTGAGTTCATCAAGCAGCTCCTCCACTATTGATATGGGGTATTTGTCTTTGATAGTGGCCTTATTAAGGGCCTTGTAGTCCACACACATCCTCCAAGATCCATCCGCTTTCCTAACTAACAGCACCGGTGAGGAAAAGAGACTTTGACTGGGCTGAATTACCCCCAGTTGATAGCAACTCCTGGATGATCTTTTCAATCTCATCTTTTTGAAAGTAAGGGTACCTGTAGGGTCGCATAAACACAGGTAGTGTGTTGGGTTCTAAATTGATAGAGTGGTCATGTGTCCTGTGAGGTGGCAGCCCTCTCCAAAAACATCAGCAAACTGATCTAATAGGTCCTGTATGTGCCTAGGCACTTATTCCCCCTCAGGAGATGTGTCGTTCTCCAATAATTGCATCAATAAATCCATTTTTTCTAGTTTATGGTTTTTATTGAGTCCCCCAACTCAATTCTTGTTGTAAGGCTTAAGCCCTTCAACTTAATGGAATTTCCACCCTGCTGGAACTCCATAGTCAGATCTACAAAATTCTAGAGAATTGGTCCTAGTTCCGTTAGCCATTGCACCACAAACACCATGTCACAATCAGCTAATACCAGAACATAAATCTCTATTAAGAAGTTATTTCCCCTGCACTCTGAACCTTAATCCAGAACATCTTCCTTCACTAGTGAGCAGCTCCCTATTGGCTACCTACCCTATCCTCCCTCTTCACTTCCAGGTTTCCCCTTCTTATGACCAAAGGGTCTAGGAAATTATGGGTTCTCCCTAAGTCCACCTATATGGCCACCTCTTTGTCCCCCACTCTCCCTTTCAACCTCATAATTTTGGGATTTTGGGATCCTAACAAAGCATGCAAAGAGATTTCTGATTGGGTGTGGAGTGTTTGGTTTTCTAAGGTTGCTTCCTCCTCATTTTCCCCCGCTGGACTGCCTTCCTCCCCCAAGTCCTCCTCTATTTCTTTGATAAAGAATAGTTTTGGGTTAAAGCATTTGTGGTTTGGGTTAGAGCATAGTCCTTTATCCTTGCGATCCTTCATTTGGACTTGGTTTATTTTTTGGACAGGCACTAAAGTTTTGGGTGGTCCTTTTGGGGCAGTTGTTGGGCTGTAATAAGGGTTTTTTGTGGTTGTAGGTTTGGGTAAGGGCAGTAGTCTCTTAGAATTTCTCCTTATTGCTCCTAAGAGTTCTTCCTAGGTCATTACTAGGCCATAAGCCATGAGCAATGTGTTTGGCTTGAACATCTGGACTGACAACCTTAAATCACCACTGAGGCCATTCAAAAAGTAACTGAGTTTGTATAACTATATTATTATAAGTTATAGTGATTTAATATAGTTATAATATTAATATTAAATCACTAAGTACTAGTATAGTATAGTACTAGTATAGTATTAATATTAATATAGTATTAGTATTAAAATTACTATATAAAAGTGATTTAATATTAACAAATTATAGTGATTTAATATAGCATTAGTATCACTAATATATAATGATTTATTATAGTATTAGTATTAATATACATTAGTATACTAATGTATACCAATTAATTAAAGCAAAATGTAATTACCATACTAATGTATTATGTATTTATCAAAAGGATTCAAAAGAATATGTTGAGAATTTATTAGGCCTAAAATTGTAATTAATATATATTTTATATTAATAACATATGATCAAACAAATTTTTATGTTTAATATTATAATTTTATGTTATAAATTATCATATAAAATTATTTCATATATATTATATATAAAAAGTATATATATAATATTAAAAATTAATTCTATATATAAAAATAAGAACTGGTTCGGTTTGGTCTTGGAAATCCTAAAACGGGAACTGGACCGATTCTATCCGGTTTGTGGAATCATGGAACAAGTCCCGAACCAACTAGTTCAGTTCAGTTTGGGTCGGTTTTCCAGTTTTCCTGTTTAAACTTTCACCCCTAATGATGGCTTGGTTCATTTGTGTTGGGTCTCAAGCGGTGGCCACTGGTGGTGTATAATGAACGGGAGAGACTCAGAGAGAAAGAGAATCGAGAACATGAGAGACATGAATAGAGAGAATTTGTTGAGAAAGAACTTGAATGGAGAAACATGTTGAAGAGGCTTGGGAAGGTGAAACTTGGGGAGGGAGAAAATGGGGGAGAGGGATTCGGAAGAGGCAATTGTCGCGGAGATGGAGGGATAAAAAGATGAAAAGAAAATGGATCCCTTACCTAAACGACCTCGTTCACCAAAGGGGCTGGTATCTTCTCGGGCCGGGCCTAGGCATACACCAAAGGTAAGGGTATTTACCTTTTGGAAGTTGTAAATAAAAACTAGATAACTAGTTTCATGTCAAATATTTTCACTCATAATAGGTAGGCTATTGAAATAAGGTAATAGATTATGAATAATGCTATTAGTTATCAGAAATTTATCGCTCAAATGACACATTTGACATGGCACCACCATATAATGCAATATAGTTTATTAAAAACACTCAAAACCACTTAAACAAACTTTCATTGAAATATTAATTTAGAGCACACTATTAAGAAAAAATATTAAGAAAAACTAATAAAAAATAAAAAATTATATTCGCAAGTCGATATATAGAACACACATAATAAAATAATTAAATAATATAATTTAATTTAAAAGATAAATTTTAAAATTTGAATCTTATAAATTAAAATTTAATATTTAAATAATATAATTAATGTGTTCTACACACACGGACCGAGAATAACTCATTTAAAAAATATCGTTGAAATTTCTAAATGAGCAAATTCAAAAGATTAATTTCCAAGAAGGAAACGGAAAACCAAAAACTTAAAAACCCGACTACCGATCTGGATGAACCGGAAAAGCCAACGGCTCAGCGGAACCGTTCGGTACATGCATACTAGGTTTCTTCCCCTCATATGTCTTCATCGTATCTTTATTTTTTAGAAAATGCTTGTATGCCCCTTCTATTTGCCCGCTCAAAGTGACCGCTGGTCACAAATTTTTTTTTTAATAATTTTTTTTTACTTAGTGATTAAAGAAGTGATTTTAAGTGTATTGATATTTTTTTTATATTTTTTAAAAATGTTTAAATATATAAAAAAAATGTGAAATGAAAAAAGAAACAAAAAAGAAAAAAAAATTTACAAAGGGCGGCACGCCCAGCGGTAATCGCTGGGCGGCATAGTAGCATCGCCCTTTTTTAAATACAAATTTCCAAAACGACAGGGTCTAACCCCAATCATAGTACCCCGTCTGTCGCTTGCCCCCCTCTCTCTCTCTGATTTCCGCGTGAATGCCATGGCCGTTTCTCTCTCCCCAATCCCTCCGAAACCCCCTTTCGCTCTCTCTCTCTAAGAATTCCTCCATTTCTCAATATCTCTCTCTTTCTGAGATTCTGTTTATTATTTTCTTCACATAGGAATATAATATATATATATATATATATATTTCTACACATGTATCCACGTAGTCTAAACGGAAGATTACCTACCCACCTTATGTATTTTCCACAATAGAACGCGTAGATTCGGTCCGGAAAGGATCGCCGAGGGGGAATGGAGATTGTGACCGGGGATAGGTACCTGGAGAAGCTGGTGGAATTCGTGGACGAGCAGGCCGGTCCGCTGCTCGACGGTGCCATGGTGCTGAAGCTCAACCCGGCGGGCTTGCACTACGTACAGTCGCGCCTGGAGGCGCTGAACGAGCTCGAGAGCCTGCTGGCTGGTGCGCCCATCGACTACCTCCGCGCCTACGTGTCTGACCTCGGAGACCACCGCGCGCTCGAGCAGCTCCGCCGGATTCTCCGCCTGATTCCTTCGCTCAAGGTCGTCTCGGCGCTTACGCCGCCTTCTCGGGACCCCACACCGCTCTCTTTGCGTCCGTTCGGGAGGCTTAGGGTTCTCGAGCTTAGGGGCTGCGATTTGTCCACCTCCGCTGCCCGAGGGTTGTTGGAGCTGAGGCACACTTTGGAAAAAATCATATGCCACAATTCTACTGTGAGTTTGTTTGTTTGCATTCTTGCTTAAGAGTTATGGAATGGAAAAGTAATAAGTACAACAAAATTTGGATTCGGGAATTAGATATCTTATATACTATACAATGATTCATATAAATGCTTTTGAGCTTGGTTTTGGAATGAAACTAAATGTGACGGGTATTAACTCGAATGTAATTTCTCTTTTTGACATCTGTTTTTGTTTATTGGTACCTGTAAGTGAAAAGTATGGATTTCAGATGCTGTAAGTTTTTGGAGTTTATACATTCCTAGTTTTTTTTTTTTTATCAGTGATTTAAAGAAGCAATTATTTCATTAAAATTTAATACTAGCAATTTACTTTTCAGTTGTGTACATGTGGAGTGAAAATTTTCTCTTTTTGGATTTAACCTTTTTTTTCGCCTAATACGTGAATTTAATGATATTGTTAATCGGCTGGGTGATTAGGGATAATTATTTTTTCTTTGAACTTGCATGTAATTTAGGATGCTCTACGGCATGTTTTTGCGAGCAGAATTGCCGAGATAAAGGGATCTCCTCAATGGAACCGGTTGTCCTTTGTTTCATGTGCTTGTAATGGCTTGGTTCTCATGGACGAGTCTTTGCAACTTCTTCCTGCTGTTGAAACTCTTGATCTTAGCCGGAACAAGTTTGCGAAAGTGGATAATCTTCGCAAGTGTCCCAAATTGAAGCACCTGGATCTTGGTTTTAATCACCTAAGATCAATTGCGTACTTTAATGAGGTATTTACTTAAGGGTAATTGACTTGTGTAAAAAGAAATTTCGTAGCCTGAAATTACAATTTTTGGTCATTTCTTCAACTCGTTGCCCGTAAAATTCTTGATCAAAGAGGTCTGATTCTACATACATACATACATACTATATATATATATATTATTTAGAGTTCACAAGGAGCTCTAGCCCATATCAACTCATCTTGAGTGTTTGGTTTTCAGGATTACTTTTAGCTAGTTATTCAAGATTATAGTTGCAATTGGAAAATTCATTTGTGGAAGACTAGGGTTTATTCATCTAGAAGTTCTTGTAGACTTTCAATCTAAGAGAAGGGGAAAAAGAACAGAAAAAGATTATTTGGACTATTTTGGCAGCTAAGTGAGGAAGTGAAAATTCAAACTCTAGGACATTGACTTCTTCCAGGGTAGTTGACACGCAGGAAAGGGAAATTTGCTTAGTGTGTGGAGCTTGAACTGAATTAGGCTTGTTGTAGTTTTGAGGATCGAACCTATTTGGAGTTCTTTAGCTCTATTAAGTAATTAACCACAGCTGCAGCATCATGCTTAATGCATTTTGCATTTTGCTAAACTGCTCTTTCTTAGCTTTACTCCATACTATTTTTAAAGCTGTTTGAATGTTTGGAATTGAGATCTATGGTTAAAATCTGTCAACGCCCTGATGACAAGAATAATTTTGGGACCTTAATCTTGGTATTTGTGTATTGTGTTGGTCCTCATGCATCACTAGCCCATTGGTTATGCTAAAGATGAATGCTCACACGATTATGGTTGGTTTTTTTTTTTTTTTTTGTTGCATGGCGTGAGACCAAATTGCCATTTCTGTGGTATTAGATTATCACTCTATAGTGACCTAGATAGGTTTTATCTCTTGTATACCTTATTGTGTACTTAAGCTATGCCTATTCTTATTAATACTACCGTTTACCTATATATATATATAAATTATCTACTTCTATCTGGAAATGCTAATTCATCAAGGGAAGCACTAGCAGCCAGATGAAGTGAGATTATTGTTTTCCACCCACCAATGAATATATGACACGTAGGGATTTTAGTAAACTGAAGAATATAATTGCAGGTAGAGGATTCCTACATTAATTTCATCTTTTCTCTAACCCGATCTCTTTTCTCCTCTCTCTCATTATCTCTCTCCTCCTCCCTCTCCACCCCGCGTCATCTCTCTCTCTCTAATTTGGTGCCCTAGCATTATCATCGTTAAGGTTTATACTGATGGACCACCAAAACCCTCTTGCTAGAAGTTATTTAATTACTGCACACCAAACTGAAATAAAAGTACTGTTCACATTTTTCTGAAATTTTGGTGTAGATTTCCCTTTTCAAGCCCTTAAATGAAATGAAGAAATCTTTAGGAGTGATGGCCAACCAATCTGCAAATAAGGAGAAAGTTGATTCATGAAGGAGCTTCGATTGAAAGGGAGAGGAGAGTTGGCGGCGGGGGGAGAGGGGGAGGGGGGGAGAAGAGAGAAAGGGTCAAGGGAAAAGGAGGAGAGGGGACAGCTCGGGGAGAGAGGAAAAGAGAAAGAAAAAATTGAGATACAAACAGATCTACCGTAAAACACATAAATTTCTCACTTGTTCAAATCTTATTGGAGGGTGTAAAATAAAATATCAGACAACACCTAATCTGATTTGAAGCTTTTCTCATTCATCAATACTGTCTTCCGTCGGACAGCTTCAGTAGACTTTAATGGGCTTGACTTTCTTGATTTTGTTGTATCTTTATCCCCTTCTAGATAGGTGTATTTCTTGCATACTTCCTGTGTACTTGGATTGTGCCTTTTAATGAAGTCTTATTACTAATAAAAAATCTAGGAATGTTATAACTTCCGAGGTTTAATTTTAATTTACTTAGCTGGATTTTTACATCATTTTATTTTTGGCTTGGAAAGCTACCGATAGTGCTATTCATTGAGCTTTATAGTGTGAGTGCCAGCTAGTATGCCGTTTGCTTTAAATTTTTAATTTAGGAATTAGCTCTGGACTCACTTGCCAATGATTTGGACCATGCAGGTCTCCTGTCGTATTGGTAAACTTGTTTTGAGAAACAATGCCCTGGCGACATTGCACGGGATTGAGAATCTGAAGTCACTTGAAGCGCTTGATGTTTCCTACAATGTAATTTCCAATTTTTCAGAGTTAGAGTTCCTTGGGTGCCTTCCCTCTCTACGAAGCCTATGGTTGGAAGGAAATCCATTATGTTGTGCCCGATGGTATAGAGCACAAGTATTCAGCTTTTTCAATCATATAGATAAAGTAAGACATAGTTTATAGATTTATCTTTTGTGACTTCTTCTTGTTGCTTTTGAACTTTGATATACTACATTGTCGTGTTTGGTGGAGTTAACAAATCATAATGTTTATAACAATCATTTCATGCCTCTTTCCTCAATTTTGTGCCCCTGCTAAACTCACTATTCCATTTCCCCGGCTATTGTATGCTGATTAGTTGAAATTAGATGATAAGCACATCAGCACCAGAGAGTTCTGGAAACGTCAAATTATCATTGCCAGCAGGCAGAAGCGACCTGCCACCTTTGGATTTTATTCTCCTGCAAAAGATGAAGCTAGAGAAGATGGGAGTATTAACCGAAGACGGGTATGCATTTATAAATTTAACAAGGATCTGTGCAAATCAATCATTGAGTTTTAAAGACTAGTTTCAAGACACAATGAGATTTGGGTTTCAATGGATCACATCAAACTTTTATTTTAAAGGTGCTTATTTTTTAACCTTTAATATAAAAAATTAAGTGATACTTGACCCTGCTCTTCTCCCCCATTAAAGAAGTTTAATGGGATAAAGTGCATTTGCCCCATATCTCAATTCTTAAGCATGCATTTTTTTTTTTAGTTTAATATTTTTTTCCATATCTTTAAATTTTGGCACCAGCATGTTGCTTATGCTTCTTCTGTATTAGTATTGATGTAGGCCGTCATCTCATGGTGTTATGTTTTACAGAGAAAGCCATCTCGCCTTGCATCTATTGAAAAGGAAGAAGAGAACACATATATATGTTCTGACCAAGAGTCCGTATCATGTGATGTTGATATTCAGAGCAGAGAAGAGACTGTCATGTCTGATGCCGAAGCTGAAATTGTTGATTTAATGAATAGAGTTGAACTCATGAAGAAAGAGCGTTCTGTTCTTTGGTTACGGGAGTTTAGGGTGTGGATGGATCATGCTTCTGAGAATTTTGTGGAAAGAACTAAATCTTATGGGGCAACATTGCATAACGAAAAAGAGAATTATTTGAAAGGAAAGCCAAGCAAAAGGTATCTGGGTGATAGTTCGAGATATGTTTCTGACTCTGTCCAAGCTTCTGGAGATGATAGTAGTACAAATATTTTAGAATCTGATAATTCCTTTGCAGATATGTCTACTGGTTTGCCTGCTAACCCATACTTTAGCCAAGTTAGTTTCCTAGGGAATGGTGGTCGGTTTTCTTTGGCTGGAATGGGGAGAATTGATCTGAAAGAGGAGCATCCAACATCTTATTCACATGACGGGATTACTACTACTTCTCTGCAAGCTAAAAGTTCCCACCCCGATATCTTTGCTGTCCAAGGTGTTCATGGGGTGTTTGAAAATGTCATCATGTCACCATTACCAGCCACTGATGATATGTTAGTGTCTCATTCACCCTCTCCTTTCCCTGCATCTCCCCCTCATTATCAAGAGGACATTCTACATCGTCGCCACAACTTAGTCGAAGAAACTTTGCAGCTATCTGCAGAGTCTTATTCGCCAGCATCATCTGATAGTAATACCAGCTGTAGTGATGATGATTTCTGTGAATCAATACTCGCAGCTGATAAGTCACTGAATGAAGCTTATGCCATGAGTGCTGAAGGCCGCTCATTTTCTTTTGATGTTGAGGAGAATTTTGACCACCTAAATCATGAAATTTCTCATGTAAGAGAAAATGGCACGTCTTGTTCTTTTGTTGACCAGACCTCTAGTATGCACAAAATTTCAAATTCAGAACGGTTCTTGCAATCACATTGCAATGATTTTCCTGCTGCTGATACTCTTGATGATCAAATTTCTCGTTATGTCAACCAAGAGGCTGATTATTTTGAGAAGAGAAAAGGCAAAAGGAAACTGAAGAAAAAAGTAATTCCACTACTAGGGGAGAATAAGGTGGTTGGTGGGACAGAATCGTCATTCAAATCAGATGGCAACTTGGATATTCGTGGAGTTCATGGAGCTGCAATGGAAAATGAGCAAGGGAAACAAATTTCATATCCCAGCGAATTCCAGGAAGTTATTCATATGGAAGAGATGTGGAAAAAAGCAATTGTAGCCCCACCAATTGATGATTCTTATAAATTTCCAGGGTCTTGGTGCTCATCTCCTTGGAGTGCTGATTTTATTGAGAATTTTTTCAATACAAATATTGCAGAATCTGGCATTCAGGAAACTTGTCGACAGTATTTGTGTTGTGATTGTGTACTTGAGCCAGAGTCCAAATATGGAGAAAGGTGAATATTATAATGTATAATACTCATAAACATAAATATTATCTGATATAATGAATGGTAGGAAAATGAATGGACTAGGCAGGTCTTTCTGACACCTGCAAAAACAAAAATAAAGACAAAAAGAGGAAATCCTTTAGTATTATGTTTTTAAAATTTTTGTTAATGATTACTAATGGTTTTCTTTCACTACTCTTGTTTACATGGTAGTTTCTGTGGTCCTATGCATTTCTTATAAAAAAAACTTGTTACTGTTTTTGGGAGAACTTTATAAATGTTTCCTGTTTCTATCTTACTATATTCTGTCCTGATGTTTAGAGTTGACTTATTCATAGCTAGGCTCTACCGAGTGTATGTAGGAATGGACATTGTACATGCTAATAACTACAACAACATTGTGCATACGTTTGGCACTTAAGATTCTCCTGAAGTTCATCATTTTCTAGCTACTAATTTTCTTATTTCTGTTTATATTAGATGGATTTTTGGGTGATTCTATTTGGTGCTTCAGTGGTACAAGTTAATGGCTTTTATTTTAGAATTTGCAATTGATACCAAGAACTGCCCTCATAATTTATGTACTCCATGGGGCAATATCAGGTGCTATATTTTCACTTGTAAACTGTCTTCTTAAGTTCTAAAGATCAGTAAGATACATCTGCATTGGAGCTTTGGAATCTCTAAAGTATACTTAAAGAAATTTGATATCTCTGTTGTCTCATTCATACATACTTGGATTCTGTTCTATAAGATATTTTTTCTCTGAAGGTTATTCATTTCACTTATTACTCCGTGTACTTGGGCAACGCCTATTTCATTCTCTTCAATAAAGTTACTTTTACTTATAAAATATAAATATATATATATATATATATTTCACTTATTATATTTTTCATATTGGCCTCTTCAATGAACTAAACACTATCCAGAATTATTAAGTTGTGTATCTTATAGAAATTCTCATTCTGGTGTTATTTATCTTCCTTGTTCCAGATGCAGAGAAGTGATTCTGGTAATGAGCAGTGAAAACAAGTTGTATGTTTTGCTTATTGGTATTTCAGGTGATGGATCAGGTCAGGTTTTGAAACTTTGCAGGAGGAATAACGTTCATTTGTTTTGTAAATAATGTCAATTACTTGGTGCTCTCTTGTGCCTATGTTTTTCAGCCTAATGACTGCTGAACTGGCTTAATGCAGGAGCTATCTTAAGTTTAGTAGGTTGCCACAAAATTGAAGATATTAAAGAGGTGTCAGTTGGTGTTGGACTTCAGGTTGTGAGGTTAGTGATTTCTTGTGCTTTTATCAATCACAGAAGCTATAATTTTTCTAAATCTCTATTTTTTGTGGGCTAGGTTGTGCATTGACAGGGATTCAGCATACCTATTTATAACTAGAAGCATCGAGAAGTCAAGGCAATTATTTAGTACCTTGGAAGTGTTTGATTTACATCCACAAAAAGATCATTGTTCTTTACGAAGGTGATTTTTGGCATAAAACACACTTATCAAAAAAATTTATGGCATAAAACACAGTTCCAAACCTTGCTTTGGCATTACTTTTCCATGTTATATTTGTTTAGCTTCAAAATTAAACGTATATACATTTTTCCATTTCTTTGTTATAATAGACTGGTTTTGGAAATTTAAATGGCAGTTTGGAGCAGGTTCAGGTTGAATTGTTTGAGAAACAAATATGTGGAGGTTCAAAAGTGAACATCTTCCAATACTCTATGGTGCTATTCAGGCGCACCAACAATGAAGGTTTACTTCTTACTAGTTGACCTTGGTTATGATGTATGGGAATGTGCCTGAACATGTTTTGAGATAGTTCAGTCATCCATTGAAAGAGGATTTCTGAGTGCTGCAAGAAAATCTGATTGAGTTTTTTTTTTTTATAGAATTTCTGATGTTCCCACTCCCCTTTTTACTTGGCATTCTCCTATGTGTACCCCTAATGTACTTGGGTAGATCCCTTGTGCCTATAATAAAATTCATTGATGTTATGTAGTAAAAAAATTCTTAATAGGAAGGATTTTCAAAGAGAATATGTGAAGGAAGGCTTTTAAAATCTGTTGCAATAGTTAACAAACATGATACACATTAAGGATCAGGCTTAAATCACGCATGTTTTGGAACTTGTCCTGAAAAAACTCAGTTTGAATAGATGATTTTCCCGTGCACGTTGTAGGTGCTGAAGTGGCCTCTTTGATTGTATTTGGTATCCCTTCCATAAAATTCTCTCTTTTCTTTTTTTTTTGTTTTTTTAATATGTAATGAAAACTTTTTTTAAAAAGTTCCAAAGGCATTACCCAAGTACGTAGAAGTATACAGGAGAAACACCCTTTTAGGGAGGAATGGATTGTTTTTGCACATGAAAGAAACCTAGCAGTTCCCTTTTCACTAAGTTTCAGAGAATAGTTATCCACTCTTAATTTTGATTTTTTTGTTTGAATTTACATCCTACTTTTTAAAGAGAGGATATCTATGAAATAATTTTATACTTGTATGATTTCTTTTGTGCAAGCATATATTCTTAATTTAGGTGATGCTTAATCTTTTAACATGCAACAGAGGATATATGGCTTTCAAGATCACTATTTGTGATTGGAAGGCATCTGCTTGTGTGTGTTGAAGACCTTATGCACTTCAGCTCTCTTTCAATGGATTCCTCTTTGCCTCCATATTTCTCACTTGATTCATGTTGCTCCATTGTTGACTTATCTGAGATGGTAACTTACTAATTTTTTTTTTTTGATAAGTTGACTTACTGAATTTACGAAGGCTTCCTTAAGATTTTGCCTACATTTTGTTCTGCCAGATTGTGTACATATTCACCTCATGTGATAAGAAACATTATCTTGATTTTCTTTTGCATGATTATATGAATGCATTTCTGGTTTCATTTGTGGTGCATGTGTGTTTGTGTTGATGAAACATCGTATAGATTTACATCGTAATCATTGACTTGAATTCTTAGTTAATATACTGTTCAGGCTTAAATGGAATAACATTGTCGTGACCTTTGAACCCACAAACTAATGTAGCTTAATGGAATCCGTTAGATCTACTTTATAATAAAAATAACTTTACAATCTGATGTATCCCATCAAGCCTCATCAATTTGTGGGTTTACTTTTGTGTAATTCCTTTATGGCTAAAGTATTTTCCTTTTAGTTTGCCTACATTTATGTTCATTTTCCAGGTTCATACATCGTTTACTGCAATTGATATCTAATAAATCATTGTTTTTTCCTATAGTCTTAGATTCTACCATGTTTCTGGTTCAACATACAATGTTCTCTGTTTTGCTGGTAAATCATGTTATAGGGGATTGTCACCATTCATTTTCATTTCTCTGTTTGTTAGTCAATATCTTGTTGAGCCATTACCAATCGAAAGAAACAAAACTTGTTGAGCCACCAATGGGAGGACGATGTATATGATAGATGGTAGCCAAAGGCTCATGTATACCATGCTTAGTCAATCACAAACACAGTGATTTCTTTTTAATAGTCAATATGCTCTATGCTTCAAGCTCAATTTTCGTTGTGGTTATCCTTCCATTGTTACTTTAGACAGATTTTCCTCTCTTTCTCTCTACCCGAAGCATTGGATGTGTGGAGAAAGATGTTAATTTACCTATTAACTTCATTTCCAGGTCATCGAGGCTAGAGAGAGTTGCTGTGTGACCCTAACTCTTAAATGTACCACATCGGAGTTCTACCCCTCTGCCAAAGCCGACACGGAGGTTGCAGCAATCAATGACGAAGAGAAAGTTTCAGGCTGTGTAACATGGAAGATCAGGTGGTTCTCTGAAGAGAGTCTGTTCAATTTCGTGGCATTGGTAAAGGCAATCCATGCAGGAACATCCACGTCTCCCTTACTCCTAAGATGTAAATCGTGAAGCCTTTTTGTTTCTTTGTTTTTGTTTGTTTCCTATTCATTTCATTCTTTTTGATCTGGCCTTCCATTTCGTTTTTGCTTCTTATTTCCGTATAGTTTTGAAATTTTAGTAGCTGCAAGTGTCGTGAGTCAATAGCTTCCTTTTGTATTCTTTGATTTGTCCTTTTAGCATTCCATCATGTACAAATTTTGTACAGTACCACATCATCATACGAAAATGAGTTTTTTTTTCCACATTTCCATACACGAAATTGTACAGTGAATGTTAATTTTCTTTTATTAGCATTTGAGAATGTGAAAAAAAAAAAAATGGCTTTGAGCTTCGAATGTGTTTATTAAAACATAATTTGCTGTCTGGGACTTTTGCCAAGAGACGAGTACTCTAGGAGAACGTGGTTATCAAACAAGAATGATGCTAGTGCTAACGACGTCAGCAACCGCTGCAATGTTTTTTTTTTTTTTTTATGTGATTAAGGAAGTATTTTTATGATGATGTTGTGAATTTTTTTGAAAAAAATATTTAAAAGTGTTAAAAAAACACATCAAATAACTAGTGGTAACTCCGCGCTGGCTCTACCAGGGGTGACTGCAGCAAGGTGAGATCTCACTGTATGAGAAATCAAGTACAAGTGGCATTACCTCATGTATCAAGTATACGAGATGTTTGGTTCTATAATTATGGGTTGTTCATGTGAAAGTAATGGTGGCAGTACGAACATATGACTGCATTGTTAAATACTTTGATGTGATGTTCGGAGGTTAATTCCGGCATATTCAATTAATTGTAGAAATCAATGACCATGACCAATCTTGCAAGGAGCTTTTGTACTTCTAACTCACAGTCCCAAAGGATTTATTTGTTTTAAACTTTTAGGACTTATTTGGATAGAGAGATATTTTGGTCTTATTTAATTTCATCTCAATATTTAAATATTATAAATACAAATACTTTCTAATATAATTATTATAATTTTTTTAAACTTATAATTAAAATACAGAAAATAATTCAATTTTTTCACTCAAAACAAACATAATATTAAAAAAGTAATATTCTTAATATTTTTAACCAATTTTTTTTCTCTTTTAAAAACTCAATAAAACATTTTAACCTAAGTACTTTCTAACTCATCTCAACTCAAATATCTTACTATTATTTACAAATTATCTCAACTCACTATCCAAATCAGGCTTTTCTTTTCCCACTCTCTGATGTAAAGAAGGTTGTTCAATCTACTTCATCCATTATTCAACTAGCAAAGCTTTAGGATACGTTTCGATGTTGATTTGAGTTGTAAATAATAATATTTTGTGAATTTTATTGAGATGAGTTTAACTTTTTTAAATTAGATGAGTTTAATATTTTAGATTGAAATATATGAAGTAGTTCAAGATAAATTTAACTTTTTTATGAGAAATTAAAAAAATAGTAGATCTCATCAATTATTGGTTCAAGATGAATTAAGTTTGGTTCAACCTTACTCATTTTTCATTGCATCCATAAACGGTTAAAAGCTTAAGGTCCCAGAACATCTTCTCATTTTTCATTACATTCATTATTTAGAAACCACTATATTTTCTTTTTGATTGGTACCACTATATTATCGATAACATTACTCACATAACGATCCTTTTACTCTCACCACACCTTCTATCAATCTTGGAACAATCAGGAATAATATAAATCAACGCATAGATATACACAATCAATAGCGAAGTCATATCAAACCCGTCACTCTTGTAGGGATTGCATGTACATGCAAAAAATCGAATACCAAAAGACGAAAAAACTTACCATGTCAATGTATAATTGAGATGGTCCTGTGGAATGACTGAACTGCAAATCAAGGAATTGACATTCTCCGGAATAGGGTAAGGGTTAATCGGATTAAAGTTTTCATTTATGTCTTCAATGTATTTGGTATTCTCAGGAAATCCAGCAGGACGAGCAATTGCAGGAATATCTACATAGAACCACTGACAAGAGCTTTGATCATTTGCTGGAACAAATATACTAGGCTTCTCACTCCTTAGAATTAGAGAAATGATAGTTGCTGTTGTAAATGTGCAGGGATTGTACAATCACTTTAAAAAAAATGAATACATACGGGACTCACATAAAAAAAATAAATAAATAAAGTTTAATAATAGACTCCACTCTTTTTTAAAGTAACTACACGGTACTTATGCCCTCTACGACTATATGTAGCATTACTCTTAGAATTAACAGTAGGGATGTTGACCTGCAAGTTGCAAGACGCTAAGAATCTAAGGTCGCATCTTCCATATCAACCAAGGGACCAAACGATGTCAAACCTCAACGTTTTTACGTTTCTTGGACCAAACATCCACCAAGAGCGTTTTCTCTATCTTGGACAGAGTGAAGTTCCATATTCAAAGGCTGCTGGCTGGATTGCAGATCTTCCAACGACCTGTCTTTCCACCTACAAGGAACCCATCCACTGTTGACCAAAATTGGCAACTGGACGCTGGAGAATATATCCAACATATTGTGATATGAAAGGGGACCGTAGCACAACACCATAAGCAGCCAAGACTTACTTTTTAAAACATTTAAAATACACACGAACAACATTTGATTTGCAGAAGAAGATAAATTTTTGAAACTCCTTGAAGATATTAGAGCCCTGCTGCAATTTTCTTTGGTGCAAAATACTGATTCTTGAAAAAAACTCCCTGTTCAGGACTCAATCTACCCAACAAAACCTTACCAGTGTTCCCACAATTATTTCGTAAATGCCAATAAAAATGAGTCCCTCTAACAGGATTCTATCAATCAAATGCGGGTACAAAAATTACCATGAACGATGAAACCTACATATAGAGAAATACAATGCCAAAAACTGAAGGTGGATTTAACAAATCTGGTCAAGCTTTGAATTAGACATTTCAGGTAAGATATCAAACAATCCATTCTGTAATATTTGACCAGATACTGAGATACATCTACAGGGCCTAAAAAACTCCCTTGTGTAGCATAGTTCACAACTTGATGATTCTTTCTTGACAAAAGCATCCTATCAATTTGTGTGTTTGTTTGAGTGATTATGGTCTCAAGATTTCACGTGTATGGTTGTTGAAACCAGAGGAAATTGTCATAGAGAAAGAGTCATATCATCTCCATTCTACAACATCCTTTGACCCATGGAGATTGGGGGGGTCTGTTCTATAATCTCAGACATCTAAGTAATCCTAATTTTCTTCTCTTTCCAGACAGCTCAGAAGATTTCTCACTCAGCAAACTCCATAGCTCACAAGTTGGTTGACTGAGCCCTGAGCTCTCTGAATTCATATCTTACTCTATCCCCTCTAAAATTACATTTTACCTCATCAGACTGTTTGGATATGACATTCTTTTTCTTCATTCCTCTACTCATATCACTCTTTAAGACATACAGAGGGGGGATTTCTTTTGCTCATTATCTGGCAAAGTTTGGTCCTTCTTTTTTGAAAAGACTGAATTTTTTATTTCGCCAATCCAGTCTTCTTTGCAGCTTAGTGGAGAACATAGGATCACATGCATTATCTAGATTGCCAAGTTTCACATGATTAAGCATATTTTATTGTGTAATTGTTTCTGTTTAGGTTAATTAATTTATAAAAGTACCTATAGACTATCAAATAGCAATTCATTTATGAAAATCTTCCATGTTGTCGATACATTTCGTAGTGACCCGCCATCCATACCTCAAGCATTACATGCTTTAATTGGCTGATCGAAATCAGTCAATTGTAGCAAAGCAAACTACGAGTTTTGACTGCCACCACCACCAGTACCACCATCATATTCATCATCAGCATCTTGTAGCTTAAAGCTCCTGATCTCAGCCTGCACGATTAGTTTAGAAAACAAATTAAAACACCAAATAAGAGTAGAAGGCACGCGATATTGGCGCGGCTCAATCAGACCAGAGAGTCAAGTGATCAGCCATTGACGTTATGGTAAGATTGAACCACGCCAACACCTTGGGTTTGTGCCTCAACTTGTTTGGATATGCATGCAAAAAGAAGGGTGTATATTTGCCTCATGCCTCACCTTTAGCTGCTACATGGAAACAGACATTCATTGATACTGCTTGATCGATATGAACCTGAGTAGTTCCTGCTAGCATATCCTGATCTATTTGTAGCTTCCAATCCTTGTTTTCATTATCATGTGTCCAAATTATAGAAAACAAGACCAAATAAATTTGAGAAAGGACATGGAGAATACTCCCAAGGAGATGCGTCTGATCTCTCTAGGAGTGCCGGCGAGGTTCTCCAGATCGAACACATGTTCGCATATTGCTGGCTTATTTAATTTACATAAATAATTGCATGCATGGGTATTTGCGTAGGGTTTTGTTACGTTGGATTTGAGGAAGCTGTCCTCAAAACCCAGAGGCATTTCTTGTGGGCAATTCTCCAATTACAAAGCTAAGTAGTCATACATCCAAAGGATTCTTTGCAAATGTACGTACATTTGTAGGTAATGGGGTTTGAAGGTCAATCTTGTCCTGATTCTGTTTTTTCTTTTGTTGTTTGATCAAGTTACTGGGGCTAACATTATAATCATGACAACCTGAATCCTCGATCATGTCAGCATGACAAAATCGTTTTGACTAATTATCAAACTATTTTCTTTTAAAAAACAATTATCAAGCTATCTTTTGAACTTTCTTGGAAAATATCATCCACAATTTCTTTTACCTTCATAATTTGTCAAGTTATTCATATCAGGGTGAGAATGACATTGCATGCATCCATGTATTTATATAAGAGAACTACTACAATCATATAGAGATTTCATAAAAGTAAATTCACAATCTAGCATGGTTTAATGTAGACATAAGATCATGAATTTATTTTTATTATAAAATAAATCTAACATATCACAGGAAACCACATCAGTTTGTGGATTTACTTTTGTACAATCTCCTTATAGTTGTAGCACTTCTCTTATATAAATGCATGGATGCCTGCAATGTCATCCTCATCATAATAAGAAATTCCTTTGTGGTTAGAGCACTTCTCTTTATTATACAATGACAACAATTAATGGTAGACAAGGGATGAAATCATGAAATTCAATTATTTATAAAATTATTTCTGGAGGGGGGAATTTATTTATCAATTTAGTTTGCCTTACTGAAAAATCATAAACAATTTTTTTTTTCTTTTTTTGGTGTTGGGGGAGGAAATTTCATAGTTCTGCTCCTGAGTACATGCATGCATGCAATTTGCAAAGAACTGAAGAGTAAGGGTAGGAATATAATGATGATGATTTTGATAGAATTTGCTTATAAATCCCAAATTACAACTGACCTTTGAGTGAAATTCAATCTGAAAATCTTTTTTCCAAAAAAAGTACAAACTGACTATGTTTTTAAGCACATACATGCACCCCTAGCTAGTGGTCATGATACTACTCAATGAAATAGATCGGTAGGAGAAAGGTTTATATTTTTGTTCTCTTTCTTCGACATTTATAGTCTTATTTCCCTAATTTTATCAAAGAGTTATGGTGTGTAAATAGGCTATTTATTGTTTTTAAATAATTTCAAAATATCAGTATTTTTCTTTTTGACTGTAGTTAATGTGGTAGGTCTTTACATTTGCGGTGTATTTGATGTGTCAATAAACAGCGTTAGTGTTAGTATTTGATACCAAATATGATGTGAACCCGGGGAATTGAAATCTCTTAAACCCACAATCAATTTGAAAACTTACCGAGGAAAACCAAAATCATAAAAATATTTCGATACCCATCTGCTTTGAGATCGACAAAAACACAAAACTAAGCTGTTTACAGTGCACTCAAACTCAAGAAACTTGGCAGTTTTTTATAACATTCTGCTGAGTCTAGAGCTTTATGCCCTTCAGACTTGAAAGAAGTAAACAAAAGAGGGAAATTGCCTCTAGTGAACAAGAAACAAACAAGAACATCTTCCGTAAAAATCAAAGCAGATTAGTGTCAAGTCCAAAGGGGAGTGAGAGAGACAGATAGCCCCAGCAGAAACTTCTCCATTTGTCTTGCCGTCTGATACCTGATATCTTTCCTTTATGTGTTCTTAAACATTCACAACCCTCCAATGGTCTTATTTCTTTCATTTTTAATCTTTAACATTTTGTCCCTTCTTGTCCATTTTTTATACCCTACCTCTGCTCCTCCTTTTATACCCTTTCACACCTTAATCTCAACGCTTAAAAAAGCTTCTTGAAACAGGAAGTTGACTTAAGCCCACAGGAGGCAAAAGGCTGCAACAGAATGGCAAATTTTAGCAGAACAGACACAAGTAGAAGCCTTGGGAGCCTTATGGACTCGGACAAAATAAGTTCTGGGAAAAATGTTGTTCCCCCTGGAACCCGAAAGCTGGTTCCAGGACATGGTCTTGAATTCAAAAACCTCTCGTACAGTGTGATAAAGAAACAGAGGAAGGATGGTCAAATGGTGAAGAAAGAAGCATATCTTCTTAGTGACATCTCTGGCCAGGCAATTGGAGGTGAGATTATGGCCATCATGGGGCCTAGTGGTGCTGGAAAATCTACTTTTCTCGATGCTTTGGCCGGTCGGATTGCACAAGGGAGTCTTGAAGGATCTGTCAGAATTGATGGAAAGCCAGTAACATTTCAACCAATTTCTCATACTACTTTTGAACCTTTTATTTTATTTTTAATAATATATATGGGTTGATTATCCAGGTTAGCACAAGCTACATGAAGATGATTTCTTCATACGTGATGCAAGAAGATCAACTCTTTCCCAGGTTGACTGTACTTGAGACATTCATGTTTGCAGCCGAGGTCAGGCTTCCTCCTTCCATTTCCAGGACTGAAAAGAAAACGAGAGTCTACAGGCTCCTTGATCAACTTGGCTTGCAGGTATAAACAACTCTCTCTCTCTCTCCCTCTGTGTGTGTGTGTGTTAAACCACCGGCCCTTGTCCGAAAAGTTTAAACTGAAGTGTAGATTTGTAGAATCAAGGTTCTGTTCGAACTCAGGACTACTTTGATACCATGTTAAACCATCACTTATTCTAAAAACCCAAGCTGATGGGATAAGGTAAACATAATTATTTAAATTATATCTTAACATTCTCCAAGGCAACGTCAATGATATTATGAACGTGCAGACTGCAACTCATACATATATAGGTGATGAAGGGAGAAGAGGGGGGTCAGGAGGGGAACGACGGAGGGTCTCTATAGGAATTGACATAATCCATAAGCCAGCACTCCTGTTCCTTGATGAACCCACCTCGGGTTTGGATTCTACAAGTGCATACAATGTGGTAGAAAAGGTAAAGGAGATAGCTAGAGGTGGCAGCATAGTAATCATGACCGTCCACCAGCCTTCATATCGAATTCAAATGCTCCTGGATGGCATCCTTGTCCTTGCAAGGTACACAAATGTGACAAACATTTTACACCCTCTCTACCTACTACAATTGGAAAAACCCATATTGTGCATCCTGCATAACTAGGAACTTGATAAACATACAATTCATGAAAAAGTTCTGATTTTTTCATAATTATAATGGACCTCAATTCATTAGTGTATTTACACACCAACTAGTTTGTAAGTAACAAAAGTCTTGAAGAATTTGAAATTAGGGATTGGACTTCAAGTAAAAGACTTATTAATCTGTTTTTTCTTATTATTTTAATTTTCTGCTTGACTTGGTGCTTATTCAGCCATATATCACATGTAATTACAGAGGAAAACTGATATATATGGGGAGCCCACTTGTCCTTCCTGCTCATTTGTCTTGATTTGGAAGGCCAGTTCCAGAAGGTGAGAACAGCCTTGAGTATCTCCTAGATGTGATCAAAGAGTATGATGAATCAACTGTAGGGCTAGACCCCTTAGTGCAGTATCAACGAGATGATATCAAACCTGATCTAATGGCCAGGACCCCCATTCCAAAAACTCCTCGCACGCCTTACAGAAGTAGCTCTGCACCTAAGCACAAGTTTAGCCTTCGTAGTCATGCATTCTCTTCTTCTGCGACTCCTATGACACCTCAACCTGATTCTGGACAGTCCAAGTATTTTGATGATGATGAGAATTTCGACAACTCACTTGAGAGGAGAACTGTACATACACCAATGAACATGCAGAGTGGAGTCTATAATTCTCGCTTAGCTTCTCATTTTTACAAAGATTTTTCAGTTTGGCTCTACAATGGGGTAAAGGGAACCCCTCGCCGTGCACCATCATGGACTCAGGCCAGAACACCAGGCCGGACACCCAAGAAGCCTAGTTTCAAGCCAATATCCAACACCTGATCTACAAAACCCCTCTAGAACTCCCGTGGTCTTTAGCCAGTCCATGGAATCTTATGCACCCAATTCTTATGAAGAATTTGAGGAGGAAGAAGTGCTTGGAAAGGTACACCATGGCCCCAAATATGCAAGCCCATGGCTACGTGAGGTTGCAGTGCTCTCATGGCGCACAGCACTCAACGTGATCCGCACTCCAGAGCTCTTCCTCTCACGTGAAATTGTGTCGGCGGTTATGGCAATCATTCTATCTTCCCTATTCCAAAAACTCAACCATCCTACCTTCAAAGACATCAACCGGCTCTCAACTTCTACATCTTCGCAGTTTGTCTTGTTTTCTTTTCCTCCAATGATGCTGTCCCATCCTTCATCCAGGAAAGGTTCATCTTCATCAGAGAGACTTCCCACAATGCATATCGCGCTTCTTCCTATGTCATCTCCTCCCTCATTGTGTATCTTCCGTTCTTTGCTGTTCAAGGCTTTACCTTTGCAGCCATCACAAAACTCTTCCTTTTTCTCAAAGGAGGTCTCCTGCACTTCTGGATAATCCTTTATGCCTCACTCATTACAACTAATTCTTATGTGATGCTTGTTAGTGCACTTGTTCCAAGCTACATTACTGGGTATGCTGTTGTGATTGCAACCACAGCTCTCTTCTTCCTTACTTGTGGGTTCTTTCTGAAGCAATCTCAGATACCTTTATACTGGAGATGGCTCCATTATATCTCTGCAATCAAATACCCGTTTGACGCATTGCTAACAAATGAATTCAAAGGAGATGCTTGTTATAATGACCTGCCCCAAGATCTTTCCCCAGGTCCTTTGGGAAGTGTGCGAAACAGTTCGCTGCATGAATACTTGTTTGCACAAGGAAAACTGGGAAACAATTGCACGTTGATCGGAGAAGATGTTCATTTTTCGATGAATATTACCGAGGGAGGTATTTGGTATGACATAGCAATCTTGCTGGCTTTGGGAGTTCTTTACCGCTTCTTCTTCTACTTGGTTCTGAGATTTTATTCCAAGAATGAGAGAAAATGAAGTTTGTTTACCCTTTGAATTCGCTACTATCTTAATTTTATGTTTGCCTCTGAATTCAAAAGTAGCTGGCTAATGCATAATCTAAAGATTCTAAACATATTTGATAGCACTCCATCTTTCAAAAATTTTCTTCTAAACATGGGAGATGCATCAAATCGAAGCTTGTTACTTGTTTCTCATTGGTGGGTTTCAAAATTAGACCAATAATGATGTATCCATCCTTTTTTAGAATTGGACAATCCAATTTGATTGAAGAGGATGAAAGTTAAATAGGGAAAAAGACGGTACTAGAAAATGCAAAGAATCACATATATCTTGAGTAATGCTCGATACAAGTTTCTGTCTTGTAAAATGTTTGATTATGAAGTTCAAAGATTTATATGTAATATATATAGAAGGTTGAAGATGTTATCAAATATATTGTTGTATTCTTTTTACTTTGACCAGTTAAAATATTTCTATAACTCGGATTATTAGAGAGAAGTGCAAAATATTTATTGAAATGATGTTGTTTGGGTTGAAGAAAATAAAAATAAAAAACAAATTGATATTTAAATGGCACTAAAGCAATTAGCACGAATTTTCTGTCATTTTTTCCTGTGAAATATAAACAAAGAACATTGTGAAAATTAGATTATCTTGGATGTTAACCTTGGGTAACATAAATATGCTACTTGGAATATATAAAATAAGAGTAGTGTTATAACTACAAAAGGATTACACAAAAGTAATCCCACAAAATGATGTAGTTTCATATGATCCGTCATATCTGCTTTACAATAGAAATAACTTTACAATCTGACAAACCACATCAATTTATGAGATTACTTTTGTATAATCACTTTGTGATTAGAGTATTTCTCATAAATTAAATAAGATAGCTAGCATACATGAACATTTGCTCTTCCCTAAGCTTTTCATTTTATCAATAATACTACTTATTATTGTGACCATGGTGGAGTCACCTTTTCAAAGCTATCTTCACTGGTATACCTGTGGTTATTGGCTACTTTATTTTATGAAGCACAAGAAGACTATAGGTGCTCACTTTTTGAATAGAAAAGCAGGATTGTAGTCACCGAAAACCTAAATTAATCTCTTATTGCTAAAACCCAAGCAACACAATTCAGCAAGTCATTTACGAGAAACCAGTACCATCATCAGACACATCTTTCATGAACAACATGATAGAAAAAGGCACAGTATTCAGAAGACAAGAGAAGAAATACTGGCTTCCTTATTTCATCAATTTGGCTCTCACATCTTGCTTGCATGCTGTGCAATCTTCTTTTCAAGTGCATTTTTATCAGCCCCAACAACCTGGTCCACCTCCTTTCCATTTTTTATGAAAAAAAAGGTCGGAACACTGCTAATATTCCAGCGTGAAGCCACATCCCTGGCCTCATCTATGTCAACTTTCAAGAAAACAACTTTTGGGTACTTCCCAGCTAAGCTTGTGTAAAGGGGTGAAATGAAACGGCAGGGACCACACCAGGTTGCAGTGAAGTACAGGATTGCTAGGCGAGATGTCTTTGAAGCAGCATCAGTCTTTTTTTCCAGTTCACTTACAGAGTGAATACCAATAACTTCTCCTGTTGTAAATCAATAGCATGATAAGTTAATCTACAGAAAATTGTCTGAAACACAAAATTAGATGTTAATCTTTTTGTATATCAATGGCCAAAAGGAAAAAAGTGCCCAAACAAATTATCACATAACTTCATGCCTCAGGCAGTTTTGATGTACTGACAGAGGTAACAAAGGGGATCAGACACCTCTCCAAATAATATAGTCAAAAACTTTAGCTCCATGCACATATATCGAGTTTAGATTATGAAATTTATCCCCATACAGTTGCTCAATAGGACAGAGGCCTCCAAACATCTTTTTCCAAGTGTTTTGAGTTGCTCCCGTTTCTCCAACTCAATTAAATGGATAAACTAATGCACTGTAAGTCACTGTAAACATAAGTTTATTGATAAAGCTCAAGCATTTTGCTTTGCTCAAGTTTCTCCAACTCAATTGACATGCACTGTATGTCCCTGTACACAAGCTTATCTCCAACTCAATTGACATGCACTGTATGTCCCTGTACACAAGCTTATCGATAAAGCTCTCGAGGGATGTTTAGTTGCATGTAGTTTTGGAAATTTTGAGAAAACTTTTACAGAGCTTTTATGGGATTTTGTGAAAGTGGAGGTACCCATTAAAAATATGTTCGAATTTAGAAAGCTTTTTAGCGATATTTTTATTGGAGTTTGAATAGGTGATGGAGTCTGCTGTTCGGGAATAAAATTTTCAGTTTTTTAAAATGTTATTTTCTTAAAAAATTGTAAATGTTATTTTAGTTTTGTTCACTCCTGAAATCAAGGTAAGATGTTTTGATGAAAATTATTTGTGAGGTTATTTTGGTGTAAACATTTTTGGATTAAGAAAATTCTCAAAACCTTGTTGCAAACATCACCTTAGTTAAACTTCGCAGACCTGTTGCAGGTGGGTGGGTGAGAGGAGTTTGTGCTTGTAACCAAAGCAAATAGTAAAATTCGGATAAGATTCTAGTTTTAAGAAAATTGTTGTCATTGTCAGGGCCTTCATATGACAATTGAATGCATAAAAGCTGAGGGAAAGCAGTCAAGTATTCAATCCTGCATAAACTTGAAGACTTGTTTAAACGGAAAAGAAAATGAATAGCTTACCATCCTTTAAAGCAGACAATGCATCTTGGTCCTGAACAAATTGAAGAGAGCAATAAGATTTAGAATCAAGCTTATCAATCTCTGGCATAGGATGCATTCAGCAAGTAAGCCTATAAACAGGGGAGCGATCGTTCAATTCCCCGGGACTCCTAACGTCGATAGGACAACCTCAAACCCTAACCATCTCTTTTTTTTTTTTTTTCTTTTTTGATAACATCAAACCCTAACCATCTCTTTAAACCCCTTGAAACACGAAAAAGTTTTAAAAAAATAAAAACAAAACAAATTGTGATACTACGCCTCTGATTCATGGCCTGGTGAAGGCTTCATTCATAATCATGTCATCTAATTGATACCAACATTGCCAGTGCACTTAATCATAGAGTTAGCCAGGTCCACCATCAACCTGATTAATAAGATGAAGGATATAGATGACCTAACAACCCACATCAACTCCACCAAAGAAGAAATCATCAATATAATATTTTCAGATATGGTAAAGTTTTATTTCAAAATAAAATTGATAATTCATTCTTCCCATGCCAACCATATGTTGCTTACAGAAATTCTTGAGTATCTCATTAATATCTTTTAACAAACGCAAAAGGAAATCTAAATGGAAAAAAAAAATGATAGTAAACCAACTACCTGTGCTTGAGCTTGCTGTCGTTTCCTCTCACGTTCACCCTTTTTAAGTTCCTTGTCTTTGCGCAAGCGTTCGTATTTTCTGCGATGCTCTTCAATTCGTCGGGCATTTGGTTCGACCTAAAAGATAAATCAATTATCAAGCAACAATTGTGTTGGTGACCTCTCCTATAAAATGAAGACATTTTTTACCTTTTTAAGAACCAAACCAATCTCCTCATCATAGTCCAAATTTGACGCTATATGCAGATCTTTTGCTGCCTCTTCCCACTGGCCCAACGTGGCCCTTGCCATTCCTCTTACTTTATATCCTTTTGCCGAGTCAGGGTTGATCTAGAAAAGACAAGTATGGCTCCTCAGAGAAAATAATCATAGGCCTTTAGGGCATCTTACCATGTTGTACATGGTAAATTACAAACTCAGATGCATCTTTAGTTCATTTCTAATTTTAAGTGGAACATCTTGTGCAGTCTACAAATGCAGAGACGTATCAGAAGGGTCATTAACCAACCTCCAAAGCTGTATCAGCATCACGGATTGCAGCATTCGGTTTGCTCAATTTGACAAAGACACTAGCTGAAAATATGAATGTCAAGTTTCCAAGAGAATGAAACAATGATGAGACGAGGCTGGAAAAATACGGCAAAGGAGGTAATCAGAGTAAATCCAATTTCATTTAAAAAAAATACCTCTAGTTGAATATAATATTGCTGAAGTTGGGTTCAACACGATTGCTTCTGTTAGATGATCTATGGCTTCATCCAGCTTACCTGAAATATAAAATGTCATAAATATACAGAAAAAGGGTCACAAAACAAAAGCAAAGAACATTGAATTCAAAATTTCAGTCATAAGAAACAATGGCATGCCTTCAGAAATAGCATCCATAGCTTTTGATTTTGCTACTTGTGCAGCTTCCCGGTTCTCTTCTGTAACTTCAACTGAAGGGTTTCCCATCTGTCATTAATAATGCACAAATCTACAGGTTTAGAGAGAGTATACAACCGCAAGAAAAATAGGGAAAAATAAGAGGAGGAAACATCCGCACCAATCTTTTATGCCACCCACCTTTTGTGGAGTATCATCATCAGGCTCCACAACATCAGTAACATCCAACTCAATATCAGACTCAACAATGTCATCATCATCCTCAGTTGAATTATATGTATTTTTGGCATCAAAATGTTCCTTAGTGTCTGGCATTTTATCACCACCCTTTTCCTGCACATATTTTCATAATTAGACCATGCATTTCACAATAGCAAGCAAAATGAACTACAAAAAATTTGAAGTGCTAAATTATTTCCATTGATTGTCATGGAATATGGACTCGAGTCAGAACATCCAATTGCTTGGATTAAAATCATCCAGAGACTATAGTCTATGGTTTTCCTACTTGTATTGATTGGAAAAGTATCACTTCCCTCACATGATTGATCAAAAGTACACTACCAAAATTTACCTAATCCTTCTACTACAGTCCCATTAACAGTACTCATAGAATGTTTATGTTCATACTACAAAGAAACAAGCTGTGGAAAATTGGTGCTCACCGTTTTTTGTACCGGAATCCGAGCTCCCAGGCTTCAAACGCCGAACCAAAAAGAAAAAACACAAACCTCAGGTGAATCGAACAAAGAATTAACAGTGCAAATTAACACTAGCACATGGTATATGAAATACAATACCCTTGGAGATAGGACTTGAAGAAGCCGAGAGAAGGATCGTGGAGAAGTGAAGGGTTCGATTTGCACTGGCTCACAAATTCCTTCAGCTCTTCTATCTTTTCCGCGTCCATTCTGTGCGTCGTTGGCTTCTGTCTCGCGATCTCTGCGAACTGCGAAGTTATGGAAAATTGGCGAGTCTTCTCGAATTGAATTTCTCAGTACGGGCGGAAGTTTCGGTTTCGATGGACATCGCGTCGATCACCGTCAAAGTTATGCCACTTACGATACAGAGGTGAGTCGTGCGGTCACTAATGGGGAGAGTACGATACTGACGGTGGACCTGATGTACCAGATTATTATCTCTGTCCCTTGCCACATTCGCGTGCACCATTGCTGAGAATCGAATTTCCATGGAAAGTGAAAGTGAGAAGCCATGGACAGAAATTTAGCGATCCAAAACCTGATTTTATTCGGACAAAATCACGATCTGAGTCGGTTAATTTCAGTTTGGTCGACGGGTACATCAATCTATGCCAAGATCACGAATTTTTAATCAAATTTCTATGGCTATAAATTTTTAAAAATCTTGACCCCTGAAAAATGATTTATACCATCTAATTTCCGCAGCAATCTCTTCGAAAAATAAATAAATAAATAAATTTAATATTCACGTAAAATAAATTATATTTTATTGATAAATTTTATTTTTCAAAAAAGTTTGCATAGAACTCTCACACCTTAAAATTCTAAACTTTTTCTTAAATGTATCCAATAATTATATTCAAATTTTTTTAATTATTTTTTAAAATCACTTCTTTAATTATTAAGTAAAAAAATAAATTACTCAACGATACACTGTAGCGGTACAAGTGAGGCGATAGACCAACTTTTTCCTTATGCAAGATGCATGGGCTTATTTTGAACATTTTAATTACTAAGGCCGTTCGAAAATATAATTATTCTCATATATTTTTAAATTTAATTTTTTTTCTTTTTTTTCAAACTCATTAAAAAATCTTAGTTTATAATATTTCACTACTTTTACTACAATTTATATATATTTTAAAATATTTGTAGTATTCAAACATGCTTTTATGAGAATTCCTACGGGCCGGTCCCTTTGAGGATCCTCAAAAAACAGCCAGTAAATTATTACATGACACATAGACCATCCATCACAATTCTTGTGA
This sequence comes from Carya illinoinensis, assembly GCF_018687715.1. Taxonomy (NCBI): domain Eukaryota; kingdom Viridiplantae; phylum Streptophyta; class Magnoliopsida; order Fagales; family Juglandaceae; genus Carya; species Carya illinoinensis. Next base: position 26,325,903 of record NC_056767.1, read on the forward strand.
ACCAGCACCGCACCACATGGAAAATCAATTCCCTACTGCGCGATCCCTCCCTTCTCATCCCCCAAACGGCGCGACACCCCCTCCCTGAAATATTACTCCGCGTTGCTCGTTGCCCAGCCACGACCCCGTCGCAGATCTAGAGTCACTGATCTGTCACAACTCGCAGCCCCTTCCTCGTCGCGACATTGGCCCTTCCTCGTCGCCGGACAGTCCCTTCGCACCCATTCGCGACATTTCAGATTTGTACCAGCCACTGCACAAGAAGACGTAGCCACCACTGAAAAAGACGAAGCCACCCCAGAAGAAGACGTAGTCTCTCCGAAGAAGAAGTAACCTTCGCTTATCTAGTATGCCCTTTCACCATTTATTAAAACCAGATAGTAGATTTTCATATGATTATGGTATTATGGTTGCCGAGGTGTCGTGTTAGAGACCTTGAGTTTGAGTGTTAGTCATATATGCTTGGAATGTAAATTGGTGAAGAAGAACGAAATCACACGATAGAAGCCACAGAAAAAGAAAGGCACAGAAAGTGTTTGGTAATAGTTCTGAGAAGAAAAATTATTCTTAAACTGGAAAATATTCATCATGAAACTATCGATTTGACATAGTAGCATATAGATGGGTGCATGTTTATGACAAACTTGGTAATTTCTAGACTACATTATCATGAATTACCTTGATTTTTGTCATGAATGTGCTTCCAATTTTTTGTCATTACAATATACACAATTTTTTGTTAAGACATTGTTCAATGACTGTTACCTAACTTCCCCTACATATATGTTAAATGGGCCAAACCATTAATTCTAGAGTATCATAATTCTAGAGTATCACCAAAGGTGAAGATCATTAGGCAGACCTAAATTAGGCTGCCACATATTGAACTCCTGCCAAAAGTATGATTTTAGAGAAATATTTAATGTTAGTTCCATTACTTTTTAGCATTTTATATATAAATTTTAATGATCTGGTTTTGTCCTCTATAATGCATCATTTTAATCCTCTCTCATGGGCCCATAAACTTCAATTATTACCAGAGTCTTTCGTTTCTTTTATGATTTATTTACTCTTTCTTTTCTTTTTCTTCCTTTTTTCTTTTGGGTTCTCTATCTTCCTTGCATACAAATCCTTGGACAAGTCACTTCAGTTGAATGGCATGCCCATTTCTTTTTGTACTGCAGGGAGAAGCACAGTACCAATTTTTGATATGGGCAGATATACTTCAATTGGTAGAGGGAAAAATTCACACAAGAGAGATTGCAGTTCGAAAAATGGAGGACGATGTATTGTTGCACGAGTATAAAGTTCAGAAAAAGAAAGATAAACTAGTTGATCGAGAGAATGTTCTTTACAAGCAAAAGGAGAAACTTGTTAAGCAAAATAGATGTGCACGCATACTATTGTGTATGTATTGGGTGGTATCATTTGTAATAATTTTTTGTTGGCTTGGACCATAAATGTATTTTGAAGAAGTTAGTTTGGATTAAAATATATTAGTGTATTTTTCTTTTTGTTGTGAAGGGTCTCAAGTGTTACTGGATTGTAAAATTTTGGTATGTAAATTGGATGGTTCTTGGATATTGAATATGACCCGATATTCACCTGGATTTTGTTTCAACTAATGTATCCATTTCTCCCAGTGCATGTTTCTAATAGAAATACAATATTGAAAAAACAATTGGCCATACGGTTCAATGCCTAAAGCAGTTCAATTTGCACAATCTGATAACAATATGGTTCCAATCTTTAAAGAGGAATGATAACAACATGATAATAATATGGTTCCAAAACTAACAAAATTCTGCTGCTCTCCAATTAAATATTATTACGCAATTAATAAGATGGTTCCAATAGCTTTCTTCATCTAGCTTTCTTCATCTGCCATGGATCACACCTATCTGCCTTGGTTAAGTTGTGGCATGTCCTGACGGTCTTCCGATATGTTGTCAATTGTTGGCCCCAAATCTCTACATAAATAACAACAAACTTGTTTAGCTTCTTTATTTTAAAAATCGATAAAATACAAATAACTACAAAGTTATTATACCTTACTGAAGGACAATTGTTTTTAGCATGTCCCTCATTCTTGCAAATGCTACAACGTCTTTTCTTTGTTATTTGTGTTTCTTTTAGGTTCTTCGACCTTAAAGATTTTGGACGCCCTGTCGTGGGCACCCGTGGAGGATCTTGCACCGTTTGTGAAAAGTTCAATAGAACTTGACTTCTTTCAATTTGATCATCATTGGTGGGCACCGCTTGTGAATATTCAACATGCTCTTCTATTGCAAGCAAATCTTTGTGAACCTTCTCCAATGCAAGTGTGAAGTGCTTGTGTTTTTCTGCTGACTGTGATGCAAGTTCGACAATGTCATAAAGTTGTAACATTGACTTGTTTTTACCATCGTAGGATCATCTTGTCCTTGCCTCAATTGGTCATCAAAACATGGTATGTCAAGAATGATTTGATTCTTAGAATTGATAGTCCATCTGTCCAGAACATAATGCTGTGGCAATCCATTTAACTTCGTCTTCTTGCCAAAAATACACAAGATATGCCTACAAAGAATCTCATAAACTCCCACATATGGCATGTACATGTAGTATGTACTTCATCACCCTCCAATGTCACATGGTAAAAAGATGTTTCTTTACTATGAGCTGTCACTCCATATGTCTTGGCCTTATCGATTACATTCAATTTTCTTGCTTGGTACCGTAGACAATTGAATAGCTCATCTTGAAAGATCATGAACGACTTTCTTGTATAAACCTCAGCTGCTTCTTCTTCAATTTTAAAAGGTGTCTTCATTATTGCCCTCGTAGATTTTGTCCGCACATCCTTTTCTCTCTCTTTAAAGTAACGTGTATCTATAACTTTTTCGTACTGATGCACAAAGTCACTAACCATAGTGTTTGTGTGACGCCCCTAAATTCCGTTTGGGATCGGACGGACATTTGAAACGTCGAGACATGCAACACAAGGTTACCTGTCCCCGTTCATGACATATAAGATGCAATAATCCTAACATGCATCTAACATTATGCAATATTCGCAGCGGATAATTTTTTTCTTTAACAATACTATGCACCAAACTGAAAATATCCCAATACTTAAAACATACTTCATACATAAAGATCCATTGAATAACTAAGATCACAGCACTATTCCAAAATAGTTATGATCCAATAGTACTGGAGATGCAACTCCATCGTACAAGTAGTAATTTAACTACTATATTAACATTAACGACGCACCGTCGTTCAGTCGACTGTGTCTAGTTGGTCAGCTCCTGATCCTCCTTCAGGTCCTGTAACAAGATCTACCATTCGGGGGGAATGGTAGTTGGGACTACCACAGTGAGATTTGATTACAAATCTCAGCAAGTTAACAAAAAACTTCCATACAGACTAATGATGCATGTATGACAGTAAAAGCATAAATGCATAATCAAATTCATAAGTAATTAAAGCATAACTTAGCGTACAACATAGCATAATTGACATAGCTTAAATTGAATCATGAACTGAACTTGACTTGACATGAACTTGATCTGAAACTTGACTTAGCATGAACTTGCTCTGAAACTTGAATTAACATGAAAAATACATACTCCACAGTTGTTGTGGCCCCATGTATTCTACGTGTAAATACATACTCCACAGTTGTTGTGGCCCCATGTATTCTACACAAACTTGACTTAACATTAAAAATACATACTCCACAGTTGTTGTGGCCCCATGTATTCTACACAAACTTGACTTAACATGAAAAATACATACTCCACAGTTGTTGTGGCCCCATGTATTTTACGCATCATAATTGTAGTTAAATACATACTCCACAGTTGTTGTGGCCCCATGTATTCTACACAAACTTGACTTAACATTTAAAAATACATACTCCACAGCTGTTGTGGCCCCATGTATTCTACACAAACTTGACTTAACATGAAAAATACATACTCCACAGTTGTTGTGGCCCCACGTATTTTACGTGTAAATACATACTCCACAGTTGTTGTGGCCCCATGTATTCTACACAAACTCAATGCAGTTAAATACATACTCCACAGTTGTTGTGGCCCCATGTATTCTACATAAAGTTGACTTGAACATAACTTGAAATACATGACCAACTTGAGAGAGAAACATTTCGTAACATGGCATAACATATAATAAACAACATATTTAACATGACATACTTGCAACAATGAATATTACATGACTTGACATACATGTAATAGATGGCATACTTAGCATGACGTACTTGTAATGTACAGTATTACATAACAGAATATATTATGTAACAGATAAAAATTGATGACAGAATAAATTATGTATAATAGACAATTACATGATAACTTAGCATGGCATGACATATATGATAACATACATACATACACTGTAATTCTTTTACTTAACATACATACACAGTAGACTGCTAGTAAGTTAAAAGCTAACTTACCTCGATCTCCGCGTTTCTTATAAAACTTCAAGTGCGATCACGAGGAACTGTAATTAGTGATTCTAAAAGTTAGAACTAAATCACTAATAATTTGAAATATGGAAAATACTAACTTAAAGAGTAAAATTTTCATTTTACTCTCTACATGTGGGAAATGACCGTTTTACCCATAACTTAAGGATTTTGCATACTAACTCCAAAAGTTTCCAAAATTTACATTCCTCATGTAAATTTTGTCCTAAACTTAAATATCAACTCAGAAAAATTTAAAACAAAACACAACTATGAAGAACACACTATGGTCGAAACATCCATAGGCTATTTCCCTTTATTTTTGTTGTAATTCCTTCCAACTTCAAAACTCATGCTTAAACCAAAATTTTGCAACAAACATCTTCCAATCCTAAGTTCAAAACCATACTTAAAACATCCATTTAGAAAAAGCTAATAATCAACACCAAACTTTTTTGTAAAAAGATTCAAGCACTTGAATCACAAGTTTTGACCTTAAATCAAAACATCTCCAAGAATTTCAAAAATCAAATCTTACTTCTAACATATTAATAATATCATCCTAACATCAACCATGCTTTAAATCATCGAACTAAAGTCACCAAAATCACAAAATAACATTTGGCGTTTTTGGTTTTACACTTAGTCCAAAAACATAAACTTTTTCCTCAACTAGTTTTGATAAATCTCTTGATCTATGACTTATAATTATATGATCTTCAAACCAAACCATTACATGGTTTAAAAAGATGTCCTAAAACATATACAAGCTTCTAATTCAAGATCACATGGTTAGAAATTAATCAAAACATAAATTTAGCCAAGAATATCCACACTTTGGCTTATCTGAATATCTCTTTGCATAAAATTTCATATCTTTGAAACTAACATCAAATATCTACAAAATAATAATATAACATGTATATAAGATGTTTAGGATCCTCCAATAAAATTATCAAAGTCATTAGAATAGGTTTAGACCACCAAGGAGTTAAACTTTCTCAAAACAGAAACTGTTTTTCCTCTTCCAGTTTCTAAGTTTCTAAATCTAAGAAAATCTTTCATCAAAACCTTTAATCATGCAAAAATCCTCAACCAATAGTCATATATACATGTTAACAATACTTCATAAAAATTTCGGACCAATATCTATCCATTAGCTTGGTCAAAAACTCCAAACTATAACATACTCTCCAGATTCACGCCCAGAATGACCTTTCCATGGTTAAAAATACTTTTAACTGACCAAATGACCATGGAATGATACGAAAAATACATCTACAGAAACTAGACTCAAAGAGGAACAACTTATATGAAGGAGACTTTATGATAAAACACTTACAACAGCTTCGAAATTGGCGTGCAAAATACCTCCTAAAAGCTGTCCGAGAGAGAGTGTTTGATATTCTTTCAATGGAAAGTGTAAATGAAGATAATTTCGTGGGGAGAGGTGGCTGGAGATAATTATGGATGAGATATGGAAGAGATGAGGCTGGAGTTGAGAGTTGAGTGTAGTTTTCTCTTACCCAAAATATCTATAAAAGATTATCTCATAATATTCTATCCAATAGTATCTAAAAAAAATCAACTTAAGATATTTTTATCTAATAATATCTATAAAAATCAACTCAAAATATTTTTACCCAATAATATTCATGAAAATTACCTCAAGATATTTTTTTTATCCAATAATATCTACAGTTTTGAACATACGTTTTGTCCAAAAAAATATGAAAAAATGTTATTGCGCCATAAGACTTTAAATAGCCCTCCGAGTCTAATGGCACAAACCATAATACATTTTGACACTTCTAACTATCTCCAATAATCAAAAACACATTTCTGATACCATAGTAAATAATAACACTAACTATGTAGTTAGACAAAAACCTATACGATTAATGGATTCGTGAAAACTTATGGGGTTTTCACGAGGTTCTTAAAGTTAATAGAAATTCCACAATTGAATTTCTAGCGGGCTGTTACAGTTTGAACGAACATAATCTTTAAAAAAATTTGTTCATACTTCCACTCCTCTGAGTTGTTGACATACCGGCACAAAATTTTAAATGCAAGTACGCCGGTACCCATTTATCCCATCAGTTATAAAGATTTTGCAGTCAAGTATTCTCTCCTAACTCATACTTCATCACAATCAAAGCCCATTCTTGCTCGAACTCATCAGTGGTAATTGTCTCGTGGATGCAATCACGAAAATTTTTTTGAAAGTCCGGAAATTTGTTGTATACATGGGCCAAGTGTTCAGGAAACTTTTGTAAGATGTGCCACAAGCACAACCTATGAGTTGTATTCGGGAGTACCTCTACAATTGCCTTAGCCATCACCTTGTCATCGTCGGTAAATATTGTTGCAAGAGCACGTCCAAGCATTGCCTCTTGTCATGTTCTCAATAACCATGTATATGATTCTGCCGTTTCATTAACTAACAAAGCACAACTGAATATTATAGTCTGATGATGATGATTAACTCCAGAAAATGGCACAAACGGCATCTTATAAATATTTTTCAGGTAAGTGGCATCAAATGTAACGACATCCCCAAAATATTGGTATGCAGTTCTTGATCGCGCATCAGCCCAAAAATAACTTCTCATACACCAATCATTATCAACTTGCATGGAGAATACAAACCCAGGTTTTTTGAGTTGTCGATCAAGAAAGTAGGAATACAACCTTTGTGCATCCCCCTTTTCAAATATTTTTATTCTTTTGCTTCCCACGTAATTTTCTACATCCTTGCCAATACAACTGACATTAAAGTTACCACCTGAGTCTTTACTCAATACTGACATTATCTTCCTTGTCGGTACACCGGACTCATTCAAAGTCATAATAAGTTTTTTCTGAACTTTAGTAACTCCCCTATGTCCACGAAGAAAACTAGTGCTTCTTGGTGTAAGTAAAATATGGTTATGTTCAACCACAAACTTGTTGACTATCCACTTTTCACCATCTTTCTTTATTCACATTATTGTTTTACATCCAATTTTTGTATCAGCAGGTTCAGGGAGTATTCGATCTGTAACATTCTGACTAACCCGTCGAAATCCTTCCCTTGTGCAAACATAGTTTACTGCACAAAGAGTTTTATCATATCTCAATAATCGAGTATGATTCGTCCAGATTGCAAATCCTTTACGCCTTACATATGCCTTGTAATATGCTTGAGCGTCTTCCACCTCCTCAAATACCGTACCAATGAATGGCTCTAACGGACTACTACTTGAAGAGGGTATCACATTCACTCCATCTTCAATATTCACATCACATTGAATGTCCACACTTTCAGCCTCAAGTTCATCACTATCAAGATTAAAAATTAGTTCATTTAATACAAAACCACACAATCAATTAGAACTCATTATAATCATTATAAATGAGTTTATATAACAAACTTTATGTTGAAAAAGTAGTCTATTTTCGTGAACAACATGCTTATTATTTAATTCCATAAAACTATAAAAATATATATGAAAAAGCATTCAGAGCATTCAGTAAATAAATGATTCTGCATGGTAGAAAAGCAGAATGATCTCTAACAACTCCCAAAAATTAAATTTATTCATTTCATGTCAATGTAAGTAAGAAACAGAGGCTGAAGACTAACAAATGATGGTGACATCTCCACGCTCATGAGCACTAGAGACCTACTCATTACTATTTAAAATCAGATTATTGTTTTTTCTCAATTACATACAATATTATTATGAAACCGTGAGACAAATAAATTTGCACAATGCATTATTACCACTGTTTTGACATCGTGCTTGTAATTTGATGCTTTAAAGAACGATAATGTGGTTAACAAGTTATAATCAATAAATAAAGAAATAGGAAGACAATAATATGAATAAAGCAAGATATTCATTTCAGATTAGGCAGAGCTACATCAAGAACAATTTTGTTAAAATAAGGGTAAATTTTCAACGTCAAGAAATGAAAACAAAAACAAGCAGTGCAGTTGATATATGCCTCCGTGAATATTCCATCTTGTAAACATAAAAATATTATAGACTTTACTTATTATCGGTAACAAATCAGTAATTTTACATGCTCTATTTCTTCCAAGTACACATTAAAAATTTAATACATCCGATAAAATCCTATTTCATAAATAGAAAGTTGAAAACAATTAGGATTTGTGGTGGGCAATGGGCCAGTAGCGGTGGAACTACTTGAGAAACACCAAGGCTACTGGAGTCAGCCATGAACAATCGTGGATGGTGACGATTTGCGGTGGGAAATTGGCCAGTAGTGGTGGGCTAAAATTGGGAGAAATCGGTGAAGGAGGAACTGGTCGGTGATGGTGGTGAACTGGTCGGCAGTGGATGCTGGCGGTGGTGAATTGGTCAGCGGTGGTTTTGGTAGTACGAGAAGTGGTCTGGACGCGAAGTAGTCTGGAGGCAAAATGCTTGAACGAGGCAAAATCTGTGTGAAATTGAAAATGAACGAAGAAAGCATTGTAATCCCATGCGCACAAGTGTAGCAACCGTTTAGTGAAAATGCTGAGGTGGCAGCTTCTAAGTGGAGGGCTGATTTTTAAATAAAATAGGATTGACCGCTTAGCAGCGTTTCTCTTAGATGAATGGTTGGACCACCACATGGAAAGGATGACAAGTTGACATTGTCAATTTGCAATTTCTCAATTCAACATATTAGCTTTTTTTTCATATAATGATTTAACCGTGAATATTATGTTGAAATGTATTAATTTTCATTAATCTTAGTGGTCAAACATAAATTGATCGGTGCAAATTGCTAAAAAGTGATAGTTTGAGATGAAAACTGTTAAGTTTTGAAGATTTGAGGCATAAATTAAAAAAATGGTGACAATGCAAAGTTGCAAAATGTATTTTCTCCTAAAATTGACAATTAAATTAATTTATTTCAAGATTTCTAAAGGTAATAATGTATTTTTTGCTTCTTTTATTATTTTTCTTAGCTTAAAAAACAATTATCACCTAATTTCTATTAAATAAATTTAGAGAAACGCTGCTCAGCATTCCTATACCATACACCAATATATAATTTTTCATTTTTGTCTTTCTATTTAAACACACACATGTTGATGTGTAAACATGTGTGTTTAAATAGAGAGATAAAAATAACAAATCACATGTTGATGTGTAGTATAGGGGATGATGAGTAAAATTTTTCTTCCAGTAAACTAGAAGTCCTAAATTTCCACTTAACCATCACTTTCAATTGCCAAAAATTGGTTTTAAAAAATTCATCGATCTTAAAATCGATATGCATACTTATTGACACGATGGACGGGACTAATCTCTCCTTTGGTTGCATACTCCTAGATATTCTACTTAGATTTATCTTGTATTTTGACAATGGAAAGGTTTCACCTTGATATTATGCGTGCTTGATTAGAAAGAATAAAAAAAAAAAGAGTTCGTCTGTAGTTTCAATAATTTAAAAACATGAAAACAAAAACAGAATAATATATCTGACAAATTTATCTAGAACTTGGGGCGAAAAGAATTGAGCTTAACATTAAAAAAAAAAAAATGCCAATGAAGATCTCTCCATTATTTACTATAGTAGTGTGCAGCTGTTCTCTGTTCATCTCTCTCACTAATTCATTGATGTGGGCTGAGATGAACCAGTGTCAGATCTAGGAGTGCTGCAGCCTGGAGATTGCTTGCTGACATTGTATGGCGATATGTGCATCACCCTGAATGAACACAAAAGCAGAATTCAGCACCAATTCTTAACATAGCATAAACCTTTGACACCAAATTTTTAATAATTTGGATTATTGACCATGGAGATCAGTGTGTATTTCTAAACGAAGATCCATAAGGTTCAATTGAACTGACACATTTGAACTGACTTCATATCAGGAAATCCATCCCATTTCACAAAAATACTGAGCTAATAGCACCTACTCAGATACTGCACTTGAGTTAACTGAAAACATTTGAAATGGAAAGGCGACCTAGCATATACCTTTCCTTGCGCTTCTCTAAAAATCGAGCCAAGGATGCTTTGCGTGCTTGAGGCAAACCCACTGCAAACACATAACAAAGATTTCTTAAACTGGTACCAATTCTACAGTTTATAAAAAAGACTTTGAAGCCAAAAGATACAATGTGCGGGTAACACAAAGTTATACCTGTTGGAATTAAGGTTGTACCAGCATGCTCTGCTAGACTGAATACTTTGTGAGACTCTGATGAAGTTTCCATTGGTTTGACTCTCTCTGATTCATTGGTACCACTTGCTCCTACTCCCAACTGAGAACAAGCTTGGGATGGAAAAGAAAGAGGGTTTGGAGGCCCTGGGAACAGTGTTGTGGTATGGGACCGGTTTTTAATCATGCCATCAAATGGGGAAGGCTCTTGGGTTGTTGAAAGTGTCATATCATCTGCTGTAGATGACCCATTTCCACCCAGTAACATAATGGCCAGAGCCTGAGTAGAGAAAGAAATAAGGAATTAAGAAATAAAAAAGAAAATTGAATATTGAGTTAACAGATAGAAAGGAGAATGTCTAGAAGGATTTATATACCCTTTCAGGAGTAATATCATCATAAACGCTCACTGAACCAGCATAAAAGACAGTCAGCTGAGCAGGTGCCCCAGAGAATTTTGAACCATTCCTACAAAAGATCAATCTCAATTGAGCTCCTACATATCCTCACAAAATCATATATAGTTCTGATTCAGTCTTTTTGGTAAAATTCTCATACAATACAAATCTTCAGACATTTTTTTATTAGAAATTGCACACACAGAATACAGGAAAAAAATATTAGACACATTCAAACCTGAGATCGGTGGTACCAACCACAGAACCTGTGGAAGGAAGAACAGAAACAGGAGCTGTGACCCTATGAGGTTTCGGTTTTATGGTAGACCCAACCATGTTCTGGCCAGTAGAAACCTGGTGAGATTGAAGCACAGTAGTGCCCAAAGCAACCGTACTAGTTTGATTTTGTTGATTGGAGACTGGGAATACTCTCACTTTCCGGGAGCGATGAATTGAATAGGCATCATGGTGTTGTAAAGGATAGACTTTCATTGCATACTGGTTCTCCACTTGCTTATCAAAACTCAAATTCTTCTGAAAAAAATAACAAGTTAAGATTGGGAAAGAATCAGTCATCCATAACCAAACCATATAGACCATATATTGTATTGAAAGAATGCTCAAACTACAGTCCAACTAACATCATTAGCAATCAGAATTTTACAAGGTGTAGGTAAACTTTTATTTTATACCCCAAGATTAACTCCCTTTGTTTTAAGGAGAATCGTTTGAATTGAGTAATCTTGATCTTAAAAAACAAGAGGCCGGAAATTAATTTTTTAGAAAAAGCAAAAGAGCAAAAAACAAACCTGGATTACCCCAGAGTATGGTTTCTGGTTAGTGTCCAAAACATCAGCAGATGAAATAGTCATAGATCCAGATGATGCCAGTGGATCATGCAGAGTCTTTCTGGGACTATGATCTTCTTGAGTAGCCCTGAAAGACAGGAACTGAGGTCCTGCAGAAATCTTGTTTGAGAATGGCCACTGCATCCCTGAACGTCTCAGCTGTGCTGGAAAATAAAAATCAAAGAAAATGCAAAATGACGCCCGAGTAAGTACGTGAATGATTAACACTTTCAGTATAAATATGCAGAAAAGCCTCGCGTTTCATATATTTTTACCATATAGATGCCAAAGCTCTTGAATACCACAAACTTAAAAAGTAGCAAATTGATGTACTTTAAGACTTTAAGTCCCAAAAAGAACGGAAAACCAACGGCATCTTAAAAAACTATGTGCCAATAAGAATCATGGCTCTCCTAGAAGGTAAGCATAAGTGACAGAATCGAATATTCTCAACGTGATTTATCAGTAAAAAGATTCAAAGTAAGATTAAAAACGCCATTAACATAAACATAACAAACCTTTAATAACAATTAAAGTTCACTACAAACAAACGAATACAGCACATTGTCAACTTACTTTTATATCACTAAGCGGACAAAGAGCTACAGAACAAACATCATGTCCTTTAAGACTAGGATCAATCCTAAAAAACTCTATATTTGCCAAAACCCTGTTTAGTTCATGCATTACTTTTCAGAAGAGCAAATCCAAAGAACCATAAATCCTTGTTACCATTAATTTAAGTTCAATTTCTTTACCATTTAAAAGAACTCAATAATCTCATCGAAGTATATATAGTACTTTAATGCAGTCCTATATTATAATTGGTGCAGAAAGTTGCCAGGCAGTACTGTTGAGTATAATAAAGAATTGAGTTCTTGGTAGGCAATTCAACGTGGCACATGCAATATTAGTTTAAAGTATCCAAGAAGCAACTCACGCTCATGCTCATGTTACTAACTAAAGAAAAGTGAAATTGACGTTATATACACACACACACACACACATATATATATAAGCACCAAAATTTCAGGAGGAAATTTGAAGAGAGGACCCAGAAAGCCATAAAGAATACCTGAGTTATTTGAATCTTCATTGGCCTCCATGTTTACAGAAACGTTTTTGGAGGTCAAACCCAGAAAGTCCCTCTCCATCTCTGTGTCTGACTATTTCTCTCTCTCTCTCTCTCTCTCTCACTCAAAACTCTTACGAAACCAACAAAAGAACTTTCAACAACAAACTACTTACCTTACCAAAAACTGCAGCCCAGAGAAAACAAAGAAGAAGCAAAAAAGCTGATAAGAGCACACGTACGAAGATGCTTTTGCAGCTTCAACCAAAGAGAGAGAGAGAGAGGAAAGGGAGCGAGCTCAGTAGGGTGGTACTACTGGTGTCAGGTGGGGTTTAATATAGTGGCGGTATGTCCGACACGTGGCAAGACACATGAGAATGCTTTAAATTTAAAATTATCTCCACTGAACTGTGGATATGGATGAGTGAACGTGAAAAAAAAAACGTTTAAAATCATTAAAACAATGGAGTCTTAATCAATAATCAAATATTTATTTATTTATATTTTATTTTCCTTTTTTATTTTATTTTTATACATATATTTTTTTAATTTGTTGGACAGATGCATGTTGCGTGCTTATATAATTCTATTTGACTTCTCACTTATTAAATTTGTTAATTGAGAGTTAATGGAAGGTTTTTATTAATGATAAAATTAAAAACTCAATAAATAAATTCATAAATTGTTTCAACACTTATCATTTTTTTTTTATTAAGAAAGCTATTTTATTGAGAACTATTTTAGGGAGTTATATTGTGAAATGCGTAGACTCTATTTAATTTCACGAGTAGTCTTAACTTATCTCATCACATCTCAATATCTAAATAATATTTAAACATTTTAATTTCAAATTTTTAAATTTTTAACTTTTTGATCTAATCATTATTTAATTATTATAACTTTTTTAAACTTACAAATAAAACACAAAAAATAATCTAATTTTTTCAAGTCTCAAAACAAAAATTATATTAAAAAATTATACTCTAACAATATTTAATTTTATAATATTTTTATTCAACTTTTTCTCTCACTTTTTTCCAAAATCTCATATAATATTTTAATTAAAAATATTTCACAACTATTCACAGATTTTTTATCTCATTTCATTTGTGTAACCGAAAGAGATTTCGTTTACTTTCACAAAACTTTTCGTCTCATCTCATCTCATCTCATTTAATCATTATAACTTTTTCAAATTCTCACACAAAATAAAATAAACAATTCAATTTTTTCAAATCTCAATACAAAAATACTATTAAAATAATATATTATAATAATATTTTATTCAACTATCAATTTTAATCTCAACTTATTTCATCTCACATCTGAAAACAAACGAACCCACAAAAAGATCTCATAAAAATAAATTAAGTAATTGACGTAATTTGATTTGATACGTTAAATTATAAAACTGGTTTTATGTCTAATCTATGAGTTTTGATTCTTGAAGAAGAATAAAGTTATTTTAAAAATCTAATAACAATAAACCCTAACACTTTGCAATCTAGGTGCTTGGTATTTACTAACCCAAGCATAGAAAATGTCACCCTAACACTTAGGACGTACCACATTTGTAATAGAGTAAGTAGAAAATGGATGAGGATTAATTATCTATATTTTTTATGTTAAGAGAAAGTGAGACTCGTTTTCTAGTTGAGATATAACAAATGATTTAGATTAATCAAGACCAACTATAGTAAGTCAATTTTACGTGTTTGACAAGATATATTAAATTAGAATTACCAAATATTCAACAGCCAACTCTATATTTGTGGTCATTTTTTTTTAATTTTGTATTTATTTAACCTATTACGTACTAAGCACGGAAGCTAAATATTAAAAAAAGAAAAAAATATTTATATTTATAGATTTTATTTATATGACAATATGGACTGACTTGTCAGTTATTGAAATGATAAAAATTATAAAATTTGAATTTAAAAAGAAAAATAATAAAATAGACTTTGTATGTAAAATTATTAATACATGTAATATTAATTTTGAAGATATAAAATCTAAAAATAAATAAATAAGTCCAAAAAAATAAAAATAAATAAACCTAAAAGGAAAGGAATAAAGAAGAAAAGGACGAGATAGCATGTGGTGGGATTCGAAGCAATGGGGACTGGCCGGGGAGCGCATGTGATTGGCGGGGACCTCGGGTTATAACTGACACGACGTCGCTTTTGGTCCCCCCGCGCCGTTTAATTCTTAAGGCCAACCTCATGTACTATCAAATCCAATGGAGTGTCAATTTCAAAAAAAAAAAAAATACAGTGGAGTGTCTCCCATTTATGCAAAGTGACATCTTTCTACGCATTTTTTTTTTAATTTATAAATAAATAAATAATAGGTTATAATTAATTTGTGAATTGTGAAATAGTTCTTTCATTTTTATCCTTTTGCTTATGAATTTTCACTTTTTGCACATTTTAATTTTTTTTAACAAAATTAATAGAAAAAAGATATCTGCAACCGTAAATTGTACAACCGCCATATTAGTTGGGACATAAGGCAAAGAGTATGAACAATATTGGTTGAAACCTATTAGATCGACAAGTTCTATGAGTTATTTGGCTCACCTTGTTCAGATCAATAGTGTACAATGTTATTAAGGAGAGAACCATGACGGACCTCACAATGGCTTTGTAAGGTATGTATGAAAATCTGTCGGCAAATAATAAGATGCATTCGATGAAGAAACTTTTCAATCTAAGAATGGTAGAAGGTACTTTTGTTACAAACACTTGAATGAATTCAACACTATCACAAATCAACTATCGTTAGTCAAGATTGAGTTTGATGATGAGATCATAGTGTTGATTATGTTGGCATCGTTGCCAAATAGTTGGGAGGCTATGAGAATGATAGTGAATAATTTTTTTGAGAAGTCAAAATTGAAGTTCAACGATATACGAGATCTGATCCTAGTTAAGACAATGCAAAGAAGAGATTTTGACAAGATCTCAAGTATGGCCTAAACGTTACAATTGGGGCTGGGGACATGACATGCCATGTTCTAGTGGTAGGAGCAAGTCAAGATCTAAGTTAGATAACTTATTGGAGCTGTGACAAGCCAGGTCACATAAGAAGAGACTGTTGGAGTTAGAAACAGACTGAGGATGACGCTGTGAACGGGGTGGCTGAAGAATCACAAGACGCTCTATTTCTTATAGTGCACAATCCGATTGATGATTCGGTGTTGGATTCAAGGACTTCATTTCATCCCACTTCGAGATCATGCAAAACTACGTTACTGGTGATTTTGGTAAGGTGCACATGACTAATGGAAAAGCACTAGATGTAGTGGAAGTGGGAGATGTGCTCATCATACTCTTAAATAAGAATGTATGGACTTTGCAGAAAGTCAGACACACTTCAAAAAAAACTTAATCTTTGTAGGACAATTTGATGATAAGGGCCATTCATTAGTATTTTCTGGAGGAGCATGGAATGTCATGAAGGGTGCGATGATCTTGGTGTGTGGTAAAATAACTGTCACTTTGTATTTGACATTAGGATCTAGTGATGTGCAGGAAAATATAGGATTACAGCAAAGCAGACTTGATCACATGAATCGGATGAGAAAGCAAGAGGGAGTCAATTTTGCAGTTCTTCATGTAAACCTAGGGAAATCTCCCGAGACCATAGTGCAAAGCAAGGGTGTGAGAGATAGGAACAAAGCATCTATTGTTCAAGCCTTCCAAGGACATATACACCAACAATTAATGTTGTAGAGCCACTAGGACAACCAGACCTCCATAGTGGTCACCTACCTTGAACTATATCCTACTAACTGAAGGTGGTGAACCATAGTACAGATGTGAAATCTTGTGAGACAAGAGATCGAGCAAGTGGGAGTTAACTGAGAGGAAGCTGACTAGACTTCTAGGGAGGAAGTAGAGAATGCACAGGAGATGGGCACATCGACTGAAGACAAAACATGTTAGCAGCAAGAGACAATATCATTTGCCTAGATCAGAGAATGGGATCTTAGCAACAGATTCTCTGATGTGTGCTAGTATCTATACGAGACCAGATATTTTAGTGCAATGGGAGTTGTGAGTCACCCAATAGATATGTTGAATGTGGGTGTTGTACGTGAGAAACTCAAGTCAAGCTCGACTTCAATTTGTCTTTGGGCTTGGAGATGGGAGTTGTGAGTTGTTGAGGTGATAGAGCTTATGCTGAAGACAGTGGCTGACATGTGAGTGAACCAGTCTCCGAGTGAGAGATTGTTGGGTTTTTGGAACCTAGTTTGAAGCAACAGACAAATTGTTCGCTTGAATGTTGCTTGATTAGACGCTCGAGCGAAGCGCAAACAAATTGTTCATTTGGAGCTCATTTGATGGTAGGCTTGAGCAAAGCACAACCCTAGTGTTCGCTTTAGCTGTGATCGATAGTTGGCTTGAGCAAGTGTTATACAGATTGTTTGCTCGTGGTGCGTTTGACACTCCGCTCAAGCGAAGATCCCGATTTTTCCATCGTAGGTTTCTCACACTGTGGCCTATATATGAATGCTACTTCATATGTTTATGTATTAGATTGAAGAGAGGGAGAGGCAAACAATGTGTAGAGCTTTCTTGAGAGAGAAAGAAGCTCTAGAGAGAGAGAGTTGAGATTGTGAGTAGAGTAAAACTCTTGTAACTTACAGTGTTTGTAATCTCCTCTCAATAAAATCACTTGTAGCTCTATGGACGTAGTCAAGTTGCCTAACCACGTAAATCTATATGTAATGTGTGTGCTTGACTCCTATGTTTATGAATTTATTTCATTGTCTTGCTTACTATCCTTGATAGTGAGTCCGGTGCCTATCCCCAACATTGTCATTCAAATTCATCATTCTTCATATCCTTTTGAAGCACATCTGACAACCATTTTCCACTTTTGATCAGTTTTCTCCGAAAAAATGTGGAAAAAAAAAATTAAAAGTGCATATAGAGAATGCATAAGAGAAGGTGAAAATGCAATTTAAGTGGATTATAAAGAACAAAAGCTATAACTAGGACAAGGATCTTCTCTATTTTATTTATTTAGCATAAAATACAAGATATGCTATCCATGTCATTTATTAACATAATGTAAAATGACTAAAATATCTTATATTTTACAGTAGTGGATATATACTATCAATAGTAGAGGATAAGAGAATAAGAAATATCGATCTTCACTTGCCAATTGGAGCAAATAATTCAAATAACATTCTCTTTTCAGCAAGGATTTGGATAAATCCGTAAGCATGTGCCTGATGGGGACATCCATGCATTGCCATACCCTTTTCCATAAGCTTGTGCTACTGTCTTGGCTAAATCAAAATTATTATACTCCAAGGTTAGGCCCAGTCATTTGCAACCTCCCATCTAAAGATATATGTACAAGTAAAGCAGCAACAAGATTTTAAATCTTTCTTTCTTTTGGATAAGTAACAATCATCCAATTATTCAATGGCCCATCATCATACGCAAGTTTAATTGGCATACATGCCCTGCATGGACGCAGACGTCGCGTTTTGTTATTTGCCAGTCTGATATCCTGTTGACACATTCTACATATCAATTATTATTATTATTTTTATAATATAATGAGATAATTTGTAAGTGTTGTGCATTTATTTTGAACAAAGTGAATAAATATATAATCTACATAAAAAAATTAATTTTTTTAATAATAGTTATCACTCTTATTTAAAAAGAGTACACTGCATAACGTATAACTGTATTTATTATTACTCTTAATACATCTGACATGAATAGCAAGTAAATGAGAAACTCCATTGCCTTCTCTACGGATACTTCATAGAAATAAAGTCTGAATCAAGAACTTGATCAATGCTAGAATAGGGCCTTGACAAGATGAATGCGTTGGGTCTCCATTTAGATAATCTACTATCCATGAATAATCACATTCTAATATGAGTATTGTTACATAGACTTACAATTTTGGATAGAAATTTATATTAAAAAAAAACTCATTTTATTAGGAGTAATATTATATATAGTCAATTTTACGTATTTTTTACACATTCCATTAATGTGATTGGTTATATTAATTTTTTAATATACAACCAATCACATCAATAGAATGTTTAAAAGAATATGTAAAAGTGACTGTATATAAAATTTTTGTTTTATTAATTTTTTTTAAATTAAAATTTTATATTTTTTAACATATCAATAACTAACCCGTGAAGAATTAATTTTTTTAAATATAATTAATATTTCTTTTCTAATCTAATGAAAAACCCATATCGCACTCACATCGTCCACCTTTGTAACAGCCTTTTCATTTTAGCTCATAGCCATAATAATAACGTCATCCCTTGCATCTTGTAAGATAGCACCAGATCCAATTATAAATGAATACTTATTAAGTGCATATTTGAAATTACAGTGAAAAATAATAAATCTTGATTAAGTGCATATTTAAAATTATAATGAAAAATGTAACTTATAATTTTATGATTTTTAGCTTATAACTTAAATAATAATTTCTATTATTAAAAATTTATTTATTGTTTGATAACTAAATATTTAAAACACTTTCAAACATGTTATATTTGTTTGAAAACAAAATAAAAAAATGATTTTTAATGTAAAAATTACGATTATTTGAATTTTTAAATATTATAATCATATAATTAAAAGTTTAAAAGTTATAATTATCTGAAAATTATATGGGTGTTTTTGTCCATTGACAATAATAGAAAAAAATATATTCATTATCTATTTTCTCATCATCTTATGATGTGATATTAGATTATAGATTCACAAATGAAACATAATAAATAGTCTCTAATAATCTAATACTACATCATGGGATGATCAAAAAATGGATGATGAGTAGCATTATTGATCTTTTTAAAATTTAAATTATCCCGTATTATTTGGAAAAACATGTTTGAGGAAAAACTTCAAAATGATAATTTTCTTTAACCGTACTTTTTACTTTATTTGAAATTAAAAGTGTTTTAATATGTAATACCCAAACAATCTATTTTTTATTTTATTTTATTAAAGAGCTTATAAGGCTATTTAAACACTTTTTAAGAGTACTTCTACCACAACTCTAAATATGCCCTAAAACTCTAATAAAAATTCAGCTTATGGCCATGTTTAAAATGTAAAAATCATTTCAAATAATCTCAAACCATTCATTTATATGATCTACTATTTTTTTAACTTTTCATAAAAAGTTAAACCTATCTCAACTTACTTTATACATTCAAACATATATATTAACTTATTTACATTCAAACACATCTTAATGAGATATATAAAATATTACTATTTATAAATCAATTCAAATAGTCTGAAATCACCTTAACATCCAAATACAGTAGCCTATAATAACCTTCACGAGGTACTTGCCAATTCAGAATTTTTCCTTCGCGATTAAACATATATTTGACTTCAATGTTCTATATATAACTGTGAACATATGCTAAACAAATATTAATGATATGCAACGAAGTCCATTAAGTGGCTTTATGCAAACCAAGATTCCTGCATCGCCACATTCCACTTGCAATAGTTAAGAACGTTAATTGAGAACTACATATCACTTCTTGTCAACACAGCATGCATTGCTATCTCTTTTAAGTGGCAATTATTTTAAGAAACTGATTTAACTACTAGTAACCGTTATATTTCAAAATTTCATAAACTGTTATTTCAACAGTAAAAAACTGTTTTTTAACAAATTAACCGTTTTTCTTTTAATATAAAAATAAATTTTTTATTCTATAAGGTTCTCTGTGCACCAGTTTTGGATAAAAACTGACGTCTTAATGGGAGTCCAAAATGGCTAAAAACTTGACGCGTAGCAAACACTCAACAACGTGGCACTCTCAGACATCTCGCCTATGACATCTGTTATAACTTCTTTTGTTTAATTTCACTTCTCTTCCTTATAAGTTATTACATACCCATTACCAAATCCAACGCAAACCCATTCTGACCTGAAGCACTACTTCGGCAAAATATCCCCATTACATTCTGCAGAATTTTCATTAAATTCATCAAGAACTCATGGGTTCAGCAACTTTCGTAGAAGTAATTCTGGCAATTCTTCTACCTCCTGTTGGGGTCTTCCTCCGCTATGGCTGTGAAGTAATTCTTCTGTTGTAAACCCGGTTTTCTCTCCAGAAAATATGATCTGTGCCTGTTCTTTGCAGATTTCATGAACATTAATTTTTTTTTGAATTTTGTGAAATGCAGGTGGAGTTTTGGATAGATTTGCTGCTGACAATATTGGGATACATTCCGGGAATCATATATGCCCTTTATGTGTTGGTAGGATAGCATGACATGCATGGTTTGATGCGGTACCAGAAGATAAATGTGACATGATCTGCTATTTTGGACGTGATCGATGTTTTCTAGCACTAAGAGCAATATATGCAGGATGTTCTGACTCCTGAGAGTGGCTTTGATCTGATCTTTCAAATCATGTGTTGTTGTTTACAATAAGTACTTGAGTAATGGAAGTGTTTATATGTCTTTCAGCACGTTTGAGTACCCATTTTTTGTGTGTAGTTTGATAAAAGAAACTACGTACCTAGTCATGTATGCAGTCTAGGAAATGGAGTCTGAAAACATGTTCTCTGGTGCACTGTTTTCATGCCAATCTTTATTCTTTTGTCGAGCACATGCGGCGCCCCCCGAACCCTGCCTTGGCATGCAAGGACCGCGACCCAGGATGTTGCCCGCAAGGACATGATACAACCTTTATGCAATGTGACAACAAATGTGTGTTTACGTCTCGAATCCTTAGGCAAGAGATTATTAAAGCCATCCCTTTAAAATAAGAACAAATTTAATAATTTAATAAAATGGGAAAAAGCCTCCAATCTTCAAGCATCTTGAGGTGCCATATCTCCATGCTCATATCCACTACCATATCTTTCCTTTGAATCAAAATATCATTTCCTATTAGGATTGTAATTGGTCTAGTCCGGAGGGTTATGGATCAAAAATTTTGATCCATTTATTTTGCGAGACCAGACTGATTACACCTATAAACTGAACCGGACTGTTAGCTATAAGTCCAATTGGTCTGATTTGGTCTATGAACATCTTTTTTTTTTTTGACAAATAAATTAATACAAAAAATTAATTAAATTAGTAAAATTAAAATTAAATGAGTTTTTTAATATGGATTATGTAACCAACTCATTACAAAAAAAGAATTAATAATAATTATATTTATGATGTTAATAGTTACTAACTTTCTTATATATGGTTAATGAATAAATAATTTCATTGTCTATAGATTATTTATGCTTATTTGCAACTTAGGTATCTTAAAAAATATTACATAATTATTTTAATTAGGTGTAAATAGTAGAGTACGTATTTACATATAATAACATATATTATCGTATGATATATTAGTTAATTGATAGCATATGTTATTTTACATTTTATATAGTCAATGATGATAGATTAAATGATAATTACATAATTAAATTATACATGAACTACTATATAAAATAATATATTATATATTTAACAATTTTATATGTCAATATTTTGGTTCAGTCTGGTCCAAAAAACCACACCTCAAGATCAGATCGAAAATCGAATTTCTCATACACCATGGATTGAGACCGGCCAACTTTATTTTCAATTTGGTCTAGTTTGTAAAAAAAAAAAGAAAAAAAAGAAAGAAAGAAAGAGAAAACACCCCAAGACTAGATTGAAAACCAAATTTCTTATACACCAAAGACCGAGACCGAACAACTTGATTTTCAGTCCGATTTGATCTGGTTCAGTCTGTTTTTTCGGCTCGGATCGAAAATCTTTCACTCCTATTTGCTATGAAAATAAACTGATTTTTTACTCTCGGGCAGCACCCCTATCCTCTCATGAATTCTTCATGACTCAACTATAATCAGATCGAACAACACCATGATCATCATCCTAACGATTCAATTATAATCAAAATAGGCAGCTATTATCTTAGTGAATCGGGATTTTGATCCCACACAATCCGCCAAAAGTAGTGCTGTTATGTTAGAGATTCCAGCTATACACATGAGTGAAAGCAGCATGGAGATGCTCCTTAAACAACGCAATCACAAAGTCTAAAAAGATTCAAAAACGCGTGGTTCTCTCTTTTGGCACGACGAGGGACGCCTAAATTGCTGGCTTTTTCTCAGCATGTGATCAAGTGGGAAGGTCTACTCAATAAAGATATTGATGGGGGATAAAGTTGGTCAATGGGCTTTTTCATAAACCCACCACCAGTGGCAAGCCCTCTTTCATTACTTACAAACACTAATATTTTCCTCCATACTTTCTCAATTTGATTTATAGATAACATATTTTATTGACTTAATTTTCGAATAAAAATCTTCTCGCTTTGTAGAGAGTGTGACGCCAACTTGACCGTTTACTGCTGATGATTTGAGTTACTTTTAGGCCTCATCATCGAACATCAATGTGCGTGTAGCTTGTTATTTGACCATATCTCTTTTCATTATTAATAAGATGTTAACTTAGATAAAAACCTATTAGGTAAAACGGAAGTTCAAAACTGACTAATATTTAACGCAGCTAATCATATTAGTGGAGTGCATAAAATAACATGTAAAAATAACTATACATAAAATTTTTGTTACAAAATATGACAAGAAAGCTATACTAGGACGATAGTCCCACATAAGTTGTGGCTTTCTTCTTGTTTTCTTTTGGCTTCACCTAAATCCTTGCTTTTTGTTTGTTCTATTTGTCTTCCATGGCCTACACAATGTCTAACAACTCCTCATCTTCCTCTACAAGCACTTCTGCAACACCCTTGGAAGGTAAAGCACAATGCTTGAAGGGCAAAAGCTTTTCAGTTTTTCTGATGGGGTCAATCCTTGCCTTTTCCATTTTATTCCAAGACCAATCGCCATCTCTCTAACCCTAAAAGATGATATTTGGTTTTTAGCAAGCTCAGTTAAAATTGAAACACTCTCTTATTTAAAATTGAAATATTATCGTATTTAGAATACGCGACTTGAGCTAGTCACGATTGCTAGGTCTTTAATATTGGTAAGTTGTAATGTCGAAAATTTACTATTTAAGGCAA
This sequence comes from Carya illinoinensis, assembly GCF_018687715.1. NCBI lineage: Eukaryota > Viridiplantae > Streptophyta > Magnoliopsida > Fagales > Juglandaceae > Carya > Carya illinoinensis. Next base: position 26,349,940 of record NC_056767.1, read on the forward strand.
ATCTTGATTAAGCTTTTTTTTTTTTTTTTGGGATTTAAATTCTCTTTAGCTTTTTTGGAACGAGAGTTGTATAAGTAGGAATTCATCTTGATAGTTAGGGTTGTAATCGAGTCGAGCCGAGCCGATCTTTGGCTTGCTGAGCAACTTGATTCAGAATATTCGAGCTAGTGCCTGGACTCAACATTTTTATTTATTCCCTGTTCAAGCTCAATTCGGTAAGATAATTATTGACTTAATTATCGAAGTGTTACCAGGTATTATTAATTAGTTACGATAAAAATCTTCTCGCTCTGTAGAGAGTGTAATGCCAACCTGATCGTTTACTGCTGATGATTTGAGTTACTTTTAGGCATCATCATTAAATATCAATGTGCGCGTTCGTACGTGTTATTCGACCATATCTCTTTTCATTATTAATAAGATGTTAGCTTGGATAGAAACTCATTGGGTAAAACCGAAGTTCAAGATTGGCTAATGTTGGAGTTTATTCATTATTAAAATCTTGCTAAAGTACTTAGAATTGGATATAGAATTCAATCCGAACACTACAAAAAGACATGGGGGTTTATTTATTATCATTTCTCCTATTACATAAATACGACATGAAAGCTATATTAGGACCACAAGTTGTGGCTGTCTTCTTGTTTTCTTTTGGCTTCACCCAAAGCCTTCTTTTTTGTTTATTCTTATTTGTCTCCCGTGGCCTACACAATGTCTAACAACTCCTCATCTTCCTCTACAAGAACTTCTGCAACACCCTTGGAAGGTAAGGCCTTCTTTTTTGTTTGGCTTCACACAATTGTTAGGTCTTTAATATTGGTAAGTCTTTCACTATTTTAGTCAAATCTTGATTAAGCTGTTTTTTGGGATTTAAATTCTCTTTAATTTTTGTGGAAGGAGATTTGTACAAAGTAGGAATGCCGTATTAACAAGTCATCTTGATACAATGATATTGCTGAACTGTGGAATCTTATACAGCAAGTGTGTTAGAACACACTATTGATACGTTTGGCATTCAAGTTTAGAATTGCATAAACGCGATTTGCATGATTGGATATCAAGGTTTTAAAACCAACAACTATATAAAGATCATTTTTCATGTCTCACTAACAAGCATAAAGTGTTTTACATTTGAAGAATTCTTCAAAGAATTTCACTTTTATGTGTTCTTTCTTGTTTTAAATTTATGATTTTATTCGTGAAACGCGTATAATCCAATTGATTAAAAACTAATACAACTTTTAAATATCTTAATCTATCATACACCTATATAGCCCCTTTAGATGCGTATGCCTAATAGAAGGTGCAAATGAGAGCTTAAAGTCTTTAGATGAACATATTTGACATATTGAAGCGGGATTGAATGTCATATTCATAATAGTTTCTCTCGAAGAAGTTTGAGAAAAAACTCCGATTCGCAAAATTACAAACGAGGATTAAAATATTCTAACTTCGAGAAAATCAAGATATATAAGAGGTAGAGACTTTTAAAATATAGTTCTAGTTGTATGCCAAACTAAAATGAAATGTTGACTTGTAGATTCTTTAGAAATTTATGAACCTTTCTCTCCCTCGACCTAGAAAAGTAAAGTCTATTGATTTGAAGACAATGCAAGAAGATGTCAATGACTTCTATAACGGGGAATTGTTGAATACATGATGAGGACTTTGTTGATAGCCAAAAGGTTTAGGAAATTTCTCCAAACTAGGAAAGAAAATCTCAAGAATAAGATTTCCAAGATTGTAGAAAGATCAAATGGTGACTTTAGTTTGCTCTCTCAAGGTAAGAACGAGAAAAGTTTAAAAATATGAATTTTTCTATTATCAAGTCGGTGTGTAAAGTATATCATTTAGATTATTTAAATAATAAGATTTTATATGTAAAATTAAAAGAAAATTATTATAGATACAAATAAATTATATTAAGTAAACGTATAAATTGACGTGATTTTATATAATTTGTTAGATTTATTTTATAATAAAAATAATTTTATAATCTGACATATTATATCAAATCATATCAATTTATAAATTTATTTTAGTATAATAATTTTGTGAATAAAGTATTTTACTTAGAGATATACTACGTAAACAATGTTGGTTGAAAATTACCAATTTAGTTTTTTCTATTTTTACTAGAAATAGAAATCTATTCCTCGTTCGTTGCTTCAACGCCATTGCACTCTCTCTCTCTCTCTCTTGAAAGTTTAACTCCCAATCCCAAAGTCCTCTATCCGTCTTTCTCAGTCCAAACTTCCTACCAACACAACCTTCCGTCTCTCTCTCTCTCTCTCTCTCTCTCTCTCTCTCTCTCTCTCTCTCTCATTCATCTTCAATGTCAGTCCCAGAAGCCCTGCACCCATGCTAGGGCAGCGCCACAGCAGCACAGTTCGATCCCCCCGAGCTCTAGAACTCGACAAGAAATGGTGTTCAAGGGCCGGTTCTTCTCCTCCTCCAAGAAATCCGACTCCTCCAGCGCCGACGGATCCAATTCCAGCTCACCCCGATCCCTTTCTACCAACTCCAACTCACCCTCCCGATCCGATAAGAAGAAGCCCAAAGCTGCTTCCACCACCTCCTCCAAAGACAACCCCTCCAGTACCAGAACTCAATTTAAAGATGGAACCCAGAAGAAAGATTCTAAAGGCAAAGAAACTGTCACCCCAAGTCAAACCCCGTCAAAGCCCGGCTCTAACCTTGGTTCTGGTTCCGGGTCGAGGACCAAGAAGGAGGTAACACCGGCGGAGGCTCCGTCGTCGGTGTCTCCGATTCTAGCGTCGTCCCTGGGATTGAATAGGATCAAGACGCGATCGGGACCGTTGCCGCAGGAGAGCTTCTTCGGGTTTAGGAGCAGTGACAAGGGCTCCGCTCTTGGCGCCAGCAATTTATCGAGGCACGGCAAAGTCGATACCGGGTCTGGTTCGGGCTCGGGTTCTGGAACTGGGGGGAAGAAGGAGGCCGTGGGTCCGAGTAGGATGCTGGGGTTCCAAGAACATTGGGTTGACAATGGGAGCAACTCGGACAGTATGTCCACTGGGAGTGCGCAGTCTAAAGACCAGAGTCCTAATGTGATTGCGCGCTCATGTTTACAGAATGGGGAGTCTTCCTCTCAACCAGGTATAGTTTCTTTTGGTTTATTTAATTGTTTGAACAATGAAGCGGTAATTGCTGGTTATGCACAATTGTACATCAAAGTGAATAACGTGACCGTGAGATTGTTGTTCGTATTATCAATTGGACTGCCATGACTTTTCATATGTGTTTAGTTATCTGTTTGTTCTTTCATTCTTCCATTATATTTGTATTTCATAAGATTTTGCATGCTAGCACATACTGGTAAAATTGTTGCTTTTTTGTCCATGTTAGGTTGAGAATTTAGCATTTTGGTAGTTGATTAACAGAACTCTATAAGATGACCTGTATGCACGCAGTTTGTAAAATCAAGCGCCTGTCTAACAGCTTACTTAACTGATGCTGTTAAAACTATTGAATTTGGGGCTTCTTAATTAACACGTTGAGTAATCCCAGCAGTCTGCCATCTACTCCCATTTCTCTATTCTCTCCCCGTCCTTCATTATTGGGGCCTGACTTGAAAATATGAAATTGTAACAGAAGTTGATTATGAGCATTGGCTCAGTCCATGTAGAAGTAGATGTTAGAACTGCTATGATAACATGTTATATTTGATGTAGATATGGACAAGTGGATTTATATCATCATTTTTCTCCGTTGTTGACCCATTTATTAATCTTGTCTTGAAGGATCAACCTGTTTGGACCTAAACCCATTTATATTAAACCCAAATCTGCTAACTTCGTGTCATGTTTATGTTGGGTTCACGGATCGTGTCTTATATTGCCACCTCTACTCCATCGAGTAAAGCCGTAGGCCATATGGCAATGATTCACCACATAAGTCTCCTTATTGCTAGCAATTTTGAACAACTTGGGGAAGGTGTGTATTGATGATTGATCTCCATGCCACGCATCATGCCAAAAGCAAATCTTGGACCCATCACCCATCACAAATCTAGTGGGGTGGGAAAAAACCCCAACCCCACCCCTCCTAATTTTCTTCCTAAGACCAGCCTTAAAAGACCCATTTGACTTTTTTGAATTACAACTGCCTCCCAAGCTTATGTACTTTATATCTATCAACACCCATAAGAGGCTCTCTATTTCGTAGGCATAATTAGGTTTCTTACTCCTAACCTTCTGTCTGCAATAGGCAAACACACTTTGGACCAATTCACATTATGGACCTTATGTTCCTCCCCATACCTCCATAAAAAATCTCGTTTTAGTATCTCAAGTCTATTGGCAAATCCTATAGGAAGTGGAAATAGGAGCTATATTAGGTAGACAAACTTGATGGTGTGCTTTTTTCAACGTACTTCTGCCACCCTTTGATAGGTACAACCGCTTCCAACTAGCCAAATGGCATTCCATCTTACTACCATTTGTAACAACCCAAGAAAGACCCAAGCCACATCTAGACCTACACTTCAAAAGGACTAATCAACTTCACGATTGAAGTCTTTTTGAATCATTATAAAAGGTTTAAACTTCTTCCTACCAAGCAATGTGAGGTCCAATTCGCCACCTTCGTTTATACAATTCGGTTATTACAGATGCATCAGATAATCCAAGCACCCCATTTCTCCCAAAATCTGCATCTTTCCAACAAATAGATGGAGAATCCTCATTTCACATGATCCTAGGCCTTCTCAATATCCAATTTACCAAGAGCTTTAGGTGGTCTTGACCTCTTCAAGAAACACAAAAGAAAGTTCATCCAACTTAGGCCTCCAATTAAAGCTGTTCACTAGGGCTAGCCATATAAACTAGACGTCCTAAGTTTGAAACTTTGCATTCACACACTTGGGGCCATTGGACAAGTTGAATTTTCTTTAAAATTACCTGAGGTGCACTTGCGGGAAATTTCTTGTTAAGGGCCTGTGCACCCCCAAGATTTGTTAGGACTTTGTCTCGGACACCCATCGCCAATAAAAAAAAAGTAATAGTTCACTCTATGAGTTAACTGCTCAATATGATACCTACTTGCCAAAGGATCAGAAGAAACAATTCCATGAAATGTGATTTGTATATATTCTTGGGGTTTTTATCATTTTTTTTTTGCATATGCTTCACATGTAAATGTGATCTGAATATATTCAATGGGAATTTATCCTTGTATTGAAAAAATAGGAAAAGTTCTACGTTGTTTGTGCTTTCCAGGTGTTTTTCTTCCCCATTCATCATAATAAAATGGACTTTGTGAGAGGAATGTTGATGGATTGGATATATGGGATGGAGACTAATCGAAGACAACTATGACACTGATAATGGTGTTAGAATGTAGTATTTTCCAAATTAACATTTAAAATTTAATTCATCAAACCTCATTTATGGTTGAGGAAAACGATGAATACATCAAAGGAACTATGCTAAAAAACAAGGCATAAAAACTAAGCAAGCAAAGAAAAAACACTTGTGAATTTGAGAAAAAACAGCACTTGCTAGTGCCAAAAACTGGGGAGACCTGATCCATCAAGGACAAAACAACCTACTAGAAAGTTTGGAAGCTGTGAAGTAAAGAGAAAAAAAATTATAACCTGGAGAACCACAATTTGCTTGGCCATCCTCATGACCATAGCTCGCTCTATTTACATGACTAATCTCAAAGCACATTTTTAATGAAAGGACAAATACCTTGCCACAGATCATGATATTTCCAGGGGGCCAGCAAACCAATTTTAAGTTAATTCACCACAAGCAACGAATCAGTTTCAACCACAAGGTTCAGTGTATTCAGTTGATTGTAAAGCAAAAGTCCATATTTCGGAGCATCGGCAAAAAATATTGGTGCCAACTCCCAAGAAACATCAAAATTTAAAAATGATGGAACTAGAATGAGATCACGATATTCCTTAACAGCCTATACTTGGGCACTTGCCTATTCTCATGATCAATAAAATATTGTTTACTGATAAAAACAATAATATTCCTTAACAGCCAGAAGCACCGGGGTTACCTTTGGAGGTGCCATCTAAACTAAATTTTACTTGAACAAGAGCGGGGGGAGTCCACTTGACAAGAACAGGCTTTCTAATTGTCAGCTTCAAACAAGGAACATGAAGAACATTGAAAGCATAACAGTATGCTTTGCAACAATTGAGCTAGGCTTAAGAAAGAAATAAAATCTGTAGTAGTAATATTATCACATCTGGCAGTGTTTCTGGCAAGCCATAATTCCTAAAGAATGAGATATGGAGTGACCTGAGCAAGAAACTTACCTTGATCTGATCCAGAAAAAAAAAAGACAACCAGGAAATAAGCTTAACCTTCCAGCTAAGAGAGACAAAGTGTGGGTTGCCAAAAAACAATGAGAAGAATTGCTAGACCCCAGCAGCAAGAGACCTCTCTTAAAAGAAATTGGGAAAGAGTTTTTGTATACTCTTGAGGGCAGTGGCCACATTTCAAAACAATAGGAACATCACATTGTTGGATTCTCTCATCAACAGGATGCCATTATTTCATAGTTTCCAAATGAAAACCGCAATCTTAAGACGCAAGAAAACATTCCTGATAGAAGAAAAGAACTGAAATATAGGAGCCTTCACTCTTAAGAGATTCCATGCACATTTAGTGCTGAAGGAACCATCATTGGTATGGTTCCAAACCTGAGAATCCTGTCCACCATGAGTTTAAGCTGAAACTTGGAAACTTCATTAATAAATATATGATCACAATCACCCAGAATGGAAAGTTGAGGAAGTCTCAGACCAAGATTCAATAGCACATCCTTTAAGAGCATATGAGAAGAAACAACTTGAAAACAATAAGCTAAGTTTCTTTGCTTTCTTTCATCACAGTAGTTGGAAAAAGAAAAAAGTCAAAGCAACAGACCAGTAGTCCCATTATCTACCTTTTGAGAAATTTTTTGAGAAGGTTCCTTTCTAAATAAAGAGCCATTCCCAGCCAAATTATCAAGCCCAAAGCTGATAGAACCAGATCGAATGTTCCATGGACTGTCTTGCTGAATGGTAAGTAAAAACGTACAAATGGATTTCCAATGGGTGACTAAGGGACTCTGAAACAAAATTGTTGATGGAAGTGACATTTCTCAAGTATTTTTGACTCATGAAAACAGACCAAGATGAGAGAGAATCTACCACTCTCGGTGACTCTCTTGCCAACTCTACAATGTAGAGCTTTAACCACTTCAGGCAGATCCCAAATGTCTAATTCACCCTCCTGAGTTTGTTTACAGTTGTCAGGATGTGATAAGATATGATGTGTCTAGTGCAATCGCTACAAATTTCTTGGGCATTTTTTTATCTCTTCTTCCCAAATCTTCCCTCTCTTGTTGTTGTACGCTTAACTGCTTTTGATATTTTGAATCACCTTGCAGGACGATATGGATCGTCGTGGCGTCACTCTGGAGGCTTAAGAAGTTCAGATGTTTGTACACCAGAGGTAGCTATGAAAAGATTGTAATTGATGATAACCATGCACTTATATCTGACTTAGTGGTTTTATTTCTTTTTCCATTACTTAACTTTTAAATGTAGTTGATGACTTGCATTTTCGTTTCTAGACTACATATGATTGTGACAACCCAAAGGAGTCTGAGTCTCCCCGTTTTCAAGCTATACTACGTCTCACAAGTGCACCTAGAAAGAGGCCAGCTGATATTAAAAGTTTTTCTCATGAACTAAATTCCAAAGGTGTTAGGCCTTTCCCATTTTGGAAGTCTCGAGGCTTAAACAACTTGGAGGTACTTGAGTTTTATTAATCGCTTTGCAGACAATAAATGTGCTTAGAAGTTTCATTTGTTCTCATTTTCCTTGCTGTTTCATGCAGGAAATATTGGTCGTCATACGTGCAAAATTTGACAAAGCAAAAGAAGAAGTGAACTCTGATTTGGCCGTTTTTGCAGCAGATCTGATCGGAATTCTTGAAAAAAATTCAGATAGTCATCCTGAGTGGCAGGAAACTATTGAGGACTTGCTGGTTTTGGCTCGGAGTTGTGCTATGACATCTCCTGGGGAGTTTTGGCTTCAGTGTGAAGGCATAGTTCAGGAATTGGATGATAGGCGTCAAGAACATCTGCCAGGCATGCTGAAGCAGCTTCATACCCGAATGCTTTTCATTCTTACAAGGTGTACCAGATTGTTGCAGTTCCATAAAGAGAGCTTGGCTGAGGATGAACATGTTTTCCCACTTCGTCAACCTACAATCCCGAATTTTGCAGAAAAACGAATTCCTCCTGGCATGGGAAGGGAGTCCAAAAGTTCTAGTTCTGCAAAGGCCTCAAACGCAGCTTCAGCTAGGAAATCTTACAGTCAGGAGCAGCATAGTTTGGATTGGAAAAGGGACCATGTTATTCAACCAGGAAATTTTCTCTCACCTCCCGCAAATGACTCTTTAAAAAGCTTGGAGCCTCCCTTAGTCAGGGATAAGATAGCTTCTTGGAAGAAACTCCCATCTCCACCAGGAAAAAACATGAAAGATACTGTTCTGTTGAAGGAGCAGCATGAGGGTAAGGTTGAAACATTGAGAAAAGTAAATAGCAGGAGAGCCACTTCTGACACAGATTTGGCTGTAGCTAAGCCTCCTGAGCTTCCTCCTGCAAAAGATTCCCACGAACATTCCTCCAAGCACCAACACAGAATTTCTTGGGGTTACGGGGGAGATCAGCAACATATATCTGATGAAACTTCAATTATATGCCGCATTTGTGAGGAGGAGGTCCCCACTTTAAACGTGGAAGGTCATTCAAGAATTTGTGCTATTGCTGATCGATGTGATCAGAAAGGTCAACGTGTCAATGAGCGTCTTGTCAGAATTTCTGAAACTCTTGAGAAAATGACGGAATTATTTGCTCAGAAGGATGTTCAACATGTAGTGGGAAGTCCAGATGTTGCAAAAGTATCAAATTCGAGTGTGACGGAAGAATCTGATATTCTTTCTCCAAAACTCAGTGATTGGTCTCGAAGAGGCTCAGAGGACATGCTCGATTGTTTTCCGGAAGCTGATAATTCAGTGCTTATGGATGATTTGAAAGGTTTACCTTCCATGACATGTAAAACTCGTTTTGGTCCAAAATCCGATCAAGGAATGACAACTTCATCTGCTGGTAGTATGACTCCCCGGTCTCCATTATTGACACCAAGGAGCAGTCAGATTGACTTGCTCTTGGCAGGAAAGGGTGCCTACTCGGAGCACGATGATGTTCCACAGGTACTTCCTTTGTCTTCTTTAGTTCTCTGCTGGGGAGTTGCAGGCTTGCAGCACCACATATGACAATAAATAAACATATATGTGACTATAATGCCAATTAAATTGTATGAGGTGGTGGCTGAGGTTGTGAGTTCAAGTCCTGCCAGATGTGTAAGTTAGTTACCAAGCCATAAATTGAAAAAAAAAAAAAAAAAAAAAAATTCTCATTGCATTATCAGTTTGAGTTTTCAAACTTAAACCATCTACTTTGTTGGATATCACTTTCAATAGGAGAAAGGAATCCAATTAGATTAATTAAGAAACTTATCATATGAAGAATGATCTTTGTTAAATTTGCTAAAGGTGCTTTAGGACTACTCAAGTGGTGTTGATCCTAGGGTTGAAAGATTTTCGGTCTGGACCGGACCGAAAATCAAGTTGGTCAGTCTCTGTCCATGACTTCATGGTGTCTGAGAAATTTTGTTTACGGTCGGGTCCTAAAATGTGGTTTTTTTGGACCGGACCAGACCAAAATGTTTACATAAAAATTTTTAAATTTTTTTTTATATATAATATATTATTTTATATAGTAGTTGTATAAATTAATTTTGTAATTTTCATCTAATTTATCACCATTGACCATTTAAAATGTAAAATAATATATGCTATCAATTATAACTAATATATCATATGATAGTATATGTTATTATATGGCGATACATACTCCACTTATCAAAACAAAATATATCAATACATACTCTACTATTTACACGTAATTTAAATAATTAGTTAATTTTTTTTGATACATAAATTGCAAGTAAGCATGAATAATTTATGGACAATTGAATTATTTAATATTCATTAATCATATATAAAATGTTAGAATTTTAACATAGGCTATTGTGAATACTAAAGTATTAAGTTAGTAACTATTAATATCATAAATATAATTATAATTAATTATTTTTTACTTATTTAATTAAGTTTTTTCTATGAACTTATTTGCTAAAAAAAGAACAGAGAAAAAAAATGTTCTTAGCTCATATGGACCGAATCGGACCGACCAGACTGATGGCTAATGGTACAGTTTGGTCCCTAGGGGTAATTGGTCCAGTCCAGTTTGAAAAAAGGGTGGACCGAATTTTTTGGTTCGTGACTCCCCCCGGATGGATTGGATTGATTATACCATACCCCTAGTTGATCCTGATAAGAAATTATTTTTTTTTATAAGTAAAAAGAGAATTTATTAATCCACGTAATGAGGCAAGGCCTATGTACACAGGAAGTATACAAGAAATGAGATCCTGATAAGAAAGTATTTAGTTTTGTTAAGTGTGTATTGTGTAACGGTGCTTTTTGTTCATATGAAAATTGGTTACTTCAGTTTTTCTACAAGGTGATTGTATTCAAACTTAATTTATGAGTTTTTGTAAGTTTCGTATGATGATAATGTCAATGTTTACACTTGTCACTGGATGGCACCTACATACAACATTGTAAATGTCACTATGTAAAATTATAATACTAACGTAAATAACATAGACCATTTGAACAAAATGATAATTTTTTTTTTTTTTTTTTAAAGTAAACGATTGTATTAATAAGAATAGGCTCATTCATGGGTTCCAAAAATCGCATCTTCTCCGTCCAAAGGGTGGGTGGAGCCGAATTCCTCCTCCCGTCTGTATAGTCCCGACACTGTCCTACTGTGTTTTTTCTGGTTTTTTCTTCGTTTTCCGACCATAGCATGGAGAAGCGCTGATCTACTGCTTTTGGCCACCTACGACTACCACATGCCGCATCGCAAGACTCCCCAGCTGCCGATTCTTCAGAAGACAGAAGAAGATCATCGAAAAGAGCATGCACGGCCCAAACAGAGTGTGAGATCCATGCACTGCCGCACTAGGGAGAGCTTGCCGCCGTCACTCGCGGAATTTTTGGGATTAGTGGCCTCGGAACTCTTAGATCCGACCAACCTCCACTCTCCTAGTATGGCTTGTGGTCTTCACACACCTCCACAGTTCCTGGCGGTCGTCTGTCGGCGATTTGATGCTTCTCCCGCTTGCTATCTTCCTATATTATTGCTTCTCTTAACCTAGGATTGTGGGAAAGTCTCATTCAGTCAACTAGAACTGCAACATGCAGCACAAATTAATTCACTGCTGCTTCCGGTCGTAATATTACAATCCGTTTATCAGACTGTATGAAAATTGCTTCAGGCGGCTTCTCCTGGTTCCCAAATGGGCGGGGGTCAAGTCATTGGCCTCAAATCCCTATTTTTTTTTCTTGTGTTGTACTAGTTGGTTTGGGATGAATGTCAAGGCCTTCCACCCTGTTGTATCTTGTATCCTGTAAGTATTTTATATATTTATAATATGCTTGCTTAGAAAAAAAGAAAAAAGAAAAAAATAGGCATAGCCCAAGTACACAAGATGGTATACAAGAGGGAACACCTATCTAGGAAAAAGAAATGGAAACAATAAAGTCATGAAAATCGAGGTCATTAAAATCTACAGCTATGGCCCCTAGAAATAAAGTTCTAACAAAAAGAGATCTAAGTTCCGTAATGAGGGCTTATTGCTTTCGAATGTCCGGTCATTTCACTCCTGCCATAAGCACCACAAAATACAGATAGAAACCATCTTCTACACGGCTGTGATTTGTGGAATACCTCATAGATTTGTCCAACAAGCCAAAGGCGCAACCATTGTGGCGAGCAAAACCCAAGCTAGCTTTAATGTGTAGAACACATCATCCCATAACACTAGCAATCTCACAATGCAGTAGAAGATGATCTACAGTCTCACAACTTTTTTTGCACATGTAGCACCAATCTACTATGATCACCTTGTATTTCCGTAAGTTATCCATTGTCAAAATCTTACCTAGAGAAGTTCAAGCAAAAAATGTAGCTTTGGGAGGTGCCTTATTTTGCCAAATCCTTCTCCATGAAAATTGATTGTGCTGTGACTGGGTGAGAGGCTTATATAAAGAGCGAACCGAGAATGTACCTTTACCTCTAGGTACCCACCACAACGTGTCAGCTCCGTGAGTGCTCGGTCTCAACGAGTATAAAAGACTAAAAAAGTCCTCAAAGCTGCCAACTTCTCAATCTTGGGCCGCCCTACTGAAGTTGATGTTCCATTGGACTTGATTACCAGATTTCACCCTAAAATCAGCCACTGAAGCTTCTTTCTCACATGCAACCCGAAAAATTAAAAGGAATGAGTTCCTTAGAGCATTATTTCCAAACCATTGGTCACTCACAGAATTTTATTCTAGAGGCATCTCTCAACGCAAGTATAGCATGACTAGTAAAAAACCCCCCACCCACATCTAATGTGCTTTCAGACTCCCACTCCTGAAGCCCCACTTCCCTTTTTAGTCCCCCCCCCCCCCCTCCCCGGCGGGCACACAAACCTCCATATTTGCAGTCAATCACCGACTTCCATAAGGCTTCTGGTTTCATATTATATCGCCACAACCATTTTTGGAGTAAAGCCTTATTGAAAATCCTTAGATTTCTAATTTCCAACCCACCAGAAGAGATTAGGGAGCATATCTTAACCCACTTGACCGGATGGAATTTGAAGTTATCCTCCATGCCACTCCAAAGGAAATCACTATGAAGTTTCTCAATCTAGGTCGCCACATTTGCTGGAATTGGTAACTAAGATAAGAAATACGTTGGTAAATTAGACAGTGTATTTTTTATTAAGGTGATCCTGCCACCTTTCGTGCTGAGTTGAAATTGTATTTATTCCAATATATTCCTCCCCATAACACTCCCTCTCAAGCTGGAGCATATATATAAGTCCAGCTTGGAAGAGATAAATTCTAAATGATGCCACAATGTCTGTTTAACCAATAAGCTAATTGGTCCCTAGACTCTACACAAATGGTGTAGAAATATCTCCACCAAGTATCATGTCTTGAATGAAATGAAAATTAACTTCAATGTGAAATTTGTTTGAATCAACACGAATTGGTCCCCATACATCTAAACAAGTTAGACACATGATTATTATTTCTTGAGGGAAGATACACAAAACCCCCCAAAATACCACTCATTTTGCAATCACCCCCTAAACTATCAAATTTGGTAATCACTCCGTCAAACTACCTAAAAGTGGTATTTTTTTTTCGAGTCTAGAGTTGAGTTTACATTTATTACAATGATATTATTTCATTCAATATACTTTCTATAACGATCGTATTTGTTAAAAAATGATTTCCATAGCCATTATAATAACAACAAAAATTACTACTTACCATCATTATCACCATGATTTTTTCCCGTATCTCTGTTTATGTGCATATCCCTTCTCATGCAAGTTTCAGATTTTTATTTTTATTTTTGATAGGCCATGCAAGTGTCAGATTTTAAATTCCCTACTGATTTGCAGTTTAGACGCACAACAAATTTTGCTGTCACAAGTTCATCATCCCTTTGTGACATGTCTTATCTCTTTCCCCACACCCCAAAAAAACAACACAACCACCGAAGTATTAATTGGTAGGAGTTTATATTCTTAATCTCCAACTTATGGGAAGGGTCATTCTATATTATAATAGCATATTTAACGAGACTGGAAATTATTGCTGTACCTGATGCAATTTATGGCACTTTCCACTTGTCATTTGTTTTTATGTTTTCAAGTTGAATTTTCTTATGGGTGATGCAGATGAATGAGCTTGCCGATATTGCACGATGTGTAGCAAATACACCTTTGGATGATGATCGCTCTATGCCATATCTACTGTCTTGTCTTGAAGACTTGAGAATTGTTATTGAGCGCAGGAAATTTGATGCACTTACAGTGGAGACATTTGGGACACGCATTGAGAAGTTGATTCGGTGAGTATCTTGCTGCTAAGTTCATGAATATTTCAAACTAAAACCAAGAGGGCATTAGATTTATAACGAACGGCTCCGGTGAAAAGTTCATTTGGCATTTTCTTTTGTTGAAGCCTTCATTCCCATGACTCCTCATTGGAAGGTTTTAATTTGACCATTTTGGATATCACAACATGTAATGAATTTTTATTTTCTAGGGAGAAGTATTTGCAGCTCTGTGAGATGGTGGATGATGAAAAAATTGATATGAACAGTACCATAATTGATGAAGATGCTCCTTTGGAGGATGATGTGGTCCGTAGTCTGAGAACAAGCCCTATACATTCGTCTAAGGACCGTACCTCTATAGATGACTTTGAGATTATAAAACCAATCAGTCGTGGAGCATTTGGACGGGTTTTCTTGGCTAAAAAGAGAACAACTGGGGACCTATTTGCGATAAAGGTACCATGTATGATATTGCTTCTGTGATTTCTTTTGAAGAAAGGTTTTATCATGGTATCCTCTTTCACCTATATGTATTTTGTTTTGTTATACGTGGACACCCTCCTTGTCACATTGTCATTCTGTGATTGTATGTTGTCACTGACCTGTGAAGGATCTTAGTTTAAAACGGCATGTGATACGTGTTCAATTTGCAACTTTGCAACAGGTTCTTAAAAAGGCAGATATGATCCGGAAGAATGCCGTTGAAAGTATATTAGCAGAACGTGATATTTTAATTTCAGTTCGCAATCCTTTTGTGGTGAGCAGGTCTAGCTAGCTTAGCATTTTCCCCCTTGGTTGAAAATTTTAAATTTGTTATATATGAATGGGTCATTATCAGGTTCGCTTCTTCTATTCTTTTACATGCCGTGAAAATTTGTATCTCGTGATGGAGTATCTGAATGGAGGAGATTTATATTCGTTATTGAGAAATTTGGGCTGCTTAGATGAGGATGTTGCTCGCGTCTATATAGCAGAAGTTGTAAGTAGATGTTTTTTGTTCTGAAATGTGATTGTTCCTATGTTACAGTGCAATTATAATATCTGTGGACCTTTCTTCTTCATCTTTTGTTCTTTTTTTGGGTGGGTGGGTGGTGCAGGTACTTGCTTTGGAATATTTACATTCTCTCCGCGTAGTCCATCGTGATTTGAAGCCTGATAATCTTTTAATTGCACATGATGGCCATATTAAGGTGACTTTATCTTTAACTTTTTTTTATCTCCATTGTTTTTCTATGTTTATAGCCTTTTGATTTCAGTATAAATAGATTGGCTGTATATCTCTTGTAAGTTTAGTTATATAAAATAAATAAATTGATTGGCTGTTATGAGCAGATGCATGATGGATTTGTTGGCTCCCCTTAATAGAGGTAGTAATGGATAAAACATTGATCACGAGAAAAAATGAAAAAGATACAGAAATCTCTTTATGGTTATTTCATTATAAAATATTATTTTGCTTCTTTTCAGCTTCAATTAAAAAAAAAAAAAAAAAAAAAAAAGAAAGAAAAGAAGAAGAGAAGAGAAGTTCTAACAAGAAAAAAGAAAGCAGCGGCAGCATGTTTGGTTGGTTATGGCTACTCATTTAGTACACGGTGCATTTGATCATAAACTTTTATTACTCAATAGTTACTTGGCAGTGGGCAAGATATCTAGAACCCATTAACGCATACCCAACCAGACAACTGTTGTCAACCATGTCAGTGTCTCTCTCTCTCTCTCTCTCTCTCCTTTTTTTTTTTAAATTCAGTAGAATTTATATTATTTGTATAATGTTGTATATCATATGGAAAACACCAGTTGAAATGTTTTTAGAAGAATGGGAAGTGAGGTGAGGAAATCGAGGAAAAAAAAAGGAAACATTAGAATATCATACCAATGAGCACTATTGAATTGTTTTATTGCCTATGTTTCACTCTCTTTATTAAGGTGGCACATTTATGTAGCTTTTCAAATTTTCCTAACTGTTCATTAGTTTTAGTGTTTGGTTTTTTCGAGCACTGGCAGCTAGTAAGTTATTATTTAGGTATTCAGCAAAATGTCTTTTCCACACCTATTGTTCCAACTGCATGATACCTTTTTCTTTTTAACATTTTGTTTCCTGCAACCATACTCCTCGAAACCAATTCTCAGTTTTTTTTAATCATTGAATGCAATTTATTAAAAAGCGCGAAGAAAAGCAATCTGAGGACATATGAAGTTTAACTAGTTCTTTTTTCCTCCATTTTACAAATTAAAAAAAAAAAAAAAAAAAAAAAAAAAAAAAAGGATTACAAGGTAAAGCACCCTGCCACCCATTTAGGGTAGATGAGGAAATCAAGGAGTGCATAAAATTGATGAAGATAGTCAAGTGGTTGGGGTGAGCCATCATGCAAACATTTCTCCCAAATCATTAAACATCATTCAACTCAAGACCTCTTACACGTAGGACTCGCAATCTTTTTCAACTCCACCTCTTTACACAAGGGACCCACAACATTTTTTAACTTCCCATAAATACATCTAAACTCATCTTAACATCCAAACACATATAAACTCATCTTAGGTGAGCCCCACAAAACTCACTCCACTATCTCAACACACTACTATTTATAAAGAACTCAACTCATCTCAGCCCAACTCAATATCCAAATACAACCTTAAATAGTGTGTTGCATTTGGATATTGAGTTGGGCTGAGATGAGTTGAGTTCTTTATAAATAGTAGTGTGTTGAGATAGTGGAGTGAGTTTTGTGGGGCTCACCTAAGATGAGTTTATATGTGTTTGGATGTTAAGATGAGTTTAGATGTATTTATGGGAAGTTAAAAAAGGTTGTGGGTCCCTTGTGTAAAGAGGTGGAGTTGAAAAAGATTGTGAGTCCTACGTGTAAGAGGTCTTGAGTTGAATGATGTTTAATGATTTGGGAGTTGTGTGTTTGGATATTGACCTAGGCAAATTTAAACTCAACTCAGGTGAGCTCAGCTGCTTCCATGTTCCAAACGCAGCAGAGATTCGTACATGGGGGATTCCAGCTCTAATGCCCTCCTCTCCCATCTTTGAAATTATGAGGATTGTGTTATTCCCAAATATGCCACACTAAGCATAGTGGGATCACGTGCCAAATTTCATTTTGACATACCCATGTTTGGGTACACAAAAAAAAAAGTCTCAACCTGAGAGGTTTTTATCTTTTAAAATGTCTTCACTCCCAAACATACAACATAACAAATCATTTTATAACAATCATTCTACTCCTTCAAACATTTTTTCACTTCTTCAATTAAATTCTTACTTAATAAAGAGAACCTTAGAAAGAATTCCTCACCATAAGGCCGCCCATGGGGTGGCTGGCCTACCCCGTGGTGGCCCTTTTGTGGCCACCCATGAGGGCTATCCCTCGAGGGTGGCACTGTATTTTCTAAAAAAAATTTTAAATATTTTTAAATGAAAATTTTTAAATAAAAAAATAATGTACAAAAACATTTCTCACAAAAAGAAAAGTGCAAAAAGAAAAGAAAATGGTAACAAATTTGGATCATCAAAATAGATAGTAACTCCATACTCGGGTTCCTCAATTCAACCCTTGTGAAACAATCCTCTCATGGTTTGGATCAGAACCTCAAAACAAATTCTGGTCACCTTTCACTCTTTTTCATATTTTTTTTAATTGATTTGGAACCTTATCAATATCAAGGGAGGGTCCTTCAAACCTCGGATACGTAATCCCACCTGCCAGAACTATGTATCAGGTAATCTAGAGGAACTTCTACTACAGCTCATCCCAAGCCCCCTCTTTGACCGTTAGGCTGCACTCTGACTAGCTACTTATCTGAGTTATAAACTGAAAATAACTCATCCTCAAGTTTCCATAAAAAATAACAAAAACCCCTATAAAAAATATTTAGAATTCACAGCAATAAATGCTAGTTAATTCTCAAAATTGCTCAAAAACAGAAAGCCTTTTGGTCAATGATCAATTTTTTATTGTGGGGAATAGATATCCTGAGAAGCTGTCACATTTTAATATATACTGGCAATTTATTCCAAAGAAAATATGTTGTTTTACCATCAAAAAGTTGGTTGGCAAATTGAAGCCCTAGCTGAATTTTCAATTCTACCTTGATGGCCTCAATCAATGGTGATTTTTTTCCCATTCTCTGATGTTAGAAGGCAAGCAAAACCAATAGTTGGCATTAGAAGCGTAAGCGTGTTCGGTACACTATAGTTTTATCCCATTTGCTTCACACAACCTTGCAGCCTTGGTCCACTTCCCTGGCTGGTTTTAAATGGAACTTATTTTAATCATGTATTTGCTTCACACAACCTTGCAACTCCTTGTTTAGAACTTCTTTTATGGTTTGGGCTTGTGTTTTTATTGGAGATATCCTTTTCAAATTTCAAAAAGTTCCTGCATTCCATCTGTGCAGTTGACAGACTTTGGGCTTTCTAAGGTTGGTCTCATCAACAGCACTGATGATTTGTCTGGTCCAGCAGTTAGTGGGACATCCCTACTTGTGGAAGATGAACCAAAGCTATCTGTATCCGAGCATCAGCGAGAAAGGCGGAAAAAACGCTCTGCTGTGGGCACACCGGATTATTTGGCACCAGAGATACTTTTGGGAACAGGACATGGTTCGTATAGCCTTTTCTTAGTTTAAGGTGCCACAATTATCTCCTCTCATTTTTGTTAAAAGTTCAACTTTAGATTTAACTTTGGCCATCTTGAAAGCAATGAAGCTAAGCAAGGGGGATTATTGAGAGTAAGCTACAAGATTTTCAAAGTCTCAGTACTGATTAGATGTCCAATGCCATGAAGTTGAACTAATGTGTCAACTTCAAACAAAATTACACTCTTACCATTATGCTTCTTTCTTTCTTTCCCTACACACCCACAAATTTATTCTCTACCTGATGGATTTAGCTTTCCTTGTTGGTATGTTATTAAAGATTTACCCAAAGAAAGAACAGTACTTAAAGTGTAGGAATGACTAATAGTCTATCGTTGAACCTTTTTCCACAGGTGCAACTGCAGATTGGTGGTCCGTGGGTGTCATATTATTTGAATTGGTTGTTGGCATTCCACCATTCAATGCAGAACATCCTCAGGTTAAACATGTTGCTTATTCTGCTCACCATTGCTGTTGGAAATAACATACATTGTGCCTTTGTTTATTTATTTATTTTTAAAATAAAAATTGTTTCTATGATGAAAATTATTGCAATAACAGTAATATTCACAAGGACGATTAGTAGTTTCCGCTTCAGGATTTGGGAGTTCGCCAAATGCTGTTAATTTTTGAATTTTTCAATTGATACAATGAAAATCCATTCAATTGCAAGTTATTATTGCACCAAGTGTTGAGGCTGTTGACTGTAGAATGCGGTATGCCACAGATTGGCCTGTTCAGATCACTTGGAAGTTTGGTGTGAAAAGTTGGTTTTCATTTGCAGGACCTAGTTTTCTCCTCAAAAGCAGATGATAAATATGATACCCCACCTTTGAATAGGGCATATTCATGTTGATGTTTTACATGTTACTCTATGTGAATGATAACATTTTAAAAGCAACTAGTGCTTATTTGTGTTAGTATTGATCCTATGTCAAGTGTTGTTGATTAAGTTCTTACTCTCTGGCCTTTTTTAATTTTTATTCTAGACCATATTTGATAATATTCTCAATCGTAATATACCTTGGCCCCGGGTACCAGAAGAAATGAGCCCTGAAGCACAAGATCTAATCGACAGGTAAGGGTACATCTGATGGTTATTATATTTGGTCTCTTTTTTTTTTTTTTTCATCTGAAAGGATCTATTAGTTGTTGTGACTATGCCATAACTAACTGGACTATATAGTATTTGATCTTTTATGTTGAAAGTACTCTACAATATCCATTAATTGTTGTTTGTGATCAGATTTCTTTGTCACATTGCTTTATTAACTAGGGTTTTGTTTACATAAAAATAAGATAATTGAAAGAATGAGTTTGCTTTGCCAAATGACGACTTATAAATCTAGCTGAAGTTGCTTTTGTAAAGATGTACTCTGGCAGACATATGTATCAAGAAACACATTTTTCCTTTTCCCTCAAGTTTCCATGAATGCTCTATGGGTTTGTATGGCAATTATGTGTTACGAATGCAAAGCTGTGGATTGTAACTAAGACAATTGTATGCTTGGACCCTGTTAAGGAATATAAACAGATTCTACTCTTGAAAAAAAAAAAGAAGAGGAAGAAGAAGAAGAAGAAGAAGAGATTTTAGTCTGAAAAAATTATGGCATTCAACTAAAAAAAATGGTGAAAAAGAAGGGAAAAAAAAACATTAGTTTACTATCTTTTTCACCATTTTTTTTAGTTGAATACCATAATTTTTTCAGACTAAAATCTCTTCTTCTTCTTCTTCTTTTCTTTTCTTTTTTATTTTTATTTATTTTTTAATCTTTCTAATGAGCAAAAAGGGTAGAAGACAACCAGAGGTGGCCTCCCTACTTGGGTGTAACTGTAGTGGCACCCTAATCAGTCAGGAGGGTTCTAGAAGGCAGCAGCATGTGTTTCCCTTAGGTCGAATTTGAGCTATAGTCTAGACCTCAGTCCCACTAGGAAATTTAATAAATCATTGGGCAGCTAATAGTAATGGTATAGGACGAATCCGTATTTGGATTCTAACCCAGGACCTAATACATTGTCAAACCACATGGGAGTAACTCAAGGACTATTCACCATAATCTAAAGTTTTGATAGAAATGAAACGTGACAATTCGTATGTTGATTAGAGTGTGATAGTTAATCTATTTTTTAGTCTTTAACAATGTGAGATGATATAAATGCTTTGGTACATACCTGGTATATCAAGAATTCTATTTAAGAAACTGGAATCAATTCAAGTGATTGGTGCATATATCTTTGTGATTTTGTTATTTTGGGCATTATGTTGCTATGGTGGTTGCTTGTAATCAGGCAATACATAGTGCCTATTACAGAAAACTGGAATAAAATGTTTATCATGTGCAGGTTATATCACTCGGTGGAAATAATATTTGTTATTGTATTGGTGGGTTTGGATTGATTTGTCTGTAATATGCCTGTCACAACTAAAACAGACATGACCTCTGATACAAGAGGTGCTCATTTAGATTATCCATTAAATTAAATATATGATAGATGTTAACAACTTCGAACATTCTATTCTCTCAGTGATTTGAATTGTGGTAAATGTCTACTTGTAAAATATTTTTTGCATCTGAAAAGGTATGTACTGAATAGGTGATTATGGTGCATTTTTTGTACCCTCCAAAGATCAAGTCAATTGTGTGCATATATTTTTCTAGATGTAATGTTATTTTCATCATATAAGGGACGTACTTTTGGACTTGGTACTGACATAACCAGGATAGATGGTAGCTTAATTAATTTAATAATTTTTTCATATGCTGATATTTTTCTTATTTAGATTACTTACAGAAGACCCTGATCAGAGACTGGGAGCCAGAGGAGCATCAGAGGTGATCTTGTCTCTTAATGCTCCTGTCCATTAATTATTTTTTCATGTTCCCATGATACATTAGATGTTGAACTAATAAAACTGGATTCTATGATCCAGGTGAAGCAACATGTATTCTTCAAAAATATCAACTGGGACACGCTTGCCAGGCAGAAGGTGCGATTGCCTGATGTATAAAATCATAAAGATGTAGAGGGAATATTTCTAGATGTTTTACCTGATCCCTGTGATGGGAACACATTATACAGGTCCAGGGTTTAACTGGGTTAAAGATCTTGCATTTACACGATCTCTGGGACTTGTCATTAAAAAAATATTTATATATATTTCTAGATGTTTTGGATGGATGGACTGCCCTATTAAATTCTCTCTTTTACAGGCTGCATTTGTTCCCTCTTCAGAGAGTGCGCTAGATACCAGTTACTTCACAAGTCGCTACTCGTGGAATCCTTCGGATTACACTGCATATCCCGCCAGTGAAGAGGATTCCAGTGATAATGACAGCATAAGTGGCAGCAGTAGTTGCTTAAGCCATCGCCAGGATGAAGTGGTATTGTATTTTAAAACCTCTTCGAATTTGACAAAATAATGATTAGAACTTTCCGATTTGTCATGCTTACATGGGATTTGCTGGGTTGCTTTGCTCTTGGGCAACATTGATAAACAGGGAGATGAATGTGGGGGTCTTACTGAATTTGAGTCTGGCTCTTCTGTCAATTACTCCTTCAGTAATTTCTCATTCAAGGTAACTTTCATCTATATGCTAATGTGAAGTTAAAGCCTGAGCATGAATATGAATAACCTTACCATTAGAAAGCTTTTTGGAATGGTTGCTTCTAAACCTTGTGTGGGTAAGATTGACTTTCCATGTTTGGTAAATTGGCCTTGCATGAACGTGGTTGATATTAAATTGTGGTGATTCTGGGTTAACTTATTTCTCTTCCCCCTGATGTGTCTTCATGCCTTGGTCACCACTTTTATGTTTTCCATTGTCACGGAATTTTGTCATGCAGCATCTTGATTTAATTTTGTATTTCATGTGTTTATTCAGAATCTATCCCAGCTGGCATCAATAAACTATGATCTCCTATCTAAGGGTTTCAAGGACGAGCACCCGACAAATCCTAACGCATGACTTTTCTGCCAGTCGAAAGCCAGGAATGGGTTTTTGGATTTGGTTGAGTTGGCATATTTGTGGGGCTTAATCACGGTGTTATTGTACACCCTGTACATGTATGATCTCAAAACTTGTATGATTTTCATCTAATGTTAAGTATGTATCATGCTGTTTTGTAATTTGATCAATGTTTTCTATTTGCAGAAATAGAAGAGAACGTAAGAGGCTAAACTGGTTCGGGATGCTCTTAGAGTTAACAGGTCTAATCTTTGGGGTTTCAATATTAGAGTTGAGCTGTTTTGTTTGATTTTACGAACCTTTGCCCCTAATGCCCCCATTGTTGGTTGCAGTGTTGTCTTATTGAGTTGGTTCTTTTTTTCTCCATAGAAATTAGAACACTCCTGTATGTACAGTTGACCATTTAGTTTATGAAATTTTCGTTTTCTTAGCTTTTGTGCAGTGCGTCCTAGGCTTTGTTGGAGGTACGAAAGAGTGGTTCTTGAGTATGCACATTTTGCTGGCTTAATTCCAAAGAAGGACCAATATTAAATCAAGCTCAGGCTGAGATAATCTTGAAATAAGATTTCCATCAATGAAAAATTCTATTATAAACCAATGTGTAGAGCGCATACTAGTGCTTAAATGTTATGATTTAATTTTGAAATATAATTTTAAAAGGAAAATATTTTAGTCACAAAAAGTAAACTCACAAGTTGATGTAGTTTGATGTGATATGTCAGATTGTAAAGTTACTTTCAATATAAAGTATATCTAATGGATTTTATGAAGTCGCATCAGTTTATAGATTTACTTTATATAATTTGTGTCTAGCAATCCTCTTTTTAAAATTTGAATATTTAAAATCAAATATTCCATCAATATATATGTACTTTATTATTAATTGGACATTGGGAGCGCGTTCGAATCATTGGTTATAGCAAAGAAATAAGCTTTCTACTTCTACTCAATATGGACTGACTAATAAAATCATCTTGGGTCATTAACCAATATCAATACTCAAAGATTCGAATAAATTTTCACTATATATTTAAAAAAAGAAGTTTTTCTAAGGTTAAGGAACAATTTAGTCAAACTCGTGACCCATAGAGTCTCCTTAAAATGGGCTGCAAGTTCCAATTAGAACCAAAAATTAGTCAATCAGATGACTTGCTATGAATAATCTTAATTGGGGTAGAACTCAAACTACTATAGTTCCCTAATGTTCATTTGATTGTCGCCAAAACTGGGGTAGAACTTAATCGATTATAATGCCCCAAATTTATAAGAAAGTAGTGAATTTCAAAATTATTAAAAATACAATATAAATAATAAAATTTACTTTTTTTTTTATCAACTTAAATTTGTTAGACAAGTGATTTATTTCACAAAAATAAATATTCTAGCATTAAAAATAAAAATAAAAAAGGGGCAGTAGAAATGGAGGGGCGATTGCATTGATTCTTAACGAAAGAACTAATAAATGCACAACTGGTAAAGTTGTTTGTAGCTCTCAAACAGTAGTCCATTATGGAGGGTGGCGCATGAGACCTCATACCCATGAGCTCCACACTGGTGGAATCGAAGCTGACTGGACAAGGAATTTGATGGTGGGGCCTGTGTAAGGCAATTATGAATGGACGGTGGTAGGTCTAACTTTCAACATCACACACACACACACAGGAAAAAGCTTCATCAAACAGTAGGAACACGAGGGTGATATGCTTTTTTAATTGAACTGCCCTGTATTTTGTTGATTATTTTCAATCCCTCAAAACGTATGGTTTTTTTCCCAGCATTTTGTGGTAGAGAATAACATATACGTGCGTGTCGCTCTGTATTTATTATAATTTACATATGCAATGAGCTAATTTGAACTCAGGTTCATTTTTTATTCCATTCTTATATAAAGAGATATGAAAAATGCCATTTGAGTTAGAAGTCATAAGACAAGCCTATCAGAATTTGACAATTTGACATTTCATCTATAGTTCTATAGCACCAAGAACCCAAATGATCAGTTTTAATAATCATTTGAGTTATGCTTATGGATCATACTATATCAATGTAAAGCAAAGAGTATATTTCATACAATTTTTTTTTTTTTTAAAAAAAAAAAAAAAAGTGAAAAACCAGAGCATCCCAAGCTTCAAATGCAATGTGAAAGAATTTGCAGCCTGTAAATTACTAACTCTTGTCTGGCTTGTACAAGATAAACCACCAAACTAATGAATGCCCTCCATATTGTAACAAAGTTTGCTACACCTACTCAGATGCTTCCAACTAAAGAATTAAATTGCCACAAATGCCGATTTTATTAGACAAGGGTCCCCCCCTATGTCGTCATTGACAGCTATAGTACATGCAATAGGTTCCAAGAAGAAAAAAGAAAAACCCAGAACTAAATTGAAAAATTCACATGGCATTGCATTGCTGCTTGCTTTTTTGCACAAGGTTTATATTGATAAAGCCTACATGTCTTGTCTTCAGCTGCAACAAGTTTTTAGGACTGGACTTCTAGTAGTAGTGTTTTATAGGAAAAGGATCATTTCATCCAGTGGGTTTTTGTTCCATTGGAGAATGAGACTGGAGAGTTTCCAAATTTTGTATTTATGTGATGAATGTTCTTGTACTCATCTTACTGCAGAGCCGTTTTGATTCAGCAGCAGAGCAAATGACAGTATGACAGCAATAGCAAATAGACAAGCTAAACCCATATTGCCTAAGTGGAAGGTATCGTCGCTTTTGTTCTTTTCCTTTCATTGTCAAACCTGTGAAGAAAAGAGAATTTTGGGACCCTAAGAGATAAGAAATTCTTAGGCTTTGGATGCTGAAGAAAAATATAACCATCACCTAAGGCTAAGAGAGTAGGACCCCAAAAAATATCAGACTTTTACAGCAGACCGTCCATTTACATTCATGCATTCGTCTGGCCCACCATAAAACGATAATGATCATCTTCTTTACAAATGCATCCGCATACTTTTGTCCTTTCAACGACAGTATCATTTAACGGTGAAGAATTCTAAATAAAAATCATAATACAATCAATATTCCAAGTGAAAAGAAAATTAAAAGAAAGAGAAAAAGAAATGGATCATCGACTTAGATCCATATTCCTTGATCAAGCCAATGAAGAGACCGTCATAAGAGATTGTTATAATACATAAAGTGGATTGATAAGCTATCGTCGAAACTCACAACCAATAAAGGGGCACTTTGATTTACTATTTTGGCACCTTCAATGGAAACATAATTCTGCTACCTCTTTAATTCACATTTAGAGAAAATAAGAGCATAGTTCTATAGCTAAAAAAAAAAAAACATTTTGGAGGGGCAAAATTACATAAAATAAACATTTACTAATTTTTATGTAATTTTTACAAAAAAATAAATAAACATAAAAATTTACAAAAAAAAAAAAAATAATTAATTTTATGCATAAAAATTTACCAAAAAAATATTAATTTTATGTAATTTACTAATTGACCCTATGAAAAAACTCATAAAAAATTAAATTTTAAGCAATTATGAAAATTTTGAAGTGGTTCTGCCCTACCCGAGCCGGAGCATTCGACTCACGCAAGTAGAGATGGATTAGGATAGAATGGAACACATCTAAAAGATTCTAGGATAAGGAATCTAGTGTTGCAGAATGGACATTTTCCAATCTAGAGAAAAAGAAAACCACAAAGACAACAAAATAAGGTTATAAATAGGGAATGTTAAGGAGAGTAGAGGGATGGAAGCGCTTCCCTCCTCAGTCCTCCCTGTGGAACAGATTTGAGGGAGTAAAGGAGAAGTTTTAGGGAGGGAGGGAGGTGTTTTGTGGGCAATGACTTTTCTATAATTCCTTGTCAGAATGAACATTGGAGTATCTACTGCACCATGGCACAATACTCAATACATACATTCCTGTCAAAGTTATATAAGGTAACACAGCCTCTCATCATCAATCCATCGGTAAGATTTGCATCTGGATCTTCTTATAAAAAAAAAAAAAAAAGATTTGCATCTGGATCTAAGCTTATGCTAGAAAGAAATAGTTTTGGAAGATTGAATCAGATGAAGAGACAAGACAACCAGAACCAACCAATAAAAGCAACTACAACATCTCAACTTCAGAGGGCTAAAAGTTGCACCAAAAAGCCAAAGCAAAAGTAAAAGCAAAAAGTAATAATTACAACCACCATTACCAACAATATCTAATCTAACAGATATCCACCCCAAATTATTAATGAAAAAAGGAAAAAAAAAAAATACATGCAAGTACAATGGGAAATGGGAGAAGTGAAAAAAAAAATTAAAAAGGAAATTAAAATAAAATTGACAGTTGGCTCCTATGGAAAGAAGCTGAGGCCCGGATTAAACATACAACCAAAACACAAAAATTAACACGCAATATATGGCATAACAAAGAAGTGAAAAGCCTTCTACAATCCATTAGGAAGGATGGTGGCATGCACTGAAGAACTCACCGAGAAAGTCACATCATCTGAATCATTTGATGTGATCGAATTCTGGGTTGTGATTGTCTCGCAAGCTAGAACGACGTAGCTCTTCAATCCGCTTTGCCACTTCATACATTGAAGGGCGTTTATCAGGATATTGGGCAGCACAATCTACTGCTAGCTGCAAGAGTTGAACCATCTCCTCCTCGACATTCTGGTACCGGAGGAGCTCAAGATCAAAGACCTCAGAAGTCCACTCTTCTCTAACAATGGACTGCACCCATCTTGGAAGGTCAACCCCTTCCTCGTTCAAAAGGGCATGAGTGGGGGCTTTCCCAGTTAGCAGTTCCAAGAGCAATACACCGAAACTATAGACGTCTGCCTTCTGGGATACCTTCCGAGGGTCAGTGACCTCAGGGGCTCGGTAGCCAGCAACTCGGTTGGGAGTGGAGGAGGGACCGACAAGGTGTGCTAAGCCAAAATCAGAAACTCGGGCATCATAGGAATTGGTGAGGAGGATGTTGGATGATTTTATGTTTCCATGAGAGACACTGGGGCCTTGAGAGTGAAGATATTTAATGCCACGAGCAGCTCCGAGGGCAATGGCAGACCTAATATCCCAATTCAATGGAGTTCTACCTGCTCCCTTGTTTCCTGTATTTAAAAATATGAGACTTCGGGTAGTAAAGATAAAACTGATGAGGTGTTGAAGTATTTCTTATTAGGACCTCTACTCCTGCAAATGATGTCACTCTTTGATGCATCACTAAAACATGTATTGCTGAACATGACCAAATGAAGCCTAACAATAATTTCATAATGTAGGCATTCCTTAACTACAGAAGTCTATGCAGACAGCACAATGTTGTGATCAATGCAAACCATATGAGTATATAACCCCATCTATGAAGATAATAAATTATCAATCAACAGATTCAAGAAGATAATCGCTGATTGCATTGAATTGGTCAATACCCCGTCAATCCCCCAGCCACGAATTTGGCAACATCAAAGTTAAGCAAACACAACAGCACAATCAATATTAGGAATCGAAATAAACACCAAATAGTCCGCTTGGAGATGCAAAACAGTTGAAATTCGTAATAAAATCCTCGAGACAATTCCGATAAAAAAAAAAAAAAAATCCTCGAGACAATTCAAGCAAACAAAAGGATTACTAGATTCTAATTCCCGTTCCCTTCTTTTATCTAATTTAATGATGATTTTCCTCAAATTTTGTATGGTAAAACAGAGATTATTAAAAAGGTGGGAAAAAGGAATCAACTTGGAAAATTATGGACCATAACAAATCATAACATATAATCACCAAAACCAATAAACAAAGAAGACTCACCATGCAAGAGCGCAGACAAGCTTCCCATGGTCATGTAATCATGCACAAGCAGCTTCTCATCCCTGCTATAATAATAAGCCCTGAGAGGGACCAAATTCTCATGATCCATTGCTCCCACTGCCTCAATCTTCTCCCTGAACTCCCTCTCCGAAATTGTCACATCCTTCAACCTCTTCACCGCCACCACCGTCCCCATCTCCAAAACCGCCTTGTACGCCGTCCCGAAAGTCCCCTTCCCCAAAACCTCCGCCGACGCCCTCAACAAATCCTCCAAATCAAACACCCTCGCCGCATTCCCAAAAAATACTAACTTCTTAGCCCCTACGCCACCACCGTTTGCTTCTGCCCTCCCATTGCCAGTCATCGCCGCCGCCGCAGCTGCTGCCACCGAGTACCCATTTCCATACTCGCCGTTCTCGACATCCCCTTCTGGTTTCTCGCCCGGAATCTCCACATCCGGATGCTTCACCGTCGCAATGTCGACCGCGCTCGTCTTCTTCCGGCACAACACCAACAGGATTACAAGGATAAGCAGGAAAGCCAAAACAGACCCAATCGCAATACCAGCAATTGCACCGCCAGACAACTTCTTTCCGCCATTGTTTTTGTTGTTTTCGCTCGGAAGGGTCGCATTTCCAGAACACGTTTCAAAGGGACGCCCACAGAGTGAATTCCCCAGAAACGAGTCCACCTGAAAAGACTGCAGTTTCTCTGGGACTGGCCCACTGAGCAAATTGTTGGACACATTGAACTGTTCAAGTTTTGGGAAGTCTAACTCAGGCGGAATCGGCCCGGTGAGTTGGTTGTTCTCGAGGAACAACGTCCTCAACCTAGTCAGATTGTTGAAACCCGAAGAGATCCCCCCAGAAAAATTGTTGGAAGCAAGGTTGAGCCGAACGAGGTCCCGAAGAGTGAACAAGAAGTCGGGGATTTCACCGGAAAGAAGGTTACCTTGCAAGTAGAGGTTGCGAAGGTTCACACAGGAAGCGAGATCAGAAGGTAGTTGGCCCGTAAGAGCGTTAACTCGCAGACTGAGAGTGCGCAGCCGGGTCAAGTTGCCAAATATGCCAGAGGGGAGTTGGCCAGAGAGGGCCACTCCGGGGAGACGGAGCATAGTGACGCGGTTGTCCTCGCATTTGACTCCAGCCCAACCGCACGGGCTCAGCTCGGTAGCATTCCAGAAAAGGGTTCGACCACCGACTGCAGACCGGAGTGCCAAGAGTGAAGATCGGTCCGAACCCAGATCTGGTCTTGCCAAGGGGAACACAATGAGAAAGGCGAACAGCAAAATGGGAAGCGTTTGAGGCTGCATTTAAGTACACTGGGGGGTTCTCTCGCGGAGAAAACCCAGATTCTCAAAAGGGAGGACAAGAAAGGGAATGGGTCTGTAGATTCTGAAGTTCTTGTTCAATTTCTAGGCATTGGTGTGGTTTTAGGGACTAGTGAGTGAGTCGGGCAAGTTTCATTTTTTTTCTCTATGCCGGAGAGAGAGAGAGAGAGAGAGAGAGACAGGTATACAGAAAGACGGGGGGAAGGAAGACAGGCTGTGAGGTTAAAAGTTTTTAGGCTCAAATTTACAACATAAAAAAGGAAAAAGACTGACAAAAAAGGAAGTAATACGAGAAAGCGAAACCCTGGAGCCTGTGTTTTGTGTGGTGTAGTCAACTGTGGTTCCCTGTTTTCAACTTTTTCTTGTCCTTTCTCTTTTTTTCTTTGTTTATTTTATTTTATTTCTTTTTTCTTTTCCTTTATCCATATCTTTTCGCTGGTTTTTGTTTTTTGTTTTTGTGTTTTTTTGCTTTGCTTTCTATAAAATACAAAAAAAATTTTGAGAATCCTACGTCCAAGCCGTCATTATGTGTACAAAGAAAATGAAAGATATGTTTTTAAACTCAAAAATAATTCTATTTTTCAACCTGTCTTCTATTATTCTCCTTAAGTAAATCATCTCAAAAAATTATCTTTTTTTTATTTAAAAAAATTAAATTATTTATTATATTTTATAAAAAAAATTATAATAATGAGATAAAATATTTTTATTATCAAAATCAGCTCTTAGATAAAAATAAAAATATTTATTAGTTTTTTTTTTGTCCACCAGCACGTGGCAAAAAAATTGCAAAAGAAAATTTTATATTTTTTAATTATAAATTGTTAAAAATGGATTTTTTTTTTATAATTTTTTTTAAAATTATAAATTGTTAAAAGAACGGGGTCCCTCCTTGAGGACTTGGCACCTCAGGGACAGTTGATTGCACAAGATTATTACATGTCGCTTGAGCCTGATTCGCCAAATCTTTAAGTGGATGATCGGAGCACGAGATAAAAATTTATAATTTTATGAATAATACTAAAATAATTTATAAATAGTAATAACATAGTTTTAATTAAATATTTATTGAGTTTTGTAAAAAGAAAAAATAATAATAATAAATATTATAAAATTAAAATATTGTTAAAATTGATTGGTGTGGTATTCAAACTTGAGAAAATATAATTGCAAGTAATTATGTGCACTAATACGTGCATTCATTCTATGTGATTAGTTAAAAAGTAAATTTTATTTAAACAGTATCAATTTAAATTTTGAATATGAAGGTAGTAGTATTGGTATGCAAATTCGCTTGTATATAGTAAAACTCAAATAAAAATCTGGTTATAAGCTATTTTGCGCACTAATATGTGTACTCATCTAATGTGATTGGTCAAAAAGTCTGACTTTAATACAAATAGTATCAATTTGAATTTTGAATATGAAAACAGCAGTATTAATACGCAGATCAGTACACGAATTCACTTGTATAAACTCTTATAAAAAATAAACCCCACCTTAAATAAGTGTAAAAAAAAAAAAAAAAACTATTCTTTATTAATAGAATTCACTTTTTTACAAAGAACTTATACCAAACTTATTTATTTAGAACTTATGCATGACATTACTCAAAACTTAAACAGTTACAAATGTAGGAACATCCTGATCCTGCCATTTCCAGATACAAGCTCATTTCAATAGACTCAATAATTGATGTTTGGTGAAGATAAGGTAAAAAACTTCCTTCAATTTTGTCTTTTGGGAATAGGTTTCCCAATGAATAGCAGTACTTTTTTCACGTCTCCGTTAACATTTCTGTTCTTTCTTGCAGTAATATCTACAGCCATCACATTTTCTGATTGCCACAAGCATTCTTGATCTCCATTGAGTCTGGACCTAGATCAGCAAACATACGTAGGTGAGAAGTGCCAACTTTCCTTCATCACTTATTATAAAGTTTTTAATAACTATAAATATAATCTAAATGTTAATGTTTTATATTGAATAATTATGAAAAAAAATAAGATTCGCTATTAAAAATGATTTTTTATACAAATTTCATATTTACTAACTTTTTCACGTGCTTCTACATTCTAGAATATTCTAGAATTGCTAAATCTTGATAAATAATTATTTTTTAAAAAAAGTCTGAATCCTCACCAGTTCATGGTGGGGGAGTCAGGTTGTTTCAATCATACACACTAGTATGTTGAAGTAGGACCCTCACAAACCAATGTTATGATAATGATTAGGGACACATTTTATATGAAATAACAAGCATCGACATGAAGTTTAGCAGGTATACTATATAAGACTAATGCATGTTTATGAGGATTTTAGATCAAAAATTTTATGCAGTCCAATGATGAGAGATATGGAGCAGAAAGTAAATGATTTTCCAGCCAAACTTGGGTGTTAACATCTTAATTAGGTGAGAATCTTAGAACACTTTCTTAAGGGAATTAAGGTATAAAGCTTGTCAACCACTCTTAACAATGACAGATCGATACATACATGCTAGCTGTTCCAAGCTTGCCTGGTTGTGATTGTTTGTAAATAGGTATTGTTCAAAGTTTCAGTACTTTCTACAACTTGGAAAAAAAAATAAACATAACATACAAATCTCACTGTATTTAGTTTTGTCTATAGGCAAAATTATATGCAGTGGCGTCTACATCTTACGTCTATCTCTCTTTGAATTGTAGGCAAAATGTCCGGTTTGAGACATAGTTATTGCCTTAAAGGCGAGCCCGTCATTACATCACCCCCAAAATATCCAATTCGTTCAAATCTCATCCCGTGACCCAAATATCAGGCTTTACTATCACAAATAATTTCAACTTATGTCTTGACTCGAACTCTTAACCTAGAAGCAATGAAATACCAAGTCATACCAATGGAACTACCACCTTGACGGTAACATAGATATAAATTTAAGTTAAAATAAATTAATTTTATATTTTATGAGCTAACAATATGATAATATTTCACAGGTCATGTCAAAATTATGATATTGTCTATGACTTATTGATGTACTCTTACTGATCATGTGTGAGGTTGTCCATAAAATAAAATAAAATAAAAATTCCACTTGCAAATTGATATAAAATACACAAATCCACACCCTTTTTGTTATAGAATTTGATGTCTAGAATTTAAATTTTTAATATTTTTTTTATAAATTAAATTTTATCATGTCAGGATAATGTGCTCTCACACCTACTTATAAATAGACTACTTAATACTCTAGGGCAATGTCATTATACAATGATAAATGCTCGGAGTCCTGCTAATTAATTTCCAACCCTCACCCATGCTGAAATCAATTTCCCATTTTCGCATCCGAAAATGGTGACATTTTTTATGGGATCATAAATGAAGAAATATTCCACTTTTGTTACAAAAATGAGAAGATGTTTAAAACTTTTATGGGCAATAGCTGATATTTTCCTAATTTGGTCAGCCACCGGGACCTACTTAATTTAATTTTGTTACTTCTCTCAACTGCTAGCTGTTTACTTAAGTACTTCAATTTCTTGAACAGCCTTTTTCTTTCTTTCTAATTAAGTTTCCTCGCCCCACCTAAGTGTGTCAAGAAGCACCATTCATTTTAGTAGACTTACCAATATAGTTTCCTCAAATACTATAGAAACCCAAATCAAAAAAGGAAAATAATGAAAATTAGAGGCAAATGAATGCTCTAGTTCAATATATCCTTGGTCAGTTAATGACTCGTTTAGAATCTTAGATTTGTGAAGTGTCTCATAATTCTATAAATAGTAGTAAAATGGGACTGCGTTTGGATGATAAGTTGATTTGAGATGAGTTAAGTTTTTATGAATAGTAATAAATTGAGATGATAGAGTGGATTTTGTAAGACCTACCTAAGATGAGTTTAGAAATATTTATGAGAAGTTGAAAAAGCTTGTAAATCTCACGTATAAAGAGGTGTTGAGTCTAATAACCAAATAGTGCCTTAAAAATTTTGAAATAGTTTAAGTTGATATATTTTATTAGATTTTAAAAAATGAGAGAGAAAAATTTTAAAAATATTATAAAGTTAAAAAATTGTTTGAATATACTTTTTGTTTTGAAATTTGAAAAACTTGTATTAATTTTTGTTTTTATTTTAAAGTTTATAAAAGTTGTAATGATTGGATGAAAATGTTAAAGATTTAAAATTGAAAAATATTTTTTATTTGAATAATATTAGGAAAGGAAATTGTGAAAACTTTTGAGCGTCTCATCTCATTATCTAGAAATACAGAAAATCTTGAATGTTGTTGATTCAGCGATCTAGAAAGTAATGAAACACTTCAAATTGTTTGAAACATGGAGATTTTGTTGAGTAGTTCAACAATCGTTACCATGGATAGAGAGTACATTGACTATAGTTTTGGTAATTTCATTGGTATAAAAGTTTCTTTTCTTGCACCCTTCCCTTTGTAATTACTAATGCTACAAAATCAATGTTAGTTGAGTTGGCTCTTGAATTAAACAGTGTAACAAGGATGGACCTTTAATGTTCCACAGCATAATCATAGGGGTAATAGGCAAAGGATATTTTACAAGAAAAGAAAGCCATAAAAGTTGACTTGCACTTCAACACTAAAACCAATTGTAGGTCTAATTTGTACATCATGCTTGAAAATAACTGACAGACAGTGAGCGACTAAAATGCTGAAAGTTATGGTTAGCTGGAGGTTGGTGCCTTCAAACCACATTGTTCCTGTTACTTTTGAAAATCAATTTATGTCTCGGATTTAGAGTTGATCACAGCTCATCTAATTTAATTATTAGAATTTTATCAAATTTTTATATAAAATATAATAAATAATTCAAAATTTTTAAATTTAAAAACAATAATAATATTAAAAAATAATATTTTATTCAACTTTCAACTTTCACCTCAATTCATCTCATCTCAACTCAGTATCCAAACCTAACCTTAATTTTTTATTTAATTAATTGAAAATTTTTGTTTTTCTTACAAAATGAGCTAGAAGGAGGGGAACATTCAATTAGAGCCTGATTTTCTTTTTCCTTTCTCTGTACTTTCATTATATTTTTTTTAAAAAAAAAATATTTTAATTGTTAAGAATATAATACAAATAATTAAATTAAGGTATTTTCATCCGCTTAAATTTTTAGAATAAATGATGATTTTACATAGTATTAAAACAGAGATCCTAGGTTCAAACCCTGACTATACATATCATCCCATTTAATTAAGGGGATGTTTGGAAACAAATTTCATCTCATTTAATCTCATATCCTTCTTAAACATCATTAAAATATAAACACTTTCAAACTAATTATTATAATTTTTTCAATATATGATTAGTCATTTTTGTTATTCTATTTAAACATATGTATTTACACATCAATATACATATTTAAATAAAAAAATAAAAAAAATAAATTACATATTAGTATGTGGTTTAGAGAATGATAAGCAAAATTTTTCTTTAAAGAAATCATGATATTGTACATAAAAGTTGAAAACTCCATTGTGTTATTTTACAAAATAGTGAAAACCCAAAGATAATTAGTTTAAAAATGGAACGAGGGATAGAAACTAAAATTATTAAAAAAATTCTACATTACTACATTCTACAACTCTTTAATTCTTGGCGTTTACACCGTAAATCATAATTAAATTGAAAATTTATTTTTATTTAATTTTGATCCGATGCTGAAAAATAAGTGAAGTAACCAAATATAGATAATAATCAATGCTTTTAAATAAGAAATAATGTAATGTGTCGGTGGTTTGAAATATAAAATTAATAATTATTAATATATTTATATATATATTTATATGATTTTTCGTAAATAATTTAGCATCGAATAGCATCACCATGGCACCGACAACTTCGCATGCATAAAGTTCTCTCTTGGAAAGTATGAGATCCGGAGATCCAAGAAAGAGCATGCCAACGACATTCACATGCACGACGGTCATCTTACTTTAATTGCTATATATTATTATTATATATATATATTCACATTTATATTTCATTCAGGAACCAAAAAAAGAATATTTTCAAACATCCTAACATTCAATAAATCAATTTCAGTCAGAAATCAAATGTACCTAGTCCAGCAATTGCAGAAAGTTTGGCATTGTGGAGAGCTATGAAACTATATAAAGACCTTGGTTTCGGCAGAGTCATTTTTGAAGGCGATGCACAGTTGATTGTAAAAGCAGTCAATGAAGACAGCTCTGATTTTCCTTTATATGACAGTGTGATTCAAGATGTTAAAAAAATGTTCCAGCTATACCAAGGATGGAAGATTCAGTTTGTTCCCAGGAAAGCAAATGAAATAGCACATAGGCTAGCCAAGAAAGCAATATAATTAGATACTAAATTAGTTTGGATGGAAGAAATTCCAAGCTGTATATCTGATTGTATAGAAAACGAAAAACTATGTAACAGAGAAGTTATCAATGAATGATTACAAAATTTCTTTGATTCAAAATAAATAAATAAATAAATCAATTTCAATATGTCTAATGCAAGCATAAAAAAATACCGATAGATGCATTTCAAATGTTATCATACCTCAAAAAAGATTCGCAACAAATAAATATAAAAATCTATGATATATGGTATTAGGCTTATTGGCCAAAACTCGATATTCAACTTCAATACTAGACCTTGACACAAGTGTACGTGAATTTTTTATTATCAAGACATCCAGCTCAATCAATGTCTAAATAAGCATTTATGTCCCTAAAAAGATATTTATGAATAAGAAACCCATGAGTGAATGAAGGCTTTTCGATAACAGTCCAATGAACATTATGGGCTTGTGCATGAGCTACAAACACAATAAAAGAAATATCAGGTAGAGGAGGCCCAACAAAATTGAAAACCTTTATATCGAACTGGGTATGAGGCATGTCTCACCAATGTCTCCATGCATGCGTTGAGTTTTTCTTTCCCTAATGATTATAAGAACAATGCAGTAATATGTGCCCAGAAGACAATATTGACAATGGACAAGTTGCATGCGCATATTGAGTCAAGAAACAACTCGAATATGATTCCCTGAGGTAGCTTCACCCTGAAGTTTTTTCTATCTTTTCTCAATCATATTCAGACACAAACAGGAACAAGCTACAGAAAATGAAAAGACAAAGGCCTAACCACTTTATGTCTTTCTGATATATAAGACCGGCCTAGATGTTTTCACACTAACGTACATGAAATGGATCGATTCTGCCATCACTAACTCATATTGGCTACACATGCATATGCCTTTCAAAGGCCCTACTTGGGTTGTAAATCAATCAAGTATATAAAAAAAGGCTATTTATCTTTCAATATGGAAAGATATAAAATCTTCATGATCATGATCTGATAAACCATTAATTATAGATATACAGCCAATCAACTTTTAAGCAAGAAAGAGAATATTTTTCTAGATGTGGTAACCCATCAATTAATTAAAAGCATATAATTCGACTCAATCAATCAATCAATCAAGCAAATAAGAGATTGATATTACCCTTTTTGTGGGAAAAATATGTTATTTAGAAGAAAGCTGATTGCTACACCTTGCGGCTGTAAAAAAATTATTTGTAAATTTTTATATTCTATTTTAATATTTAAATATATATATATTTAAATAAAATAATAAAAATGACAAATCACATATTGATTAGGTAGATACATGTGATGTAAGGCTTCGTTGTACAATAACTCTGAGAATTTTGCTACTAGATCATTCAAAACTTATCGCTTAGATAACTTTCTTGACGTAGGATCACCATGTGTTGTCATGTAATTTATTATTAAAAAAAGAGAAAAAATAATCAAAATAAAAGAACATATGAAAACACAAAAGATAAAGACTGAAACTCTAGATTTTTTCTACCCCTATTGTGTTTGTGTTTGTGTATGTGTGTGTGTTTTTTTTAATGAGTGACTCTACAACCACACATGAGAGATCCCGATAGTGTAAAAGAAAAATTTTGTTTTAATGTAATTTTTTAATACTTTCAAATATTTTTTAAAAATAAAAATAATTCACAACATCATTAAAAAAAAAAAACACAATCTTAATCACTAAGTAAAAAAAAAAAAAAAAAATTACCACTATCTGGATTCCCATTTGTGGCTTTAGCATTTTTGTTTTTTTAATAAACCACGTCAATAGCATTATTCTTGATCCTATATTATACAAAAGTATCTTTCACTACGGCCAGTCAACTAACAACCAAAAGAATCTTCTTCCAATGGAGCTACTAATCACTATCAATCAAAACCATACTGGACACAATCAACAGGAGATCATATATATTAATTACTATTCAGCAAAAAGAAAATTCCTGTTACTTTACATATCCAATAGCATCATCAATGATTCTATTTCTCACAATATACGCAACATCTAAGCACTTGCTTGCTTATTTTGATGAACATCCCGAGTTCAAACTTCAGTCTACGTGCGATCCAACAGTCCAAGTTTGAAAGCATAAAATATAGTTGTAGAAGGTATAGAACATGCAAGCATGCACGT
The DNA here is from genome assembly GCF_018687715.1 of Carya illinoinensis. Lineage (NCBI taxonomy): Eukaryota > Viridiplantae > Streptophyta > Magnoliopsida > Fagales > Juglandaceae > Carya > Carya illinoinensis. The sequence continues at coordinate 26,388,247 of NC_056767.1, forward strand.
TCATTGTTTGGACCATAAATAAATATAGGCACTGCCAACTACCGGTGAAAGCGATCATGTTAGGAATTAGAGTTCAACAATTGAATAGATGAGAAAGAGAAATGTTTACTCATGAAAAGATTTTACAAAAGTGAACTTACAAACTGATATGATAAGTTGATATAATAGGTTAGATTGTAAAATTGATTATAAAATTACTTTTATTATAAAATAAATTCAACAAATCATATAAAACCGTATTAGTTTGTGAGTTCTTTTTTTTTTTTTTTTTTAAATAGAGTTGTCAAAGTCAAAAAGAAATTGGCCTAATTTGGATGTTGAAATAAGATGAGATGAAAAATTTGTGAATATATATAATAGTGAAATGGTTAAGTTAACATATTTTATTGAATTTTGAAAAATAAAATAGAGGAAATTAAATAAAATATTATAATGTTAAAAGAGTACTACTACATCTACAAAGGGATCATATAAAAATAATCCCACAAACTGATATAGCTTTATTTGGATCTGTTTTACAATAAAAATAATTTTATAATCTGACAAACCACATTGAGCCACGTCAGCTTATAGGATTACTTTTATGTAATCACTTCGTGGTTAGAATATTTCTCAAGTTGAAAATATTATCATAATATAATTTTTGTTTTGTAATTTAAAATATTTTATTCCAAAATTTTAAAAAAACTATATTGATTGATAATAATCAGATAAATAATTAAAAATTAAATTTTAAAAATATTTATATTTGAAAGACATTTGATCGAAAAAATTAAGATGAGCAAAGATAAGTATATAAAGGAGGCCTTATGTGAATGATATAGAAAATTCTTGTTAATATCCTAAAGTTCTATTTTTATTTTCGAATGATGTGTTTATTAAGTAATGTGTTTATTTGAAGCGAGTTTCTCAATTGAACTTAAAATATATCCAAATAATTAATAATAATTGAATCTAGTTTAACCAGCAAAGCTGTCGCATCGTACATAGGTCATAGTGCTGCAGCTAGCTAGCAATATGAAGGCAGATCAACAAGACTAGGAAAATACAAACAACACATCATACAACAAAGAATCGGAGCTATTCTATTAAAAGAATGAATCAAACATTTTTACATGATCTGCAACTACATCGTGGAAGTTTTCGATCTTGCGTTTCAACCACAATGAACTCAAAACTCAAGCAATGAACGCCATGAATTTGCCATGGAAATGAAGCAAAGCTCCTTCAACAGAACTTCGAAGCTCTAGTTCTGGTGCCGCATGATATCTTTAGTTTTCCCATATGTTAATCTTGGTGCAGTCATTTGACAAATCCGACCAATTAATGGCCAAAGTCAGTATCCTATGCACGAGATTTCTCCTCAGTTTCCTCTTTCCGCTGAGGTTGCAATTGTTGACCAACTAACACATCCAAAGCTTCCTTCATCCACCCATGTTGACATACTTCCCTAGCTTCTGCTACTGTCATCTACACAACAGAACACAAAGCAAGCATATTTAGAACATAAAACATCCCCCCAAATTGTAATAATCATCAGCTTTTTCTGTATATGAATCTGAGTAAGTATTTTGCATTTGGACACATACCCATCTTCGTTCCCTAAGGTTTTTCTCTGGCCACCGGTCTAGCTGCTTGTTGACAAGCAAAGAGAACATGTAGACCTCATGCATTATGCTTTGTCTCTTGCTCTTATACTGCCAATTCCCCAAACAATTCTGCAAATCACGTCCAAACGACTGAGTTAGAACAAGATATTGGGAAGATATTTTTATTGGATTGAGCAAAAAAATGCTTTGAAGATACTAACTTCGACTTTGCCAACAACACCAGCTTCCTCATGCGTTTCTCGCATGGCCGCATCTTCCACAGTCTCATCCGTTTCCCAACCTCCCTGTAGTAATAATAACCGAAGTTATTCACGATATTGTTAAATGAAGATGAAAAAAAGGATAATAAAATTTAAAAAAAAAAGATTGTCAAAAGTGAATGATGAGTAGGAAGAATGGTACCTTTGGGAACATCATTCCCTGCCCCTTCTGTGAACTGACCACAAGAACCTCTAAATTTTCAATGGAGGAAGATTGGCAGCTGGTTTCTCTGTATCTATACGGAATGCATCTGCACAATTTGAAACATAAACATAAGAAACACACTTTATTGATGCAAATTAAAAAGGAAATAAACATAAAGAATGCCTTCCAAAAGTTCAAAACAGAAAACATTTGCAGAAATCTAAAGGACAGTCTGCACAAAATGACAAATCACAAAAAACAAAAAGAGAGCAAATACCCAAATAATAAACAGTAAAAATAATTTTCCATCTATACTGCAAAACACCCCCCGAGCAAAACGTCTCAAATCTAGATGGAAAAGAAACCATTTTTCATGGATTTCAACAAAAAGGAAAAGGAAATTAAGCAGGTTGAAATTTAGAAAACAGAGAGGAGTAGAGCACAGAATACCCAGAATGAAGAAGAAGGAAGATGGAAGAAGAAAGAAGACATACCCAACAACTTGGCGGTAGCCTTTACTATCGTAGCGCTGGGAATGCCTCCCGGTGCGGGAGACCGAGTTTTCCAACTGCAAAGAAACGAAAGGAAATCTCTTGGGAGAGAAGACGGGATGCAAAAGAAGATCTGCACAAGTTTTAGATAGAAAGAGACCCATCACTTTTGTCCCAAAAGAACTATCTCCGAAAGCCGAGAAATTTCTGAAGCTTTTGTTTCAGAGAGAAGGGAGAGAGGGCTCTGCAGAATCCAGCCGGAAGCCATAACCATATATACATGCAAGTGTCTAGCTTTTGGAAAAGGATAACGAGACGAAACTCGTGGTGTGGGAAGTCAAAACCACGCTCTAACGCAGCGATTGAGAAAGATAATCAGGACGGGGATTAATGTAGAGGGAACGTGGCATCACTTGTGTTTGAGAGCGTGGTATAGAGAGTCGGGCTTACAGATAGAAACTGTGTTAGGGTAGCTTCCGGGATGGCGCGTGGAACGCGTTGTTTAGAAGACAAAGTCAGTGAGACATAAAAAGAAAAAAAAAAAAAATGAAAAAAACAGAGAACTCCGCGTTGAAACAGAAAATTCTGAAACGACACCCACTTGACACGTTTTCTGGTGGGAAAGAGGTCGAAGTGTCGTAATTCCAAGTATAAATACATGCGTATATTTTATAAAAGTCAATTTATAAAATATCTATTATCCACTTTTTGAATATTTCAATCTCACCTCTTCTCTTGAAAATAAATAATTTATTATTAAAAAATAATTTTTTTATATAAATTTTATATTTATTTATTTTTTTATAAATAGAGGTTGTGCTGTTTATATATTTAAAGACTGTAAATATTATTTTTTCAATATATTAAATCTATTTTATATGATGTACTACATTATATTAATTTGTAATTTTATTTTTATAAAATTTCGGTATCTTTTAATTATATTTGAATGTCAAGATCACCTTAATCAATTTTAAACCAATTATTGATTAAGCATACTATTTTTTTTTCAATTTTTTATAAAAAGTTAAATTTATTTCAACCTATTTTATATATTCAAACTTATATCTTAATCTATTTATATTCAAATACATCTTAATAAGACTCAAAATATATTATTTATTCACGAATACTGACAGATACAAGTCTTAAATGCACAAATTTTTTTATAAAAATATAGAATCTATTAACAAAAAAAGAGTTTTTCACACTTTTCCTTATGAGCCTATTTTTTTATATAAAATATTTAGGTAAAGTTTGTAAATTTAGAATTTGTATATATTATTTATCATATTGGATTAGATTCTTTATATTTTTATGTTGTCATAAACAGTACATAATATTAACAAATTAATGAGTAACAAAAGTGCTAAACGGGAAAAACACGGGCTGAAAACAAAATGCTAGTGTGCCCAACTTTGACTGCTGGGTGGGCTGGTACAAATTCTACGTTTTATTTTATTTTTATTTTTTAAATTGTTTTAAAAAATAAAAAATATACTAATATATTAAAAATTATTATTCTTAATTATTAAATAAAAATAAAATTTAAATAATAAACTATCAAAATGAGAGAGTAATCTTACAAAACGTGCTAATATTTTCATAAATAAATATAAAAAACATAAGCAATGCTGATGATTATAAACTCTCTTTATTTTATTATTATTTTTTTAATCCGAGCAATGCTACATACAGTCGTGGAATTGCAAACGACGCATAATCGCTTTGAAAAAAAGTGGGGTCCACGATTAAAAATTTAATTTTTTTTCATGTGGGTCCCATATTAATTCATTTTTTTCAAAGCGACTGCATGCCGCTTGCACAATCACGACTGCAAATATCATTTCTCTTTAAGTAATTATTATTTAAGGGATTGATATATGAATTCATTTCAAATAAAGAAAGTATAAAGTTTATATAGAAAATTATAAACTAATGTTATTTAATATAATATATTAGTTTTAATTTACGATAAAAATAATTTTATAATTCGATAGATTATATTAAACCGTATTAAATCAAATATTTCTAAATATGCTATATTAGTAGGTTTGATTGAAGATTATAGAATTTGGAATATAAGCTTTGCATGATCTTTATTAATTAATTCACCCTCTCAAAACCTTGGAAATTTTGAACTCATATAATTTCCACAGTACTCCACGCTTTTCTCCTTTGATCAATTGTAAGAGTACGAGAAGATAACGATTTCTTGGTTGAATCTTTCTTTTCTCTTCCACACCAAACGCCAAAGCCAAGACGTAATGTAGGGTACGAAAATTAGTATTTTAGCCATGATTTTTGGGAAAACATGATATGCATTGTATCTCAAACCCGTACTCAATTTGTTATGTAATATCTAAGAGTACTGCTACACGTTTGGAAAATCTATGGACAGCTTATGATCATTAGAAAATATTATCTATATTAACAATTGTATTTACGTAATCATACGTACCAAAAGAAAATATTGATAAGATAGGTCGACAGTCACTCGATAAATTTGTATCATATTATGCATAAAACTCTATTCATTTAAGTTTTATAATCAATATATGAAAAATAAAAAATATTTTAATAATTTTAATAATAAATTCGACATAATTTGGAGGATAAAAAAGAATATTTTCTTTTCTATTTTCGTTTCAATTGATTATTTCTTTTCTTTCTCTTGGTTTTCCTACGTGAGATCAGAACCTACATGGATACAAAAATCGTACAAATTGACAATAAAATATTATTATTTTTAATTTAATGGTCAACATGCAAAATTTATTCTTATTTATATTCTCTTTCAAGCAATCAAATCTATCAAAACCTCATCATTATAAATGGAAAACAATGAGAAGAGAGAGATGACTTATATCACACGTTCAAAACATGGTAAATAATGGGTAAATTAATCATATAGATTATTTAAGGAAAAAAAATCATATATACTAATTTCAAATATAGAGCATTGTATATTTATATACCTCGTCCTGTCTTTGTACAAAAATATTTCGGATAATATTAAATCAATAATAAATATTATAAAATTCATTTAGATAATTTTTTTTAAATCCATATCCACGCCTGAATTGCCATGCAGACGTGGTTTGAGTCGCCTTAAACATTAACATCCACTTGATGAAAAGGTTGAAGTGAAAGAGATGAATTATATGGATCCAATTCGATCGAATCCTCTTCCTAACATCTCAGTCATGCAATGCATGGTCCCTAGCTCAGTTGTTCAGTCTCCACTCCTGTCCACTCTTCCAAGTACCATCAAGCATATGAGAATATCTACTCCAATACCATATACTTGTAAAAGTCACACCCTTTAATTTCACACTGCAAAGTCGATATTCGGGAAATGGCAACATCTTCCAATCAACCATAAGCTTGGAAGGTTGTTAATGTTAAAATATAATATAAATAATTAGATATATATCTTTTTATCAGTTTAAACGTTTTAAACATATAGTGCTTTATCAGTCAGATTCTCATGACACATTATTCTCGCAATCTAAAAGGGTGGTGCATAATCAAAGGTCTTTTCAAAAGACTTTGAATAACTTCATGGAGACAAACACATTGCGTTGGCGCAGTACATGACTTGTATAAAAGCACAAGATGAAAATGGAATATATACCCTCTAAAAGTCAGTCATTTCGACATCAACTTTGCATGCACGAGATGCAATGGCTGGTGGGATCGGGAAGGGAACAAGCTGCTTTATTCTTAAAGCTTGCGGGGGAAAAATCACTAATGGGGAATGATCTCTTTGTATTGCAGAGAAATAAAGTAAACGAATTCGGACCTTTTCCACTGATCAGAGATAAGATCGAACCTAAAGTCTTAATCTTTAGGACATCTAAGCCTTTTCTAAGCCAGACTCAAGATTTGCAATGAATAAAGCACTTCGAATAGATAATACCATTAATTCATGTAATTTTTTTGTGAGAAAATCCATTCAATATTCTTCCTTGAACTGCTGCAGAGACAGATCAGAAGGAAATAAAAGAGTATAAGGTTAGAATAAATTTTAAAGAAAAAGGAAATCAATATACAATAGAATTATTTTGGGCCTGCTTTTATTGGGATCGACTTCATGATCTGATTGACACAAAAGCATCTCTTTTTTTTGGGTCTTGGTATAATTGGGTGGGACAACACAATAATGAAGTGCTCGATCCAACCCTTCCTAGCTTGGATATTTCACTACAACAAATATTGACTTTTTCCGTGAAGCATTTTCGTCGAAATAACCAGATGTTATGTGGGAATAATATTTTTTGTCACCATTTTCGCTGGTGACACGTTGGTGGCATATAATTCATAGACAATACTAATTTATCTACCAATAAAATTAGTTGGTGGGAAAAACACCTTTTAGCCACCGTATCAGGTGGTGTCGAAAATCTCAGCCCTCAGTGGCAAACTCCATGAACAACTCCATGTAAATTTACATGATAATTATGAAGTGTTCCCATGTCTTTAGGCCTTCCATACAATTATTGGAAGCAGAGCATTGGGTTCATTTAAATGGTAAGGTCCTTTGTTATTTCACTTGGATTAATTCAGATGAAGAAAACATCTAGCTATTTGTAATTTCGGACAGTATGCCAGGCCAACAATATCAGCTAGCTAGTATTAAAAAAATGTGTTTTGATCTTTTTTAATGTGTAATGGATCCCACAATAAATAATATATTTACACCGACCATGTAGCAGAATTCTTAGATCAAATTCATATGGATGTGATGATCGGAATAAGAGGAATCTTAGATCTATAAAGAGATCTTACAAATTGAAGTTTACAAATTAGCGTGGTTTAATCTCATACATCATATCTACTTTATAATAAAATATATCATAACAAGTCACATTAATTTATAATTTTTTTTCGTAAGATTTTTTTATAAATCAAATATTTTCCTAAGGTCCTAAAGCTAGGCGGAACAGACCGAGGAGAGGGACAAAAAAGTATTAAGAAGAGCCCAATTGCAACTTGAGCATATGGCTTTAGTTTGCAATAGATAGATCCAATATCTCTATTAATGTGTCCACTTTGGGTTTTCTTTATGTTCGTTTGGAATGCTGTCAACTTGGGCATATGTGGCCGCGACATGGCATGCATGCATAGAGCGCGCGTACATTTAGCTTCAACTTCTTTTATCTTTTATTACGTCAAATACCCAAAAATTGTTGGTAGAGATAAGGAAAAAACGAGAGAAGATGGCTAGCCATGATTGAAGTTTTGTTTGGCAGCTTATAAACATATATACATTGGATTAATGTTAAGCTGGGCACGCGGGCGCGCGCGCGCGCACGTGCACACACACACACACATATATATATATATATATATATATCTCCACGAGTACTAGGCGTGCTTGTTGTTTTTAGATATGGTATTTGATGAAGACAACGTCAAATAACAAAAAATGGGTGGCATCATGCAGAGTGTAAGAGAAGAGTGATGAGATCTATATTCAAACAGCTTGGACTACCAAGCATTAGTTTTTTCAAGATATCCTACGTGCATGTAAGATGAAAACGTCCCAAATTTTCGCTTGTAAAAATGTTTAGATCTTCCGTAAGATCTTGTTATCTTGATTATTAATTAAGGTTATGCAACTTTCAAATTTGCATGGCTTGTCAACACACGCACACTACAACAAAAATAGGTTTTAGTGACAGATGAAACTGTCACAAGAAATGCAAAAAACGTCACGAAATATATTTAGTGACGGTTTCTGACCGTCACAACAACTGTCACGTAATGTGCGTCACGGATTACATTTGGTGACAGTTTACTGTACAAGCGTCATTAAAAATATTTTTAGTGACGGTTGGAGATGTGCCGTTTGAAATAACGTTCGAACGTATGATTTTCTGTGACGGTTAGAATCCGTCACAGAATATAACGTTCGAACTTAAAATTATACGTTCGAACGTAAAAAGGAGGAGCTGACATCCGAACGAGAAAAGCTAACGTTAGTTGATTATAGTTCGGACGTATAATGTAAACGTTCGAACGTTTATACGTGCGAACGTTACGTTCGAATCTCGAATCCAACGAAAATGAAATAATGTCCGAACGTTTGTATCATGACGTTCGGACGTTAATTCGAATGTTAAGTGAGTAGAGTTCGAACGTAAATAGTACGTTCGGATGTTTGTAACGTTAAACTTTTTTGACATTCGAACGCTTTTTTAAATTGGGTTAAACGTTCGAACGTTTTGTTACTATTTTGTAAGGTTACGTTCGAACGTATTTTCGAACGTTTAATACTGTTGAAACGTATTTTTTTTACATTCGAACGTACATATCAGAAATGCTAAACTCATCCACTTAATAAACAAACCAATTGTTTCACATTACAGTACATATTTCACAACCAATATTGTTTGAAACTGTTTTCAAATTAGATGTAAAAAACGTAATACAGAAATAAGATTCATTTCTTTTTCTTTCCTCGCCCAGCACGATTCTGTTGCAATGACATAACACGGTCCATTTGCAGCATCATCTCCCGCTGCACTTGCTCTTGGACCTCACTACGGATTCTTTCCTCATGTTCTCTTTGTTGGTCCTGCAAACGCGTCTCTAAATGAGACTGTCGCTCTAAGAGGGACTCCAACTCTTGCTGTCTAGACCTCATATACTCATTCTCGCATCGTGCAGCTTCTAAATCTTTGGTAAGATTATTAATTTGTGATGTCGATGAGGTTGAGGAAGATGAACCGGAATGCTTGAAAGATCGTCCCAAACCTCTTGCCATACTAGAGTTGGGCCCAAGCACCTGTGAAAAAATGTCCAAGTCACTAGGAGAGGAATCCCCAGAAGCTGACTGCATCTCCATCATTTTTCCCTGCAGTTTGAGAGATCAAAACACACAATAAGTAACATATTAAAAGAAATACAAATAAAAAATAATTTAATCACATGTTACATAATTTATTCAACAAAAGGAACACCGCTTACATAATTAATTGCAGCTGCAGGATCCATCCACTCACTATGCTCATTAGTGTGAGCAGCAGCATAGACATGAATGAGGGAAAAGTTTTCAGGATCATCACGTTTCTAAGAAAATGACATTAGCAATTTGAAAAAGACAATATTAGTACTTATATAAAAGAATAATAAGAAAAAATATGAATTATTACGTTTATTAATTACCATTTTTTCAGCAAGACGATGGAATGATCTTGAACCAGCACGATGGTGAATAGTCAGAGCAGATCTATTATTTGCATTTGTAGAACTTAAGTGCTACAAAAATAATTCTCACCGTTAATTGTAATATATGTACATACATATAATATAAACAACAAATATAAATGTAAATAATTATAGAAAATAATTCTAGAATACCTGATATTCTGGAGAGGCAAAAAGATCACAACACTTTATCCAGTCATCTAATTTCATCTGCTGGAAAGGGGACTGTGCAGCCTCTTCAAACGTCTCAAATTTTTTGAAATGGTCGTGACATCGTCCCTTGTGACGTCGGAATAGTGTAGCCATTAACTCATTCACAGTTCTCAAATCCTCGCTACGACCAAAGTCGAGGTCAAATTCATCCTAATTATAAATTAGGAACGTTAAAAATATAATAAACTAATGTAGGTGAAAAAAATGATATAATAAGTAAACTCACCAGCACACGACTCCGAATGTGTTCCTTAATCTCATTCGGCACATCTCTCCAGGAGCGCACATAAAATGGAGCGTAAGCTCGAATTACTGTGCCAATATAGGAGGAAAGCGCTGCTGCACTATCATTCACTCCTCCAGTGGAATTATCAGGAATTGTGATTTTCAATTTACCATGCCTTCGATTTTTCTCAAGTGAGATGCCGCGTGTATAGCCACGACCGCGACGAGCCAATTGTTCATCAACTAATAAATGATAGTATAATTTTGAAGGTTATATATATTATTTATTGAAACAAACATCTTCAAGTATATATAGTATTAACGTAAACATTCCTTACCGGTAGGTGTCGACTGTGCATCGTTCTCTGTAATGTTAACTTCATCTTCGGGAACAGACTCCTCAGGTGGGGAGTCCTCAATGGGTTCAGGACTTGGACTCGGTGGAGGAGGCACATTTCTCCTTTGTCTTTTTGGCGGCATACTTGGAAATGATTATATATAAGAAAAAAATATTATTAGAATAAATTTATATTTATTATAAAATTCTATAATGGCTGTATATGAATAAACTTTTTAGTACTTTTAGTCTTCATCTTCGGATGTATTTTCCATGTTTGTTTCAGAATGTCTCTGTATAACATCTTCGTCATCATCATCAAGCTCTTGTTCGTCATCCTTATCCACTTCCCCCCCGGATTCTTGTTCGTCTTCTTCTTCTGACTCTTCTTCTGTACTTTTCTCACTTTCTTCAATTGAGTGATAATTTAATGAAGACGGGTCGAGATGGATGAGTGGGACGTCATCTCTACATAAGGGGAGCAACTCGAGTGCACCGAGGTCAACAAATAAGTTAATACCCCCTCCTCCATCTTCCTGGTAGGCCTCTACATTTAGAGTGTCATCTTCATCTCCACTATTATCGTAATCTGCACTCGTTCCTACTTCATATATATTTCGAGGGACAAATTTTTGTACAACTCGCCAAGTTATCTCTCCACTATCTTCATCAGCACTTTTCATTGGATCAATCAAATAATAGATTTGAGTAGCTTGACAAGCCAGTACGAATGGATCATCTTCGTACCATTTAGATGCAGTATTGACACTTGTAAAATGATTATCCCTATATATTGAATCCCGACCACCGCCTAGATCCCACCAATCACATTTGAAGACATATGTTATAGACCCACCCAGATATTTCAATCCGATAATATCACGAATGACACCATAATAATCAATATCATCTGTTCCATGACTCCCCTCGACCAAGACACCACAGTTTTGAGTTTTTCTATTACGTTCACGGTCCAGAGTATGGAATCTATAACCTCGAACTGTGCATGCAGTGTATTGAAGTGCTCTGTTTGATGGACCACGGGCCAATGCATACAATTCAAAAGAGACTGATTCGGGATCACGAGCACGTTGTTCCAATATCTAACAATTTAAATAATGTCATTTATTAAATATTAGCTAGAGTTAAAACTTTCATCATGTAACATATAGTATAGAGTTTAGTTCATACACGTTGTTCAAACCATCTAGAAAATTCTGACTCGTGTCTTGCCACTATATCCTCGACGCCTTCCATCTTAAGTTTGTCCATGTGCTCACTGTATAGTATATATTATCATATTATTTTACATAACAATAGTTAAAGTTGTATATAATCTTTAGAATTATTTAAACCTTATACAACGACATACCTGAGATAGTGATCAATCTCCTGACAATTATTTAGTACGTACCACCGAACTTTACCCAACTCTGTATCAAGTAAATCGTAACCCGTTTGTGCACCCAAAGGTCGTACATTCTGAGAAAACACTGATAGCTCACGAGAAGGCGGAGCAGCAAGATTAGCATTTCGTTCTTGACGAATAAATCGTGTCTCAACACCACGAAGATATAAAGAGCAAAATGTTAACCATTCATCGTGTATATAGGCCTCTGCTATTGAACCCTCAGCTCTGGCTTTATTCCCAACAGTGCGCTTCAGTCGACCTAAATATCTTTCAACTGGATACATCCAACGGAACTGTACTGGTCCACCCAACATGATCTCCCGAGGTAAATGTATTGCTAAATGGACCATGACATCAAAAAATGACGGTGGAAAGATTTGCTCAAATTTACATAGTATAGTAGCAATGTCTTCTTCCAGTTTCTGCAGCATATCTCGCTTCACTACCCGAGCACACAAATCCTTAAAAAACATACACAGTTCAGTTATGGCAACACGTACAGGAGATGTTAGCTTCCCACGAATTCCCACCGGTAATAACTTCTGTAAAAATACGTGACAGTCATGACTTTTCAATCCACCAATTTTCCAGTCATCATGACTTACGCATCTACTGATATTTGAAGCATAACCATCTGGCAACTTCACACCTTGCAACCATTTGCAGAAGTCCATCCTCTCCTCCCTTGTCATTGTAAAACATGCATGCGGCATGACCACCCTCTCACCATCCACTCGTAAATGCAAATTATGTTTAATTCCCATTCTCTCAAGATCTTTCCTTGTCTTAATCGTATCTTTCGTCTTTTTATTGATGCTCATCAATGTACCCAGTATATTATCACAAATATTCTTCTCAATATGCATTACATCCAAACTATGTCGCAACATGCAGGATGACCAATACGGCAACTCAAAAAAAATACTACGCTTTGTCCAATTCAATTCTGCTACGCCTCGTTTTCTCTTGTTCTTTCCCCGACCTTTGCCAAAATTGTTCGCTGCCACATGTACCAATTGTTCCAGGATCTCTTCCCCAGACAACTCATTTGGTGCAATTCTATCTTCTACGCGTCCATCAAACTTAGCGGATTCTGTTCTCCATGCATGATTAGTTGGTAGATAACGTCGATGACCCATGAAACACAACTTTTGAGAATATTTTAACCACTCACTAGTAGTTTCTTTATTACACGTCGGACACGCTAACTTTCCTTTAGTACTCCAGCCAGAAAGATTCCCATATGCCGGAAAGTCATTTATCGTCCACATTACCGCAGCATGCATCTGAAAAGTTGTTGATGTGGATGCATCATAAGTTCTGACGCCTGCTTCCCATAACTCTTTCAACTCTTCAATCAACGGCTGCAAATATACGTCAATGTCATTCCCAGGTGATCTCGGGCCGGGGATAAGCAAAGTTAACAAAAAGTTGGGCGCCTTCATGCACCTCCATGGTAGAAGATTGTACGGAATCAACACTACAGGCCAAGTGCTATAACTTGTACTCATATTTCCAAAAGGGTTGAATCCATCAGTTGTGAGTCCGAGACGCAAGTTCCTTGCTTCTATCCCAAACTCTGGATACTGATTATCGAAAGATTGCCACGCAAGTGAGTCAGCAGGGTGCCTCATAAATCCATCATTTTGAACTCTTTTCTCTTTGTGCCACTTCATATCGTGAGCTATTTTCTTACACATGTATAATCTTTGCAACCGGGGTTTCAATGGGAAATATCGCAATACTTTAACCGGAACGCTTTTCTTATCCTTCCACCTCGACTCTCCGCATACAGGACATGCTTGTTTCTCCTCGTTCTCATTCCAAAATAAAACACAATCATTCTTGCACGCATGTATGGACTTATACTCAAATCCTAATCCCTTTCTCAACTGTTTCGCTTCATAAAAGTTCTTCGGCAATGCAGATCCTTCGGGAAGTACTTCATTAAATAAGTCTAATACCATGTTAATTGCTTTGGTTGACATTCCACACAATGATTTTATGTGAAGCAACCGCACAATAAACGACATTTTAGAATGTTTTGTACAACCTGGATAAAGCTCATGCTTTGCATCTTCCCACATTTCTGGAAAATTATCTGAATCATTCCGTCGCCCACTTGAGCCATTGTCGTCAACCTCATCCATAAACATCCCAGCTCCAATGTCACTCAACATCTCCTCCATCTCATCTCGCTCATAATCATCATCCACGTTGTGCAAATTTTTCCGCTGACTGAATAAGTCATCCGCTGATTCAGCATACGGCTCACCATGCAGTACCCATCGAGTATAGCCCAAATCCATACCATTCACAAATATATGACTTTCAGCTTCATCCAATCCGATCGCACACAAATTTTTACAACCTCGACATGGACACTTAATGTAACCACGACTATCAGCAGACGCCTTTGCAAAATCAATGAAAGCCCTTACTCCACGCGCATAGGGTATGTAATCTTTTCCAAGTCTATCGCGTAGACGCATCCAACTTTTATCCATTTCTAAAAACATCTAATTTTTTAGTAATTAAGGTAAAGTTAAATACACATGCATGTCATGATACATCATGTTCAAAGTACTCTTTCTCAAGGTAGTTGGTCCTATCCCATTCGAGATTATATTCTCCATATTGCACAATTCCCGTCACTCTACTACTTTGAATGTTAGTAAAAATTTCGGCAGCACTTCCCCATAGTTCTCCAAGTATACATGTTCACATATAGGGATTATGACCCTAAGAACAGTATACCCAAAGAACAAATGAGGAAGACACCGAAATTTCATACTAAACGTTCAAAGTATGAATAACGTTTATGTGCAATACAGATAATATAATCTCAAACTGTCCACACTGGACAATTCAGGAATTAATGTACACCTAAATGTACACTAATTCCCAAACGGGTCTAAGGTTATTTATGCAATGTTATACAATATCTAACAAAAAAGTCAACAATAAATTAGCGCACATTGTTTGAATTATACCGATGTACTAATAATATTTATATTATTAATGATTGATAACACTTAGAAATTATTTGTAGACTTATATAATTCCTTATTTATTATATTATATGTCATTTATCAGCTATATAATATATAACACTACTATAAAATATCTTATAATTACAAATATAACTTACTAATAACACTTATTATATAATTATTACTATTATTGCCAAAATTATTATTGATAACACTTAAACAATATCAGTTATTATATAATTATTACTATTATTGCCAAAATTATTATAATTATTATAATAAAATATAGTTATTAAATAAGTAACTATTATTATAATTACTTATCTATTTCTTATTAATCATTTTTTTATACTATACATTACATGATAATTATTATTATGGATTAATACTAATATACTCTATACTATATATTATTAGATAAAATATTTAGGATTATTGAGCTATTAGATAAATAAGTATTATTATTTTATAATACTTATTTATATTATAATTTTAGTAATTCGATTTTTTAATATAGTTACTAAATAGTTATGCCTTATAATTGATACTTAGGGTCATGTGATAATTTATTATATTAGTTATTTAACTAATTATATATATAATAGTTATAATTGTAATATTATAATTTATAATTATGATCATCCAATAAATTATATACCAAAATTGTTATTCTTACACAAATAATATAACAATTTATTTATTAAATAAATTGTTATATATATTCTTTTATAACAACAAATTACTAAAATAGACACATAAACTAACAAATAATTATTATTCAAAAACATACACTATACTAAAACATTATCACATTAAGAATAAACATATTCAATAACAATAATTTTTCTTTTTAATTCATCCAAACAACACAAACTTAATCACAACTTATATCCACAATAAAATATAACAATAGAGTTTAGTATATATACCTTGTGCTTTAAATAAATTCTTCTTCAAAAATCACAACTTCTCAACAATTCACAACAAATGATCCTTCAAAAAATACACAATACTAGTTAGTTAAATATATATGAAATAAAACATTGATAATTATCATGTATATTACAAATAAAAAATGAGAAAAACCATTTACCTTAATGCTTAAAAAAATACCTTTGCAAACATATACTCACTATAACCCTCCACTTCTTCTCTTCCTCTCTCTAAAACTCTCTCTCTCCCCACTGCTTTCCACTTCCTTTAGCATTCCGTCTCTCTAAAACTCTCTCTGTCTCTCACTCTAACACGCACGGAGGAAAGCAGAAATGAATCTGCTTTCCCGTGCGTGAAAGTTTTATTTTCTGCTTGTTATGCAATTAACGTTCGGACGTTCATTAATGAACGTTCGAACGTTTCATTTTACGTGCGAACGTTTATTCATTAACGTTCGAACGTAAAATTATCCCGCCCAATAATTATACAGTACGTTCGCACGTATGTACGTCCATCCAACGTATTCGTCAGTAACGTTCGAACGTTAAAATAGTACGTTAGAACGTACTGTGCAAATTTGGTTTAAGCGGGAAATTTCCCTCCTAATTTATTATAACGTCCGAACGTCAGAATTTAAGTTCGAACGTTAATATTATTATTTACATATTATATATTTAGTATATTCCTCATAATATACTTATATATTAAATTATAAATTATACAATATTAATTAATATATAATTTGTACCAATTATATAATATATAACATAAATATTATATAAGAATGTACTATATATATTATTACTTTATATAAATATAATATATATAAAATATATATTATATTATAACTATAATATATAATATACTTATTATATATTATAGTTATAACAAGTATATTATAATATATTATATTGGAAAAATTGTATATTATCCTAGTATAGTATACTTTAATATATTATATCTAATAACTATATTAAAGTAATATAGTTATATACTAATGTAGTATAAATATTATATAATATATTATCTATATTATAGTCTATAATATAGTATAAGTATTATATACTATATTATCTATATTATAGTCTATAATATAGTATAAGTATTATATAGTATGTTATCTATATATAATAATATGTTATCTATATATAATAACTATATAATATCGTATAATATATTATATAGTAAATATATTATAGATATAATATAGTACTAGTACTATGTTATATATACTACTTGTATATAATATAGTATATATACTACAAATATAGTGTAATACTTAGTATACTATACATATACTTTATATGTATATACTATATATATATTATAGACTATATAATTACTATATAATATACTATAGTTATTATATAGATACTATAGTATATACACTATAGTATTGGATATATAAATAACTATATAATACTACTATATAATATATACTATATATATTAACATTATAAAGTGCTATATAATATATACTATATAATAACGGTTTCAATAATACGTATATAACACTATATACGTATTAAAACTACATACACTATAACACTATATAGTATACACTATATAGAACATAAGTGTAATATACTATATACTATATAGTATAACACTATATAGTATATAATATACGTATATTATACGTATATAATATTATACATTATATAATATATAATATTATATATTATATATCATATTATATAGTAATATATAGGTAATATAATATATATTACATTATATATATTATATAATATATATAATATAATATATAGTGTAACAACGTTCGAATGTTATAACCAAAACGTTCGGACGTTTCGATTGACGTCCGAACATAATAGATTTACGTTCGCATGTTAACAAAACGTCCGAACGTAAAAGTATCACGTTCGCACGTATGATTTTAAGTCCGAACGTGATATACATAACGTTCGCATGTGGAGTTAACGTCCGAACGTTAATTAATTAACGTTCGGACGTTAACTGTATATAAGGCCAGGCACGACGGTTTCCAGGCCATAACTTGTACGAAACCGGTCCGGAAACTCAAACTCTCTCATCCTCTCCACCACGCACGCCGCCGCAACCGTCGCCATCCGCCACCGCAACCGTCACTAAAAGGTAATGTGCCCTCTCCCTCTTCTATTTCCTTGCTTTTAATCGGTGGGTTTCAAAAATTCGAAACCCACCGTAGCCCGGTTATAAAACTTGCATTTCCGGCCACCATTCGCAGTAAAATGATAGAATAGGACCGTAGAAACATTTCCCATCTTTTGAAATTCATATTTTGGTTATTTGTGGCTTCGAAACATGCGTTTCGAAGCTTTCGGTAATGGCTGAGTCGACTCAGCGATTCCGTGTCGTAACGTTCGGACGTCACGACAAAACGTCCGAACGTGTGACCTTTTGTATTCAATACGTTCGCACGTTATATTGTTACGTGCGAACGTTTTTATCCAACGCTTTAACGTAACGTTGGATAAAACGTTCGAACGTAATCCGTTGGTCTTCTTCGGCTAGTAAGAACGTCCTAACGTATGACGATTCAAATTCATTACGTCCGAACGTTTAGGTAATACGTTCGGACGTAATGAACTTATTCGCACGTTTTTATCGAACGTTTGAATGAAACGTTCGATAAAAACGTCCGAACGTTTCATCTTTGTATATTCGGACGTATTTTAACGTGCGAACGTACATTGTATTAACGTTCGAACGTTTACAA
Organism: Carya illinoinensis; assembly: GCF_018687715.1. NCBI lineage: Eukaryota > Viridiplantae > Streptophyta > Magnoliopsida > Fagales > Juglandaceae > Carya > Carya illinoinensis. The sequence goes on from NC_056767.1 coordinate 26,406,799, forward strand.
TATAAAATTTTTTTATATTGTTTCTTTTAGGTATTATTATTTTATATATTGAAAAAGTGAGTTTCTTTAAAAGTTTTACTCGCAAAATTATGTAAATTTATAAGGATGATATTTTAATTTTTAGTATAATCCATATATATCATAATACGTATGTATCTGTGATTATAATCATTTTTTTAAAATGTTATAACTTATATATTTTTTTTTATTTTCAGGATATGGCTCAGTATATGACGACAAGGAAGCGAGGGAGGGATGGAGGCAATCCAGACATCGCTCGACTGGGGGCATGAACTGTTATGGGGGAACGAGAAATCCTCATTAATGAGTTTGATGAGCTCAGCTGGGAGCGAAAGACGCTGAGAGACGTCTTCGTCACCAGAGGCTGGGGCCCCATATGCACATTGAGGGGAAAGATTTACCCCACAATGGTTCGAGAGTTTTACATTGGGATGGCCACCATGCCTAACGATGCATCATCCCATACTCTCAGTGTACGCGGTGTACAGTTTCAGTTCTCGGCGGATGTTCTCGCCGACTTGCTCCAGATTCCGCGTATGCTACCTGAGTCGACAACTGCTCAGGCTGATGACATAGCAGCTGCATTTTCCCCGGGCATATTCGAGGCAGATCCAGCTGCTTCTGCTTCATCTTCGGGCCCTGTTGAGTTTATGCCCAGTCATGAAGAAGATCGACCCGAGGGCGATCCTATTGCTGCTGAGGTTTTTGACGATGAGCGGGACCAGGATTTCTACATCCTCACTGGCACGGACCACACAAAGCTCGATAGGCCGAACTCCTTCAGCCAGAATCAGCTGCTGCCTTTCTTTCGCATGTTGCACATTTTTGTTGCAACAAATGTAGACCCGGTGGCACATAAGAGCACATTCAGTCGGGCTCGTGCACAGTTCCTGATTGGCTTGGCACGTGGTGAGTCCATTGACTTGCCCCTTGTTATATTTGAGCGGATCCGTTACGAGGCCAGCATCGTTACCACGGATAATCTCTCGTACGGAGTCATCATCAGCCGCTTATTACTAGCCCGGGGAGTGCCACTCCAGGCGGAGGAGATGGTGATAAACCAGATGAGCCCTATCGACATAACCACACACCGCCGGAGCATTGGACAGGGGAGAGGCTCAGCTCGGCGTCAGTCTGGTCCTACGCCAGATCTTGTTCCCCCGACTGAGTCTGGGGCCGATGTTGCTCGCCCGTCGGCGAGTACTAGTCAGCAGCCGGGAGTTACATCTCCTGGGAATGTGCGACCTGCTTGGGTTGATACAATGATGACAGATATGAAGGCGCATATAGACCGACAGATCGATAGACAGATTGCACATATAGATCAGGCTGTCGCACATCTTGCACATCATGTAGATGTGCTAAACAATAAGGTTGAGACATTGACTGAGGAGTTTCGATCTTTTGTAAACCAGCAGTTCTGAAAGTGATTTGTAAAAATTTATCATTCGAACGTTTTTTATTTTCAACATATGTAATGGACACAAATATTTAATGTATGTATTGTGTAGCTTAATTTCTACTCTTAATTTTTTTTTAATATAACGTTACTCAACCTTACTATTAAAAAAAATATATATTATGGTTAATTTATGTAATTTTACATATAACGTTCAAACTTTATCACATTAACGTTCGAACATTGGCGCTAATATATTCACGTTCGCACGTAAATAGTTAAAACGTTCGAACGTTCGCGCTAATTTTTTTACGTTCGCACGTAAATATACATAACATTCGAACGTTACTGTGACGTTCGAACGTATTATGGGAAACGTCCGAACGTTTTGAAATTCTTGCCCAACATTTAGTGACAGTTCTCACAAACCGTCACAGTAAATACGTTTTAGTCACAGTTTGGAAACCGTCACTATTTATAATTTGTCACTAAAAGCCATATTTGTTGTAGTGGCACCAATTATTGTGAAATTCTTTTAATTATTAAAAAATTAAAATACTAATTATTTGACGTGACATGTCTCGACATTTTTCTCATGAGAAAACCTGGGGAGCGGTCCGGCTGCTCCCCCTCATTAAACAGCCCTCCAATGGCTGTACGCCACATAAGCAATTTATAATATTTAGTATGCACTTGTATACACTTGATTAGAGACCCACGTTCTCTCACTCCTTTGTCTTCCATACCATCCTAATCCAAACGAAATCCCACACCACACTCATCCTCGACGGCGCTTGACCCAGACGGTGGCAAGGACGAAGCTCGACCAAATGGTACTCTCTCTGTCTCTCTCTAAAATTCCTTTTCTTTTTGGTACTTTCTCGACCTTATTCTACTTCTTATTTCACGTTGTTTTTGTTTTCTTTCTGCAACCCTCAAACTCCTCCATGTTTCCCTCACCAATTCTATCTTTCTCGCTCTCTCTCTCATTCTTTTATCTTATTCGTTATTATGCAGCTATTGAGCCTTTCACCTCCAAGACCTCCACCCTGTCACCAGCCAACTCGGGCCCTTAGCCTTTCTATCACCTAGCCGTGGACCATTAAACACCAAGGTTCATTGTCCAGCTTTACCACACTGTAGCAACTGTGTTGCATGTTTTTCCCAGCGTCCAAGAGACAACAAGTGAACCCAGACCAGCCACTTTGTCCTTGCTCATTATTGCCTTTTCTCCACCAACCATAGACCCACACCACCCCAACAATTATTCTCTGTTTTTCTACTCCTGAAACAGAGCAACTCTAGAAAAGCTAGTTATCCACATCTCCTCACGACACGGCCAAAGGAAGCAAACGACATCGTCATCACCTCACGCTGCCTACCCTCCCTCTTAGCTCCGCAACCACTGCCCTTAAGCCTCCAGCCCCGTGTTCCTCAACCGTCCAATGCTGTAAAGCTGCCTCACCACCACCGAGAGCCCTGTTTATACCAACTGAAATAGAGCAGCACCTCATGGAACTTCTCGGCAAGCTGTTCAACCATTTGCTGCCAGTTTGCCACAACCCAACTATCAACGTTGCACAACACCAAGGTCACTGGTTTTTAATTGCCGACAGGAATGGTGCAATGGTGGTTTGAAATATGTGTGCGTGAGATGGTGCTCAATTCGTGTGGGTCAGGTGGTCTACACAGCCAAGCTAGACAATGGATGGTCGGCGTCAGGCTGGGATGGCAGCGGTGGAACTGAGCTTTGTCTTGGGAGGCGGCGCAAAGAGACAGGCTTGATTATGGAGAACACGCTTTCTTTGTCTGTTTTGGAAATAAAACCGATAGAAATTAGAATGGGGAAGACGATTTCTGTGATGGAGAAGAGGTGATTCTGTGTGATGAGGTGTAACTGTTTTATTGTGTTTTTACCTACGTGTTGCCTTGTGAGTGGAAGGCTGCTATTTTGGGTATAACAGCCGGACCGCTCCGCAGCGGTTCGCTTTTCTCATTACTAGACTGTCAAAATACAAGCCTCTCTTGCTATTCTCTGGGCAGGATTGGTCCTTCCTAGAGTACTTCTTGTGGGGCTAACTTTGTATCAAAGTATATGATTTTGGTAAACAAAATCGCTAGTCGGTTAAACAGATATGACAAGACCGCTAATTAGAGACAACGCACGTAAAAATGTAATGCACAGTTTCATATAAATATGTGTATTTGTGCATAGCAATGAATCACCTTTTAAGCAAAAACACATGTATTATTCATAGTCACGGTGAGGAATCACCTTCTGAGAATTTACCCTCTATGCAAAACTTAAGTATATGTATATAGTGAGCAGCTTGGAAAAGCAAGTGCTCACCCCAAGCCGAGCACTGGAGGGAGATCAATAGTGCTTGTATAAAAGCGAGTACTATGGAGTGCAACAAAGCTCGTCCCCAAGGTGAGCACCAGAAAAACAAAGTGTTCGCCTACAATGATCGGAGAAAAAGTGATTGCTCCCAGACAAAAATCAAGGAAAGCAAAATGCTTGCCTACCAAGACAAACACTAGGGAAAGTAAAAGTGCTCACCTCTAGGCGAAGCACCTGTTAGAGCAAAATTGCTCATTCTCAAAGGGGCACAATGAAAGCAAAAGTGCTTGCTCCACACTAGTAGAGCAAAGGAAAATGCTAGATCTCCCACTGAGAGATTCTGTTGGGAGCTACCACTCTCAATTTTTTTTTTCTTTCTTCTTAGTGATTAAGTAAAAATTGTTTAATATTATTATAAATTTTTTATATTTTTTTAAATATTTAAAGATATTAAAAAAATGATGTGAAAAAAAAAAATAAAAATAGAAAATTGTTTTTTGGCCCAGCGGGAGGCCCAGCGGTGGCCGTAGCACTCCCCGTAGAGCAAAAAGTGTTTGCACTTTGCCACCAGGCATGAGGGGAGCATGACCAAATGATTGTTATCGTATTTTCAATACTTGTAAAAGTATGCACGCCAGCCTATTTCGCTTAAAATTGTTGCTTGTGGATTTGACATATTTAGATGAGACTCTTCCTTTTTTAATTTAATATTAATAATTTGTATGTTTGGTTAATTTTTTTTTTTTAATTTAAAATTATTACTCTGAGAATCAAGCACCTGCCCGCTTAACTACTTATCCTAATTAAATGCCAGTAACGACGACCTTGTTCCACCATCCATATATGGAGCGGAATATATAGCTGCAACCAACATCACCTTGACGTTGGTTGACGTGGCTTATAATTAAAAAAAATTGAAGAAATATATTAATTTTCATAATAAAATGGCGTTCAAAAACACAAAAAAACGGAAGACTAAAATCTTTTCTAATATTTATTTTTTTAATTTTTTTAATAAACCATATATTGGCACATGTCTTAATTTCAAACTTCACCTAATTAATTAAATATTTATCGTGATTATAGACCTACTTATTAAAAGAAAGTCTGATCCAAATATGAGGAGAAATGTTCAAGAATATAAATAATTAAATCTACATTTTTCCATTAATTCTTTCAAAAGGTGGTTTATAAAAAGTATATTTTCCATGATATAGGTGTTTAATTGTTTACATATATTGGAATTAAATACAAATACTATTAAGTGCTAAAGACTTGTTATACATATCAAAGACGAACTACGTACTGACTACTCCTAATTTGTCTCCGTGGACTTTGAACTTGGAGTTGGACTTGGATTCAACGTTGTCTGCGAGAGATATTAGCTTGGAATAGTCTTCAATTTTCACACCTGCAAGAGCCTTTTTATTTGTTTTTATTTGGGAAGAAACGTCTATGATCTTTCTAGCCCTGTGGAAGGAAATCCAGTCCAACTGAATTTTCGCCTAGCTCTGATCTTCTACGCCCGCCATGAAGAACGGTTTGGTGCTATTCGCGGCCATAATATTCTTTCTGATATGCCCACTCACAGTGATACGTAGGGAAGATAACTGGGTCGAGAGATGCAGGTCAGAGTATCACTCCATTCTAGGATGTGCTGCCAAGAACTTTGATCCCTTAATCCCCGTTGATCCAGAATGTTGCAAGATTATTGACGATTTCGATCGTGCATGTGTTTCTAAATCGAAAAGTACTTTTCAATATCTAGAGTTTTCGTTTCTGTGGATTAAGAATAGATGTGGGTCACCAAATCCATCAAATCCACCTTCGGTACAGCCACCAAGTCCACCGTCTCCGGCGGAAACCCTGCCTCCTCCTCCTCCTTCATCAAGCACTCCACCTCCAGTACCTTCAAGCGACCAGACACCCTGGCAACGCTTGCAGGTTTATCCACCGGAACAGTTACCGATGCCAGATGCCACTGGTCTCTGGGGAACTTGGAGAGGCTGTGGGAAGGATCACGCCGCCGAGAGCACCACCAGTAAAGAGTGGGATTTCCCAAATAATCGCACAAGTTGTACTGTGATACGTTATATAGGCATATATTGTGACACGGGAAAGCCTTTGGACACCGTCGATGAGATTTGTTGTATGCTTAATAAAGACGTTGATGCTGTTCCAATCGGGAAGTGTATGAATGTCAAGCCCCTTATTGTTTCGCCAGGACAACATTCTCCGCCACCTCCACAGATACTGTCGGGTGTTGATCCTCTCGAACCAATGCCGGTGGCTGATGCCACTGGTCTCTGGGGACAATGGGCAGGCCGTGGAGAGGGTAATGCCGCGGAGAACTCCATCTAAAAATGTTAGGAGATCGAAATCGAATGACAAGGATAACAGCAAAACTTGATGTAGTCTCGCATGTCACGTAGGCATATCTTGTGACACGTACGGCTAAGCCTTTCGACACACTTCATGAATATTGTTGTTTGATTAAGAATGATCCTCGTACTCATGAAATTCCCGGAAAATGCATGGATGTCAAACCATACGTGATTAATTGACGAAGGATTAAGTCTTTTATTTACTTTTTTTTATTATCCATCTCTTTCTATCGATCGGTTTCTTAGAAAATTCTGAAGCATGCAAGTGCTAGCTAGTATAATTAATTGATAAGAGTTGGTTTAGGTTTCAGTATTGTCATGCCGTTTAGGTTTAAGGGTCGTGCTTTTCTAATTAATTAGTTGTTAGAGGTTTGACTTTAATAGTCTTAATTTGCTTTTGCAATTGGGCTCCATATATTATAATATAATTTGAGTATTTATCAGACATTATTGAATTCTTAATTTGCCTTTGTACTTTCCTCGTAATTGCCGTTAAATATATATATATATATATATATATATATATAATAATTCACATATAATAACAAAGGAGGATGTTATTCGGACCGATGTCCTTATACCGATAATCCAATTGATGAGTGCATTTCAAACTTTTACTCTTTTTTTTTTTTTTTAAATATTTTTTTTATAAAAAATATATAAACTCAATAATATTCCCTTACTTAATCACTAAAAATACATTAAAAAAAATAGTCAACCATTATTCGTCATCTGTCGGTTCAAACAACATTATCTTTTTAACAAATTGTCGATATGCATGCCTCAGATCATGTACATCATGCACATGACCCAAAACTCATTTGTTTATATCGAAATAAGTTTTGGGGTTTTGATATTATCGGGAAATTAGCTCGAATTGTGAATATATATATTGCTCCATTTTGCATATGGTAACTAAGGTCTCGTTTGGTTACTATGATGAGATTATGAAATGCAAAATTTGTGAATAGTAGTAAAATAATTTGGGTTAAATTTTTTTTAGAGTTTTGAGAAATGAGAGAGAAAAAATTGAATAAAAAAAATCATAAAGTTGAAAGAGGGTTAGAATATAATTTTATAATATTATTTTTGTTTTGAAATTTAGAGAAGTTGAATTATTTTTTATGTTATGTTTAGAAATTTAAAAAAGTCGTAATGATTAGATCAGAAAGCTGAAAATTTGAAAATCTAAAATTGAAAAATGTTTGTATTTAAATTGTGTTTGGATATTGAGATAAAATGAGATAGTTTCAAAGGTTTGTAAAACCAAATCAGACTTAATTGCCATTCAAGAAAAACCAATTGGTGTACTTAGAGAGATACACACTACAACATTTTGGAGCTTTTTCCAAGGTTGAGAGTGGTCGAAAAAAGCTAGGATCCACCAAAATTTTTCATGGGATGTTGGTAGCATATAATAAGTGACGAATACTATTTTGCCACTAAATTTATTTTTCGTGAGAAAAGATACATTTTTTCCACGATTTCAATTTGTGGTAAATACTAGTTTAGTTCATGGCAAAAGCTGTTTGGATTTAAGCCCTTGTGGTCCTTCAAATTTATTTACCCACTAATCATTTTGGTCGAAAATAATATAATTCCCATGATAATATTCATAGAAAATATGGTGGCATATAGTTTTTTGTGATGTATCTTATTGTGCCAAAAACATGTTTGTAATAGACTTCGTGGTGCTAATTATATCACAAAATGAATTATAGTTGTCAAACTCCATCTTTTCCCACCATATTGTATGATTGCTAATGTTCATTTTTCATGAAAGTCTACAGTTTGGTGGCAAATACATATTAGCTACTGAGCATATAGTAGTAAAAAATATTTGCCTCGAGTTACATTCATGGCAAAAGCTAAGATATTTTAAGAAAAAAAAAACAGAAAAGAAAAAGAGAGATTTAGCCAAAACTAATCATAACAAATAGTCTAATATAGGCTTAAATAAGTATATGCCAACATTAGAGATCAAAATTGACAATTATAATAATTTGAAAAGAAAATATTAGAAAAATTTACATTTGTTTTTACAAACTTATCCATTCCCAATACATTCAAGTTTTAGAAACCAATACCAAATCATGTTTTACAAACTCAAAACTGCTCCACTTAATCCCAACACTTCAAAATAATTCATCTTTATCCAACTACATTCCATGTTCAAACATCAACACAAATGAAGCCAAATTACTTCTAAAATAATGGGTGACTATCAATATATTGCTCTTTGGATCATACTTGGAGAATATGGAGGGGTGACCATCATGAAATTCAAGGAATATATCATGTAATTGTTTTGGTACATCATGAACCTGTAATAAGAACAGGGAAGGTGAAACCTTTTCTAGATGTATTATCCATACATCAATGTATTTTAATTTCAGGCATATGAAATCTAGGGAACACAAATATATAGAATACTTACGACGTGCATGGTTGGTGTGAGCATTTCGAGTTGGTTTCTTTAACTTCCTTGCTACAGAGTTCAGGCACATAAAACTATGTTACAAAAGTTTTAGAAGTTCAAGAAAAAACAAGTAAGGATATGGTTGTCAATCCTTTGACAAAGAGACAGAGGCAAAATAAACTACTGGAGCTAATTGAGAAAATGACTAGCAACAAGATCAACTACAAGCAAGGGATTGAAGCTAGGGTTACAAACTTACCCCAAAGTCCAGCAAAATCGAAAGCCTAAGCAAGCAATTATGTATCCAACCATCTACACAAAAAAATAAAACTCGTTGAAACCATGCTCGTTGAAACAAAATATCAGAGCATATGGATGAACAAAACTATCTTACTTGATAAGTTCGAAGTATGATTGGTTCACACAAAACAATGGTGGTGGTTCCATATGGATGAAGCTGCCCTTGATCAAAATATAGAAAGGATTACAAAAAAAAAAAAGTCAATGTCCTGGTACCAAGTCATAAATTCTAAGATATGTTGGAAAAGATTAACACCTGAAGGGAAAGGAAATTATGTTATAAATACAAGACAAAACAATAAATATAACATAGATTATTTACAATATTGCTAGATAGAAGCACAATATGGTGACTGACTTTTTCATGAAGCAAATGATACTAAATTAATTCCATATAATCATATTTATTATTTGAAACTGTCATTCTGCAATAACACTCATTTTTCATAGCATTTGCCTCTTTTTTTACTTAGACCCATGCATTCAGATACTCTACATGTGTAAACTGTCCAGATTTATTATTTATAAAAAAAAAATTTGGAAAAAAAAACACACACACACACACACTTTTTCATAGGTTCCTCGAACTGTACTCTGTTTCTTGTTTGAAGGCATCTTCATTTGCATGCAACACGATTTTCAGAAACTTGTTCATCACTATTCCAAACTAAATCAAAAGCTCCAACTTATTGAAACTCTATAAAACTCAAATCGATGCACTTCCTTATGAATGTTTTATTTCTCCAGTTAGAAAGCAGAAATATAACATGTAACTTGATCGATACATGACCTCACTAACTAAACTAATTCTTCCATATACTATCCTTGCATATAGATGAAGCCGTGGAGCAATTAAATAATATTTGGTTTAGAGTTCAATACTAACATGTAAAATAGATACTTACAAACTAGACCATCCATATTCTACAATATCCATGTCCACCTATATACAGATCTACATGCACACAGATATGTGTTTGAGTGGGTGTTCACCATAATTATCCTACGCTAGAAGTTTTTTAGACTACTAGAGGTAATGCTAGTAGTCTTACCTTGAACTTAGGATTCATTTCGCAGCCCAATCATTTGTGCAATTTGATGCAAGTAATCTTCAATGCCATCAAACATGAAAGTAGCAGAATGGAAGGATATCTGCTCTTCATCCAAGGAGAATGCAAGACCCATGTGAAATGAACCCCAAAAAATGATCCTTTTATATATATATATATATATATATATATATATATATATATAAATAAACCCCACAAAATGAATTACAACAGGAACTATATGCATTAAAGCATCTTAGTTCAAAATGAATGATCTAAATTGTGATTATTACTTGTAATATTGGCAATATAGCTAATACCTATGTGTAGCAGTGATGTACAACCTATAAAAAGAAATCTATCAAAGCATCAGGAAAAAAGAATATTAACCATTTGCAAGATGACCTTCCCACTTGAAATACAAAACTATCTTATAACAGTTCAACTTGAAATAAGGATTAAGTTCTACCTTAAGGACATGCATGGATCATTGATGCAAACTGACATATAATGAAGCTAGTCCTTACTCAATTTTTTGTATTTTACAAATTACAGTAACCCTTTTTCGTACACAAGTTTTACAAAAACCATCCTTTTTAAAAAACAAACAAATTACAGCAACCCTTTTTCAAAACAAACAAGTTTTACAATTTTAAGTGGAATAGCATTTAGAGTGTGGCATGCCACGTTACATATTACAGGAACCCTTTTTTAAACACAAAATTTGCACTTAAACAGGGTAAATTGCTTCCTTTATGCCCATTACAGTTTGTACAATAATGAAGTTACAAATGAAAAAGGACCCACAACTTAGAATTAGGAGACCCATGGCATGAGTCCATAGAGAAAAACTCGTTGGCAAGAGAGTCCATAGGTTTTGGAAACTGAGTTCATAGAGAAAAACTCATTGGCAAGAGAGTCCATAGGCTTCGGAAACTTACCCAAATTTTCTAGAAGTTCTTTGTTCCTCTCTTTTGGTACATTCAACCTCTCACAAATTCCTTCATTGAATTATGTAAAAAATAACCACTTCCAGCAACAATTAAAGCAAACCCAAATCAAAATAAAACTCAATTTATTTTAAATCGATCAGAGAAGAGATTGCATGAACTATCTATAAAGGAAATAAAATAAAAGTATAAAGTTTAGGTTTCATGTGGACTGGAGTATACGGGTGAAAACCTATTTGATGGGTCAAGATCTTTGGAACATCATTGAAGCAACAATCGAACAACCCAAACAAGAAGACATAGTTTCTTTTAAGGTTTGGAGCAGGGTTTGCAACAACCCAAACGACTATAAAATAAAATCGGTATATCGTTGCAGTAGGATGGAGCATAATACCCAGCTATGTTCAAAAATCCCGATTGGAATGAGGATTCTTTTTTTCCCTGCAGATCACAAAAAAACCCAACTACGTTCAAAAAAACCTAAAGATGTCGATTGAAACTAAAGTAGCCACTTCTCTTGCAAAGGGAGAGAGAGAACGAAGAGAAGAGCCAGAGAGAGAGAGAGAGAGAGAGATAGACGAACGTTAAGAGAGAGACTCACTAGCCAGGGGAGGCGACGACAGTGCGGCCGTGGGAAGGGGCAACAGTGGGCATAGCGTGAGGGAGAGAGAGAGAGACTACAAAAATGAAAGAAAAAAAGCGAGATAGGGAAGAAAAATAAAAGTCTCATTTTGAAATCGGTGAATTTTTAAGGCGCTAATACTTATTTGCAGCTAATGTTTTCATCACTAAAACAAATATGCCACGTTGCTGAGGATATAAATTAAATATTTTTTTACGATGATTTTATTTCATGGTAAAAGACAATCTAACTCATGACAATAACTATTTTTTCACTAAAAATTTATATGTTGTCCATGTTAATTAACCAGAAAATAAATTGGTCACAAAAACTATAGACGTGGTAGAAAAAAATCTTTTGTCATCAAATATTATCGACTATGATAATCTCATGGGAAAATGCCTATATTTATTCTCTCTAATAATTTTGATGGCAAAACGCCACTTTTTTCCATGATATTATGCCGCGGGAAAAAAACTCGTGGCAAAAGCCACAATACGTTGTAGTGACATTTAATTAATTTTCTATGAATTTCAACATCATATTTCGTAGATATGTCATGTAAGTTTAATTATTAGAACGGTGGCAATGATGAGCAATATTAATATTATAGAGTCATAAAGCCTAATATTACATCTTAAACCACGTAAAACGTGTCACATTAGCTAGTCCGCCAATGGCAGATGAAGAATATCATAATTGTTCTTCAAAAATTTATCTCCAAAGTAACATAGGTTTTTAAGCCAAGCTTCTCCAAAGTGTTTGGTTAACCAAAATCAAAAATCTCATCTCATTTTATCTTAACTTATCGTTACAATTTTTTCAAATTTTCATACAAAATATAATAAACAATCTAACCTTTTCAAATCCCAATACAAAATTATTATTCAAAAATTATATTATAATAATATTTTATTAATTACTATTTAAAACATCTCATCTGATCTGTGTAACCAAACGGGCAATTATATGCATGTTTGGTGTTTCTCTTAAGGAAAATAACCAATAAAAATTATTGATAAAAGTGATTGATTGAATTTTTATTTTATTTTTAATTTTTTTATTTAATTGTTAATAAAGTGAATATTAGTGAATTTGTATTTTTTTAAATTTTTATAAAAATATTTAAAACTATGTCAAAATTATTAAAATAAAAAAATAAAAAATAAAAAAGCATATTTACCCTCATCGGTTCACTTCATCGGTTGGCCATTGGTTCCCCTAGCATGACCCTTCTATTAATCTCATTTGTGTATATCCATTACCTAGGAGATCAATACCTAGAGCTCGCACGCAAACAGCTTTCTCAGAACATCGGAAATTAAACAATATCTTACGTACGGAAATGTCGAAATGGATAAACACTAAAGTGATCATGATCATCAGAAACACGAATGCTTCAAAACAAACTTGACTTCTACCTTCAGTAAGTTGTTGAGGAGGAACGGAAATCGGCCTAATATTCATTCTGAAATCTGACCAAAAAAGAGAGAAAGAAAAACTATCTAATACTAGTAGTAGTAGTAGTACTAGGTGGTTGGAAATCTTCAAACTGATCAATGAACAAGACAGTACTACAATGAAAAAAGTAGGTAAATTTAAAACCCATATACAAAAAATAAAAATCCTACTTTTTAAATTTTATTAGTGGATTTAACAATTTTTTAAATATAGTGTGTGTGACTTACATATCTAAAACTGTATATAGCATTAATACTATAATACAAATTAATTAGATCACAATTCAAAGTTAGACCACAGTGTACCCGCTTGCACTGTCTTTAACGGTGGCTTACTTTCAAAATGTCTCTAATTAAGATGGTAACTTCTTTGTGCGGCTTGGGTAGAGACTAAAAAAATTGTCTGAAAATCATTTTTTTTCCTTTTTTTCATCACTTTTGCACCGTGTTTGTTATATTGGGGTATTTGTTGGGGAACCCCCACTCTCTCAACATGTATCATCTTTTATTTTAATGAAGTGTGCTTGGTTAGAGAAAAAAGAAAAAAAGATCATGAGCTTAATCAGTACTTTTGTGGTTGGGGCTGACCTAACGCATTAAGTATGCTTATGAATTCAAATCAGCTTGCTTAATGGGTTCGTAAAGAAAAGTACAAATGTGGTTACTTGATCATGATCAGTTCATAATTGATATATCAATAATACTCATATTAATATTAATATACATTAATCTATGTCAGTTTATTAAACATTTTAAATGCAGACACAAACGTGATGAACCAACAAAAACGCTAAAATACAAAAAAATTGGCTTGGCCGTCAAGACCTTTGTAGTGTCTTATTAATGTTGTTCACATGTATCTGTCCTTGTCTCCTCTTTTCCTCTTTTTCATTTTTTTTTTTAAATAATGAGATAACAAGAAAAAATTATTAAATATTTTGAGAATATGAATGAAATGTCGATTGAATCAAAAGATGACATGCTATTAAAATTATTTACATAAACACTATTTTTAATGATATTTCATCTTATAAAAATTAAGAGTACCACATATTTGTAATTCAAAATTATCTAATAATTACTTAATAACCAATAGCACCGTTTTGGAGCTTATGGCCAGAGCATTGGATGATTATCCACATGCTCAATAAAGATCAAATGATTAGTTATCAGATAATGGTTTTGGTTTATAATCTAATTACAGATTACATTAAACCACGTCAATTTATAAAAATTTTATATAGACCACAAGCTGAGATTCACAACATGTTACTCATGCGATCGACTTCGAACATTGATCACGACATGCATGCTCATGGTGATCATTGGGATATTACATATTCACATGGCTTTATCAGGTTTGTGCGTTAGAACCAGTTGAATATTTTCCTAATAGAAGGAAAAATAAAGAGCCAAGCATGTTCATGTGAAGTGAAAATATTACGGCTGAGGATTGTCAAATTCGTTAATGCTGATATGATTATTTTCGTAGTGTGCGCGTCAAAACCTGCTAGTTTTGTTGAATATAATGTCAAATTAGTAGTTAGTGTTCTCTTCACATCTTTTTGTTGAATATAATTTCTTTTCATGAATTCAGTCGGCAGCAAAAGTCAAATCATGCATTTTTTATAGGATATTATTGTAACTGTGTGCAAGTTTCGTAGACTCTTTTTAAAAAATAATAAATTTAAAAAATCTCAAATTTATTTATTTTCTCTCATGGGAATGCTCGAACTTTCTCATAAATGATAGTTGTGATAGTTGATCCTAGAAAGAGTTATTAGTTGTCACAAGATGGTCGTCATGGCGGTTGATCAAGAGATGATCAACTCTGCTTTTGACAATTACCCTTCAAGGAAGCAAATTTTGATTTTTTGTAAGGTTTGAAACATTCAAATATAGACCAATGTGAATGTGGCATTTGTGGGACTAGAAATTTTCAATAGCTATGCCCACTTTTGGGTTTATCCATTTCAATGGGAATCTTGAGGTTGATGGATAAATGAGAATAGATGACCAAATTTTGTAACCAAAGAAATAAATAAAACAGGGAAGAGGAAGAATAAGAAGAACAATTTGGAACAAACTTAACTACCTCAACTACCCACCTCATTAATCATGCTGCTGTTGGTTGTGAGCCAAATGCCACGCGTCAAGCAAGCAACGTAAGCACTGTGGATTGGAACAAGGACGAAGATTCGAAGATATTATCTCTACTTTTGACTGTTTCGAGTTCTTCATGGGTATGGTTCTTATCTGGTTTAAAACCCTGCACATAGTAAAGATTAGTCTTGAAAAACGAGGGCTTGACTTGATAAAGACCCTTTGGCCATCTCCACCGTAAATGAATTTTTCAAGAAATCAACTGCTTAATAATGATTAATTATTTATAAATATGAGTAATACTATTTTTCATCTTAAATCTTGCCATTTCTAATTAATTACACATGGCGATCTCGAATTTCGGGGGATTTATTCTATCAAACCATGATTAGGATAAAAAATACAAGATTCAGTCCATTTTTTTTTTTCGCCCCGCAGGATCAGTTCTTGGTAATCCTCGTGGCCAAGAAGCTTCCAAAATTTGACTTTGAAGATGTTCATTACGTGCAGTGTTCACATTTCAAAAACCAAAAATTCCTAAGATATCATAAAGAAAATCATCCCATCAACTGCAAAGATCATTCATTCCCAAAAACAGATTGATTTCAGCTAATTATATTTAAGATTTTGGATTAGCTTCAAAGCAAAGACATGTGAACAGGGCAAATCATCCTTTTTTTTGGGCCTTTTGGACTATTGCTTGATCGATGGGGATGATCTCTACCATATCAGACGGCAAGCAAGAGTACAGGAACATGATTATCCATGATCTCTGCAATGTTCTTATCACATACAATTATTTCTAAATATTTCATGAACAAAGTCCAATACAGTCATCTCAAGTAGATCCAAAGGTGGTTCTTTCCTACCAAACTTCGCTTTCCTGCCCCCCTACGTCTTAACGCTGAATCATCCCCTCTCTCTCTCGCTCTCTCTCTCTTCCCCTTCTATATATATTGGCGCACACGGCTATTGTTCTTATTGGTTATTATTAGTTTTAGCAGTTGCAGAGACAGAGATATAGGTCGATAGGACTAGATAGAAATATAGAGGAGACAGCACTAAAATATCCCAGAGTTTTGCAGAGTTTCTCTTAGCCCGGAGAGGATGGAGAACGCGAAGAACAACAACAGCAGCAGCCATAACAAGACGAGCGAAAAGAGAGTTGGGATCGAGCAGAAGGGTTTTCCGGTGCATAGTCAAGTCCGAAAGATTAAGCAGGAATCCGAGAAAATCATAGACTGGTCACCGGAACAGCCAGAGATGAGACTGGTGCTCCGGGAGATCCAACGGCGGCTTTCTCGTTCGCCCTTGGGATTATCTTGCTGACCCTTTTTGGGTGATTACTCTTTAGGATGTTGAATTTTGGTGCTGAAAAGTGAAGATGGGTTGTCTTTATGCCATCTCTGTAAACAGAGACACAGGGTTTCTCTGTTTCCTCTGTTCTTTTTCTCCCCTGTTTTCTCTCTCTCTTTTTTTTTTTTTCCTTTTTATTTTTCTTTTTCTTTTTTCCATTGTATATACCTTTTTCGATATACATGATATGGTAGCTTTTGTAATATAAACGGACTAATCTTGAGGATGATGGATTTTACTGTCCTAGCTATTGATTTCCCCTGATTTTACAGATCATGTGGGATGGAAAATTCACTTCGGCAATTCTCTCTCTCTCTCTCTCTCTCTCTCTCTCTCTCTCTCTCTAAATTTTCCTATTTTCTTTTGGCTGGGAATATGGAACAAATTCACCAGGTTTTGATGATTAAGATAGTAATCGAATGCTTCGGTAAAAAAATACTGCCAATTCACAAGATTATGATTATTAAGATGGTAACCAATTAATATTGCTTTGATTCTGATATTGCTGAACTAAAGTTGGGTTCTAACATAAATTATAAAGAAAAATAATTGATATGAGATCTGAACTATCTGCAGCAGCAGCAGAAGCAGAAGCCTAAGCTCCTTGCTAATTTGCTGCTACTTTTCTCTTAACCAAGAAGAAAAGAAAGGATGTCTTGTAATTGTCCCACACTCTGTTTTCTGCATGTTTTGAAACTGATCGTTCATCCTCTTTTCGTTTGTCTTTAAGCTTCTTTCAAAGGATCCGAATATTCGAGAACGAGGACTTCAGGTTAAAACTTTCTCGTCCTCTTTGTTTATTATACCATTTGATCATATGGGTTTAGTTTCAATATTTCAAACAGTAATTAATAGGGTAATGTATCTTAAAAGATTTTTTCTAATGAATAGTTATAGAGTTTTGTATTCTCGTGCCAATCATGATTTGGTAGAGTGAAAGAGAATAGGATTTGGGTTCCGTCTGGACGTTAAAAATTATTAATCTTAATTCTTAAATTTAAAATTTTTATTCTATTATTATTATTTTTTAAATTTTCATATAAAATATAATAAATAATTTAATTTTTTCTTAATTTTTTCAAATTTTAAAATAATAATATTATCTTAAAATTTAAAATTTTCACCTTAAAATTATCACTTACCAAGCCGAAACCCGGATCAACCTATTCACCTCTGAAATACACCCACATTTTTTTTTAAAATCTTTTAAAACAAAGCAAGGGTGAAACTGTTCTTTTCTTTACCAAAAACAAAGGTTTGACAATGGTCCCCACCAGCCATTGGATCCTGCTCTCCCCAGCACTGTACATGACAAAACTCGCTTACAAATCAAATAAGAAATGAAAAACCCGTCTCGAATCATGTTGAGAAGCCTTTGTACCTCTATGGCTCTATAGGGGAATACTATGCTGACCCAAAGATTCCTTCGAGGTGCCATTGGCGTCATCTTTGACAAAGAAATCTGCGGTCTGATTCATTTCCCATGAAAACAACACCACCAAACTGTTGTTACATTCAAACAAAAAGGGTAAAAAGCTTGATGCAAAGTTTGTAACCCATCTTGGATACTATTGTTACAGTTTACAGTGGATGCCACGCGGAGTGAGATATTCTGCAACAGAGAATAGACCTTTCAGCACCCAAAGCTTGTCGAGAATTGTTGGGCGGGAGACTCTTAATACTTCAAATCAGCATATATATATATAACAATAAATACACTTCTGATATGTGGATTCCACTACAAAATGGTCATTGTGACATAGTTCTTTCCTTTTTGTATCCTCTTTTCCTTTGATAATAGTTTTCTAATCTCAAGCTCTTCTGAATGGTCTCAGCTTATGGAAGAAATTGAATATGGATATGGTAGATAGCCGGGGTACCCAAACTCGCTTTCGGGTTCATATCCCCTTAATTAGTAGTGATTGGGCTGAAGTCAGGGGTTGGGATTCAAGAGAAATAAAATACCAGTGTCTAGTTTTGATATAACCATCTCACATTGTTCAGAGAGCCCAAGCATATAGCAAATGGGGTGAAACTGAAGAGTTTCTGTGCCATTCGTCACTGCCACAAGAGGCTAGAGATCTTTTAGCAATGGATCGAACAGGTATTCCAGTGTTGCAACTTCGTTAAAACTCATGGGAAACTCTCTCTCTCTCTCTCTCTCTCTCTCTCTCTCTCTCTCTCTAAATATGTTCTTGGTTATTTTATTGAACAAAGGTACACGGAATGCTGGGAACACCAAAGCAGTGTTAAGGAAATCAAAATGGCAGATCAAATGCACATGATTGAAGCCACTACAGAACAATTATCATTCAAGTCTCCAGGATATTAGCACCACGATATCAGAATATTAATTTCTTGTAACGGATAGTAGTTTAATGTTGATTTATTACCTTGTATAAATTAAGTTACCTTGTATAGTTTATCTACAACTTCAGTATGTATACTTGTAAAGAACATGAAATGAAATATAAAAACTTTTTCTCTCTATACCCAGCTCTTTCATGGTATTCAAGCCCCACGGGCTTACACCTATTGTTATGGCCAATTCTAGTTCTACTCCCACAACGTTTTCCTTTCCCAACATCACATGGTTTGTATCAAATTATGCAGCTCAAATTACTTGTTATGGCTGTTATAGTTCCTTCCAGTCTTAAGGAGTCAATATTTTTTGGGTATTGTTGATGGCACTGAGCCATCCCCTCCACACACCCACCTGATTCCCAAACTCTAAATCCAGATTACATCATCTCGAGCAAGAAAGATCAGTATCTACTAAGTTGGATTAATGCCACGCTTACTGAAGTTGTACTTTCAACTATGTATGGTCTTAACACTTCCAAGCAAGTGTGGCAATCTTTAGCAGCCAGATTTTCATTGCAATCTCGTTCACAAGTTGCACATCTCAAAAGGCAATTACAGAATTTTTGCCAATACTCCAACTCCTACCAATAATTTCTATCCTTAGCCAAGGCACTGGCAGATCAGTTAGCAGCAATGGGGAAACCAGTTAATTATGAAGACCTCATCTCATATATCACTAGTGGACTATAAGCCCCTCATATACCTATTGCGACTCTGGTCTGTCCAAAAATCACACAAGACGATAGAAAGATAATATTTAAGTGGTTCGGCAACTTGCTTTCGTCCACTGAAGCGGAAACTCAATATTTTCAATATGTTTGTACAAAATTACAAACACTCATAAACAACTCTCTATCTCTCGAAATGGCCCTTTGTTTTGAGTTTCCCCAGAACTTATATTTCGCCCACAGTCCTGCTTTGATCTCTCATCGCAATGAGGATGATTTTAATGTTCAGCAAATGACCTCCTTTTATAGGAGGAGTCATGGGAGACAAACTCCCACACTTATTGACCAAGAGGGAGGCTTCTTTCGGTGCACAAATATTGGTCAATATTTGCTGCTAGAAACTTACTGTGGGTGGCTTGGCTGGCTGCATACTCAAGTGACCTTTCAAACTTGGTGGGTTTCCAACAATCACCTCCTCCACCCAAGTGTGCTATACTAGGATGGTACAAACGGTTGCATCCTTCAAATGATTGCACTCCTTCATTGGAATGCTTATTAGCCATGAGAGATTTCCACTACCAAATGCATCTGTAGGTACGTCTTCAAATGGATATCCAAATGCCTCTCCAAATGTATTTTCAGATGCATCAGCATCGTCTACATCCAAGGAGCTTGCAAGAGATTTTCTTCATAGGAGATTTACAAGTGCTTTATTGCACAATCTCAACTCTCTATGATTCTTTTTTCGCTCGAGTCCATGAGTCCACACTCATGTACACCTTGAGCAAACTAAGCTTCGCTCGATCCACAACCGAGCGAATAATCTACCTGGTGCTTTTATAGCTTTCAAAACCAAGCTCCATAATCCTACAATCACACCAATCTCCAACTTGGAGACTGGTTCTCAGCATGCTAGCCTTTATCTTCAGCATGATCCCTTATCATCTTTATAATTTTACAGCTCATGTCTTCAACTTAGAAGACTAACTAAAGTGATGCATAACTTTAGTTCAGCCCTTAATCAACACATCTATATAGTGCAACGCATCTCCCACTGCACTGAGAATCAATGGTCTCGCACGGACCTTGACACATATCAGAGAACTTGTTGCTGAGGTTTCCATCTCTAACCTGGGCGACTGACTCCTCATCCTGCTGCTAACATATCCTGTCTTCAGTCGATGTGCTCATCTTGTGTGCAGTCTCTACTAACTTCGACTTGCACAATCTTCATTCTTGCAAGATTTTCCTCCATACTGTAGTTTACTACCTTCATTCAGCAGGATATAGTTTAAGGTAGTAACCATCATGGAGGTCTGATCGTCTTGGCAGTCATGCAATCATCAACTTTAGGTGTAGATATCCCTGGAACATCTGACGTTTTGTTCCCATTTCTCACACCTTTGCTTCATGTCGTGGTCTAGGGAGATTTCTTCAGATTTAGATGAGGAAAAGTAAAGCTAACTTTCTTTTACTTCCTCATCTAATTCACACGACTATTACCACGAGCCAAAACCAATGAATCATTTGTGACCTTCCACGCCCTTTTGAGAAAACACTACTAAATGACTGCTGTCTCCAAGCTGTCTTTAACAGCATTGTGCATTGCAAGAAATACGACGTAATGTATTTCTTCAGTCACCATATTCACAACATCATTCTCAGTTTTCTCCTGATTTTAGTAGTCTCTTGTGGCCTGTCTTGCCATAATTTTTAGCGAGTTATCCGTTGTCCAGATCTTGACTTGCCTCTGCCCTTACTATCAACATTCAGGACCAACAACTCGAGATCTTGCTAGAATATCTTCTGCGCACCTCATCATCTAGGATAAGATCTCTTACATTAAGAAACTTCAACTTCGTTTTCTTTGCAGAATTACTCTTCTACCTTTTCTGAAATTGAACTGTTTCTTCATCTGTACTTTGTTATTTGCAACTGACTTTTTAAAGAAAGCCATAATGAGATCCATTGCAGTTCTCCTCTTAATAACATTATGCTCCATGAGTTGTATGACTGCCAAAACCTGCTGATATAACAAGTTAATTAGCATCGTCCAATGATCTGAAGTTTGATCCTCAAACTTCACGATCCCAACTAGCTTAAATCAAGCCCAAACGAACTGAGTCCGGCAACATTGGACTCCAACTGGCTGACATCAAACCCCAAAACTAATGAGTCTGGCACGACTCCAACTGGCTGAGATCAAGCCCAAAATAAATGAGTCCATCTTGACTCCAACTAGTTGCGATCAAGCCCCAAAAAAATGAGTCTATCACGACTCTAACTAGCTGCGATCAAGTCTACAACTTATCTGAAGTATGAACGGTCCAGATCATTAGTACCGATGCCGAATCTCAACATTCCCACCGTACGAATGAGTCTGAAATGATCCAAATAGTTTGTCAGCACTATTTGATCATCGCAAAGGAACTCCAACTGGCGTAGATCTAGCCCAAAATGATCTGTAACACGTAGAAGGTTCAGATCGAAGGTACTGATGGAAAATCTCAACATTTCCACCATACGGATGAGTCCGAAATGATCCAAATAGTTTGTCAGCACTATTAGATCATCATAATTGAACTCCAACTAGCGTAGATCTAGCCCAAAATGATCTGCAACTCATGGATGGTTTAGATCGAATGTACCGATGGCGAATCTCAATATTCCCACCATATAGATGAGTCCGGAATAATCCAAATACTTTGTCAACATTATTTGATCATCATAATTGAACTCCAACTGGCGTTGATCAAGCCCAAAATGATTTGCAACTCGTGAACGGTTCAGATCGAATATACCGATG
This sequence comes from Carya illinoinensis, assembly GCF_018687715.1. Taxonomy (NCBI): domain Eukaryota; kingdom Viridiplantae; phylum Streptophyta; class Magnoliopsida; order Fagales; family Juglandaceae; genus Carya; species Carya illinoinensis. The sequence goes on from NC_056767.1 coordinate 26,429,041, forward strand.
GCGAATCTCAACATTCTCACCATACAGATGAGTCTGAAATGCTCCAAATAGTTTGTTAACACTATTTGATTATCGCAATGGAACTCCAACTAGCGTAGATCTAGCCCAAAATGATCTGCAACTCGTGGACTGTTCAGATCGAATGTACCGATAGTGAATCTCAGCATTCCCACCGTATAGATGAGTCCAGAATGATCCAAATAGTTTATTAGTACTATTTGATCAACGCAATTGAACTCCAATTGGCGTAGATCTAACCCAAAATGATCTGTAACACGTAGACGATTCAGATCGAAGGTACCGATGACAAATCTCAACATTTCCATCGTACGGATGAGTCCAGAATGATCCAAATATTTGGAAAGCACTATTTGACCATTGAAATCAGATTTCGAATGGTTTTGATCTAGCCCAACAAAGATCTGAAAAATGGACGGTCCAGATCATTTGGCATGTGAGATGCACGCGCAGCAGAATGGCGCCTGAGGCACGTGCGGCTTGTGGCCTACACGCGCCAGTGTCCTCTAGGGCGCTTGGGGGTGCGTGAGCTCGTGCCACTCTCTCGTCTTCAACCCCTGGTGCGCGTGGGGGCGCATGGACGCGTGTCCCTCACACGTCTTCTTCCTCCAGATGCGAGTGGGATGCGTGGGTGCGTGTTACCCACTCGTCTTCTTCCTCTGGTGCGATTGAAGCGCGTTTGTGCACTCTCCAACTTCTAGGGGCGTGTACGGGCTCCTCCGTCATCTGTTTTTGATGCCGTTTGTGGCAACAAATTCGTCTTAACGCGAGGAACATTATTGTGTGATGAAAAATTGATTTCGATCAACTTGATTTTTCTAGATAGTACGAAACCAAAGTTTTGATACCAATTGTTTTATCTAAAAATTACACAAGACGATAGAGAGATAATATTTAAGTGATTCGGCAACTTATCTACGTCCACTGAAGCGGAAACTCAATATTTTTAATATGTTTATACAAAATTACAAACATTCATAAACAACTCTCTATCTCTCAAAATAGCCCCCTGTTCTGGGTTTTCCCAGAACTTATATTTCGCCCACAGCCCTACCTTGATCTCTCATCGCAGTGAGGATACTTTTAATGTTCAGCAAATGACCTCCTTTTATAGGAGGAGCCATGGGGGACAAACTCCCACACTTATTGACCAAGAGGGAGGCTTCTTTCGGTGCACAAATATTGGTCAATATTTGCTGCTAGAAACTTACGGTGGGTGGCTTGGCTGGCTGCATACTCAAGTACCTTTCACACTTGGGGGGTTTCCAACAATACCTCATTTGTGATTGCCTTTAATTTTGCTACTCGGAATACCCCTACGACTTTTGAATACTTCCAATCAGAATTGTTAAACCATGAACTGCTACTGGTTGCATAGACACCCTGTATTGAAGCTGTGAGTTTTGCTCTTTACTCTCAACAACATAACAATCAATCTCTCCATCTCAAATCTGAATACTCTGGCCCATCTAAAAAGTATCAGCAATACAAGCACAAAAAGCAATCCAGTCCACATGTGAACTTTAAGTCCACCAACTCCTCTTCCACATCAAACAAGTTCCATGTCAAATATGTGGGAGAACAAATCACCAAGCTTTGGATTGTTTTCATATAATGGATCATGCTTACCAGAGTCATTATCCTCCTAAGCAACTAGCTGCAATGGTTGCAACCAAAAACTCAAATATTAAAGACCAAGCATGGTATGTTGATAGTAGGGCAAACACTCATATTACAACCAATTTGGATAATCTCTCAAATCAACAGCCATATCAAGGTCTTGAGTCAGTTGCAATTGGTAATGGTACCTCTCTACCAATTCAACATTCTGGTTATAGTATATTTTCCACTCCAGCTTCTTCATCTACATTAAATAATATTTTTTATTGTCCTAAAGTTCCTGTCAATCTTCTTAGCATCCCAAAGTTGTGTGCTGATAATAATTGTTTTTTTGAACTCATTGCATCTAATTTTTCTATAAAGGATTGCAAGACTAAGAAGCTGCTACATCACGAGCACAGTGAGGATGGATTGTACCCCATTCAATTGCAAAGGGCATTTATAAAAAATAACACAATGTTTACCTGTGTGATGAGAGTTAAAACATCGAAGTCTCTGTGGCATCACAAACTTGGACACTCATCTCAACCAATAGCTAAACATGTTCTTAAGCATTTTAACTTCTAGTGTCCCAACAAATTGTATCATCCTTTGTTTGTGAATCTTGTTAGCTAGCAAAAATAAAACAATTACCTTTTAGTTGATCATCAAGAGTCAGTTTCAGTCCTTTAGAAGTCATCTATTCTGATGTTTGGTCATCTCCTATTCAATTTGTTGGAGGTTATAATTACTATATCATTTTTATTGAAGACTTTTCCAAGTATACATGGTTGTTTCCAATGTCTCGAAAATCTGAAGTTTTCTCATGTTTTGTCAAGTTTAAGTGCTTTGTTGAAAACCAGCTCAACACACTTATCAAATCTTTTAAAACTGATAGAGGTGATGAGTTCACCTCACATCAGTTCAAGCACTTCTTATACATGTATGGAATACTTCATCAAATATCTTGTCCTCACACACCTCAACAAAATGGGATTTCTGAAAGAAAACATAGGTACATAACTAAAATTGGGCTAGCTTTCTTAGCACATTCAAGTCTTGCACAAAAATATTGGGTTGATGCATTCTTGACAATAGTATTCCTCATAAATAGATTACCTTGACAACAATATTCCCCATAAACAGATTGCATACTCCTCTCCTCAATCTTGAATCACCCTACACCACTTTTTTCCATAAGACACCAAACTATTAACAACTTAAAGTCTTTGGTTGTTGTTGCTACCTTTTACTCAAGCCCTACAATTCTCACAAACTCAGCTTCACTAGTAAGAGATGCATTTTCTTGGACTACAGTTTGAATCATAGAGGCTATAGGTGTCTGGATCCACAAAGCACTATGATTTATATCTCTCGTCATGTTATTTTTTATGAATGCACTTTCACAGCCCGTGATCAGGTACAGTTTTCAATCCCTCCAACCCATACTTCCCCTGTTGTTTTACTAGGACCAACATTACCATCTTCTTTATCTCACCAATTTCAAGCATCACCTACTTCCCCTTCAATCAACATCAGTACTTCACCCATACTGTCCCCTTCTTCTATTATTGACTTACATGACAATGCCTCAACTCATTCTCATCAACCATTGATAACAGTTGCTCCTTCTCTACCTCATCACCCCATGACCATTAGATCTCGAGCTGGTGTTTCTTGTCCTAAACAATACCCAGATTACCAACTGTTTTATAGCACCGAGCACCCTTACGTTTCACTCAATACCTCTGCTTTACCTATTAAACCTAATACATTTGCTCAAATTGGAAAATCTATTGAATGGACAGCTACCATGACATCAGAATTTGAAGCCTTACAAGCTAATCAAATCTGGGAACTTTGTCCCAGGCCTTCACATAAAAATGCCATATATTGCAAGTAGATTTACAAGTTGAAACTTAAAGCAGATGGTACCATAAATAGAGACAAGGCCAGATTGGTGACAAAGGGGTTTGAACAACAAATTGGCATTGATTTTACTAAGACGTTTAGTCATGTGGTGAAGCCAACAACAATAAGAACTATGCTTGCCTTAGCAGTTTCTTACAACTAACCACTTCATCAACTGGATATATCAAATGTAATTTTGCATGGCCACTTGAATGAGAAAGTATTTATGGAATAGCCTGCTAGATTCATTGATAAATCATAGCCTCATCATGTATGTTGACTCAAGAAGGCCATCTATGGCCTGAAACAAGCTCCTCGAGCTTGGTTCACAAGGTTGTCACAAGCTCTTCTCAATCTTGGGTTTGAGGAATCTGAAGTTGATTACTCTCTTTTCACATATTACACAGACTCCATTAGTGTTTTTGTTCTGGTTTATGTGGACAATCTTATAATTACAGGCTCAAGTGATCCATTTATTTAGACACTCATTACCTAACTGAGTTGAGATTTTGCAATTGAAAACCTCAACACCTTACATTACTTCTTGGGAATTCACATTCACAATGACTCAAAAGGCCTTCATCTCTATCAATCAAAATACACAGTTGATCTACTTCATTGAGCTAAGATGCTAGGGGCAAAACCTTACTCTAATCCACTAGCCTTAGGTTTCAAATTGTCAAAATACAGTAGAGAGCCTCTCACAAATGGTACTGAATACAAACATCCAGTTGGAGCACTACAGTGTTGTACCATTACTAGACTTGACATAGCTTTCCCAATAAATCAACTCTGTCAATTCATGCATTCCCCAACAACTGAACATTTCATAGCACTCAAAAATGTATTTAGATATTTGAAGGCTACACCTCACTATAGACTTTAGTACACACCAAGCTCACTTCATCGCAATGCATACTGTGATTTAGATTGAGCAAGTTCCATTGATGACAGAAGATCCACAACAGGCTTTGCTGTGTACTTGGGTTCCTCATTGATCTCTTAGAGTGCAAAGAAACAGGTAGTGGTATCTCACTCTAACACCGAAGCAAAGTACAAGTCAATGGCATTGGCTATTGCTGAAATGTTTTGGATCCACATGCTTCTCAAGGACCTTCATGCTCCTCTTCTTTCCACTCTAGTGCTATGGCGTGACAACTTGGGTGCATTAGCTCTAGTTTCAAATCCCATTTTTTATGTTATGACTAAACATATAGAAATTGATTATCATTTCATAAGGGATAAGATTCAAAACAATGAAATTGCAACAAAGCAAATTTCTACTACAAAGCAAGTTGCTGACATTTTTACAAAATGTCTCACTATAGCTTGATTTTCCTTGTTACGTGACAAGCTAATGGTTCAGGATTCACCCATTAGCTTGCGGGGAAGGAAATCAAAATGACAGATCAAATGCACATGACTAAAGCCACTGCAGATCAATTATCATTTAAGTCCCAGGATATTAGCACCACCATATCAGCATATTGATCTCTTGTAACGGATGGTAGTTTAAAGTTGATTTATTACCTCGTATAGATTAAGTTATCCTGTATGGTTTATCTACAGTTTCAGTATATATACATGTAAGAACATGAAATAAAATATGACAATTTTCTCTCTAAACTAGTTCTTTCAACAGTTGGACTAAAACAGGGACCACCATAGAGCTATTTCTGAACCTTAAATGCCTCAATCCAACAAGAATCATTTGCTGTTAGAAATGAAACCTGTGTACACAGTTTCGCCTTGTTGGATCAAACATACAGTTTTGATAAGTAGATCGTAGTCTTATAGACCTCATTGAATCGCCAAGAGAGGCAAGAATCGAAGTTTTTTTTGTTTATCAGACACATCCTTCTAAAAGCTGGTGTATTTAAGCAACTAAATGCAAAATCTGGCTGATAAATAAATATTGCAATACTCCCAAGTCAAGGGCTTGAAAGGATGTCAGAGCCTAACATGCATCAGTAGAACAACAAATGAAAGAAGTAAAAGATTTCTTGGGATGACACGTCTATGCAGCATGTTGATGCCGTCATGGTGGAAGGAAATGATGATGTTTCCGGCCAATATGTTTTAGTGGGTGGATGCGTGACTCAGTCCGGCAGAAATTGTCCATTCAGAAAGAGAGAGAGAGAGAGAGAGAGAGAAGGTGGTGCCATCATTATCCAAAAAGATACGTAGGTTGAATGATGGAAGATTCATGGTCCAGGACAAAGATAACGTGGCTCTGTTTGCCATAACAAACAAAGTTGCTTTCAACACCTCTCATAAAATCAAAGTTTCACATATTATATACGTAATGAGCCATGAAAAAATTTCACCAAATTTGATATTTTAAATTTGAAAAGTTATTTTTATAAAATTTCTATAACATTTCTCATATTTTATTTTATAGTGAATCATCACAGCTTTTTCATAACTTTTAGTTAAAAAATTATTTTCTAACTTCGTTTTTCTCATTCTACCAAAAAAATATCCTTCTACAGTCGCAAAAATAAAGACTAAATTAAATAACACATGCAATTAATATTAAATTTATGTATTACAAATAATAATATTTTATCTTTATTAAAATTTTATAAAAATAAATTTATAAACTTAAGTGACTTTATCTATGAAATGTAAAACTCTTTTTATTGTAAAATGAAAAATTTTACTCATCATTCTCACATTACATATCCCACATAATTTTTTTATTTTTTTTTATTTTTTTTCTATTATCAAATATGTGGCTTATGGATAAAAATTTTAAAAAATAAAAAATAAATGAAATGTACAGGAATGATGAGTAGCAAAACTCTTGTGAAATAAAAAATGATAATTGCAGTGACAAGTGCAGTACAATCACTTAAAAAAAAAGTGAATAAATACGAGATTCACATAAAAAGAAATTAATTTTTTAATAATAAACTTCACTCTTTTTCAAAACGACTATATAACGCTTACACACTCTATAATTATGTGTAATTTTACTCCTAGTGAAATAGGTCCAATGTCTCACATCAAGCCACTAAGTTCACTTTTATAATATCTTCATGTAACCTAGTAGTTCTAAATGCTAAGCGTCAAGCATCAACTGGCTATCACATAGGATGGCTTTCTTCCTCGCGATCTACGTTTAAGGCTTCAAATCTTAATTATATAGAACAAGCATGGAGTAGGATACATGCATCGCATAAGACACCAAAACATATGGACAGTTTCAGTTCCATGTTATTCACATAAGAAAACAAAGATACCAAAAAGAAACAATGGCCAATAACTATTAGGCTAATACGTTAAGATTCCAATTATTATTTGCCCATTTATGTATTATTCTTGTCCAAACACAGGCAAGAAGTAGAGGCAAATACTTAATGGAACAAAAGAGGGCACAACTTGGTAATGCTGGACCTTTTAAACAAGGGAATGGTTTGAATACTGTTCTCATGGATGCCAGAGGATGGTGGTCTCTGCAATCATGGAGGTCACCACATATGGATCCATGTTAGAAGCAGGCCTCCTGTCCTCGAAATAACCTTTCCCATTTCTCTCTGTCTCTCTACCAACTCTAACGGAGGCTCCTCGGTTTGCCACTCCCTGTCCATAACCAGATGCAAAAGGATTCAGCATTCTGTTAAATTATGAAATAAAGCACTCTAAAAGATAACAGCTTCTTGTTTAATTCCAAACAGACTGAGAATGAGAATGAGGGTGCATGAATCACAAATCATCACTCTGGTTGGGCAATCCTCACATCACATGCCACCCCAGAAACTCATACTTCTTTTCTAACTATTATGTTAGATATAACATGGAGGTGGAACTTTTTACCCATAAGAAGTTTTTGATGTCTGCTGTTTCATGCTTTCCGGTGAGACGGCGGTCGTTGCCCTCCCCATAAGCTGCAATGTGCTCTTTGTGCTTCAATCCGAGCTTTTCAATAGCTTTTTTTATGACTTCGTACCCTCCATCAGTTCTCATGGACTTGGTGCTGAATTCACCACAAGTCAAACAAGGAGAGGTATCACAATTACATGCACAACTTCAAGCGAATTAACATTTACTACAAACCATATTATTACACAACTCCATCAGGCCATTGGGAACCATATTAACAACAAATATTTATTAATGATAGATCTCGTACTTTACCTATAATTAGTGTGCGCACCAGCCCCATTCCAGTCGCCCTGGTGATAATGATTTGTCAAAGTTAATACACAAAACAATTTTTACAGACCAAAGTAATTCCCGCAATGAGAGACCGGTGACAATCTAACCTCAATAGGTTTGGGATCAAAGGTAAGTGTTACTCCAGCTATCTCTGTAATCCTCTGGCATTACAGAAAACGCGTCTTGAGGAACATTGTTTTTTCCATGAAGTTTGAATAAAAAGCGATCACCATCATATTTTAAGATTTCAACAGTTGGGAAAACTAGATTATATTACCTCTAGAATATAACGAGCAACCCAGAGCTCATCTCCTGCAGAGATACCAGCGACTGGGCCAACTTGGAATTCCCACTACAAAATAGGTTAAGACAATAAGTGTTTGGAACTAAACCACATACAACACAAGCAGAGAAAATCGGTGAAGATCAAAACAAAGTCAAAAGAAAAACCAAACAAGAAATTAATTTCTTTTACCTGTCCCGGCATCACTTCTCCATTGACACCACTGATGTTGATGCCAGCAAAAAGACAGGCTTTGTAATGAGAATCCACAATATCACGGCCAAAGGCCTTATCAGCACCAACACCACAATAGTATGGACCCTGTAATCAAACACACACTTCCACTTACACCGTGCAAAAACAGCAAAGAGGAGACTTGTATGAACAGAGAAAACGAGCATCAAGTAGTCAACTAGAATTATCAGGGTCACTCAAATCCAGATGAAATATAGTATTAACAGCATCCTGCTCTTGTATCAAATATGATCATTCCCTAAAAAATGTGTAAATTATGCAAGGAAGAATATTATTGGTCATGTTGCTCAGAATACTAAATGCTAAAAGCGCCACATTGAAGGATACACAAGAGATGTTTTATAGAGGACGTTCCTGGCTTGAAATAAATGAAACCAGACCCTAAGGACCTGCTCAATTCCGATACTTCTGTAACCAAGTTAGGGTAAGGAGATACATAAAACACCGAGGATGACAAGCTAGAGGCCAGGATTTCGAATTTCAACAGAATTTTGGAACAGGGAAATCCAGAAAATCTGGAGACTTAATCAGGTAGTCAAACAACGGATACCATACAATCAAAAACTGTAAATTGGCAAAGAGAAATATACGTCACCTGTGGTCCAGGATAACCACCGCGAGGCCACCCCATTGGCCATTTTACATCTTTTTGCAACAAGGTGTACTCCTGCTCTATACCATACCTGTTTGTTTAAATTAAACTTGAGAGAAACTATATGCATATTCGTGGATCAATATACAACGAAAAAGATTTATAAACAAGGAAAGGATAGAACTTGTCAAAGAAATACTCGAAACCCCAAAAGCTAGAACATACCAAGGTTCTTCAGCAACAACGTCAGGATGGCTAAAAACTTTTGCAGCATTGTATCTCTTATTTGTTGAAATAGGCTCTCCGGCCGGGGTATAGGCATCACACATAACCTATGGAGTTATATTCGATAATAATTAAACAACTTAATTTTACTAGTAATGGAAAATAACAAAAAATCTGTCTGTTCAATAAGTTTAACAAAATAAGTTCACATTAATTAAGTGAAAGGGATATCATTTATTCTTAGCAATTAAGTGAAAAATACTTACAAGAATGTTATTGCCCCTCCTAAATGGATCCCTGAAAATCGCTTGGGGACTATTTTAATTCAACAAAAAAAAAAAAAACAAAAAAAAAGAATATCCATTTATCAAAAGGAATAGAGAAATAAATAATTATTTGAGAGAGAGAGAGAGAAAGAGAGAGTGGTCTATTATACTGCAAGATGACTTCACTGTCATCCCCAGGAGCTTGGCCTGTGCTAGAACCATCATAGTTCCACTTTGGAAGTTTTGCAGGATCAGTAACTGGTCCAGGAAGAGTCTGTTCCATTGAAAATAAATTATTGGAAAAAAAGAATTAACCATAAGCCATAACATAAAAAACATTATTATATAAAAACCAAAAAAAGAAAAAGAAACAAACAGAAGAAAAGAAATTACCCTGGCTTTGCTTCTAATGTCCATACCCGATCCACCGATCCTGTTCATAAATAAATAGATGGGTTCCCGGATCAATTTTAACACGAGAACAGAAAAACATAAAACAGAGATAAAAATATATTACTAAGATAATCGGTTCGACCAAGAGATCATTGTAAAAAGAAAAGAAAAAACCTAAGAGAGAGAGCTGAAAAATAATATCAATTATATGATAAGAGAGAGATGGAGAGTGAGAAACGCAGTAACGGAACGACAGATATATCACTACAGGATACCCTATCATGAAACAAAAATGCAGCAGCTAATCGAATCATGCAAGCCAGAAAAAGCTGCAAGAAAAACACAGCCATATCACAACAATGGGATGTACCCAGAAACAGAAAGACTCCAACTTTAATGAAAAACGCACTATCTATCAACGTGATTCTTCATTTACATTGAAAGAAATTTAAAAGGAACAAAAAGGTAATGAGAAAGAGACATTAAGATCTGAGAATGCTCACCATATGTACTCGGCGATCACCTTCTCAGTGGTCTCGGAGAGATTGAGGTTGACAAGATCTGAAAGCAGAGACATCTTCACAGCAAGAAACAAATGAGAAAAAGATGTTGCACCCAACAGGCGATTTTAGCGATAAAAAAGAGGAAGGCTCTATTTAAATGATCAGGCTCGGATTCTGCACGGTGCAGAGACGTTCGATAGTTGTACTTTAAGCCCTTAAGCTTTTGGCCTTATCTTGGAGGTGACAAGTGACAACGACGTCCAGGCCGAAGATGGAGGAAGTGGTTTAGTGCATGCTTGACACTCGCAGGATCTCGTATTTTCGTGAAATATTAGGAAAATAATTCGAGTCAATAATTTTATTTAATTAAGAAAATTTTAAAAAGTAAATAGAAAAAATTAAATAAAAATATTATAAAATTTAAAAATTATTTGAATACAATTTTTAATATTTTTTTATTTTAAAATTTATAAAAATTATAGTGATTTTTATGTTTTAATAATAATTAAGTGATGATTAAATAAATAATTTAAAATTTTAAAATTGAAAAGTGTTATATTTAAAAGAATTAGTATTGGATTGATCAAAAGTCTAACTAAATGTAAAACAATTCTGCTACAGCTACTCGGCATTGCGTACCTTTGAGAAAATCGGCTGACATCAGCCGATATATTTAATTAAAAAAAAAACAGATCAAACGCAGTTGAAGAAGAGAAATGAGGAGTAAATGCGCTCGAAAAAATGAAATGAAGCCCAACCATAGAGCCTTCTAGAGTTGAGAGAGAAAGTGTCGTCTGAGAGAGAGAGAGCGCCGATGGTCGTCATGGTGGGTATGAACGCCTTTAGCGACATTTTATGTGTCTCAGGAGCAGCATTTCCATTTGGACTTTTATTGAGCTTTGAAGGGGAACACCTATCCCAGTTTCCGTTTTTGGTGACAACTTGACTTTTTGCTAGTTTTGTTAAAAGACTATAGCTTTCTCGCAAGTTCAAGTCGGTTTCATGGTGAGCATGTGATCTGAAAGATTCTTTTCTTCTAATTATCAATGAGATGAGGGAACTATTAAAGATTAATATTTGTATGTAATGAAGCAATTAGTTTAAAACCCTTATAAAGTCCATTTTTTTAGCCAAGGAATAATTTTTTAAAGTGTAAGACGACAATAGGCATCTTATAACTTTTGGTTTGTGTTGTTGTTTCAATCACTATCACAACTTTTAGTTGGGGCAATTCCAAGAATGTTAAATTCTTTGAAAAGCTATCAATGCAAAGTATTTATTTTATTTGGTTTGTGGGGAGCTATGTTGCGATGTGGGATTGCTTTGTTATGTGGGTTGACGAAGGGAGGGTAGGGTTGCTTTGTTCTGTGGGTAGATGAAGGGAAGGGAGGGAGAAAGCAAAGATGCGGTCGTTTGGTATATGAAACCCACCGTTTCATTTGTACACATGGACGCCAGGTACGTGAAGATTCCCCCAGCTGTGTGCAAATAGACTTTTTCAATATAAAATATGATAAATTTCATCAAAATGGAGCCGCATTGAATTAGTTAAAGGGATGGGTGGAAAGTTTTGAACTACAGTAAATTTTATGGTTTTTTCAAATTTGAAGAGCTACTATCATCAAGCAAATGTGTTTTTTTTTATTCAATTTTAAATGTTCTTTCTTTTAGCTTAGTTTAAATGTTACATAACAGAAAAAATAAAAGCTATATTAAGTTCAAGGTTGATACTTTATAGAGGACTCTAGTCACGTTCAAGGTACATCGTGGGAGATTAATGTTTTATAAACTAGCTTTTGTGAATGTGCTTTCTTGCCAATGTTTTTTGTTTTATTTTTTTATTTTTTTGATAACTTGCTAGTGTTAAATGATCATAATAGGGACTACAAATATCATATTGGTGCACATATATTGGTGCCCTGGACGTGCAAAATAATACCAAAGGATTAATAAAATTAAATTGAAAGAAATGCTTTAATTTTTTTTTTTTTTTGAAAGGAATATCATTTCATTAACTCAAAACCTCAGTACATTGTTTCTCAATTAAAATAGCTGACATAACCTCTGGAGGGCCATCTTCAATCCACACAGCCTCACTTTCTAAATACATGCCTAACTTTGTAGCAATGTGAGCAGCCTTATTACCACTTCTCTTGACAAAATTTAACTTCCAATCAGCATGTCCCAACATTAGGTGTTGAATATCATCCAGCAACTGTCCTTGTGAAGAACAATTAGAATTAATCCCTATAAAACCTTCTATAACTGTCTTAGCATCACCCTCGATAATCACCTGTTGTAAACCCAATTCTTGATCCAGATTCAGACTTCTTAACAAAGCATAACATTCTATAGAAAACATATAACTAACATAATTTCTTGGTGTAGAAATTACAATCATCGTCTCACTCCTGCTATTTCTAACCACAATACCAATACCCATCATTCTCTTTTCAGAGTCATAGGCTGCATCGAAATTTAGCTTAAAGAAAGGATCAGATTGAGGCCTCCACTGAATATTAGAAGTCTGCATTGAAATATTACTTGCTTCGACCGATAAATTCAAATGTATTTCTTTACAAACATCAATATCATCCACTGCTGTTCGAATTAAAACCAGAGGACTAAGAAATTTATTATGAAACACAAAACTATTTCTTCTAGACCAGAGCTTATGTAGTATGGTAGCCACATAATCCACAAACTCAGTATCCAATTTGTCAATCAGATCCTCCCATAGTAAACTGAAGTCCTGATAATTAGAACTCCATTTCTTGAGAGGAGTTTCTTTTTTCCCCCATACATCCATTGAAGCAAGACAACTCTATAGTACATGGATAATAGACTCCTCCCACCTCTGGCAAACAGGACACAACCCATCATCTATAATCTGTTTTTTCTTTAGCAGCTGATTGGTTAGTAAAATATCATTAAGAGCCTTCCAAATAAATTGTTTAATCTTCCCTGGTACCTTTAATTGCCATAATTTCCCACCTCTCCCTTCATTCTAAGCTTCTCCAACAATCTGTTCGTTCAAAGAGCAATCAAGGAAATATGCACTTTTAATTGAAAAAACACCCTTATCACTCTTGGCTCTGATCAATTTATCACTAACATCCCTCAAACAAATAGGAATACTACAAATAAGATGTGCCTCCTTGATACTGAACACTTCCTTTATTAGATCAATGTTCCACTTGCCACTAACTTCATCAATTAGTGCTACAACTTTTGAGTCTGACACCAACCTATTGATAGGAATTTGAACTTTTAAAGAAGAAGGCTGTGGGAGCCATTTGTCATGCCAAACTCGGATCCTCTTGTCATTCCCTACCCTCCAAACTGCACCTTCTTTGACCAACTGGATTGCAGACCTACGACTTCTCCATATATGAGAAGGAAAACAACCAGCTTTAGCATCCAGAATATCATAGTTTTGATAATATTTGTTCTTGAAAACCTATGCCACCAAAGAAGAAGATTCTTGAATTAATCTCCACACCTGTTTAGCCAAGATAGCACTATTAAAGCTAACCAGATTTCTAAATCCAAGCCCCCCCTTTATTCTTTACTTCCCTTAACCTGACCCAACTCCTTTGATGTATACCCTTATCTTCTTTTTTATGACTCCACCATAACCTAGAAAACATTGCTTCAATCTCCTTTAGTAAATTAGCAGGCAACCTAAAAACACTCTCGTATATGCATGAATGGCTTGCAAAACACTTTTAATAAGAATCTTCTTTCCTGCAGAAGATAACATTTTTTATTTTCAACTATTAATTCTTTTCCAAACTTTCTCTTTCAAACATCTAAAAGTGTTGTACTTAAACCTTCCTACCATGGTTGGCAAGCCTAGGTATTTATTATAATTGCCACATAACACCTCATTTGTAGATTCTATAATCAATCCTCTTGCTGCAGGATCTGTGTTTGAACTGAATAGAATGGAAGTTTTTTGCTTGTTTATAGTTTGCCCTGAAGCACCTTCATATAGTAATAAAATTTGTTCAACATAACACCATTCCTCTTGTTTTACTCTACAGAAAATAACACAATCATATGTAAAAATAAGGTGATTAATAGTCATACCACCCCGTGAGTCAGAGCACTCAATCCTTCAGCACATATGAGAAATAAATAAGGGGACAATGAGTCCCATTGTCTTAGACCTCTAGAAGGAACAATAGTGTTACCTGGAACCCCATTCACTTTAATAGAATAAGTGATAGACTTAACACATGTCAAACCAAACTTGTCCACTTTGCCCCAAATCCCAACTTCGACATCATAACTTCCAAAAATTCCCACTCAACCCTATCATAAGTTTTTGACATATCCAATTTAATGGCCATACTTCCTACCTTACTTCTTTGTTTAGCTGCCTGCATAGTATATAGGAGTTCATATGCCACCATAACATTGTCGGTAATGAGTCTTTCAGGAATAGATGCACTTTGATTCCATGAAATGATCTTTGAAAGTACCATCTTCATTCTGTTGGCCAGGACTTTTGAGATTAACTTATACAAGAATTGCATAAGCTACTTGGTCTAAATTCATTCAGAGGCAAGAGAATTTACTTTAGGAATAAAAGCAACATGAGTGTGATTTAGACCAATAGGCATAATAACATTACTTAAGAAATCCAAGCTAGCTTTAGACACATCCATACTCACTATTCCCTAGTGATCTAAGAAAAAACCCGCACTAAAACCATCTGGTCCCGAAGATTTGAAAGGAGACATTTATTTTAAAGCAAACAGCACATCATCATTAGTAAATTCCTTTTCCAAACTTAATCTCATTTCATCAGAAATTTGATTATCCATCGTAGCCAAGCACTGCGTAATGCACTCTCTAGAAGGATTTGTAGACAGAAATACCTGAGAGAAGTGCTACCAAAAGCCATACATAATATCATCAGAATCTGTCAACAATACCCCCTTAGTATCAAATTAAATTATTAATGTACATATAGTTAGTGCAATTGCAAAATATGAAAATTTAATTAAAAAATAATATTATATTATTATTTTGATAAATTCAATGACTAATCCAATGTGAGGTTATGGTTAGAATGATTTTGGATTTATGGAAAACATGTAATTTTCATCAAATTTTAAAGATAGTTTTGATGAAACCAATGTAGATGCTCTAGATGTATGCGAATGAAATTATGAGAAATTTTAAAATATCTAAACATGTCCTTAATCTTTTCTGTCATATAATTAATTAGGAAAAAGCTATTTGAACAAGAATTCTTATCAATAAAAGTTATCGATTGTTTTTTTATTTATTTAATAGTCAAAGAATTGACTATTAGTAAATTGATTTTGTTTAAATTTTAAAAATTGTTTAAAAATGTGTACAAAATTTTTGAAATAAAAATAAAAAATACATTTGCACTTGTCGGTACAATGTGGAGCACAATTCTCCGTCCCCTAGCATTGTCCAATTAATTATAATTAATGTTATACCTTTTACACTTATTCTTTTTTTTTAATATAACTTATTAAAAAATAATTTAGATTAAATGTATATTATCAATTTTACATAGAATAATTATTATCTCTTTTATTAAGATAAGTCTTAGTTTAATTCCTAACTTTTACCAAATCATACTGAAGACCCTTAATTTAGTTGTTATAAATTTTTACAAAAATTTTATGTGTAGTTATTTTTGCTTATTCTTTTTGCACTCTATTAATGTAATTTGTTATATCATTTTTTTAATATAAAATAACTATTTTAGCCAATTATATCAGTGGATTACGTAAAAATGACTGTATGTAGCAGAACTCAAATTTTTATGGGACCATACTAGTTTCAAAGTCTAGGGATGGCAATTTCTTTCCAAGTTTAGATAATGTCAAGTTAAATTTATGTTATGTGTAATTCAATCTAAATGTGGTGATGAGTGTGCGAAAGTGCACTCTATATACCCTATTATTGGACTAAAATGCTAAAATGTGAATAGAAATCATAGGAATTAATATATATTCTTAAATTGAATTTCTATTTATGTTGGGATACTCCTAAACAGTTTTTTTTATGTCTAATTTCAGAGTTTATAAAAGAGCAAGTCAAGCCCAGTCAAATTCAAAGGAGGACATTCATAGGGTTTGAGAGCAATTTGGAAGAAAAGAAAAGGAAAAAAATCACAAAATGAAACCACAAGAAGTCCAAGTCCGAAATTCGCTAGGAGACAGTCTGGACATACTTTAGTGTTTTGACCGTATCTTTTTACTCATAAATCGGATTGATACAATTCTTGATGCATTGGAAAGATATATTAAAGGGCTATAAGTTTGTCTCTAATAAGGATTTCCAAATTCAAACTCCTGAAGGCTGTACGTGGCTGCCAAGATAAGTCCTAAAATTTAGGCGATTTTTTTATGCGGAAATCAAGAGGACATTAGGGTTTCTTTCTTACCCTATATAAGCATATCATTAGCACGAAATGGAGGAGAGGAAGAGGCACAAGAGGCAGATCTGAAGAGAGGAGAAAATCACTTCCATGGCCATCGTTCGCTTCAGTTTTCTCTGGAGATTTTTGTTGTCCATTATATTTATGGGTAACTAAATTCTCAAGTAGGGTTAGGGATGAACTTGCACATTAGATGGTATTTTTAATTTATTTTTAATTCATGTATTTGATCTTCAATTGCTAAAACTCTTTTATTTTATCATTGTCAATTCATCGTTAATGTTTTCTTCTCCGAATAATCATAGAATTTATTCTGTTTATGGATTCAGTCATGCTTTTTCTATTGAATGGATTAGTTCTTTGATTATGTTTGGATCAGTTATTTATCAATATTGATTTAATTTTTTGCTGCAATATCGCTCCTTGAGTATATTGTCGTCATTGGATTTTCTTAATAGGGGTAGTAATTTACGTTTTTTTGAAAGTGGTGAATACTTTTTCAAAGGGTTACATTTGATTTAAGTCTGGTTTATAAATCTATACCTTCCGATTGGGAATTTCAAGAATTGAGTTCCTAATTGAGTTATCCAATGAATTAAGAATAATTAAAATACCAGATTTGTGGAAGGGATTCCCGACGCTCTACTGTTCGTCAAATTTGAGTACTTTTTCCGTTAATCACTTTGCTTCACTTTAATTTACATTTAAAATTAATCTTTGTTCTCTATTACTTATTTAATATTTTTTCTTTAGTTTCTTTGTTCCTGTTGCTATTCTTTTAATTTGTTTCCCTGTGGAATTGACACCCCAAAGCTGTGCTACAACTACCGCGTTATTCTTTGGGCGTAATCAAATTTTGGCGTTGTTGCCGCGGAGACGGTAGAAGAATTGTGAGATAGTTTTTCTTTTCACTAGTTTGTAAAGGCGGTAACTTCGTTCTCTATTTTAACTTGCTGCATTTTTTTTATTAGTTTATATTTCTTTTTGTAGTTTTTTTTTAGTGTTGCGTTGTTCTCTACCTTGCATGCACAGGTATAGAGACGCCTTTGGTCGGTTTGCTTGTAGACCTGAGTTAGAGTCTGAGTTTAACTTTTCTGATCATTTGTTTGAAAATTCTTCTAATTCTGAGAAAATGAGTGAACATGAAGAGCAACCCACTAGGACCCTTCAGGATTACCTCCACCCTACACGCACAGCCATACCATCATGCATCATGTTTCCAGCTAATATTCGCCAATTGGATTTTAAAACAGGAATGATACAGTTACTCCCTACTTTTCATGGCTTGGAAAATGAAAATCCATATGTGCACATTAGGGAGTTTGAGGAAGTAGTTGCAACTTTTCATAGTCAAAATGCAACTGATGACATTGTGAGATTTAAGTTCTTTCGTTTCTCTTTGAAGGATAGAGCTAAGAGTTGGCTATACTCTTTGAGACCACGATCTATTGGGTCATGGAATGAGATGACAAAGGTCTTCTTTAATAAATACTTTCCCCAACATAAGACCAATGCTTTAAAAAGGCAAATCTCCACCTTTGTACAAAAGGACAGTGAGACTTTGTATCAGTCTTGGGAGAGATTTAAGGAGCTATTGAGTATGTGTCCTCACCATGGGTATGAGAATTGGCGCTTAGTGAGCTATTTTTATGAGGGACTTACACCTAGAGAGCGTCAATTTGTGGAGATGATGTGTAATGGTGAGTTCTTCCAGAAAGATCCTGATGAGGCCATAGAATACCTCAATGAGCTTGCTGAAAAAGCTCACACTTGGACTGGACCTAGTGCTACTGAGAGCACAAATAGGTCACGACCTGCAGGAAACCTAAATGGTGGTGGAATTTACCATCTCAGAGAAGAAGATAACCTAAAGGCTAAGGTTGAGATGCTCACTAGGGAGCTAGAGGCGTTGAAGACTAAGGACTTAAAGCCAACACACGTGGCTAATCATGCAGAGTCTTTTGGACGATGTTTTGTGTGTGGTGGGGTAGATCACCTTGCCCAAGAGTGTCCCACATTTGCTGAGATGAGAGGGATGTATGAGGAACAATGTAATGCCTTAGGTATGTATATGAAGCCTGTTGCACCTTTCTCTGATACCTACAATCCTGGGTGGCGTAATCACCCCAATTTTAGCTGGAAGTCTGAAAACCAGCCGCCTGCACAACCCCCTAGATCATATCCTGCACCATATCATGCACCTTCATCTTCTAGGAGTCCTTTAGAAGACACTTTGCATGCTTTTATTGAGGCACAGAGTAAAACTAATCAAAAGTTTGAATCTTTGATTATGCAGGTTGTTGAAGAAAACAAAGAGATAAAGGGTCATATATCCAAGATAATGAGCTCCTTGAGTGTGAATGAGCGTGACAAGTTTCCTTCTCAAGCTCAATCCGCACCCCAAGGTCAGCATATGGCACAAAAAAATTTAAAAGAAGTCAATACCATTATGACAAGAAGTGGTAAGTCCTTACACATCCCAACAACTGATAAGCAAGAGGATGTTGAAGAGGAACAAAGCAATGATAGCACCGAGTTCCCCAAGGATGCCGAGGTAATCAAGAGTCCAGTTAAGGTACTATTTCCTCAGGCTTTAAAATCTGGTATGTGAACTTTGGATCCTAGTAATGAAATCTTGGAGAACCTCAGGCAGGTAAAGATTAACCTTCCTCTTTTGCATGTTATTAAACAAGTTCCCACTTATGCAAAAGTTCTTAAAGATTTGTGTACAGTTAAGAGGAAGCACCATGTTAAGAAGACAGCATTTCTGACAGAGCAAGTTAGTGCTCTAATTGAGCAGCGAATTCCTCCTAAGTACAAGGATCCTGGTTGTCCAACCATTGCATGTAATATTGGAAATCATGAGTTTGGGCAAGTCTTGCTAGATGTAGGAGCTAGTGTTAATTTGATGCCTTATTCCATTTATTTGTAGCTTGGTTTGAGTGAAATTAAGCCTACTTCTGTCGTGCTTCAGTTGGCTGATCGTTCAATTAAGAAACCGAGGGGGATAGTTGAGGATGTTTTGATCCAAATTGACAAGTTTTATTATCCTGTTGATTTCTTAATTTTGGACACTCAATCAGTTGTTAAGTCTAACTCTAAAGTTCCTCTCATATTAGGTAGACATTTCCTTGCTACGGCTAATGCACTTATAAATTGTAGGAATGGGTTGATGAAGTTATCTTTTGGAAACATGACCATGGAGGTCAACATTTTCCATATTAAGAAGCAGCCAACAGATGACGAGTGCCACCAAACGTATATGATTGATGCACTCATAGACAAGGGAGTTCACACAACTCATGATTTTGATCCCCTTGAATATTCCCTTGTGAATTCTGAGCTTAATACATCTGTTAGTGATTCATCTGATGTTATTGATATTTGTGCTGTTTTTGATGAAACTCAGGATTATGGCACACAGGTTTGGCAACAGAAATTTGAGGAGTTGCCTAAGAAATGTGGAAAACAGATTCCTGTAAGTATGAAAGCACCAAGAGTTAAATTGAAATCTTTGCCTAAGTCTAAAGTCTATAAGGTTAAAATGAAAGCGTTTCATGATAAAAATATTCTTAGGAAGAGGTTTAAACCTAATGACCGAATATGCTTATATGATTTTGGATCTCACAAGCACAAAGGAAAACTTTGGTTTAGGTGCACTGACCCATTTCTAGTGAAAAATATTTTTGTAAATGGGGTGGTAGAAATAGAGGATCCTAAGGATGGTCGGATCTTTAAAGTAAATGGTTAACGCCTTAAAATATTAATTGATAGGCAAGTTCCGGAAGTGGAAGACATTCCACTTGTGGATCCAGTCTATCAACCTTGACCACACCACCAAGGTATGTGTTTCTTTATTTATTTTGTTTTGCTTTGTTTTGTTTTTATTTTTTCTTATTTTCTTTCTTTTCCTTTTTGTTTGCTGTTGGTTTCTTTGTTTTTGATTGCAGGATAGTTTCATTTCGTCATTTCAGATTACCATCTTTGGTGTTTAGGGAGCTACCCACGTCACTCATCAGGTGTATTCTACCATTTTCAGTTACTCCCCATTCAATTTTGATTATTAAACATTGAAGACAATGTTTCATTTAAGTTGGGGGGTGGTGGTGCAAATTCAGTTTTTAAAATGCTTGTTGGAACTCTGTGGCATATTTTCATGTGTCAATTTTTTTTTTAATTTGCATCACACGTGCATCATTTTCACATGTGTACTCATTCTCATTCATAGTCATCTTCGTGAATTCACCAAACCCACCAGATCATTTTTTGTTGAAACATTCACAGAATCCTTAATGCACTTATCCAAGTTTTGTGGTAAGATGGTGGTTTGACACATGTAGCTAGAGAACTCTTTTGCTTAAGTTTTCATATGAGTTTGGAGAGGATTGAGAGCATACAAATGCAGTAAATTGTGATAAGCGTTCATTGATATGTTGAATTGGGCACTTCTTTTGAGAATATCATTACATGGTTTGAGGTACAATGGTGGATATACTTGGGATATGACGAAGGTCAACTTAGGATTAACGTTTGAGCCTTTCAAGCTATCCTTTCCATCATAGACCCCTAGTAGCCAACTTTGAGCCAATAAAACACTTGTAGCTTTTTCTTTTCATATGCCCATATCATCCATGCCTCTCCACATTGGAGTATAACCTATACACAGATTTTCTTACCCTTTTTACTTCCAAGTGTATACTAGGTGTGAAATTTGAATTTTCTTTCTTTAATTTTATCATTTTCAATTAAAAAAAAAAAAGAGAAGAAGAAGACGACGGAAAAAAAGAGAAGAGTACAAGTTGCAAAGTGTTCAATTGAGTGAGTTCAAAAAAAAAAAAAAGAAGTTGGTAGAGATGGAAAGAATACAAAAGTGGCATGTGTTTGTCCATCAAATTGTTGAAAAAAAAAGGAAGAAGAAGGAAAAGCATTATTATTTGATGATCTGAAAAGTTGGAGAGTATATCAAGTGAGAAGTGTGGTCTATTAAGATATTTAATAAAATTCCCTTTGTATGTACTTGGAAGTTTTTGAATCCCTTTCATCCTTTTTTTTTATATAACCCCAAAACCAAGCCACATTACAACCTTTTGTGTTGACCATTCTAATCCTAAGTAAGTTGTTGGAAAGACTGGTGGAAGTCTCATTTGTTAGTGTTCCTATCATAAGATCAATGTTTCCTTGTTGCTTGTACATAATTGCCTAATTTTCCATGAGAGTGTGTATACACCCATTGTCAACTCCATAGAGAGAGCCCTTACACAAAACACTATTATACCCGTGAGTTATGGAGTTGAACCTTTTGCTTAAAATGTTCTTGATGTTATATGTATCAAGGTTAGTGGTACGATAGTTATGGCTTGGAGAACACACACACACTCTGTGGATTGCTATAGGTGGATTGATCTTGATGGGTTATTGGATTCCTTAGATTGTTTTGATATGTGAATCTGGAAAGTATGACTTGATGGCCTTTATATGTGATTTTCTTTGGTCTCTTTCATTGTTTTGACATGAAAATTGCTAGGGACTAGCAATGAGTAAGTTGGGGGGTGTGATGAGTGTGTGAAAGTGCACTCTATATACCCTATTATTGGACTAAAATGCTAAAATGTGAATAGAAATCATAGGAATTAATGTGTATTCTTAAATTGAATTTCTATTTACGTTGGGATACTCCTAAGCAGTTTTTTTATGTCTAATTTCAGAGTTTATAAAAGAGCAAGTCAAGCCCAGTCAAATTCAAAGGAGGACATTCATAGGGTTTGAGAGCAATTTGGAAGAAAAGAAAAAGAAAAAAAATCACAAAATGAAACCACAAGAAGTCTAAGTCCTAAATTCGCTAGGAGACAGTCTGGACATACTTTAGTGTTTTGATCGTATCTTTTTACTCATAAATCGGATTGATACAATTCTTGATGCATTGGAAAGATATCTTAAAGGGCTATAAGTTTGTCTCTAATAAGGATTTCCAAATTCAAACTCCTGAAGGCTGTACGTGGCTGCCAAGATAAGTCCTAAAATTTAGGCGATTTTTTTATGCGGAAATCAAGAGGACATTAGGGTTTCTTTCTTACCCTATATAAGCATATCATTAGCACGAAATGGAGGGGAGGAAGAGGCACAAGAGGCAGATATGAAGAGAGGAGAAAATCACTTCCATGGCCATCGTTCGCTTCAGTTTTCTCTGGAGATTTTTGTTGTCCATTGTATTTATGGGTAACTAAATTCTCAAGTAGGGTTAGGGATGAACTTGCACATTAGATGGTATTTCTAATTTATTTTTAATTCATGTATTTAATCTTCAATTGCTAAAACTCTTTTGTTTTATCATTCTCAATTCAACGTTGATGTTTTCTTCTCCGAATAATCATAGAATTTATTCTGTTTATGGATTCAGTCATGCTTTTTCTATTGAATGGATTAGTTCTTTGATTATGTTTGGATCAATTATTTATCTATATTGATTTAGTTTTTTGCTGCAATATCGCTCCTTGAGTATATTGTCGTCATTGGATTTTCTTAATAGGGGTAGTAATTTATGTTTTTTTAAAAGTGGTGAATGCTTTTTTAAAGGGTTACATTTGATTTAAGTCTGGTTTATAAATCTATACCTTCCGATTGGGAATTTCGAGCATTGAGTTCCTAATTGAGTTATCCAATGAATTAAGAATAATTAAAATACCAGATTTGTGCAAGGGATTCCCGACGCTCTACTGTTCGTCAAATTTGAGTACTTTTTCCGTTAATCACTTTGTTTCACTTTAATTTACATTTAAAATTAATTTTTGTTCTCTATTACTTATTTAATATTTTTTCTTTAGTTTCTTTGTTTCTCTTGCTATTCTTTTAATTTGTCTTCCTGTAGAATCGACACCCCAAAGCTGTGCTACAACTACCGCGTTATTCTTTGGGCGTAATCATGTGGCTAATTTGGTTAATTAATTGAATTAAATTTCTCAGCCTTAATCCACCAATTATTGTATTATATTTGTATTATGTTCATAAATTGTAATAAAAACTACTAAAATAGTTGAAAAAGTTCCTCCCGAAGCGAACGTCGATCTCTCTCTCTAAAACCTCTCCCTTCTCTCTAAACAACAACAAACGTTATCGGCTAGAGGGGGTGGGAGCTTCGGCTCCCTCCCTCCTCCCTCCATCTCCCCGCCTCCCTCCCCCTCCACCTTCTGGTTTTGTTTTTTTCTTTTTTGTTTTCCGGCTATATAAGGGGGAATTACAGATCTGGAAGAATCCAGCGACCACCGACCAAGACGCGCACCTCCATGGAGTAGCCCAGCCACCGATCTTCAAGACCACCGAATCCGGTGCCAATCGGAGTGGAGAGTGGCCCGCACGCGCGGGTTAAAGTTTTCCGTTGTTCCGGCGCGTGGTGCTCACGCGCCACCGGGAATCCCTCTGCCGATGCCACGAGCGGCGTTTCTGGGATCTATGAGTCGGGGACTTCCAAGACTGGCCGTTGGTTCTCTCATAGAGTGGCGCGTGTGTTGCACGCGCTACAGTACCTACGGATTATACTGGTTTTTCGTATACAGTGTTTTCTATGTAGTTTCTTTTTATTGTCTTTTGTTTTCAATAAAAAAATCCAAAAAATTAGTCCCCACTCCGCTTGGCGGTGTTTGGTGGGGTTGGTACCCTATATCCCGCGTAGTCTGGTATAGGGATTTGGTAACTCTATCTTAGATAGAGTTGTGCTGTCTCTTAGACTTAGGTCTTTAGAGATTAGCAGTCTGGACTAGACTATGTCAACCACATTAGTGTGTTGGGAAGCTATCAACCGTTGTAACTGACTTGATGTTTAAGTCAAATTTGTAAGTCCTCTTAAATGAATGGATGTGATCTGTTATTCAAAAAAAAAAAAATTGTAATAAAAACTAACAATTTTGAAGGTACCATATCCGATTTGATTTGTGTCAAAATGATTTTTATGTGAATCAACACTAACTTGACCCAATTCAATCTTAATATATATATTTTTTTGATAGAGGAGGTGAGGGATTTCGAATCTAGATTTTCTATTTGAAGAACCAGGTCATATACTATTAGGCCATTAGACTCTTGACAGCCCGCTTAATGAATTAGGTTCTCAACTCTAACTTATAATTTCGTATGAAAAAATTAGCCCCCCTAATATTTACCTCTCCAATACATGCATGCAACTAGGAGTGTCAAAAAATATTAGAAAATTGATCGAAACGACCAAACTGGAGGTTCAGTCTAGTTTGTAACTGATCCAGTCTAGTTTTAATTTTAATATTTTGAAAATGGATTTAAACCGAACCAAACAGTATATTATAAATATATATATTTAATTTCTTATATTATATATATAAAAAAATTTATATAATTTTTTATATTATATTATATGCTAAATTGCTCAGCCCTATCCACAATTTTTGTCTTCTTCGTGTGTGTGTATATATGCATGTATTAAATAAATAAAATTATATTTGCTAACCATGTAGATAATGCATAATGATCTACACCGACTTGCAAGTTGAGGATTTCTTAAAAATTGAAACAAATAAAAAAGAAGAAGGAGTTACTAAAGCTGATGGATCAATAAAAAATATAATAGAAATTAAGAAAAGAAGAAGATAAAGAAACTTAATTTAAGGATTGACTACCATGCACACATAGGTCCGAGAATTCTGACATAATTAAGGTAAATATTGAAAATCAAATTTCTTAAAATGATAAATATAATTATTTGGATAATAATCAAATCAAATTGATTTGATTTGATGTTATCTCTAACAATCACCGTTGCAAAGCAAAATCAACGAAGTAGATAGACCTATAAAAGAAGCAAACTTCCATATATATATGCATGCATATCACAGCTATAAGAAAAAGGACTATGTGGGGCGAAAAAAAAAAATCGTTGCAAATTAGGTTGCATATAGAGGCTAGATCATCTCTCTTGCAAATTAATCAGTAATGTTCATGGCCTTTTTGATTTGTCTTCGACAGGTGATACTGGCGGAGCCTCACTCGCAATATTGGCCTCGCAACCATCATGATGATCATATACACCACCACCATTGCTTTTCATTATCCCGACTATGATATTGTTGTTCTTGCGATCTAGACAGTTGATCTGTTTCGATTATGATACTGTATGTACAAAATAAATCAAACACAATATTTGAGAGGAAACGCATGAAGTAATTAACTAATTACAATAATACCTACCGGCAATAGGATGCATGAAAGAGGAGAAAAACAGACGACCCTCCAAAAAGAAACCACAATGTAAGTCTCATGATCTCTGATCTCGATCCTTCGTGTACTCTATGTTAGAACAGCACAAAAGCTTGAGGTCATTCCATAGGGAATAAATACATAAATATATATATATATATATACACACACACATACATACAAAAGAAAGTACAGGGAAGGAGGTAAGTGAGGAAAAAAACTTTACAACAAGAACGTAACTCTAGGGAAGTCTTGGTCTTGGCAAGACTTTTGATGTCCAAAAAAAGAAAAAAATGTATTGGCAAGAATTTTTAGAAAAAATAAAAATTAAAAAAGGATAATGTTAGATTGACTACTAAATGTGCACACCAATTATATGTACACTAGTACAAATGAGTTCTCTTTCTTTCTTTCTTTCTTTTTTTTTTTTTTTTCCTTCAATCATTTTTTAAATATCCTTAACAATTAAGAAAAATAAAAAATAAATTCACTAATAATCACTTCTTTAATAGTCATACTATCATATTTGGTGGACACATTTAATAGTCATATTATCATTTTCCTTAAAAGAAATGCTTGGTATATACAATATTATATAAATAGTTTTACATAGCTATATGGTTTATTTGGTCAACTAGATTTTAAAGTTCTTTTTATTATAAAATAGATCGGACATATTATATTAAGTAACGACACCATTGTTTTCTTATATAAACTAGATTCTTAAAATTTAGAACTTTTTATTTTTATTTTTTACTTTTTCTAACTACCAAAACGAAATTGATACCCATGACTGACCTTATATATAATGACCAGATGACCTTATAAAGCTAGGTTCTCCTTTTATAGATCAAGATATATATATATATATACTAGTTGAGGACCAACGTGCGATGCACGTTTGCTTCGTTTTACTGTTAACTGTTTAGTTAAGTTACAAAAAATTGTCAGCAAAAATATTACATAGATATAAACAGCAAAATGAGTTATGGATTTGTTTTTTTTGTCTAGGTGTCATTCAAGCTCAGGTCCATATTGGACAGGACTGATGGAGATAATATTGAAGTTTTTGTGTTTTTGTTGGTTGAATATTTCTGGGTCCACAGCAAGTTGAATCATCCATTGATTTTCTGAAGCTTCTGATGCCATTTTTTGTATAAATGGTAAATGTTCCTGTGTAGTAAATAGTTAGTGAGTTTAGATAATTAGTCAATGTAAAAATAATTTATATATAATTTTATTTGAAAATTTTGTGAAAAAGAATAAAGTTACCTCTCCAGTATGATTCATGAAATCAATGGCTGAATGACCCAATGCTTGTTCTGCAAGTTCACCGAACATAACAGCTGCTAATTTTCCTGTCCCGTCATCAACTTCAACATATGCTCGACAACTGTAAATAATAAAAGTATTATTTTTTGTTAGTATTGGTAAAATTAATATGTGAATAATTTTGAAATGAATTGTTAATTATTGAAGTAAAAAAAATGTGTACCGTGGTTCAGCAACACTTTGATGTTTGCAGTGGTAACAAAGAAAGCTTTCATTATGGTCATGCCCAGTTCCTTTGTTACAATTGATGCATGACATATAGAAGAAGATTTGGTGCAAATTTATGATATTTATCTTTGCCTTGATCCAGAATTTTGCTTTCTATATTATATTAAGAACAATATTTTGTTTAATGAGAAGGAATATAAATACAAATATGATGTTAAGAAAAATAATTTACCTCCATTGGTTGCAAACTTTTTAGTAATGCAGCAACATCACAATTTTTTGTTATTTGTCGAATACCAACTGACGATAAAGATGTAGATGGGTATTTTAATGATTTTGCAATTATGACTTCAAGTCTTGAATCATTGATTGCAATCCTAAAAAAGAAAAAAAGAAATTATAATTGGAACATTTTTAATAGATATGTTAATAAAAAATATTGTAATTAATATGAATTACCATCTTTGCAGCAGTTTTGCTTCAGGGATAAGAGGATTGATTGTAAATGCACTTGCTGGTCGAGATGAAAGAGATAGTCCTGTTTCGTTAATATAAATAATTGTTAGTTAAAAAATGTAAGATTTAAAATAAGAATTAAGAATTTGAATTATTAGAATTACCATTGTAAGAACGAACTTTGAGCTTTGTTGCAAGTAGAATTGGTTTTGTTTCGATTATTTCAGAAATTTTTTTGCATTCGTCTTGAACAAAACGTCCCCACATAGTCAACGAGATAGGATTGAAGCTACATGATATGAAAGGAGAAAATTAAAAAGAATTTAAAAAGTAAAGATTATAAAAAAATTTTCAAAAATTAAAAAGGGGAAAAAAAATTTACCTTTGATCTATAACATAGATTTCTTGAAGAGTAGCTGGTCCATTTGTTAATGTTATTTCTTTTGGAGGTTTGATGTGAAGAGCAACTGCTAAGAGATCTGATTAAAAATATTGAAATGATTAGCTGTTTAGGAAAAAAAAATTAAAAATGATAATAATTTACCTATTTCTGCAATTGAATCCTTATAAGCATCCAACTCGTTAATGGGAATGAGGTTGTACTTTGGTATTTCTACTTGTTGTTCATTTTCTGGAATCTCTTCGATGATTGTTTTTGCATTTATAATCCATTGGTATTCATGCGACTCAGTTTTATATTTAGGATCCAGTAGTTTGACATATGCGTTTATAATATAGTAGGATCGAAACATCTGGAGAGAGTCTTCTCTTGAATCAATATCATTTCCGAACATTGTTGCTTGTAGACGATTTCCCTATATTATATAAGAAAGTATTGGTTGTTAGTTTTTATAATAAGTAAGGAATTTGTTTTTAAAAAAAAAAGTAAAAAAATTTTACAAGTAAATATTATTACATAGAATGTATAAGATATGTTATATAAAGTATATATATATGAGTATATTTGTAGAATAAATTGTAAGTAGAGAAAAAAATATTGTACCTGTTCATCTACCAACATTAAATTTTGGTATTTTATTGATGAGTGTTGCCCAATTCGTTTGGGGGATTTTTCAACCACGAGCATCTTGATTTTCCAGTCCCTTGTCTTTGGAGTAATATCTTTAATTGATGTATAAGTGATCCGCATTTTGAAAACTGATAAGCCAAAAAGAAATGAAGTCTATAAACATAAAAGGAAAGAAATGGAATTAATTAAACTGTAAAATAAAAACTAATAGAAACTTATATGTATTAATTAGTTAACAAGAATAAATTAATAGAATATTGGAAATATAAAAAAAAAAATTGTAGAAAATTTTTAATCTATTTATAGCAGTTAAAATTAAATATAAAAAAAAAATTTGTTACCTGCATAACATCAGTTAGAGGAGGCCAATGTTAATAAGTCTGTGTAGACAATATTTTTTGTGCAGTTTTTTTCTAGTTCATCAGTTGAGATTGGTCGTATCAGAATCTTGATTGCAGAAATAGTCTTAGCTCTTGATAAAGCTACATATAATTGTCCATGTGAAAAAACTGGATGTGGCAAGTATATCCCAACAAAATCTAATGTCTGTCATTGTGACTTGTTTATACTCATTGCAAAGCTTAGTTTAACAGGGAATTGAGTTCGTTTGAATGGGAAACCACTGTTTTCATCAGGATTTGGGAAAAATGGAATTCTCGGAATAAAAACCTTTTTGCCACTGTGATGACCAACTGCAATTTCTGCATGAATAACGTTACGATCAAAATTGCGACAGATTAGTCGTGTTCCATTGCATAGTCCTTCTGAAGGATTGATGTTTCTCAATAACATGATTGGACAGTTTTGTTTCAACAATAATTCATGTGGAGGAAGTCCATTTGGTGTTAAAGTATGTAAGAAATCTTCCATGACTGCCTGTTCAGATGCGTCGATTGTTTCATCAAAACTGTAATACTGTTTTAACTCTCCAGGAAATCTCTGAATCAACAAAGTGTTTATTTCATCAACATAACTATTTTTTAGTGTCAATATAGCTCGATTCATCATGCTTGAAATATTTGTTGAATAATCAAAAATATTATGAAAAACAGTATCCACCAAATGATCCAAAGAAGTAGCATCATTTTCATATGGAATTAACATGACTGCCGGAATTCTAACGTATTCATTAATTGTGATTGGTGGTTACCCATTCCCTAAATCCAATATGTATTTTGAGAAGTCTGGATCTAATCTTGCACGCATATTTTCAGTTAAAAGAATTTTTGTCAATTTTGGCCATAGGTAGGAAGAAACTAAGCTGGCATCAATCTGTTGTTGTCTTGTTCCTTTTGGGACCACAGGTAGAATCTGACGAAAGTCTCCACCAAATACAATAACTTTTCCACCAAAAGATAATTCTGAATCATTAATATCCTTTAGCATTTTATCCAATGCTTCTATAGATTCTTTTCTTGACATAGGAGCTTCATCCCATATGATTAACTTTACTTTTTGTAGTAATCTTGCAAGTCCACTTTGTTTACTGACACTGCATGTGAGATTTTTGTTGGTATCTAGTGGAATTTTGAATCGTGAATGTGCAGTTCGACCTCCAGGTAAGATTGATGCAGCTACACCAGATGAAGCAGTTGCAAGAGCAATTAATTGCTTTGTTCTTGTTGTAGCAAGGAGTGCTTTGTATAAAAATGTTTTTCCTGTACCACCAGGACCATCAATAAAGAACATCGTAGGTTCATTTGACAAAACTTTTTGTAAGATAGAATTATAAGCATTTTGTTGTTCGCAATTAAGCAGTGTTGATGCATGAAGATCTTCTTCTGGAATTGGAACAGCTAATTCATCATCAATTTCTCTAAACAAAAACTCATCTTGATCAAAATCAATGTTTTGGTCTATAAGATGGAACGAATTGATGTTTCTACCCATTGATTCAAATATTGTGGAGATGGAGCGTAAAGTTTCAGTTCTAACAGTTGATGAAGAACTTTCAACTAATTGAAAATCAGCAGACATATCTTGTTCAAAGCGTTCCCAGAGATCTCTTGGATTTGTA
Organism: Carya illinoinensis; assembly: GCF_018687715.1. NCBI lineage: Eukaryota > Viridiplantae > Streptophyta > Magnoliopsida > Fagales > Juglandaceae > Carya > Carya illinoinensis. Next base: position 26,459,899 of record NC_056767.1, read on the forward strand.
GGATTACAGTAAACCAAAATTGTTGCAAATAGTCTTCTTAAACTGAAAGGCATTTGGTAAAGAGAGGCTTCGTATAAGCATTCTTCTAAACTGTCATCTCTCTGTAATAAACCATACATAGTTGCAGCTTCACAAAATGTGGGGGCCAAGATACCATTGACAGTTTTGAGATGATCAAATGATAAAGGACCTCTTATATGATTTAATAACATCCGCAGATAATACCTTTCTCCTTCAAAAGGATTTGCTGTAACAATTCGACCTATCACAACCTGTTTTTTTCGAATAGTCCACATTTTGTATTGTTGGCTCCAAACATAAAATTCAGGAAATTCTTTATACAACAATTTTCTGGCATTCTGATCAACTTGATTTGTTGCGAAAAATTCAGTCAGCATTGACTTTGCTGAAAAGTCAGAGTTTATCACATTTGTTAAGTTTTCATGTGCACGGAAAGTAACCTGGTGCTGATTTTCAAGATGTAAATGTAAGCTATAGACTGCTGGATGAACCTCATTGATAATAAAGCCAAATATTCTCCACATAGCCTCTGGTGGAGTAATCCATCGAGCTGATTGAAATCTTTCAATTTCATCAATCTGTTGAGTGCTTTGTTCAGAAACCAGATTGAAGGCAACACGATCATGGCCTTTATAAATGTATTTGTAAAGATACTTGACAGCTTTTATTGTAGAACATATCTCAACATTAATATGGCAGTCAAACATTGCAAGTAAATAAGGGTTATATGGAACAACCCAACGATTATCTAAATCATGTCCTCTGATTTTGGCTGTTCTTCCATTGTTGCAGCGTTTGTATATTGGGAAGCAATCATTTCCAACAACAGTGTTTGAGACAAACTGTTTTGGGTAATTATTTTTGCAACAACCATTTTTTTTCATGCATACATTTGTTGGATTTAGAACTCCACATGGGCCATGCATCATATGCTTAACAACAGCTGTATAGAGATGTAAGTTGTTGTCTTTGTCAGGTAATTCAGCAGATACTATCTCATCAAAAGATTCTAGTGCGTATAATTTCCAATCTTGACGCAATATAATTAGGAAATGGGCATGTGGAAGTCCTCTTTTTTGGTGCTCAATAACATAAACATATGCTGCGATTTTTCCAAATATTTCTCGTTTGAATAATTCATACTTCAGATCCTCTAATTTTGCTCTAAAAATTCGAGCAATTAAGTCAGGTCGATTTTGGGTTTCCTCATGTGGTAACAATTGAGTTGAGATCTCTTTCCAATTTGGATTGCATGTCATTGTCAAAAAAATATATGGTTTGCCATATCGTTGAACTAAAGCCATTGCTTCTAAATATCTTTTTTGCATATCTCTTGGGCCTCCAATAAAAGATGAAGGCAAAATTATACGTTTGCCAATTCTTGAAGCATTTGTTTCTCCAAGATTAATGCTATCAACAATGCCTTGATATAATTCAGATCGAATATGTTGTTGATTGCAACGAAAATAATCTAACCTTGAAGTCTCTATCTTGATATACATGTCAACAACAAATTGTTGAAGAAGTCGGCCAGAGATTAGAAGGATAGATTTCAGATTTTCTCTAATTTGCAACTTGTAACAGTAATATTCACGGCAAGAAACAATGGGATCTTTTTTCTTTTTCTTTAAAACTACAAAAGTAATAAAAAATTATTTAAAAAAATACATACCAAATATATTAATAATAAGTTGTATAAAAAAGATAGGATAGAAAATTTAACCTTGTTCTTCTCTTTTGAGTAATTCTTCTACTGATGTTGATTGATGAGGATCAATTAATTGAGTTGTGCAGTTATTGACAGATACAGATGCAATTCTTTTGTTAATTCTTTGTATGCCTTGGTGCCATCCAATATCTCCAAGAGGAAACAACAGAGGATATTGAAGCGGATCATAGCATCCAAAATAATATTGAACTAAATGACTCCCGTCAATATGATTAAATACGAAAATATCACGAGGTGTTAAATGTTCTGAATCATCATTTTCAACCCAAATAGCTGTAACTTCTGATGATGTTGGGGCATTAAACACCCGTTGATCTAAACCAGGATCTGATTTTATACAGATTTTTTGATATTCTAAATTTGGCAAATCACCAATAGATCGAAAAAATGTTGAATATGGATTTACACGAAGGAGATCCATAAGTTGGGCAATAATAGAAGGATCCATTCTGATTGAGTCAACAATGCGATTCTCGAATTCATGTTCAATGTCATAGAAATATAGCTGCAAATTAGAAGGTTGACCATCTGAAGGAATCAAATCAGGGAGACAGTGATAAATTTGACCTTGAGCTCGAAATGTATATATTCCTCTGTTTCTTCGACATAAATTTCTGTCAAATTTAACTCCAAAAGATGTGAAAGCAAATTTGTTGTTGTACGTTCGAACATATGTCCGAAATTGTGTAGATTCAGCAGTATTTGAAACAAACAGATTATAGAGTTGATCTGGAACATCATTTGTAACCAAAGAGATTGATCCATCAGCACAACAGAAATTCTTTGTTTCATGAAAGAATCTTTTTGCTTTGCAATGCTGACAATGTGGCATATTTGGTAAATAATTTGCTTCAACTGGAACATTTTGTAATATTTGTCTATGTACAACATTATGACGACGTAATGTGCCTATTGAGTTGGGGTAAAGGAAAAACAAATATAAGAATTTTCATTAGAAATAATTAAATAATTTTTTTTCAATCAATATTTTAAATATAAATAACAATAAAATATAATGTTATTAAAGAATTCATTTTATTTTTAGTTCTTACCAAAAGTACATCTTCGCAGATTTTTTTGAGCACTTGATTGTAATTGATCAACAAGAGGAACCTATTTTAGAGAAAAAATAATTATTGAAAGAGAGTAAATAAATAAAATATATGATGACAAAAAAGAAAAGTTACTAAACCTGTTGGACCATAAGTTGTTCAGAAAGTTGACTTGTCTCTGTTGGTGCATTTGTTGACTTTCCTTTCAACAAATTTACAGAATAACTTGAGCCAGCAGAAGAACTGTATGAAATATTTAATTGTGTAGATTCTTCTGAATTTTTAGCAAGGAGATGAACATTTGGGCATATGCTAGGCTCTTCTGAGGAGGTCATTCCAAGAATGTTAAAATTACGGCGAGAAATTCTGGACCTCTTTCCATGGTATTGTTGAATATTAGAATTTTCAATATTGCCAATAGGTTCGAGATGATCATCTGATGTATCATCGATTGATATAATCATTTGATCAATATCAGATGGCGTTGAATCTTGAAAATCAAGCATATCTCTTTTCGAAACTTGTTTTTGACAATGTCTTTTTGTTGTTCTTTGCTGCAATTGATCTTTTTTGTTTTGTAGAAGATCTTTAGATGACATTTTTTTGTTGATTTTTTTTGAAGCAGAATTTTATTTAATTATTTCCTGAAATAAAGATTTTGGAAATAAATAATAAAATTTTATCATTTGATATGTCAATAAAGTAAATTAAAAGTTCAAAATTTTAAATTGACAGTAAATAAAAAGTTCAAAAAGTTTATTAATTGGAACAAAAAAGAACATATAATAAATATATTTATTTATATTATATACTTTATTGAATAAAATATTACGTGCTAAATAAAGATATAATTTTAAGCATGGATTGAATAAATGAAATAATTTGTAATATACAAGGAAAAAAAATACTTACAGTTTTTGTAGCTAGCAGGATATTTGTTGACTTCAGATCTTTTAGTTGAAAATATAATCCCTATTTTTAAAAAAGAAAAATGTATGTTATTTTTAACAAGAAATATATTTTTTTAAATTTTTAAAGAGATAAAAATGTTTTAATTTGTTGCAATTAATTTTGATTAGAGATATTATAATAATTATTTGTAAATACAAAAATAATACAATTGATAAACGAAGTTGCAAAAACTTGATCTTTAGTTGATATATAATAGTAAGAATAGTCATTTGTTATTATAATATCAAATTTAAAACATTAATAACATTCAAATGTTTTTTTAAGAATTTATTTTGGAATTTTTAATTAATGAATTATATAAAAGAAGTGATAAAAATTTATATTATATAATAAGTTTGTATTTATTTTATTTATACATTTATTTTAAATGGTTAAATTTAATTAAAATAAAATCTAAATAGTTTAAATTAGAAAGAACATAAAATTAGGATGTTTTATTTTATAAATATTTATAGTTAAAGAATTGGTCATAAATGTCTTTTTTGAATTTATAGCTATAAATTTTATAGCTTGATAAATTCAAATTTACATAGAATCAATGTCTAAATATGGTATTATTTTTAAAATCACTATGTTCTATAGTGATTTTGAGATTAAAATTTGATGCAAACACCATTATTTAGATTGAAATCTATATTAAAATTTTTACTGACCATATGTTAATTAAGAAATATTTACAAAAAATAACATTTATATAATAACTATCATGAAATATGTTTGAAGAAATGAAATTGTTGTTAAAAAAACAAAATATTAAAGTATCGATGGACAAATAGAATGCAAATATTTTGAAAGAAAAAAAAATTTAAGACATTTATAATTGTAATTGTATAATTAATATCTAAGAATAATTTGAGATTTATATATAGTATTGTGACAAAACAATATTTTATAACTGTTGGTATTTAATTCTATTACATAGAGGAACAAAATATTCATCCTTAAACAAAAATCCATCCAGAACATTAAAATTTATATGCAAAGATTTTATATTTAAATATTAAAGTTTAAAGAACATATTTATAAAATTTAAAATTTTTAAGAACTGGAAAGAAGAAAAATAATAAATAGAAGTTTTATTTTTATTTTTATTTTTTTTATGTTAATAAATGTTTTAAAGATATAAATTATTAATAAAGTTCTGGATGGATTGATGTTCAAGGACAAATAAATGTTTAAGAAAATACAAACAGTTAATAAGTGAAATAATTTTAAAAGAAATGTATGAATTTACTTTTGTTAGGAAATAAATTTCACATCAAAGAGATGATGTGTAAATTTATGAACTAACAACATATAAAAGACAATTGTAAATATATACAAAGATTTTAAATAAAAGAACAATACATTAATACGTAGTAAATTCGTTATTTTTGAAAAAATTTCATAGCATTTGTTTATTAAAAAATTAAAACACAAATATGATAAATAGATTTTTGCATCATTTTAGCAAAAGCTAAAATAAAAAATATTTAAGACTAAATATGTACTATTAAATATATATTTATACAAAAAATAAATATTTAATATAATATTTAGAAATTTTATGTCAAAAGATTATAATGTTATTTAAATTTTGAATTTTTTGTTAATAAAAAAGGCCATATTTTTTACAACAAATAATGCATTAGATTTTTTTTTCTTTTAAAGAAATATGTACCAATAAATATATAATTGAACAAAAGATAAATGTTTAATATTAATAAAACAAATAAATACTTACAAATTTCTTACTAAATGATTATAATGTTATCTGAATTTTGATCTTCCTGTTGACAAGATAGTCCCTATTTTTAACAACAAATAATACATTAGAATTTATTTAATAAGAAAATATTTTTTTTTAAATCTAAAGTAATGTAAATTTCATTTATAGAAATGAAACCACCAAAATAAATGTGATAAATTTTATCTGAAATATAATCTAACTTTTTAAGCAAATAAATTAACAATTTATTGTTACAGTCAAAATAATAAATTTTTGAAAATAAATTTTTTATGGTTTTATAAAGATATAATTTTAAGCATGAATTGAATAAAGCAAAGAATTTGTAGTATATAAAGAAAAATAATACTTACAGTTTCTTTAGCTAGCACGATATTTGTTAACTGCAGATCTTTTACTTGAGAATGTAATACCTATTAAAAAAAATGTATGTTATTTTCAAAAACAAATATTTATTTTTAAAATTTTTAAAGAGATGAAAAAGTTTTAATTTGTTGCAATTAATTTTGATAAGGGATACAATTGATAACATTCAAATGTTTTTTTAAAAATTTCTTTTGAATTTTTGAATTAATGAATTATATAAAAGAAGTTATAAAAATTTGTATTATATATTAAGTTTGTATTTAATTTAAATTTTTTTAATTCATACATTTATTTAAATCGTTAAATTTAATAAAAATAAAATTTAAATAGTTTAAATCAGAAATAACAAAAAATTATAATGTTTTATTTTGCAAATATTTACAGTTAAAGAATTGGTCATAAAATTTTTTTTTGAATTTATAGGTATAAATTTTATAGTTTGATAAAATCAAATTTACATACAAATCATTGTCTAAATATGGTATTATTTTTAAAATCACTATGTTCTATAGTGATTTTGAGATTAAAACTTGATGGAAACACCATTATTTAGATTGAAATCTATATTAAAATTGTTATTGACCATATTTTAATCAATAAATATTTGCAAAAAATAACATTTATATAATAAGTCTCATGAAATATGTTTAAAGAAATGAAACTGTTGTTAAAAAAACAAATTATTGAAGTATGAATGGATAAATAAAATGCAAATATTGTAAAAGAACAAGAAAAATTAAGATATTTATAATTGTGTAATTAACATGTAAGAATAAATTGAGATTTGTATATAATATATACAATGATTTTACATAAAAGAAACATATAGTAATATGTAGTAAATTTTTTATTTTTTAAAAAGTTTCATAGCATTTGTTTATTAAAAAATAAAAGTCAAAATATGATAAACAGATTTTTGCAATATTTTAGCAAAAGGTAAAATAAAAAATATTTAAGATTAAATATGTATTATTAAATATATATTTATACAAAAAATAAATATTTACTGTATTATTTCAAAATTTCTTTTCTAAAGATTATAATGTGATTTGAATTTTGATTTCTTTATTAAGAAGAAAGGCCTAATTTTGACAACAAATAAGACATTAGTTTTTTATTTTTTATTTTTTGTAATTTTGAAGAAATATGTACAATTAAATATGTAATAGAACAAAAAATAAATGTTTAATATTTACAAAACAAATGAACACTTACAAATTTCTTACCAAATGATTATAATGTCATCTGAATTTTGATACTCCTGTTGACAAGATAGCCCCTATTTTTGACAACAAATAATATATTAGAATTTTTTTAATAAGAATATATTTCTTTAAAGATGTAAAATAACGTAAAATTCATTTATACAAATGAAATCAGCAAAACAAAATAGTTTAATAACTTTAGATACATCAATTTGAAACATTGAATCAATTTGATTTTTTGAAATATTTTTCATTTTCTTTCATTTTATTTATTATTTCTATTTATTCATATTTCTTATTTCTATATATTTATATATATGGATATATTATAAGATTTATATATTATATATTTGTATATTACATTATATATATTATATAAAATGAGAATTCCAATATTATATTTGTTGCCAATATAATATATTATTAGATGAATTTTAATCCTTTTGATGACAAAATAGCCACTATTTTTAACAACAAAAAATACAACAAATAAAAAAAAAAAAAAAAGAAGAAGAAGATGTTATTAGTTAAAAGAAGCATATTAATTTTTAAAAAATTAAAGCATATATATTTTTTTAAATGTTATATTTTTAGAGATAAAAAAATTTAGTCGTTATTTTTATTGTTATGTTTTTATATATTTTTTCTTCATTGAAATTGTTTTTTCGCAGAATATAACATATGTTTAAAAATTTGAACAATTTATTCTTAACTTGAATCAATTTTGTTTTAGTTTAATTTTTTTACAGCAATATAATATTTTTTTCTAAATAATTTGTTGGTTGTTGAAGTGTTTTTTTAATAAATATGTATATTTTAATTTGATTTGTTCCCCCTTTTTTTTTGTGTACAAAAATAAAATGATAAGTTGTCATTTATTGGTATGAATTTTTTATATATTTTAAAATATATTTTTCTTAAGTTACATGTAAAATTTTTACTCTATTTTATATTACTCAATATGATTGATCATCTTTAAGCTAATCAATGTTAATACTTATATAAATTGACCATATTGACTATTTTTATGGATTATTGACATATATAAAAATGAAATGTTATGTTCTTATTTATTATTCAATTTTATATGTATATTAAATTATATTTGTATTTTTAGCTACATCTACAATTTTTTTCCTTTATATTACTCAATATTATTGTTTTATTATGTGTAAGACTTTTAGATTGAGTTTATTCATGTTTCAAAGATTTTTTGAATATTGAAATAAATGGCTACTCTAATAATTGATTACATCTGTATTGAAACAAATAAAAAGTAAAACATAAATAAGACAAAAATAGTACAACAATTGAAAATGGAAAGCATGAATAGATTTACTTACCCATCCTACAAGTGAATTTACTTTTATAAATTTAGTTTATATTTAGATTTATAACTATTCTTTTAAAAAGTTATAAAAATAAAGGAAAATAATTTTACTTAATAGTAAAATCTACAAAATGAAGAAAATAAATATGAAATCAATCTTATACTAATGTATAGGTGGTGCAAATGATGAGGAAAAAAAACCAGAATCTGAAAAAAAAAAAAAATAGACAAATTTGAGAGAATAACATAAAAGTAATATTAAAAAAGTATTAAAATTAAATTTCCCATAAAATTATCTTTAATTTAGAAAAATATGACATTTTCTAATTTTTTTTTTTAAATTTAACTTATTTTTTTAAAACCTCTAAGATTCAATTGCTTATTCTTTATTTATTTTACTCTATTATTGTTTTATTATTAATTTTTTACCTCTATTTATAAATTTAAGAACTCAATATTGTTTCTTATCTTTTAAATTGTTACTTTAGTGAATATTTTAAACAAAAAATTAGATATTATAAATTTTTTATATTTCCATAATTATTTAAAATATTTTTAAAATTATAATGAATATGAGTATAATAAAAACTGTAGATAATTTGAAGTAAATAAATATAATAAAAAGGTTAAATGATTAGAAGGAAATATTAATATGAAAATAATATTTAAAATTAATCTTATACTAATCTATAAATGGTGTAAACGAAAAAAAAAAAAAAAAACCAAAATCTAATAGAAAGCAAAATAGACAAATTTGAGAAAATACGGAAAAAGTAATTTTATAAGGACATTAACATTAAAATTCCCATAAACTTGTTTATAATTTAGTTAAAAATGAGATTTTCTAAATTTGTTTTTCAAATTTTACTTAGTTTTTAAAAACCTATAACATTTGATTTGCTATTGTTTATCTAATATATTAAAATAATATTTTTCTATTCGTTTTTTTTATTATCTTAGTTTGTTTATCTAATCTATTAAAATAATAATTTTCTATTGTTTTTATTATTATCTTAGTTGTATTTAGAATTTTAACAACTCAATATATTTTTGTATGTTTTGAAATGTTACTTTATTGAATATTTTAAACAAAAAATTCAATCATTTTTATTGTGTATGATAATACTTTTATAATTAAATTTTTATATTTCCATAATTATTTTTAAAATTATTATTTAAAAAGATAATAAATATAATTATGATAAAAAGTGTAGATAATTGGAAGTAAATAAATATAATAAAAAGTTTACATGATTAGAAAAAAATATTAATAAAAAAATAATATTCAAAATTAATTTTATACTAATATATAAACTGTGTAAGTAATGGAAAAAAAAAACAAAAATCTAACAAAAATCCAATATGTCAATCTTTACGATTTCTTTATTATATTAAAATAATATTTTTGTATTTTTTTAGTGAATATTCTCTAGTGAATATTTTAAACAAAAATTTAAATAATTTTTTTGTGAGTATGATAATATTTATATAATTAAATTTTTTATATTTCCATAACTATTTAAATTATTTTTAAAATCATTATTTAAATTTATATTAAATATGAGTAAGATTAAAAGTGTAAATAATTAAAAGTAAATAAATATAATATAAAGTTTAAATGATTATAAATATATAAATATTTATATATATAATTGAAAGGTCCGTCTATAGCTAGATATATATCTATGTAAATATATATATAGAAATGGGCATAAAAGTAATTTGGCTCTAACCTACAAAGCCCTATATAATCATCTCTAAACCTAATCCTAACACTTTGGCCGCCTCCTTTCATCTCTCTCTCTCTCTCCCTCTCTCTCTTTCTCTTTCTCTCTCGGGCATTTCATCTTCCGTTTCCTCTCTCTCTCACAGCTTTCATCTTCTTGTTTGATTTATGTTTGTATTTTGTTCTTCTTTTAATGTTTTGGAGTTTCGTTTGCATCACTCATCTATTCCGTTTATTTGGGTTCTTTTTTTTTTTTTTTGTGCGTTTAGATCTAGATTGTTCTTTAGAGTATAATCTAAAACTGTTTATTTGGTATATTTTTTGTTGTTTTTTCATACTTTCAGATGAACATTATTTTTTACGATTTTTCATTTCTTTTTTTCCTTTTAGATCTGAACATATTTGTTTTTGTTTGATTTTTTTTGTCGTGTTTTGTTCTTGTTTTTGTCTCGTTTTATCTTGTTCTTATTGTCTCCAATTTTGTTGTTTGAAGTTTGAAATTTTGAGATCTGTACAACAACTATTTGGTTTTTCACTTATTTGGTTTTTCGGTTTTTTTTTTTTTTAATTTTTTTATCTGATCGAAATTTTTGGTTTGTTATTTGGATCTGTGGGTTTCTCGGTTGAATCTATTGTTTGTTGGGTGTCCCTCACATCGCCGCTCACATCCGCAGCAAATGGCCACTCGTGGGAGCGCACGGCCACGCCGGAAGGTGAAATTTTTTTCATTTGTGCAATTTTTTGGTGTATTGATGTATATTATCACTATACATATACTTTACATGTTGAGTGAAATTCTTCAATCCGATAGTTTTTTTTTTCAAAAATTTAGGAACTGGGTTTTGTTTTTTTGATTAACTGCAGTTTTGTTTTCCTATTCTCAGCACACAACAACAAAGCAGAAGATGAAATTTCAGAAGATTGAATTTGTATATGATGCGTTAAATTTTTTTGTTCGGTGTACTCTCTGTAAATAAAGATGTAAATATGCAAACATAGTTTTTTTCTTTCGATTTTTTTTTTTTGTTGTAATACATATACATATCATCTAATTACATAATGTAACAAATTCATTCATTCATACAAGACAGTTAATTTTTGCAATATACTGAGGAAAACAATAAAAACGTACCTACAATTCAATTGCTGACAGAGTGTAGAACGCAGTAGAGAGCCACAACGAAATGAAATGAAAGAAATTTGAATATTTAAACTGCAGTTCAATTCAATTTATCAGATGAAGAGATCAGAAATAACTGTAAAAATACAATATAACCAAACCGGCAAAGCAAAACGACACTGAGGACAACGAAGCAAATAATAAAAATAAGGGCAAAATCGGAAAAAAAAAGAGAAAAAGAAATCTGTCGGTGGGAAGTTAAAATGACAAAAACAGCTGTCGGTGGAATACAACTAAAACGTAAACTACCGTAATTGCCAAATAAAGTGAAGGGTAAAATGGGAAAAAAAATGTTGGAGCAAAAAAAAAAAAAAAAAGGGAGGAAAAAATATTTACTGTTCCTAACACTGTACATCGCGGATTCTCGCTTATATTATCACTATAGATATATATATATATATATATATATATTTAATTGGAGTAATGCTACTAGATATATACGATCGTGAAGTTGGCAAGTGCCGTGTAATCTTTTTAGAAAAGAGTGAGATCTATTGATAAATAATTAATTTTTTTATTATGTGGATCTTTTTATTTATTTATTTTTTAAGATATTACGTAGTACTTATACATTTTATAATTATAAATATTATTTCTCATATACTATTTGATAACATCGTTCAAAGTCTTCGTAAGTTTTCTCGAGAGAATGGATCAACTTTTTGAATACAAAATATGTAGACTTCCTTTATGAGAATTAACGCATACGAAATGAAAAGAACGCAACAAAAAGTCAAAAAATAACAAACTTATTACTATTTTACAACCCCATTCTTTTTTCCTTTTATAATCAAATATGTTTCATTAATAAAGAAGATCAGTATATAGTTTTACAACTCCATTTTAAATAAAAGCTAGCGGTGTAAAAGGGAAATACTTTAGATAAAGAGGAATTATGTAAAAGTAATCTATAAATTGATGTGATTTGATATCGTATATCAGATTATAAAATTATTTTTATTATAAAATATATCTAAAAGATCTCATAAAATCACATCAATTTATAGATTTTCTTTTGTGTAATCTTTTTATATATGAATCAGTTCTCAGTGTAAAATTGAAGTTATTTTTAACAACACACGTGCAAATCATTATCAACTTTCATTTTAAAATTAACTAATTCAATCATGTCACTTTTAAATCTAAATGTTACAAAATTGCTCTCCATTTTAAATAGAATTATAAATTAGATGTAAATTATTTTTATTTTTTTTTCAATGAATTAGTACGATAATATGTGTTAGTTGTAAAATAAGTTATAAAATAATAATAAAAGAGTCGTAAGAGTGATGAGTAAATTGTGATATCTCATGCACAAGAATAATAAATTGAGTAACAAATGAGTCATTTAAACACACTTTCTTAATCATGGAATGGACCATCGTCTCAATATATTTTCTTGTGAAGTTCTGTGCTCCACTTTTTCGTAACACGACAATAGAACAAAACACATTAACGCATTGGGCAAATACACCCAATACCACGGTGTTAATAAAATGTTTAGTCTAGACCACATTACTTACTACTATGCGACACGGAATGTACCCAATTTCTATTGTAAACTTTGCAACACAGCGTCTCTATTTCTTACTTAATCAAGAAACAACAATTTCCCCAAATGGGAATTTGTATCGATTTTCTATAGGAAAATGCAACGCGCAATGTACCCAATTCCATCCATATAGTCACTTGTAGGTTTTCTATAGGACAATGTTAGGGCCATCGAGAAAAATGACCCCTGCATTATATCGATAGTGCAAATTGTACTTCTTTTCAATCATTTAAAAAAAAATAAAAATTCACAAGCTCATTAAAGACTTTCTTAACTATCAAGTAAAAAAACAAAATCGGTGTCTCGATGAATATCATTTCCGTTTTTATAAGCTACGCCTCCTCCAATGTTGGCATCACTATGATCATCTAATCAAAGATCACTGATTCCACAACATAATTTCATTCATTTGACATATGCTTCACTAACAAATCTTGTATTTGTCATCTCCATAGGCACAAGAGGCTGCTGCCACTGCATAGGCATGCAACAGGACCTTTATTATTTCTTACATTTTCTCCTCATTTCTTCACTACATATCCTTACTGAAGTCTCATTCTTTAGAAAGTAGTCAACTATATGGATGGAAACAAAAATTATTCTCAATAGTTACATACTCAATAAATGAAAAATCTTTAAATGTAAGCATTTATAGAACCTCATTATAAATTTTATTCAGATTCAAGGTAATGTCATCTGTAATAATTTAGGTAAGGAATTGCTTGGAACAAAAATCAAGAGGCTCTGTTTTCTCTATCCATGAGCAAAGTCTCCCCTACCTACAGTTGAAGGAGGAAGAAGATAAGGAAACAGAGATGGCAGTAGTAGAAGCTGCGGACCCTGAGGCAGCAAAGAGTTCAGGTTGAACCAATTTTTAAGACATAAAAGTCTCGTGTACGCCCTTTAAATGTGTACAACAATTGCACATTCTGGAACTGTATTCAAAATAACTCTAAAGGTCTTCTCATTGTTCAAACATTTCAGTTTCAATGACCAAATTTCATCGTTCAATCGTTGCAACGACCAACCTAGACTTTTTGCAACAAAATTAACAATATTTGCATCGAGATTTATAATTTAAGAATCTAATTTTTTTTTTTCATATGTCAAGAGTTATATGACATCTAACTGCATTTACTAATGTTTTTTACTTCAAAACTGAACTGATACTTACATTTGTCATGTAACTCTTGCACAATCTTCATTTCATTATATGCTTTTGAACCATTAACACATTTGAGAAAGAAAAAATCTAGTTACAAGCACACTTGTGCACTAATATGTGCACTAATTTATTGTGATTAGTGAAAAAATAGATTTTATTGAAAACAATACTAATGTAACTTTTAAGTATGAAAGAATCAATATTGGTATACAGATTAGTAAGTAACTTTGCTTGTATGTAGCAAAACTCTTTGAGAAAAGTACTTTTACTTGACTAGCAACTTAACAGCAGGAAGAGAGAGGAATGCACCATTTTATTTTTACTCATACAGATCTAACCGTTCTACAAGTACTCAATTAGAAACCATGCTCTCACTCCCTTTCACAAAGCCATCTCCTGTCCAGTCTTTGTCAGATTTTAAACCTTTTCTTATAGCTTTCCTCTGTTTAATTGCTTCTTGTTGCCTTCGTACCAAATCCGTATGAGTTGTGAAGTACTAAAGAGAAACCCTGGAAACCATCCAAAAACAAAAATGCAAGTCTAAAAAAGATCTGGACAAAAATCATTGGCGTAGTAAATTGCACTATGAGCATCAAGCCAAATTGAGAGATTTCTTTATCCCAAGTACGACGTTAATTTGATTTTCCAAACAAGTGGTCATTGGATGCAATGAAATTTGAGAATAACTTCAGACAGGTGTCTCCGTTGTTCTTCAAATAACAGAAACCAATCATAGTGGGCCACGTGGGATACACATCTTGTCATTAGTAAGATGCACTGCAGAGGAAAAAAAAAAGGTTCACTGCTCTGTCGAAACCCATCCCCTTCTCCATCCTCTCTCTCTCTCTCTTGATTTTGTCGAAGCCCACTACTTTCTCTGTCTCTTTTACTTATTCAATTCACTAAAAATTTGTTTGATTTGTATTTCCAGGAGGCAAATGTGAGCTGAACAGGTAACACTTCAATTTCAAATGAATTCTCTCCTTCCCACTCTGTCGAAGCCATCAAGCCACCGAAACATTAACACACTCCATCAAAGCTCCCCTCTCTCTCTCTCTCTCTCTCTCTCTCTCTCTCTCTCTCTCTCTCTCTCACACCGAAAAATTCCTAGAATTATTTTTTTATTTGACAACAAACATGAATGGCGATTGTACTGCATATGGTTAACCCACTATAAGATTGTGTGGTTGATTAAAATTAGACCCTGTTTACGGATGTGTTGGGGCAATTTCTTACCCGCAGAATCAAGTATCATAGTTGCAAATGCAACTTGCAGTGGCTCAAGTAAAGATTCTTTGCATCCAAATGCAGCAAGAACCTATCTTACCAACCCAGATAGACCAAGACGAGAAGTCGCTTCTTGTATCTAGCAACTTTAATAATAATATTCCCCCGTACCTCAGCTTTGCTTCTTCTAGCACTGTAATCCAACACCCTCCTAAGAGAGTCTCTTTGGAGTTCATATTATCTCCTCGCCTCTAATGAAATTGCCAAGCTGTTCCAAATTTTTTTTTTTTTCTTTTCCATCTTTCCCTTCTCTCATTTCATTTCTTGCACCAAAAGCCATAGACGTAGCTCAAGCGTGAACGCAACAACTAGCATAACAATTAAAATACATGCTTGCGAGAGAGAGGGCGAACGCTGAACGGTGATGAAGATTGACGAATCACGGAGGCTTCAGGCCACGAGAGGGAAGGAGAGAGAGTTTAGGGATTTATGTGAAGGGAAAGAGATGAATTTGTGAGGATAGAGTACTGCTGTGAGAATAAAGTTGCAGGTCTTGAGGTCCTCGATAGGTAAAATTGCAGATCTTTAGGCCACGAGAGGGAAGGAGAGAGAGAGAGAGGTTAGAGGGAAGGAGAGATAGAGGTTAGGGATTTTGGTTTCTCGAGAGAGAATGAGAGCAGAGAGGGGGGGTCGGGATCCCATCTTGCACGTCTCGCGTTGGTTTTGTAAGTATCCCTTACGTGGCGAGTCCTCATTGGTCTCCGATAAGTAAGCTTTGTCGGTGACACCTGTTAGAAGTGTTTCTCATGAAATTTCTGTATATAGAAACAATAAGTTATTTCCTTGTACCTGAACAGTATTTGCTCCAAGAAGAATAAACTCTGCAGCATCTCCACCAGTCTCGACACCTTCAATACCAAAAAGCGACAGGTCTTTATCACCAAATTCCGACTTCATCATTTTTGCAATACTCATTGCTTTTGCAAAAGCAATAGGATGGACTGCCTTTGAAGAGTGGCCCCCAGGAGTTGGGTATCTGTTAACAAAATTTAAGCACATGAATTTCCTGTGAATGATATGTAAATGTAAAAGTGTCATATTGCTTCAAGATTACAAACCCCTCAACACAAGGCTCTGGACGTAAGTTGTCAAGATTTATTCCCATTACACTCATGATTGTGTTAATAGCAGATATCCTCTCGCATCCTGATGTTAGAGCCACCCTAGCTGGCTACATACAGGAATGATTATTATCAGTAATGATAGTAAAGAGTAAGAAACCAACCAACATATTACTGTAAATGAAAGTAAAGAAAGCATACTTCGTGACAGGCATCAGAGGAAAAGTGAGAGAGAATATGGAAAGCAAAAAAAGGGAAATTCTTTAGTACTACATTTTTATTGATTCATTTCTCAAAAAAAGTTCTCGTCATTGAGTCATCCAACTGATAGACTTTCCTTATCCAAGCACTTGCAGCTTCGATCACTAAAGATATGGTACCACAAGAATTCTAGTATCAGTGGTAACAATGCATGGATCAGGCACAATGTTAGTCTGGCATAATTTAGAGAGAGCTATATAGGCCAAAGATATGGGACCACAAATTTGCATAATGTCATTCAAATTTGTCATGTTTAACATGGCTCATGCATTACATATTACCTGCTTCACACATAAACCTTAGGTAATAATCTAGGGGGAGAAATGGCAATCCAACCAATGTTATATCAGTGATGTTAGGAGTAATCTTTGCTCAAACAGGAACTGTAGCTTTTGCATTAATCCATCTAGAAACGTCTTCTAAAAGTGCACAATCCTACCCAACAGCAGCACCCATTTTGCACTCTGGTATACCATGGGGACATGCGAAATTGATCTCTATGGCATCCTAAAGGAAAATGTCGGAGATCTTAGATGACAAAAGCTTCTGTCGAAAGAAGTTTGTGTCACAGAAATAAATTAGGCAATGACTGTAGCTTACAATTCCAGTTTGCTTAACTCTATCGATAAGTTCCTCCTAAGCAGCTTTATCATACTCCATAATTGAAGCAATGAGAATCCTGTCTGGATACTCTTCTTTTAATTTCTTGAATTCTTTCAACATTTTTTCTAAAGGACAATCACTTATGAGTTCTATGTTCTCCCACCCAATAATTTGCCCTTTGGTAGAGCCATTTGCCCTTTGGCAGCATCTAGTGACACCTAGGAAAAAAATTAATTAAGATTTAGGGCTAAATTTCCAAATGGAGGAAAACAACACAGTTCAGATCCAGTAACGTAACAAGAAAAAAAATGTGTATATATATATATATATATATAATGTTAACATCGTGTTTCGTATACTTTTGGATCGGGCCCTCAGTAGTTTGGGCCTTCAATCTTGGGGCTGCAAGCACAAAGAAAACGCCGTGGTGTTGCCGGGAAGTCTTCGATTCTAAAGTCAGTATCACCTTTAGAGAAGTGTGTAAATGAGTAGAAAGAGTTTAGAAAGTCTCACCTTTATCCCAATACTTGGGAGTTGTTTTTATACCTGGTCTCTAGGATTAAGTGCCCATGTTTTGCGGTAGAGGGAGATGTCCTTTCCGTAGTTCCTATTGCCATGCTCATTTAATTTGCTTGTTTAGAGAGATGTTATTCATTAAACTTTTACTTGTTATTTTGTATTATTTTCTTATATATTGGCAAACAAATGAAATTTGTTAAAGTCTCTTAATTAAGCATTTAAAATTGTCCTAGAAATCCACCTTAAGTAGTACTTAATATTGTAGAATCTATGTACTTCGTGTAGAGGTTTTTCTATCACTTTGAGATCTTGAATATATAGTTATGGAATCTGAGTTCACGATTTCATCCACTCCAGTTTGCCATCACAAGCAATACAAAATAATTTGCAATGCATAGCCAATGACTGCACTCAGCCACTCACACAAGGGAATGTAGAAAGAGATCCAGGATTGAGGGAGTACGTAAATATTTGAGAATTGTTTTAGTTATAAAGAGATTTTATAAAAATAAATTTACAAACTGACATAGTTTGATATGGTACATTAAACTGTAAAATTTCTTATATTATAAAATAGATTTAATGAATCATATGAAAGTAAATCAATTTGTGAATTTATTTTTGTAAGATCTCTTTATAACTATAAAACTTCTCAAAACATTTTACATGTAATTTTATGTTCTAATTTCTAAAGTCTAATCAGGCGATTAAGCATTTGTATGATGCATATAAATAAAAACTCACGAGTTGTCATGGGCAGGCCCAAGATTTGTTGGTACAAATTTTATACGTACGCAGGAAGATGATAAATTTATTGACGTTTGTTCTTCTTCCCACCTCCTCATTTACTATCTGCATAGTATGGTTTAAAAGGTTAGTTTATTTTTTGCTAGATATGATTATAACTTTGGTTTTCCTTTTCATTTCTCACGGTTTTGTTTTGTTTTTCTTTTTTTTTTTCTTTTTTTTTTTAATCTCATAGTTACAAAAGCTGAGATTTCTAGAGGGGCCTTAGGCATCCTTGGAACCTCCATTGGATTAGTATATTAGCTAGCCTTTGGTCTTGATAT
Source organism: Carya illinoinensis (assembly GCF_018687715.1). Classification (NCBI taxonomy): domain Eukaryota; kingdom Viridiplantae; phylum Streptophyta; class Magnoliopsida; order Fagales; family Juglandaceae; genus Carya; species Carya illinoinensis. Next base: position 26,478,724 of record NC_056767.1, read on the forward strand.
TTATGCGACAAATGCTGTATATAGTTAGTTATCTTTATTTCCTAGTTTAACTCACTAGCAGTAGGAGCGGAGGAGAGGGGGAGGAGGAGAGGAATATTGGACGAAAAGAGGAGTAGGATGGGGAGAGTAAGAGACGAAAATAGTATGCTCTTTTCGTCCAATACTCCTCTCCTCCTCCCCCTCTCTTCCTGCTCTCCCCGTCCTCTTTGTCCTACTCATCTCTTTCTCACTGTCATCGTCTTCCTCTTTTCATCCTCGTTCATGTGATGAATGCTTTTTGTATATAGGAGATATTTTTATACTCACCTTTTTTTTTATTGTATTAAATGCTATATATAGTTATGTGTGTTGTCTAACTTCACCCTACTTTATGGTGTTTCATATCTATTCTGGATGTAAGAAGGGCAAAACAATTGTCCCGAATAGTTAATTATCTCTATCTTCAAGTTGAACTCACTTCTTCCTTCAGGTAAGGTGAATAACTTGATTGACGATTACACATTTATTTTTGTAATTTAGTTGTCTAGTTTATGATTATTCCTATAGTATTTTTTATATTTTTGTTATTGTTAATTTCTCATACCATTTTTCTTCTTCCTCTCATTGTCCTACTCATTTTTTCCTCTCCTCCCATCTCTCTTCCTCTCCTCGTACTCCATGTCCTACTCCTCCCATCTTCCTGCTCTCACCGTCCTTTTTGTCCTACTCCTCTCTTCCTCACCGTCTTCGTTTTCTCATCCTCTTCTCTTCCACATCCACCGTTTTCAAGATGTATTATTTTTATTGTAAATTTTTATAGATCACTTTGTTTTTATTCTAATGTGATTAGAATTTTTGTATTCCCTTTTCAATTCTCTTGGGTTTTTAATATAATAGCTACCGAATTGTTCTAGGTAGTTAGTTATCCCTCTCTTTTAGTTTAACTTCTACCTTCAAGTAAGATGAATAACTTCATTTTCGATTATGCATTTATTTTTTATATTCTTGTTATTTTTAATTTCTCATACTCTTCTCATTCTCTTCCTCACTTCCTCTCCACGTACTCCTCGTCCTACTTCTACACTCTTCTTGCTCTCACAGTCCTTTTCTTCCTACTCCTTTTCTCACCATCTTCATCTTCCACTTTTTGTCCTCTTCTCTTCCTCCTCCATCTTTTTCTAAATGTACCATCTATATGGTATATTTTTAGAGATCACTTTCTCTTTGGCCAGATGTGATTAGAATTTTGATATTCATTTTTCATTTCTCTCGAGTTTTTAATATAATAGCTACTAAAACTTGAGATTTGTAAAGAAGACCATACGCATCCTTACAACCTCGATTAGATTGGTGTGTTGGCTAGCCTTCAGCCTTGATCCTTATGTGACAAATTCTTTTCGTATATAGGTGATATTTTTATACTCACATTTTCTTCTTTTTTGTATAAAATGCTATTTAGAACTTTGTATGCACTCTAACATTTGAGACTTTTTTGTATGAATATTTATTTGCAGTACTTCACCCTCTTTTGTTGCGTTTCATATCCATGCTAGAGAAGCAAAAAAAAAAAAAAAAAAATTGTCCTAGCTAGTTAGTTATCTCTATCTTCTAGTTGAACTCGCTTTCTTTAAGTAAGGTGAATAACTTGATTACTGACTTCACATTTAGTTTTTTAATCTAGTTGTCTCGTTTATGATTATTCTTATAGTATTTTTTATATTATTGTTATTGTTAATTTCACCTACTTTTCTCTTTCTCCCTCCTCTCTTCCACTCCTTGTCCTACTCCTCATCTTTTCCTCATCTTATTCCGTCATACCTCCTCTCTTTCTACTCTCACTGTCTTCATCTTCCTACTCCTCTCTTCCTCGCTGTCTTCGTCTTCGTCTTCTCATTCTCTTTCACTTTTTCTTCTCTTCCTCCTTCTACCTACTCTTGCTTTTCTTGTCTACTCTTCCTCTCTTCCTCCTAAAATTCCTCTCCTTCTCCATCCTCTCTTCATCTCATAGTCATCGTCCTACTCATCCTTTCTTCCTACTCTCACCATCCTCTTCTTCCTACTCCTCTCTTCCTCACCTTCTTCGTCGTCCCGTTCTTTTCCTCATCCACTTTTTTTTTTAATTATTTTTAATTTTAATCTAGATGTACTATCTTTATAGTGTATATTTAGAGATCACTTTCTTTTTGGTAAGATATGTTTAGAATTTTGGTATTCATTTTTTCAGTAGTCTCGGATTTTTAATATAATAGCTACCAAAACTTGAGATTTGTAGAGAATGCCTTACACATTTCTACAACATCGATTGGATTGGTGTGTTGGATAGCCTTCGACCTTGATCCTTATGTGATGAATGCTCTCTGTATATAAGTGATATTTTTATACTCACATTTTTTTTTAGAAAATGCTATTTACGACTATGTAAGCTCTCTAACATTTGTGACTTTTTTGGATGAAATTTTATTTGCAGCACTATACCCTTTTACGTGGCGTTTCATATCTATGCTAAATGTATGAGGGAAAAAAAATTGTTCTGGGTAGTTAGTTATCCATCTCTTTTAGTTGAACTTACTTCTTTTTTCAAGTAATATGAATAACTTTATTGTTGATTATGCATTTATTTTTTATATTCTTGTTATTTTATATTTCTCCAGTCCTATCTTCCTTTCGTCATCCTACTCCTCTTTTCCTCCTAGATTCCTCCTCTCAACCCTCCTCTCTTCCTCTTCTCATCCTATTTCTCTTTTTCTTCCTGCTCTCACTGTCGTCTTCATCCTACTCATCTCTTCCTCACTGTCTCCGTCTTCTTCTTCTCGTCTTCGTTCATGTCCTCTTCTCTTCCTCTACCTTTTTTCTAGATGTACAATCTTTATAATATATTTTTCGTTCACATTTGTTTTTGTATAAAATGCTATTTAGATCTTTGTATGATATCTAACATTTGAGACTTTTTTAATGAAATTTTATTTGTTGCACTTACGTGGCATTTCATATCTAAGTTGGATGTATGAATGGCAATATAGTTATCTCTCTCTTCTAGTTGAACTCATTTCATTTTTAAGGTAAGGTGAATAACTTGATTGCCGATTATGCATTTATTTTTTTAATTTAATAGTATCATTTATGGTTATACCTATAGTATTTTTTATATTCTTGTTATTGTTAATTTTCCATACTCTTCTCCTTCTACCTACTCTCTTGCTTTCCTTGTCTATTCTTCCTCCTAAATTCCTCTCCTTCTCCATCCTCTCTTCATCTCCTATACTCATCGTCCTACTCATCCTCTCTTCCTACTCTCACCATCCTCTTCTTCCTACTCCTCTCTTCCTCATTGTCTTCGTTGTCCTCTTCTCTTCCTCATCCACTTTTTTTTTCCTCTCTAAATGTACTATCTTTATAGTGTATATTTAGAGATCACTTTCTTTTTGGTCAGATGTGTTTAGAATTTTGGTATTCATTTTTCAATGCTCTCGAGTTTTTAATATAATAGCTATCAAAACTTGAGATTTGTAGATGATGCCTTACACATTTCTACAACCTCGATTGGATTGGTGTGTTGGATAGCCTTCGGCCTTGATCCTTATGTGACGAATGATCTTCGTATATGTGTGATATTTTTATACTCACATTTTTTTTAGTATAAATTGCTATTTAGAGCTTTGTATGCACTCTAACATTTGAGACTCATTTTTATGAATATTTATTTGCAGCACTTCACCCTCCTACGTGGTATTTCATATCTTTGCTAGATGTGTGAAGGGCAAAAAAATTGTCCACCTTAGTTAGTTATCTCTCTCTTCTAGTTAAACTAACTTCTTTCTTCAGGTAAGGTAAATAACTTGATTACCGACTTTGCATTTATGTTTTAATTTAATTGTCTCATTCATGACTATTCTTATAGTATTTTTTAGATTATTCTTATTGTTAATTTCTCTTACTCTTCTCTTTCTCCCTCCTCTATTACTCTCCTTGTCCTACTCCTCATCTTTTTCTCTATATTCCTCTCCTCCTCACTCTTTTCTTCCTCTCCTCACTGCTCATCCTACCTCCCCTCTTATTGCTCTCACTGTCCTCATCGTTGTACTCCTTCTTCTTCAATGTTTTTCTATTCCTCTTCTCATCCTCCTTCTCATCCTCTTCTCCACCTTTTTCTATATGTACTATCTTTATATTATGTGTTTAGAGATCACTTTGTTTTTGGTAAGATGTGATTAGAATTTTGGTAATCTTTTTTCAATTCTCTCTGGTTTTTAATATTATAACTACCGAAGCTTGATATTTGTAGAGGTGGCCTTACGCATCCATGCAACCTCAATTGGATTGTTGTACTAGCTAGTCTTTGACTTTGATCCTTATGCGACGAATGCCCTCTTTTTATGGGTGATATTTTTATACTCACATTTTATTTTTTATTTTTTTAATTATTTTTTTTGTAGAAAATGTTATTTACAACTTTGTATGCTCTCTAACATTTAAGACTTATTTGGATGAAGTTTTATTTGCAGTACTTCTCCTCTTTTGTGACGTTTTATATCTATATTGGATTTATGAAGGACAAAAAAATTGTTCTGGATAGTTAGTTTTCTCTTTTATGTGATTATGCATTTATTTTTATATTCTTTATATTTTAAATTTTCCCTACTCTTTTCCTTCTCCATCCTATATTCCTTTCATCGTCCTAATCCTCTTATTTTCCTCCTATATTCCTCATATCCTCCCTCCTATATTCCTCTCCTTATTCTACTCTCCTCTCTTCCTGCTCTCACTGTCCTCTTCTCTTCCTCACCAACCCTACCACCTCGATTAGATTACTGTGTCGGCTACTCTTTGGCCTTGATCATTATATGACGAACGCTCTCTGTATATAGATTATATTTTTATGTATAAAATGCTATTTAGAACTTTGGATGATCTCGAACATTTGAGACTTTTATATGAAATTTTATTTGTAGTAGTTAAGTGGCGATTACGCATTTATTTTTTAATTAAGTTGTCTTGTTTATGGTTATTTCTATAATTTTTTTATATTCTTGTTATTGTTAATTTCTCATACTCTTCTCCATCTTGATCCTATCTTCCTCTTGTCATGCTACCACTCTTTTCCTCCTATATTCCTCTCCTCGCCTACTCCTCACTTTCTCACCATTTTCATCTTCATCTTTGTCTTCTCATCCTCATTCAAGTCCTCTTCCCTTCCTCCACCTTTTTCTAGATGTACTATCTTTATAGTATATTTTTAGAGATTACTTTGTTTTGGTTAGATGTGAATAGAATTTTAATATAACAACCAAAGCTTGAGAGGCCTTATGCATCCCTGCAACCACGATTGGATTAGTGTATTAGCTAGCCTTCGGCCTTGATCCTTATATGATGAACACTCTCTGTGTATTGGTGATATTTTTATACTCAACATTTTTTTTTGTATAAAATGCTATTTAGTACTTTGTATGATCTCTAACATTTGAGACTTTTTTTTATGAAATTTTATTTATAGCACTTACGTGGTGTTTCATATCTATGCTGGATGTATGAGGGGCAATATATTGTCCTGGGTAGTTCGTTATCTCTCTCTTTTAGTTGAACTCACTTCTTTTTTCAGATAAGGAGAAAAACTTGATTGCTTATTACAGATTTATTTTTTTTAATTTAGTTGTTTGATTTATGGTTATTCCTATAGTATTTTTTATATTCTTGTTATTAATAATTTCTCCTACTTTTCTCCTTCTCCCTCCTCTATTCCTCTCCTCGTCCTACTCCCTGTCTCTTGCTCCTTTCACCATCCTCTTCTTGCTACTCCTACCTTCCTCACTGTCATCTACTTGCTACTCCTCTCTTCCTTAGCATCCTTGCCACCTCGATTGGATTGTTGTGTTGGCTAGCCTTCGGCCTTGATCCTTATGTGACGAACGCTCCCTCTATATATGTGATATTTTTATACTCACATTTTTTTTTGTATAAAATGCTATTTAGAACTTTGTATGATCTCTAACATTTGATACTTCTATTTTTTATTTTTTTTATTTGCAGCACTTGCATGATGTTTCATATCTATGCTGGATATATGAAGGGCAATATATTATCCTGGATAGTTAGTTATATCTCTCTTCTAGTTAAACTCACTTCTTTCTTCAGATAAGGTTAATAACTTGACTATCAATTCTGCATTAATTTTTTAATTTAGTTGTCTCGTTTATGATTATTCCTATAGTGTATTTTATATTCTTGTTATATTGTTAAATTCTCTTACTCTTCTCCTTCTTGCTCCTCTCTTCCTCTCCTCGTCCTATAAGAATATAGGAGACGAATATAGAAGGAAAAGTGGAGGAGTTGGACAAGGAGAGGAAGAGAAAAGGGAGAATGAAAAGAGTAGGAGAAAAACAAGAATATAAAAAATACTATAAGAATACCCATGAACCAGACAATTAAATTAAAAAATAAATCCGTAATCGGCAATCAAGTTATTCACCTTATCATAAGAAAGAAGTGAGTTTAACTAGAAGAGAGAGATAACCAACTATCCAAGACCAGCTTTTTTCCCTTCATACATCTAGCATATATGTGAAACACCACATAGGATAGTGAAGTGCTGCAAATAAAATTCTGACAAAATAAGTCTCAAATGCTAGAAAGCATACAATGCTCTAAATAGTATTTTATTTAAAAACAAATATGAGTATAAATATATAACCTATATATAAAGAGCATTCATCGGATAAGGATCAAGGCCGAATGTTAGCCAACACACCAATCCAATCGAGGTTGCAAGGACGCGTAAGGAATACAAATCTTAAGCTTTGGTTGCAATTATATTAAAAACCCGAGATAATTGAAAAAGGAATACCAAAATTCTAATTACATCTGACCTAATTGAAGTGATCTCTAAAAATATACTATAAAGATAGTATATATAGAAAAAGGTGGAGTAGGAAGAGAGGAGGACATGAACGAGAACGAGAAGTCGAAGACGGCAAGGAAGAGAGTTGTAGGATGGAGAGGATGGTGAGAAGGAAGAGAGGAGTAGGGCAAGGAGAGGAAGAGATGAGGGAGGAGGAGACGAATATAGGAGGAAAAGAGGAGTAGGATGAGGAGAGAAAGATAAGACGAAAAATGAGAAGAGTAGGAGAAATTAACAATAACAAGGATAAATAAAATACTATAGGAATAACCATAAATGAGACAATTAAATTAAAAAGTAAATGCGTGATTGACAATTAAGTCATTTACCTTACCTGAATAAAGAAGTAAGTTCAACTAGAAGATAGAAATAAGTAACTACCCAAGACAATTTTTTTGTCCTTGATACATCAATAATAGATATGAAACGCCACGTAAGAGGGTGAGGTGCTTCAAATAAAATTTCATCCAAAAAAGTCTCAAATGCTAGATAGCATACAAAGTTGTAAATTGAATTTTACACAAAAAATAATAATAATAATAAATGTGAGTAGAAAAACATCACCTATATACAAAGATCATTTGCCACATAAGATCAAGGCTAAATACTAGCCAGTACACCAATACAATTGAAGTTGCAGAGATGCATAGGGCCTCCTCTACAAATCTCATGCTTTAGTAGCTATTATATTAAAAACTCGAGAGAATTGAAAAGAGAATACAAAAACTCGAATCACATCTGAACAAAAATAAAGTGATCTCTAAAAATATACTACAAATATAGTACATTTAGAAAAAGGTGGAGGTAGAAGAGAAGATAAAGTGAACGAGGACGAGAAGAGGAAGACGAAGACGATGAGGAAGAGAGAAGTAAGATGAAGAGAACGGTGAGAGCATGAAGAGAGGAGGAATATGAGAAGAGGAAGAGAGAAATATATGAGGAAAAGAGGAGTAGGACGAGGAGAAGAAGAGAGAGGGAAGAAGGAGAAGAGTAAGAGAAATTAACTATAACAAGAATATAAAAAATATTATAAGAATAACTATGAACAAGACAATTAAATTAAAAATAAATCTGGAATTTGGAATCAAGTTATTCGCCTTACCAGAATAAAGAAGTGAGTTCAACTAGAAGAGAGAGATAACCAACTATCCAAGACAATTTTGTGCCCTTCATACATTTAGTATATATGTGAAATGCCATGTAGTAGGGTGAAGTGCTACAAATAAAATTTTATACAAAAAAGTCTCAAATAGAGCATACAATGTTCTAAATAACATTTTATTCAAAAACAAATGTGAGTATAAAAATATCACCGATATATGAAGAGCAGTCATCAGATAAGAATCAAGGCTGAAGGATTTGTGCAATCTAAGATGCGACTTGTGCCAGAGCCTGTTGTCTGTTGTGTAGTTCCAAAGGGTCCCTACACGTTTCATTCACAATAAAAACAAGACAGCAACAAAAATAAATTAAGATTTTGGATTCAATACCCACCATATTCATATTTAATATACACATTACACATGTATATCATATATATATATATATATATATATATTACAGTAAATGAGATTTTTTTTTAATCATAGATCGATCCAAGACTTCTCAAATTATCAACACACCAAACCAATCGAGGTTGCATGGATGTGTAAGGAATACAAATCTCAACCTTTGGTTGCTATTATATTAAAAATCCAAGAGAATTGAAAAAAGAATACAAAAATTCTAATCATATCTGACCAAATTAAAGTGATCTCTAAAAATATACTATAAATATAGTACATTTAGAAAAATGTGGAGATGGAAGAGAAAAGGATGTGAATGAGGATGAGAACAGGAAGACAAAGATGGCGAGGAAGAGAAGAATAGGACGAAGAGGACAATGAGAGTATGGAGAGAGGAGTAGGACGAGGAGAAGAAGAGATGCGGGAGGAAGAGAGGGATATAGGAGGAAAAGAGGAGTAGAACGAAGAGGAAGAGCAAAGGAAGAATGAGAAGAGTTTGAGAAATTAACAATAACAAGAAAATAAAAAATATTATAAGAATACCCATGAACGAGACAATTAAATTAAAAAATAAATCCATGATCGGCAATCAAGTTATTCACCTTACCAGAAGAAAGAGAAGTGAATTTAACTAGAAGAGAGAGATAACTAACTATTCAAGACCAATTTTTTGCCCTTCATACATCTAGCATATATGTGAAACACCACGTAAGAGGGTGAAGTGCTGCAAATAAAATTTCTTACAAAAAAAAAAAAGTCTCAAATGCTAGAAAGCATACCATGCTCTAAATAGCATTTATTCAAAAACAAATATGAGTATAAAAATATCACCTATATGTGAAGAGCATTCATCGGATAAGGATCAAGGCTGAAGGTTAGTCAACACACCAATCCAATCGAGGCTGTAGGGACGTGTAAGGAATAAAAATCTCAAGCTTTGGGTGCAATTATATTAAAAATATGAGAGAATTGAAAAAGGTATTATAATTCTAATCACATTTGACCGAATTAAAGGTATCTCTAAAAATATACTATAAAGATAGTACATATAGAAAAAGTTGGAGTAGGAAGAAAAGATGACATGAACGAGGACAAGAAGACGAAGGCGAAGATGGCGAGGAAGAGAGTAGTAGGACGAAGAAGATGGTGAGAGAAGGAAGAGAAAGAGTAGGATGAGGAGAGGAAGAAACGAGGGATGATGAGAGGAATATAAGAGGAAAAGAGGAGTAGGATGATGTGATGAAGATAAGACGGAGAAGGAGAATAGTAGGATAAATTAACAATAACAAGGCTATGAAAAATACTATAGGGATAAGCATAAATGGGACAACTAAAAAAATAAATAAACATGTAATCGCTAATTAAGTTATTCAACTTACTTGAAGAAAGAAGTAAGTTGAAGTAAGTTGAATTAGAATAAAGAGATAACTAACCACCCAGGACAATTCTTCTGTCCAATGCACCAATCCAATCGAGGTTGTAGGAATGTATAGGGCCTCCTCTACAAATCTCATGCTTTTGTAGCTATTATATTAAAAACTCGATAGAATTGAAAAGAGATACAAAAATTATAATCACATCTTAACAAAAACAAAGTAATCTCTAAAAATATACTATAAATATAGTACATCTAGAAAAGGTCGAGGTAGAAGAGAAGAGTATGTGAACAAGGATGAGAAGAGGATGACGACGATAATGAGCAAGAGGGAGTTGGACAAGGAGAGGAAGAGAGAAGGGAGAAGGAGAAGAGTATGAGAAATTAAGAATAATAAGAATATAAAAAATACTATAAGAATAACCATGAATGAGACAATTAAATTAAAAATAAATCCGTAATCGGTAATCAAGTTATTCACCTTACTAGAAAAAAGAAGTGAGTTCAACTAGAAGAGAGAGATAACAAACTATCCAATACAATTTTTTTGCCCTTCATGCATCTAGTATATATGTGAAATGCCATGTAGTAGGGTGAAGTGCTGCAAATAAAATTTCATACAAAAAAAGTCTCAAATGCTAGAGAGCATATAATGTTCTAAATAGCATTTTATTCAAAAACAAATGTGAGTATAAAAATATCACTGATGTATGAAGAGCATTCGTTGGATAAGGATCAAGGCAGAAGGCTAGCCAACACACCAATCCAATCGAGGTTGCAAGGATGTGTAAGGAATACAAATGTCAACCTTTGGTTGTTATTTTATATTAAAAACCTGAGAGAATTGAAAAAAGAATACAAAATGTCTAATCACATTTGACCAAATTAAAGTGATCTCTAAAAATATATTATAAAGATAGTACATATAGAAAAAAGGTAGAGTAGGAAGAGAAGAGGACATGAATGAAAATGAGAAGATGAAGACGAAGATGGCGAGGAAGAGAGTAGTAGGATGAAGACGATGGTGAGAGAAGGAAGAGAGAATGAGTTGGACGAGTAGGGGAAGAGAGGAAAGGAGGAGTAGGATGATGAGTGGAAGATAAGACGGAGAAAAAGAAGAGTAGGATAAATTAATAATAAAAAGAATATAACAAATACTATATAGGAATAACCATAAACGAGACAACTAAATTAAAAAACAAATGCGTAATTGACAATCAAGTTATTCATCTTATTTGAAAAAGGAAGTAAGTTCAACTAGAAGAGAGAGATAACTAACTACCCGGTACAATATTTTTGTCTGGTAGACCAATCCAATCAAGGTTGTAGGGATGTGTAAGGCCTTCTTTACAAATCTCATGCTTTGGTAGCTATTACATTAAAAACCCAGAGAATTGAAAAAAGAATACCAAAATTCTAATCACATCTTAACAAAAATAAAGTGATCTCTAAAAATATTTTATAAAAATAGTACATCTAGAAAAAGGTGGAGATAGAAGAGAAGATGATGTGAACGAGGACAAGAAGAAAAAGACAAAGATGGTGAGGAAAGGAAGAGTAGCACGAAGAGGACGGTGAGAGCAAGAAAATAGGAGAAGTAGGATGAGGAGTACAAGGAAAGAAAGAGAGGTGGGAGGAGATGAATATAGGAGGAGTACGATGAGAGGAAGAGAGGAGGGAGAAGGAGAATAGTAGGAGAAATTAACAATAACAATGATATAAAAAATACTAAAGAATAACCATAAACGACACAACTAAATTAAAAAATAAAATGTGTAACGTCAATCAAGTTATTCATTCACCTTATAAAACAAAAATATGAGTATAAAAATATCACCAATATATAGAGAGCATTCGTCGCATAAGGATCTTGGTCGAAAGCTCACCAGCAGACCAATCAAATCGAGGTTACAAGGATATGCGTAAGGAAAACAAATCTCAATATTTGGTTTCTGTTATATTAAAATCCCAAGAGAATTGAAAAAGGAATACCAAAATTCTAATTACATTTGAACAAAAACAAAGTGATCACTAAAAATATATTATAAAAATAGTAAATCTAGAAAAAGATGGAGGTGGAAGAGAGGAACATGAACGAGGACGAGAAGACAAAGATGAAGATGGTGAGGAAGAGAGGAGGGAGGATGAGAGAAATATAGGAGGAAAAAAGGATTACGATAATGAGAGGAAAGTCAAACGGATAAGGAGAAGAGTATGAGAAATTAACAATAACAAGGACATAAAAAATATTATAGAAATAACCATTAACGAGACATTTAAATTAAAAAATAAATGCGTAATTGATTATCAAGTTATTCACCTTATCTGAAGAAAGAAGTAAGTTCAACTAGAAGAGAGAGAGAACTAACTATCCAGGACAATTTGTTTGTCCTTCATACATCCAGCATAGATATGAAACGTCACATAAAAGTACAAGGTGCTGCAAACAAAATTTCAAATAAAAAAGTCTCAGATGTTAGAAAGAATACTAAGTTCAAAATAACTTTTTATACAACAAAAATGTAAGTATAAAAATATCATCTATATATAGAGTGTTTGTCGCATAAAGATCTTGGTCGAAAGCTAGCTAACAGACCAATCCAATCGAGGTTACAAGGATATGGGTAAGGAATACAAATCTCAAGCTTTGGTTGCTATTATAATAAAAACTAGAGAGAACTGGAAAAGGAATACTAAAACTCTAATCATATCTAACCAAAAACAAAACAATCTCTAAAAATATACTATAAATATAGTACATATAGAAGAAGGTGGAGCAGGAAGAGAAGAGGACATAAACGAGAACAAGAAGACGATGACGATGATAGCAAGGAAGAGAGTAGTAGGATGAAGAGGACGATGAAAGAAGGATGAGAAAAGGAGTAGGAAGAGGAGAGGGAGAGATGAGGGAGGAGGAGATGAATATAGAATGAAAAGAGTAAGAATAAGACGATGAGAGAAAGATAAGACGAAGAAGGAGAAGAGTTGGAGAAATTAACAACTAACAAGAATATAAAAAATATTATAGGAATTGTTAACAGACATAATTTAGGATACTTTAATATTTGATTGATACTATAATATTTGGTTTGTAATATTTTAGGATACTTTTGTTTATAGCGAGCTTGTATCTATAGTAAATAATTAGGCTGTAAATACTTTGGAGATACCTTATATAGCACTTTGGTGCTAGAAATATGGCAACAATAATATAAAATCTCTTCTATATAATTAAAGGAAATCCTATGGAAAGAGCATTCAGACCAACTTTGACCGGAATAATCAAACGAGACAACAAAATTAAAAAATAAATTTGTAATCGAGAATCAAGTTAATTACTTTATACCTAAAGAAATAAGTAAGTTCAACTAAAAGAGAAAGATAACTAACCAACCAGGACATACTTTTTGCCCTTCATACATCCAATATAGATATGAAACGCCATGAAAATGTTGCAAATAAAATTTCATACAAAAAAATCTCTAATGTTAGGGAGCATACAGAGTTCTAAATGGCATTTTATACAACAAAAGTGAGTATAAAAATATCACATATATATAAAGTGCGTTCTTCACATAAGGATTAAGGCCAAAGTCTAGCCAATACACTAATCCAATCAAGGTTGCAGGGATGCAAAAGGAATACAAATCTCAAGCTTTGGTTACTATTATATTAAAAACCTGAGAGAATCGAAAAAGGAATACAAAAATTCCAATCACATCTCACCACACACAAAGTGATCTAAAAAAATCTACTATAAAAATAGTACATACAGAAGAAGGTATTGTGGGAAGAAAAGAGGACATGAACAAGGACAATAAGACGAAGACGAAGACGATGAGGAAGAGAGTAATAGGATGAAAAGGATGTTGAGAGAAGGAAGAGAGAATGAGGAGGACGATGAGAGGAAGAGATGAGGGAGGAGGAGAGGAATATAGGATGAAAAGAGTAGGACGGCGAGAGAAAGATAGGACGGAGAAGGACAAGAGTTGGATCAATTAACAATAACAAGGATATAAAAAATACTATAGAATTAACTATAAACAAGACAATTAAATTAAAAAATAAATGTGTAATCGAAAATTAAGTTATTTACCTTATCTGAAGAAAGAAGTAAGTTTAACTAAAAGAGAGAGATAACTAACTACCCAAGACATACTTTTTGCCTTTCATACAACCAACGTAGATATGAAACGCCATGTAGGAGGGTGAAATGCTACAAACAAAATTTCATACAAAAAAGTCTCAAATGTTAGAAAGCATACAAAGTTTTAAATAGCATTTTATACAACAAAAATGTGAGTATGAAAATATCACATATATAGAGAGAGCATTCGTTGCATAAGAATCAAGGCCGAAGAATGGCCAACACACCAATCCAATCGAGGTTGTAGGGATGGATAAGGAATACAAATCTCAAGCTTTGGTTGCTATTATATTAAAAACGCGAGAGAATAGAAAAATAAATACATAAATTCTAATCACATCTCACCAAAAACAAAGTGATCTATAAAAATATACTACTATTAAGATAGTACATATAGAAAGAAGGTGGAGTGGGAAGAGAAGAGGACATAAATGAGCACAAAAAGACGAAGATGAAGACGGTGAGGAAGAGAGTAGCAGGATGGAGAGGACGGTGAGAGGATGAAGAGAGGAAGAGTAGGACGAGGAGAGGAAGAGATAAGGGAGGAGGAGAGCAATATAGGATGAAAAGAGTAGAAGTAGGATGACGAGAGGAAGATAGGATGACGAGAGGAGAGCAAGAAATGAGGGAGGAGGAGAGAAATAAAGGAGGAAAAGAGGACTAGGACAACGAGAGGAAGATAATATAGAGAAAGAGAAGAGTAGGAGAAATTAATGATACCAAGGAAGAAAAAATACTATTGGAATAACTACAAATGAAACAACTAGATTAAAAAATAAATGCGTAATCGACAATCAACATATTCGTTTTACCTGAAGAAAGAAGTAAGTTCAACTAAAAGAATGAGATAACTAACTACCCAAGACAAACTTTTTGCCCTTCATACATCATGCGTAGATATAAAACACCATGTAGGAGGGTGAAGTGCTGCAAATAAAATTTCAAACAAAAAAGTCTCAAATGTTAGAGAGCATACAAAGTTCTAAATATCATTTATACAAAAAAAAATGAGTATAAAAATATCACATATATAAAGAGAGCGTTCGTTGCATAAGGATCAAGGCTGAAGTCTAACCAACACACCAATCCAATTGAGGTTGTAGGGATGCGTAAGGAATACAAATCTCAAGCTTTGGTTGCTATTATATTAAAAATCCAAGAGAATTGAAAAATGAATACAAAAATTTTAATCACATCTCACCAAAAAGAAAAGTGATCTCAAAAAATATACTATAAAGAAAAGATAATTCATATAGAAGAAGGTGGAGTGGGAAAAGAAGAGGACATGACCGAGTACAAGAAGACAAAGATGTAGACGACGAGAAAGAGAGTAGTTGGATAAAGAGGACAGTGAGAGGAGGAAGAGAAAATGAGTAGGACGAGGAGAGGAAGAGATAAGGGAGGAGGAGAGTAATATAGGATGAAAATAGAAGAAGTAGGACAACGAGAGGAGAGGAAGAGAGGAGGGAAGAGAGTAATATTGGAAGAAAGGAGGACTAGGATGACGAGAGGAGAGGAAGAGAGGAGGGAAGAGAGTAATATAGGAAGAAAGAAGGACTAGGATGACGAGAGGAAGATGAGACAGAGAAAGAAAAGAGTAGGAGAAATTAACGATAACAAAGACATAAAAATACTATAGGAATAACAAAAACAAGACGACCAAATTAAAAAAATAAATGCGTAATCGACAATCAAGTTATTCACCTTAGCTGAAGAAAGAAGTAAGTTCAACTAGAATAGAGAGATAACTAAATACCCAAGACATACTTTTTGCCCTTCATACATTTAACATAGACATGAAAAGCCACGTAAATGCTGCAAACAAAATTTCAAACAAAAAAAGTCTTAAATGTTAGGGAGCGTACAAAATTCTAAATAGCATTTTATACAACAAAAGTGAGTATAAAAACATCATCAATATACAGAGGGTGTTTGTTGCATAAGGATGAAGGCTAAAGTCTAGCCAACACACCAATCCAATCGTGGTTGCAAGGATGCGTAAGGAATACAAATCTAAAGTTTTTGGCTACTATTATATTAAAAACCTAAGAGAATTGAAAAGGCTATAAAAAATTCTAATCACATTTGAACAGAAATAAAGTGATCACTAAAAATAGTACATCTAGAAAAAGGTGAAAGTGGAATAGAAGAGGACGTGAATGAGGATGAGAAGAGGAAGACGAAGACGAAGACAGTTAGGAAGAGAGGACTAGCACGAAGAGGACGATGAGAGCAGGAAGAGAGGAGGATGATTTGGACGAGGAGTACAAGGTGAGAGGAAATGAATAACGGAGGAAAAGAGGAGCAGGAGGATAGGAAGAGATGGGGAGAAGGAGAAAAGTAGGAAAAATTAACAATAACAAGAATTTAAAAAAATACTATAAGAATAACCCTAACAAGACAACTAAATTAGAAAAATAAATATGTAATCGTCAATCAAGTTATTACCTTAGCAAAAGAAAGAAGTGAGTGCCACTAGAAGAGGGAGATAACTAACTACCCAAGACATATTTTCCCCTTCATACATTTGAACAAAAACAAAATGATATCTAAAAATAAACTACAAAAAAAAATACATCTAGAAAAAGATGGAGGTGGAAGTGAAGAGGGCGTTAACGAGGACGAGAAGAGGAAGATGAAGACGGTGACGAAGAGTGGAGTGGGACTTATAGGAAGAGGACGAGAAGAGGAAGAGAAGAGGATGTGAACGAGGACAAGAAGATAGAGGTGGAAGAGAAGAGGACGGGAAAAGGAAAATGAAAATAGCGACAAAGATTGGACGGTGGCGATGAGTGGAGTAGGACGAAGAGGACGAAAAGGAAGCGTGAAGGAGTGGGATGAGGAAAGGAGGGAGGAGGAGAGGAATATAGGAAGAAAAGATGACTAGGATGACGAAAGGAAGACAAGAAGGAGAATGAGGAGTAGGAGAAATTAATAATAACAAGTATATAAAAAATACTATAGAAATAACCATAAACAAGACAACTAAATTAAAAAATGAATGCGCAATCGACAATTAAGTTATTCACCTTAACTGAAGAAAAGAAGTAAGCTGTTACAACTAGAATAGAGAGATAACTAACTATCCAAGATATACTTTTTGCCCTTCATACATCCAGCGTAGATTTGAAAGGTCATGTAGGAGGTTGAAGTGCCGCAAATAAAATTTCGTACAAAAAAGTCTCAAATATTAGAGAGCATACAAAGTTATAAATAGCATTTCATACAAGAAAAATGTAAGTATTAAAATATTACATATATATAGAGAGCGTTCGTCACATAAGGATCAAGGCCAAAGTCTAGCCAACACACCAATCCAATTGAGGTTGCAAGGATGTATAAGGAATACAAATCTCAAACTTTGGTTGCTATTATTATATTAAAAACCCGAAAGAATTGAAAAAGCAATAACAAAATTCTAATCACATCTGAACAAAAATAAAGTGATCTCTCAAAATATACTATAAAAATAGTACATCTAGAAAAAGGTGGAAGTTGAATAAAAGAGGACATGAATGAGGATGAGAAGACGAAGACGAAGATAGTGAGGAAGAGAGAAGTAGCATGAAAAGAACGATGAGAGCAAGAAGAGAAGAAGAGGAGTAGGATGGGGAGTACGAGGAGATGAGGGGAGGTGAGAACAAAGGAATATAGGAGAAAAAAGAGGAGCGGGAAGAGAGGAAGAGAAGGGGAGAAGGAAAAGAGTAAGAAAAATTAACAATAACAAAAATATAAAAAAATAGTATAACAATAACCATAACGAGACAATTAAATTAAAAAAATAAATGTGTAATGGTCATTCAAGTTATTACCTTAACAGAAGAAAGAAGTGAGTGCAACAAGAAGAGAGATATAACTAACTACCCAAAACATATTTTTCGCCCTTCATTCATTTGAACAAAAACAAAGTGATATCTAAAAATATACTATAAAAAAAGTACATCTAGAAAAAGCTAGAGGAGGAGGAGAAGAGAACGTGAACGAGGATGGGAAAGGGAAGACAAAGACGGTGAGGAAGAGAGGAGTAGGACGAAGAGGACTGTGAGAACATGAAGAGTGGAGGAGAAGGACGAGGAGAGGATTATAGGTGGAAAAGAGGATGAGGAAGACAAGAAGGAGAATGAGTCTTGTAGGAGAAATTAACAATAACAAGGATATAAAAAATACTATAGGAATAACCATAAACGAGACAACTAAATTAAAAAATAAATGCGTAATCGACAACTAAGTTATTTACCTTACTTGAAGAAAATAAGTACGTTCAACTATAATAGAGAGATAACTAACTACCCAAGATATACTTTGTAACCTTCATACATCCAACTTAGATATGAAACGCCACGTAGAAGGGTGAAGTGCCACAAATAAAATTTCATACAAAAAAGTCTCAAATGTTAGAGAGCATACAAAGTTCTAAATAGCATTTTATGCAACAAAAATATGAGTATAAAACTATCACATATATACAAAGAGCGTTCGTCGCATAAGGATCAAGGCCAAAGCCTAGCCAACACATCAATCCAATCAAGGTTGCAGGGATGCGTAAGGAATATAAATCGTTGCTATTATATTAGAAACCCAAGAAAATTAAAAAAAGAATAAAAAATTCTAATCACATCTCACCAAAAAAAAAAGTGATCTCTAAAAATATACTATAAAGATAGTATGTATAGAAGAAGGTGGAGTAGGAAGAGAATAGGACATGAACGAGCACTAGAAGACAAAGATGAAGATGGTGAGGAAAAGAGTAGTATGACGAAGAAGACGGTGAGAGAAGGAAGACAAAAGATGTAAGATGAGGAGAGGAATAGATAAGGAAAGAGGAGAGGAATATACGATGAAAAGAGTAGAAGTAGGACGACAAGAGGAAGATAGGACAACGAGAGGAGAGGAAGAGAGGATCGAAGAGGAGAGGAATATAGGAGGAAAAGAAGACTAGGACGACAAGAGGGAGATAAGACGGAGAAAAAGAATAGGAGGAGTAATTAATGATAATAAAGACATAAAAATACTATTGAAAAAACCATAAACGATACCTGAAAAAAGAAGTAAGTTCTACTAGAATAGAGAGGTAACTAACTACCCAAGACATACTTTTTGCCCTTCATACATCTAACATAGCTATGAAACACCACGTAAATGCTGCAAAGAAAATTTCAAACAAAAACGTCTCAAATGTTAGGGAGTGTACAAATTTCTAAATAGTATTTTATACAACAAAAGCGAGTATAAAAATATCACCTATATACAGAGAGCGTTCATTGCATAAGGATCAAGGCGTCTAGCAACACACCAATCCAATCAAGGTTGTAGGGATGCGTAAGGAATACAAATATCAAGCTTTGGTTGCTATTATATTAAAAACCCAAGAGAATTGAAAAGGCAATAAAAAAATTCTAATCACATCTAAACAAAAGCAAAGTGATCTCAAAAAATATACAATAAAATAGTACAACTAGAAAAAAGTGGAAGTGGAATAGAAGAGAATGTGAACAAGGATGAGAAGACGAAGATGGTGAAAAAGAGAAGAAGTATGAAGAGGATGGTGAGAGCAAGAAGATAGGAGGAGGAGTAGGATGAGGAGTGTGAAGAGAGGAGGAGAGGTGAGAGGAAAGGAATATAGGAGCAAAAGAGGAGGAACAGGAGGAGAGGAAGAGTAGAGGAGAAGGAGAAGAGTAGAAAAAATTAACAATAACAAGAATAAAAAAAAATACTATAACAATAACCATAATGAGACAACTAAATTAAAAAATAAATAAATGTGTAATCGTCAATCAACTTATTACCTTACCAGAAGAAAAAGTGAGCAAAACTAGAAGAGAGAGATAACTAACTACCCAAGACATATTTTTTGCCCTTCATTCATTTGAACGAAAACAAAGTGATAAAAATAAATAAATCTAGAAAAAGCTGGATGTGGAAGAGGAGAGGACGTGAACGAGGATGAGAAAAGGAAGATGAAGACAGTGAGGAAATGAGTAGGACGAGGAGGACGGTGAGAATAGGAAGAGTGGAGGAGTAGGACGAGAAAAGGAGGGAGGAGGAAAGGAGAGAGGAGGAAAGGAATATAGGAGGAAAAGAGGACTAGGATAACGAAAGGAAGACAAGACGGAGAATGAGAAGAATAGGAGAAATTAACAATAACAATGATATAAAAAATACTATAGGAATAACCATAAACGAGACAACTAAATTAAAAAATAAGTGCGTAATCGAAAATTAAGTTATTCACCTTACCTGAAGAAAAGAAGTAAGTTCAACTAGAATAGAGAGATGACTAACTACCCAAGACATACTTTTGCCCTTCATACATCTAGCATAGATATGAAATGCCACTAAAATGCTGCAAATAAATTTTCAATAAATAAAGTCTCAAATGTTAGGGAGCATACAAAGTTCTAAATAGCATTTTATACAACAAAAGTGAGTATAAAAATATTACCTATACGTTCGTTGCATAAGGATCATGGCTAAAGTCTAGCCAACATACCAATCCAATCAAAATTGCAGAGATGTGTAAAGAATACAAAACTCAAGCTTTGGTTACTATTATATTAAAAACCCGAGAGAATTGAAAAAGCAATAACAAAATTCTAAGCACATATGAACAAAAACAAAGTGATCTCTAAATATACTATAAAAATAGTACATATAGAGAAAGGTAGAAGTGGAATAGAAGAGGATGTGAACGAGGAGGATGAGAAGAGGAAGACGAAGATGGTGAGGAAGAGAGGACTAGCACGAAGAGGACTGTGAGAGCACGAAGAGAGGATAGTAGGATGAGGAGGAGAGGTGAGAGGAAAGGAATATATAGGAGGAAAAGAGGAGCGGGAGGAGAGGAAGAGACGACGGAGAAGGAGAAGAGTAGGTAAAATTAACAAATAACAAGAATATAAAAAAATAGTATAACAATAATCATAACGAGACAACTAAATTAAAAAAAAAAATTGTAATCGTCAATCAAGTTATTACCTTACCAGAAGAAAGAAGTGAGTGCAACTAGAAGAGAGAGATAACTAACTACCCAAGACATATTTTTTTCCCTTCATACATTTGAACAAAAACAATGTGATATAAAATATAGTATAAAAATAGTACATCTAGAAAAAGCTAGTAGTGAAAGAGAAGATGACATAAACGAGGATGAGAAGAGAAAGATGAAGACAGTGAGGAAGAGATGAGTAGGGCGAAGAGGACAGTGATAACAAGAAGAGTGGAGGAGTAGGACAAGGAGAGTATGAGAGGAGGGAGGTGAAGAGGAATATAGGAGGAAAAGATGATTAGAATGACGAAAGGAAGACAAGACGGAGAAGGATAAGAGTAGGAGAAATTAACAATAACAAGGATATAAAAAATACTATAGGGATAATCATAAACGAGACAACTAAATTAAAAAATAAATGCATAATCGACAATCAAGCTTTTCGACTTACCTTAAGAATGAAGTAAGTTCAACTAGAATAGAAAGATAACCAACTATCCAAGACATACTTTTTGCCCTTCATACATCTAGAATAGATATGAAACACCATATAGGAGGGTAAAGTGCTGCAAATAAAATTTCATACAAAGAAGTTTTAAATGTTAGAGAGCACTTAAAGCTATAAATATCATTTTATACAACAAAAATGTGAGTATAAAAATATCACATATATACAAAGAGTGTTCGTCGCATAAGGATCAAGGCCAAAGCCTAGCCAACACACCAATCCAATCGAGGTTGTAGGGATGTGCAAGGAATACAAACCTCAAGCTTTGGTTGCTATTATATTAAAAATCCAAGAGAATTGAAAAAGGAATACCAAATTCTAATCATATTTGACCAAAAACAAAGTGATCTCTTAAAATATACTATAACGATAGTACATCTAGAAAAAGGCGAAGGGGGAAGAGGAAAGGACATGAACAAGGATGAGAAGGGGAAGAAGAGGATAGTGGGGGAGATAGGAGTAGGACAAAGAGGACGGGGAGAACTAGAAGAGAATGGGACTAGGACGAAGAGTACGAGGAAAGGAAGAGATGAAGGAGAAGGATAAGAATTTAGGACAAAAAGAGGAGTAGTATGACAAGGAGTACGAGGATAGGAGGAGTACGAGGAGAGGAATATAGGATGAAAAGTGGAGGAGGAGAGTAAGAGAGGAGGGTGAATATGAGGAGTAAGAGAAATTAACAATAACAAGAATATAAAAAATACTGTAAGAATAACTATAAACGAGACAACTAAATTAACAATAAATGCATAATCGGCAATCACATGAAGAACAAAGTGATTTAAACTTGGAGATATAGATAACTAACTATATACAAAGTGCATTCATCGCATAAGGATCAAGCCCGAAGGCATGCTAGTACACCAATCGAATCGAGGTTGCAAGGATGCGTAAGGCCTCCTCTAGAAATCTTAAGCTTTTGTAACTATTATATATATATAAAAAAAAAAAAAAAAAAAAAAAAAAAAAAAAAAAAAAAAAAAAAAAAAAACACTCATAAGAAATGAAAGGGAAAACCAAAGTTATAATCACATCTAACAAAAAATAAACTAATCTTTAAAACCATACTAAATATGTAGATAGTACATCTAGAAGGAAGAGGAGGAAGAGAATTGGAGGATGTGGACAAAGAAGAGAGGAGGAAGACAAAGACAAAGATGATGAGGAAGAGAGGAGTAGGATAAAGAGTACAAGCAAAAGAGAAAGAGAGGAGTAGGACGATGAGTACGAGCAAAAGAAGCAGAAGAGGGAGGAGGAGATGAAATAGAGAAGGAAAAGAAGATGAGTAGGATAGAGAGGATAAATAGAGAAAGAGATGGAGGAGAAATTAATAAGTATAGGAATAACCACAAAGGAGATAACTAAATTAACAATACATAATTGGCAATCAAATTATTTACCTTACCTAAAGAAAGAAAGGAGTTGAACTCAATAGAAAAATTAAGTATTCTCTCTTATATATTTTTTGTGTACTTGAGCTATACTTATTTCTTTGCAATAAAATTCTCTTATTACTTATCAAAAAAGAAATAAAAGCTAATGGTTGAAGACAGCTCACTCACAGGAGGCAAAACCGCTTATAACATGTATACTTGATGATGATGGCATACTAGTTATCATAATAATGCAGTTATAACTGCTCGTGCAGAGGGTGGCTACGTTCCCAGACCATAGTAATAAATATTTAGCCAGAAGTTAGGGCCTCGCAAGTAGCTCCATCTCTATAAATCCTTGAGTAATGCTACACCCACCAAGGGTGTAGCCCGATGGTGGGCCCCGATAAAGCCAATTGTCTTTCTTTTTTTTTTTTCATTCATTTTTTTATAGCCTTAAATATTTGGCAAGAAAAAAAAATATTTGGCAAGAAAAATTCTGACATAGAAAAAATTATACAACAGCATCGATCCCAAATCTGAATTCACCGTACCTTACAAAAAAAAAGTGATTTAACTTCAACTTGAAGACAGAAGGATAACCACCCAAGACAATTTTTCTGCCCTTCATACATCCAAGATATATATGAAGAGCCATGTAGGTGGTTTAAGAGGAGTAAATAATATTTCATACAGAAAAAGGCCTAAATATGGGCCGCGGAATATTTCTCCGCATGCCGCGCATGTAAAGGAAAAAAGTTTTTCATGAGATCATTTTCAGTGGATTGACAAAGAAAAAAAGAGAACAATATAAAAATGCAATCATAAAACACTGATATAGCACAAAAGTGAAGGAACTATCAAATAACAGCATAATATGCCTTAAAAATTAAATACAAGTGTTAAAGAGAAAATAAAGCACCTCATATATGCACAGTGAATACATGCTTCAAAGAAAACAATATAGATAATAAAAAAATCAGGAACATTTCAGCTGACTTAAATCCAAAAAATAAAAATAACAAAAAGGAAAATTGATCAATTAAAGTTAGTGAAGGATAGAGTCATATAACACGACAATCGAACAACCTAAGTAAAATGACAAAGTGCTTGATCCATAAAGCTATAAAGAGAATAACAAAAAGAATAAAATCTAATTGTTGATGACAACTGATTCAGAAGAAAAAACAGATTCTAACTGTTATAACTATTGATGCCTTGCTAGCAAAGTAATTACCAAGATACAGTACTTGTCAATAATTGTTAATGCCAAGAGTGACTGCTTTCCAAGATCATAGTAATTAATATTTGGACCTACAAATTCTTACAAATAAAAAATTATACAAGAGCATTGATCCTAAAATCTGCAATCAAATTATTCACCTTCCCTAAAGAAAGAAGTGATTTAAAATTCAACTAGAAGAGAGTAAGATAACTACCCAGGACACTTTTTCTGCCTTTCATGCATCTAACTAAGATATGAAACGCCATGTACGAGGGTTGAGAGCTGTAAATAATATTTCATGCAAAAAAAGATCCTAATTGTTAGTGGGAGCTTTCATGAGTCTCGTTCTAGTACCAGCAAGTTATATATACCAAAGTATCTTCCATAGATAGAGCAGTCTCTGACTAGGCTGCCTTTCTAGCCACTTCACATGTCTTATCTCAAAAATGAAATAAGAATAATATAATATGATGTGCAAAAGATGAGCCAGGAATATTCACTGTTGTAAGACTCTGGAAAGATGGTTCAACAACAATGATGAAAGGATTAGAACACTTGTAGTACTAGTACCCAAAAAGCCATCTTTAACATTATTCGCTTGTTAATTTCTCTATAGAAAATGAAATTAGTTTTAATAGTATTGCTGTGTTTTGCGTGACATAGATAGAGCAACAAACAGAAAGAAAATATAATGGTGGAAGACAGTTGAGTCACAGGAGACAAAACAGCTTCTAATGAGTATACTTGTTGGTTCCTCGATAGCACAGTAGTTATCATAATGCTGTTGTCAATATCTGTTAATGCAAAGAGTGACTATCGTAGTAATAAATATTTGGCCAGACAGATTTCAAAGTTATAAAAAAATTATACAGGAACATTGATCCTAAAATCTGCAATCAAATTATTCACCTTACTTAAAGAAAGAAGTGATTTAAGTTCAACTAAAAGAGAAAGATATCTACCCAGGACAATTTTTCTGCCTTTAATAAATCCAGCATAGATATGAAGCACCATGCAGGAGGTTTGAGAGCTGTAAAGAATATTTCGTACAAAAAAGATCCAAATGTTAGTGGGAGCTTTCATGGTACGTACCAAATTATCTTCCATAGACAGAGCGGCTTCGACTAGGCTGCCTTTCTAGCCTTTCCATAGGTCTTATCTGATTTAAAAAGAATAATATAATATAATGTGCAAAAGTTGAGCCAGAAGTATTCACCGTTGTAAGACTCTGGAAGAATGGTTTAATAACAATGATGAAAGGATTTATAACAATTGTATTCACCAGTTTCCCAATAAGCCATCTCTAATATAATTCACTCACTAATTTCTCTAAAAAATGGAATTAGTTTTTATAGTATCGCTTTTTTGCATGACCACTTAACCTAAACAAAGTTCTCTGAGATTATTATCAATCGAGGCTCTTCAGAACATAAATGAGGCAATCGTCTCACAAAACTTAGGAGTCTCATGTGGTTTCAACCGGAGGAGGCAAATAGCAAATAAACTTGCAATTGGCATACATGAGCATATATTTGGAGTGAAAAGATCACCATGAGACCCCATCCTGGTCCACCTTAAGAGGACAATACCAGGACGAGGAACCCTATATAAACACTCAAGGATACAAATTTATCCTATTAGATGAGGTCATGCGCAATTATTAACACTAGGTGTTTATTTGAGGAGTTGGTTTGATATATGATGTACACTAATGAATGCATGTAGACTTTGCACAAGCAGACCCGAACCTGTCAACCAATGATTATATTCGTTCAAACTTATGCAGAAACTAACTCAAGAAGAGTGAATGCAACACAGAGCAAGAATCTCATCATAGTCCAAGATAGCTTATAAGGAGTATAAGAACGACAGAGCTTATAAGGAGTATAAGAACGACAGACAAAAGCTAGAGCGATTAAATTCATCAAGAGTCCAGACAAGAAGCATAAGTAGAGTAACACTTGACTCCAGAGCCCTCCATGGCACGGTTCTGAACTAGAGCGATAACAGTCCCCGCCCCATCAAATTCGAGCAACACTATGCTCCACGACAAGCGTTAAAACTTGCAGATTGGTTTTCTTTTAAAAAGGAAAAAAAATGATTTAAATTCAAACGGTTCAAAGATGAGAGTACCAAGAGTAATAAATTTCATCCATCAAGAACACTATACCGGAAAAAGTACCAAGAGCGGCAGGTCTCCGTCTTTCTTGGACCCTAAAAGACTAAAGAGTAATGCGACCGTGACACCAGTTTTGACCGCTCGACGTACTGCTAGTATAAACTTATATTTTTATTTTTCTTTTCTTTTCTTTTTAAATTTTTTTTAACATACTTAAATATTTTTAAAAATTAAAGAAATATATCAATTTAATCATCAAATAAAAAAATTTAAATAGTTAAAATCAGGAGACAGACTCAAGCGTTTATTAATATTTTCCAAAACTAAATATATAATAAATAATAAATAATAAATGGACTCAAAATCAATTATAAAAATAAACTAAAACCCGGAAGATTGGGAGTTCAACAGATTTTACTTGAGGGGACCTTCTGTCTTCTCCATGGAGCAACGATCGAGAAGAGAGCAACGCCACGTTTGGGATCAGGTCCAATGCTTACAATTTATTGCGATGAATATGAATCAAATCAGTAACAGATTTACTACAATGCTTACAGCTTTGATCATCGGATGCGTCTTAATCGCCGTGAAAGCCACCATTCTCTCCGTTGAAGCATGAGCCACAATAAATTACCTCTCGCTCTCTCTCTCTCTCTCTCTCTCTCTCTCTCGCAATATGCAGGGTATGTTCTCGTGTTCCACCTCCTGGCTCCCTCCCTCTCTCTCTCTAACGGCTACTTGCTTGTGTGAGGAATAGTGAATATACAGGAGTTTGTATATATAGAAAATATATACAGCAGCTTCACACTTTTTCACATCATTACAAAATATGAATTTATTATTTTATTCTCTTTTATTTTATTCTGGTGTATTGAATGTGGAGCTGGTATGTGCTATGTAGTAGTGCTCTTGTGTGTATATATATACGAGTTTTTCTATACGGCTGCCCAACCCGCACACATGACATGTAATTTGTTTTCTTTTTATTTATTTTTTCTGCTAACTAAAATCTAAACAACTCTAAACCCGTTTCAAAAATAGCTTAACATGCGTTTTGGTCTTATTTGAAATTTTCTCCAGCTCCCCATTTGAAATTTTCGCCAGTCCCCCCACATTCGAAATTTTCTCCAGCCCCCCCACCCTCGGCGCGCGCCAGCACCCTCGATTATGCTCCGCCGCACCGCCCTCTGATTTTTCTCATTTCTTACCTGGTGAAATGCACGTTTTGAGTTGAAGAGGCATTTCAATTCTTCAGGAAGGCCAGTGCATTCACCCCTCCCCTACCCAGAATCCCCAACGCCCGTCCCTCTACCTATTCCGCCTTCCACTCCGTCTTCTCCAACAACACTTTCCCTATGGTTAATGTTGCTTCTATTTGGTCCCCTAGAAAATGTTATTGGGAAAACTTGGAAACATAACTTTTACTTCTACTACTTCTTTTTGTTATGTGCCTTTGAGTTGGTCTTTTCTTGTGTTTTGGCTGACCAATGTGATGTAGGGCTACATTCTTGTCTGAAAATGCTTGCGTCATTTGGGTTTTCATTTTTTTCCTTTGTAGTGTTTTCTTGGCTCTGTTCTTTAAACCCTCCATTTGGGCTTCGATGAACTTCTGGGAATGAAATGAGAAAGATTTCAACTTTGATGCTAATTTTGGTTTTCAATGAGTGATTTACGGCATTGTTTGGTCCTGCGATTTGTTCTCACTTATGACTCTTGGAGAAATTTTGTTTGCTGTAATGGGCTTTTAACGTTCTTTTTGAACGGAATGGAAGGTTAGAAAGTATTTTGTTATGGGGTATGGTTTCTTGACTCTCTATGTACTGAAATGATTGATGCTGATTTAAACGAGTGTACTGAAATTTAAGTGATCTCATTGACACACAAGGATTCAAGTTAAGAGGGAGCGAGAGAACATTTATGGGTGCAATGAGCGAGAGAGAACAATTGATCTTTATTTGATAAGGTAGCATCACACCTGTGTCGATCATCCTGGTGATCATTTACGGGTGCAATGCTGCTGCTGGTCTTAATCATACAGGTGCAACGGCCCCAGCCATAGTAATGGCTTTTGACGTCCTATTTTAGATAGACAAGTATAAATCCAATCTCTTTCTCATGGATCATATATATAGTTGATGGAGGTTTCCTCAACATCTTGGTGCATCAAAATATTTTCCAGCCTTTGTCAAATCAGTCAAACGTCAGTCTTGCATGGGCAGTATATGTTGTGAGTTTTAGAGAGAATCATTGATGACTTAATATGCCATAGGATAAGATTAATGATGAGTTGCATGTCTTGAATTCAATTAATGTTATTTTTTTGTTCACTCCCTTGTTTTTGAACTTGATAATTAAGTTTTCAATATGAACTTATATTTAGAGATGATCATAGTCTTTTACATTCTAAAACATCATATAATATTTTTTGTTCCAATCACCTTCACAAAATTTAAAAATAGAGGTGATAATATCAAGAATAGGCCTGTTCATCCGGGTTCCAACCCGGAAATCCTGGTAGATCCAAACCGGAACCCAGATTTCAAATCCGGGCCGAAACCCGAACCAGATTAGCCAGATCATAAACGGGCCGGAACCCGGATGAATCCGGGTTTTTTAAAACCCGGATTCCGGATTCCGGATTAAACCTCCTTTTTTTTTTTTTTAAACCCATATAAAAGCCTAAATGTATATATAATATTTTCACATGTAACTCTGATTTTTTTATAAAAATCAAAAGAATAAATTTGATTGTGCACTTTAGAAGTTGAAAAACAAAAGAATAAACATGTAGCTATGCACGTTTCATTTGTTTGATGCAAAACATAGTCAAAGATGACCAAAACAGAGAGAAAAAAAATACTCATAAAAACATAGTCAAAGCATAGTATTTGTATTCTAAAAATACTAGATGCATCTAAAAAAAAAAACCCAATATTCATCTATGCATGCATCATAATGCAATCCACTACATATTCCATTATTTGCTATATATACATTACAAAATACAAAATTACAATATATAAATTACAAAATTACAATATATAAATTACAAAATCATATGCATTTCCATCAATTATTTAATCTCCACACCAAATAGCAACTTCAAGTGATTGGATCGAAAGAGATCCTGCAAAAAACAAAAACTTGAGTAAATTCATGGGTAGACTAAGATATGATTGGCTGAACAAGCATAATTTATGAGTGAAATAAAAAAAAAGTTGGCTATTAAAGACTAATATCTATGCTTAGACTTAATTAAACACATTTCTAAGTCATGTAAAACACTATTAAAGACTAATAGAACATCAACTGAAGGTCACAAAGACAAGTTCCCTCTATACAACCAACATTAAAATTCAAACTGACATTATGAAACAAACCGAGCTCCACATCATTCAAAACACTATTTGCATTCAACCTAAACATCATCTATCATACTAAGAAATCAAGATTTCATAAAACCCCTTAGAAAAACACATTTTAACTTACTCCAAATCACACTCCAAGATTTCAGAATTCAAGCAAGGTTCTGTTATCTTGCAAACCCACATTTACACATATATGCACACATAAATCCAACCTAAAACCATCATCAACCCAAGTCAAACTTTTCACTTAAAACATATCAAGGCACACACATAACACATGAACATATTGTTCCATCCAAGAACAATGTTTTGTTTCACTAAGGCTATGTCTTTCTTGATCACGGTACTCCTTTAGATTCAACATCAAAGCATCAATAAATAAACTCAAGCACTAAACATCCAACAAGATTACTCGTTAAAAAAACCAAGTAGTACCAGAGAAACACACAAAATAGCCCTCTGAAATATTTTTTATCACTTTTGTTATATTGATATCTCTGTAAAATAAAAATATGTTTACAATTAAAAAAGAATCACCATTTTTATATTTTTTCTTCCAATCCTTTTTCCATATGAGTTATGTCCTTGACTAGGAAAATGAAAGCAGCAGTTCTATAGCATAATAGCAATAAAAGCTACAATTTCTTCAGCTCTTCCACCAAAGATGCCTTTTTTTTTCTTAATTATAATTAAGCTTGTACAAAAATAGGGTCTTCTAAGCAAAATTCATACGACAATCAACATGAACCGAAACCAATGAAGGAAAAAGTTGAAAATGCCCCAATATTTATAAAAGGACTGTCAGATACAATTTCATAACATCTTGGCAGAGATAACACATCAATGTCACAATCAAAAAAAGGATTTTAACTCGCACACACAACGAATACAGAGAAGGAGAGTGGGCATACTGTGGAAACAAAAGATGAGGAGAATAATTTTACCTTCCTTGCAATCTTTCTTACAGAGAGAAGAGACGGATCTAAAAGCAACGCCGAAAGAAACCTCTCCGCCAGAGAGAGAGAGGGTCGGAGCCACCGACTGCATTCGGTATCGTGAATGGTAGACTATATACTCACGATTTCCCATTGCTGACTCTACTCTAATACCCAATGCACAGAAAGAAAAAAAAAATCAAAATCAACAAATAGATTTCTTCCTATATAAGATATACTGACTAAAGGAGTTCTTCCTAGATCTGGGTAGAGTAGTGGAAAACGACCCAAGTTAAAGGAATTAAAAAAAAATCAAATTTCAAAAACTTAGGCTTACTGAAATGCTCAAAGATGGAGAGAGAGAGAGAGAGAGAGAGAGAGAGAGAGAGAGAGAGAGAGAGAGAGAGAGGCTTATCGAGAGGAGAAACGGCGGAACAGACAGAGGGGGGGTTGAGATCATCACAGCGGCGGCGGCTATGGTTTCGTAGCTAGGGTTGAGAGAGAGAGAGAGAGAGAGAGAGAGAGAGAGAGAGAGAGAGAGAGAGAGAGAGAGAGAGAGAGAGAGAGAGCAGATCAGGGGAGGGGAAGGAGGTGTAGAATCGGGGGGGAGGGGAAGGAACTTAGGGTTTTCTTTTTTTGGTCCTTTATATAGAAACCCGGTTAACCGGGTTATGGATATGGAATCCGGATTTTCTATCCGGGTCCGGACAGCATAGGTCCGGGTTTTGCAATTCGGGTTTTGGCCCGGATTTAAACCGGGGTTTTAACCAGAATCCGATAAAACCGGAATCCGGACCAGGCCGGATAAAATCCGGCTCGGATGAATAGTCCTAATCAAGAATAATAAATATGAAGATATTGAGCTTGAGTAGTGACTCTTCCCACCACATGATGTCAGAATTTCTTATTTTTATTTTTGAAAAAAATAGCTACGATGTGGGTGTTGAGTTGAAAGCACATTAATTTTCTTGTTGGAAATAAATCTGAAAATAAATTTTTTAAAAGAAACTGTAATTGTTGAACCCCATATTTCATGGAGGACTTTGAAATCTTTGACTTTGGACTGCACTTTGAAATCTTTAATTTTCATGGAGAATTGTAATTGGTTTGCTATTATTAACCATTGTAAGCTTGTCTTTCAAATGTGTGACCATCTTGATACTTTGTAACTCCATGAAGATTTTGTGAAGATTATGTTTGTGGAGATGCGATGTCAGTATGCCATGTGGTGCTGTTTGTGGAGATTATGTTGTTTTAAGAATTTTTGTATTTTATGGAGAGGCTATATCTTTGTGGAGACGCTATGTTTAATTTTTGTACCTCTTAGAGAGGATTTTTGGTAGCATCAGCTGAGTGGTCCACATGCAAAGGGTTTCTGGTAGCATGATCCATGTGTACATTGGTTATCTGTGTCTTTGATCATGAGCTACATGAGGAGGTCTATTTCTTTCCTTTCTCTTACTAAAATTTACTGTACTTTCGTAATTGTTTGGAGTACTTTGCTTGAATTTTTTCTAGATCAACTATGGATGTTAGTTACGTGCAGATTGGTGTAATGATTGAGTATTTTGACTATTTAAGTTTCATCATTACTTCTTTTTGTGTTCCTTTTCTAGTTTATTATTAGACAAATTTTCCTTATTATGGCTTGTATGAGCATCAATGGATTTTACAAGCTTCTTGTAATTTTCACTCTCGTACTCCGCAAATTGCAATCACACCCTGCATCATAAGTAGTTTATAAATTTAAAATAATAATAATAATAATTCAAGAAGAAAATGGGTAAATGAATATTGAAAAAAATATCAGTACTAATTGAGTCATATATGAGTATATCCCATAACGCACCTTACCGACCACTTCAAGAGCACCAAAACCATCTGTGTACTCATCCTACAGAACAGAGTATCATTAACACTGCCACAAAAGCTTTGGGAAATTATCCATAAAAAAATTCCAAATTTACAAATATACATCCATACACGAACATAGACATATCTACATTTGCTTACAAGACATGGGAAAAGAAAGAAAAACTTGGCTATTATAATTTTCTGTTGAAACAACAGCTGTAACGCTTCAAGTATATACTTGTGTCTTCACAGTTTTTCAGCAATCAAATGAAAGATGGATTCCTTTTTGCAACAAACAATTACCTGTACATGAAAATAAATTCCCATTTCGACCAGAATGTTCTTCACATTAATATGATTTTCAAGATTTTCTTCAGACATAAGTAATGCACAAGCAACGTGGATACATAGAGTGATCATATATAAAGAATATTGAAGGATCAAAGCAGATTCACTAAATTTGGCATAAATAAGCACTTCTTAGAAAGAAGCATATGTACTGAAAATTATGAGAGGGTTATATCTCAGGTCCAATATCAAACAGCCGATGGGCGACAAGAAAAATTCAAGAATTCATGCAAAAATTTACAAAAAACAACCTCCATACAAAACCTATACACAACCATAGACTTCAATCATGCCTCACCAACAAAAAATCAGTTTAAACCATAGAAACTAGTTTACCTCGTAACAGTACAGGAGAACCAAAAACCAGGTTATGTTTGTGGAGACTTACTGTTGGCGTGGCCACAGATTTGGATGCAGGAACGGTCTCTATTCGATGTCGACTTGAGTTCCCAAGGGACGAATGCCCTAGAATCACAGAGAAGAGCACGAGAGAAGCATGAGAGAGAGAGAGAGAGAGAGAGAGAGAGAGAGAGAGAGAGAGAGAGAGAGAGAGAGAGAGAGATAGAGAGAGAGAGAGAGAGAGAGAGATGAGGAGAGGAAAGCTTTCTGTGGATGAAATCGGCTGGGCATGAGGAGAGGATGTTTCAGATGTTCAGTGGAGGAAATCGTAGCCTATTTCAGTGGAGGAAATCACATGTTTCAGGGGAGGAAATCAAATCGGCTCGAGGAAGCTCAGAACCGTGATGTGGAGCCCAGACCGGATTTGCCACGTCACGTGTGCAATGTAAGAATTTTAAACTGGCTGCCGAGTAGAGTTTCTCTCTCTCTATATATATATAGAGGCGTGGAAGGCGTCGAGGGGTTAATTTTGTATATAATTCAAATTAAAGCCATGGGTTAACTCATACATGTTATTTGTCTTCGGCAAGTTGGAGTATCATTTTTGTCTTTAAAATTTATTCTAACTTTTTAAATTTTAAAAATAAGTATAAATCATCAAGAAGGAACATTTATTACCTTTTAAAGAAGAGTAGTGGTACACTTATGCATAATTTTAAGTACAATGTTATACATATTGAGTGTAGCTTTATTTTATTAATATTTTATACCTTAATTTGAATTTCAAAATTTGAATTTTAAAGTTTTTACCTCTTTTAAACTTGCATTTTGATGCAAAGTATGAAGGTCTGACTCTGTCTGAAGAGTGAAGATTGAGATTATTTTTTCTATATATTAATGTTAATTTTTGGCTCTTTATTATTCTTGGAAGGATATACATTGCAATATTTTTTTTGCCTATAATTGGAAGACTTATGGCTTATGAGCACTAGGATGGTGATATAATTTAAACTTCTCTTTACTATTAGTTAAATTTTTATGACTGTAAAAAATTTTCAACTACAATATATTGTATGCATTATTTAAATGTGTGGGCTCACACTTATCACAATGTGCGAGACGTGGATGACCCGAGTGGCCAGCATCTCGGGATCACTGCTCCGCCAAAGCACAAGCAGTTGTTGGGGCGCCACAATACTCTACCTCTTAAGATTTATAGAGACATCATTGTTAACTAGGTAGAAATAGCCTTTATTCTCTCCAGAGATTTGTTTATTGGGTCTTTTCTTAATCTTCTTGGCTAGCTAGTCTAATGATCTTTTATTTAAGCTTTTTATTTTCATCCTGGAGAATGTAAGAACAAAAGCATTTGATAGTGAAAAATGCATGCTGACTTAATTAGAAGGGCAGGTCCTTTCCATTTTTATTTAAAAATTGGATAAATATTTTTTGCATCTCATTATTAGACATCTTTGTGTGCAAAAGGTTCCAATTTCTTAAACCATTGCAGCACTACTCTGACATCTAATAAATGTGACAACCTTTCAGCCAATTAACAAAGGTAAATTGAATCAATCAATACAAATGTTTTAGGCAAGGTGAATAACTCGAATATGCATTTGTCGTTAATATAATTGTCTCGTTTATTATTATTCCTATAATGTTTTTATATTTTTATTATTGTTAATTTCTCATATTTTTTTCCTTCCGTCCTATATTCCTTTTGTCGTCTTATTCTTCTTTTTTTTCTCATATATTCCTCTCATCCTCTCTCCTCTCTTCCTCTATTCATCCTGCTGCTTCTATTTTCCTCCTATGTTTCTCTCCTCCTCCTTCCTCTCTTCCTCTCCTCATACTCCTCATCCTACTCCTCTCTTCCTCCTCTTCCCGTCCTCTTCGTGCTATTATTCTCTTTCTCACCGTCTTCATCTTTGTATTCCTCTTCTCATTCACATTCATGTCCTCTTCTCTTACTCCTCCACCTTTTTCAAGATATACTATATGCATAGTTTATTTTAAAAGATAATTTTGTTTTCAGTTAGATGTTATTAGAATTTTTGTGTTCCCTTTTCAATTCTCGGGTATTTTTATATAATAGTTACCAAAATTTGAGATTTTTAGAGCAAGCTAGCCTAACACATCCCTATAACCTAGATTGGATTGGTGTACTAGCTAGCCTTTAGTCTTGATACAAATGTGACAAATGCTCTCTATTTATAGGGACAAAATGTTTTAGGGACGAATATTTGTCAACCTTAAAAGTGATCTTTTGAAACGAAATTTAAATTTCATCCCATAAACCTAAATTATTAAAAATATGGATTGAACAAACTTTTAGTTGTTCGAATGATAGTGTTTAAGATGAAATAATTTATGATAAAAGTGAGCTTCAACGAGTTCACTATAAGTGGCAGGAGAGCTTGACATTTGGTAATGGAAGTGGCGATGTGTGAGCCATTATGCGTGAGAGTGGTGGCAGTGGAGGGCGGCCGTAGTACTAGCTTAGATGCACCAAGAAAGTAATTTATACGAGAAAATACGAAACAAAAAGGTAAACTGGAATAGGAACGAAGGAAACTTAAGGGATAAAAAGTTTGTTTTATGAGCATTTTTGGTCCCAAAAGAAGTATTGGGTCCAGATGACTATAAGAGTTTGGGCTTGTACAAACAGGTCTAGTGATCAATCCAATGAGTATTAAAGTTAGGCTCGGCCCATCAAACCCAGCCACACCCCCACTGGACTTTAATGACTAATATTGGTAAGCCCAAATGAATGGGTAGGACCGCTACACCAGAATTTCCATTTGGGAACTCAAGATCGAGTACACAAAACTACTACAGCCGGTCTAGCCTACTTTTAGTTGTATTTTATTTCTTTACCCAATTAAAACTATCCAAATAGTTGGACCGACTAACAAGGTTCAATATTGTTTGTTCATTTTTGTAGTTACATCCATTGGAGATTTGGCATTGGGGAGATTGTTCTAACATATATATTAAAACCATAAAGCAATACAATCATTAATATATGGTTGTTGTAAAATTAATGTCATTAAATATGATTGTAAGATGAAAAAACTGTTCTAACATATATTACAAGCAAATTAAATGGTGCCAATCACAAGCAACAAAAAGAAAGAAACAAAACAAAAGAAATATTGGACGTATTCTTTCTTAAGAGTACGTGTGTGTATGTATATATATATATATATATATATTGGTCAGGAAGTGGATTTTGTCTACTGCGTAGGATGTAGAAGTGGAGATCCTCAACTACCATCTCAATACAGTTCGGTTCAATACTTAAAATCTTATTGCGAGAGCTTCACGCAATAAATGATGCAAACCAAGTGTGCTACCCACCCTACTTGGGCGGGCAACCAGCCCTCACTTGTGTGGGAAGTCATTTTTGTCCCTGCACCTCGTCCTTGCCTCTATATACTCTCTAGCCCCATCCGTTTGGCAGGCAGGTGGGTGACTCATTGCCATGGATGGCCATGGTTCTCCATGTGCGAAAACCACCTGATTTGTGGCTCAATCGCTCATTCGCTCCCAAACTCGAACGAACCAAAATAACTAACAAATCAAAATCCATATCGATTAACCAATGAAAATAAAACCAAACCTAGCTAATTGTGTGACTGTGGTTCTTTAAACAAACTCACGGCCATGCCGTGGCATGTAGCTTGATATAGAGAAGCACCGCTAATTGTGGTCGTGGGTGTAAGCAAATCGATGACCACACCCTGGCCTGGGAGGAGGAGGAAAAAAGAAGAGTAGGAGTAGGAGAAGGAAGAGAAGACATGTTGCACTGCTAACGGGTTAATTAACCAAGGAAAAAGGAGGAGATCCGTAAGAGAGAAGAAATTGAGAAATGAGGGAACGACGGGACGATTTGAGAGAGAAGAGGGAGTTGAGAAAATAAACTTAGAAAAAAAACCTCGAGTTTTTTCCTTTTTATACCAAGCTATGCAGGACAGGCGGATGAAATATGGGCAGGTGGCTAGCCCGCCCACCCCCCACACCCGACATCTTACTTGCTCAAAAAGTTCATCCGTCCAGACCCATGTGGTGGTGGGCGGACGTGCCGAATGCAGGAGCCTACCCAGCAGCCCTAATTGAAACCAATCTATTGACTTAACTACCACTATCACAGTGGCTAACTATGGGACTAGCAACATCTGCTATTTCTCAAATTGTTTTTATTTTTAACATTGCATCTACTAATTTGGGGGAGATTATCTGGAAATCCCACCCTCTACTATTGATATATCTCATTTTAATTATTAATGGAATTATCTTGTAGGAAGGATAATAAAAAATAGAGGTAGCAAAGGACACACGCCCCGGAAGGAAAGGCAGCAGCGATAAATGAGAATCGTCGTGTGGTGGATGCTTTATGTGTCAATACTATACAGTCCGGCTGTCAATACTATACAGTCCATCAAGTTGTAGTAATTTAGATTATATATATTTATAGGTAGGTTAGTCAAAGCTGCTAAGTAGAGAGAGGCTATATACGGCACCGCGGTCTAAACATCAGCCGTAATTTTAGGGACTCTTCCTGCTCAAATTAGACTATACATAATTATGTAAAGAGGTTCTATATAAAGAGGATAAATCTTCAAAAAGAGGGATCGAATCCATTTAACATGGTATCAGAGCTCTCTTAAATTTTTCTGATCAATTTCTTGTGTTTCGGTCAATCTCTAGTGTACTGGTTTTGTTGTGTTTCGGTCAATTTCTTGTGTTTCTGGTCTCTTACTGGCTTTGTTGTTCTCGGCACAGTGGTTTATTCTGCAGGTTCTCAGCACCATCATTTCGGAACAGTACTCTGCAGGTGCTCTGCAGGTTCTCGGCCTTTCATCTGGTGCTCTTCTCAGCAATTTCTGAAGCAGTTGTTCTTCACGTGTTGTGCAGTAGTTCTTCGGTTCTTCCAGCACGTGGGTTAGAGTCGGCTGGGATTAATTTCTCCAGAACTGCTACATACCCCCGGGGAATAACCCCGCCGCGGCCCCGGGTTGACGTGGCAATTAAAATAATAATAAAAAAATAATAAGCTTAAAACAGAAACAAGCTGCGCGAGGAAGAAAATTATTTTGATGAAACATTGCAGAGAAATCATGAAAAGCAGAGACATCGAACGCCGTCGCTAACGTGCCATCTTCCGTCGCTTAAACCATCTGATTGTTGAGGTCGCCGTCATCACGTACCCATTGCTCTAAGTCGCAATAGGGTGGGTGAGAGATTTAGTCGGCATTTCTTCTGGGTATTTTTTGGGTCTTTATCAGTATTATTGGGTCTTCATCGGCATTTCTCCTGGGTACATATACGATCATTTTCTTGTTTGTGGGTCTTCTTTGATGGATTTCACAGTAGCTAGTCTTTTGTTCTTCTTTAATGGATTTCTTGTTTCTGGGCACACTTCAATGAGAAGTATTAAGTCTTTTTATGTTTAGTTTAAGTATCTTTATTTTTATTACAAAAATGTATGTTTTTAGTTCTTGGGATATTGATTGATAGAGATTTTTTTAATAAATAAATTAATCTTCTAGCCATTCGATGGTTTTGGAAATTTGCTGAATAAAGCGAGCACAAACTAAGCAGTGAGTTCCTATGAGGAAGATGAACTCATGGGCTTCACAGTTCACATTATAGTAGAAGCCTACATATTTAGAACCTTGAACTAAAAGCTCCTGAAATACTCTCAAGATTGAAAACGCTACTGAAGTCAATAAACCGTATCAAGATTCAATAAAAACACACCGAAGAAACGGGTCCCTTCCAACTCCAAGGCCTAGACCAACTTATCGACCTCCACAAGAAACTTCCCAGATATTGTCCTCATCCTTAGAAAAATCCCTTCAAGAAAAATCCATAATTTTTTTTTTTGTTTTTGCATTCTTTTTCGACAAATTTATGAATCCCATTTCAGAATGTCCTTCACTAAGGCGTTAATTCTATTGTCTTCAATCTCGCGATTTCGGCCCAAATGGGTTAGTCTCTTTACTATTGACCCAGATAAAACAAATCCATGGTTTTTTACTCCACTGGGTTTTGGGTTTTGGATTTTCTTGGTTAATACACAAGAAAATATTGTTCTTTACTCCACTGGCCATGTCCTGCAGCTGGGCGACGGTGAACATACGGCAAGAGGAGGATGGGCAGCTTGCCGAGAAGTTGCTTAATGTAAAAGCTGCTCTGCTTTTTACCAGTAAAAACAAAGTTAATTGGTCATGTTCTGTCTTACCGTGGAGGAGCAGTTGGCATGAAGATCAATGGTAGATGGTTGATTCCAGGCGGTGGTCCATGGCGTTAGCTTCCATGTGTGATGGTGGCATTGGCTTCGCCTGCGGCTGAGGAAGGAAAACGTGGAGGCTACTGGAAAGTTGGCAAGCTCTCGGTGGTTGACATGAGGCTAGGCAGCGAGGTTGCTGTGATGCGACGAAACAACAAGCAAAAAATTGAAGGAGAAGGATGAGAGAATAGGGAGGGATTTTGTACGAAAGAATGCATCATTTTCTTTATGCCACGTAGACGCGAGGCCGCGAAGGGGATATCTTGCGGTTGCATATAGACTTTTCCTATGCGAAATCTGAAGAGAGAGAAAAAAACCAGAGATCTGAATCTGTATCTTCTTCATTGGGGATATTCTTCTTCACGAGGCGTCTAGCATTTAGTAAAAACCAGAGCTGCGTCTTCTTCGTCCAGCTGCGTTTTCTTCGTCATTTCAAAAAGCTTTCTCCCGAGCTGCGAAGAGCGAGAGAGAGAGAGAGAGAGTAAAAACCAGTTTAGAGAGTTAAAAGCTTTTTATCTTCTTCTTCGTGCATCTAGCTTCTCCCGAGCTTTGTCTCCAAGGGTCCTTATCTTCTGTTTCTGGTAGGTGTTATCTTGCCCACTTGGAACTGATTGTAAATGGGTTTTAGTTTTGGAAAATGTTGTTGGGTGCTGATGATTTTGTAGCATTAAGATTTCTGTGAACTCGAAATGGCCATGGTGTTGTTCGTGTAAGATTTTTTCAACACGATGTACTTTGCAAGTAACTGTAAACATACTGAAAATTTTCAAGTATGTGCACTAATATTTTCCCCCATTGTTGAACAAAAGAAATTGTATAATACCATCTAGAATATAATCCCAAGAAAAAGGACACGCGAATAAGCAACTTGGTAATATTTGGGTGCTGGGCATAAGGATTTGTATTCAGATTGGTCCACATCCATGCTTTGAACTGTCAACTTGCCCAAATCTGAGAGTATGCAACAAATTTCACCTTTATGATACTTTTGGTTCTTAATATTTTATTAGCCTCCTTTCAGGTTTGATGCTATTGTGTAAGCAGATGCTTTCGAGAATTTGAAGCCTGCTCATGATATTTTCTGAAGTTGCATCAAAGATTCTGAATGTGCTCAAGTGCTGCCCAGTGAAGTATACTGAGAGATTCTGCAGATTATTGTCTTTTGAGACATGTTTTCCAAACAATTATTTTTATTGGCTTCAAACATAGGTTGTATTGAATATTCTGATTTAATTTTTTCATCTCAATAATTTGCCAATTTTTCTTTTTTTCACCTTACTGCTGAATGAGTGTTTGTCAGCATAATTGTCCAGTGACTGAATTGATCATTGTAGCTTTTCTGTGACCAATCACTCTTATATTATTGAAATAATTTTATGCCTATATTTTCCTAGTGTATTGTCATTGAAGATGCATTAGCTGGAGTTCAAGCTGCCAAAGCTGGTCAAATGAAGTAAATTTTTTCATATTATGTGTTTCCTGCATTAAAATCGAGTACAAATAAATGTAAACATATTGAGCTTGGGTTGGTTTCCCATGTGCTTAATCATTGTTGGTATACCTTGGAACCATTATATTATATGATTATTTGGTAGAAATGGTAATCTCTTTTTGGTGCTTGTAGATTTATAGCCGTGACAACTACATTGTCTGCAGAAACTTTAAAGGCTGCCAGTCCATCACTTACCCGGAATGATATAGAAAGTGTTTCACTGCATGATATTCTTAGGGGTGGCTCAGATGGCTATAGTATGTAGTCCTGAGAGTATGATGCAAATGTCAATTTGTACCATTATTAATGTAGAATGCTGAAGCTACAGTTGTTTCATGTTTTAAGAACTATAAGTAAGATCAATTTTCTTGTAATTGGTGTCATATATTTTGGAATTCTTTGGGATTCAATTGCTCCTTTACTGCTTAGTGCTTCTTTTACGCCAATAAATTGGTTTAGTAATCTTGGATTTGTTCCCGTATACTTGGGCATTGCCTACACTTTTGATCAATAATAATTTGTTTATCGATAAAAAAAAAAAAAAGTATTCTTGGATTTGTTGGTTTAATAAGATGGCAAAACAAAAGCTCATGTTTAGTAATTATAATGTCATTCTCCGAGCGCTCTCTCTCTCTAAATTTGCGTAATTGTTTGCGCACAATTACTCACAAAGGCATGCCATTGCAGATGAGAAGAAGCAGGGTAATCAGTTTCTGTTTCCCTCTACATAAACCATGGTGTTGTTCTTCTTTCCTTCTAGGCCTTTTACTTGTTTTCAAAAAAAGTTGAGGTAACAGAGTTAGAAATGTAATTGCTATTGATGTGAAAACAAAACATGGACTCTCTATATTCCTCCAAAAAATCGCCACCCAATTAGATGATAATATTCTAGCAAACCTCAATTGAAAAAACAAACAACAAAGGAAGAAAGAAAAGAAATCCAAATGGTTACAACTGTGCCTTAAAAGAACTAATGGTAAATACCTTCCAATAATTTACTTTTTGCTAAGTGCCCTCCAATGCAGAGATCAATGTAGAGCTCAAGAGCTACCAATTACAGTTCCATCCACCAAAAAAAAATTAGAGTTTTAACTTTTGAGTTCTAACCCATTGACAAACTTTTATTGGCCATAAGAAAGTGCCCAAAATACTCTTACAAGAAATTGGTGGAAAAACGAACCCACAACTTCCATTGGCGAAGCCAGTAGTTCAAACACAAGAAAAAATCTTACACGAACAACACCATGGCCATTTCGAGTTTACAGAAATCTTAATGCTACAAAATCATCAGCACCCAACAACATTTTCCAAAACTAAAACCCATTTACAATCAGTTCCAAGTGGGCAAGATAACACCTACCAGAAACAGAAAATAAGGACCCTTGGAGACAGCTCGGGAGAAGCTAGATGCACGAAGAAGATAAAAAGCTTTTAACTCTCTAAACTGGTTTTTACTCTCTCTCTCTCTCTCTCTCTCTCTCTCTCTCTCTTCGCAGCTCGGGAGAAAGCTTTTTGAAATGACGAAGAAAACGCAACTGGACGAAGAAGACGCAGCTCTGGTTTTTACTAAATGCTAGATGCCTCGTGAAGAAGAAGATCCCCAACTAGAAGATACAGATTCATATCTCTGGTTTTTTTTCTCTCTCTTCAGATTTTGCATAACATTTTCTCTCTTTGCTTTTCATTTCTCTTCAGTTTTCGCATCACATTTTCTCTCTCTGGTTTTCCTTTTTAGCTTCTCACGTTTGGTTTCCCGCTTATGTAAAGTTTCTTTTTATCATTTATTTATTACATTTAATTAAACGCCACGTCACAGAAAAAAACAAATGAGGCCACGGCGGGGACGCGTTGGCGGTTGCCTATAGAATTTCTCTTTCGCATAACATTTTCTCTCTCTGCTTTTCGTTTCCCTTCAGTTTTCGCATCACATTTTCTCTCTCTAATTTTCATTTTTAGCTTCTCACGTCTGGTTTCCTGCTTACAGAAATTTTCTTTTTATCATTTATTTATTACATTTAATTAAACGCCACGTCACAGAAAAAAACAAA
Organism: Carya illinoinensis; assembly: GCF_018687715.1. Classification (NCBI taxonomy): domain Eukaryota; kingdom Viridiplantae; phylum Streptophyta; class Magnoliopsida; order Fagales; family Juglandaceae; genus Carya; species Carya illinoinensis. Next base: position 26,521,511 of record NC_056767.1, read on the forward strand.
TGAGGCCGCAGCGGGGACGCGTTGGCGGTTGTCTGTAGAATTTCTCGGAGAGTATTGACGTGGGAGAGAAAGTAAAGTGTGAGTTAGTTGGGATTTATTTTAGAGGTGCCGTGCGTGAGTTTTTTAACAAAGCAAAGTGATATTCTAGTTTCCCTCGTGTTTATTGTCAAGCAGGTGAGAAAGGAGAAGCTAGGTGATAAAATAACAGCACTTCACCAGCTAGTTTCCCCATTCGAAAAGGTAAAACAAACGTCAACACACCCTTTAGCCACGTACGTGTAGGGACATGAGGGGAGAGTTGGACATGCAGGTGCTTTATTAGGTGAAAAAAAAAAAAAAAGCAGGTGCTTTATTAGGTGAGAAAAGAAAAAAAAGAAAAAAAAGGGTGATTTATTAGGTGAAAAAAAAAAAAAAAAATGAAACGGAGGAGGGGTGTACGTAAGGAACGTTTGAGTGGAGAGAAAATGTGTCGGTCATTTTTCTGGTGATTTGATTGAAGAGGATGTTGGAATTTATTTATTTTTTTGAGGGAGTTAGTAAAGGGGAGTTTTCGTCCAGACCTGTTGGGTTTATTTTTATTTTCTGCAATTCAACGACAGCGTGGGTTCTATTTTTTTTCTATGGATTCTGCACCTGTGTGTACCAAATTTACAGGCAACAATTATTCTACGTGGGCATTTCAGTTTGAACTTTTTCTTAAGGGAAAAGATCTTTGGGGTCATATTGATGACACTGATTGTGCACCAAATCCTGATAAATTCAAGGATTGGGCTATGCTTGATGCTCGAATTATGTCTTGGCTTCTTGGCTCAGTTGAGCCATATGTTGTCACCCACTTACGGCCTCATCGCACCGCTCAATTCATGTGGACTTACTTAAAGAAAGTATATCATCAAGATAATGCTGCTTGTCGTTTTCAGTTAGAGCATACGATTGCCATGTTTTCACATGACAATCGTTCCATCCAAGATTATTATTCGGCGTTCCTGACTTTTTGGAACGAATATTCTGATTTGGTTACTGCAGATGTTCCTGTTGCCTCTCTTTCCACTATTCAAAGTCTTCACGAGATTCGTCGTCGTGATCAGTTTCTTATGAAACTCCGCCCCGAGTATGAACTTGTTCGCTCTTCTCTGCTGAATCGCTCTCTTGTTCCTTCTCTTGATGTTTGTTTTGGTGAGTTACTTCGTGAAGAACAAAGGCTTAGTACTCAAGCCTCTTTGGAACAATCTCATGGTAGTTCAGGGTTCCCTCCGATGGCTTATGCTGCTCAACGACGAGGACCGCCTGTACATTCTAGCTCCTTACAGTGTTTCTGCTGTAAGGAATATGGGCATATTACGGCTAATTGCCCTAAGAAATACTGTTCTTATTGTAAGAAGAAGGGTCACATTATCAAAGAATGTCGTATACGCCCCCAAAATCGTCAGGTTCAAGCATTTCAGACTTCTATAGCACATGGCTCTTCCTCCGGTGCTTCCTCTAATCTTGCACCTCCTGCAACAAATTATTGCACACCAGAAATGGTGCAACAGATGCTAATTTCGGCATTATCTGCAATGGGATTTCAAGGTAAAAATACAACTAAACTCTGGTATGTAGACTCGGGTGCTTCTAATCACATGACGAATACTCCTACCGCTCTGTGTCATGTTTGGCCCTATGCTGGTCAATCTGCCATTCAGACTGCCAATGGTAGCTCTTTGCCAATAGCTGCTGTCGGAGATGCCTCTTCTCAATTTACTGATGTGTTTCTTGCTCCTCAACTTTCCACAAATCTTATTTCTGTTGGTCAATTAGTTGATAACAATTGTGCTGTTCATTTTTCTGGTGATGGTTGTGTTGTGCAGGACCAGGTAACGGGGGAGCCGATCGCGAAGGGACCTAAAGTGGGGCGTTTGTTTCCACTATGTTTACCTGTTCCAGTACTTTCTTCAGTCTCTTCTATTAAGTCTTTTACTTGTCATAATGTTCCTGATCTAAGTATGATGTGGCATCGTCGTATAGGTCATCCCAATGCTCAGATCTTATCTCATGTATTGCACTCAGTTTTTCTTGATAATGAAGAACGTTCTTCTTTATCTCTTCAATGTGATTCTTGTAAACTTGGTAAAAGTAAAATTCTTCCATTTCCTTTGCATGCTAGTAGAGCTTCTTACTGCTTTGATCTTATCCATAGTGATGTTTGGGGACCTTCCCCGGTTAGTTCACATGAAAAATTTAAATATTAGGTGACTTTCATTGATGATTATAGCAGATTCACTTGGGTTTATTTTCTTCGCTCTAAATCTGAAGTTTTTCGTACTTTCACTGAGTTTTTTGCGTATATTGACAATCAATTCTCTACGACTATTAAGACATTACGCACAGATTCTGGTGGTGAATATTTGTCTACTGAGTTTCAGGCATTCTTGGCTTCTAAAGGTATTATTCATCAACGTTCATGTCCTGCTACTCTTCAACAGAATGGAGTAGCCGAACGCAAAAATCGTCATCTTCTTGATGTGGTACGTACTCTTTTATTAGAATCCTCTGTTCCATCCATGTTCTGGGTCGAGGCTCTGAAAACTGCTACTCACTTGATTAATCGTTTACCTACCCAAGTCTTACACATGGAGTCTCCCTATTTCCGCTTGTTTGCTAAACAACCTAGTTATGATAATCTTCGTATCTTTGGTTGTGTATGTTTTGTCCATTTACCTCCTCATGAGCGACATAAATTATCTGCTCAATCAGTTAGATGTGCGTTCTTGGGATATAATGTGTGCCAAAAAGGATTTGTTTGCTATGATGCTACTTCACATCGTACACGCATTTTTAGGAATGTTATTTTCTTTGAAAATCAACATTTCTTTCCTGTGTCCTCTATACCCTCTTTTTCTACTATGGTCCTTCCTCCTTTTGACCAACAGTTCTCAGATCTTCATCCAATCAACTCTCGTTTTAAACCAAGTATTGTGTATACGAGACGCTCCCGCCCACAGTCTCTTCCGGTGGCTCAACCGATATCTGATCCTACCATGCTCCAGGACCAGTCAGTTGCAGCACCTTCAGAGCACTTGGTACGTCGCTCTTCTCAAGTGTCAGTACCTCCGGATAGGTATGGGTGGTTTGCTTCTGCTCTTACTGCTACATTATCCAATTTTGATATTCCCACATGCTACTCACATGCTGTCAAGCATGATTGTTAGCAACAAGCTATGCAGGAAGAAATTGCCACTTTAGAGGCCAATCACACCTGGGACATTGAGCCATGTCCTCCCACCATTGTTCCTTTAGGTTGCAAGTGGGTTTATTCAGTCAAAGTCCAATCTAATGGAAGTTTGGATCGTTACAAAGCTCGACTTGTTGCACTTGGGAATAATCAAGAATATGGTGTCAATTATGAAGAGACCTTTGCTCCCATGGCTAAGATGACTACTGTTCGTACGATTCTAGCTCTTGCTGCTTCTAGTGTGGCCACTACATCAGATGGATGTTAAGAATGCTTTCCTTTATGGGGATCTTAAAGAGAGTATTTATATGAAGCCACCCCCGGGATTGTTCACTTCTCCGACTTCACATGTGTGTAAGCTTCGTCGCTCTCTTTATGGTCTTAAACAAGTTCCGAGGGCCTGGTTTGATAAATTCCGTACAACTTTATTACAATTTTCATTCAAGCAAAGCAAGTATGATACTTCATTATTTCTTCGAAAATCAGACATGGGTATTGTTGTTCTTTTAGTTTATGTTGATGATATTGTGATCATTGGTTCCGATTTTGTTTTACTTGACCAGCTCAAGACTCATCTCTTAGAGTCCTTTCATATGAAAGATCTTGGATCTCTCACATATTTTCTTGGTCTTGAGGTGCATCGTAGTCCCTCTGGTATTTCATTCAATCAACATAAGTATGCTAGTGACTTGGTGGCTACAGCTGGCCTACAGGAGGCTACTTCTGTTGATACACCTATGGAATTAAATGTCAAGCTTCGCAAAGAGGAGGGTGACTTACTTGTTGATCCCAGTTTATATCGAAAGTTGGTGGGTAGCCTTGTTTATCTCACCATTATTAGACCAGACATTTCTTTTGCTGTACAGCAAGTCAGTCAATTTCTTCAGACTCCTCGTCATCTTCATTTGGCTGCTGTTCGTAGGATCATACGCTATGTTCAGGGCACTTCTGCCCGTGGTTTATTCTTCCCGGCTGGCAACTCTACTCGTCTTGCTGCTTATAGCGATGCTGATTGGGCTGGTTGTGCGGATACACGTCGCTCCATCACTGGTTGGTGTGTGTTCTTAGGTAATGCATTGATCTCTTGGAAGAGTAAGAAGCAAGACAGAGTTTCTAAGTCATCTACGGAATCTGAATACCGGGCGATGTCTTTAGCTTGTTCTGAAATTATTTGGCTTCGAGGTATGCTTGCTGAACTAGATTTTTCAAAGACCGATCCCACACCTCTACATGCCGATAATACAAGTGCTATTCAGATCACAGCCAATCCTGTCTATCATGAGCGCACGAAGCATATTGAAGTCGATTGTCACTCTATCCGTGAAGCATTTGAAGCTCGTGTTATTACTCTTCCACATATTTCTACTGAACTACAAATTGCTGATATCTTCACCAAGGCTCTCACTCGTCATCGACATTGCTTCCTAAGTAGCAAATTGATGCTTGTTGATCTACGGGCATCAATTTGAGGGGGGCTGTCAATACTATACAGTCCGGCTGTCAATACTATACAGTCCATCAAGTTGTAGTAGTTTAGATTATATATATTTATAGGTAGGCTAGTCAAAGCTGCTAAGTAGAGGGAGGCTACATACGGCGCCGCAGTCTAAACATCAGCCGTAATTTTAGGGACTCTTCCCGCTCAAATTAGACTGTACATAGCCATGTAAAGAGGTTCTATATAAGGAGGATAAATCCTCAGAAAGAGGGATCGAATCCATTTAACATTATGATCCATCAATGATCAAACAATGACCAAGGTTTTTAGGACCCTCCTCTCTCTCACTCGAACATGTGAAATCAGTCCAAAAACTACTTTGACCTGAGACGGCATTTGCATCATTGCGAAGCCCAGAGTAAAAGTAAAGATGCTGATCTTCCCCGCCCTCCCTTTTGCTTTCTTACTTCTAGCCCCAATGCTGACAACCTCCAACAAAGAGCCATGGTGCCATCCTTATAATTTCCTGTTGGTGCTGAGTGCAGACACATCCCATTAATTAAAATTCCACTAAAAAATTTTTTATGGCTTCTGCAGTATTTTTTCATGATTACAATTGAAAAAAATATAAGCTTACAATTATTTTATAATTTTATTTTAAATAAATATTGTTAATTAATTAAAATAGAATTTATTTTTAATAAATTTTTACAATTATACTAATTAATTATAAAATGAATTATAAAATAATTATAAAAGAGTTATAGAAATATCTATGCTCTGACTATGCATGCCCAGCATTTATTTTTTTATTTTGTTTTAAAAAACTAAATACATTTTGTAGCATCAAATTATTATGAATTTTGCATTTTATACTAACAACCATCAAAACTGATATATGGCATGGTTAAATTAACAAAAATTGACATCTTTCATCCTCCCTTAAGATCTAATTGTCAAGACTATACCAACTTGCCTATTTTCCTTTTAACTAATGTTTGGATTTAATCGGGGGTTTTTTTTATAATTTAAGGATGTAAGGTATCAGTTTTAATAGTTTGCAATATAAACTGTAAATACACATATTTACATATCAATATATTTATATTTAAATAGAATGATAAAAATGATAAATCGTATATTGATCATGTGTGGTGTAAGAATGATAAGTAGTATTTCTTGTCCTAATAAATGTGTAGTAAATTAATGGGCAGTAATACTTGAAAGTACGGATTGTTAATCACTTAATTGGCACAAGATTATAATGAATTATGATACAAAAAAATTTGTGCATAAACACCACTTGCTATATAACACATTACAATTTTAAATATAAAACCAAAACCTCAATCATTTTTAAAGATATTTGATGCATAATGTTTTCATATGTACTTAGATGTATGAATAAAAATGAAGATATTTAGTAAAAGAGAAATAATATTTACAATCATAAAGTGTGTGTGTTTTTTTTAAGAAAATCGAGTAAATATATATAAGACCTACATAAAAAAATTAATTTTTAATAATAATTTCCATTATTTTTTAAAAAAAATATACAATATTTATATACTTTATAACTGTATCGAACACCGGCAAATAACACATGTAAGAGAAATGTAAGAAAGCATAACGGAAAATACCTCAAGTTTAACTTATAAAATTGCTCCACAAGTTTCTCCAGATCGACAAATCTCAAGCGTTTACTTTTAGTGATAAAGTATACTACGTAATTATAAAACTAGAGTAACACTTAACAAATCCACGGCCTAAAAACTATTTTAAGAGAAAACAAAAGAGAGATTAGAGATTTTACTATTCAGATAGGTCCCAAGAATCAAAACAGTGGGACTATATATAGCTCACCCTACACGACTAATCTTAAACTATCAAATAAATGACAATAATGCATAGAAAGGTTTTATCGCGTGTTGATAGAAAGGTCACAACTGATATGAATGTAGAGCTCTTAAAACCTTTTGTGGCCAAGGAAGTGAAGGATGCTCTCAAACAAATGCACCCCTCAAAAGCACCCGGACCCGATGGTATGTCTCTTATTTTTTTCCAAAAGTATTGGCATGTGATTGGTAAATTTGTTACTGATGCTTTGCTGTTAGCTCTGAATTCCGGGGATTTTCCTAGTGATTTGAATCATACTTTCCTTACTCTTATTCCTAAAAAGGCATTACCTTCAAAAGTGGCAGATTTTAGACCTATTAGTCTTTGTAATGTGCTCTATAAAATTCTGTCTAAAGTCATTGCAAATAGACTTAAGAAGATCTTACCGGATGTTGTTTCTGATACTCAATGTGCCTTTGTTTTGGGTAGACAAATTTCTGATAATGTGCTTCTTGCTTATGAGATTGTGCATTTCTTGAAAATGAAGAGATGTGTAAATAAAGGCTTTATGTCTCTTAAATTGGATATGAGTAAAGCATATGATAGGGTGGAGTGGACGTTTTTAGAAAAAATTATGGAATCCCTTGGTTTTGCTCATAACTTTATAAGTTTGATTATGAAGTGTGTGAAAACAGTTTCCTTTTCAGTGTTAGTAAATGGCAGCCCCAAGGGTCCTATACTTCCAAGTAGCGGGATTAGACAAGGAGATCCTTTATCTCATTATCTGTTCCTCTTATGTACTGAAGGCCTCATCTCTTTGTTGAAAAATTTTGCTGGTGGAGAAGATGTTAAGGGGGTTCAGATTTGTAGAGGTGCACCTAAAGTGAATCACTTGATTTTTTGTCAAGCTGATGTTGCCACTAATGATAAGATTCAGATCTTGTTAAACAAATATGAGAGAGCTTCGGGGCAGTGTATTAACAAAGAAAAGACTTCTATGGTTTTTAGTAAGAATGTTAGTGATGATCTAAAGGCTGATATTATGCAACTTAGGGGAGGGAGTCATACACAGCAATATGAAAAATATTTGGGACTACCACCTTTAGTTGGGAGATAAAAAAAACAAGCATTCTCTAGTATCAAAAGTAGAGTTTGGCAGAAATTACAGTTGTGGAAGAGTAAGTTATTATCACAAGGGGGTAGGGAGGTACTCATTAAGGCAGTAGTAATGTCTATTCCTACGTATGCTATGAGCTATTTTTTGCTCCCAAAGTCTCTTTGTAAAGAATTAGAGATGATGATGGCAAAGTTTTGGTGGGAAAATCAGGGGCAAGGGAATAAAATTCACTGGGTAAGTTGGGAGAAGCTAAGTAACTCTAAATTTAGAGGAGGGATGGGTTTTAAAGATCTACATCTTTTTAATCTAGCTCTTTTAGCTAAACAAGGTTGGCGGCTTCTACGGAATGAGGGCTCCCTCGTACATCGTGTTTTTAAAGCCAAATATTTCCCCAATACAAGTTTGTTTGATGCCAAGCTTAGATGTAATTCATCATATGTGTGGAAGGGTATTTTGGTAGCTATAACAGATTTGAAGAGAGGGTGTAGGTGGAGAGTGGGAAATGGAAAATCTATTAATGTCTTTAAAGACCCATGGATTCCTAATTATAATTTACCCCTCAATAATTCTGAATTTGATGAAGATTTAAAAGTTCATTCTTTGATTGATAGCAGTACGGGATGGTGGAATTTACAAGCTTTAAGAGCTCTATTCAATCCAAATGTGGTTCAGAAAATTCTGCAGCTTAATATTTCTGTTCATGTTGAAGATTCTTTGTTTTGGGTGCATGAGAAAAATGGAAGTTATTCAGTTAGAAGTGCCTACCGAATGTTACAGCAGGGTATCTCAAATGATATGGGGCAGCATTCAAGGGAGACCATGGTTTCAGCTTTTTGGAAATGTTTGTGGCATCTGAAACTCTCTAAAAAAATTAAGATTTTTGCATGAAGGGTGTGCCATGAAAAATTACCAACTTTCCAGAATTTAAAACTTAAACATGTGCTTGAGAATGATATTTGTGCTATATGTTCTAATTGTGTTGAAGATGCTGCTCATGCCTTATTTTTTTGCAATGATGTGAAACAAATGTGGATGGATTATTGTCCTGAATTAGGGGAGATTGTTTCTGATCTTTCTTTTTGGGATTTGGCAAACTTGGCTCGTGATAGAGGCTCTCATGATGTGTTAGCTACTTTTTTGGTAGTTGCTTGAGGATTATGGAATAGGAGAAACAAGTTTATTTATGAAGATGCATCTCTAACTATTAATACTGCTGTTAATAATGCCTTGTCATTAAAACAAGAGTATTTTAAGGTGCAGGGTTTTCATGGGTTTGATAAAAGGATCAATCATGTTGTGTATTGGCATCCCCCTCCAATTGGTTATCTGAAATTAAATGTTGATGGTGCTACATTTAGTGACTATTTTTCTGCTAGGGTTGTGATTGTTTTGAGAGATCATAATGGGGATGTTGTGGTAGCTGCTAATAAGGTGGAAAGGGAGGTTTCTTCACCTGAATTTATTGAAGCCATTGCCTTGTTGAGAGGTTTACAATTGTGTTCTCAATGGGGGGTACCAAAAATTATCTTAGAATCAGATTTTTTAATTCTTGTTAACTCTTTGAATGAAGGTGCTGAGTATCTAACTGAATTTGATTGTATCTTACAAGATATTCGAAGGCTTATGCATGGGTTTGAAGAAACAAGACTTGAGCATGTTCATCGCTTGGGTAATGGTGCTGCCCATCAATTCGCAAGATATGCTAAGGAAGTTGAAGACATTGTTATGTGGTGGGATTCATGTCCTTCTTTTGTAAGTCAAGCCATTTGGCTTGATAAATATTATTTGTGTAATGACTCTTTGATATGAATGAATGTTTGACTTGTTATAAAAAATAAAAAAAATAAAAAAAAAAGCTACATTATACTCAGGAGAGGAGGGGTCTGCCCCATGTGGGCACCCCTCCATTTAACAAGAAAGAAGGACGAAGGTTTGGGCCGATCGTTGTGGTCAACATTGTTTAGTCGTGTTTGTAACGGTATGATCCGTTCAGTTGTGTCGCAAATGTCTAATCTGAAATGATCAATAATTCCACTTCTTTCCCGACTTGAAAAGGTTAACAAAACTAAAAAAACACATAGAAGTATGAAATTTCAAGCATCAGGCAATGATAAATTTGACTTTTCCCGCCTGTACCATACTTGCTACAAGTAAATCATTTATGTGATGGTAATTAATTATTAAGAATGTTTGAAAATATTTGAAAATTACAAAAATTTGTTTCGAATTATGAAATTTTAACATTAATGTGACAATACCTGCGAGAATACGAACGTCATGTGTGTATCTTCAAAAATGTTTCTTCCAGTATGACCAATAAATAATCACGAATAGACGGTGAAACTCGCTCAAATTTTAAAATGATCATCTAAACTATTCCTATATATAAGTGATCTGCATAGATGAATAGCACTGCTTAATTACAAATTTTATTAAGGGATGCAACATTTGGAATATCCTCAAGAGGCCGAATCTCCTATATATGAGTATAATATATCAACCATAATCTTATATTAAATACATAATTTATTATATGGTAAGTGCTATAGTTATACAAAGTTTCCATAAAAGTAAATTCATAAATTGATATAATTTTATACGATATGTTAGATGATCTACTTTATAATAAAAGCAACTTTACAATCTAATATATGTTATGTCAGTTTATAAATTTATTTTTGTGGTTAAAATATTTCTCTAACATATTAAATTCATATTTACTTCAACTACTTTGAGGTCATTTGAATTGCTTTAGCAAAAACTCAAATTAACTAGGGAATTAATTGTCTAGTATGATGTGATTCATTTTTTTTTTTTTTAAGATAGATCTTATATAATTGACAATAACCTTGTGTTATTGTAATAACAAAGTTTGAAGTTCATAATTTGAATATGTTGGTAGATGGATGGCTACTAAAGAAATGCATCAATTATGGGTTTGACCAAGTCTTGCAATTTGTCGACATTTACTTTTTTAAGTTTGAAATTCAAAAAAAAAAAAAAAAAATTATTTATTTTTTTTATTTTTTTAACCAATGGAGCAAAATATGACCGTTGTCTAAGAGCATTCACATTCCATTCTCTATAAAATTTCTTATAATTTAACTAAAAAATATATTTTTTAAAATTTTTTCCTAAATTTGACTCATCTTTCCAAAACCCCCTACATCTCATTTCCTATATTTTCTCTATTTTATTAAAATAACATTTCTTTATTATTTCTTTATTACATTTTTCTCTCACCTCCTTTTATAAACTTAATTACAAATAATTTTATCAATATAAAAATGGTTTGGGGACAAATAGTAGGTCTCCATATTTGGAGACCTACTGTAGCAACCCCATCCCTAAACCCTAAAATGGGAAATGGGATGGGAGGTGATTTGGGATGAAATTCTTAAATATTTTTTTAAATTATAGGAAATTTGATGTTTGAAGAACCGATAGAGATGCTCTAAGGTTGTCATCTCAACTGATAATTAAGTTAATTGGTATATGTTCCAACGGATTGGCTCAAATTACTTGATTGGACTGAGTTGAGTCGAAATCAAAGAAAAGTTTTAGCAAATGCTGATGTTGTACGTACGTTAAGAGAGGATTTACAAGTGGAGACAGCACTAATGTTTCCGAGGTGGGAAAAGAAAAAAAGTTGAAATACTGTCCAAGAGAAGCGAACAAGTGGCGACACAATTTCAGAAAATTTCAATGCACGAGAGATCGATGAACATAGGGGATCCTTTGTGTTCATTTCTCAAGGACGTACGATGGGCTAGCTGAAAAAGTGTGTCGGGCAACTTTTTCTGTCTGATGATTGCTGCAAGCTTTCTCCTCATATATTTTTTGAGATCAAATAATATAAAACATATTAATATTTTAACTTTTTATAAGTTATAATGAATCTTGTCGTTCATACATACATATATATATATATATATATATATGGTGTTGGAGGAAAATAATACATTGAGTAATTCAAAATCATGTTTTTACGCCATTAATATTAGATACAGTTATCAGTTATATAAACATGATTACATGCTATTTTTAATAAGAACAATGCTATATACAGTCCTTATTTGAGAACTGCAATAAAGTTATAGATAATTTTATCTTTAAAATTTTTTAAAATTATTAAAATATTCCTCATAAAATGATATTTTTTTCTTTTAATAAAGGGTCTGCACATACAGTCCCCAATTGAGGACTGTAAATGGAATTTTTCTTTTAATAAAGACTGGGATCTATAATTAAAAAATTAATTTTTTTAATGTGAGTTTTATATTTACTCTTTTTTTTTAAAACAAGTATGTGGTGCTTGCGTACTCTATAACTGTAAATATTATTTCTCTTTACATTGATATGGTACTCAAATGTTTATTTATAAAATAAATAATAATAAAAAATATAAATAAAGAGATATAGAAATTTATATGATTTGACATTAAAGCTTATAACTACTCAGCATTTGAAAGCGAAATTCACTATGTTTAATAATTTGACACTATCTCGTAACCTCATTTAGCTCTAATACAATCGGAAAGAACAAGGTTGTCATGAATAAAATTGAAGGATATGATGTACCCGCAGAAATCTAGAAAGAAAGAGAGTCCCAATAGAGTACTGTATAGTTTACTCTATCTCCCAAGTTTGTAGAGGTGATCTCCTTTTACAGAGGTTCTTTATATATTTTATTTGGAGTTATTACTTTAGAGGCTCGATTGCTTTATGTCCCTAGCTTTTAATGGATGATCACGATCATCACTCACATTTGATCTCAATCTTGCACAGATCAAGGAGCAAATCAGCTTACCATCCATACTTGGCAACTTGCAATCCCGTGTATATAGCAGTGTAATTCTTAGCTATATTTGTAAATGTTATGGCAGTAATTACTTGCCTTATTTGTAAACGTTAGCCATGTATAAATAGGAATATTTTGTAATACAAAGTGTGGTTGAATAACAAAAACACCAACGTGTTTCAAATCTCTATATGGTATCAAGAGCCCTTCTTCTCCAACGAGTTTGATCCTCTGCTTCTGCTATGGCCTCATCATTTCTTCCCCTCCCACTGTTACTCAATCCACCCACACTCATCCTGAAAATACTATCATTGCCATCAATGCTACTGCACAGCTGCCTTACAAGCTAAACTCTTCCAACTTTCCTGCGTGGCGTGCTCAGCTCGACTCCCTCCTTGTTGGGTATGATCTTCAAGGCTTTATTGATGACTCACATCCCTACCCTCAACTTGGTGCCACTCCATCTGCCGAGACTCTTGCAGCTCGCAGCCGCTGGATCCGTCAAGACAAACTCCTCCTTAATGGGATTTTTGCCTTGGTGTCGGAAAGCATTATGCCCTTGATTGCTTCCTCTAGCACCTCAAGAGAGGCCTGGCTTCAATTGACCCGTCTCTTTGCAAATCGCTCACGTACGCGAGTTATACAACTCAAGGATAATTTAACATCCTTGACCTGTGGATCCAAAAGTGTCACTAAATACTTGCAACAAGTCAAGTCCACTGCCAGTGAGCTTGCCCTTATTGATTCTCCTCTCACGAATGATGACCTCACGCTCTACATACTTAATGGGCTGGGATCTAAGTTTCGTGACATTGCTGGTCCTATTCGTACCCATGAGAATCCTCTTACATTTGAAGAACTGCATGACCTCCTTGTAAGTCATGAAACTTATCTTAAAAGACTCGATACCTTGCAGCAGACAACTATTGCTACTGCCAACTTTCATCAGAAGTGAACCTCTCAGTCCTCGACCCACAAAGGCAAGTCAGAGCGTCACAATAATTTTTGACAAAATCAGCGGAGCTCTCATTTCCAAAACAATTCACAGTCTTCACCAAAAAATGCCTTGACCTGCCAATTCTGCTCTACACCGGGTCATACCGCACGTCAATGTCGAAAATTCTGGAACTCCTCTTCTCCAAATGCCAACTGTGCCGATGCAAGTCCCTCCCCTGATAAACCTTGGGTGGTCGATTCTGGTGCCTCTCACCACATTACCTCCGACATGTCAAAGCTCTCTGTACACTCCGAGTATGATGGTACCGATGAAGTAATCATTGGGGATGGTTCAGGTTTAGCAATTTCTCACATTGGCATTGTCAAATTACAGCTTCCAACTCGCACTCTCACTCTTAATAACACTCTTCATGTTCCTGCCATTCATAAAAACCTGATTTCAGTGCATGAATTTACCAAAACTAATAATCTTGCTCTTGAGTTTCATCCCTTTCATTTCCTTGTGAAGGATCTGACATCGGGGGCGACACTAATGCAAGGCCAATGTGACAACGGCATCTATTCCCTTCCAGCTTCATCATGCAAGGCTCCTTCCTCGCCAATGGCTTTTACCTCTGATCGTGTCTCCGCTGATATTTGGCATAACCGTTTGGGCCATCCCTCTAAAAAAATTGTTCATCATTTAATAAAAATGTATCAGCTTCCATCCAATAAAAATACTTCTCATTCTCTATGTTCTGCATGCTCCATCAATAAAAGTCATAAACTGCCATTTCACTATTCTAGCATTTCTAGTTCGGCTCCTCTTCAATATCTGTTTACGGATGTTTGGGGTCCAGCCCCTCATAACTCACTAGAAGGATATAGCTACTATGTCCTCTTTGTTGACCATTATACTAAATACTGCTGGTATTTTCCTCTCAAACTCAAATCTGACATTTCCATCATTTTTCCTCAATTAAAATCCATTCTTGAAAATCAATTCTCTCTTCCTATTAAACATCTTTACTCGGACAATGGAGGCGAGTTTGTAGCTCTCAAACACTACCTCAGTCAGCACGGCATTTCTCATCTCACCACAGCTCCACACACTCCCGAACAAAATGGAGTGGTCGAACGTCGTCATTGACATATTGTGGAAACTGGAATGACACTGTTATCCTGTGCTCAACTCCCTCCTTCATATTGGAATCTTGCTTTTCAGACTGCAGTTTATCTAATCAATCGCATGCCCACTCCTTTACACTCTCTGAAATCACCTTTTGAAGTCCTATTTAATACTCGGCCCAACTATCTCAAACTCAGAATTTTTGGATGTCAATGTTTTCCTTGGCTCAAACCTTACTCTCCACACAAATTAACCTCCAAATCTCGGCCCTGTATCTTTGTTGGATATTCCACTTCACAGAGTGCTTATAAATGTCTTGATCCAGTCACCAATCGCATTTTCATATCTCGGCATGTTCAGTTTGATGAAACCATCCTTCCTCATGCAAAATCTCAGTCGACGACTTTGTCTACTCAATCCTCACCCTCGCTACCTCACCCTCTAATTCTTCCTATCTTGTCACTGCCTCAATCCCCTGGTAACAATCATTCGGGACCCTTGCTTGATGTGGCTGGATCACAGGTGCTCTTACAACCTTGTGTTGGTGTTCTCCCTGTTGTTCCTCCTGTTACCGCTAACGCTCAACCCACGAGCTCTCCTATTGCAGCAACTGAACCAATTGCTGAAACTCGGCCAGTTCAACCATCTCGCATGGTGACCCGCTCAATGAACAATATTCACAAACCCAAGCATCTCTTCATGACCACCAAGCATCCAATGCCTCTGTCCATTGAACCAACCAGTGTTTCTCAGGCACTCAAAGATCCTCACTGGCGCCAAGCAATGAGTGAGGAATTTATTGCACTAGTTCGCCATGGCACCTGGAAACTGGTATCACCAACTCCTTCTCAAAATTTGGTTGGTTCCAAATGGGTCTTTTGTATTAAACAGAAGCCTGATGGACCGGTTGATCGCTATAAAGTCAGGCTCGTCGCCAAGGGCTTTCATCAATGGCCTGGCCTCGACTATACCGAAACGTTCTCTCCCGTAGTTAAGCTTGCAACTATTCGCATAATATTGTCCATTGCAGTTATGAACGGGTGGTCTCTCAAGCAGCTTGACGTTAACAACGCGTTCCTCCATGGTACACTTACTGAGGACGTGTTCATGGCTCAACCAACTGGTTTCATTGATGCCTCTCAACCTCGTCATGTCTGTCATCTTCAGAAATCTATTTACGGACTGAAACAAGCTCCAAGGGCCTGGTACCGTGCCCTTCATGATTGTCTTTGGAGTCTCAATTTTCTGAAATCAGCATCTGATCCCTCTCTATTTATTTACAAACGTCGGGACATTGTGGCTTATTTTCTAGTCTACGTTGATGATCTTATACTTACTGGAAATAATTCTGTTTTTCTCTCCTCTGTCATCAACAAACTTGGTTCCCAGTTTTCACTCAAAGACCTCGGGCAGCTTCATTTTTTTCTGGGCATTGAAGTTCTTCCCACCACTCAAGGTCTCTTCCTCTCACAGCATAAATATGTACGGGATCTTCTTCAGAAAACACAAATGGAGGGAGCCAAAGATGTGACTACTCCCCTTGCCACCACAAGACGCCTTCAACTCAAAGATGGCTCACGTTTAGTTGATAGCACCATGTATCGGAGTGTCATTGGAGCTTTACAGTATCTCTCCCTCACATGGCCCGACATTGCTTTTTCCGTGAATAAACTTGCCCAGTTCATGCACAATCCAACTGAACTTCACTGGGTTGCCGTTAAACGACTGCTGCGCTATCTCAAAAACACTCTCTATCATGGGATTCATCTTAAACGAGCCTCCACTTCTCATCTCCTTGCTTACTCAGATGCCGACTGGGTTGGAAACTTCGATGATCACACGTCTACTTCGGCATACATTATATTTCTTGGAGCAAATCCCATTTCGTGGAGCACCCGAAAATAGAGAGCTGTAGCTCGCTCTTCCACGGAAGCTGAGTATCAGGCGCTTGCTAGTGCAACGTCTGAAATTGCCTGGCTACAATCACTCTTCCGTGAGCTTGGTCTCAAACTCTCATCTACTCCTAAGCTCTTATGTGACAATATTGGTGCTACCCAACTCAGCCTCAACCCCGTACTTCACTCTCGCATGAAACACATTGCCATCGACTTACATTTTGTATAGGACTATGTCAGTAAAGGCCTACTCAACGTTGCACACGTTTCTACTCATGATCAGCTAGCTGACTTAGTGACTAAAGCACTCTCTCGGCAACAATTTCAACTTCTGAGGTCTAAGATCGGTGTTGCTGATGGGAGCACCATCTTGAGGGGGCGTAATGGATGATCACGATCATCACTCACATTTGATCTCAATCTTGCACAGATCAAGGAGCAAATCAGCTTACCATCCATACTTGGCAACCTACAATCCCGTGTATACAGCAGTGTAATTCTTAGCTTTATTTGTAAATGTTATGGCAGTAATTACTTGCCTTATTTGTAAACGTTAGCTATGTATAAATAGGAATATTTTGTAATACAAAGTGTGGTTGAATAACAAAAACACCAACATGTTTCAAATCTCTATAGCTTTCACATTTTTATATATCAATCAATCCCTTTCACATGTTTTTATCTGTGTCTTGTTTTATCTCTTTCATTCATTTTTGACAATAGGCTTCCAGCTTATTGGACCCTACCTCATTTTATATACAATAAATCTTACAATAAATAATGCATTTACTCATAGTTAGATGGACAGCCCCACCTAAAGGGTTCTATAAGGTAAATTGGGACACTGCATTGTGCAAAAGCAACACTTTGGTGGGTATTGGAATTATTGTTAGGGACTATGAAATGCAAGTTAGTGCAGCCAAAAGAATGACAAGATCTTTCACTCAGGATCCACATATTGCCACTACAAGAAAAAGTATTTATTGCAGCAATCTTTATTATATTGCAAATATAATTGCCAAAATAAGTCACTTTTTACAGCGATTCAAAATTCGTCGGAGGCTTTAAACCCCAACTTGCGATTTAAATGGAGTGGTGCCCTTATTGAATTCATTTGCAGCGATTCTTAAGTTATTACAGCGATTTATTTTGCCGCAAAAAGAAAAAACATCTTGCAGCATGCCAAAATTCATCGCAACTTGGTCTGGGGCGGGAAAACTCACGAAATGTCTCCACCCCCCCCTCCCCCCTGTCGCGAACCAGCTTAGCCATGCAGAAGCCTTTAGGGCATGCCAAGCTGTTATGTTTGCTCAAGAGATTGGACTTAGGAAGATTATATTGGAAGGAGACTCATTAGCAATGATTAACAACATTAACCAAAGTGAAGAGAGCTGCAATAAAACTAGGCCTTTAATATGGGATATCAGATTTCTATTGGCACAAATGGAAGAATGGAAAGCAGTACACATGAGAACAGAAGCCAATTTTGTTGCTCACATATTAGCAAAAAATGCTCTAGAAGTTAGTGAGGATATTGTTGAGTTGGAAGTTTGCCCATCATGTATTGTTTCTCTTGATTAAGGTTATCAATGAAGTGATTCTTTTTTTTTTTTTTTAAATATCTTATAGTTCTTTCAAATTTGAAGAGCTACTATTTATTAAGCAAATGTGTTTTTTATACAATTTTAAATGTTTTTTTTTTCTTTTACCTTAGTTTAAATGTTACAGAATTGAAAAAATAAAAGCTATATTAAGTTGAAGGTTGATACTTTGTAGAGGACTTTGGTCACGTTCAAGGTACAATATTGTGGGAGATTAATGTTTTTTTAAACTAGCTTTTGTGAATGTGCTTTCTTGCAAGTGTTTTTTGTTTTTGTTTCTTTTTTGATAACTTGCTACTGTTAAATGATCATAATAGGGACTACAAATATCATGTTGGTGCATATATATTAGTGCCCTGGACGTGCAAAATAATACCAAAGGATTAATAAAATTATATTGAAAGAAATGCTTTAATTTGAGAATCAATAATTTAAGTATCAAATTAAATTATTAATGTACATATGATTAGTGTAATTGTAAAATATGAAAAATTAATTAAAAAATATTATTATTAAAAAAAATTATATTATTATTTATTATTTTGATAAATCCAATAGCTAATCCAATGTGAGGTTATGGATATGAAGGTTTTTTATTTATAGAAAATATGTACTTTTCATCAAATTTTAAAGATAGTTTTGATAAAGCTAATGTGGATGCTCTAGATGTATGTAAATGAAATCATAAGAAATTTCAAAATACTTAAACATGCCCTTAATCTTTTTTGTCATATAATTAATTAGGTAAAAGCTATTTGAACGAGAATTTTTATCAATAAAAGTGATCGATTGTTTTTTTATATTTAATAGTTAAAGAAATGATTATTAGTAAATTGAATTTTTTTTTTAATTTTAAAAATTATTTAAAAATGTGTACCAAATTATTGAAATAAAAATAAAAAATTCATTTGCACTTGTCGGTACAATGCAAGGAACGATTCTCCATCCCCTAGCATTGTCCAATTAATTATATAATTAGTATTATACCTTTCACAATTATTCTTTCTTTTTTTTTAATATAATTTATTAAAAAATAATTTAGATTAAATGTATATTATCAATAAATAATTACTATCTCTTTTATTAAGATAAGTCTTGGTTTGATTCCTAACTTTTACCAAATCATAATGAAGACCCTTAATTTAGTTTTTATAAATTTTTGTAAAAATTTTATGTGCAGTCATTTTTACGTATTCTTTGTACATTTTATTAATGTAATTGGTTATGTCATTTCTTTTTAGTTTTACTACGTACAAGCAAAGTCACGTACTAATCTGCGTACCAATACTGTTTCCTTCATATTCAAAATTTAAATTAGCACTGTTTTAAATAAAATCTATTTTTTGACCAATCACATTAGATTATTGCATATATTAGTGCGCAGTTGTACTTACGACTATATTTTTTTTAATATAAAATGTGATACCTCGTTTTTACGTATATTTTTATTGAATGAGTATTTTATTTAATTAAAATATTAGTTCTTTTATTTTAAATTTATCTAATTTTAATTGGATTTATTTAGTTGTGAAATTTATTTTGTGGTGCTTTCTTAATATTAATTATTGTTTTGAGTTTAAATTGTTGTTTAATTTATTTTAGTTTATTTTTGGATTTAAAATTTTGTTGTTAGTTTTTACTAGTTATTTATTATATTTTAGCTAGGTATTGTGTTTAAATTATTTTATTCGATTTATAGCTTTTAAAGTTGCTTTTGTTGGATTAGTTTTCTAGACCACAGAGGTGAGGACTGGACCTCATTTCTTTTCCCCATCTTTTCATTTTTCTCTTTTTTTTTTTCTTCTTCCTCTTCTTTTCTCTTATTCTTTCTTTTTTTCCCCACTTTTTCCCCCGTCCCCGCTCTCCCACGCGACGCTCTCCCTTCTCCCTCTCCGAGCCGCTGTTTGCCCCCACGAAGTCCACCAAGCCTCACGATTTTCTCCACCTTCCGCCGCCATCATTCCACCTTCGGACACCACATCTTCACCACTTCATTACCGACCTCTTACTGACTTAAACCACTCATTTTCAGCTCCAATCCGTCGCCGGAGCAGCCCCCATGAGCTCAACTCCGGTTTGAGCTTTTTGGCCTTCCACTGCCGTTTTCGCAGCCACCTACTGCCAACCCTCACTTCCACAAGTTTCATAAACACCTTTAAGCTATTTCCTATCAATTTCAAGCCTTGGTTTATCCTCATTCAAAAGTGGGTATTTTATAATCCACGGCCACAGTGTTTTTACACTGTTACATTGTTTTTCTTCTGTCTTTTGTAGCTCATTGATCATTCAAAAATTATTATATAGCGCTGTAAGTATTTTTGAGAAAGATTATTTTTATATCTCATTCATATGGCATCTTTTTATGCATATTGTTGATTTTAATATATTTTTATCTTGTGGTATTTGGATTATTACTTACCTATGGCACCATTTTTGATACCATAAATATTGATGCAGAGGTTGAGGAAAAGGAGGAGGTTGAGCCTGAGGAGGTGGCTCCGCCAGATTATTGATTTGGAGTTGCATGTTTACTTTTGAAAATTATTTTCCTTGCCTTTATTTTATATAATTTGGATTTGAGACAACGTTGAAACTTATAGTATTTTATTATGCTTGTTTTAAGCAAGTTGTATTTAAACAAAAATTATGGTATTTAGTTGAAGGGTTTTTTATTACCTTTGTGTTATTTTATGTACATGTATTGCTTGTACACACACTACTTGGTGATGGGATGCATGACCCATGTTGTCACCATCCTAACGCCTTGATTTCCATGTGTCCGTACGTCGGAGTTGGGGGCGTTACATAAAATAACTATTTAGCCAGTCACATCAGTGGAGTACACAAAAATGACTGTATGTAGTAGAACTCAAATTTTTATAACGACCATACTTTCAAAGTCTAGGGATGGCAATTTCTTTCCGAGTTTAGATCAAGTCAAGTTAAATTTATTTTATGTGTAATTCAATCTAAATGCGGTTGATTTGGTTAATTTAGTTAAATTTCTCAGCCTTAATCCACCAATTATTGTATCATATTTGTATTCTGTTCATAAATTGTAATAAAAACTAACAATTTTGAAGGTAATATATCTGATTTGATTTGTGTCAAATTGATTTTAATGTGAATCAACACTAACCCGACCCAATTTTTTTGCTTAATATACATATTTTTTTTAATATAGGGGGTGAGGGGTTTCAAACCCAGATTTTTCATTTAAAGAATCAGGTCATATGCCATTAAGCCATTAGACTCTTGACCGTTTGCTTAATGAATTAGGTTCTCAACTCTAACTTACAATTTTGTATGAAAAAATTAGCCCCCCTAATATTTACCTTTCCAATACATGCAACTAGGAGTGTCAAGAAATATTAGAAAACTGATCAAAACGACCGAACCGAGGTTCAATCTGGCTTGTAATTGATCCAGTCTAGTATTAATTTTAATATTTTGAAAATAGATTTAAACCGAACCAAACCAGTATATCATATATATATATATATATATTTAATTTCTTATATTATATATATATAATTATATAATTTTTTATATTATATTATATGCTAAATTGCTCAGCACTATTCACAATTTTTGTGTTCTTTGTGTGTACATATATATATATATATATATGCATGTATTAAATAAATAAAATTATATTTGCAAACCATGTAGAGAATGCATAATCTAGTAATCTACACCGACTTGCAAGTCGAGGATTTCTTAAAAATTGAAAATAATTGAAACAAATAAAAAAGAAGAAAGAGATACTGACGCCGATGGATCAATATAAAATATAATAGAAAGTAAGAAAAGAAGAAGATAAAGAAACCTAATTTAAGGATTGACTACCATGCAAACAAGGTCCGAGAATTCTGACATAATTAAGGTAAATATTGAAAATCAAATTTCTTAAAATGATAAATATAATTATTTGGAAAATAATCAAATCAAATCATTGATTTGATTTTATCTCTAACAATCACCGTTACAAAGCAAAATTAACGAAGTAGATAGACCTATAAAAGAAGCAAACTTCCATATGCATGCATATCACAGCTACAAGAAATAGGACTATGGGGGGCGAAAATAAAAATCGTTGCAAATTAGGTTGCATATATGGAGGCTAGATCATCTCTCTTGCAAATTAATCAGTAATGTTCATGGCCTTTTTGATTCGTCTCCAACAGGTGATAATGGCGGAGCCTCACTCACGATATTGGCCTCGCGACCTTGATGATTATAAGCAAGACCATTCATGCTTTTCATTATCCGACCACGATATTGTTGTCCTCGCGACCTAGACAGTTGATCTGTTTCGATTATGATACTGTATGTACAAAATAAAACACAATATTTGAGAGGAAACCCATGAAGTAATTAACTAATTACAATAATATTTGCTAACTAATTACAATAATACCTACCGGCAATAGGAGGCATGAAAGAGGAGAAAAACACACAACCCTCCTAAAAGAAACCACAATGTAAGTCTCATGATCTCTGATCTCGATCCTAGCCTTCGTGTCCTCTAAGTTAGAACAGCACAAAAGGTTGAGGTCATTTTATAGGGAATAAATACATATATATATATATATATATACACACACATACAAAAGAAAGTACAGGGAAGGAATTGGAGAAGTCATGGTCTTGGCAAGACTTTGATGTCAAAAAAAAAAAAAAAAAAAAGGTATTGGCAAGAATTTTTAGAAAAAATAAAAATTAAAGAAAGGATAATGTTAGAATGACAACAAAATGTGCAAATTAGTATAAATGAGTTTTTTTTTTTTTTTCCTTCAATTATTTTTTAAACATCCTTAACAATTAAGAAAAAATAAAAAATATATATAAATTCACTAATAATCACTTCTTTAACCATTAAGAAATATATATATATATATATATGAGTGGACATATTTGGTAGACATATTTAATAGTCATACTATCATTTTCTTTTTATGAAATGCTTGGTATATACAATATTATATAAATAGTTTTACATAGCTATATGGTTTAATTGGTTAACTAGATTTTAAAGTTCTTTTTATTATAAAATAGATCTGACATATTATATTAAGTTACGATATCATTGTTTTCTTATATAAACTAGATCTTCAAAATTTAGAACTTTTTATTTTCATTTTTTATTTTTTTCTAACTACCAAAACGTAATTGACACCCATGACTGACCTCATATATATATAGTATGAAGGAAAGTAGTAAAGTGAGGACCAGATGACTCGAGCACTAGATAAGATAACTACTATTAATAAATAATAAAAGTAATGACTAGATGACCTTATAAAGCTAGGTTCTCCTTTTATAGATCAAGAAATATATATTTATATAAATATATATATATATATATATATATAATTGGAGTAATGCTACTAGATATATACAATCGTAAAGTTGGCAAGTGTCGTGTAATCTTTTCGAAAGAGAGTGAGATTTATTGATAAAAAATTATTTTGTTATCATGTGGATCCTCTTATTTACTCATTTTTTCAAAAAGATTACGCGGTGTTTGTACATTTCATAACTACAAATATCATTTCTCATATAATATTTGATAACATCCTTCAAAGTCTTCGTAAGTTTTCTCGAGAGAATGGATCAACTCTTTGAATACAAAATATGTAGACTTCCTTTATGCGAATTAACGCATACGAAATGAAATGGATGCAACAAAAAGTCAAAAAATGATAAACTTATTACTATTTTACAACTCCATTCTTTTTTCCTTTTATAATCAAATATGTTTCATTAATAAAGAAGATCAGTATATAGTTTTACAACTCCATTTTAAATTAAAGTTAGAGGACCTACGCGCCCTTTTTTCATGGCACCGCAAGCTACTAAACCTTGTCTTTGGTGTTTTCGGGTCGGCATAGTTTGAAGACCTACGCACCCTTTTTTCATTGCACCACAAGCAGCTAAGGCTTGAATTTGGTATTTAGGGTCAGCGTGGTCTGTAATCCTGTGCGCCATTTTTTTCATGGCACCGCAAGCTGCTAAGGCTTGCCTGTGGTGTTTAGGGTCATCGTGGTCTGAGGACCTACACGCCTTTTTCTCATGGCACCGCAAGCTGCTAAGACTTGCCCCTGGTGTTTAGGGTCGGCGTGGTCTGAGGACCTGCGCCCTTTTTTCATGGCATCGCAAGCTGCTAAGGCTTGCCTTTGGTGTTTGGGACCTACGTGCCCTTTTTTCTTGGCACCGCAAGCTACTAAGACTTTCCTTTGGTGTTTAGGGTCGGCGTAGTCTGAGGACCTGCGTACCCTTTTTTCATGGCACCGCAAGCTACTAAAGCTTGCCTTTGGTGTTTTCGGGTCAGCGTGGTCTGAGTACCTACGCACTCTTTTTTTATGGCACCGCAAGCAGCTAAGGCTTGACTTTGGTTTTTAGGGTTGGCGTGGTTTGGGGTCTTGCGCGCCCTTTTTTCCTGGCACCACAAGCTACTAAGGCTTGCCTATGGTGTTTAGGGTCGGCGTGGTCTAAAGACCTGCGATCTCTTTTTTCATAGCATCGTAAGCTACTAAGGCTTGCCTTTGTTGTTTAGGGTTGGCGTAGTCTGAGGACCTGCGCCCCCTTTTTTCATGGCACCGCAATCTACTACAGCTTGCCTTTGGTGTTTTAGGGTTGGTGTGATCTGAGGACCTACGAGCACTTTTTTCATAGCACCGCAAGTCCTAAGGCTTGCCTTTGTTGTTTAGGATCGGCGTGGTCTGGAGACTTACGCGCCATTTTTTCATGGCACCGCAAGCTGCCAAGGCTTTCCTTTGGCATTTAGGGCCAGCGTGGTCGGAGGACCTACGCGCCATTTTTTCATGGCACAGCAAGCTACTAAGGCTTGCCTTTAGTGTTTAGAGTCGGCGTGATTTGGGGACCTACACGCCCTTTTTTCAAGGCACTGCAAGCTGCTAAAGGTTGCCTTTGGTGTTTAGGGGCGGCGTGGTCTGAGGACCTGCATCCCCTTTTTTCATGGAACCACAAGATGCTAAGGCTTGCGTTTGTTGTTTAGGGTTGGCATAGTTTGAGGACCTACGCCCCCTTTTTTCATAGCACCGCAAGCTGCTAAAGTTTGCCTTTGGTGTTGTAGGGTCGACATGGTCTGAGGACCTATGCGCCCTTTGTTCATGGCACCGCAAGCAGCTAAGACTTGACTTTGGTGTTTAGTGTCATTGTGGTCTAGGGTCCTACACGCCCTTTTTTCATAGCACCGCAAGCTACTTGGGCTTGCCTTTGGTGTTTAGGGTCGACGTGGTTTGAGGACCTACACCCCTTTTTTTCATGGCACCGCAAGCTGCTAAGGCTTGCCTTTGGTATTTAGGGTTGGTGTGGTCTGAGGACCTACACGCCCCTCTTTCATGGCACCACAAGTTGCTAAAGCTTGCCTTTGGTGTTTAGGGTCGGCGTAGTCTGAGGACCTCCTCGCCCTTTTTTTCATGGCGCTGCATGCTGCTAAAGCTTGCCTTTGGCTTTTTAGGGTCAATGTGGCCTGAGGACCTACGCGTCCTTGTTTCATTGCACCGCAAGCTGCTAAAGTTTGCCTTTAGTGTTTTAGGGTCAGCGTGGTCTGAGGACTTACGCGCCCTTTTTTCATGGCACCGAAAGCAACTAAGGATTGACTTTAATGTTTAGGGTCAACGTGGTCTGGGGTCCTGCAAGCCCTTTTTTCATGGCATCGCAAACTACTAGGGCTTGCCTTTGGTGTTTAGGGTCGGTGTGGTTTGAGGACCTATGTGCCCTTTTTTCATGGCGCCGCAAGCTGCTAAGGCTTGCCTTTGGTGTTTGGGGTCGGCGTGGTCTGAGGACCTACGCGCCATTTTTTCATGGCATCACAAGCTGCTAAAGCTTGCCTTTGGTGTTTAGGGTTGACGTAGTCTGAGGACCTACTCGCCCTTTTTTCATGGCACCGCACGCTACTAAAGCTTGCCTTTGGTTTTTTAGGGTTGGCGTGGTCTGAGGACCTACACGCCCTTTTTTCATGGCACTGCAAGCAGTTAAGACTTGACTTTGGTGTTTAGGATCAACGTGGTATGGGGTCCTGCACACCCTTTTTTCATGTCACCACAAGCTACTAAGGCTTGCCTTTGGTGTTTAGGGCCAGCGTGGTCTAGGGACCTACGTGCCATTTTTTCATAGCATCGCAAGCTGCTAAGGGTTACCTTTGATGTTTAGGGTCGGCGTGATGTGAGGACCTATGCACCATTTTTTCATGGCACCACAAGCTACTAATACTTGCCTGCCTTTGGTGTTTAGGGTCGGCGTGATTTGAGGACCTACGCGCTCTTTTTTTATTGCCTGCATTGGATCAATATTTTTCCATGGGAACTCTTTTCATTGTAGAGAAATAATAATAAAGCGCACTATGCTCATAAATAGTGATAATGCAAGTTTTGACAAAATGTAAAGGAAAAGGGGAACAATACAAAAGTTACTGATAAAGTTTTTTCTAGTTCTCTGCATTCCATGGGTGTGGCAATTCTTTACCTTGGCTGTCTTTTAACTGATACGATTCAATTCTGTTGTTGGCCACTACTAGGTAAGGACCTTCCTGTCATGGTCTCATTTTCCTTTCGCCTTGGGTAGTCACCCCGCTCTTCTTTAAGACCAAGTCGCCGACTTTAAAGGTTTTGGACGTTACCCTTTAATTGAAATATTGCTCGGCTCTTGTCCTTTCCTGCAGCATCCGGGCATCTTCCATTTCCCTTTCTTCCTCTAGTAAGTCAAGGTTTTCCTCTAATTTTTTATCATTCTGGGTGCTTGAAAAATGGCTCGTTCTATAGGTTGGTAATCCTATTTCCACTGGGGTAATCGCCTCACATCCGTACGCCAGCGTAAATGGAGATTCTCCTGTTGGAGTTTTTGCTGTAGTTCTGTACACCCAAAGTTCACCTTGCAACTCGTCTGCCCAGTCCCCTTTTTTCTCCACGACCTTTTTCTTAAGGATTGAGAGTAACGCCTTGTTTGTTTCTTCAGCTCGACCATTTGCTTGGGAATGGCTTGGGGAGGAGTACTTTGCCTTGATCTTCAACTCAGCGCACCACTCCTTGTAGTGGTCTGAGTTGAACTGGCACCAATAATACTTTGGGGGATTCCGAACCTACAAACAATATTTTTCCATAAGAACTTTGTCATGGTCTTGCTTCTAATGGTTGTCAGTGGCTCCACTTCTGCCCACTATGTAAAATAATCCACTGCTACTATCATAAATTTAACTCCCCCTTTTCCTGGTGGAAAGGGTCCCACCAAATCTACACCCCATTGGGCGAAGGGTCATGGCACTATTACAGATGTTAACCCCTCAGGCGGGGCGTGTGGAACTGTTGCATACGTTTGGCATTTGACACATTTCTTGCTAAACTCTCATTCGTCCCTTAAAGCATTGGGCCAATAGTACCCCGCCCTGACCACTTTTCTGGCTAAAGTTCTTATGCCAGAATAATTCCCACATATCCCCTCGTGTATCACTACTAGGACGTACTGTGCTTCTTGTGTGGAGATGCACCGTAGTAAGGGGGTTGAGAATCCCCTTTTGTAAAGAACTCCATCGATGAGCTAGAATTTAGTCACCTTTTTCTTCATCCTCCTCACCTCATCTTTTGTTTCTAGCAATTTTCCTTCTTCTAAGTATTCCACAATCATGCTCGCCCATTCTGGAGTGTTAGATCCCAAGACGTCTACTTCGATGCCAATGGCTGGGACTTTTATGACCCTCCTTTCTACTTGCCACGATAGAGGTAACTCTTTTATCCTAGATGCCGCCAGTGCCAACTTGTCTACGACCTCATTGTCCACCCTCGGTATCTGAGTTATGGTGAAATACGAGAAAAGGTCGCAAATTTCCCAGATTTTTGCTAGGTATTTTTTTAATTTTTCGCCTTTCGTAGCATATAGGCCCAACACTTGATTTACAACCACTTGCGAGTCTAACCTGGCTTCTATCTCGGTTACCCCCATTCGTGCGGCCATAGACAATTCTGCTATCAGTGCTTCGTACTCTACTTCGTTGTTTGTTACTTTGAATGACAGCATCACCATGTAGTGTCGTCCCTGTCCATCAAGACTCAATAAATGCACTCCTAGGCCTCCACCTTCTCTGCAAGATGAGCCATCTATGAATAGTCCCCATGACTTTTCCAATGGTTCTATCCTTTCTTCTTGGTGCAATCCCGAGAATTCTGCCACAAAATTTGACAATGCTTGCCCTTTGACAGCCTTTCTTGGCTCGTACTCCAAATCGAACTTGCTCAGCTCAATCAACCAACCTATCAATCGGCCTATGCTGTCTAATTTTTTTAGGACTTTTGCTAAGGGGTCTCCGTGAGTACTCTTACTGTGTGGCCTTGGAAGTAAGGTCGGAGCTTTCTGGCCGCCGTTACTAGAGCGAAAGCCAACAGTTCAACTCGAGGGTATCTTGCTTCAGCCCCTATGAGTGCTCGACTTATGTAATATACCGGATGCTGGGTGGCCTCCTCCTCCTTTACTAGAATGGTGGATACAGCATGCGGGGAAACTGCTAAATATGCGTAAAGTACGTCACCCTGCTCTAGTTCTTTCAATAGGGGCAGACTGGGCAGATATACTTTTAATTTTTCAAACGCCTCGTCACATTGTTCATTCCAAGGATGTACCTTCCGTAGTACTTGGAAAAAAGGGAGGCACTTATCTGTTGATCTGGCTATTAATCTTCCCAAGGATATACTTCTAATTTGCCAGCTGTTGGGTCTTGTTCAGATTTTTTGGCGGCTTCATGTTGAGTATGGCTTTTATCTTATCTAGAGAAGCCTCGATTCCCCTCTTGGATACAATGAAGCACAGGAACTTTCCTGATTGGACCTCGAAAGCAAACTTTGTTGTGTTCAACTTCATTTTATAGTGGCGTAAGATCTTGAACGTCATTCGCAAATCTGTAAGGTGTTGGGCGGGTGCCTTACTCTTTTTCAACAAGTCATCCACATATACCTCCATAGATCTCCCAATCTGTTCCTTGAACATTTGATTTACCAGCCTTTGGTAGATCGCCCCTACATTCTTCAAACCGAAAGGCATAACTTGGAAACAATACAACCCTCGGCCTGTGATGAATGAGGTTTTCTCCTTGTCTGCCCCGTTCATCCGTATTTGGTTGTAACCTGAGTATGCGTCCATGAAGCTTAACATATGATGCCCCGCTGTTGCGTCTGCAATGATAAATGATCTCTTTTTCTGTCGTACTGTTTTGTGTGTTGGGTCTTCGCCCAAGTAGTGTTCGATGACATCATTATCTATACTAGGGCTTAAAGATGAGGCTTCAACAGGCCTCACAGACAAAGCCGCTATCCTCCTAGATGAACCCCCAAGCACATAGAGGCAGAGGGTGTGGTGGGAAAGCCAGATCAGCCTCACGAAGGCGAGCATCTTCCCGCAGGAAATTCTCCCACTCCTCCTCAATGAAGGAGTCTGTGTCCCCCCCAAAAGAAGTGGCATGAAGGGAGGGAGAGAGAGTCTTGCCCCACTACCAACCGGAGAAGGGGTTCTTCCCCTAGAGATGATAGCTGTTAAACTCTCCGGGGCGGTTTGTTGTGAACCAACCTAACCACCTGTTTCAATCGGGTGTGGAGAAGCATCCCTTGTTGTGCCAATCTGCTCAGCCTCATGGGGTGGAGAGGCCCCTTATGCCCCCCTTGTGGGAAAGGCATCTGATGCCTCCTCTTAGCTACCTATTGGTAAAACATGGGCCGCCTCTTCATGGGTACCACCAGAAGGAGGGGGCGAACAAGCCCTCACCCCGATAACAGAGTCAAGGTTTAGGGCGGCCACAACTACGGCATCCAGCTCGACCTACCTCACTCACCCTTCCAGGACAAGAAACTCAAACGCAGGAACAGAGGCCATGGAATGTTCATGCGAACTAAACCCAACTTGGAGAGAGGCGGCCAGGTCAAAAAGGGCCAAGTCAACTAAACCCTCTCCGTCCCTAAGGCCACTAGGACACGGTGGCGATGAGGACGCCCGTGAAGAGGGAGGAGCAGTGGTAGTTGGCGTGGTAGAAATCTGGCCAAGCTCGCCCCCCGAGAATAAGGCGGTATCCTCCAACCGAGGCAACGGGGGCTCGAGGGTGGCTAGCTGAGCGGGCATCTGAGATTGTACATCCTCCTGAGGCATCTGGTCCTAGACGCCCTCAGATGGCGCCAGGGTTTTCTTTTGAGGAGGAGGAAGGGGAGAAGAGTCTCCAGAACGAGTCCTTTTTCATTGGTCGCCATCCTCGTTATGGCTTCCTTTTTCTCTGGTCGTGATTTCTTCCCCCCCTCCCCCCCCCCCCCCCCCCTCTCTCTCTTCTGAATGAGATTTCTTTTCTTTAGAGGGATCACACTTTGAAGTTTTCTCAGAGGGCTTCGGCATGGGAGGAGGAATGGTGGCCGAGATCATAAAGTCACGCCCTTGAAAATAAGATCGGTTGGGAGACATCAAGAACCGATCAATGTGGGCAGAGGTCAACAAGAGATCAGTGTGAAGCTCTTCAAGATTAGCCTCAGCCCAGGAACGGACAGTCTCAATCTGAGCCAGTTCGCGGCATGACAAATGTTCCATTCTAAGCCACAATTTCTTTTCATCAGGAATAGGGCGCCAGATTGATTTAACTGGAAAGTCCTGGAAGATATCTTCTGAGGAGGGGAACTACCAACCTTGACCAATGATAAAAAAGAACTTGGATGTCCACGCCTTAGCGTTGGAATAGCGAGTCTCATACCGGGCTGTCTGCCTGTTATCCTTCTTGCGGAAGCTAACCACATTACCCTTGGCAGCCTCCCTAACGTTATAAAATGCCAAAAAGTCCCTACCAGTCAGGTCAGGTTATGGGTCGCCAAGAGGTTCCAGAACCATGCGAAAGACAATACAAGCACAGAGATATACCCTCAACGTAAAAGGGTGTAGTTGAACAGAAGTTATGCTAAGGAGGTCCAGAATGTCACGAAGAGGGCGGCAGAAGGGGAGCCTTAACCCATGTTGCAGGAGGGGGACGGTGATAGCCACTTTACCAGCAAAACCCTCATCGTCGCAGCATCCAGACTCGGAAGCCACCAAGATAACAGTTTCAGGAATACGAAATTCTTCCCAAATCTTGACAAAATGCTTTTCTCAGATACCTGAACACCATCGGTACCCAGCAAAAGTTGTCCCCTCAGTGACTTCGAAGGGATTCTTAGAAACCTCACCTTCACCAGAATGGGCCATTGAAATTAATAGAAGTAAAACCATACGAAGGATTAGAACAGACAAAGAACAAAGGCAAGAAAGAGATTCAAAAAGCTGAAAAAGCAACAACGAAAGGAATGAGGGAGGACAGAAGAGGGGTTATTTGAAGAAAGACATAATACAAAATGCCAACAGACAAAGAAAGTGTACTTCGGCACTGGCAAGGAAGTATAACCGTCGCAAGAAAACCTTTTTCTAGCAATAGTAGCTGCAAATGATGGGCAATCCTCGATATTTATAAAAAAATGGTACAGAACGTTGAAGAAAAATGGGTACGGTGGGCCAGTGGGCACCTAAGGGCCGTGGATAGTATGGACCTATGTCCATGGTCGTTCGCCCTCCACGTATCAAGGCCTATACACAAAGAGGAAGCAAGAAGTGACACATGCGCATGAGGATTAAAGGCAAAAAGAAGGCCCGTGTGGAGACACCCAGCACTCTTACGGCAGCAAAGCTGATCAATATAAATTCCCTCAGCCAAAAGGTGAAGGGAATTGGTGGGGTAGCTGGAGGGACTATTCGGACCAAAAGGCCCGAGACACCAAAAGAGGCCCATTATATTACAAAAGCCCATAGGGTAGATCCAGGGGCAGCAATGGGATAAGTAAGAAGAGTCTAAGAGAAGTTGTGCCTCTCATCATCTTTTACAAAAGGATAACAACATCGGGAAGTAACATGATTGTTCAAAATATCAAGTAATGATCCGCACTGATAAATCCTAGGTAAGATAAGTATCGCAAGCAGGTGTATATATACCAGGTAATCTTTGATAATTTAGCAAGATAATTTGACTGCTGTTTCATTTAACTGACTTAAGCATTGAAGTGTTTTCAGGTGAAGCCCCACCAGCCTCCTTGATGATTTTTTGTAAACGGTTGCAAATTGACCTGTGAGACACGTCTTTAATAGTTATGTTTGAAATAAAAATTTAAAAAATAATTAATGACTCAAGTGGTGAAGAAAACTTGGATATCATTATCAATGGATTGCGATTTGACTTCCACCCAAAGGAATTACTTAATTAATTAAATTAGGTATCAATTCACAATTAGGGCTGAGCTACAACAATTAATTAATTTAATTAATGAATTAAATTAAGCTGACCTCCAACTCCAACTCCGATTTTCATAGCCTTCGATATGACTCCAACTTCGACTTGTCGATTTGGATTTTTTTCTCAACCCAAAAATTCCGGAATCGGATTTGGGTTTTTTTCTTAACTAATTTGAAATTTCAATTTAACAATCTTGAACTCTCACTAATCAGATTTCAGCTTCTAGATTTCATTTGTTTTTTAAATATTTTTTTCAATCTCAATTTTATTAAAACATAACCAAAATTGAAAAAATAAATCATTGTACAAATTAATTAATGTTATTATACATTAGTATTATATGTTATTATATGTTAATATTTAGACATTAGTATTACATGTTGTTATACATTGATTATTATATATTCCTAGTACATGCTATTATACTTTAGTTATTATATATTAGTATTACATATTATTATAAATTTATATATTTGTGTTTATACATAATACATTAGTATTAAAAGTTATTACATTAGTATTAAAAGTAATTATACATTAATTATTATATAATCAGTATTACATGTTATTATACATTAGTGTTACATGGTAGTAAAAGTTAATAGTATGGTGTTTACATATACTAAAGTATTATTAGTCATTTAGTCTATTTATATTATAGTCTAATCATATTATTTTATAATAATTTACTCATACTAGTATATTATTGAATTTAATTAACTAGATAGGTTATATTTTTGCTTGGCCCTATTCACTAGATAGGTTATATCAATAATGCTACGGGCAACCGAGCTGATGCCATGTCGGTCGATTTATTTAAAAATAAAAAAGATCTTCGTTTAGAAGCAAATGAGGGAAAGTTTCATAATAAGCAAAAAAGGTCTTCATCTTCAAACTCGTTCAAGCACATGGCGCACTCGAGCGAGCCCTTGCTGATTTTGAGCCCCTTGACGATGGAGTACAAAAATGTCAAGAAGGTTTTGATGGTGTCCAAGCCAAGTCCACGAGTGAAGCTCGAGCGTAGGGCATTCCTGCCGACACTAACGGTGGCGAGGTTGAGGCGGCCGCGGATGATGCTGTTAGTGCACTAGCGCACGTAGACACAAAAAAAATTGAGGAAGAAGATTACGCATATGATAATCACCATGATGCGGGCTATGCATTTGTCTAACTCGAGGTTGTCGAGCGATCCTTGCGATTGTTAATGTTAAACCCAAGGTTTCAAGTTTCTTGTAATTATATATCTACATATTGATTTTGATGATAAAAAATGAATTCAAAAAATAAAGAAGTCTCAAGATCAAGTTGTCTACACAATGGAGTCAAGTACATTAAGGAACTAAGCATGAGCAAGAAGGGAACAAGCTTAAATTAAAGCTCATAGAGTAATTTTGTAAATCTCTTAAAAAATTTGAAATTAGGATTAAGGTTCAAAATTAATATTTTCTCATAAAGCATTAAATTACATTTTTCACATGTGCATGATATTTTTGAAAATTAAATATGAATTTTTTAAAGATGATTGATTACCATCCTTCACATGTGTATAACATGATTAAAAGTTTAAATTTTAAAAATATTAAAGATGATTGATTGTCATCTTTCACATGTGTATGTTATATTTGAGTATTTGCAAAAGTGATTGATACTCTTTTTTTTTTTTTTTTACTTATGCAAAAGATAGATAATTTTATTTGAAAATTTTGAAAAGTAAATAATACTCCTTTTATCATATGCGAAAAGTAAAAATATTAAGTTTAAAATTTTTTAAAAGTAAATAATATTATCTTTGACAATTAAAAAAGAATAAACTTTTGTTTATTTTTTTGAAAAGTGAATGATATTGTCTTTGACAATGAGAAACTTTTATTTGAATTTTTTGAAAAGTGAATGATTGTCTTTGACATATGAATATTTTCAACTTTGAATATGAAGTCTCATATACCTATAAATAGCTCAATTGAGATCTTCAAATATACAACACCAAGAGCATACTCATATCATTGCAAGTTTTGCAACATTTATTCAAAACTTTCAATCTCTTTTTTCTAATCATTGAGCCTTAACCCTTGTTCATTTTGAGAGAGATATAGTTTGCGCTGTAATATTCTTATTTCACTCATTAATGAGTGTTTTCTAATAACCTTCTCACTATCAGCTCTTGTATCAGTAAAAAGGTGTGTATAACTCTTTTGCGTATAGAAAGTCTTCTACACAGAGAATAGTTGAATTACCACGTGTAAAGTGATTACAAGTGTAAATGGTGTTCTATACAGGTTCTTTGTAGTGGTGTTGTTCAAATGTGTAACAGGTTTCTATTTCCATCTTAAGGAGGTTGAATATTGAATTTGAGAATTATCAAGGGGTAGCTTGAGGCGAGGACGTAGGCAGTGGGGCCAAACCTCATTAACATACTGAGTTTGCTTCTCTCTTATCCTTACTCTTTATATTTATTGTTTTTCGTATTTTTTTCATAGTTTATATTGTGTATTTGATTTATAATTATTAATTTTTAAATACAACCCAATTTACCCCTCCTCTTGTGTTAGTCATTTGGGCAATAGATAACCTTGAAGTCCCATTCCATTCTATGCGGCTGCGAGCAGTGACATCTGCAACAAAACAAGCAGTTTGACAACAACCTAAGCGACAACTTGAAACTCAAGTTCATTAGCTTTTGGAATCTAGACTGTCATCAGTGCTTAGCTGGGTTGCATTTCCAATTCTGAATGATTTTAGCCGATACTAAAACCAGTGAAAAGGCAAAACAAAAGCTTAAAAAAAAAAGAAAAAAAAAAGCTCATCGTTTGCTTTTGGATATATTATAGTATATTTGAAGGATATAAGACATTGTTTTTTTTCGTTATTTGTTATGATCTTGATTCTTCTTCTTGGACTGTACCTGTAAGTAGTATCAATGGTATTGGGTTTAGGATTGACTTGGGGATCAGAGGATGGGAGGCCAGGCAAGGGGACCCTAAATTTATTCGGACGATGATGCTCATGTCCTTGATTCGGGGCTTCATGGGTTGTTTTGTTCGTCATCTTTGGCAACCGTGGGGGACGGGGGTCGTCAATGGAAAAGATGATGGGAACTAGAGAAGCCTCAGGCGTTGTCGCCTTTGGCAACCGTGGGGGAGTTCCTATCATCGATGGAGAAGATTAGATAAACTAAAGAAGCCTTAGACGAAATATCGCAGGGGAACTAGGAAGGAGGCCTCTACGCTTGTGGTTGATAAGAAATGGAAACGGCGTCATTTGTAATAATACAACGTCAAACTTGATGCCATGGGGGTGCCCCCACTCAGTTGGATCAATCATTTTTTTAATGTGTGTGAGTATATATATATATATATATATGCATGTATTAAATAAATAAAACTATATTTGCAAACCATGTAGAGAATGCATAATCTACACCGACTTGGAAGTCGAGGATTTCTTAAAAATTGAAACGAATAATACAACACATAGATTAAAAAAAAAAAAAAAGAGGATATACTAACGCATCATTATAAAATATAATAGAAATTAAGAAAAGAAAGAGATAAAGAAACTTTAAGGATTGACTTCCATGCAAACATAGGTCCGAGAATTATGACACGTACAAGGTAAATATTGAAAATCAAATTTCTTAAAACGATAAATATAATTATTATGATATA
Source organism: Carya illinoinensis (assembly GCF_018687715.1). Classification (NCBI taxonomy): domain Eukaryota; kingdom Viridiplantae; phylum Streptophyta; class Magnoliopsida; order Fagales; family Juglandaceae; genus Carya; species Carya illinoinensis. The sequence goes on from NC_056767.1 coordinate 26,557,439, forward strand.
TAAATAATAATCAAATCAAATCATTGATTTAATTTTATCTCTAACAATCACCGTTACAAAGCAAAATCAACGAAATAGACCTATAAAAGAAGCAAACTTTCAAATGCATGCATATCACAGCTACAAGAAATTAAAAAGACTCTGTACGTGCGGTAAAAAAAAAAAATTGGTCGCAAATTAAGTTGTATATAGAGGCCTTTTTGCTTTGGCTCCGATAGGTGATCGCTGAGCCTCACCCACGTTATTGTCACCCTCACGACCGGTTTCTTTCCACGGTGGATAATGATATTGTTGTCCTCGCAACCAAGATAGTTGATCTGTTTCGATTATGATACTGTATATACAAAATAAAACACAATGTTTGAGAGGAAATCCATGAAGTAATTAACTAATTAGTTGCAATACTGCTTGCTAATTAATTTATGAGTTTAAACATATATATTATTATACCTACCGGCAATAGGATGCATGAAAGACACTACAAAAAAAAGTTAGTATTTGCGGCTGAAAACATTTCCGGCGGGTAAAATTCCACCGGAAATAGACCATTTCCATTTTTCCACATTTATTATCTGTTCATTGTGAAGTGCAGCCAGAACAAGTACTTTTAGCGGCGTTTTATGTCGCGGTAATAAGTTTCGACGCAATAAGTTTTTTATTGTGGCAGGAGAATGCTTATTACGGTGACCTATATACTGCCGCAACAAGTCTTTAATTTGTTAGGTGGTGGGAAAACTCCCAACCGGCCCGCGCGTTTTTCATTTCCCCTAATCCTTTACCGATAGTGAGACTCAGTTCTCTCCGTCGTCTCTCTACCGTGTGCCGGTTGCGTACGCCGTCGATTCAGCTGATGTGCCCTTTCGACGCCAGTGAGTCTCCCTCATGTTTCTCTTACTCTCCGAGCTGTCTCAACTGATGTTTCTCTCTTGGTACTTAGGGCTTTGTCGGTCTATTGCTTTTGAAATGGCAAAATATTCTGTCAAAGCACTTCTAATTTATGAAATTGTCCTCTTGATTGTAATGCATTTTTATATAATGAAGCACATCGTAGGACCCAAAATTCAGGTGTCCTAGTCATTAGTGAACTAGATGCTCAAAGTGTTGACTTCTATGGTGTTCTAACAGACATCTTGGAAGTTCGCTACATGGGATGGCGTCGTGTGTACTTATTCAAATGTGACTGGTTCGACATCTCTGATTCTAGACGAGGGATACGTCTGGGTGATCATCTTACTAGTGTGAATATGTCTCTGACATTTTATAAGGACGAGCCATTTGTTTTGGCGTGTCAAGCTTCACAGGTGTTTTACTTAAAAAATCGTATGATCCCTGGTAATTGGTATGCAATACAAAAGGTTGTCAATAGAAATGTGTATGATCTTCCCCTCAGAAATTTGATTGAAGAAGATGCTTACGATGCTAGTGACGTGGAGGCGTACCAAGAGGATGATTCTTTTGAAGAATACATATTAGTCCATGCTGATGACAATGGACTAGTTAACCCCATGCACAGGCTTGATGTCGAGCCCACTCAGATTGATGCATCGTTAGCAATGGAAGCTGAAAATCACAACCTTGATGTCAGAACATTTATCAACGACGATAGCAGCGAATCTAGTTCCCCTTACACCACCGAACACGAGGGAAGCACGGAAGAAGATAGTCTCTCGATAGACGAAGAGGCAAACTAGATGTTCATTTTTTCTCAAAGATAATGTTGAGCTTTAGCTGAATGTAAAATTTTTTCTCAAAGATAATGTCGAACTATTCATTCTTTTTCTGTTGATTATTGTTATTTTCTACATCACCCATTAATTGCTTTAGTACTCTATATGGTTTGGATGTATAGCCACAAATATTTCCATACAGGTCAGTGCATAACATGCCTTTAGCTAGAAGAGGTAGAGGTCGATCACGTGGTGTATGCTATGGTCGAGGGAGATCTTCCTGCGAACAAAGCGTTAGAGGTAGAGCACGCATTGCTACATTGAATCTTAGAGGTGATGGCATGTCAACCTCAGATGACTCAACCGTGCCACCAGATGTCGTCCCAAGCACCGAACTGCAAGAGCAGGGGGTTGAGGTGGACTCAACCATATCGACAAATGGTAATGGTTTGCTGTTTGTATTTATTTCAAATTTTATTATTCTAACCAACCTCTTTAATATCTGGTTGAATGTGTGGATAATATAATAAAAGTTGAAGAGGGATTAGTATCGCCTACCCGAAAACGTGGACAAGGAGCCGCAAAGAACCTCGAGTTTGACAAGATTCGAAAGTTTGGGCCAATAGCAAACTATAAAGGATGGTGAGACATCACCATGTTGTGAAAACTATACAATATTTACAAGTAGGCTTAAATGGTTGGTGAAGCACCATGTCAACCTGAGTCACCCGAGCTGGCATGATTTACCAGATAATGAGAAGGAAGAGTTGATTGCTCGTGTCCGGGTAATATAACACGAACTCATATTAGCACATGTTCCAGTGTATTTTTAGTTATTATTTGTGTTACCAAATAATTAATGTGTTTGTTATTTGTCTCTAGGCCTACTTTGTCCTTGACTGGACAAAGAAGAATCACCGCAATACAGTAACGAAGACACTTAGGAAGAGGTTCAATCATATTCGGTATGAACTTCACAAAATATACAAAAGTTACAAGACGAACGAAGAAGCTCTTGCGAATGTGCCAGAGTTGGTGACACCAGCTACTTGGGTGAAGTTATGCTCTCGATGGTCAAGCGCGGAATTCAGGGTAAGTCTAATCGATGTTGATTGTGTTATTTTTTTTATGTTTATGATCTAGTTGTGTTAATACAAGTCTGTGAATTGTAGATGATATCTGAGAAAAATAAAAGTAATAGAGCGAAACAACAAACAAACCACACGACTGGACGAACCTCATTCGTAAGACTAATGCAAATGAGGGTACGAATTTTATTCAGATTTGTACATGTAAATGTAGGAAGTAACATGTTATTTGCTGATTTTAACCGACAAATGGTATTAATCCCTGCTTGTATTTGTGGTTTGAGAGTGATGAGCACCTTATTGATTTCTTTAAGGGAAATGTTACACAACCTCCCAACACACCACACTCCACTTTTTTTTAATTTTTTAATATTTTTTTAATATTTTTTTTTGAATTTATTCTTTTTAAATTAATTTAATTCTTTTATTCATTATTTATATATTAAATATTTAATAAAAAATAAAATAATAAAAATAAAAAAAAATGTGGAGTGTGGGGTGTTGGGAGGTTGTGAAGATTTTTTCTTTCTTTAAAGAGGTAAGGTGGAGTAAGAAGAAGGGTAAATTTGTGACTCCAACGACGGAAGAGAAACATGTGAGTGACTTTGAATGAATCCATGTGTACGTATTATTTACCTTGTAGTTTTGAAAGAATCCATGTGTACATATTAACGTGTGATTTCACTTCCTTGAATAGAATGAAATGGTTGCTAAGTACTCTAAGTTAGAACCTGAGAAGTAGACTAAGGATGTTGCTGCATCAATCTTTAGGGAGGTACTAGGCCACAGACCAGGGCATGCAAGGGGGTTGGGGGAGATGGTTATCCCTGAGTCATCTAGACAGAACACTACAGAAAAATTTGCAGCATTAACAGAACGTGCAGAGAGGCATGAGAAGGATGTTGAGTATTACAAGAATCAGTTGGAAGAATTACGGGGGAATGTAGAGAAAGTGTTGGCGAAGCAAGCTGAGTATGACAAATTATTAAGTTCATACATGGAATCACAGAGGCAAACCCAAGGAGAGTCTCATAAAGAAACTCAAGGACCTGCATAGGCAATTCCTTTTTTAGTCAATAAGTTTTTTGTGCAGAAATGGATTTGTGCCTTACATGTCATAGAAAAGTGTCTCCTAGTATAACTTTTTTTTATTATTAGATATTTGGTGTTAGGTTGTATGTTTTGAAAGGGTTTACATTGACTTGGAGCTGCACACAGTACAACCTTCACTGTGAAGAATTTTGATGTGGAAGTCTGGTTTTGCATTACTTTGGTTTCTGTAGGCTGGGACCAAATCAAGAAGTGGAAAAGGTGCATATCTATGATTCTCTAACCTTATATATATATATATATATCTAAAATATTAATTAGTCCCCCTAAATATTGCTCTTCTTTTTATCATATCACATAATTGCATTTTTTTGTGATTTTCTAAGTACCTCAATGATTAATATTGTAGTTTAATTATACTTCTTAATTAAGCAACATTTAAGAATAAATCATATTATAGAACACTGAGCTCGTGTCACAAGTGAAGAAAAGCATGCATGCACCCATTTTCTTTTGGTTTATAATGGTTTTTAGGTTTTCTAATTTTGTAGTTACAATTTAAATTTTAGTTGGGCTTTGGAAACTAAAGAAAAATTTGTGAATCTAAATTTTTGCAGCTTTGAGATCAATGAAGGAGGCTTCCAATTTTCAAATGAAGAGGTATACCTTTAGGTTTTGAGATGAAGAAGGCATCTTCGATGATGATCAAGACTTGCTTAAGAAATCCTTGTTACACAATAAAGATGAGGAGTACACATGTAAACTTACATTGATCTATTAATGTGGGATGTTGGGGTGAATTTCAAATAGCACTTTTTATGATGAATGAATGATATACCGATACATGTTGGGAGAATTTGAAACATCTATATCATGTAAACGATTAGTTCATGATATTGTATGCTTATTAGGGAATATGTTGATCTATTACAAATTTACATGCGTTGGCTATTTTATTTAATGGGGATTACAGGTGTTTAAAAAAAGAGAGGCCGAAATGGTAAATCTCAGAATTCAGCAAGAAAACTTTTTGCGGCGACTTATAGTCGCAGCTAATAGGCATATCAGAAGTTATTGCGAATACAAATTGTTGCCGCAAATACTTAGTTTATTGCCGCAAAAGGCTAAGCTTACTCTTATATCAACAGGTTACTAAAATGTTATTCCGACATACTATTGGAGTTTTAGCGGCCACATTTTGTCGCCGCAAAAAAAACTATTTGCAGCTATGATAACTCGCGCCGTGATATTTTTTTCCTCACTCAACAATTGCGACACAAGACCGGCTAATTAATAGTCACAAATAAGTATTTGCGGCAATGTAGAGACCTTTTGTGGCGATTTAAAGTCGCCGGAAATAATAATATTTCTTGTAGTGAGAGCGCAAAAACTGTAATATCCGCTCCTTCTTTCTTCTTCTTTACGTACGAGCCTTGATCCACGTGTCAAACTTCGGTGTATGTGCTGAGCCTTGCTCTACGTGTCGAGAGTCAGTCTATCTGACTAGCCTCGATCTACATGTTGAATCTTATCCTACGTGTTGTATCTCGATGGCGTGTTCTGAAAGTTATTATGCGAATTTCAAAGTAAGATAGATATTTTAAAGTTTATGGATATTTTAATATTATGAAGATATCTATAGAAAATATCTATGGAAGATATTTTCAGAAAATATCTATAGAAGATATTTTCAGTATTATTAGATAAGCTTGTTTTAATGGAGCACAATTATAATATTTTAATGAGCTCTGAAAATATTATAATTGTGGATAATATCTTATATTAGATATTTTAGTTGTTTTAAAATATTAAGAGGTTTAACTTTACGTTGAAAACTCTTATTTAAATTAAATGGTTTTATCCTCTTTGAGTGATTAATGATACATTATCAATTTAGATAATGATGAAGAAATATTATTTTATAAACTTTAGTTTATAAAATAATATTCTATCTTAATTCCTCTCAATGTTTTGTTTAAATGATTTTATGCACTTTGATTAATTAATGATACTTTATCATTTTATATAATGATGAAGAAAATATTATTTTATAAACCTTAGTTTATAAAATAATATTCTATCTTAATTCCTCTCAGTGTTTTATCTAAGTGTTTATTTTAAATAAAATACTTACGCGTTTTCAAATCAGTGTTTTAAACTCATCGTTAGATCCTTTTGAGGATCCCGAAATGTAGGACTGAGATTAAATACCCAGGCCCCTATCCTTTTCCCTTCACTTTTTCCTTTTTCCTTTTTCTTCTTTCTCTTTTCTCTTTCCTCTCCTTCTCTTCGTGCCCGACGTGAGCCTTCCTCCATGCCCATTCGGTCCAAGCTTCCAGCCGGCGCCACCTCCGGCCGCTGTGCCTCACCTCCCACACCGGCGTGATCCTCCCTCACCGGCGACCTCCACTGCACCAGTGGTGTGCTTTACCGGCCACCGAGTCTCTCTCTATCTCCCTTCAAAGAAATGGGTCTTCAACCCTTTTTCACCTCTTTGGACCACCATACACGGCCGAAACGGCCACCAAGCACCACCGACGGATTCACCACATCAAGAGCTTCCTTCCCATGTCTTTCTTTTCCCCTAACTCTCACTCTTTCTCCGATGGGTCTTCACACACACACGTTCGGTTGCACCGCCGTGCACCACCGTACACGGCCACCCATTGTGTTTCACCACCACCACCTTGTTCCTCTCATCACCACGAACTTCCCCAAGAAATTCCATGGCCAACGGAGCTATGTGTAGCTCTCACTCTCCCTCACTCTCCAAGGCCGAAAATGACTTCAAACGGCCGATCCGCCGCCATGAGCCACCGTATGGCCACCACCTCGCCACCACAGCTCCACCACATCTTCATCTACCTTTCCCTAGCTTTCCATGAAGTTCTATGGCTTTCATCCACCTCAAGCAAACTCCTAGCTTTCGGATTTACTGTTCACGGCATGATGCCGCCGTGCTCCGCCACCCTTGACCACCACGAGGCCACCATGAGCCTTCCAAGGCCACGCCTAGCTTTTCCCAAGCTCAAACTACCACTTTATGTGGTGGACAGCCACCGTACGCGGTGTTACCGCCACGTACGCTCCTCCGACGCTTAACCGTGACGAGTAGCGAGCGACGCACGGGTTAGCCCGTCGATGGTATAACCCTCTATCTCTAGTTATTTATGTTTAAAGTAGTTGATTGGTTGGATCTTAGACTGTATAGTTAGTATTTGTGGAGTTCGCTGCGTAGTTGTGAAGCGAAGTGTAGTTGTGAAGTGTTGGGCTTGATTGTGTAGCATTGTGGACTATGTTGTGAAGTATGGGCGTGAGATGGATGCCACAGATGTGATACGGCGTGTAGTGTGAAGAGAGTACGCATGAAGCGTACTCTGTGTAATGCAGCGACGCGTCGTGTGACGTGTGCTGAAGTGATGTGTGGCGTAGAAGAAAGGGAGTGCACGTGGAGTGTACTCCGTGTTGTATGGTGATGCACCGTGTGATGTGCATCGTGATGATGAGTATTGTAACGAAAGGAGTACGCGTGGCACGTACTCCGTGTCGCGTAGCGATGCACCGTGAGGCGTGTATCGTAGTGATGTTGTCATAGTGTGGATGGAAGAGAGTTCACGTGAGTGTACTCTATACGAGGTCGTGATACACTGGATGGCGTGTCACAAAGGGTTGGATGACGTAGCAGAGAAGTGTGGAGTGTATGGTCTAGTGTCGGGAACTGTGTAACAGTATCCCGAAACAATGGTGACATAGCCTGTAGTCCGGGATGACGAGATTTACCTTGTGGTCGACTATGGCTAAAGGTATATGGAAGTGGTGAAAAGGTATCAGAGAGTGCAACAGAAGCACAATGGGCCCCGTATTGTAACTCGAGATTCTATCTTGAGCTGCATAATGTGACAGAGGCACATTTATGGATGCAGTCCTCTTGTCAAGTGGCGGGAACTGTGTAACAGTGTCCCGAAGCAGTAGTGATGTGTCCTGTAGTCCAAGGTAACGGGTATTGCCTTGAGACTGACTTGTGACTAAGAGTATAAGGAAGTGATGGAGAAGTATCAGAGCGTGCAGCGAAAGCATGATGGGTATCGTGATGTGACTAGGGATTTATCTCGAATTACGTGACGTGACAGAGGTGCATTTATGGATGCAATCCTCTCCCATTAAGTGTTGGGATGAACTTATAAAGAGCCGGGAAGTAGGAAAAGTCCTATCGACCGGGTCTTAACAAGTTGGTATTGGAGTTTGGAGCTTGTTTATACAAGCAGGCGTTTATTGGAATTATAAGTTGCTCTTAGGTGATAAAAGGGGATGAGATACATGTGTCTCTGGCAAGACAAGTGTATCAGACAGATTTATCATATGTAATGAGTAATCTGTCCTGATCATGGTTACATGGTATTTTAGCCAGAGAATTGGCTGACTTCATGTAGCCTGAATGGATGGAAATAAGGATGTAGCGTGGGCTAGGATACGTGAAAGTAGTGAAGAGTATATAGTTTAAGGTTGGGACGCATGGCTCTGTATGTCAGAATCATGCGTTGGATTGTGTAAATAGAAGAACGAGACAGAGATCTTAGTGTCTTAACCTAAGGTGAATCACAGAGGTTCACTTTAAGGAATAAGACCCCGAAAGTTTTAGCATAGTAAATAGTACGTAAGAGCCCAGGGATGGATAGAGAATGTTTCAAGCAAAGCATAGTTCTATTTTCTAGAATAGTTACTTATGCATTAGATAGATGATGACATAAAGTTATGTGTATGCATGTAGGTTGCCATCTGACACGCACATGAATGGACTGCATGAATTGAGTATGGCATGAAGTCCAGGTAAGTGTTACGTTCATACTCTTCTAGAATTTTCTCTATAAAAATGAAGAATAAGACGAAAGCTTTTCTGTAAAAAGGAAAATAAAACGTAAGTTTTCAAGTATAAGTACGTAGCGGCCTTCCTTGGCAGCCCCTTTTTATGCACCCAAATTATGTACGTGTATGCATGTGAATGGATGCTATACGTAGTACGTATTGTATGTATATTTATGAAAGGAAACGAAAAGAAGCTTTAAAGGATGTTAGAACTGTTAAGGACTGTAAGGATTGATAAAGAGAGAAAACTATCTTTTCTAAAATAAAATAGCTTTTTTTAAAACAACTTTAATGGAAAAGAAAGAAAATCAGTTTCCTCTTAAAGAAACTTCTCTTAAAGCAACTTTTAGGAAAAATAAAGAAAATTATGCTTTAAACGATACGAATAAAAAGGAAAGGACTGTAAAGAAATGAAAGGATTGAATGTATGATGTATGAAAATACGTAATGGCCACATGGACTGGACTGGAAATGATATCAAAGAAATGGGCAGATTGCAATGCTGGGTAAGTAGAACTGGTAGTGCACCCAGTGCTGCACCCTGACTGAATGGATTCCCAACCCACGGCCACGGGCGGAATCAGGTCCAAAAGACCGCTAACCCTAGCGCACGGGGCGTAACAGTGTGCAACGGCCACATGAAAGTGATAAGAATGAACGAATGCATGTTAAGAATGGATGCATGTATGTATGTATGAATGAATGGACCGAATGCATGAATGTACGTAAGTAAGAAAAGATGATTTAATGAACGTATGTATGCATGAATGTACGTAGAAATATAAATGCATGAAAAGATTCTTTAAGTAACGAAGGCAGCGATGCGTGGGGAATTGTTTTAAAGAAGAAATCATGTTTTAAATAAAAACCCCACCTCGAAACGTTTTCAAACGAAAAGAAAGACGTATGCATGCTACGTAAGATATGTATGTATGGAATGATAACTGCATGACTGAAAAACTATGTTATTATATTTTGACTAGGGGTGCTACCCGCACCATACGGTGCGGGGTAGCCCCCCCCCCCGGCCCCCGCCCCCCGCCCCCGCATGGGGCGGATGGGGAAAATCCCCCCCGTCCCCCGCCTCCGGTGTGCGGGGGCGGGGTACCCCGTCCCGCATGACGGGGTACGGGGTGGGGGGCCAGTCCGTCCGGCCCCCGACACCCCCCTTCTGGGCCTTGGGCCCAGAAGCAATTTCTGGGCCATTTTGGGCCCAGAAATCTCAGCAATGGGCCAAAATGACCCACAAGTCAAAAATACCTTGTAGGCCATTTTCATTTTTCAGCCCATAAAATTATAAGTAAAAAAGAAAAAAAAAATTTCGAAGTTTAAAAGAAAAAAAAAAGTGTTATGTCTAAGAGTCTAATGCGTAATAAACTAATAATAATAACTAAGCTATTACAAAATTGAAAGGCTAAACAATTACAAAATTACAAACATAAAAGTGTCCAAAGGACATTGTATCAACATTACAAATTATTGAATACAAAATTTTTACAAATCATTAAAAATTGATCATTCTAAAGAGGCTTGTCAGCTGTGGCTTGTCTTTGAGTCAAGGGGTGTGACAGTTGGGGCGGCCCGGACTTGAGCACATTTTTATGTTGCAGAGGTGCTAGACGTCTCATGTGTTACTACAAAAATTAATATTAAAATTAATAACGATGAAATGGAAATGAATATAAAAAAATTAAAATAATAAAATAAAAAATAATTACCAGGTGGTCCAAATCCAGACTGATCACCACCCTCATCGGTCTCCTTAAAATCTAAAATATCCGGAACATGAATATCCTTTCCTATCGTCCAACTCTGTGTGCATATCAATGCCTCTACAGTTGTAGGAGACAATGAACTACGGAAAGGATCCAATATACGACCTCCGGTACTAAAGGCTGACTCTGAGGCAACGGTGCTAATAGGGATGGCCAAAATACAGCGGGCAATCTCAGAAATGATGGGATATTTCTTTGAGGCATTCTTCCACCATCCTAATATATCGAAATGATCATCATCATCTTGAACCATATCCGCTGACAAATAGTTGTCTAACTCAGAAACGACCTCCGTAGATTGATGGACTAGTGTGGGATTCTGTGCGAGGGTCTTAGTCCACGGCATTCTGCGCTTCTTTGTAGGAGGCCCGGTCACGATGTCTGTAGAAGGAGTTGGGGTCGGTGTATGTGTCTTCGATGTAGTACCACCCTTAATTGCCATAAACTCGTCATACAATTTTTTCAGGGTATCTCGGGCCAATTCACCAATAATTTCAGTCCATACCTGATCGTGAACAAGTCCCAACCCATATAACAAGCCTGAAACTTTCAGACGGGGATCAAGAATAACAGCCACATATAAGAAAATATTCATTCTAGTCAAATCTCCCCAATACTTGTCATATTTTAGCATCATGGAACTTGCCATCCCCCTCATCCTTTCATTGGAACCCCTACGCATATTTTCTAATTCTTCTTTTACCCTACATATTTGTTGACAAAACCCATGGGATGTAGGGTACAAAGAACTAGATATATTCAACGTGACATCATAAAATAATCCAAGAAAATCAATGAAAGTAGAAACTACCACCCAATCATCATCATTAGGCTTTCGTGATCCCCCGTGCTCATCAAAGTATTTGACATATTGGATGTCTTCATCACCCAATAATTGAAAGGCTGCCTTATATTCCTGGGCCGCCTCCAACATCAAGAAGGTTGAGTTCCATCTGGTAGGAACATCAGTACAAAGACCCTTCTTCGATGTTATGCCCGTAGCCTTTGCAGCAACTTTGAATTTCTCCAATCTAGAAGGAGAAGACCTCACCCATTTCACAGCCATTCTAACTCGTGCAACCGAGTCATCAACATCTTTCAACCCCTCAGTCACAATTAAATTCAAAATATGTGCAGCACATCTAACATGCAAGTATTCACCACCCAAGAATGTCTTATTTGCATCTTTAAGATAATTCTTTAGATATCTCAATGCGACATCATTAGATGACGCATTATCAACTGACACAGACAAAACCTTTTCCAACCCCCACTCCTTTATTGCGGCCTCCAATGCCTTCCCAATCGTCTTACCCTTATGATCAGTTATTTGACAAAATTTAATAATCTTTTTGTGCAGAACCCAATCAGCATCAACAAAATGCACAGTCAACGACATGTAATTCATATTTTGGATAGAAGTCCAAGTATCGGTAGTGAGGCAAACTACCAAACCCGCGAGTTGGCCCCTCAAAACATCTTTATTACGAAAGTACATCTTCTTAATATCCTTTGCCACGGTGTGACGAGAAGGAAGTACAAATCTGGGTTCCAACTCTTGGACAAATTCTTGGAACCCTTTACCCTCCACAAACTGAAAAGGCAGCTCGTCCATGATAATCATACGAGCTAACTTCCTTCTACACTCATCGGGGTTATACTTCGTATACCCCTTCAATGTTGGCTCCCCGGCCCCACTACTCCTATCAGCCATTTTAAAATCTAGTCTAGATTGGCCCTTCTCTACTAAGGATTTTAAAATTGGACTCTTCTTGTATTGTTCCTCTAGATGGACCTTCAGCTGGGATGTACCATGTTTCCTATAGTGACATCCATACATTTTCCCACAGTGATTACATTTAGCTTGTAGGTTGTTGGGGTCCCCACCCTCTAGTTTGGTAAAGTGTTGCCAAACTATAGATACAGGTTTCTTGCCCTGTGTGGGCTTCGGAGCAGGGCAAGGTGTACTCGTTATAGGGGTAGGAGTAGGGTTAGTTTCTGGGGTAGGGGTGTTGGCTGGGGAAGGCGAGCTATCACTGAAATCCGAAGACATTCCTGATTTTCCAACAACAAAAAAAAAAATCAAAGTGCAATCCAACATAATCAGCAAAAACTACATACATAACTATTATTGATGTATTAAGTACTTTTTATATATAATGATGATAATATGAATGGCTACACTATAATAAGTTTTTACACCTCATATAAGCAATTCCAAATAATTTGATTAGGAAGAGTCGAAGAGAGATGCTTCATATTTTTAATAGGCATTATTTTAATAGGCCACTTTAATAGGCATTATTTTAATAGGCCACTTTAATAGACATTTTTTAATAGGCATTATATTCTTCTCTCTTTTCTCTTTTTGATTTTATATAATTTTCAAATTGATTTTTTTTTAATTTTAATTATCTAATAGTTATAATTATTTAAAACTTTTAAATAAAACAAAAAGTGCTTGATAATATGCTTCATAGTTTTGTTCTCTCATTTTTACTTTTCATATATTTAATTTTATAAAATTCATTTCTTAATAGTTACTGACATTAATATTAGTATATTGGTATATTTTTTAATTTTTTAAAATCTTGAAAGATGTTTAAAAAATATGAAAAATAAAAAAGATCAAAAAGTGCAAATTTGCCAAAAACTTAATTTCATACTTTCAAGAGCAAAAACCCTAGCCAAGAAAAGAAAGATGCCAAAAACCCTAATAAATCATACCGTGCGTCCATGATGATTACTATCTCAAACAAGTTTCACAACTCCATAAATTTATATATATGTATATAAATAATTTATATATGTATATAAATATATATATGTATATGATTAACAAATATATATATATATTAGTATAAATAATTAGGGTTTTGGATTGGGGATTGGAACCCCAATCCGAAACCCTAAATTGATTTAGGGGTTTCAACCCCTAAATCAAAATTAGGGTTTCGGATTGGAACCCTAATCCGAAACCCTAAATTGATTTAGGTTGAAACCCCTAAATCAATTTAGGGGTTAGGGTTTCGGATTGGGGTTCCAATCCGAAACCCTAATTTTGATTTAGGTTGAAACCCCTAAATCAAAATTAGGGTTTCGGATTGGAACCCCAATCCGAAACCCTAAATTGATTTAGGTTGAAACCCCTAAATCAAAATTAGGGTTTCGGATTGGAACCCCAATCCGAAACCCTAACCCCTAAATTGATTTAGGGGTTTCAATCACGGAACCCCTAAATCAATTTAGGGGTCCGCATGCACTGTAGACAGGAATCGCAGGCGAGACTCTACCACCGTCCTTACTTACCACCATCTCTACAGTACCTCTGACTCAAACTAGTCAATCCAATCATTCAAATATATCCAAAAATCATTTCTCGCTTGAAAACCCAGTTTTCAAGTTCCAGCATATGAACATGCATGCAATTACACGAAAACCAAGTTTTCATTTTTCAACACATTTACTGATGTACATGCATGCACTATGCAAATGAAATGACAAGACATAAATATATCCAACAATTCTCAACATCAACCAACATACAAATAACTTTGTCCTCCAATCCATCAGACCCCCGACTTCTCGGACTCAGTCCGGCATAACCAACCAATCACAATTTATTGTTTAAATAAAAATATATTTAAATCTAAAATGAAGTTTGAAAAATACTCACAGTGCTATATAATAATTTTTGAATAATCAATGGGCTGCAAAATGTGGAGGAAAAGCAACGTAATAATGTAAAAACATTGTGGCTGTGTGTTGTAAAATACCCACTTTTAAATGGGGACGAATCAAGACTTGGGATTGATAGAAAATGGCTTAGAGGTGTTTATGAAGCTAGTGGAAGTGAGGGTTGGCCGTGGGTGGCGGCGAAAATGGCGGTAGAAGTGAAGAAAGGCCAAAACGAATTTGAACTCATGATGGTTGCTCTGGCGACGGATCGGAGTTAGAAATGGGTGGTTTAGGTCGACAAGAGGTAGGTGATGAAGTGGTAAAGAAGTGGTAGTGGCCGAAGGTGGAACGACAGCAGCGCTGGAGCTCAAGAACACCACAGCTTAGAGTGGTGCGTGTGGCTTAACGGCAGCTCAGATGGGGTTGAAATTTAGTGGGGATGTTCACCGGCTGAAGGGAAGGGAATGGTGGGGGTGGTGCACCACACAGTGGGGGCTCTGGGAAAACTGACGAAAAGGAAAAGGGGAGTGCGTCGCTCGGGGAGAGAGAAACCGGGGAGAAAAGTGAGGGAAAAAGAAATAAAAAGATAAATGAAGAGAAAGAAGAAAAGAAAAGATGAGGGAAAAAAATGAAGTTCAGTCTTCACCTCTGGGGTCCAGAAACTGATCCAACGAAAGCAACTTTAAAAGCTATAAATTGAATAAAATAATTTAAACACAATATCTTGCTAAAATATAATAAATAACTAGTAAAAACTAACAACAAAATTTTAAATCCAAAAATAAACTAAAATAAATTAAACAGCAATTTAAACACAAAACAATAACTAATATTAAGAAAGCACCTCAAAATAAATTTCACAACTAAATAAATCTAATTAAAATTCGATAAATTTAAAATAAAAGAACTAATATTTTAACTAAATTAAAATACTCTTTCAATAAAAATACACGTAAAAACGGGATATCACAACTAGATTTTAAAGTTCTTTTTATTATAAAATAGATATGACATATTACAGCTAGTTTGGTTACTCAACTCCTCTTAACTCATCTTATTTAATCATTACAGTTTTTTCAAATTTTAACACAAAATATAATAAACAATTCAACTTTTTTCAATTCCAAAATAATAATAATATTAAAAAATAATATTCTAATAATATTTTATTTAACTTTTAATTTTCATCTCAACTCAACTCAACATCCAAACGCAACCCTACAACAACATGATTATTTTCTATAAACTAGATATTTAAAATTCAGAACTTTTTTTATTTTTTATTTTTTCTAAGTACTACTTGAACATAATTGATTACCATGGCCGACCTTATATATATATATATATAGTTGTAGTAATACTAATAGATACAATCGTAGAGTGCACAAGTGTCGTGCAATATGTTTTAAATTAAAAGAGTGAGATTTACTAATAAAAAAATTAATTTTTTATCATGTGGAACTTTTATTTACTTACTTTTTTCAATGAGATTATGTGGTGCTTACACATTTCACAACTACAAATATCATTTCTCATATAATATTTGATAATTAACATACTTCAAAGTCTTTGTAAGTTTTTTCGAGAGAATGGATCAACTCTTTGAATACAAAATATACAGACTTCCTTTATGCAAATTAACGCACACGAAATGAAAAGGACGCAACAAAAACTCAAAAAATGATAAACTTATTACTATTTTACAACTCTAATCCTTTTATCTTTTATAATCAAATATGTTTCATTGATAAAGAAGATCGGTATATAGTTTTACAACTCCATTTTAAATGAAAGTTAGTGGTGTAAAATTGATCAAGTTATTTTTAACGATACACTTACAAATCATTATCAACTTCAATTGTAATAATTAACTAATCCAATATAATCAATTGTAATAATTAATCATGTCACTTTTAAATTTGAATGTTACAAAACTGCTCTCCATTTTAAATAGAATTATAATTTGTTGTAAATTAGTTGCTTTTCTTTTGTTTTCAATGACTTAGTACGATAATACGTGTTCGTTGTAAAATAAATTATAAAATAATTATAAAAGAGTTGTAAGAGTGATGAGTAAATTGTGATATCCCGTGCACAAGAATAATAAATTGAGAAACAAATGAGTCATTTAATTAACACACTTTCTTAATCATGGAATGACCATCATCTCAATATATTTTCTCTAAAAGTTTTGTGCTCCACTTTTTTTATATTTTTGGATGGATATGAATAATTTTTATTTATATCTTTTCCTTTTTTCTATATTTTTCTTTAATTTTGAGTTTGGATGTTATTGGCATATTGCATCTTTTCAAGTTTTTTTTTTTTTTTCTAATTTTTGTATCTAAATCATTTTAGGCTAAAAATAGGATAAAATGTTGGGACTTGGGCCGAAATTTGACTAGAAATGTTAGTTAGGTCAAAAAATATAAAATTAACCCATTTGGTCTTGAGTCGAACTAAACGGACCGATACTTAAGAGTCCAGTCCGAGATGAAAAATGGTTGATCGAAATGATCCGGTCCGGTCCCAAAAACATTCTATGGACCGACTGAACCGAACCAAATTCATCCCTAGTAATCAATATACAAATTAATCTATAATTATCGAAAAACTTAACTTCTAAGCATAAATAACTAAGTTAGATGTTAGATATTCATTTATAAATGTTATCAC
Source organism: Carya illinoinensis (assembly GCF_018687715.1). Lineage (NCBI taxonomy): Eukaryota > Viridiplantae > Streptophyta > Magnoliopsida > Fagales > Juglandaceae > Carya > Carya illinoinensis. Next base: position 26,574,236 of record NC_056767.1, read on the forward strand.
ATATATGATATTTGTATATGCTTAGTAGTATAAGTTAAAAATATAAATTTCTAACTAAGGTTGTGGATAGAAGTGATTGCCATCAGTCAAAGTTCGTAGTAGGACTTTCTAATTACTCCGCCCAAAAATTACAAAGAATCAATATTGGTGGTATAATTGATTTTACTGATCTAAATCATGGTGATATTATAACCACTACTATTAATGGACAGGTTTAATTATATGCAATGATTTGCAATTAAAAAAACAAATGGATGAGGAAAGATTTTGCCATAAAGGAATTAGTAACAGTTTGGTTATATTTCATAATTATTAACTATTTTCATAAACATAAAAAGGGAAAGAGACCTTATAAAACTATCTAAAAAAAAAATTGATACATACAATCCATATACATAAATATATATATATATATACATATGAAAGAATATTAATATACAATAATAAATTATAAATAGATATAAATATGTGTGTATATATATATATATCCATTGATACGTGATCAAGATGGAATTGAGTTGAGCTAAGTACAAATTGAGTTGTGCTTAAACGAGCTTGCCTTAATTGTGGCAAACCTAATTTAATCGAGTACATATCGTTTACTAACTAAGCAGACTTTTACTTTTACGATGGTGAGCTTTTTTTTCTTATGATCACAGCTTGAACTGACTTTAACCGAGCAAATATCAAGCGAATTCTCGAACAAACTAATTTTTTGAGTTTTGAATTGGGTTAGATCAATAAAAAAAAAAATATTTAGATTTTGAATTTTTCATGTTGACATGATCCCACAACAAACGTGTGTTTATACACTGATTTGTAAGTAGCATAACTTTTTTGCAGTTATGTACAATTTTCATGTGTCATGGACAAGGTGAGTATGCGACGCACATTCAATAACTACGGATAATTAAGGTGTAAACTTCCTTGTTAACAAATTTATAGCAACACTACTCTTCATTCTAAATGGAAACAAATAATACAACACATATATTAAAAGAAGAAGAAGAAGAATGAGATACTAACGCTGATAGATCAATATAAAATATAATAGAAATTAAGAAAAGGAGATAAAGGAGCTTAATTCACTACAACAGATTTGCCTTTCCCCGGCGTTGTAAAATCGCCGGCAAATAGACATAAATCCCCGCTATAGTTATATTCCAGCGATTACCTAATCGCCGCTAATTCGCCGGTATTATTCTTCCACTTTACCTATATCACGGCGAATAAAGAAAATCGCCGTGAAAAAATGAATATTTAGCAGCGAGTTTTGTATCGCTGGAATATACTATGAATAGCGTCAAATTCTATTCCAGCGATTACTAAATCGCTACAAAATTAATTAGCAGCGCTTCCATAGTCGATGCCATATACTGTCCATGGTTACAAAACATATGGCAGCGATACATACATCGCTGGCAACTGAGTTTGCAGCACTTTTGTAATCGCTGCCAAATACGTAACCATTTCCAAAATCATATGGCAGCGATAGAAAAATCACTGCCAAATCGTAAGGCAGCGGTTTTTTTAATCGCTGCTATATAGTTTTCCTGTTTCAAAAATATATGGCAGCGATTAAAAAACCGCTGCCATATGATTTTGCAGCGCTGACGTAATCGCTGCCATATACGTTTCAATTTCCAAAATCATATGGCAGCGATAGGAAAATCGCTGCCAAATTATATAGCAGCGGTTCCTTAATCACTGCTATATACATTGCCTGGCTCAAAAAGTTATCCCAGCGATCCTAAAATCGCTGCTATATGATATGACAGTGCTGTCTTAATCGCTGCTAAATCCATTTCTACTTTTCAAATTATATGGCAGCGATAAAAAATTCGCTGCTATATGATATGGCAGCGGTTTGTTAATCGCTGCTATATAGTTTTCTGTTTCAATAGCATATGGCAGCGAGATAAAACTCGCTGCCATATGATTTTCCAGCGACTAAAAATCGCTGCAATAGGATTTTCTAATGGGAATCTATCGTATTAAATGGTTTTTTAAAATTATTGACGGCGATTAAAAAATCGCTGGAGAAACCTGAAAATCGAATTTGATATAACCTAGTAACCCAATATTCTTAATGGGTTACTAGGTCTCATTTATACTTTCTCCATTCATCCAATAGCACCTGATAGACATGATCATTTAATTTTCCATACTTAAACAAAAATTGAGCTAACCATTTCTATTCAATTAAAAATTTACTCATATGCATCAAATGAATTGACCAACAATCATATAATATCTTTTTACATTGGGTGGTGCATTATACGTATCATATCAATTACAAACTGAGCTACTAATTACTCAAAAGATAAATATCACTAGTATAAGTTATTTCTAGATGACTCTACTCTCACTAAAACCAACAACTACTAGTAAAACATCTCATATTAGTTCAGGACTTTTCAACCAATTAAAACATCCAATTTTCACAAGATGACTTTTACAAAGAAAGGTGGTGAACACCAAGATAACGCCGCTCCCACAACGGTCAGCCCATAAAGGTTCAACCTCCGTGGGAAGAAAATGGCATGGGGGTGGTGTGGCTAAATCGCTGGAGATTTCCTTCGGCTGAAATAGGTAAGCATATGGCGTCGGTGGTCTTTTGGAGAAGGACAGTATGTTTTACTCGGCTGTGGAGAACGAAGGAGCAGGCCGTAGGGAATCGGGGGGTGGGTTTTGGTGGTTGCAAGGGGGGGGACGCGGGACGAGGATGAAAAATAATACTTTGCGCCCAAAGATAGAGGTAAAGTGACGTAGTTTAGGCGATGGGAAAAGTATATTGTAATATAGCAGCGATTTTATAATCGTTGCAATAGTTATTATAAGCCCCGGCTAGTAAATGGTATTATTAGATCATGAATTTCGCGGGAATTTTTAACTTGCCGGCAAAACATACTTTTGCCAACGAAATATTTTGCGGCGATTATTAAATCGCCGGAATATCCCCGATTTCTTGTAGTGATTTAAGGATTGACTACCATGTAAATTAACATAGGTCCGAGAATTATGACATAAGGAAAATATTGAAAATCAAATTTCTTAAAATGATAAATATAATTATTATGATAATAATAATCAAATCAAATCATTGATTTGATTTTATCTATAACAATCACGACGTTACAAAGCAAAATCAACGAAGTAGATAGACCCATAAAAGAAGCAAACTTCATCTGCATGCATATCACATCTACAAGAAATTAAAAAGACTGCGGCAAAAAAAAATCGTCGCAAATTAAGTTGTATATAGAGGCTACATCTCTCTTGCAAATTAATCAGTAATGTTCATGGATTTCTTGGTTTGACTCCCACAGGTGGTGGCAGAGTGGGTCTTGGCTTACCCAAAATATTGGTGACCTCGCGACCATTGATTCGGCACTGATCTCGACAATATAATTGTTGCCCTTGCGACCTAGACCGTTGATCTATTTCAATTATGATACTGCATTTACAAAATAAAACACAATGTTTGAGAGGAAATCCATTAAGTAATTGACTAATTACAATAAAATTTGCTAATTAATTTATGAGAGCTTAAACATATATATTATACCTACCGGCAATAGGATGCATGAAAGAGCACAAAAACACACAACCCTCCTAAAAGAAACCACAATGTAAGTCTCATTATCTCGGATCTCGACCGTTCGTGTACTCTATGTTAGAACAGCACAAAAGCTTGAGGTCATTCCATAGGGAATAAATACATGCATATAAATATATATATATATATATATGCATGTGTGTGTGTGTGTAAAAGAAAGTACAGGGAAGGAGGTAAGTGAGGAGAAAAACGTAACTATACAAGAACGTAACTCTAGGGTTTTAGAAGTCAAGGTCTTTGCGAGACTTTGAGTCTTTGATGTCAAAAAGAGGGGGAAAAAAAAAAACAAAAAAACAAAAAAAGTCTTGGCAAGACTTTCTAGGAAAAATGAAAATTAAAAGAAATGTTTGTTATATAAAATATTGTATAACTATATTTTAAAGCTTTTATTATTGTAAAATAGGACATTTGGCTTATTACATTAAACTATGTCTATATTTTCTTGTATAAAATTTGTGTATAGAGTTAAGAAAGTACAGGGAAGGAGGTAAGTGAGAGAAAAACTTAACTATACAAGAACGTAACTCTAGGGTTTTAGAAGTCAAGGTCTTTGCGAGACTTTGATGTCAAAAAATTTTAAAAAAAAAAAAAAGAAAAGAAAAAAAGTCTTGGCAAGATTTTTTAGGAAAAACAAAAATTAAAAGAAATGCTATAACCACAAAGACAAAAATAATCTCACAAACTGATGTATCTTCATCTTATCCATTAGATTTTCTTTATAATAAAAGTAATTTTATAAGCTGACGAACTATATGAAGTCACGTCAGTTTGTAGAATTACTTTTATGTAATCAATTTGTGAGTAAAGTATTTCTCTTTTTATTTTTATTTTTTCTACTTTCTATCAAAACGTAATTGATTACTCCACGGGATTATTGCATTTGGATGTGCAATGTGGCCGACCTTTTATGTTGGTGGATGACTTATATACTCCCTCCGAAGAGTTTTTTAATGATATTGTGAAATTTTTTTTTTAAATATTTAAAAGTGTCAAAAAAATATATGTGAAAAAAAATAAACAAAACAAGAAATTACTTGCAATTGTTCTAGCGAAAGCCCCCAGCTGGAGCTCCTAGAGGTTGGAGTAGCACCACACAATAATTGATAATGAATAATTTTACATACAATTTTGAATTGTATAAATGTCACGTAATCTCTTTAAAAAATTAGTAAGATATATCTACTATAAAAAATTAAAAATAAAAATAAAAATAAATTAATTTTTTTTATGTAAGTCTCATGTTTTATTTACTTTTTTCAAAGCGATTACGCAATGGTTGCACAATTCATGATTGCACATTAATTGTGCTGCCACCGCATAATCGCTTTGAACAAAATGAATAAAACATAAGACTCATATGAAAATAATAATAATTTTTTTCTAGTGATCTCAATCTTTTTCAAAACGGTTACGCAGCGATTATACAATTCACGGTTGTATGTAGAATTACTCTTCCTTCAAAGTCTTTTAAGTTTTCTGGAGAGAATGGAACTCTTTGAATACAAAATATGTAGACTTCTCCGAATGGTGCATAATTCTATTATCTTAAATAAAATATTATCAAAATTATTAAGTAGTTTTAAAATATTTATTATCCTTACTTAAATCTGAATTTTATCGTAATGAAGGAATTGAAGTTGGAGAAGAATTATAAGACTAATATTATGTTGAGATGTACTAAAAGATCGACTTCTATTGAGAACAGAAACAGTTCACTGGAAACGCACAGAACAAGCAGACATGAAGAATGAAGATAATGGGAAGGAAAGAGAGAAAATTAATGTTAGATACAGTTTTAGTATGTACAAGTTCAAAATACTCGTACTGTATTTGAAAAAAAAGTAGGATATTAAAAAAAAAAATTCATGTAAATCTCAAATTTAATCACTTTAAAAAAAGGGAAACTTCGGCAATCTAAAATTGCAAATATTATTGACTTCTACGCATGGAGAAGGACCCAAAAGAGACCAGTAAATTAGACGGATAGACTTCCATAAACAGTGGGCTCAATGACTTGAAGAGGATGGTATTGTGCAGTCGCTGATCTCTAGACTTAACAAACAAACAATAAATAGGAAAACCACTTTGGCCTCTGGTCTTGTTTACGTTCTAAGATCACTGTGAATTTTTCCTATTTCAGTTTTTTTTAAATATTATTTTGATGTTTATTTAGGTTTAGATTTTGGAGTTAATTTTTATTAATATGTCTAACTAAATTTTCAATTACAGTTGAGGATGTGACCCTCATTAAAGATTAGTAGTATTATTCATGATATTGATTTTTTTTCCAATTATTTATGTATTCAACAGCCCATTGTTCTTGCTTCAAATTAATTGAGAAGAGTTTTTCTACATACAAGCACAGTCGCGCACTAATCTGTGTACCAACATTGATTTATACTTAAAATTTAAATTAACAATGTTTTCAATAAAATCTATTTTTTAACCAATCACATCATATTAGTGCAAAGATTAGTGCACAATTGTACTTGCAACTATACTTTTCCAATTGAGAAAGATAAGATTCATGTTTTTCTCATCGCATAGAAGAATTTTAACCAGTTGAGAGCTAGAGTAATAATTTTGTTAAAAATAAAATCTAATATATTTTGTGATTTGTTTCATAGATCATACAAGTGAAGATTTGATTTTATATCTGTGTAAATAATATATTTTAGATATTTTTCATAATGACATGATTGATTTCTAAATTATTAAGTAGACATTCAGGAAGAATCAATTATCATAAATATATTACTATGAATTAATGAGATGGATCCCTAAACCTTAGTTCCTTATTCATTAATAGTTTATTAATACATTGTTTAGATTTATTTGCATCATTAAAATTTATTTTATTTCTTTTATTGTGATGAGTTTATTAAATTAATTATTTCTTGCTTTGATTCATTAATTTTTTAATTCTTAACTTCTTATTTTATTTTAAAACACGTTTTCTTAATTAAATTAAAATTTATTTAGTTTATATTGGTTGGTTTCCTAAGCTTTTACTAGTTCATGTGGCTCGACCTCATTCTTGCTAAATTATATTTCAGTACAATTTGTAATTGAGAGCTCTCTTTATCCCAAGTACGGCGTTAATTTGATTTTCCAAACACGTGGTCATTGGATGCAATGAGATTTTTCTGTAAGTAGAAACAATTGTTGGGAGCTGTTCTGACACAGAGATGATTCTAAATAAAGGAGGGACGAAATTTAACGTGGTTCGGCAATTGCCTACGTCCACAGATGCTGTAATTTCACTATGAAAATAATTTTTACAGAAAAACTCTCTCTGCTCACCCACTCTCTTTCTCTCTTCTTTATCTCCCACACTCTGTCTGCACACACGCAACACACACTCTCTGTTTCTCTCTACACTTCTCTGCTGCACACACCCACAATTGAGCTCTCTCCTATTTATAGGAGAGAGCAGCCTACAACATTTTTTTTCGGTGCAATCGGTGCCTAATATGACAAAGGGACAAACGGTGCATGACTCACCGTTTTCTCTTTTTATTTTCTTTTTGTCTCCATCCGCAACAATCTCCCACTTGGAGACAAATGAGTCTACATATCTTCATAGCAACTATCACAGCATCTTCAAGTCATGCCTTTAAGTACGGAGGCCAACTGAAGCTACACACAGCTTCAGTTTGTCAACAGTAACTACTTTTGTGAACATGTCTGTTGGGTTCTCTGTTCCTCGAATCTTCTCAAGTATTAGCTGTCCACTATCGAGAAGAGATCGGATAAAATGGTATCGCAACTGTATGTGTTTTGTTCTGGAATGAAAGGCTGGATTCTTTGCAAGAAAAATAGCACTCTGACTATCACTGTGCAGAATACCTTTTTCATTCTTCTTTCCCAATTCTTCCAAGAATGACTGCAACTAAACCATTTCCTTCCCTACTTCAGTTATAGCAATGTATTCCGCTTCTGTAGTTGAGAGAGCAACAATCTTCTGTAACTTAGAAGCCCACGATACAGCTGTACCACCCAGCGTATACACAAATCCAGTAGTACTTTTTCTGCTGTCAACGTCACCTACTAAATCAGCATCTACATATTCCTGTAGTTTTAAACCTGCTTTTGTAAAGTATAGTGACGTATCTGACGAGCCTTGTAGATATCTTAAAATCCACTTGACTACTTCTCAATGCTGCTTTCCTGGATTACTCATGTACCTGCTCACAGCTCCCACTGCTTGTGCAATATCTGGCCTTGTACAGACCATGGCGTACATAAGACTACCAATAGCAGATGCATAGGGTATTCTGTTCATGCATTCTTGCTCTTCCTCCGTCTTTGGTGACTGATCCTTAGTTAGTCGAAAGTGACTAGCTAAGGGTGTGCTCACTGGTTTTGCCTTGTCCATGTTAAACCTTATGAGCACATTCTTTACATACTCCTCTTGCGAGAGCTTGAGAGTATCATTAGACCTGTCTCTAATAATTCTCATACCAAGGATTTGTTTTGTAGCACCCAAATCCTTCATCTCAAACCGCTTTGACAACTGCTTCTTCAGTTCATTGATTTCCTCGATGCTTGACCCTGCAACGAGCATATCATCCACATACAACAGTAGGATAATATAAAACTTGTCAAAGTTTTTTATATAGCAACAATGGTCAGCCTGCAGTCTTGTAAATCCATTACTGCACATGAAGTTGTCAAACTTCCGGTACCATTGTCGTGGAGCTTGTTTTAGGCCATACAAGCTCTTCTTCAGTTTGCAAACTAGATTCTCTTTTCCCTTCATTGAGAATCCTTGTGGCTGGTGCATATAGATGTCTTCCTCCAAATCACCATGAAGGAATGCAGTCTTTACATCTAATTGCTCAAGATGTAGATTCTCTGCAGCCACAATTGCCAACACTAGCCTGATCGTTGTCAATTTTACAACTGGAGAGAAAATGTCTGTGTAGTCGACACCTTCCTTTTGTTGAAACCCCTTCACGACCATTCTGGCTTTGTAGCGCTTGCTACCATTGTGCTCTTCCTTAATTCTATACACCCATTTATTGTGCAAAGCCTTCTTGCCTTTTGGAAGCTTAGTTAGCTCCCATGTCTGATTTGACATCAGTGACTCCATCTCATCTTGCATGGCTTTCTCCCACTTGATCGAATCTTCAATTCGTAGAGTTTCATCATAACTTTCCAGTTCACCACTATCTGTTAGCAAGATGTAGTATAGAGATGGTGAGAACCGCTGTGGTGGCCTAATTGTTCTTGAAGATCTTCGAATAACAGTGAGTGGTGTACGTTGTTCGATCTGTGTATCATCATTTTCTTGATCCTCGTTCTGATTAGTGTTGACTCGAGTAACATCAAAGTCAACAACCTCAGGTTTCTTTGGCTGTTCCTCAGATTCAGCTTGTGACTTAGCTTTGTACAGAATCTGCTCATTAAATATCACATTTCTACTTCTGATGATTTTGCGATTTTTATCATCCCAAAATCGATAGCCAAATTCTTCATCACCATAACCGATGAAAAAGCATTTTCTAGATTTGGCTTCTAACTTGTTACGATCAGTAGAATCTATGTGAACATATGATAAACAACCAAAAACCTTCAAATGGGAAAGATTTACCTTTTTTCCGCTCCAGACTTCCTCTGGTAGATCAAACTTTAAGGGAACTGAAGGTCCCCGATTAATCAAATAGGCTGCAGTGTTAATTGCATCAACCCAAAAACATTCAGGCAATCCTGAATTCAGCCTCATGCTTCTGGCACGTTCATTGAGAGTTCTGTTCATGCGTTCAGTTACGCCATTCTGCTGCGGTGTCCCGGGAATAGTCTTCTGAAATCTAATCCCATTTGCAGTACATAATTCTTTGAACCCTCCGTTGATGTACTCTCCTCCATTGTCTGACCTCAGACATTTTAACTTCAAGCCTGTTTCATTTTCAACCATGGCTCTCCACTTCTTGAAAGTATCAAATGTGTCAGATTTATTTTTCAAAAATTAAACCCATACTTTCCTGCTTGAGTCATCAATAAAGGAAACATAGTACCGCGATCCTCCAAGAGAAGCGACTGGGGATGGCCCCCACAAATCTGTGTGCACCAACTCCAACTTTGTAGATTTTGGAGTTCTACCATTTTTCAGGAAACTAACTTTTTTCTGTTTCCCAAAAATGCAACCTTCACACATGTCGAAATCAGTTGATTCCAACTTTGGTAACTTCCCCTTGGATAATAGTACTTTCATTCCTTTCTCACTCATGTGACCAAGCCTTTGATGCCATAGGTTGGCATTTGCATCAGCAATTGTAATAGTATCTCTAATGCTTGAAGTCATATATAGAGTACCTGTTTTTGTGCCTTGAGCTACTACCATAGCTCCTTTTGTTATCTTCCACGTGCCACCGGTAAATAGTACCGAATGTCCATTAGCATCAAGTTGTCCTACAGAAATCAGGTTCCTCATGAGCTTGGGAACATGTTGCACCTTCTGTAGCAACCATGCACTTCCATTGGGCAGATTGATTGGTACATCTCCCATGCCTTCGATTTCCAACGCTTCACCATCTGCTAAGTACACCTTCTCAAAATCACCAATGACATAATTCTGCATGATTTCTCGGTGTGCTGTAGTGTGGAACGAGGCTCCTGAATCTAACACCCAAGATTCAATTTGGTTGTCGACTGAAAGGAGTAAGGCATCTCGGAGATCTTCTGTTGTGGCATTAGCAGAGTCATGCTCATTCTTCTTCTTTGCTTCCTTGCAATTATTTTTGAAGTGGTCAATCTTGCCACAATTCCAGCACTGTACTTGTTTTCTGGACCTAGATTTACTTCTACCTCTTTGGGACTTTGACCTACCCCGACTTGAACTTCTACTAGCTCCTCTACCTCTCGTCTCGAGGTTTAAGGCAGAACTGGAAGTTGATGCTTCTCCTGTATCTCTTCTGTGAACTTCCTCGCTAAGAATATGGTCCCGGATATCTTGATACTTCATCTTTGTTTTGCCATAAGAATTGCTAACAGCTGTTCTCATGGCCTCCCAGCTTTTTGGCAATTGAGCTAGAGCAATCAGTGCACGTACTTCATCATCAAATTCAATCCCCACTGAAGCTAATTGATTGATGATGGTGTTGAACTCATTTAAATACTGAATAACTGGAGTTCCTTCTGTCATTCTCAAGTAGAATAGCTTGAACATCAAATGCACTTTGTTATTGGCTGATGGCTGCTCGTACATGTCTGATAGAGCTTTCATCAAATCTGCCGTGGTCTTTTCCTTTCCCACATTGTGTGCAACTAATCTTGACAGTGTTAGTCGAATGACTCCCAACACTTGTCTATCAAGGAAACTCCAATCTTCATTGCTCATATCATCTGGCTTTCTTCCTAGGAGTGGAAGATGTAGTTTCTTCCCATAGAGATAATCCTCTATCTGCATTCTCCAGTAGGCAAAGTCTGTACCGTCAAATTTCTCGATACCAACACCTTTAGCTTCTTCTCCAGCCATAACTTTATAAATGAGTTCAAATTTAAACAAACAAAGATCACCGTTGCGTCCGAAACACTCGAATTAGCTGGAAACGAGTCCGGAATGATCCAAATAGTTTGTCAGCATTATTTAATCATCGCGATGGAACTCCGACTGGCGTGATCTAGCCCAAAATGATCTGCAACATGTGGATGGTTCAGATCCAATGTACTGATGCCGAATCTCAAAATTTTGACCGTACGGATGAGTCCGGAATGATCCAAATAGTTGGAAAGCACTATTTGATCGTCGAAATCGGATTCCGAATGGCTTAGATCTAGCTGAAAACAGATCTGAAAAATGGACGGTTCTGATCTGTCTGGCGCGTGGGATACACGCGCTGCACAGTGCGCGTGGGCAAACACGTGGGCGCGTGTAATACACGCGCTACAGTACTGTGCGAGCGTAGGGGAGAGTGAGGCGCGTGTGACACACGCGCCGAACCTCTGTAGGGCGTGTGGGCGCGTGTCCTTCACGCGTCTTCAACCTCTGGAGCGCGTTTAGGCATGTGGGCATTTGTGGTGCACGCGTCTTCAACCTCCGGAGCGTGTGGGGGAGCATGGATTGCAGCAGATGCACGCGCCGATCTTCTAGGGGCGCGTGTAGGCTCGTCCGACCTCCGTTTTCGATTCCGTTTGTGGCAACAGATTCGTCTCGACGCGAGGAACACCGTGGAGTTGTCAAAAATTAATTTTGAACAACTTGAATTTTTGCACAGCTCGAACCAGTGCTCTGATACCAGTTGTTGGGAGCTGTTCTGACACAGAGATGATTCTAAATAAAGGAGGGACGAAATTTAACGTGGTTCGGCAATTGCGTACGTCCACAGATGCTGTAATTTCACTATGAAAATAATTTTTACAGAAAAACTCTCTCTGCTCACCCACTCTCTTTCTCTCTTCTTTCTCTCCCACACTCTATCTGCACACACGCAGCACACACTCTCTGTTTCTCTCTACACTTCTCTGCTGCACACACCCACAATTGAGCTCTCTCCTATTTATAGGAGAGAGCAGCCTACAATATTTTTTTTCGGTACAATCTGTGCCTAATATGACAAAGGGACAAATGGTGCATGACTCACCGTTTTCTCTTTTTATTTTCTTTTTGTCTCCATCCGCAACAACAATAAGTTATTTCCTTGTACCTGAACAGTATTTGCTTCAAGAAGAATAAACTCTACAGCATCTCCACCAGTCTCAACACCTCCAATACCAGAAAGCGACAAGTCTTTATCACCAAATTCTAACTTCATCATTTTTGCAATATCCATTACTTTTGCAAGAGCAAAAGGATGGACTGCCTTTGAAGAGTAGCCCCCAGGAGTCGAGCATATGTTAACAAAATTTAAGCACATGAATTTCCCATGAATGATATGTAAAAGTTTCATATTGCTTCAAGATTACAAACCCCTCAACACAAGGCTCTGGAGGTAAGTTGTCAAGATTTATTCCCATTACACTCATGATTGTGTTAATAGCAGATATCCCCTCACATCCTAGTGTTAGAGCCACCCTAGCTAGATATATACAGAAATGATTATTATCACTAAACAGTAAGAAAAGAAACCAACCAACATATTACAGTAAATGAAAGTAAAGAAAGCATACTTTGTGATAGGCATCAGAGGAAAAGTGAGAGAGAATATGGAAAGCAAAAAAAAGGAAGTTCTTTAGTACAACATTTTGATTGATTCATTTATCTAAAAAATTTCTCGTTATTGAGTCATCCAACTTGATAAACTTTCCTTATCCAAGCACTTGCAGCTTCGATCACTAAAGATATGGTACCACAAGAATTCTAGTATCAGTGGTGACAATGCATGGATCAGGCACAATGTTAGTCTGGCATAATTTAGAGAGAGCTATACAGGCCAAAGATATGGGATCACAAATTTGCAGAACGTCATTCAAATTTGTTATGTGTAACATGTGCCTCATGCATTACATATTACCTACTTCACACATAAACCTTAAGGAATAATCTAGGGGAAAAAATGGCAATCCAACCTATGTTATATCAGTGATGTTAGGAGTCATCTTTGCCCAAACAGGAACCTTAGCTTTTGCATTAATCCACCCAGAAACATCCTCTAAAAGTGCACAACCCTGCCCAACAGCAGCACCCATTTTGCACTCTGGCATACCATGGGGAGATGAGAAATTGATCTGTATGGCATCCTAAATGAAATGTCCGAGATCTTAGATGGCAAAAGCTTCTGCCGAAAGAAGTTTGTGTCAGAAATAAATTAGGCAATGACTGTAGTTGTTACACGACGCAGATGCAGGTAAGAAGACAAGAGAGGAACGGCCGAAGTGCAGAATGTGAAGAAACCAGTTTGAAGTAGAAGCTGTCGGCTAGATGAGATGGAAACCTAAACTGAACTGATGTATGCTGAAGTGGGCTTAGAGGGCCAGAGTGAAGTGGGCTGGGCTTATGGGCCATTAGTAGGAAAGTGAATAAAAGTAACCCTGGTTGATTAAAGCCCAGGCTTTTGGCCGCTCGAGCGAATTCAGGCAGATTCAAACGCTCGACTGCCGCTCGACAGGGAGCTCGAGCGGGTTGCTGAAAAACGAAGATCGCTCGAGCAGAGACATTGGCCGCTCGAGCGAAATCAGGCAGAGTCGAACGCTCGATGTGCGTGCGATAGGACGCTCGAGCGAAATCAGGCAGAGTCGAACGCTCGACGCGCGCTCGACACCCCGCTCGAGCGAACATCGTATTTTGACAGATTTTAGGTTTTCCGCCGTGGGACCATATAAAAGGCCATTCTTCACTCTAGAGCCGCGAGTTTTGACTGGAGAACACTCTTTGGGAGAGAAAAACATAGCTAGAGGGATTCAAATCATTTGTTTTGGAGACGGAATTCCAATTTATTGCACGTACGTTGGATTCATACACGAGCACGGACGGGAGAAAGGCGTTGAATCGTTCTCTTGAGCTTTTGACGACCAGTTGAGGCTGCAAGGAGGATTTTTCAGTGTTTATTTTCTTCTTCCCATCTTCTCAGAACAATTACGGTGAATTCGTTTATGTTGAATTCCAATTCTAGTATGAGCTAAATTTTCTTCTTTCTAGGAAAACGATGTAACCTAATTCCGAACTATGCTTGTTTGTCCATGCTAATTTAATGCAATTCTCTCTTTGTTTATCTGATTTATTCTGAGTTTAATGCTTCTAATTAACTGGCCATTGATTAGATGATTATTAATCTTGTGATTTGCTATCGAAAGAGGGAATCATAGGGTAGATCTTGGATATTTTAGCATAGGTAAGTATAGAGATCGAAAGACTTGTATGAACCTGTGTAGTAATTAAATCATTGGTCTTATTGCGTTCTTGATTATTTAATTTGCATACTCTTGTGTGAATTGATAAACTAGAATCACTTCCAATTGACTATCGAAAGAGGCTTTTGGATGAATTAGAGATTTGCTAATAGACAAAAGAGGTTTAAGTTAAATTAGCTGGATGAGAAAAGCATAGTGAAGAATTATGGTGAAATCGATTTCCTAGAAGGTTTCTTCCCCATTGAATTTGATCTTTGAAAGTCAGTTTTATTTTCTTTGCTTATTTCTCTTTGAGTTGATCTAAGTTTATTTGCAACTATAAAAACCTTAGCGATTCCTCTAGATAAAATTGAGATTAGTAAAATTTTGGTATTTGACAAGAGTAAGGTACCAATCCCTGAGGACGATACTCTACTTATTACTTTACTATAAAACTACGATACTGTGCACTTGCAGTTTTGCACCGGTCAAGTTTTTTATTTGATGGCTTGCAAAATTTCATATTGCAGATTTTACAAGTTCGCTCGAGCGGAGGCTTTTGGCCGCTCGAGCGAATTCAGGCAGATTCAAACGCTCGACTGCCGCTCGACAGGGAGCTCGAGCGGGTTACTGAAAAAACGAAGATCGCTCGAGCAGAGACATTGGCCGCTCGAGCGAAATCAGGCAGAGTCGAACGCTCGATGTGCGCGCGATAGGGGGATCGGGAATTTTCCTATTATAGTGTTCTCTTGAACCTGGAGGCGCTCCCCTCGAAGAGAGTTTATTTCCTTATTTCAATATAATACTCAGTTCAATCCATTAATCCTTATTACAATCACTAGTAGGCTGTAACAAAGTGGTATCCAGAGCCTCCGATTCTGCACCAGAAATGGCTGAAGGTACTCGCTCAAAGGAACTGCAGGAAAAGTTTTTGGCATTCCGGAAGACCACCGAAGCTTATATTCACCAGGCAGATTCACAGTTCACTACCATTGAAGTGGAAATGTTAGCAATGCGACGGCAGATGGACTTTATGATGCAGCAATTTTCGGGAGTTGTCACTGACCTGCACAATTTGAACAAGCTTTTATCAGCAGATGCAACTCACAGTGGAGAAAACAGCAATTCACATCAAAACACACCTCATAATGGTGAGATTTTTCCATGCACTATACGGTTGGATTTTCCTCTTTTTACAGGAGAAAATCCCCTAGGTTGGCTCTATAAGGTCAATCAATTTTTTTCATTCCACAACACATTACCACAGCACCGTTTGAGGCTAGTTTCCTTCCATGTGGAGGGCAAGGCCCTTGTATGGTTCCAAGATTTGGATGAATCCAGAGCTTTATCCAGTTGGGAGGACTTTGTTAAGGCCTTATTGCTCAGATTTGGTCCTAGTAGTTATGATGATCCAGTGGAACAACTCACTAGGTTGAGACAAGTAGGCACGGTGGAGGAGTATAAGTCTAACTTTGAGGAATTATCCAACAGGTTAAGAGGTGTTTCTGATCCCTTTAAATTGAGTTGTTTCCTTAGTGGTCTTAAGGATGAAATTCGCTTGACTGTGCGAATGTTTGAGCCTACTACTTTGATGGCTGCTTATGGACTTGCTAAGATACAGGAAGAAAAGGTGTTACTCTATAAGAAATCCAACCCCAAAACCATGCCCACTACCTACACCGACCCAGCCATCATTAAATCTAGGCTACCTACCATACACCACAACCATTAACCCAAATACATCCCAAATCTTCAAACACAACTTACCCCAATGCCATTGTCCCTGTCCATAAGATTTCCCAAAACCAAATAAAAGAACGTAGAGAGAAGGGCCTTTGTTATCATTGTGATTTCAAATGGAATCCCGGCCATCGCTGTCACAGCCCCAAATTATACTTGATTGAGGAAGTGGAAGATGATAACCCTCCTATCGACCATGATACTGGCCAAGTATCAATCCATGAGGAAGTGGTGGAAAGTCTAGATAAAGGGAAATGCCCTGAAATTTCTTTACATGCCATTTTGGGGTCACGCAACCCCAAAACTATGCGTATCAGGGGTAAAATTGGGAACCAGGCAGTGACTATCTTAATAGACTCGGGTAGTACGCATAATTTCCTAGATCCAGCAATACTAGCCCGAGTTCCCTTAACCGTCCAGGATGAGGCAAGGGTGAATGTGAAGGTTGCTAATGGGGATCAACTCAAAAGTGAAGGAAAGGCAGTGGGAGTTAATGTTAACATGCAGGGCCATGTTTTTACCATGGACCTATATGTATTAGTACTAGCTGGCTGTGATGTGGTCCTTGGTGTCCAATGGTTACAAGGCTTTGGATCCATACTTTGGAATTTTCAGCAGCTCACTATGCAGTTCACTCACCATTTTGCAGCCATAATTTTAAAAGGACTCAGCAATACAAAATTAATTGAGGAAGGGAAACTGTCCAAGGCTAACAGCCTAGAAAAAAAGGGGCTACTCTTACAATTCATTGAAGACAACTCATCTCCAACGAACCTCCCTATTCCACCAACCATCCAATCATTCCTCAACCGTTATCCTGACATCTTTGCAACCCCTACTGGCCTACCCCCAACACGATCTCATGACCATAGCATCAACCTTCAACCAAATACCAATCCTATTTCAGTCAAGCCATACCGTTATCCCTACTTTCAGAAGGATGAAATTGAAAAAATAGTCAGGGAGTTGCTGGAAACAGGGGCCATTCGACCCAGTCAAAGCCCTTATTCCTCACATGTGCTGCTGGTGAGGAAAGCTGATGGTTCTTGGAGGTTATATGTGGATTATCGGGCATTGAACAGTGTTACTATCAAGGACAAATTTCTCATTCCAGTGGTGGAGGAGCTTATGGATGAATTACATGGAGCTCAGGTCTTTTCAAAACTGGATCTCAAATCTGGGTATCACCAGATTAGGGTGCGTCCTGAAGACATTCCCAAGACGGCTTTTCGCACACATGAAGGCCACTACGAGTTTTTGGTGATGCCCTTTGGTTTAACCAATGCTCCATCAACTTTCCAGAGTCTCATGAACCAGGTTTTTAAACCTCATCTTAGAAAATTTATTTTAGTTTTCTTTGACGATATTTTAATTTACAGCAAAAACACTACTGACCATGTGAGGCATTTGCAAGTGGCCTTTGACATTCTAAGGGAGAATCAATTATTTGCTAAGTTGAGCAAGTGCAGCTTTGGCTGCACCGAAATTTCCTACTTGGGACACTTGATATCAGGAAAGGGAGTGAAAGCAGACCCAGCCAAGATAAAGGCCATGATCGAATGGCCAACACCAAAAAATTTAAAGGCCTTGAGAGGATTTCTAGGCCTCACTGGCTATTACAGAAGATTTATAAGGGGATATGGGTCTATTGCTGCGAAACTGACCACTTTACTAAAAAAGGACAATTTTCTATGGGACGACGAGGCCCAAGCAGCCTTTGATCAATTAAAAAGAGCCATGACAGAGCCACCTGTACTAGCTCTTCCAGATTTTCAGTCTCATTTTGTCATTGAATGTGATGCGTTAGGAGCTGCCATTGGCGCAGTTCTAATGCAAGGGGGGCAGACCCTTAGCCTTTTTTAGCCAAGCCCTCAAAGGCAGATCCTTAGCACTCTCGACCTATGAGAAAGAATTATTGGCACTGGTTTCTTCTGTGCAAAAGTGAAGGCATTACCTTATGGGACAACCTTTTGTGGTCAAAACAGACCATCAAAGTCTGAAATTCCTTCTGGACCAACGGGCAGGCACAGTTATGCAGCAGAAATGGATCTCTAAACTAATGGGCTATGACTTTATCGTGGAATACAAGAAAGGGAAGGAAAACCTAGTAGCTGATGCCCTCTCGCATCAAGGGGCTGAAAGGGAGCTTATACTATCTATGTTGTCCCTCTCCACATGGGATTGGATGGATGAGATCAAATCCCACTACCTTTCTGACCAGCAAGTCCAACAACTACTCAAAAAACACCACGAAGGCCTGTTACCAACACCTTATTCAGTGAGAGATGGTTCACTGTTTTACAAAAACCGGGTTTATATCCCTGCCCATACACCTCTTCTCCATAAGCTTTTGGAGCTGGTGCACAGCAACCCACTGGGAGGGCATATGGGATTTGACAAGACCATGCATCGACTGCGACGAGATTTTTATTGGCCAAGGCAGAAATCTGATGTCAAGGCATTTTTACAAAATTGTGAAATATGTCAAACTATAAAAGTCGATAATACTTTACCGAGTGGCCTCCTCCAACCCTTACCCCTACCTTCTATCCCATGGTCTGATATAACCATGGATTTCATTGATGGGCTCCCAACTTATGGCGGCTTTAATGCCCTATGGGTGGTTGTAGACAGATTCACTAAGTATGCCCATTTCATTCCATTATCCCACCCTTACACTGCTAAGATTGTGGCTCAACTCTTTGTCAAACATATCTTCAAACTACATGGCCTACCCCACACAATTATTTCAGATCGGGACCCAACCTTCACCAGTCGATTTTGGAAAGAGCTGTTCACATTGCAAGGGGTGCAGCTGGCCTTTAGTACTGCCTACCATCCTCAAACGGATGGCCAAACAGAGGCCGTGAATAAGTGGGTGGAAAACTACTTACGCAACTACGTGGGGGACAAACCAAAGGAATGGTCACAGTGGGTGGCTTTAGCCGAATGGTGCTATAATTCTAGTGTTCATGCCTCAACAAAAGTTACACCTTTTGAGGCTCTTTACGGGTACAAACCACCTAAATGGCTCAGTTACACCACGGGGACAGCTAAAGTACAGGACGTGGAAGACACCCTACTTAGCCGAGATCAACTCTGGACATTGCTCAAACAAAATTTAACCAAAACACAGGAACGAATGAAGAAATATGCCGACAAGGGACGCAAGGAACAAACTTTCACAGAAGGAGATTGGGTTTACCTGAAATTACAGCCCTATCGGCAAGCCTCCGTACACCACCAAAAAAATCTCAAGCTCTCTCCTCGTTTTTATGGGCCTTTTCAGGTCATGCAGAGAGTGGGAGAAGTAGCCTATCGCATCAAGCTACTGGAATCAGCCCTGATCCATGATGTTTTTCATGTCTCACAATTAAAACCAAAATTGGGTCAAAATCAAGCACCAATGCCACGATTACCACTGGTAGATAAAAAGGGAGTTTTTAAACCGGAGCCAGAGGAAGTACTTACCAGGAGGATGCAGAAGGTGAAGAATCGGCCGCTGGTCGAACTGTTGGTGCGCTGGCAGGGACAGCCACCCGAAGATGCTTCGTGGGAATCGTACCACTTCCTTTGTGTAGAATATCCCCACCTTGTGGGCAAGGTGTTCTAAAATGGGGGGGGGGGGGGGGGGGGGGGGTAGTTGTTACACGGCGTAGATGCAGGTAAGAAGACAAGAGAGGAACGGCCGAAGTGCAGAACGTGAAGAAACCAGTTTGAAGTAGAAGCTGTCGGCTAGATGAGATGGAAACCTAAACTAAAGTGATGTATGCTGAAGTGGGCTTAGAGGGCCAGAGTGAAGTGGGCTGGGCTTACGGGCCATTAGTAGGAAAGTGAATAAAAGTAACCCCGGTTGATTAAAGCCCTTAGATAAGGGTAGTTTCGTAATTTCTTTTATTTCCTTGTTAGTATAAATTCTGCCTGTAACTTCCGAAAGGGGGATCGGGAATTTTCCTATTATAGTGTTCTCTTAAACCTGGAGGCGCTCCCCTCGAAGAGAGTTTATTTCCTTATTTCAATATAATACTCAGTTCAATCCATTAATCCTTATTACAATCACTAGTAGGCTGTAACAGTAGCTTACAATTTCAGTTTGCTCGACTCTATCGATAAGTTCCTCCCAAGCAGCTTTATCATACTCCTCCATAATTGAAGCAATGAGAATCCTGTCTGGATACTCTTCTTTTAATTTCTTGAATTCTTTCAACATTGTTTCAAGAGGACGATCACTTAGTTCTATGTTCTCCCTCCCAATAACTTGCCCTTTGGTAGAGCCATTTGCACCTGCTCGTAGTCGTGCATACCGAGGGGCCACATTTATAACTTTGGCAGCATCTAGTGACACCTAGCAAAACAATTAATTAAGATTTAGGGCTAAATTTCTAAATGGAGGAAAACAACACAGTTCAGATCCAGTAACAAGAAAATAAATATGCAAGTATATATATATAAAAAAAAAAAAAGTAAAGGCATCATCGCCGCTTTACTAAAGAGTTTCTTTAAACACACAAATTCTCATAATGTTTTTGACGTTTTGGCACCAAGTTACAACATATACTCATAAAATATTTGAGAATATATCACCCAACCAAATACTTTCACTAGGCTTCTTTAATTTATATGAGTTGTACCAGTCCAAACTATTCTGCAGTTGCCATGAGTAGCACTTTCACAATTCCACTCGTTAGGTCCATGTTTTCTGCTATTTCATAGGCCACAAAGTCCATTGACAACAACACTAACCAAGTAATGTTTGGACTTCCGTGTTTTTTGGAGTGTGCTTCTCTTGAAGAAATGACTAATTAACAGTGCCATTGATTTTCTAGATACTGACTATATTGAATTTAACATCCTTAAAGAGCTATGAAGTCTGGAGAAAGAGAGATGCAATTTTTCCGGAGAGATATTGTTGAAAACTTTCCTAACAAAAAGTTTGAGTCAGTCTTGGATCTGTAAGGACCACATTTTTTCCAAATTGAAGGGTGCTGGGTAGTTGACACTACAGCATTAGTGTTTTGATTAACAAAAGCAAAGTAAGCAGATTTTACAGAGAATTTTCCAGAAAAGTGATCTATCCATTTCAGATTATGTAATAAACCCAGAAGAGTGAATGAAAGAGAGAGAGAAAACTCTGAAATGGATTGGATGGATAGCCACACGTTACACGCTCACTTCGAGGGGAGCACCTCCAGGAATTACAATGACACTGAAAATATTCTGATGTCCACTACAGTCCTCTGCTATGGATTATAACTACCCCAATTCCCCTCCACTACAGGTGTACTAACCAATAGGAAATGAAGACATAAAATGACAAATACGAAATAGTCTGGAAATAAGGAAAATGCAAATAACTAAATGGATAATGGATTTCTAGCAGCTTCTCCATACTTCAGCCCATAGGCCCCTCTTGCAGCCCAAGCATTGGCAGCCCTTCTCTTCCCTTGTGAGCCCACGGCATTAAGGTCCATGATCCATACCCAACCCATGGTCCTCCTGCTATCACATGACAGCATGCATCTTCTTCACTTCACTTTACTTCCTTTCAGTTCAGTTCCACCCTAATGTCCCCATCTTAAGCTGCCGTGTGACAGATTATCCCTGACGGAATAGAAATTTAGCTAAGCAAGGGGAATTTTTTCTATTTCTTTGGCAATGTCTTGAGAGAAAAGAGTTTGAAGAAGAATAGTATTCCATCTTTTAGAACTCAGAGACTCTCAGTTGTGGATCCTGGGGTATGATAGAGGATGATGGCGTTGGAATTGGAGGGGATAGGGTTGGAACCTCCAAACTTTGGTATTGACTCTCTTATTAATCTGCATACAGAGGCTAGAAGATAGAAATTCTCTTTGTTTCAACATTCCTTTCAAAAGTCTAGAATCAAATGGCTTAACCTGCACTGAAATCCAAGATTGCTTCATATATTTTTCAGTTATGAGAATCTTCCACATGCTAGTGGCATTAGTGGCAAGATGCCAACCCAACTTGCATAGCAACGCTTTATTAAAAGGGAAGTTAATCTCATTCCTATACCTTCCATAGATTTTGGTTTGCAAATAGATTTTCAGGACTTGGGAGTGAAATTATGATATTTTTTTGGGTCAAAACCCCACCAGAATCTCATAAGGGGTTTGTCAATTTTTTTTTTTAGATTGTTTTAGGAATTAGAATACTGGAAATCATGTTGGTTGGAATGGAACTAGCAACTGATTTAATGATAGTCTGCCAACTTGAGATAAAAGCTTCAATTTCCAACCAGAGAGTTTTGCTTGAATTTTTTCCAAAAGATCATTGTATGTATTGCTAATTGGACGGTCAAAACTTAAGGGAAAGCCTAAGTATTTGATCTTGGATGATGGGGCTTTAAAGCCAAGAATCTCTTTGATGGATCTAATGTCTACGGTGGAGGACTAAACTGAATGGAGGATTTGACTTTGTTAATCCTCTGACCAGACCAAGAAGAGTAGGTATCCATGCATCTTAAAAAGGAGTTTGCATTCCAGATTGATGCTTTGCTAAAGAGAATCAGGTTATCTGCAAATAGCAGATGGGATATAGAGGGGCCATTCCTACTAATTTTAATAACCTGGATATTGCCCAAATTTTCCTCTCTATTGATGAGTCTAGAAAGTACTTCACTTCCTATGATGAACAGGTGAAAGAGGATCTCCTTGTCTTAATCCTCTCGAGGGATTGAACAATCCATTTGGCTCACCATTGATGACCACTGAGAAAGAGACCGTGGATATGCACTCATGTATCCATTCAATCCATTTAGAGTGGAAACCTAGATATTTCATAACAGTAAGAATAAAACTCCATTCAATATAGTCAAAAGTCTTTTCCATATCAATCTTAACAGCCATGCCCTTTGGTGCCTCTTTTTTTCTTGAGGTGGTGAAAGACTTCTTGGGCTACAATGGTATTTTCTTGGATTATTTTACTAGGTATAAATTCCAATTGATTTAGAAAAATGATTTTATGAAGAACCCTTTTGAGTCTATTAGCCAGGATTTTTCAATCACCTTGTAACAGACATTTGAAAGGCCAATGGGTCTGAATTGATGAACCGTACTAGGTGATTCAGTTTTTGGGACTAGGACAATGTGAGTGAAGAAATTTTTAATGGCTAATCACCTCCACTATATCCCAATAAAATTTGTAAAAGAAACCAATGAAGCCATCAGGGCCTGGAGCTTTAGAAGAAGGAGTTTGTTTGATTGTTGAGAGGATCTCTTCTTCATCAGGGATTTTGCAAAGGTCCTCATTTTTCTGATCCGAGATTTGAGCAGGGAAGAGACTATCAAGATCATTAGGGAATTCGGGCTTAGTAGTTTTGTATATGTTCTAAAAATGTCCTGAGAACATATTCTGGATACTGAACCCCAAGGGGTTGGCCCAAGTGGTGAAGGCCTTGGTCTTGGGGTCTCCCTCCCTTCAAGGTCCAAGGTTTCAACACCTCATGGGTGCAAACAATCCTTTGGGGCCACACTCCCTGGTGAAAAGCCAGCGATTTAACCAGTTCCATGTAGGGAAACTTCCGAGGGTGCGGTGCACGGGACGAGGGTTTACTCTGCAAGGGTGGGTCCAAAGGGCCCTGCCTTGGAGAGGTTCCCCGACAAAAAAAAAAAAAAAAAAAAAAAAAAAAGAAACATATTCTGGATACTGGAAGAATCTTGAATCCAGTGGTTATCATGATCTTTCAGGCAATGGATGTTGTTCCATCTTCTTCTCATGGTTGAGGTCATGTGAAAAAATTTCGTACTGAGATCAGTGGTTGTGAGCCACTGCAGTCTAGATTTATGTTTCCAAAGGATCTCTTCTATCTTAAGATTCTCATTAAGGCAATTTATGATGTTTTCTTTCAGGTCAAGAGAGTTATCAGAGGGGATCTGGCTTTGACACAATAAGCTGTTGGTTTAACTCTCTTATTCTTGTTTGGATATGCCCAAAATTATTTCTATTCCAAATTTTTAAGGCCTTTTTTACAGCGTTGAGTTTTTGAGAAAGGACATGAGGAGGGGGGCCTATTATGGACAGATTCCAAGCTCTTGCTACCACAATCTCTGTAACACCCCGTTCCCATAGGATAGAGACGTTACTAACATACATGACAAAATGTCCGGTAAAGAGACTCACTATTCTGAAATACCTCATTTATTGAAAAAACTTAATTGAAAGGATATAAATAGTCTTGAAACTTGAAACTGAGTAAAGCAAAACATGAGCTAGTCTTAAACAAGACTAGTTATTGAAATGACATAAAAGAAAACTTAATCCTTGTGTAAATGACACTTACTCATCTCTAAGTCTTTATTCTAAAACTACTTCTGGCCATCCAGCTCTGCATCATCATAATCACCATCTGTGGCAATCAACATAGAAGAAAACAAAAAGACAAACAACAACAACAAAAATGAGTTGAATATTCAGTAAATAGTACATCACACAGTAAAATACTATCTAGCTTAGCATAAATTTGATTTTTAAAGCTTATCATAACTTTCATATAACATTCATAGATTAACATGAGTGGAAACATTCATAATCATAGCAAACATGAAGCGTAAATGCATGAGTAACTTGTTTATCTTGAATTATACTTATTTCATGGTGAACTACGCTTGAGTCCATGGCACCACATAACTTGTCATGTAGTGAAACACGCTTGAGTCCGTGTTTCACTTATCTTGCATAACATGGAGTGAAACATGCTTGGGTCCATGTTCACTTAACTTGCATGACATGGAGTAAAACATGCTTGGATCCATGTTCACTTAACTTGCATGACATGGAGTGAAACACGCTTGAATCCGTGTTTTACTTAACTTGTGGTAACCACGCTTGAGTCCGTGGTACCGTCTTAGCATAACTTATGGTAAACACGCTTGGGTCCGTGTTATCTTAAAATGTTTATCTTTCTTAATGCATGATAATTTTCTTGGACTTCATAGACTTTTCTAGCATGGCATATTCTTGTACATGGCATGACATAACATAATATATTCTTGTACATGGTATAGCATAGCATGACATGGCCTAACATGATTTAATCATTCTATGACATTTCATGGCATGCATGATCTGAGAAGTACATGAACATGCCATACATGATCTGGCTATTTATTACATGGCATGCTTGACTTAAGTTATTGCATGAACAATACATGACATACATGGTCTAAGTACTACATGAATGAAACATGCATGATCTGGCTATTTTAATTCATGGCATCCTTATCTTAAATTATTATATGATCATATCATGGCTTCCATATGATTTTAGTAACATTCAATCCATCAATCAACAATCCATAATAGCATAACATATATAGGCTTACTTTCATGTAAATCATCGTAATTCATAAAAGTCCGTGAAAGCGATCTAACCTTGACTTGGCTCTTAGTGCAACGTAGATAACCATCAAAACTATATCATATTGACATACATTTATATGATCATACTATTTACCTTTTAACGCTGCTTTCAAAAATTCACATCGTAGCTCGTGACCTATACGAGGTGCTAGACGTTACTAAACTTTCTAGAAAACATGTCGTAGTAATCTAATTACTTAAAATATTAACATAGAGATAATTTAATAAATATTCAAATAAGAAGATTACATAAGCTAATATTATTCCAAAACTCATATCATAATACTTAATATTTTGTGCAAACAAATAACTTAATAATTTTATAAAAACTAGTTAAAAGGTTAATTAGAATATGAACTATGATAATAAGCTGAAACAATATAATAGAATACTTTAAAGGTATGCTTAAAAGCCCTTAAATGTTTTCCATAAAAACAAGTCTGGCTAATATATTTATTTAAGTAAAACAGTATGCTAATTTATAAAAAAAAAAAAAAAAAAAAAAAAAAAAAAAAAAAAAAACAACAACCTGCTTTAAATAAGAAATATTTTCTGAAAATAGAACAGTAAAACAAGCCTACCCAAATTAAGCAAGCCCAGTTAAAAACTAAGTCTAATAGGTTTATTATAAGAAAACTAGGCCCAACACCCTTAAAAGAGAAACTCTTGGTTAAAAGGATTAAAGCCCAAAGGCCATAGTAATAAAAGAATCTGGTTACGTTCAGGAGGGTATAAGCTAAGGGTCAAAGGACTTACAAGTAATTATGAAAGTAATGAAGGGGCTTTTTGGGAAGTCTGGAACAAAACAATTAAAATGAAGTACTAAACTTACGGAAGTGGCTCCCGTACGCAACACTGAAAGTCTGAAACCCAAAATAAAGACAAAAACAAATGGTCGTGAGATGCTTACCGAGAGGAAGCTGAGGCAACGACGGCTCTAGGTGGCTGGGAGTGACCAGCGACGCCACTGGCCTTCTTGGAAAGGTGGCGCGATACAGTAGAGAGAGAGAGAGAGAGAGAGAGAGAGAGAGAGAGAGAGAGAGAGAGAGAGAGAGAGAGAGAGAGAGAGAGAGAGAGAGAGAGAGAGAGAATCTGTAAAACCAAAACAAGGAATGGAGGGAGAGAGAAGATTCCGTCGTGGGCTTACCGGAAAGGAGTGGATTCGTCGGAGATGAATTGGCTGGCGATTTCTGTGGCTAAAGGTGGTTCTCTGGCGTCCTGGGGGTGGTTGGCTGAGGGTGCAGGAAAAAAGGCCTTAAGCGTGAGTTTTCTTCAACCAGTGTAACCCAGATTTTTGTGTGAAGAGTCTGAGTGTATTGTGGGATTTTATGGAGAAGGGTTTCTTATTTACATGGGTCTTCAGGAGTTTAGATAGGATCTGATTTGAGTGTTTTTCTAATCTAAGAATCTTTTTTAAAAGAATTTTAAACCTATCTGATAATAACATAGAATACAAGATAAAGGAACCCACTTTAAAACACTAACTAATCTGATTTATTATCTCATTTAACAAATAAATAATTATAAGTAACTGAAGATAAATAAGTAAATAATAAAAAGAATAAATTAAATAATAACATAAATAAATAAATTCTAACTTAATTAAAACTAAAGTTTTATTCTAGATTTGTATGTTACAATCTCGCCATTAGGATCCTTAGCCCAAAACTCCTTAAATTTGAAAGGTCTTTGAGGTTTTTTTTTAACCTGAAGTATCTAAGAGTAAAGGAGCATAATCAGGACAGTGGATTGGAAGGCGAAGAACTTCTACATCAGAGAAGAGAATAGTCCATCTTGTATTGGCTATACCTCTATCTTGTTAGGAGGTTGTGGTACGGGGCATACAATTACAACTGAAGTAGAAATGAGAAAGAATAAAAGAAATAATAAGGAACTCCAATTGTAGAAGAATTTCACTTATAGCAAAAGGATTACAAGAATTTCTCTCTTAAATAAGGAGAGCACAATTGACAATACCCTCTCTTATAAAAGGAGAAAACTCACTCTTTCTTATAAAAGGAGAGACAATATATAGGAGAAACCTCACTATTTTTCTCTCTAAAACTCTCTCTCTTTCTCTAAATTTTTCTTTCAAAATGGGATAGGTTTCTAAAAGCAAAAACATGTATTTATAGGAGTTAAAGGAGGTAGAAGATGGCGGAAGCAACTGGAAGATGGCGGAAGCAAGTGGAAGATGGCGGAAGCAAGTGTGAATGCAAGCTCAACTAGCCACCATTTTTTACCCATAAAAGTCCATAAAAGTGGCTTTACCGCTACATATCTCCCACTTAAAGTCACTTTTGTAATCCTTCTATCTTTTCTACACTTTCCATCTCTATGCCGCTTACATATCTGCTAGGCCTAAGGAGGATCGACACCAGATAAACTTGTCATTATTAATTGGCTTTGTTAATATATCTGCTAGGTTGTCTTTTATATGGATTTTTTGTATATCCACACTTCCTTCTTCCACCTTCTCACGAACGAAGTGATACTGAACTCGTATGTGCTTTGTCCTTGAATGAAATGCTGGATTCTTTGCCAAATGCAAAGCGCTCTGACTATCACAAAATAAATCAACCTTCTCTTATACGTGTCCGAGCTCTTCCAGTAGCATTTGCAACCATATTGCCTCTTTGCTAGCTTGTGTAGCTGCGACATATTCTACCTCCGTTGTAGAAGTAGCCACGATAGACTGCAATTTTGAAACCCAGCTTACAGCTCCTCCAGCAAGAGTAAACACATAACATGAGGTGGACTTGCTCTTGTCAAGATCACCTGCATAATCTGAATCAACATAGCCTCTGACAGTAAAGTCTGATCCTTCATAACATAATGCGACATTTGAGTTACCCTTGACATATCTCAGGATCCTCTTTACAGCACTCCAATGCTCTTTACCAGGATTCGCCATGTATCGACTAACCACTCCCACTGATTGTGCAATGTCTGGTCTTGTACAAACCATAGCGAACATTAAGCTACCCACTGCTGATGCATACGGTACTCGAGACATTTCCATCCTCTCTGCTTCATTGCTAGGACTCATACTTGAGGATAACTTGAAATTAATAGGAAGAGGGGTAGAAATTGGCTTACAATCTTGCATGTTGAAGCGTCGCAAGATTTTCTTCAAATAATTTTTCTGAGAAAGCCATATCTTCCTATTATTTCTGTCTCGGTAAATTTGCATCCCTAGAATCTTGTTTGCTGGTCCCAAGTCCTTCATTTCAAACTCCCTAGCCAACTGTGCCTTTAAGTCTGTAATACGATCTTTGTTAGGGCCTGCTAGCAACATGTCGTCAACATACAACAACAGAATAATGAAATTACCATCACCAAATCTCTTGTAGTAAACACAAGGATCTGAACTATGTCTGTTGTATCCAAGGCTCATGATAAAGGAATCAAATCTCTTATACCAACATCTCGGCGCCTGTTTGAGACCGTATAGAGATTTGTTCAACCTGCAAACCAAGTTCTCTTTTTCTTTTTCTTCAAAACCTTCTGGTTGGAGCATGTAAATTTCTTCTTCAATTTCTCCATGAAGAAATGCAGTTTTCACGTCCAGTTGTTCTAAGTACAAGTCAAATGTAGCACACATCGCAAGGACTGCTCGAACCGTTGAGAGTCGAACAACAGGAGAGAATATTTCGTTGAAGTCTATGCCTTCTTTCTGAGCGAATCCTTTCACCACCAATCTAGCACGATACCGCTCCACTTGATCATTGCCATTTCGTTTGATCTTGTAAACCCATTTGTTTCCGATGGCCTTCCTTCCTTGTGGTAGTGGTACAAGATCCCATGTTTTGTTTTTATGGAGAGCTTCAATTTCTTCTTGCATTGCAACCATCCACAGAGAAGCTTCTTGACTATTTATAGCCTCATGGAAATTTGACGGTTCTCCATCTTCTGTTAGTAGACAGTATGCGACATTTCCCTCCATGATGTACTCTGAGTGCCAAGCTGGTTTTCTTCTCTCCCGAGTTGACCGTCGAACTTGTGGAATTGCACACTCAGCTTGTTCTTGTTCTTCGTGCTCTGATATTACTTCAGAAGAATCTGGAACTTCTAATTCTTTTCTTTCTTCAACTTGAACTGTAGTAGTCTCTGGTTTCTCTTTTGAAGTGCTATCATTTTCTTTTTCTTGTACCTTATCTTATGCAAATACAACATCCCTGCTGATTAGCACCTTGCGGGCAGTGGGATCCCACAGGCGATACCCCTTGACTCCATCAGCATACCCTAAGAAAATACATTTTCTAGATTTTGGATCTAGCTTTGATGTTTCTTGGGCGTTGTACATAACATAAACAGGACTTCCAAATGTATGTAAGTGAGAATAATCAACTGGCTTATCAGTCCACATCTCCATCGGCGTTTTCAGATCAATTGCGGTTGATGGTGACCGATTGATCACATAACAGGCAGTCTTGACTACTTCTGCCCAAAATGACTTGGCCATTCCCGCAGTTCTCAACATCGCTCTTGTTCGTTCTAACAAGGTTCTGTTCATCCGCTCTGCTATTCCATTTTGTTGTGGAGTGTATGCCACCGTGAGCTGTCTTTTGATACCTTCTTGTTGACAGAAGCTATCAAATTCACTACCAGTATATTCTCCTCCATTGTCTGTCCTTAAACACTTGATCTTCTTTTCAGATTCAAGCTCAACCCGCGCTTTGAATATTTTGAAAACTGGAAATACATCTGCTTTAGTTTTTGTTGGATACACCCAACATCTCCTGGAGTAATCGTCAATAAATGACACAAAGTATTTTGCTCCTCCTAGGAAAAAAACTGGTGCTTGCCAAACATTAGAATGGATTAGTTCTAAGATAGCTTTACTTCTAGCAGAGGAACTACTGAATTTCAATCTATGCTGCTTACTAGTAACACAATACTCACAAAAGGGTAATGAAACCTTTTTGAGCCCTGGAAGAAGCTTTTGTTCAGCAAGAATCTTCAAACCTCGTTCCGACATGTGGCCAAGCTTACGGTGCCACATCATTGTTAATTCTTCTGTCGAACTTGCCAGCGCAGTGGATGCTTCTCCTTCTTGTTGTGTTTCTCCTTTAAGCATGTACAAATTTGCAGCTATCTTTTCCGCTTTCATCATTACAAGCGCGCCTTTAACTATTTTCATGATCCCATCTTGAATATGGGTTTTACACCCACTATTATCTAATTGTCCTAAAGACAATAGATTTTTCTTCAGGCCTTTCACATGTCGTACCTCCTGAATGGTGCGAACTGTACCGTCACACATCTTCAATTTGATGGTACCAATACCAGCAATCTCCAAGGCATGATCGTCTCCCATGAACACAGATCCTCCCGAAATAGGTTCATATTGATGGAACCATTCTCTTCGGGGAGTCATATGCCATGTTGCTCCTGAGTCAATAAGCCAGACATCAGCGAATCTTCTTCTACCTTCAGTAACTGTTGTTGCCTCACTGTATAAAATTTCACCATCATCTGAGGTGCTTGCTACACAACTCTGAGCTTTTGACAACTCAGGACCTTTTCCTTTGGCTTCTTCGTTCTTCTTGAGATGCCAACACTCCCTTTTGTAGTGCCCTTTCTTGCCACAGTGATGACACTTGACATTCTTCTTACTTCTGGATTTTGATCTACTCTGATTTTGACTCCCACTGGGGCCACGTTCCGTTGATCTCCCTCTCGTCATTACCAAAGTTTCGGCTTGTTGTGAACCTCCTGGTCTATCTTCTTTGCTTTTGCGCCGACTTTCTTCTTCAAGAACCGCAGCTGCAATATCATTGAAGACTAGAACTTCAATGTTGTTGGTTAAGTTGATGATGAGTTGATCATACGAATCAGGTAGACTTTGTAGTAGAATTTCAGCACGTTCACCCGTCTCTATGTTATGCCCCATTGCTGTGAGCTGTGAAAATAAAGTGTTGAGGGTGTTGATGTGGTCTGTCACCATAGTTGACTCCATCATCCGAAGGGTGTAGAGTTTTCTTCTCAAGAAAATTTTGTTGTGTAGTGATTTGGCCTCGTACAATTTTGTCAGAGTATCCCATATCTCTTTTGCTATCTTTTTCTCCGCCACACTTGACAATACTCCATCAGCTAGTGCTAGGTGCAGATTAGCAATAGCATTGCCATCCATCTCGTTCCACTTGCCGTCGTCAGTGATCTCATCGGGCCTATCTCCAATTGCCGTCAAGCAATTATCTTTCCTCAAAATTGCTTTTATTCTCATTTTCCACAATGAGAAATTACTCCCATTGAACTTCTCTATTTCGTACTTCGTCGCCATTATTGAAGATGCCTCCTTTCCACTAACTGGATCTAACTGTAGCATGAAAACCGGCTATAAACCTGATGCTCTGATACCACTGTTAGGAGGTTGTGGTACAGGGCATACAATTACAACTGAAATAGAAATGAGAAAGAATAAAAGAAATATAAGGAACTCCAACTGTAGAAGAATTTCACTTATAGCAAAAGGATTAGAAGAATTTCTCTCTTAAATAAGGAGAGCACAATTGACAATACCCTCTCTTATAAAAGGAGAAAACTCACTCTTTCTTATAAAATGAGAGACAATATATAGGAGAAACCTCACTATTTTTCTCTCTAAAACTCTCTCTCTTTCTCTAAATTTTTCTTTCAAAATGGGATAGGTTTCTAAAAGCAAAAACATGTATTTATAGGAGTTAAAGGAGGTGGAAGATGGCGGAAGCAAGTGGAAGATAGCGGAAGCAAGTGTGAATGCAAGCTCAACTAGCCACCATTTTTTACCCATAAAAGTCCATAAAAGTGGCTTTACCGCTACATATCTATCCTTTCCCTACTGTGGGCGGTCCCATGTCTCTTAATAGTCCATGTAAATTTAGGCCCAAAAAATCCTAAATCAGCAAAGACCATGTTGATCCATGAATAATTTCAAACCATTTGGGTGGAAGGAGGATGCAAAGGATTTTCCTCCTAATTTTTCTGATTGATTGAGAATTGAGTTGAAGTCTCCTAAGCCTAAGACGGGGGCCAGGAAACTAGAGGCTATGGTATTCGGCAAGTCCCAAAAAGCAAACTTTTTACCATGATTAGCAGGACATTAAGCAAAAAGGAGTAACTAAGGTACATGGACAAGATCAGAGTAAACCATAAAAGAAATGATATTTACAGTTATGGTAGTATAAGCGACGTGCAGTCACTTTGAAAAAAATGAATTAATATAGGACTCACATGAAAAAAAAAATTAACTTTTTAATTATGGACCATATTCTTTTTCAAAGCGATTACGCGGCATTTGCAATTCCACGACTATATGTAGCATTGCTCAAACCATAAACGCCATTACATTAGTAGATATATGCACAAGTTCAACATCCAAGCCAAGTCGCCACATACACAAAGACCCCTCCCCCCCCCCCAAAAAAAAGAAAAAAACAATTTGTTCAGAGAAGGAACATGCAGGAAAATAGAAAATCCTAATCTATTAACAACAACATTGATTTTTACATCAAACAAAATTGTTTCCTCAAGAAAAACTATATCAGGTTGGTGTGACATGATTTGGCCCTTAGAGAACACATTGCAGAGAGTCGGGCAATCCCTCTACAGTTCCAATTTAACAATCTCATTTCTGATTGGGTGACAGATTAGGCTCTGCCACCTTAGCCAATTCATCAACAAAAGAGATTTGGGTTTGAGACTGAGGACAGTTACCAACTAGGACCTCCATAGGATTAACCTGGGAGGCATACACCTGTACTGAGGCCTTCCTTTGACTTTCTTCTTTGCTGCCAAGTTCTTTTTAATTTTTCCTTTGCCGTTGGCTTTTGCAAATTCAACAATTCGTCATCAACAATATGGACCTCCTTTCCTTCTGAGCTAGGTGAGTTGCTATTTGTATCAAATCCTGTGAGATTTACAGCTCTCTTCTTTGGAGGGACATCAACCTCTTAAGTATGTAATTTCCCTCTTTCTTGGGTTTGTTGGGGTTTCAAGAGATTTTGAAGATGGGTTTTTTATTGTTGCTGCATTGAGATTTTGTTGAAGAACTTGGAATCTTGTGAGTCGAGGGAGCACGGGACGTGGAGGTGGAGGGGGTTAATTGGTTGGTAGGTTTCTGATGGGAGAGGATTTGGGCTACGGGGGTTAATTGGGTTGCTAGCAAGTAACGGTCTTGTCCAAGGTAGGAAAAGAGTGGACCAAAGTGGTCGGTCTCAAAAACATCCTATGGATCGACCAGATCGGACCAAATTTACCTCTAGTAATCAGTATACTAATTAATCTATAATTATAGAAAAACTTAATATCTAAGCATAAATAACTAAGTTAGATGTTACATATTCATTTATAAATGTTATCACATATATGATATTTGTATATGCTTAGTAGTATAAGTTAAAAATATAAATTTTTAACTAAGGCTATGAATAGAAGTGATTGCCATCTCAAAGTTCCTAGTAGATGGACTTTCCAATTTCTCCTCCCAAAAATTACAAAGAATCAATACTGATGGTATAATTGATTTTACTAATCTCAATTATGGTGGTATTATAACAACTAACATTAATTAAACATCTTTAATTATGTGCAATGAATTGCAATTAAAAAAACAAATGGATGAAGGAAAGATTTTGCTATAAAGGAATTAGTAACTTTTTTATGTACAGTCTGGTTATATTATATTTCATAATTATTAACTATTTTCAGAAAACAGGGAAAGAGATCCTATAAAACCATATATATATATATATATATATTATATCCATTGATACATGATCAAGCTTGAATTGAGTTGAGCTAAGTACAAATCGAGTTGTGCTTATATGAGCTAGCCTTAATTGAGGCAAACCTAATTTAATCGAGTACATATCGTTTACTAAACAAGCGGATTTTTAATTTTACAATAGCAAGCTTTTTATCTTATGATTTGAGTTTGAACTAACTTTAACCAAGCAAATATCAAGCGAATTCTTAAACAAACTAGTCTATTGACAGTCTTGAATTGGGTTAGTATAAAAAAATATTTAGATTTTGGATTTTCATGTTGAAATGATCCCACAACAAAAGCGTGTTTATACATAGATTCGTAAGTAGCATAACTTTTTTGCAGTTATGTACAATTTCCATGCGTCATGGACAAGGTGAGTATGCAACACGCATTCAATAATTATAGATAAGGTGTACGCTTTCTTGTTAACAAATTTATAGCAACACAACTCTACATTCTAAATTGTATTGGTTTCAATCTCGTATGAATTAAATTCATATGTTATATTTGAAATAAAAATTTTAAAAATAATCATACGTTGGATATCATTATCAATGTATTGCGGTTTGACTTCCACCCGAAGGAATTAGTTAATTAATTAAAGGAAAAGTCTGTATGCAACCGCAAGATATCCCCTTCGCGGCCTCGCGTCTACGTGGCATAAAGAAAACGATGCATTCTTTCGTACAAAATCCCTCCCTATTCTCTCATCCTTCTCCTTCAATTTTTTGCTTGTTGTTTCGTCACATCACAGCAACCTCGCTGCCTAGCCTCATGTCAACCACCGAGAGCTTGCCAACTTTCCAGTAGCCTCCACGTTTTCCTTCCTCAGCCGCAGGCGAAGCCAATGCCACCATCACACATGGAAGCTAACGCCATGGACCACCGTCTGGAATCAACCATCTACTGTTGATCTTCATGCCAACTGCTCCTCCACGGTAAGACAGAACATGACCAATTAACTTTGTTTTTACTGGTAAAAAGCAGAGCAGCTTTTACATTAAGCAACTTCTCGACAAGCTGCCCAACCTCCTCTTGCCGTACGTTCACCGTCGCCCAGCTGCAGGACATGGCCAGTGGAGTAAAGAACAATATTTTCTTGTGTATTAACCAAGAAAATCCAAAACCCAAAACCCAGTGGAGTAAAAAACCATGGATTTGTTTTATCTGGGTCAATAGTAAAGAGACTAACCCATTGGGGCCGAAATCGCAAGATTGAAGACGATAGAATTAACGCCTCAGTGAAGGATATTCTGAAATGGGATTCATCAATTTGTTGAAAAAGAATGCAAAAAAAAAAAAAAATTATGGATTTTTCTTGAAGGGATTTTTCTAAGGATGAGGACAATATCTGGGAAGTTTCTTGTGGAGGTCGATAAGTTGGTCTAGGCCTTGGAGTTGGAAGGGACCCGTTTCTTCGGTGTGTTTTTATTGAATCTTGATACGGTTTATTAAGTGACTTCAGTAGCGTTTTCAATCTTGAGAGTATTTCAGGAGCTTTTAGTTCAAGGTTCTAGATACGTAGGCTTCTACTATAATGTGAACTGTGAAGCCCATGAGTTCATCTTCCTCATAGGAACTCATTGCTTAGTTTGTGCTCGCTTTATGCAACAGATTTCCAAAAACATCAAATGGCTAGAAGATTAATTAATTTATTAAAAAAATCTCTATCAATCAATATCCCAAGAACTAAAAACATACATTTTTGTAATAAAAATAAAGATACTTAAACTAAACATAAAAAGACTTAATACTTCTCATTGAAGTGTGCCCAGAAACAATAAATCCATTAAAGAAGAACAAAAGACTAGCTACTGTGAAATCCATCAAAGAAGACCCACAAACAAGAAAATGATCATATATGTACCCAGGAGAAATGCCGATGAAGACCCAGTAATACTGATAAAGACCCAAAAAATACCCAGAAGAAATGCAGACTAAATCTCTCACCCACCCTGTTGCGACTTAGAGCAATGGGTACGTGATGACGATGACCTCAACAATCGGATGGTTTAAGCGATCGAAGACGACACGTTAGCGACGGCGTTCGATGTCTCTGCTTTTCATGATTTCTCTGCAATGTTTCATCAAAATAATTTCCTTCCTCGCGCAGTTTGTTTCTGTTTTAAGCTTATTATTTTTTTATTATTATTTTAATTGCCACGTCAGCCCCAGGGCCGCGGCGAGGTTATTTCCCGGGGGTATGTAGCAGTTCTATTAATTAAATTAGGTATCAATTCACAATTAAGGCTAAGCATCGACAATGTCGAAGTCAGAGTGCCCTAAGGTCGAATCTGACCTCTGACCTCTGACTCTAATTCACATAGCCTCCTATCCAATTCCAAGTCGGAGCGGAATCGGATTTGAACTTTTTTATTGGACTTTTTTTCTTAATCCATTTAAAAGTTCAATTTGACAATCTTGGACTCTCACTCATCGAATTTAGGCTTTCAGATTTTAGTTTTTTCTTTAAATATATTTTCAATTTCAATTTTATTAAAACATAACCAAAATTAAAAAAATAAATCATTATACATATTAATGTTATTATACATTAGTATTATATGTTAATGTTTTTACATCAGTATTACATGTTGTTATATATTGATCATTATACATTAATAGCAAATGTTATTAGAGAAATGATATTTGCAGTCGTGGTTGTGCAAGTGGTGTGTAGTCGCTTTGAAAAAAATGAATTAATATGGGACCCACTTGAAAAAAAAAACTAACTTTTTAATCGTAGACCTCACTCTTTTTCAAAGCGATTGCATGGCGTTTGCAATTCCACGACTGTATGTAGCATTGCTCATGTTATTATACAGTAGTGTTTATACATTAGTTGTTATTATTTATTAGTGTTACATGGTAGTAATAGTTAAGTGTTTACATATACTAAAATTATTATTAGTCAATTTAATCTATTTATATTATAGTATAAGCATATTATTTTATAATAATTTGCTCATACTAATATATTTTTTAATTTAATTAACTAGATAAGTTATATTTTTGCTCAGCCCTATTCACAAACTTTGAGTTCTTCGTGCATATATATATATATATATATATATATATATATATGCATGTATTAAATAAATAAAATTATATTTACAAACCATGTAGAGATCGATCGAATGCATAATCTACACCGACTTGCAAATCGAGAATTTCTTAAAAATTGGAGAGAGAGAGAGAGAGAGAGAGAGAGAGAGAGAGAGATACTAACGCTTATAGATCAATATAAAAAATAATAGAAATTAAGAAAAGAGATAAAGAAACTTTAAGGATGGACTACCATGCAAACATAGCTCCGAGAATTATGACATAATTAGGTAAATATTATTGAAAATCAAATTTCTTAAAACGATAAATATACTTATTATGATAATAATATTAATCAAATCATATCAATGATTTGATTTGATCTCTAACAAGCACCGTTACATGCATGAAAGCAAAATTAACGAAGTAGACCTATATATAAAAGAAGCAAACTTCCAAATGCATGCATATCACAGCTACAAGAAATTAAGAAGACTGTGTGCGGTACAAATAAATGGTCGCAAATTAAGTTGCATATAGAGGCTACATCTCTCTTGCAAATTAATCAGTAATGTTCATGGATTTCTTGCTTTGGCTCCAATAGGTGGTGACTGAGCCTCACTAAAATCATCGTCAAACTCACGACCAAATTTTTTCCACGGCCGATAACGATATTGTTGTCCTTGCAACCTAGACAGTTCATTTGTTTCGATCATGATACTGTATGTACAAAATAAAGCACAATGTTTGAGAGGAAACCCATGAAGTAATTAACTAATCACAATAATATTTGCTAACTAACTACAATAATACCTACCGGCAATAGGATGCATGAAAGAGGAGAAAAACACACAACCCTCCTAAAAGAAACCACAATGTGAGTCTCATGATCTCTGATCTCGATCCTTCGTGTACTCTATGTTAGAACAGCACAAAAGCTTGAGGTCATTTTATAGGGAATAAATACATACATACATATATATATATATATATATATAAAAGAAAGTACAGGGAAGGAGGTAAGTGAGGAAAAAGACTTTACAAGAACGTAACTCTAGGGAAGTCATGGTCATGGCAAGACTTTGATGTAAAAAAACAAAACAAAAAAAAAGGTCTTGGCAAGAATTTTTAGGAAAAATAAAAATTAAAGAAAGGACAATACTAGGATGACTATTAAATGTGCACACTAGTACAAATGAGTTTTTTTATTTTTCTTTAATAATTTTTTGAACATCCTTAACAACTAAGAAAAAACTAAAAACAAAACATAAATTCACTGATAATCACTTTTTTAATCATTAAGAAAAAAATTAAAATATATAAGTAGGCACATTTGGTGGGTATTTTTAGTAGTTATACTATCATTTTCCTTAAAAGATATGCTTGGTATATACAATATTATATAAATAGTTTTACAAAGCTATGTGGTTAATTTATTTGGTCAACTAGATTTTAAAGTTTTTTTTATTATAAAATAGATCTGAAATATTAGATTAAGTTACGACACCATTATTTTCTTATATAAACTAGATCGTTAAAATCCGAACTTTTCTATTTTTATTTTGATTTTCTAAGTACTACGTCTAGAACGTAATTGATTACCATGGCCGACCATAATATATATATATATATTAATATAGTTGGAGTAATGTTACTAGATATAATCATAGAGTCCATAAATATCGTATAATCTTTTTTTAAAGAGTGAGATGTATTGATAAAAATTAATTTTTTATCATGTAAATCCTCTTATATACTCATTTTTCAGAGAAATTACACGACACTTACATATTTTATAACTACAAATTTCATTTCTCATATAATATTTGATAACATCCTTCAAAGTCTTCGTAAGTTTTATGGAGAGAATGGATCAACTCTTTGAATATAAAATATGTAGACTTCCTTTATGCGAATTAACGCATATGAAATGAAAAGGCCGCAACAAAAAAATGATAAACAGCTTATTACTATTTTACAATTCCATTCTTTTTTTCTTTTATAATCAAATATGTATCATTAATGACCAGATGACCTTATAAAGCTAGGTTCTCCTTTTATAGATCAAGATATATATATATATATATATATATATATATATATATATATATATATATTTATACATATATATATATATATAATTGGAGTAATGCTATTAGATATATACAATCGTGAAGTTGGCAAGTGTCATATAATCTTTTTGAAAAAGAGTGAGATCTATTGATAAATAATTAATTTTTTTATTATGTGGATCTTTTTATTTATTCATTTTTTTAAGAGATTACGTAATACTTATACATTTTATAACTACAAATATTATTTCTTATATAATATTTGATGACATCGTTCAAAGTCTTCGTAAGTTTTCTCGAGAGAATGGATCAACTTTTTTAATACAAAATATGTAGACTTCCTTTATGCGAATTAACGCATACGAAATGAAAAGGACGCAACAAAAAGTCAAAAAATGAAAAACTTATTACTATTTTTACAACTGTTATAAACTATCTTGAATTGTATGACCACATTTAGCTAGCCGTCAAATGTATAGTACTAGTCATCAAAAGCATAGTTTTTTTTGTAACCCTATATATATGGGTGTTTCTAAGTTATTTGGTATGAATCAATAACAGAACCTCTCTCTGAGTTCTCTCTTATTATTTCTCTATGTTTGAAACTCTCTCTTTATTTTGATTGATTCACAACACGTTATCAGCACGATGCGAGAAAAATTCTTCCTCACCCCAGCTCCCATTTCTCGTCTCTCTGGGTTTCTCTAATCCTCATCAAAATTGGGTATGGGTTTCTAATGAAAGATTTGAGAAGCAGCTAGTATCAAAACCCACTATAATCCTCACAAAGTCCCCATAGGAGCTTCGTTTGCTACGCGGGAGCCATGCCTCTGATTTTCCCAAACTGAGAGAAAGAGAGATGGCCAATACACAGTCCTCATCATGGAACGGGGCTTCCAGAATTGCGTCGAGGAGTATCCAAATGATCGAAACAGACCACGACCACGCAGATCGAGCCCACAGCGCGACACCTGGGCCAGTAAGAAAAGCAAGAAGTGGAACCCGTCTGAGTCCACTGTGCTCCCGAACCCAGATGCAACGGTTATGCTGCCATGACCGATTTGAGCTACAAAACTCCTGAGAATTTAGAGGTGATGTCGCCGAGATCGACACTGATCTGCTCCATAAGCTCGAAATCAGATCCAAGCAACACTTTGATCTCTCTGAAGTGGAGTCTCAAGGACTCAGATCATCACCTTGGTTCTCCTCCGAAGCTCGTAGACTCATCACGAAGCTTCTCGACCCAAATCCAAGTACCCGAATTACGATATCCAAACTTTACGTCCAACGCCGGGAAACCTTGTTTGAGATTTTCAGGGAATGCCTCACGGCGGATTGGTTGCATGTAGAAAGATCCATCAGATCTCTCCGATTTATTTCCCTCGTTTTCTGTCTTCACTCCGATCGATCCTCATCCACCTCTTTCTCTCACTCAAACTTGTTTTCCAGCTTTCGTTTCAGGTACTCGTCGTCGACTAGGAGGCTATGGAAAACCGGGTACGTGGTCCTGGGCGACGTGGGTGCTAAGATCCGAATCTCTATAGCCGATCTCGTCATCGCCGACCTGATCGTTGGACACGAAAGCTTCGGCCTCGTCTATAAGGCGAAGCTTAGTGGCCGCACCATCACCGTCAATGTGATGACCCGCTTTTACGTGTATTTTCACTGAAGGGTTGTTTTTAATTTAATTAATATATTGGTTTATTTATTTTAAATTATTGTGTTTTAAATTGGTTTTTAATTTATTTGATGTTGTGTTTTATTTCTTTTAGTTGTTTTGTGGTTTTTAATCTCTTTTCGGCGTGTTTTCTGGAGTGAGAATTGAACCTCATTTCTTTTCACATCTTTTCCTTTTTCTCTATTTCCTTTTCCTTTTTTCTCTTTTCTTTTTGTCTTCTTCTTTCTTTTTTCTTTTTCTTTTCTTTCTTTTCTCTTTCTTCTTCCTTTCCTTCCGTCCCGTGCGTCTTCTCTCTTTTTCTCATTCCCGTTGCCACCACTTTGACCGGCCAGTTCTCCACCGTCCGGCCACCGTTTGATGCACCGTCACCACCATTCTCTTCCCCTTCCACCATAGATCATCCCCACCAATTTTCAGAGCCATCGGACCAGCCGTTAGCTTTCGAGAGCCGCCGGAAGTCGCTGCACCTGCTCTGTTTTTGCCCCTGTCGCCGGAATCTTCTTCAGCCTAGACCGCCTCCGTCCGGCCACCGTTTGGCTCACCGCCGGTCTCGTTCGAACCCCCTCCCTCCGGCGCACCACCCCACCAAATATCTCCCCCATCCGGCCAGCCATTAGCCACCTAGAGCCATTTCTTTCCACACAGTTTTTGGCTCGATCCGACGTCGTCGCTCCACCTCCGGCCACCACCTCTTTACCACTTCATTACCGACTCCTTGCCGTCCTAACCCACCCATTTCCGGCCTCCAACGACCACCGGAACAGCTCCTACGAGCTTAGTTTCCGATTTGCATTTTCCGGCCATTTCCGGCGATTTCGCCGCCACCCACGGCCAACCACCACTTCCAATAGCTTCACAATCATCCCTAGACCATTCCCTATCAATTTCATGTCCTAGTTTGTCCCCGTTCAAAAGTGGGTTTTTCACAACCCACGGCCACAGTGAATTTTCACTGTGACGTTGCTGTTTTTCCGCCGTTTGCAATGCCGTGTGTTTTCTAAAATTACTGTATGGCGCTGTAAGTATTTTCCAAACTCTATTTTCAGATTTATATATATATCGCTCATTCAATTTATTTTATCTGCTGGTTGGTTGATTCCGGACTGAGTCCGAGGAGTTTCGGGGGTCGGATGGATGGAGGACGGAGTTGTCTGTTTAATTGTTTTATGTTGTTTGATGATTTTATTATGCATTGTTATGGCATTGCATGGTGCATGCACGTGTGTTTGTGGAATTGTGTGAAAGGCCTGTGTATTGGCGTGAGTGGTTTTACGGGTGCGTGTGTATCACGAGCCCAAGCCGGGATGGGTTATTATCTCAGTGGAGCTCCTCTGGTCACTCGGGAGTGGAATAAACTGAGTGATGTCCCCTGAGTTGTCGCTAGACGACGGGAGCAGGGGCTAGGGGTTGCTTGGCTACGAACGCGCCGGGCGCGGAACCGGGCATCGCCCTACGCACCGACTCCGTGGCCCTTCGCTGGTGAGGGCTAGAGGATGCTTGGCTATGCACGCGCGGGGCGCGGAACTGGGCATCGCTTGTTAGGTGTCACATGCGTGGTGGTACTCTGCGGTGTGGCACTGGAGCCAGGGTGTGCGGATGACCCCTAGGGGAGGTCATGGTGCATGCGGTTAAAATTGGATAATGGTTTGAGAGGCCAAATGGGACTTTTGGCGTGGTATTGGGCCAAATGGACTTTTGGCGAGATATTGGGCCAAATGTGACTTTTGGCGTGTTAGTTAGAAAGGTTGTGTGTTTTTGGGCCAAATGGGTTTTTGGCGTGTGTGGAAAACTTGTGTTTTATGGGCTTTGTGCATTGGGCATGTTTCATGCATCTTGTTTGAGTTTTATGTGTTTTTATCTGGTAGTGTTTGGGTTTTACTTACCTGCGGAACCATTTTTGGTTCCGTAGCTTTTGGTGCAGGTTTGGAGGATGAGAAGGAGGAGGCTGAGCCCGAGGATGCGGCTCCGCCGAGTTGCTGATGTTATGCTTTTCTTTATGGTTTTAAAACTGTATTTGTGTTTTGTAATATTTTATTTAAGTATGTTTTAAACAGCTTATATTATGTTAAGAAAAATTCTGGTACTTAGTTATGACTTTCGTTATCCACTGCGTGTTTCTTGTGCACATTTGTTACCTTTGTACACACTTGGCACCCGTCGATGGGATGGTGACCCGGGTTGTCACCATCCGGACGTCTCGATTTCCCCATGTTCGGGCGTGGGGATTTGGGGGCGTCACAGTCAACCTCCATGAAGAGCTCTCCCTCCCTGTCTACCTCCGGAGAGATGAGGACTGCGGGGAAGCCGTATCTCACCACGGCCGCTTCATTTTTGCAAAAATGAGTTTCTGCCAATTTTTTTTTCTTGTTTATGATTATTCCCGATGTTTGCAATGCTTACTTACTCTTGAAATTCAGAAAGCTGGTCGGTGAGGCGCCTAGGGATCCTAGCATCCCAAGTTCCCCGTCCCATGCTCTGTTCGCCGGCGTCGACTGGATCTTCATTTGTGTGAGGAATGGCGATTCTACAAAATCTGACATGAGACCCACGCGCTAACCAAGTGGGAGCTTGAGAATGCCCGCACAATCAAAAGACATGCCGCAAATGTTGATTTTTGTGATTCTCTGGCAGAAAAGGAACTTGCATAAAAGTCAAAAATGGGTTGCTGGAAGAAGCCGCCCATTATGAATTCTCTTCTCTTATATTATTATATTTTTCTATCTTATATTTTTATATCTTGAAAAAGTGCAGGGTATAAAAGAAAAGATGAGCGTTGAAGGCCTATTGAAACAGTATATATTTCTCACGCTCAAACAACACTACTTAAAAGGATGTGAAAGGTATCACGATAAGATTAAGTGATCTTTTATTCTAAATTTCTTATGATTTTGAAGTTAGAGATCTTTTACCTCAAATAAGTTTTTCAATATATTATTTACAATTCTTGAGATAAGTATTAATGATTATATCTCAAGATATATTTATGGTGAATTAAAATTTAGATAATTTACATTTCAGTTATATCTGTGATAAATTTTTATTCTCATAATTTATATACAAGTTTTATTTATTCTTTTTGTACTTGTTATAAATTATTGATGATATAATTTATCTGAGAATGGAAATGGAGCATCCCTGAAGGATCGCCCTAAATCAATAATAGCTTTTGAGTATCTCATAGTTTAAATGAGTGATACTTGTACCAAAAGCTCATTATGATTTATGCACCTGAAGTTGCATAATTAAAATTGTGGAAAGAATATATATTTGAATGAACGTATCGAATGTGCTCCTGAAGTAGCAATATCGAGTATGCTCCTGAAGTAGCAATATGAAATGCAAACGTTCACAATATATTCTAAATTTGTATCAGGTCTTTCAGTGACTGAGCAAAATAATGAGCTTTTGATAAGAATCATTAGTCACGTCTTACTAGATCTATATCATTCCCTGAAGTGAATGATAATGAATTTATATCATTTTATTCCCTGAAGTGAAAAGAATGATGCATTTCATTCAAAGAAACTAAG
Source organism: Carya illinoinensis (assembly GCF_018687715.1). Classification (NCBI taxonomy): domain Eukaryota; kingdom Viridiplantae; phylum Streptophyta; class Magnoliopsida; order Fagales; family Juglandaceae; genus Carya; species Carya illinoinensis. The sequence goes on from NC_056767.1 coordinate 26,618,820, forward strand.
AGATTGAACGTGATAATGAATATCTTTTCGGGCCAGAAGCTCGTATTGGAAAAGCTGTAAGCTTTCTCTTTGAGATGATATTATACAAATTATTGAATCAAATATTATGATGCATCAAAAGGTGATATGATTCAAAATATTTGTATCTTTTCATGGTTATCTTGATCATCCAAAATCAATTACGATAAGTCGAATGATTTTCATATGGACGTCCATAGAAGAACCAGAAGATTCTTTTACTATAAAGTTTTACCACCAGAAGTGGAAAGAAAAATTTGCTTGAAGCAAATAAGATGAAATTATTCGACGTTATCTTGATTATCATATGTGAACCAGAAGTTCGGATGATAATTAAATTTTGGATGCAATAAGATAAAAATGTCTCATATTATAGCTGCTAAAATCTCAGCGAGGATTGAAGTCCCTGTAGGACAATTAAGAAATTCAGCAGTTTAAAGACGTGTCTAAAGGCATGTGAGACGTATTGATACAAAAGATAGAACATCTCAAAAGAGAAAGACACAAATAATTTGGTGCTCCTGAAGAGGCCATACTCACAAAACAAGCAATAAAGTCCATCCAAATTCTCTGTATAAAATTCTCCTATATAAACTCTTGAAGAGTGCCTCCTGAAGAGGTTTTTCATGAAAATGTCTTCCCTTGAAGACGGACAGGTACCTGAAAATAACAAGATCTCGATACATTTCATGAATATTGGAGAAATTATGGATAGAAATAAAATCGTTGTCGACAACGTATTTCCATATGATATGGCAATTGACATTACCAGAAGTAATGATGAAAGTGAATCAAGAACCGTCGAAAAATACGACGTAAAATATTGGCCAAAATTGAAAGAAACAATTCCTGCAGAATTGATTCACTAGTAAAATATGATGCATCGGGACTTATAGTCCAAACACCTAAAGATGTGATGCTTGTTGAATATCAGTGGGTATTTATAGAAAGGAAATAAAAATATGATATATAAATCACGAGTTAGTTTCTCAATTCCTGCAGAATTGATATCACTCAGTAAAATGTGATAAATATGGACTTGAAGTCCAAACACCTAAAGAGGTGATTTTTGTTAAATATCAGTGGATATTTATATACATGATATAAAAAGCCTGAAACTTTTAATATGAAAATGTGATATAGAAATTACAAATTAGTTTCTCGAAGAAACAATATTGATATGATTTTAAAGTGGTTGAAATCATATTGAGATTTTTATTAGCTTGAAAGTTACCGAAAGTTTGGATATGCATGATTAACTGCATATTTATATGGATCATTGGATCATGATATATATATAAATCCCTGAAGGATAGAAAATGTCTGAAGCTTCTAATATGAATACATTTGAAAATATGTATTCTATCAAGTTTCAAAGATCCTTATATGATCTAAAGCAATCCAAACGCAAATGGAAACAAGCTATTATTGCAGTTTATATATATGATTGAGGCTCCAGAAGAGCTCATGAAACTGCACATATTTGAAATATAAATCTGAAACCCTTGCGGCTTTAAGGGGAAGATGGATGATGTTATTAGTCATGAAATACCATCTTTTAATACAATTAGTATTTTAGATTCATATTATGGGTTTGATATGAAGTATGCATTATTAAAGAAAAAATAAAAGGGAGCACACAGAACATCTACCAAAAGATAGAAACACAAATATGAATATTTGTGAAATATTATTTTATTATCTTGAAGCAAGAATTACAGAAATTTGAGGCATTTTGCCTCATTCTTCAAACGCTCTTGTTCTTCAAGAATCTGCATGGCATCCCTATCTAAAGGGGTGGGCAATCGAAAAGAAGATTTAAGTAAGGATTTTAAATTCCTATTCTCTTTCTTTATTGATTCTATCTTCATGTTGGACTCCAGAAGAAGTCGCTGAAGTATAACAATATTCTCGTGGAGATTGTCAACTCCACAAGTTCTGGATTGCAGTCGCTGAGAAAATGCGACAATGGATGATGAGTATCGGGTACCGAGACTCACAAGCTCATAGATAGCTTCATTATCTGACCTACAAGTCAGATCATTATATTGCATGATAGCACTTGTGGTAGAAGTAGGAACAGCTGATGAACGAGGTGCAGAATACCTCATATATTGACCCTGAGAAGATTGCTGAGCCATTGCAGAGAGAGATTGCAGGATAAGAATGCAGAAAGAGATTGCAGAGTAAAAATACAGTATGATTACAGAAAAGTGAAGAAGATGAGATGCGAATGAAGATGAGCTGAATATCTCTTTTATAGAGAAAATTATGATACAGCATCTCTCGTGAAGCAAGAGAAAAGAGATGAAATATAGCTTCATAGCTCTGCGGCGTCTGACAGCACGCCTGACAGCTGCGGTGCCTGACAGCACGCTTGACACCTACAGAAGAGTTGAAAATCCGCGGTGCTTGTCTGATCTTAAAAGGCTGGCCACCGTTTTTTATTGAAAAATGAGGTTAACGGTTTAATGTTGATGAATTCTCCACTAACTGTGTTATTTATAAGAACTCCAGAAGAGTACAACTACAGAAGAGTAGTGATGAGCAGAAAGATCCAGTTGTGATTATTTTATCAACATGGATCAAGTTCACAGTTAGTTGGATGTACAGATGCAAGTTATCTTTCAGATACACACAAGAATATCATTGCAATTCATGAGAAGAAAGTTGAAATTGATATCAAAAAGGTACGGTCAAGTAAAAATCTGGTAGATTTATTCAATAAAGCATTACCAATTGCAACATTTAAGAAGATTATGCAGAATATTGGAATGCGGAGGTTTGAAGACCTGTTATCATACACTTTTCAGGGGAAATAATGTCTTGAAGACTTGTGCTGATTGTACTCTTTTTCCTTCACTAAGGTTTTATCCCACTGGGTTTTCCTTTGCAAGGTTTTAATGAGGCAATCCTAAAGCACTCGGCGATACACATGAATACTGTACTCTTTTTCCTTCGCCATTGGTTTTTTTCCCACAGGGTTTTTCCTTGACAAGGTTTTAACGAGGCATATTCTTTAAATATGGTCATCCAAAGGGGAAGTGTTATAAACTATCTTGAATTGTATGACCACATTTAGCTAGCCGTCAAATGTATAGTACTAGTCGTCAAAAGCATAGTTTCTTTTGTAACCCTATATATATGGGTGTTTCTAAGTTATTTGGTATGAATCAATAACAGAACCTCTCTCTGAGTTCTCTCTTATTATTTCTCTATGTTTGAAACTCTCTCTTTATTTTGATTGATTCACAACAACAACTCCATTCTTTTTTCCTTTTATAATCAAATATGTTTCATTAATAAAGAAGATCGGTATTTATATAGTTTTTCAACTCCATTTTAAATGAAAGCTAGCGGTGTAAAAGGGAAATACTTTAGACAAAGAGGAATTATATAAAACTAAATCTATAAATTAATGTGGTTTGATGTCGTACATCAGATTGTAAAATTATTTTTATTGTAAAGTATATCTAAAAGATCTCATAAAACTATATCAATTTATAGATTTTCTTTTGTATAATCTTTTTATATATGAATCAATTCTCGGTGTAAAATTGAAGTTATTTTTAACAACACACGTACAAATCATTATCAACTTTAATTTTATAATTAACTAATTCAATCATGTCACTTTTAAATCTGAATGTTACAAAATTGCTCTCCATTTTAAATAGAATTATAAATTAGATGTAAATTATTTGTATTTTTTTTGTTTTCAATGAATTAGTACAATAATATGTGTTAGTTGTAAAATAAGTAATAAAATAATTATAAAAGAGTCTTAAGAGTGATGAGTAAATTGTGATATCCCATGCACAAGAATAATAAATTGAGTAACAAATGAGTCATTTAAACACACTTTTTTAATCATGGAATGACCATCGTCTCAATATATTTTCTTTTAAAGTTTTGTTCTCCCAATTTTCTATATTTTTGTATAGATATGAATAATTTTTATTTACATCTTTACTTTTACTTTATTTTTCTTTTATTTTGAGTTTGGATGTTATTGGCATATTGCATCTTTTTCAAGTTTTGTTTTTCAATTTTTTGTATGTAAATAATTTTAGGCCGAAAATAGGATAAAATGTCAATACTTTGACCGAGATTTGACTAGAAATGTTAGTTGGGCCAAAAAATACAAAATTGTGTTGAGTCTGGCTAAATGGACTGACCGGACCAATCCTTAACGGTCCGGTCTGGGGTAGAAAAATGGTTGACTGAAATGGTCCGATCCGGTTCCAAAAACATCCTATGGACCGATCGAGTCGGACCAAATAGTACAAATCGAGTTGTGCTTAAACGAACTAACCTTAATTGAGGCAAACCTAATTTAATTGAGTACATATCATTTATTAATCAAGCGGATTTTTACTTTTACAATAGCAAGCTTTTTTCTTATGATTCGAGCTTGAAATGACTTTAACCAAGCAAATATCAAATGAATTCTCGAACAAACTAGTGTATTGACAGTCTTGAATTGGGTTAGTATAAAAAAATATTTAGATTTTGGATTTTTCATATTGACATGACCCCACAACAAAGGCATGTTTATACACTGATTTATAAGTAGCATAACTTTTTAGCAGTTATGTACATTTTCCATGTGTCATGGATAAGGTGAGTATGCAACGCGCATTCAATAATTATAGATAAGGTGTACGCTTTCTTTTAACAAATTTATAGCAACACAACTCTTCATTCTAAATTGTATTGGTTCAGTCTCATAAATTCATATGTTATATTTGAAATAAAAATTTAAAAAATAATTAATGACACAATTAGTGGAGAAAACTTGGATGTTGTTATCAATGTATTGCGGTTTGACTTCCACCTGAAGTAATTAGTTAGTTAATTAATTAAATTAGTTATCAATTCACAATTAAGGCCGGACAATGTCGGAGTCGGAGTGCCTTTAGGTCAAATCTGACCTCCGACTTTGATTCTAATTCGCATAGCTTTCAATCCAACTCTGACTTCGGCTTGTCAGAATGGAGTCAAATTTAAACTTTTTTATTGGGTTTTTTTCTTAGCTCATTTGAAATTTCAATTTAACAATCTTAAACTCTCACTAATTGGATTTGGGCATCAGATTTCAGCTTTTTTAAAAAAGTATTTTTTTAAATTTTAATGGGGACCATACTTTCCAAGGCTAGTGATGGCAATTTCTTTCTAGTTTCGATCATATCAAGTTAAATTTATGTTATGTGTAAATCAATCTAAATGCGGCTGATTATATTTGTATTATGTTCATAAATTGTAATAAAAATTAACAATTTTGAAGGTACCATATCCGATTTAATGTGTGTCAAATTGATTTTTATGTGAATCAACACTAACCGGACCCAACTCGGTCGCTTAATGAATTAGGTTCTCAACTTTAACTTATTATTTCGTATGAAAAAATTAGCCCCCCTAAGATTTACCTCTCCAGCACATGCAACTAGAAGTGTAAAAAAATATCGAAAAATGATTGAACCAATCTAACCGGAGGTTCAGTCCGGTTTGTAACTAAGTCGGTCTGGTACTGATTTTAATATTTTGAAAACAGGTTTAAATCAAACTGAACTAAATCGATATATATTTAATTTCTTATATTATATATAAAATATTTTTATATTATATTATATGCTAAATTGCTCAGCTCTATTCACAATCTTTGTAGAGAATGTATTAAATAAATAAAATTATATTTGCAAACCATGTAGAGAATGTATAATCTATACCGTCTTGCAAGTCAAGGATTTCTTAAAAATTGAAACAAATAATACAACACATTAAAAAAAAAATTATTATGAAAGCAAATCCACCATAAATAGATTGAGGCACTAATGCTGATAGAATATAAAATATAATAGAAATTAAGAAACGAAGAAGGAGATGAAGAAACTTTAAGGATTAACTACCATGCAACCATAGGTCCGAGAATTAATTATGACATAAGGTAAATATTGAAAATCAAATTTCTTAAAACGATAAATATAATTGTTAGGATATATGATGATTAAATAAAATCTTGATTAATTTGATTTCATCTCTAGCTAACAATCTCCCGCTACAAAGCAAAATTAATCAACGAAGTAGACCTATAAAAGAAGCTAACTTAATTTCACATGCATGCATCACCACAAGAAAAAAATTACAAGCGGCAAAAAGATATGGTCGCAAACTAGGTTGTATAATGAGGCTAGAGCTCTCTTGCAAATTAATCAGTAATGTTCATGGCCTTGGATTTTTGGCTCCGACAGGTGGTGGCAGAGCAGGTCTTCGCTTACCCACAATATTGGCACCCTCACGACCAGAGCTTTGCATTCTCGGAGGCGAAGGCAACCAACCACGGTATTGTTGCCCTAGCGATCTAGGCAGTTGATTTGTTTCGATTATGATACTACATGTACAAAATAAAACACAATGTTTGAGAGGAAACCCAACGAAGTAATTAACTAATTACATTAATAATGTAATTTTCCAATTAATTTATGAGAGTTTAAACATATATATTATACCTACCGGCAATAGGATGCATGAAATAGCAGAAAAACACACAACCCTCCTAAAAGAAACCACAATGTAAGTCTCATCATCTCTGATCTCGATCCTTCGTGTACTTTATGTTAGAACAGCACAAATGCTTGAGGTCATTTCATAGGGAATAAATACATATATATATATATATATATATTTATATGTAAAAGAAAGTAGAAGGAAGGAGGTAGGTGAGGAGATAAACTTTACCATACAAGAACGTAACTCTAGGGTTTTAGAAATCGAAGTCTTGGCAAGACTTTGATGTCAATAAAAATAAAATAAAAAAAGGTCTTGGCAAGACTTTTTAGGAAAAATAGAAATTAAAAGAAACGATTGTATATACAATATTATCACTACAACAAAAAACATTTTTTGGGACGAAAATTTTCGTCCCAAAATATATTGATTTCGTTCTGAAAGATTTTTTGGGACGAAAAAATTTCGTCCCAACATCACTGTCCCAGAAGATATATTGGGACGAAAATCACAATTTCATCCCAAAATATATCTTTTGGAACGATTTTGAAATTGACCGTTCGATACCGTTCGAACGATGACCTTTTTTGTCACGGTTAAAATTCGTTCCAGAATGGCGTTCGAATGCTTCTCAGTTACCGTTCGAACGTTAATGTATCTTTTGAACGGTTATCAAGATACGTTCAAATGATCAATAGAATTACGTTCGAACGTTAAAGGAACAGATCGAACGGTAGAAGAGATCGAACGGTGCTGATCAACGTTTGAACGCTATGGTAATGACCTCTGTTTGAACGTTTTTTTTTTGAGCATCTGGTATCGTTCGAACGGTTTGGTCATTAATGTTTGAATGGTACATTATCGTTTGAACGGCCTACCCATTAATGTTCGAACGTGACACGGTCGTTCGAACGGATATTATTTTTATTAAAATCAATAATTATAAAAAAAAAAAATTAAATAGGCATCCATAATATTTGAAAAACATAAATTAAGAACTGTTTAATTACTCACAAAAGTTTTATAATAAGTGCGAAGAAATAAATAACCATGATACTAGCATTGTTCATACATAATTAGATAATGTTATAAGCTAGACGTAAAAAACCATCAGTTGGTTGGAGGCCTGTACTGTTGCATTTGGAGTTGCATATCTCTCCTGAACTCTGCTTGTTCTTCTTCATGTTGTTTGAGGCGCATTTCCATGTCTCCTTGTCTCGCCAATTGAGCCTCTAACTCTTGTTGTTTTGCAACCAATTCTTCAATATAACATGTATCAAACAAACAATGCAAGATATGTTAATTAAGTATTTATATTATTAATACTTATTATTAAATAATTAGATAGTTGTTTTATATCTTTCAAAATATTTTATTAATTATAACTATTTGTATTTTAATTAACATTTTAGTTAATAATTATAACTATTTGTATTGTAATTAACATTCTAGTTAATAATTATAACTATTTGAATTGTAATTAACATTCATTTTATTAATTATAATTCAGAATTTATATTTTAATTCAAATTCATTTGATTACTTTTAACTTTTAAGTATTTAAGTATTATTAAATCTAGATTATTTGTATTTTATTTAAAATTCATTTTATTAATTTAAAGATTAAGTATTTTTGTGTTATTAAAACAAAACTATTTGTATTAACCTATAGTTGAATAATTCAACTATTAAATATTTAAGTATTATTAAATCTTAGATGATTTGTAATTGAATTCATTCTCATTTGATTACTTTAATCTTTTAAGTATTTAAGTATTATTAAATGTAGATTATAAATAATTAATTTTTAATTCAATTCCTGCATTTAAAGTATTAATTATTTTAACACTGACCAACATAACGTTCAAACGGTGCTAGTCACCGTTCAATCTAAGGACATACGTTCGAACGGCACACAAATACCGTTCGAACGGATTAATTCCAGATTACAGTCGTCTTCAATCTCCGAAAACCTCAACATTTACAGTCCAAATTACATCAAAAGACAGCAAACTATATGACGAACTCATTATAGCAAACGAAAACACTTATATAAAATCTAAAATGAGAATATATTTAAGGAGAATACCTGATTTGGAGAGATAAACCAGAAAATCCACCCGTACCCAATGCCCAAAACTTAAATACTCTTCACCAAACGATAAAAACAACCTCTTAATCCAAAAATATAAGAGATTGATAGAAGTTAATAATATTTAAGGGCTGGATTGAAGAATAATGGCGTTGGTTGGAAGAAAATGAGCGTGGGAGAGATTGGAAGTCGACTGGAACGAGTGCGAGATTGTGAGGTTCTGTCGTGTAAATGTAGAACATTGACGTTCGAACGGTTATTTAATGAACGTTCGAACGTCAAATACCGTAGCGGGAAAATTTTCCCCCTCTAATTAAACGTTCGAACGTGAAAATTACCGTTCGAACGTTTTCTTATACGTTTGAACGGTTATTTTAAACCGTTCAAACGTCAAATTAAAATGTTGCTTATTGTATTTTTTTTACACTATACCTTTAAATATAATAACTTGTAAATATACTATAGTTTAGAGACAGAGTAATATAACTATATAATATGTAATCAAACATATATTATATAGTTTAGTAACATATATAGTATAAAATATCATATTACATCTAGTATTATAGTCAAGTACATATATTAACCTATTATATATAACATATATATGGTATCATAGCATAGGATTATATGTATGACATGCATATATATATAGTGTTTATTATATTATATTATTATTATAATATTAATTAATAATAGGATATCTACTATTATATATAGTGTCATCTATACTACTAGCAATTAGAGTGTATTATAATGATACAAAAACTAAAATTGAGTATATATAGTGTCATTTATAGTGCTAGAATAGAGAGTGTCATCTAATTAGCCTATAACTGCAATATAATATGAAAAATATACTAAACAAGTCATGTAATACATATACTATTATATATATATATATATATATATATATATATTAGTTAATATCACATATAATATATATGTTATATAAATACATGAACATAGTTTCATGTATATAGTAGTCTATATTATATTAATTATACTATATAATATAACTTATACTATATACTATATAATATTCAATAGTATAATATATTTTAATTAAATATAATATAATATATACTATATATATAAAAAATTATAAATATAATATATAGTATTTAATAATATATAAGCGCATTAAATATATTACATTTAATATATTTAACAGTTAAAATATATTATAATTGAATTAATTATTATATTTAATATAATTAATACCGAATATTGCATTTAAATAACATTTATTATCATGAATTTGGATTAATTAGGGAAGGGTATTAATTTTCAGTTAATACGTTCGAACGGTATTAACTTACCGTTCGAACGGTACCACGTTCGAACGGTTTGTCAATTTCCCTCCAAAATAATTTTGCCTATCGCGCCAATATTACGTTCAAACGGTAACAATTAAACGTTCGAATGGTTAATCATTAACGGTCGAACGGTTAACTTATTTGGGACAAAAAATTTCGTCCCTAAGAATAGCGTTCGAACGCGTTCGAACGGTCTGGCATTCCGTCGTTATTTTGGAACGAAATTCAAATTTCGTTCCAAAATCTCACTTTTTGGGACGATTTTCAATTCGTCCCAAAGCAATTTCGTCCCAAAAAATGATTTTTGTTGTAGTGTATATAAATAGGTTCACATAGCTATGTGGTTTATATGATATTCAACTATATTTTAAAGCTTTTATTATTGTAAAATAGGTCATCTGGCATAATATTACATTAAGCTAGCATGTATATATATTTTCTTGTATAAAATTTGTGTATAGATTTAACATTTTTCTAAAAGATTAATTTTAAATATAGTTCTAATGTGTGCAAACCCTATGTACTCGTACTCTAATATTTGAAAAAAAAAATAGTAAAAAAATAATTTTTTCATATAAATCTCAAATTTAATCACTTTAAAAATGTGAAACTTCAATATAAAATTGTAAATATTATTAACTTCTATGCAGGGAGAAGACACAAAAGAGACCAGTCAAGACGGATAGACTTCCATTAACGGTTGCCTCAATGACTTGACGAGGATGGTATTGTGCAGTCGCTCTCTAGACTTAACAAACGAAAAAACAATAGGAAAACCACTTTTGGTCTTTGGTCTTGTTTACGTTCTAAGATCACTGTGAATTTTTCCTTTTTTATTTTTTTAAAATATTATTCTGATGATTATTTAGGTTTAGATTTTGGAGTTTATTTTTATATATGAATATGAATATTATTTATGATATTAATTTTTTTTTCAATTATTTATGTACGTGTTCAACAACCCGTTGTTCTTGCTTCAAATCAATTAAGAGAGATCAACAAGATTCCGAATATGAGTTCAATCATATTTTTCTCATAGTCTAGAAGAATTTTAACTAATTGAGAGCTAGCTTTATAATGTTGCTAAAAATAGAATATAATATTTTTTATGATTTATTTTAACAGATACAAGTGACGAGTTAATTTTTTATCTTTAAGTAAAAAAACATATTTTAGATTTTTTTTTTTAAAAAAATATGTTTCATTGATGATATTTTTCATAATGACATGATTAATTTCTAAATTATCACATAGATCACATTCGGAAGAATCAATTATCATAAATGTATCACTATCAATTAATTGAGATGGATTCCAATCATAATGACATGATTGATTTCATAAATCATAATTTCTTATTCATTAATAGTTTATTTATTGTTTAGATTTATTTTCATCTTTAAATTTTATTCTATTTCTTTAATTATTGTGATGAGCTTATTAATTAATTAATTCTTGCTTTGATTCATTAATTGTTTAATTCTTAATTTCTTATTTTATGTTAGAACTCATTTTTCTAAATTAAATTAGAATTTATTTCATTTATATTTGATTGGTTTCCTACGCTTTTACCAGTCCATGTGGTGCCTTGACCTCGTTCTTGTTAAATTATATTTCAATACAGTTTTCGGATTTGCAAGTATAATTAAAATCACACAATACATTTATATGAACGAAATGAAAAGGCGTCAAAAGTAAAGAAAATGATAAACTTACTACTATTTTAAAACTTTATTTTAAATGAAGATTAGTTATATAAAACTGAAATTATTTATAATATAATGCACTACATACTTTACAACTAAAATTTTTACAATTAAATGATGCAATTATGTTACTTTATTAAAATTAAATTTTAGTTTTATAAAAAAAAAAACTATCTATTTTATATAGAATTGTAAAATAGTTGTAAGTTAATTATTTTTCATGTTTTTAATGAAGTAGTACAATAATATGAAGTTGTTCCAAAATAAATTATAAAATAGTTGTAGGGGTGAATGAGTAAATTATGATATCCAGAGGGAATAATACATTGAGTAACAAATGGGTCATTTAAACACTGTTTTAGTCATGGAATTGACCATCATCTCGATATATTTTATGTTTTGTGCTCCACCATTTAGAAGACCCCATCATAACAAAATTCATTTGATTGATACATAGACTTACAAATTTAACACAGATTTAAGATATTTTCTTGAATCATTGATAAAAAGATTTTTTTATTTGTTCCCTGAACTTAAACTTAATTATTCCAAAAAAACAATTTTCAATAACTTGTTGAACGCGACAATAGACTCATCATTTGGTTGTTAGAGTCTATTAAGATCAACTTAATTCAGTTTAATTTTATAACATCTAAATATATAATTCTTAAATTACTACATTCATCTCAATTCAAAATTTTCTTACACGTAGGACCTATAATTTTTTTTAACTCAACACTTATTTACATGCAGGACCCACAACCTTTTTTAATTTTCTATAAATAAATTTAAACTCATATTAACATCTAAACACATCTAAACTCATCTCAGGTGTGTTCCATAAAAATCACTTCACCATCTCAAATCACTACTATTCATAAATAATTCAACTCATTTCAATTCAATTCAACATCCAAATGCAACCTTATTGTCACAAAACACATTAATGCATATAGCAAATACACCCAATCCCATTTTATTAATAAGATTTTTAGTCAAGACCACGTTACCAACAATTGTATTGAGGAGAGTCAATTGAAAAATTGTATGATATATTTATGTAAAAAGAAATGTTAAATACAAAGTGTGCAAACTTTACGTACTCCCTTAAAAAAAGTATAACCCACCATTAAAAAATAATTTTTTTATGTAAATCTTAAATTTATTTACTTTTTTCAAAAAGAGTGGGCTGGACATGCACGTAGTCCTAGGACAGCAAACATAAATTCTTTTATCGAAATTAAAAAGAGATTGAAAAATTGTAAAAACATTACTACAAACTATTTTTTATATAGATCATCGACCTTAAATAATTTTTCTTATATTTTCACTTTAGATGTCATATTAAGAAAAATATTGTATAACAAAAAATTTTGAGATTCATATTAATAAGTTTATAATTCCTCTTAAATTTAATTTTAATTTTAATTTTAGAAAAACCATATACTTGAAAATAGATAATATATAGAAATTTAAAAAATTGGGACTACAAAAAAAAAAAAAAAAAAAAAAAAAAATTGAAGAGAGACATTTCTAAATATACTAAAAAACAAAAAAAAAAAAAAGAAAGTATATGGAGATTATAATTTTTTTTTAGGATCATTTTTATATTTATAAAATTATGCATAAAATTTAAGGGCTATTATATGATTTCAAAAAAACAAAAAATTGGGGAGGGGCATGGCCCACTTGGAACAACGTGGCTCCACCACTGCACGTTACTTTTTTTTTATGGACACTGCACGTTACTTACCGCTATATGCAACACGCCGTGTATCCAATTTCAATAATAAACTTTGCAACATAATTCTGTTTCTTAATTATTATTTTATTTAAGGAACTATGTTTCTTAATTACCAAGAAACAGCAATTCCCTTCCATAGTTCCATGGAATATGTATAACCACTTGCAGATTTTCTATAAGCTAAATCTCCTCCAGTGTCGGATCCCTATAACCATCTAACTAAAGATCACTAATTTCAAAGCATGATTTCATTTAAGACAAAATATAATTTCATTCAAATATAAATACTTTTTAATTTCAAACTTTAGATTTTTTCATTTACTCGTTACATAAAAATTACAATGTTCCCAAACTTCTAAAAAAAGTATAATTTTTTCAAATTTCAAAATAAAAATTATATTATAATAATATTTTAACTTTATAATATTTTTATTCAACTTTTTCTCTTATTTATCAAAATTCAATTAAACATCATAATTCAAATCACTTCACTGCTATTCACAAACTATTTTACTACTATTCAGATCATTTTCATCTTATATCATTATCCCCTTACCTCTTCCTTTTTGGTACTGAAGGCCTTATTTCTCTTCTTCAGAAATCTAATGTGAAAGATATAGTGGACGGGATTTGTGTTTGTAGAGGTGCTTCAAAAATTAATCACCTTATGTTTACATATGATAGTGTTTTGTTTTGTAGTGCCACATTACAAACTAATAGAAATATACTTCATATGTTGGAAGTATATGAAAAAGCCTCTGGTCAAATGGTGAATAGGGATAAAACTTTCATGGTATTCAGTAAAAATGTCTCTACTAATACAAAAGCTGAGACTATGCAGTTTTGGCGTGTCTAACAACATCAAAATTATGACAAGTATTTGAGCCTTCCTCCTATGGTGGGTAGAGGAAAGTACCAAGTTTTCTTTGTGTTGCAAAACAAGGTGTGGACTAAGTTACAAGAGTGGAAGGAGAAGCTGTTATCTCAATGGGGTAAAGAGGTGCTCATTAAAGCAGTAGCCCTCTCTATCCCAACTTACACTATGAGTTGCTTCAAGCTGTCTGGTTCTTTATGTATTAAGTTGGAGAGTTTGATAGCAAAGTTTTGGTGGGGGCAAAAGAATGAGAAAAATAAAATAAGTTGGATTAATTGGAGGAAGATGTGTGATTCAAAGATTTATGAGGGAACTGATTTTAAGGACTTGAAGACCTTTAACATGGCCCTCTTGGCTAAGCAAGGTTGGCGTATTCTGAAGGAGGAAGATTTGCCATTACACAAGGTTTATAAAGTTAGATACTTTCCTTCTACCAGTTTCAAATAGGCCAAGCTAAGAGCATCACCTTCTTTTGTGTGGCGAGGCATATGGGAAACTAAGAAATGCTTACTACAAGGGTGCAGGTGGAGGGTAGGAGATGGTAAGGCTATTAATATTTGGTCTGACTACTGGTTGCCAAATCATAAACTGGTAACAGTCTCATATTCAATCACTCAAACCCAGTTGAATTGGAAGGTCTCTTAGCTGATAGATGGCAATACTAAAAGGTGGGATATGGATAAGGTTAGAAGATGCCTACCTCTAAGGGAAGCAGAAGAGGTGTTTCACATGGTGTTAGCTTCTGATAGTAGACCAGATAGTCTGGTGTGGGAACATGAAAAGAATGGACACTTTAGTGTTAAAAGTGCTTACAAGTTGTTCATGTCTTTTGCTGAAGATAGGCAAGAGGGTGAGGTGTCATATTGAGAGGAGCATAAAAGAATGTGGAGAAAAATATGGAAGTTGCAGTTTCCTAATCAAGTAAAGATCTTTGTGTGGAGGGTGTGTAAAAATGGGTTACCATCTTTAAAGAATTTACAAGCAAAAAAGGTGGTGACAAAGTCATTGTGTAAATGGTGTCAAGTAGAATAAGAGGAAATAAATCATGCCCTGCTCAATTGTACAAGCTTCTAGGATGTCTTACTGGCCCAGCTTAGTTTCTTGCAGGATATCCAAGTTCAAAGAGATTTTGTTCAGGTTATGACACACTTGGCTATAAGGAATAGAGCAGGAGAGATGGAACACCTGGCCCTATGGTCGTGGGGACTATGGTATAGAAGAAATAAGCTTATGTATGAGCAGAAGAAGTTGTCTCCTAAGCAAGTGCTAGATCATGCTCTTTCAATTCAGCAAGAATACAAATCAACAACAGAAGAGTAGAGAAGGGGGTTGGTGCCTCAATGCAGTTGGAAACCTCCACCCTTGGGGGTCTTAAAGTTTAACATCGATGGCGCTATATTCCATGACCAGTGCAGATCTAGTGTAGGCATGGTTCTTCGAGATGAGGGGGGTCATGTGATTTTAACAGCTAGTAAACCAGAACATGAGGTAAGTGACCCTATGGAAATAGAATTCTTGGCAGTATTGAGGAGTCTCCAAGTTTGCTTGCCTTTGGGAATCAGTGAGCTAAATTTGGAAAGTGATTCTTTATTGGTGGTCCAAGAGCTGAATAGAGAGTAGGAGTCTATATCTATATGGAGAAACTTGGTCCATGAGATTAAGAGATTGCTACAAGGGTTTCCTAAGGTGTCTATCCAGCATAGAGGTCGCATGGCCAATGTTGTAGCCCATTGTTAGGCAAAACATTCATGGCATATAGATGATCTAGTGATTTGGTGGGACTCTTTCCCTGAGAGTGTTTCGACTCTTTCCCTGAGAGTGTTTCTCAAGTCATATGGCATGATGTTTTGATGTAATTTTTTTGGTATTGATGAATAAAACAGTTTACATTGTTGATCAAAAACAAAAACACTTGCACACTAAATAAATGAAAAATATTTAAATGTAAGCATTTATAAAACCTCATTACATATTTTAGTCAGATTCAAGGTAAATGTCATCAGTAATTTAGGTAAGGAATTGCTTGGAACAAAAATCAAGAGGCTCTGTTTTCTCTATCCATGACTATGAGCAAGTCTCCCCTACCCCCACAAGAAAGTGACATAATTTAATTTCGTAGTATTAATAGTTTTTTATAACTCATTTCAAAATATTTAATTATTCATCACATACCGAATATTAGACCCAAAAATAACTGGCAGTTAATAAAAAGAGTTACTCTACTCAACAGTTTACAAACCTGCTAAGTAAAAAAATTCTTTTATTTATTTATATTTCTCAGCAGGTGCATGGTGTATGACTACTGAATAAAATTTTTCTCATAAAAAATGTACATAGAAAAATACAAGCAAATAGAATACATTATGCATAATTGTCTTCTTTGAACAGTAAATGCTAAAGTAAGAGAAAGCTGCAACCAGTGGGAATTTTTCAATCTAATCCTTCCTCTGAAAAGGAAGAAGTTCGAGGAACAAGCTTGTATGTGAGCAGCGATCAGGGTTTCAATTAATCTTAGACCATCAAACCTTGTGGCAAATTTTTCAGTCGAAGATGACCTTTGATTCAACCTCCCACCTACTGAATACAGTTGAAGGAGGAAGAAGATCAGGAAACAGAGATGGCAGTAGCAGAAGCTGCGGCCGCTGAGGCAACAAAAGGTCTAGATTGATCCCTATTTTAAGACATGCAAGTCTCCTTCACGCCTTTAAAAAAATTGAAAAAATATGAAACCCTCGTGAGAAAATCTGTTTTTAAATGATGGGTGTCATTTTTTTTGAAAAAATAGCAGACAATATTTGCACATTCTAAAACTGTATCAAAATTACTCCAAAGATTTTCTCATTGTTCAAACATTTCAGTTTCAATGACCAAATTTCATCGTTCAATCGTTGCAACGACCAACCACGACTTTTTGCAACAAAATTAACACATCAGCACAATCTTCATTTCATTATATGCTTTTAATCTTCATTTCATTATATGCTTTTGAACTCTTAACACATCTGAGAAAAGTTCGTTTACATTGGCAACTCAATTATACACACAGTGCAGCTCCTATCTCAAATCGAAAGAAAAGAACGATGAATTGCCAGCAGGAAGTGAGAGGAATGCACCATTTTATTTTTAGTCATTCAGAGCCAACTGTCATACAAGTACTCAATTAGAAGCCATGCTCTCACTCTCTTTCACAAAGCCATCTCCTGTCCAGTCTTTGTCAGATTTTAAACCTTTTCTTATAGCTTTCCTCTGTTGAATTGCTTCCTGTTGCCTTTGTACCAAATCCATATGAGTTGTGAAGTACTGAAGAGAAACCCTGGAAACCACCCAAAAACAAAACAAAAATGAAGAGAATATATTTCCACAATCAAGAACTCAAATTTCTGTTTACAGAATATATTGCCATTCATGAAAATTTATTCTCAAGTAAAGCAGATACCCCTTGAAATCCTCTATCGAAGAGAAATTGTGTGCTTTCATAAAATCCTTCAGCTCATCACTTAGTTTCTTCACAAGGCCATATCCATGCATCATAACCCCAGTACAGACCTACAAACATTGCAAATTTTATTAGAGAAAAAGGTGTGCTCCCTAATACATGACAATAAGTATACAAAAGATGCACCACCTAAGAATTATAAAAAGATCGAGAGTCCAAAATAAAGCACACCAATGACTACCAAAATACCCTTTCAAACAGGGAAAGAGACCCAACCAATGACTATTAAACAACCCTTTCAAACAGCAGCGCCAATCAACTACTACAACTTGTTGCTTTCTTAAGTTATCCAAGGTAAGAAACTTCCCTAAGGAGGTTGTCCATGCAAAAAAATGACTCAGGAAGCCTTATTTCGCCAAATAGTTTCCAAGGAAAGGACCTATGGTCATGGGAACATGATTCATTGTAAAACGACTTTACTTCTAACACTCCTCTCTGGAGTGGCCCAAGATGGTATCTAGGTGGGTCAGGAATCTATGAACCTGACCTATATATCTATTTGCGCATGAACAGAAGACAAATCTCAAAACAAAACAAGAAAACTAATGTAAGCTCATATGACCCAAAAAAGAAAGGAACCGCTACGTCTTTACAAGTCTAAAAAAGATATGGACAAAAATCATTGGCATAGTAAATTGCACTATGAGCATCAAGCCAAATTGAGAGATCTCTTTATCCCAAGTACGGGGTTAATTTGATTTTCCAAACACATGGTCATTGGATGCAATGAAATTTTTCTGTATATAGAAACAGTAAGTTATTTCCTTGTACCTGAACAGTATTTGCTCCAAGAAGAATAAACTCTGCCGCATCTCCACCAGTCTCAACACCTCCAATACCAGAAAGTGACAAGTCTTTATCACCAAATTCTGACTTCATCATTTTTGCAATACTCATTACTTTTGCTAGAGCAATAGGATGGACTGCCTTTGAAGAGTAGCCCCCCGGAGTTGAGTATCTGTTAACAAAATTTAGCACATGAATTCCCTGTGAATGATATGTTAATGTAATAGTGTCATATTGCTTCAAGATTACAAACCCCTCAACACAAGGCTCTGGACGTAAGTTGTCAAGATTTATTCCCATTACGCTCATGATTGTGTTAATAGCAGATATCCCCTCGCATCCTGATGTTAGAGCCACCCTAGCTGGCTATATACAGAAATGATTAATATCACTAAAGAGTAAGAAACCAACCAACATATTACTGTACATGAAAGTAAAGAATGCATATTTTGTGACAGGCATCCGGAGGAAAAGGGAGGAGAGAATATGGAAAGCAAAAAATGGAATTTCTTTAGTACTGCATTTTGATTGATTCATTTATTTAGATCGGCTCTTAAAAAAGACCAAGGTAGAATGTGAAGAATGACGCTTCATCCCCCATCCTCTGAATATCCATAGTCCAAAAAAGAAAATGTCATTGATGTTTTGAGATTGGACTAAGTCATTATCTTTACAATCCTTATCATTAATGAATCACTGAATCCCACAAGATTGTGACTCATAGGGAAAATTCTCAGCGGAATAGAAAAACACTGGGTGAAATTCCAAAAGTCTATCCCACCAACGCCTACATTATTTATACTAAAGGTACTTCTAAAGAACGGCTCTTTCAAAAGCTTACACACTTAAATCAAAGATTTAAAACAGTACACAGACTAGCTATTGGTTAGATGAGAAAACAATTATTATCTGCTACCAAATCTACAGAGAGGTACCAAATGCAGATCAAATGACCCACACCATTGCTGTTGACTCGACATGATTCACACTAGTTCTAGTCATTTCTAAAAAATTTCTCTTCATTGAGTCGTCCAACTTGATAAACTTTCCTTATCCAAGCACTTGCAGCTTCAATCACTAAAGATATGGCACCACAAAAATTCTCGTATCAGTGGTCACAATGCATGGATCAGGCATAATGTTAGTCTGACATAATTTAGAGAGACATGCCAAAGATATGGGAGTAATGGGACCACAAATTCACAGAATGTGATTCAAAGATGTTATGTGTAACATGTGCCTCATGCATCACAGATTAAGTACTCCACATAAGCCTTAAAGAATAATCTATGGGGGGAAATGGCAATCCAACCTGTGTTATATCAGTGATGTTAGGAGTCATCTTTGCCCAAACAGGAACTGTAGCTTTTGCATTTATCCACCCAGAAACCTCTTCTAAAAGTGCACAATCCTGCCCAACAGCAGCACCCATTTTGCGCTCTGGCATTCCATGGGGACATGAGAAATTGATCTCTATGGCATCCTAAAGGAAAATGTCAGAGATCTTAGATGACAAAAGCTTTCTGCTGAAAGAAGTTTGTGTCACAGAAAGAAATTAGGCAATGACTGTAGCTTACAATTCCAGTTTGCTCAACTCTATCAATAAGTTCCTCCCAAGCAGCTTTATCATACTCCTCCATAATTGAAGCAATGAGAATCCTGTCTGGATACTCTTCTTTTAATTTCTTGAATTCTTTCAACATTGTTTCAAGAGGACGATCACTTATGAGTTCTATGTTCTCCCACCCAATAATTTGCCCTTTGGTAGAGCCATTTGCACCTGCTCGTAGTCGGGCATACCGAGGGGTCACATTTATAACTTTGGCAGCATCTAGTGACACCTAGCAAAACAATTAATTGAGATTTAGGGCTAAATTTCCAAATGGAACAAAACAGCACAGTTCAGTTCCAGTAACAAGAAAAAGAAAATATGCACACACACACACACACACATAATAAAAAGTAAAGGCATCATTGCCACTTTACTTAAAAGTTTCCCTAAACCCATACAAATTCTCATAAAGCTTTTGATGTTTTGGCATCAAGTTACAGCATATACTGATAAAACATTCGAGAATATATCACCCAACCAAATATTTTCACTGGGCTTCTTTAATTTATATGTGTACCAATCTAAACTATTCTGCAGTTGCCATGAGTGGCACTTTTCATAATTCCACTCGAGTTTGGGCTGTTTTGTTCTATTTTATAGGCCACAAAGTCCATTGACAACAACACTAACCAAGAAAGGTTTGGACTTCCGTGTTTTTTGGAGTGTGCTTCTCTTGAATAGATGACTAAAAGGATATTGTCTTCACATGGCTAAAAGGATATCATAAGACTAGTATTTTTTTAATCCTTGATATCCAAAGATTAGCTTATTATCATCACCTTAATGTGTACAAGTTAAAAAGGTAGTTATTTTCTAGATATTGACTATATAGGATTAAATATCCTTAAAGAGGGGAATATTGAAGAGAGCGTCGCCCAAACGCTTAAAGCAGCATAAACTAGGTAGATAATTACAGGCTACTAAGTTGTGTCCTGTGCAAAGCACCTAATACTTGATATTGTGCTATACGATTTTCTCCAGGTTTGTGAGACTCCAAATGATTGTTAGCCTTAAATGGCTCTAAATATCCAGGTCCTCTACAATTACACCTACAATTCTCACTTACATTATGGTCATCACTGCAATCATTACTTACGTATCCCATAAGTTAACTTTGGCCTTTTGAAATTCCAACTACAACTTGTTATAAGAAACCTAAGGGAAAATCTTCACAGAATTGAACTTGCACTTTTGAAGATTGTTAAGAAGGATCCCTGTGATTGAGCAGAGCTCAAGGTCCAGAAAGTAATATCCTGGTTCGGGTTCCATATTAAGCCAGCAATGGGAGAATGAAGGAGGATTGTGAAACGAATTCAGTGTGTTGCTGTCGAAATAAAGGCGGTGCAGAGCTCTTATGATGAAATTGAATACAGAACCTAACTTTAGCCAAAGCATTGACAGTTGAAATTGGGAAAAGGAAAAAGTTTCAACTTATGGAATTACAAGTCATAATTTGTCCAAAAGAATCAATTTCATTACAGGACCCCGGCCAGTGTGAATTATGAATGTTAGCAAATAAGATACTTTGGATAAACCTATACTGCACTTCCAACTTTGCAAAAACCACTCCATAAAAGCACCAAACTCTGTGAGCTGTGAATATCAAAGAACATCAAATATGTGCCAACACGCTAGAAGCAGCTCTTGACGATGCTATAATGAACTAATTTGAGAATTTGCAGAAACTGTAATAACAACTTCTAAAGAAATAACTAAAAACATTAACCCAAATTCAAGTACTTTATACTCGATATCATATCAGCATCCAGAGAGAAAGAGACGTCACAGCACCTCAAGGTTTAATTCTTTCTTTTTTTTTTCTTTTTTTCTTGCCACGTCTCAGCAACCAGACAAAACACAGCCGATACCGGAACGGAGAAAAAGAAGAACTTACAGTTTTGGCAATCACAGCACCCCATCCCTCATCAAAGGCTCTCTTCATGACGGTGTAGTTAGTCCCCGGAGGACCCGACCCAATAACGAACGGGTTGGGCATGCGCAACCCATTGACAGTCACACTAAGATCGGGCTCCGCCCGAGCCTCTGAAGATGCAAACACCTTGAAACCAACTCTACTCGGACGAGCCCAGGGGGTCCTCCGACGATGCCTAGCGAAATCAGCCACCGAGTTCTTGCTCCTGATCTGAGTCAAACTAAGGGACGCCATGGATCAAAAACTCGCAGAAGTCTTGGGCTGAAGCCGGTGAAAACAAAGAATTAAGAAGGGACGGAAGCTAGCTGAACCTGAGCTGTAAGATAATATATTCTTTGGGATCTAAGAGAAACGTGGAATCGTGGGTGTCGTTTGCGTCATATCGTACGCATTTGGGCTTTGATTAATCGGAGCCGAAATGTCTGAAAATTTTAATAGGAATTTTAGAAGATCATATTTCACATGCAGATGCAAATATGGGATCCGATGATTCCGATTCCCACAGATTCTCGCTGATTATTTTATTTTATAATTGAGAATGATGGAGACTGTGAGACTGCATAACGATGGACAAGAATACGTGGCGTATGGATTCAACATCTTTTGGAGAGAGAAATATTTTATCTAAATTTACAAATTATTTAACTTTTTAGAGTAGAAAGTTCTTACTTTTTAATAATATTTTATTTATTTATAGATAAATATGATTTCGGCCTCTTAGATTAAGTTAAATTTAATATTTAAATATTTAATTCTTAAATTATTATATTCATTTTAATTCAAACTTTTTTATACATAAAATTTATAATTTCTTTCAACTCAACATCTCTTTACACACGAAATTTATAATTTTTTTTAACTTTATATAAATATATATATATTTATTTTAATATCTAAATATATATAAATTCATTTTAGATAGATCTTAGTAAATTTTATTCAACTATCTCAAATTACTACTATTTATAAAGAACTCAATTCATTTCAATTCAACTTAACATTCAAACGTAACTTTGAGTTTACGTAATTTTTGGATGATACAAATTACAATATTTAATATCATAATTTAGATATATAAGATTTGTATTTGTTTTAATTTCTATTTACAAATGTTGCCGTGAATGAAAGATACAAGGAAGTGATGTGGATTTGTTTAAAGGAGTATCGTACTATATCGGAGAATTAGTTTGGTCAAATTGGAATAAATTTCTTTATTTATTTTATAAAATAATTATTATAATTAATAATAAGATAAAAGAAAAGGAAGGAGGGCTGAGTCAACAAAAACTTGAGAATAATGCTTACAGCCAACAGAAAAATCAAAACATGGAGCAAATGAAGTGATCAATAGTTATAGTTTGTTGACCTTAAAACCAAAATAGATCGAGTTTTCACGAAGACAGTTATTTTAGATAATCTGTTACGGAAGGATCCAGAAGCACTGGTTGAAGATTTTCATTCCACTATGGCACTATATATGTATATTTTGAGACGTTCCACACGACCATAATGTTATATTCTATATTTTATTGTTGAACTCAAAATTTTAAAAGTTTTATAATTATAAATTTATATATAAATTTTGATGATAATAAACGAATTCAAAGAATAAAGAAATCTCAAAATTAAATTGTCTACATAATAGAATCAAGATCTTCAAAAAATTAAGTATGAACAAAAAGGGAACGAGTTCATATTAAAACTTATAGAATAATTTTATATATCTCTTGAAAAATTTAAAATTAGGATTAATACTCAAAATTCATATTTTATCATAAAGCATTAATATACATTTTTCACATATGCATGAATATTTTGAAAATTAAATTTGAAAATTTGAAAGATAATTAATTGTCATCTTTCACATGTGTATGACATGATTAAAAGTTTAAATTTTGATAATATTAATTTATTAAAGATGATTGATTATCATCTTTCACATATGTATGCTTTGTTTGAATATTTTTAAAAGCAATTGATCATCTTTTTGACTTATACAAAATGTAGATGATTTTGTTTGAAAAATTTAAAAAGTAAATAGTACTTATTTTGTCATATGCGAAAAGTAAAAAGATTAGATTTGAAATTTTTGAAAAGTGAATGATGTTGTCTTTGACAAATAAAAAAAATAAACTTTTATTTGAATTTTTTGAAAAAGTGAATGATATTATATTTGATATGTGAATCTTTTTAAATTTGAATATGAAGTCTCATATGCCTATAAATAGATCATTTGAGAACTTCAAATTCACAACAACAAGAGCATAAACATTCATTCAAAGCTTTCATTCTCTTTTCTCTAAGCATTTAACCATTGTTCATTTTGAGAGAGATATAGTTTGCGATATATTGTTATTATTTTACTTATTGAGGAGTGTTCTCTGATAACCTATCCATTATCAACTCTTGTATCAGTAAAATGGTATATATAACCCTTGTGCGTGTAGAAAGTGTTCTACACAGAAAATAGTTGAATTATCACGTATAAGGTGATTGCAAGTGTAGATGGTATTCTACATGATTCCTTTGTAGCGGTGTTATTCAAATATGTAATAGATTTATATTCCCACCTGAATGAGATTGAATAGTAAATTTAGAGATCCTCAAGGGGTAGCTTGAGGCAAGAACATAAGCAGTGGGCCGAACTTCGTTAACATACTAAGTTTGCCTCTCTCTTACCCTTACTCTTTATATTTATTGTTATTTAATATTTTGTTTATATTTTATATTGTGTATTTAATTTATAATTTTTAATTTTTAAATATAGCTCAATTCATCTCCTCTTGTATTAGTCATCTGGGCAACACCTATTCTATTTTTATTTCATTATGTAAGATGTAGCACATTTATTATCATTAGATTATAAAGAATCATCCAATAAAATATCATCCAATTATGATAAATATGCAAGATCTTATATAATATGATGAAAGTGAGATGGTATTATAATATATAGAATTTTCCTTAGACACAGAGAGTCAGAGATGAGATATTAAAATTTCGATATTTAAAAAAATATCCAAATATCACTTAAATACAAAATATTTTTCAATTTCAAATTTTCAATTTTTTTATTTAATCATTACATAATTATTATTTAAACACAAAAATTAATACAACTTTTTTACAAATTTCAAATGGGAATTCTTATCTCACATATGGTGGCCACCTATTTGTTTATTTTTTAATATTTTTTTTACTTAATAACTAAGTAATTATTTTTTAATGAATTTATTATTTTTATTTATAATTTTATTATTATTCATAGAATTTTGCTATACTCAAAGAGTCTAAACCAGCCCCTAATTTCTAAATCCAACAAAATTTATAAATAAATAAAGAGGGGAGAGAGAGAAAAGAATAAGGGAAAGAAATGGTAGAGAGTGAAGAGGATTGGAGAGAACTCATCCCCCCATCATAAGTCAAAAACACGAGGATTTTCTTGAGAGAACTTTGAGAGTGTAATGAATCTTTCAAAAGAGAGAAAAAGAGATAAAGTTCAGAGAGGTTGAGAGAGAATGCGAGAGGTTCTCTTATTGATTGTATATCTTATAACATCAGTATACACATATATATAGGGTTACAAAAGTCTTAATTGACGACAATGACTTGGTCAATTATGACAGCTAAATGTGATCATATAATACAAGATGATTTACAACACTTCCATTTTAGATGACCATATTTAAAGAATATGTCTCGTTAAAACCTTGCCAAAGAAAAACCCTATGGGAAAAAACTAATGGCGAAGGAAAAAGAGTACAGTATTCATGTGTACCGTCGAGTGCTTTAGGATTGTCTTATTAAAACCTTGCAAAGGAAAACCCAGTGGGATAAAACCTTAGCGAAGGAAAAAGAGTACAATCAACACAAGTTTTCAAGACATTACTTCTCCTGAAAAGTACATGATAATAAGTCTTCAAGTCTCCGCATTCCAATGTTCTGCACAATCTTTCTTAAATGTTGCAGTTGGTAATACTTGACATCAACTTCACATTTCTCCTCATGAATTGTAATGATCTCCTTATGTGGATCTGAAAAATAACCCGTATCTGTATATCCAAATAATTGTGGACTTGAACCATGTTAATAAAATAATCTCATATCAACCGTACCTCGGAGGTATCGAAAGACATGTTTAATGCCATTCCAATGTCTTCGAGTTGATGCGGAACTATATCTTGCAAGTAAATTAACTGAGCATGCAATATCAGGCCGAGTGCAATTTGTAAGATACACCAGGGCTCCAATTGCACTGAGATAAGGTATTTCAGGATCAAGAATTTCTTCATCGTCTTCACAAGGACGAAATGGATCTTTCTGCACATCAAGTGATCGAACAACCATTAGAGTACTCAGGAGATAAGATTTGTCCATGTAAAAGTATTTCAAGACTTTCTCTGTATAATTTGACTGATGAATGAGAATTCCATTTTGTAAATGTTCGATCTGCAAGCCAAGACAAAATTTCGTTTTGCCAAGGTCCTTCATCTCAAATTCATTCTTTAAATATATAGCGGTTCTTCTGATCTCTTCAGAAGTTCCAACAAGATTTAGATCATCAATATAAATCGCAATAATAACAAATCCGGAGTCTAATTTCTTAATAAAAACACATGGGCATATTGAATTATTTTCAAATCCTTCTTTCAATAGATATTTGCTAACGCGTTTATACCACATGCGTCCGGATTGCTTTAACCCATATAAAGATTTTTGAAATTTAATAGAATATATATTTCTGGATGTACTCATATTAGAAGTTTCAGGCATTTTATATCCTTCAGGGATTTTCATATATATGTCATGATCTAATGATTCATATAAATATGCAGTGACCACATCCATCAACTATATATCCAATCCTTTTATAACTACCAAACTAATTAAAAATCTGAATGTGATTGCATCCATAACAGGAGAGTATGTTTCCTCATAATCAATCCCCGGTTTCTGTAGGAAGCCTTGTGCAACAAGTCGTGCTTTATATCGCACAATTTCATTGCTCTCATTACGCTTACGTATAAATATCCATTTATATCCAACATGTACTACACCCTTTGGTGTTTGTATAATTAGTCCAAAGACCTCTCGCTTTGCTAGCAAGTTTAATTCAGCTTCAATAGCTGATTTTCATTTTGGCCAATCATTTCTACGTTGACACTTTTCGACAGTTCTTGACTCAATTTATTCATTACTTCTGGAAATGTCAAGTGCTATTTTATATGAAAATATGTTGTCGACAACCATTTTATTTCTATTCAAAATTTCTCCAGTACTCATGAAATGTATCGAGATCTCGTTATTTTCAGATACCTATCCCTTTTCAAGGGAAGACATTTCATTAAATACTTCTTCAGGAGATTCTTTTTCAGGAGATTTAGTCTCTTCAGGAGCATCAATTACTCTTATGGCCTGTATGGGTATGGACTCTTCAAGAGTACCAAATTCATTTTGTATTTTTCTCTTCCGAAGAATTTTGTCCTTAGCACCAATAGGCCATCCATACTTCAGGCGTACCTTAGACTCACCTATTTCTGTTTTGGCAACTTGTCCTTCAGGGACTGCAATCCTTGCTGAAACATTAACAGCAGGACTATATGATTTTACCACACCTTTAGTGTCAGCAAATACATCCGGTAATTGATTTGCAATATTTTACAAATGAATAATCTTTTGAACATCTAGTTTACATTTATTTGTACGAGGATCAAATTGGGAAAGAGCTTTATTTTTCTAAGTAATTTCCTGTCGTACTTCAGGCACCGACTTCTTATTACCCAATATTGGAAAAATGGATTCGTCAAAATGAGAATCCTCAAAACGTGCCTTAAACATATCCCTTGTAAGAGGTTCAAGGTATCTAATAATAGATGGAGAATCAAACCCAACAAATATCTCAAGTCTACGTTGAGGGCCCATTTTTATACGTTGTGGAGGTACAATTGGAACATATACCGTACATCCAAAAATACGAAAATGAGAAATATTTGGTTGTTGACCAAATGCAAGTTGTAATGGAGAATATTTGTGATATGCTGATGGCCTAACTCGAATCAACGATGCTGCATGAAGTATAACATGTTCCCAAGCAGAAATAGGAAGTTTTGATTTCATGAGTAAAGGTTTAGTGATTATCTGAAATCTTTTAATTAATGATTCAGCTAAACCATTTTGAGTGTGTGTGTGGGCAACTGGATGTTCAACATCTATTCCTATCGACATGCAATAGTTATCAAAAGTTTGAGATGTAAATTCACCTGCATTATCTAATTGAATAGTTTTAATTGGATAGTCAGGGAATTGTGCTCGTAGTTTAATTATTTGGGCAAGAAGTTTAGCAAATGCAATATTTCTAGTGGAAAGTAAACAAACATGTGACCATCGACTTGATGCATCAATTAAAATCATAAAGTATCTGAACGGTCTACTTGATGGTTGAATTGGTCCACATATATCCCCATGAATCTTTTGTAAAAATGATGGAGATTCAAAAACAACATTTGAAATAGATGGTTTGATAATCAACTTATCCTGAGAACATGCAGAGCATGGATATTTATTAGGTAAGATAATCTTCTAATTCTTTAGGGGATGCCCATACGAATTATCAATTATTCGTCTCATCATTATTGATCCCAGATGTCCAAGGCGATCATGCTAAGTCATAAATATTTTAGGATTAATGTACTTCTAGTGCATTACCACATGTGATTTAATTGTTCTCATTTCTGTATAATACAATCCAGATGAGAGAGCAGGCAGTTTTTCTAATATAAGTTTCTGGCTCGAAATTATTTTAGTAATGAGAATATGCTCTTTATTGTTTTCGTTGGTGGTTTCAATATGACAACCATTATGACGTATATTTTTAAAACTCAATAAATTTCTTCTGGATCGTGAAGAAAATAGAGTATCATTAATACAAAATTTGATGACATTAGGCAACACAATATAAGCTCTTCCAGAGCCTTCAATTAGATTCGATGAACCAGATATGGTATGAACGTATACTTTACTCAATGTTAGATTTTGAAAATATTTTTTATTCTTAAGAATTGTGTGAGTTGTAACACTGTCAGCCAGACATACATCTTTATTATTCATCTCAGAGATAGAAATTTTATCAGTAAGACTCATGATTCTACAAAATATATAAAACTTTCATTACTACAAAACATTGCAAAATATAAAAGAAAATTTATAATAAGATAGAGAAAATACATTAATTAAAAAGGAACACTTTTATCACCAATCAAATGATCAACTCTACCACTAGAATCTTCAAAGAAATTAGAAATATCAAGACTTGTAATATCTTCTCCATCTATAGAATCTAAATCATCTGATGGTTCAACAAAATTTGTTTCAAACTTTTTTGTTTTTTCTTTTATAGAAGTTTGGTATAAGTCAACCAAGTGCTTAGCTGTACGACAGATACAAGACCAATGTCCAGTCATACCACATCTATAGCATCCATCTTCATATTTCTTTAAAAATTTGTTTTGAGAACCTTTACCCTTCTTTGAGTTGAACCACTTCTGGTGGTACGATGTATTTCTATTATTATCCCTTTTAATGTGGTCGTTTCTAGGACCTCCACTTCTATAGTTTTTCCTACCACGTCCACGCTCTCGGTTTCTTTGAAAAGATGCACCATTCGCTTCTGAAAATGGTGTAAATCTAGTACCATTCACTTCAGGAAAAAATATAAAACCAGTAGGACGTGACTGGTGATTTCTTAACAAAAGTTCATTATTTTGCTCAGCTAATAGAAGACAAGATATAAGTTCAGAATATTTTTTGAACTTTCGCTCTCAATACTGCTACTGCAGGAGCACATTCGATGCATGAAAAGTAGTATATGTCTTCTCTAACAAGTCATCATCAGTGACTTTTTCACCACATAATTTCAATAGTGAGCTAATTTTAAAGAGTGCAGAGTTATACTCACTAACACTCTTGAAGTCTTGCACTCTCAGGTGCATCCAATCATGACGAGCTTTTGGGAGGATTACAGTTTTCTGGTGCTCATATCTCTCCCTTAAATCATTCCACAAAATAAGTGGATATTTCACCGTGAGATACTCAGTTTTTAATTCTTCATGAAAATGGTGCCTAAGAAAAATCGATCATTGCCTTAGCGCGGTCCTGTCGGTACCCTTGATTTCTTTTTTTAATTGTATCTCTCAGGTTCATCGCATCCAGATGGATCTCAGCATCAAGGATCTAAGATAAATCATTTTTTCTAGAAATGTCAAGAGCAACGAATTTCAATTTTGTAAGATTTGACATTTTCTACATATATAAATCAGGAACATAAGTATGTTTAACATTCACAAAATCAAGAGAATAAACATAGAGTTTTCATCAAGTAATAATAAGTAATGTAACATTTCATATTCATTTTGGAAACTACAAAAATATATTGAAAAACTTACTTGAAGTAGAGGACTATTAGCTTCAAAATCGTCAGAACTTTCGTGCTAATAACATGTTATGAATCTTTCAAAAGAGAGAAAAAGAGATAGAGTTCAGAGAGATTGAGAGAGAATGAGAGAGGTTCTCTTATTGATTGTATATCTTATAACATCAGTATACCCATATATATAAGGTTACAAAAGTCTTAATTAACGACTATGATTTGATTAATTATGACGGCTAAATGTGATCATACAATACAAGATAATTTACAACAGAGAGGAGAAAAATAATTTTTTCTTTTTAAATTTTAGGGTGTTTTGATTTAGTTTAGGACATATTATATAATATATTGAAAATAGGTTTTAATAAAAATGAAACCAAAGGTGTAAGTGGCAATTAAGGTGGCAAGGTTGTCACACTAAAATAACCTCTAATCATAATTCCTAATGCAATTCTTACATGAATTAAATAACTATAATGTAATGGGCAATCGATTTAAAATATAGTTATATAAAAACAAATACGGTTATACATTTATGTCATAGTTTTCGAAGAATTGTTCAATTTAATCCAATCCAAAATTAATTAAGACGTGAATCAGGACACTATTTTCATTCCCTTTTAATTTCACGCTTAGTAATAAAAAAAAAAATTTACATGTTTAAATTTATAAAATAATTATTAGGTAGTGTAAAAATACAGATATATAATACTTTCAATTTATGTAGCATTGTTTAAAACTTCAACATGAAGTTGAAACACCAAATATTTTGGAAAAAAATTTAAAAAAAAAAATCTAAAGGAGATTAAAAATTATATTACATAGAGATAAATGAAGGTAGCTATTATTCTACACCAAAATACCGGAAAGTCGTGACATACCAAATTAATGAGTCAAATATTTTAAGCTATGTACAAACTTGACTTATTTTACAAAACCTAAAAATTAAAATCAATGGTCACCTTTTGCTCATGCCTAAATTAATAAGTCAAATGACGTTCATGATCAATTCATTGACAAATTTGTTTAATTGTTTGGCCAAATCAAGGTGCACGGAAATTGATGAACAAAACAAAGAGGTTAGGATTTGAATGTGCCTAACTCGATCGAATAATCCAACCTATATTTCTTTTGAAAATGTTTCATGAGATCAATGCTATGCAGAAACACCATCTTTTGGCCCAAAAATAGAAAAGAAACTCATATTTATGGTATATTAATAATATGAGATGTGATAAATATCAGCCACTATTCATTCTCACACTCCACACATTTTTTTTTTATAATGTCAGACTTATCATTGCCATCTCTCTCATCTACCTATCTCTCTTCAAGCTCTCTCTCTCTCCTCAAGCTCTCTCTCTCTCATCGAACACCACTCTCTCTCATCGAGTTCTCTCTTCTCCAATTCTCTTTCAACGAATCTCCACCCTCTCTCTCTCATCGAGTTCTCTCTTTCATCAAGAACTCTCTCTTAGATACCCTCTTCCTCAACTACCCCTACCTATTCAATCAAAACTCATTTCTTTCTATCTCTTCCCTCTCTCTACTTATCCTCATTTGGTCAGTGATTCAGTCTAACGGCCACGTAAGGTGTGGGGTATAAAATGGGTTAAGGAGTTGATGAGAAGAATAAATATAATAAGAAAAAATTTATTCAACATTCATTGTCTCATCTTTTCATGATATAATATTAGATGATAGGTTCACAAGTAAAATATAATAAATAGTCTCCAATCATCTAATGCTACATCATGGAAGGATAAGAATTGAGATAGTAAATAGCATTCTCTTCTAATAATAGAAATGCAACACCTACAACAATATTTCATAAAGATAAATTCATAAATTGAGGTTGATGTACATTTTTAAGTGATACGTTAAATCACTTAACAATAGAAGTAATAATTTAACCTATTACTAATTAAATGACAAGTAATGCTAATTGTATTTATTTAATCACTTAAGAGACTTAATTCTAATATTAATCAATTAAATAGAAACTCACTTAAAATTAAACTTATCAGTCGATACATTTGAGATTGACAATATTTTTAATAAAAATTAACATTTAATTCTCCTCATGTTACGGGGAAAAATATCCATATAACACGTCATGATAGATTAATTATTAAAAAATATATAGCACATGGATGTAATCGATCACATTTTTATAAACAAAAAACATTTTTTATATAAATGAAAGAAGATTACCCATGATGTGATCTGCATGAATGCAACTATTTTGTGAAGGTTCATGCATCCATCCTCATGCTGATCATATACTGATCTGGACACATTTGCCTTTTTGTGGAGAGGATAGAGATCTTCAATTTCATTTTTTCTGTAAAGGGTATGTAAAAAGTGTTTGCCTTTTTATGTTTGTATGCATGTATATGTCGAATCTGTCATGAAATGTACACTTGTTATGTATGAAGAGAAATAATAGTTATAATTGTGTAATTATTTTTAAAATAAATAAATAAATATGAAATTTAAATAAAAAAAATTAATTTTTAATAATAAAAATTATTATTTTCAAAATAACTATACGGCGCACCACTCTTGATTTCTTCTATTAGGGGATAATGTGGATACAAATTCTTAGAAGAAAATATATAATGATAAATATATATATTTTTTATTTTTTAGATTTTTTATTCCATTTTTAAGCATTTAAAGTGAATATTCTTATTTCATATTCCCGTAAAAAGTTATAGATGTTTGAAAATTATTTTAAATATTTATCTTATATTCTAGGCTCTATAATTAGTCATATACTTTTAGATATCTATATATGATAAGAGTCTACTTTTATTAATAAAACAGTTAAAAGTAATACTAAATACAGTTTAAGGAATATAAATCTGACGTATCTTCGTGAGTTTCATTTTTTTAAATTCTTGTTCGTGAGTTTCATTTTTTTAAAATAGATTGCGTGAGACTCATATAGCTTAAAACTATATAAATTATTTCTTATATAGAATTAAAGTGAATTTATCTCTTGTTAATTATTTTAACATGATAAAGATAAGTGAAAATTCATTTGATAAATGCTAAAATTGAAGGAAAATTTATGGATATCTTTATTCTGTAACAGCTGATTGCCATAGAACTAAAAAGTAGTTTCTTTCAGTGCTACAAGCAACAGAAGCTTCCAAGAGTTTGAAAGAATGTACAGAGAGCCGACTGCCATAAAATTAGAAGCCGGAGTCCAAAATTGTCAGATCCGGAAGTCCGATCCATAAACCGATCCAACAAAATCATCATCTCGGATCTTTACAAACAAACGGGTGGGTCAAAAGCTGAGCTGCCGTCCACCGCTTACTGGACTCCTTTTGCAAGCAACATTGAACGAAGCTCCGAAACTCCTCCGACGCCTGCTCCGGCAAGCTCGGCGGCTCTCCGAAACAGATTGCGCACATCAGGGCCGCCCAGTCGGGTCTCTGACCCGGCGGAAGGAAGGGGAAATGACCCAAATACAGCTCCAACAAGGTCAGCCCCAAGCTCCATATGTCACCGGCGTAGCCGTTATAGTTCCCGCCGTAGGTATCCGGGTCGAAACGTTCGGGGCTCATGTAGGCGCAGGTGCCGACGTAGGAGTTGCACGCGTCCAACGTACGGCACATAATCTTGCTGACTCCAAAATCGGCGATCTTAACCTCCATCGCATCGTTCACCAAGAGATTCGATGGTTTGAGGTCACGGTGGATGATCTTGTGCCCATGGAGGTAGTTCAAGCCTTCCAGAACCTGGCGCGCAACGTCGGCAAGCTTGGGCTCGGAGAAAGTACCATGGGTCTTGAGCAGCGAGTCGAGGGAACCCAAGTTCATGTACTCCATGAGAATCGCGATGTCGCCAGATGGCTTCTCGAATATACCATGGCAGCGGACAACATGGGGAGAATCGGTGCGTCGGAGGATTTCCATCTCCCGAAAAACCTGTCGGCGGAGGGTGGGGTCCGAGTCCGCGTGAACGACCTTGAGGGCGTACACATCGTGGTTGCGTTTGTGGCGGACCTTGTAGACGGTGCCACCATTGCCATGGCCAAGGACTTGAAGCTTTTCGAGGTCGGAGACGGAGATGGCAGCAGAGGTGGCAGTATTGGTGATAGTATTGGGAGGAAGGGGTAAAGGGAATCGAGGGCGGTGGTCAGAGAGATCGGATATGGGGAGGCGGAGATTGAGATTTCGACGATCTCGAACTACAGCCATGGGAGTTGATGGCGTCGGTTTGGATAGACAGGCCACAGGGAGTAGTTAAGATATAAATAAGTAGGAGGAAGGAGTAGTGGCAGTGAGTGGATAAGAGGGAAGGGAAGGTGGCAGGATATGAGACATTGGGCCCCACTATTTTGGAAGATTCAATGTAAGAGGGAATGTATGTATGCATATGTGTGTGCTTTATTTTTCCATCTATTGTTCCACGTGACAAAATGGAGTGCCGGCCGCCGCTATAAGTCTATAAATTAAAAAATTATTATTAAGTTTTGAAGTTTTTGTGTGGATTTTGTAAGCAAGTTGGGTAGGTACGTGGGAGGCTCCTAACGAAACAAGACTCCTAGACGTCAGAAAAAGCTAACGAAGAAAACCACGTCCCATGACAATGATTGATGGAAACATATGATGAATATAGTGGGTTTATAACAACAATGAGGGAGATCACCATGAATACGCTAACCATATAAAAATATCAATCATGGAATTTGATGAGGATATAAAGAAGAATGATTTGAATTCTTTGAAGATTTTATTGAATATTTGATGTAGATGTATTTATTTTTTTATATGCTTCGGTGTAACATTACGGTTGAATGATTTACGTGATTCATCATAAACATTTACATCTATAGATTGTTTGGGATGGAGGTCCATTATATTACGTGATTTTAGCGTCTTCATTGATCTCTAATAACTCTCAATTCAATAGAAAAAAAAGGGTTCCATAAGTTTATAACTATGAAGAGATATCAAATTAATTAATTTAAAATGCTTATGAGGACGAGACATGATGCACGCAACTTGTTGGAATGGTTTGAGTGAATTTTAATTACCTCGTT
The DNA here is from genome assembly GCF_018687715.1 of Carya illinoinensis. Taxonomy (NCBI): domain Eukaryota; kingdom Viridiplantae; phylum Streptophyta; class Magnoliopsida; order Fagales; family Juglandaceae; genus Carya; species Carya illinoinensis. Next base: position 26,654,391 of record NC_056767.1, read on the forward strand.
TGTTTTAATTATTTAGCTTATATTAATTCTCACGTGGCACAAATTGATCACAATCGACAAAAAGGTTGGAGCACATTTACAGCGTTTGGGAAGTAGATAAGCCATTCAAGAAGAATGGTAGGTAACACCTCATTTTACAATCATATTTGGTTTAATGACTTTTAATACGAAGCTCATGCAAGTGAACCACCTATTTCATTTTGGGATTGTCTTTATTTTTTTTTATTATTAGGGGTGGTCACTGTAACTTCTCTCTCTAGACGTGACCATAATTAAGAGTCTCCACTCGTTATGACATGTTCGGATACTAACCTCTGTAGAGATAGTCCATTACAAAATTATTTTTATTTCATACTATTTTTTTTTTGTAGTATGTATAATGTGAGCCTTCCATATAAAATTTCTAGTAATGTTATCATTTGGCATCAACCAACTCATAATATCTAACAGAAAATACTATCTATGTTTACAAAATTAAAATATGAGCAATACTACATACAATCGTAGAATTGCAAACGCCGCGCAATCGTTTGAAAAAAATAGGGTCCACATTTAAAAAGTTAGATTTTTTTTTATACGGGTCTCATATTAATTTATTTTTTTCAAAGAGACTGTACACCGCTTACATAACCACAACTATAAATATCATTTTTCTTAAAATATATGTGTTGATGTGTCAGCAGTTGAAAATGATAAAAATTTTAAAACTCAAAATTATAAAATTCAAATTAAAAAATTATGGGTTTCGCATAACCTTCCTAAATTACGTTTATCGTTGTATAAAGTAAGTGCGTGACTTCCAAAGTAAGTCAACCGACTATATCTAACTAGTGACCATTGCAAGCGCTCTGCACTCACCTCTGTCTTTGTCTTTCTATTTGACTAAATGCAACCGGCCCCGCCCGCCCCTTATTAGAATCTGGGCAATTAAAAAAAAAAAAATGTTTTTTACACCCTAAAATCTAAGCTGAGAATTGATATTGAAATTTTATTGACTACAATCTTCTCATAGTTGCAAGCTGTTCGGAGTAGAAAATTCAGAAATTAATCAACTTGTCTAGATAGAACTGCCTAATCTCGTTTGTTTTGAGATATGAGACGTGGTAAGTTGAAAGTTGAATAAAATATTATTAAAATATATTAATTTAATATTATTTTTGTATTGAGATTTAAAAAAGTTAAATTTTTTATTTTATTTTATATAAAAATTTGAAAAGATTGTAATGGCTAAGATGAGATGAGAGTTTTCTGAAAGTGAATAAATCTTTTTTTTTTTTTTTGTAAAGGCCTTGAAAAAGTCCTCGATGAGACAAAACAGGCCCTACACGTGCCCATTGTATTTGGAGAAAGAAAAATTCTATTTATAAATCGGTGTAGATAATATATTTAATAAAGTATTTATAAGAAAAATTCTATTTATAAATCGGTGTAGATAATATATTTAATAAAGTATTTATATGACATAATTTAATTTTAAATTTAAATTTTATAAATTGAATATTATCACTTAAATGATGTGGATGATGTGCTCAATACACCAGATTAAGAATAGAATAACTTTAATACTGTGTTTGGAAGATGAAGTCATTTGATCAAACCATCTTAAACTAATCATTGATGGGATCTATTTTTTTCAACTTTTCATAAAAAATTAAAACTCATCTCAATCCATTTCATATACTTAATCATATATTTTAACCTATTTACATTTAAACACATCTTAATTAAATTTATAAAATATTATATTCAAACACATATCTCAACTTCCAAATGAAGATGCAAAGAAACTACATCCAACAACCAAACAAATGTTGTTGGAAAGATTTGCTTGGGATGCCAATTTGGATGGAAATAAAGAAATATAACATCGATGTTGAAAGATTTTTCTCCTCTGAAAATGAGGTATGGGATAGACATTAAACGAGGAATATTATGGGATAACTAGATTATGATTATTTGAATATTGAGATAAAATGAAAAATTTGTAAATAGTAATGAAATAGTTTGTAAATATTAGTGAAATGGTTTGGATTAAAATATTTTATAGAATTTTAAAGAATGAGAGAGAGAAAGTTGAATAAAAATATTATAAAGTTAAAATATTGTTAGAAAATAAATTTTTAATATTATATTTATTTTAGAATTTGAAAAAGTTGAATTTCTTCTTTTATTTTGTTTAGAAGTTTAGAAAAATTGTAATGACTAGAAGAAAAAATTGAAATTTTGAAAATTTTCTATTTAAGTGTGTTTGGATATTGTGTTAATGAGATAAGCATCCAAACTAGGGCTAAAAAATGGTGAATTTGGCCTCGTTTATATAATGGGATTAGATTAGACGATTTATGAATAGTAGTGAAATTGTTTGAGTTAAGATGTTTATAAGATTTTGAAAAATAATATAGAAAAGTTGAATAAAAATATTAAAAAACTAAAATATTGTGTTAATATATAATTTTTTAATATAATTTTTGTTTTTACATTTAAAAACGTGGAATTGTTTTTTGTGTTTTGTTTGAAAGTTTAAAAAAATTGTAATGATTAGATATAATTAAATGAAAATTTTGAAAATTTGAAATTGAAAAGCATTTATATTTATAGTGTTTGAAAGGTACGATGTGATGAAATGAAAGTATCTTGATATCCAAACCAGAACTTTAAGTATCTAGGCTTTTACTAAAAAGTATTATAATTCTAAAAGCTAAATTTTTTTCTCATTAATTTTTTATTTGAAGAAAACAAAATGGGTAAAGGATTAGTCAATTTTGCCCCTCATTGTATAAGAAAATGTCTTGGCTTATATATTAATTATGTGGCCACCTTGTAGGGATCAATGGAGCGATTAATTGATCTCAATATTGATTAATTTAAAATAGGGTTCCATAGGTTTATAACCATGAAGAGATATCAAATTAATTAATTTAAAATGCTTATGAGGACGAGACATGATGCACGCAACTTGTTGGAATGGATTGAATGAATTTTAATTACCTCGTTTGTTCTAATTATTTAGCTTATATTAATTCTCACGTGGCACAAATTGATCACAATCGACAAAAAGGTTGGAGCACATTTACAGCGTTTGGGAAGTAGATAAGCCATTCAAGAAAAATGGTAGGTAACACCTCATCTTACAATTAATCACATTTGGCTTAATGACTTTTAATATCAAACTCATGCAAGTGAACCTCCTATTTCATTTTGGGATTATCTTTATTTTATTTTATTTATTTTTTAATAACATGGGGAGGGGTGGTTAGTGTAACTACCTTATCTGGACGTGACCATAGTTAAGAGTCTCCACTCGCTATGACATGTTCGGATACTGACCTCTAGAGGGATAGCCCGTCACGAAATTATCTTTATTTAGTCCTTAACTCTCTTTATTTTTCTTGTAGTATATATATATATATATATATATATAATGAATGTTATAAGAAAGTTTTATACTACACACTTTTATATAATCAACATGTGATTTATCATTTTTGTCATTTTATTTAAATACATTCATATTTAAGCATTAAGATATAAGCGTAAAATGATAAATCACATATTGATTAAGAGGAAGAATATATAATGTGAGCATTCCATGTAGAATTTCTCATATATATATATATATATACATATAAAGGTATGTGTGTGTAATCTAAAGTTATAGTTTAGAATAAGGAAAAATTTAGTTATAAGTACAATCGTATACTAATATGTGCATCAATCTAATGTGATTGATCAAAAAGTAGATTTTATTGAAAACAATACTAATTTAAATTTTAAATATGAAATAATCAATACTGATACGCAAATTAATATACAACTTTACTTATATGTAACAAAACTCTTAGAATAATACATATGAATTGTGTATCATGAATAATTAAGCTAATCTTATCCATTCACTTTTTATCGAGATACATCTAGTAATACTATCATTTGACACCAACCCAACTCATAATATCTAATAGAAAATACTATCTATACTTATAAACCAAAGTATGTACTGATGCATCAGTAATTGAAAATGATAAAAATCTTAAAATTTGAAATTATAAAAAATTTAAATTAAAAAAGAAAATATTGATAAAATGAGACTGTTACTCAATGCATATAATATTATGCATAAAACTATACATACGTGAGCAATACTCATATTCAATTATAGGTTTCGCATCAGCTTCCTAAATTACGTTTATAGTTGTATAAAGGTAAGTGCATGAGTTCCAACTTCCAACGTAATCTTGGTCCACCTGCTACTATAACTAACTAGCAACCATTGATTAGAAAAAACTAGCGACCATTGCAAGCGGTCTGCACTCACCTCTGTCTTCGTCTTTCTATTTGACTAAATGCAACTGCCCCGCCCGCCCTTATATAATCTGGGCAATTAAAAAAAAAAAAACATATTTTTTACATCCTAAAATCTAAGCTGAGAATTGATATTGAAATTTTATTGACTACAATCTTGTCATAGTTGCAAGCTGTTCGGAGTAGAAAATTCAGAAATTAATCAACTTGTCCAGAGAGAACTGCCTTATTAGGCCTCGTTTGTTTTTAGAAATGAGATGGAATGAGATAAATTGAGATTAAAATTGAAAGATAAATAAAATATTATTAGAATATATTATTTTAATATTAAAATTTGAAAAAAATTAAATTATTTATTTTATTTTGTATAAAAATTTAAAAAAGTTGTAACGATTAAGATGAGATGAGATGAGAATTTTCTAAAAGTAAACAAATTTTTTAATTAAATTTTTTTTTGTAAAGGCCTTGAAAACGTTCTCGACGAGAGAGAAGAGGCCCTACACGTGTCCGGTGTATTTGGAGAAAGAAAAATTCTATTTATAAATTGGTGTGAATAATATATTTAATAAAGTATTTATATAACATAATTTAATTTAGAAGAAAAATTTTAAAATTTAAATTTTATAAATCGAATATTATCATTTAAATGATGTGAATGATGTGCTCAATATACCAGCTTGAGAATAGAATAACTTTAATACTGTGTTTAGAAGATGAAATCATCTGATCAAATCATCTCAAACTAATTATTAATGGGATCTATTTTTTTCAACTTTTCATAAAAAATTAAAACTCATCTCAACCAATTTCATATACTCAATCATATATTTTAAGTTATTTATATTCAAACATATTTTAATGAGATTCATAAAATATTATATTCAAACACATATCTCACCATGCATCCAAATGAAGGTGCAAAGAAACTACATCCAACAACCAAACTCATGTTGTTGAAAAGATTTGCTTGGGATGCCAATTTGGATGGAAATAAAGAAGATATATAGCGTCGATGTTGATAAATTTTTCTCCTCTGAAAATGAGGTATGAGATAGACATTGAACTAGGAATATTATGGGATAACTAGATTAGGATTTATTTGAATATTGAGATGAGATGAAAAATTTATAAATAAAATTGAAATAGTTTGTAAATATTAGTGAAATGATTTACGTTAAAATATTTTATGGAATTTTAAAAAATGTGAGAGAGAAAGTTGGATAAAAATATTATAAAGTTAAAATATTGTTAAAATATAAATTTTTAATATTATATTTATTTTAAAATTTGAAAAAGTTGAATTTATTTCTTTATTTTGTTTAGAAATTTAGAAAAATTGTAATGACTAAATAATGATACTAGATGAAAAAATTGAAATTTTGAAATTGAAAAATTTTTCTGTCTAAGTGTGTTTGGATATTGTGTTAAGAGAAATACTTTTTGCAGTCGGCAGATGCAGTCAGCTGTAAAAAAAAAATTAATATGGGACCTACATGAAAAAAAAATTATTTTTATAACTTTTTATAATTCATGTAGGTCTCCCTGAATATAAAAATTTTTTTTTATAATTTTTTATTTATTTATTCCGTACAACCGACTGCACGCCGACTGCATCTGGCGACTGTATGTAGCAAAGCCCTTGTGTTAATGAGATAAGCATCCAAACCAGCGCTAAATAAGGGTGATTTTGGCCTCATTTGTATAATAAGATGAGATGAAACGATCTATGAATAGTAATGAAATTGTTTGAATTAAGATATTTATAAGATTTTGGAAAATAATAGAGAAAAGTTGAAGGAAAATATTATAAAACTAAAATATTGTGTTAAAATATAATTTTTTAATATTATTTTTATTTTGACATTTGAAAACATTGAATTGCTTTTTATGTTTTGTTTGCAAGTTTAAGAAAATTGTAATGATTAGTTATGATTAAATGAAAAGGTTAAAAATTTAAAATTAAACTCATCCAGGTAAGATCTTATGGAATGGTAATGAAAACTAATTTCCGCTGCCGGGATTCGAACCCGGATTTAGAGCTGAACTCTGAATTACCATTGTACTACAGCGGAACTTATGAGAGCTCTGGCCATAGTTTTTATTTATACTAACTATCGTGATCTTACCTATCTTGATATTCAAGCCAGACCTTCAAGTATATAGGCTTTTACTAGAAAGTATTAGAATTCTAAAAGCTAAATTTTTTGCTCATTAATTTTTTATTTTAGGAAAACAAAATGGGTAAAGGATTAGTCAATTTTCCCCTCATTATATAAAAAAATGTCTTGGCTTATATATTAATTATGTGGCCACCTTGTAAGTATCAATGGAGCGATTGTTTCAACATTATTGCTCTCAATGTTGAAGCAATAGCGTAGTTTTTTCTTAGCAAATGATTTATATAATTTTAAAATATGTAAAATCTACAAATTCAATGTTAATAGTGGATCATTTATTTTAAAATAATGCGCGAGATTTACATACTCTAATACTATATCTAATATTATTATTTTTTCTCTATATATCATGATGGTATTTTCCTTTTAATAGCTTCTTCAAAACAGCTGATTTTGATAGGAAAAAGTCCCTTTTCTTTCTAATTATTTCCTACTTTGGGTTAAACATATTCTTAATTATGAAGCTTCCTTAGCTCTCTTATTTGAGGCATCACTGCCTTTTAAAAAAAAGATATGAAGAATAATTTTCCCAAAAGCCTTTCAATGGTATTGATATAAAACTTTCCTTAATATCAACGAATATGACATTGAATTGGATTCGATCCGATTCGTTGATATTAGTGAATACAATTTAATTCTAAATCCCCTCTTATTTATTCTTGAGTTTAACGATTAACTTTGCATTTTTTGTGGAACATTTACTACAAAAATAAGTAATATTATTTTGTTTTCGTCATGTTTTTTTCTCCATTTTTCTCTTAATTTTTGTAATGGTATAATTAAAAGAGCAATGTTACTCTTCATCCTAATTTTTATTATCCTTTCATTATTTCATGATGTGGTATTTAATGATTAGATATCACTATTTATTATATTTCATTTATGAACCAATCATCTAATACTAAATCATAAGATGATGAGAAAATAGATGATGAATATATTTTTTCTAAGAGCAATGCTACTTACAGTCTCCAAATGGAGACTGCAATGCAGGTATAGGTAATTTCATCTTTAAAATTTTTTAAAATTACTAAAATATCGCTCTTAGAATGATATTTTTTTCTTTTAATAAAGAGTCTGTACATACAATCTCCACTAAATAGAATTTTTCTTTTTCTAATTTTAAATATTAGATCGGCTGCCATCCGTAGCCCAAAGCCACCGTGTGTTGCTCCTCTAGTTCAGCACCAACCCATCCATCACTTACCATTGCTAGATTGCTTCCAATAATTCAATATAAGTAATATTAGATACAAGTCATAAATATATAAATTTTATACAAATTTTTCGTAAAATTGTGGGTCCCATAAAATATAAGTTAATTTTTCATATTTTTTTATAGTGTCCATTTTTTATAAACGACTTGTACGAAATTTGTATATTTAAAACTTACATATATCATTTCTCCTTCAACATTATTATTGCGTCTTATTTTTAATAAAAGTTTTTTGTTTTGTTTGTTTTTTTTGTCAAAAAGTAAGTATTTATTGTTTTCTTAGAATATGGAGAATGAGAAAATAAGGAACCCTCTCGAATTTTTCAAAATAGGCAAAGTTCAATGCATCATTATCTATTTTCGTTGATGTTGCACACTAACTGTCTTTTATGAAGATCATTTATTTGGTATCGCCGAGAAATATGGGTCCAAATCATTTGTTTCCCCATTTTTAATCATATTTTTATGCACTCTATTAGTGGTATAATTACCATATATTTATTTTACTTTTTTTTTTTAGTTCTCCTTTTGGTTTAGTGAAATATTAATCATAAAAAAAAAAAAAAAACGGACTCTAAGAGGTTATTTCGACAGTGAGATGAGATGATTTTAGATAAAAGTTGAAAGTTGAATAAAATATTTTTAAAATATTATTTTTTAATATTATTATTATTTTAAGATTTGAAGAAGTTAAATTAAAATTTGAAAAAATTGTATTATTTATTATATTTTATGTAGAAATTTTAAAAATTTTAACGATAAAATGAGATAAAATGACATGAGACGAGAGTATTTTTCAATCTAAACTACCTTTGCAAAGAATAGTATTCTATATTTTCGGATTTATTTATATTACAGAAATTTGAAGAGAGGGAATATATTCCTTCGCGTCCCCATCTGGCTTTTCTGTGACGCTCAATTACCTCTTTAAGAAGGAAAATGGTAAACAGATTTGTACGCTCATGGTATTCGGTAGTCACTTATGTCTTCAAAAAGCAACAAGCTCCAATTGTCGGCAAGCATGGCTCTCTATGTGATACACTTACATTTGAACAGATCCCACGTATGCACTGTGCTACATCCCAGTTAGCTTTAACAGCTCGACCCTTTGGTTTATTCTGACCATTTCCCTTGCAACTTTGCCTGTGGACACTCAGCTTGCTGAAATTCCTAGCTTCATTGTCATTTTCTCCCATAACTTTGAAAAATCTTCCTTCCTATTTGATCACTACTGTATAGGACTAGAAGATTCTGCCCACACGTCATTTGATGCTGCGCAACTCCATAAAGAGTGGCCCACTGTCTCATCTCTCACATGTAGGGCATATGGGGATTGATTATTGGTAACTTTCCTATGGAACATGGTTTTCCTCGTTGAAAGGATATCATTGCTTGCTTTAAATAAGAAGTTTTTTACCACTCCTAGCACATTGATTTTCCATATTTCTTTCTGACCAACAGTTGCATAATTTTGCATTGATGATTCTTCTTCCATCTTTCTTCTTCTGTTGTGTTCTACATAGTATGCATTTTTAATAGAGAAAATTCCAAATTTAGTGTAGCCCCATAGTAGTTTATCTTCTACTCCCATTCTACTAATCGGTATACCACTAACCATGTCAGCCTCATCACTCTTATATATATGATATCCAGTATTTTAATGTATTTTTATTGAATAAGTATTTTAATTAATTTAAAAATTAATTCCCTTATTTTAAATTTATCAGATTTTTGTTAAATTTATTTTATGATTTTTAAGTTGTAAAAATTATTTTGATGTGCTTTTTTAATATTAATTATTGTTTTACAGTAGTTTATTGTTAAATTTTATTAAGTCATTTTGTTTAAATTATTTTATTTAACTCTTTTTAAAATTTATATTTGTTGGATCAGTTTGAGACCATGAGTTGGAAAAGGCTGAACCTCATTTATTTTCATTCATTTTTCTTTTTTCCATTTTCTTTTCTACTCTTTTTCTTTTCTCATTTTTCTTTTTCTTCTTTTCCTCCCCTACTCCTCCCCCAGCTCGCGCAACTCGTTTCTCCCATTTTCCCTCTCATTCTCTTCGTCCTCCCTACGTGCCTCCATGTGCCTCACTGCCCCTCTCATTCTCTTCCCCTCTAACCAGTGAATATCCCCCTCCATTTTCAGACCACCTAGTGCTATCGATAGCCACCACGAGTCCCTCCAAGCCGTGGCGTCCATTTGCTCTAGCATCGCTGTCGCTCCACCTTTGGCCACCATTTCTTCACCACTTTATCACCGGCCTATTGCCTACTTAACCCACTCATTTCTAGTTTCGATTCGTCGCCAGAGCAACCACCACGAGTTAAAATCTGATTGGGCCATTTTTGACTTCCACCGCCACTTTCGCCACCATCCACGGCCAACCACTACTTCCACTAGTTTCACCAACACCTCTAAACCATTACCTATCAATTTCAAGTTTTAGTTTGTCTCTATTCAAAAGTGGGTATTTTGAGATCCACGACCTTAGTGTGATTCACATTGTTACATTGCTTTTTTGTCACCTTTTGCAGCTTATTGATCATCCAAAAATTATTTTATAGTTCTGTAAGTATTTTCCAAATGACTTTTAAGATTTAAATATATTTCTGTATTGACAATAATTGTGATTTGGTTGGTTGTGCCGGACTAAGTCCAAGGAGTCAGAGGTCAGTTGAATTGGAGGACAGAGTTGTGTATATAATTGTTTGATGTTGGAAATTGTTGTTGTTGGTTATTTTTGATATCTTGTCGTAAGCATTGCATAGTGCATGCATGTACATGTGTTGAAAAAATGAAAACTGAGTTTTCATGTAATTGCATGCATATTCATGTGCATATTTGAAAATTTTGTTTTCAAGCGAGAAATAATTTTGGGTATATTTGAACGATTGGATCGACTGGTTTGAGTAAGAAGTATTATAGGGATTGTGGTAAGAAGAGACAATGGTAGAGTATCACCTGTGATTCCCGCCTACGGTACACGCATATGGATAGTGGTAAGCAGGGACGGTGGTAGAGTCCCACTTGTGATTTCTGCCTACGGTGCAAGCATAGGGATGGTGGTAAGCAGGGATGGTGGTAGAGTCCCACCTGTGATTCCCGCATACAGTGCTCTGATGATTGATTATTGGGCCATTTTCTAGAAAAATGTCGAGATTTGATGTTAGGTTATTTTCTGAAAAAATGACAGTTGTTTTAATGGGTTGGGTTTTTGAGCTAAAATAAGATTTTAGCATGCATGTAAAATTGCTTATTTTGGGAAAGGGTGATTTTCGGGATATATACATATGACATCATGTTCATACATTTGGTTGTTGTATGAATGTATTTTTATCTTATGGTTTGTTTGGATCGTTACTTACCTGCAGTACCGTAGATTTTTTACGCAGGTGATGAGGAGGCCGAGCCTGAGAATGCGGCTCCACCGGAGGAGTGATTGGGGATCACTTGTGGGTTGAGTTTTATTTCCTACTTTTGGTTATTGTTTTTTATTTGTATGATATTTATACATTATACTGGTTAATTGTAATATTTTTGGTACACTTATGTTTAAGCGAACTTGTATTTAAATAATTTTGATACTTAGTTGACTGACCTTATTTATTCCATTGCGTTCCTTGTTGTGCACGTGTTGCATGCACACACACACTTAACACATGGCGATGAGATGTGTGACCTGTATTGTCATCATCCAGAACGTCTCGATTCTCGACTTTCTGTAAGTGGGGGTCGGGGGCGTCACAATATATTTCTTTAAAGACACTTTCTTTCCACCTTCCATTCTCTACATCAATAAGTTCTTTGACTTTTGAATCTCTTTATAGAATCTTTATTGTAGATTGGATGCAATAAAATGATGGTGTCGGAACATACTTGTCACCCCATATTTTGATATTATGTCCATTTTCAACCCTCCATATTAACCCATTTTTAAGCAAATCCACATAAAACCATAAACTCCTTTGTATCATTGAAGGATCGTATCCTAAATTAGCCTCCATAAATTATTTTTGTTTGAAGTATTTTTCTTTCATGATATTTGCAGCCATCGAGAGTGGATTAGTCAAAATCTTCCAACCTTATTTTGCCAGCATGGCCTTATTAAAACTCTCAATGCCTCTGAAACCCAATCCTCCAATAACTTTTGGTTCCTCCATCTTACACCAACTCTTCTATTGAATTCTCTTATCTTTATGTTTATGACTCCACCGAAATCTAGTCATCAGAGCAGAGATTTTCTTAGACAAATTCCTTGACAGTTTAAAATCACTCATAGAGAATATTGGAATAGCTTGTATTACATCCTTAATAAGAATATCTTTGCTTGCTTGGAAAAGAAAGTTGTTCTTCTAGTTATTAATCTTCTACCACACTTTTTCCTTAATACACTTAAAAGTGTTGTAATTTGATTTCCCTACCATAGCTGACAGACTCAGATACTTTTCATAGATTCCATTGGCTATAGCCCCTACTATTTTAATGATCATTCGAATTTCTTCTTGCGTTTTTATGATCTTCATACTATTTGTATTTGTACTCATCAATGTCTCTGCCTTTTTTTTTTTTTTCTCATTCCAAATACTAAGCTAGCATTAAAAAGCTTGTTAATTCTACAACTTATGAGCTTGACAGTTAAAAATGTATGGAGAATAGATGGTAAGATCTTAATAGAGGGGAAGGGTTTGGCGTATATTGTATTTTTTTAATAGCTTGAATATGCCGTATATCAAGTTCAATAAGTATATCTTTCTACATTTATAGATTTAAAGATTTATAACGATCACAATGTGATTATGTGACATGAATATGAACTTGATAATATGGTTAGAATTCTTATTCTCTCTTAATTAATTTGTTAAGCTGTCTTTAATTAGTTGTGGCATTTGTTACATTCTTTTTCTAGGCAAGCATATTACATATATATATATATATATAACAATTACAACAAATAAGAGTTAAAAGGGTGGGAGGTCCTAACAATTATTTCAATTCAGCTAATATAACACAAGGAAAAAAAAAAAAAAAAGGATTTGGAGTAAAAAACTTGGCCCCTACCCATTCCCACAAAGGGAAGCCACCTGAAACGGTTTTGATATAGGCTAAAATACATACTGCAATACTATGACCAGAAGTCATAGTAGATTATTTTATGCTACATTTTGTTAGTTTGGATTGATTGAATGAGACTTTCACTATTCCTTTCTCATTATCTTTGGTTAGAAGAAACAGAAATATAAGAAATAACAAATGACAAATGGTTTGAATTGCTAGTAGATGACAATCATTGATTGTGTATGTGCATGCGGGCATGCGCCATTGTTGGCGAGAGGAGGTTGGTTTGATTAGAAAGATCCGAAGCCACTAATCTCACTAATATCGTGTGTGGTAGCAGAAAACTCACCATAATATAGTGGCATGTGGATCTTACACTCAATTTAGGCTACACGTGTGACACGTGTTGCTCCTTTTGATAATCTTCTTCTATTGGCCAAATGATCAACAATTTTTTTTTTTTTTTTTGAAATGAAATGATCGACAATTGAAGAGTCTTGTGGTGTGGTACGTGACGATCATAGGTGGCCATAAAATAGTAGATCAATGCATCTCTGTGCGGCACAGACTGTGCCATTGTAAGAAACAAAAAGAAAAATAACCAAAAAAATAAAAAATTGTTTGACAGAAATGAGGGTATTGTTAAGTGTTCGATGGAAAAAGGTAGGAAAGAACTATCCAATATGGAAAATGATAAACTTACTTCTAATTAACAATTTGTATACAATTATCTAATAAAATAATATTATTTTAAATTTTATTTTGACTTTTCTTTTAATTTGATGTGTTAAAATATAATAAAAAATATTATTATATTTAAAATTATTTTATAAATTACGAATGGATTGTCAGTCTATCACCATCCATCCAATATAAGTCAAGGACAGACCCTTGGCACTTTTAGTTGGTTAACAAGAGCTATAGCTCAAACATTTCTTAAAATGAAAATGCTAGTGGAGCACTCAAATTTACTGTTCATGCATTTGAATTTTATTTATTTATTTTTTAAATTAAAAAAGTGATTATTAGTAAAATTTTTAAATTTTTTAAATAAGTAAAAATGTGAAAAATATTTTAAAGAAAATAAAAGAAAGAACAAAAAATTTATAAGTAGCAGCACGCCTAGCATAAAACATTGGGCGGCCCGCTAGGATGATCCTTTTGCAAATACACCGTAAAGGATTAACATGATTGATTATTCTTTTGTTGAACAATATCATGTCACTTCCACCCCACTTCCACCCCACTTTTTAAACATGACATTTTGTTATTAATCATCTTTTATTTTTCAAATAATTTAAAAATTAATAAAAAATGATATTTTTAATCTTAAGATGTCTAAGTTTCGTATATTTTATTTAAAAATATTAATAAATTTAAGATTTACATAAAAAAATTACTTTTTATAATAAATTTTGCTCATTTTTTAAAAAAGCATGTAAGTTCTGCACATTTCAATACCGTAACTAGCATTATTAACAGTAGTACAATGCTGTAAAACTACGTCCTCCTCTTGAAAAGAAGATCAGGCATTAAGGTCCGCTTATTCTGTCTGTCGCCTTAATCTCACTGTTTGTAAATTTCGATATGATCTTGCGGCCAACAAAGTTAGAGAGCGGAGTGATAAAAAAGATACCCTCTCCACTGCTGTCCTTCTCCCCTTCCCATTATTACATACATCCTATCCTAATCACAGACCCAGAATACATTTCTAGCTCTGTCAAGAAAACAAAGAGCAGATTGAGTTTGGAAGATGAGTAGTAGTACCGGAGGAAGAACAGGAAGAGGATCAGGAGGAGGTGATATTAATGATCAGTCTGAAGACGAAGGATATGAGGTTGATCAGAAGCTGAGAGACTCGAGCAAGAGGTACTCTTGGAAGGGGAACTTGGCGTCTTTGAAAAGAGAGCTTAGCATCAGTACAGCTTTCAGTGGGACGCTTGGAAGAGATCAACGGAGTGGATACGGCAGCAGATGGGATCGGTTTGTCATTCGTCCTGATAACTGGTACGTATATACGTACGTACTTCACTTCAGTGTGTATGCAGAATGCATTTCTTTCTACGTGTCTTCCTAGTCTGTGTAGGTGAGCTGTTTTCCTCAGGGGGCCTCATCTTGTGGCTGTTATTGGCTTTTGGGGCCAGATTTTCATTATCCTCACATGATGGATGATTGCAGTTTGTGTTTGGTTGGCAGAAGTTCTGTCCTTTCAGTATGAGTTATGCTGTGTATAGCCTTTTATTTGTTTATATATAATTAGTTAAAATAAATATTTTATATTAAAAAAATTATACAATCAATTATATTAATAAAATACATAAAAAAAAAATACACAAAAATAACGACTTTGACGTAAAATTTTTGTATTTGATTCTGCGCTAAAATTTAGATAAATGATCAGATGAATCTTTTGAGAAAATAGGAATTCTTTTATAGTTTCAAGGATATTAATTTTTTTTTTTTTGGAGTTTTAAAGATATTGATATTAAAAATAAGAAATTACGAGTTTCCAAACATGCACAGTACTATGCCATCCTTTCCGACCAGCTTCAGATGCTTACCACCACCATCGCCACGACCGTTTCTCCTCCTCTAGTTGTTTCTCGTTAATCTGTACCTTGTTTCTCTTCTTCTACATCCAACTGCTTTGTTTTGATCCTAACCCACATTAAATAGAGATACATGTGATGTGATGACTGTTATTAGCTTAGCAACCAAATCTGCCGTCTCAATCAATCTGATGAAAAAATGGGAAATTTGAAGAGATAAAGACAAAATCTGAGAATTTGAAATAATGGGTGCGGGAAACGCAGGTGGTATGTGTTGTGGACGTATTTCATCCTGCTATGGGCGGTGTACTCGTCGTTCTTCACGCCCCTGGAGTTCGGTTTCTTCAGAGGACTCCCCGAAGACCTCTTCCTCCTCGATATCGCCGGCCAGTTCGCCTTCCTTATCGACATTGTCGTCCACTTCTTCGTCGCCTATCGCGACATCCACTCATACTGCATGATCTACAACCGCAATCTCATCGCGCTTCGGTAACTTTACGGTTCTTTCTTCTTGTTTTTTTTTTTCCTCCTTCCCTTCATTTTTAACCTATTTAATCATGCAAGAATGTAACCGGTTTTTCTTATTTGCATAATTGTAGCTACTTGAAGTCTCGGTTCTTGGTTGATTTACTGGGTTGTTTTCCTTGGGATGCCATCTTCAAGGTACTGTCTTGATTTTTAATGTCTTTTTTAACATGGGTTTTATTTTGTAATAAAAAATGTGGTCTTTTTTTTTTGTTTAAGTAACATGCAGCATGTGGATCTTTTAATTTCTCAAGTTTTCTTATGCACTAAATTTGGATTGCATTTTAATTTTATGTTGGTAGAAAAGTTAAGATGGTCAAAGATACAGAACATAAGAGAAATGGAAATACCAGTCTGTTTTTTATGAGTTCATCTTTATTCTGATATATGTCATAATGCTTTTGGCCAAATTAGATTAATAAAATTTCTAATTTATAATTAAAATATTGAGAAACGGAATCTAACTATACGGGTCTCATAATTTCTCGTTCATGGTTGAGAAAGGACCATCATGAAGGCAATTTCGTCAGTTGAAGGAGAATCCATTAGCATGAGGAGGTGCACTGCAGTTGTTTGTGTTCGGGGTAGTTGTGGATGATCTCCTTTCTTGCATTCTTGGATTACAGAGTATATAAAGGTAACTCTCGGAAAAAGAAACATGCAGCTCTCGGCAAAAAGGGATGACAGATTTGATGGCTGTAAGACACAGCGGCGTATTGGAGAAACACCCGCTGCTGGCAGTGCATGGGGCCCATGTGCTGGTCAAAATGCGGAGGTGCTGTGTGGGGAGGTGGAGTGAGACACTAGGACACTCCTGGTTGCGCGTGTAAGGTATTGGCTAGCGGTTGAGCACAGATTTGAGGTTGGTAGTAGGCAGTGGTTGGCCAACAGTTGGCCAGCTAGAAATGGTTGGCATTAAAATAGGCTGAGATCTGAGTTGGTTTGACGATGCATGGCGGTCATGTGCTGGGCGGTGGGAGCTGAGGGTGCTCACAAGTGGAGGGAAATGGGCAGTGCTTCCGAAGGTAGGGATAGCGTGGTTAGTTAGTGGACCAAAAAGTTTAGATCTAACCTTTAATGGCTTGAAGAAGAGAATAAAAAAACTAAGGAAAAAGGGAGAAAAAAAAGGAAAGAAAATTGGAGATGGAGGGAAGGAAGACACTTTTAGAGGAAGAGGAACGGTGGAGGAGGGGAGAAGCCAGGCTGAGTTATAGGGTGGGGGTTGCTAAGGTTTTGAACTTTGGGGGGATAGGGTTGGGAGAGGCAGGGTTTTTCAAAGCAGTGCATCCGTTTTAGAAAAGGATCATATAGAAAAACTTATATAAGAAATATGTTGACTTTATAAACTACTCTAGTCTGTGAATTCATACAAAAATGATAACTAGGGTATTTTGTAAACCTACAATTCTAGAATGTATCATCTTATATTTTTGTAAACCTCCATCTAGTTCCTTGACTTTATTTGTTTTTCTTCACTTTCTATGCCTTTGTTCTTTCGAGCTCTTTGCAATATGCACAAGGTGACATAATACTACGTACTTGTGTATGTGTTGTTACACAGTTAAAGTATTTTACGAGTCTGGCATAATTTATCTCACAGCAGTAGCAATTATTTATTCTGCAATATCCAAGCTCTTAAGTAAGCGATGTCTCCACTGCAGTGACTCAGAGCAGGAACGTCTTATGCCATCCTGCAAGCTTTAACTGCAATTACTATGAGCCCCAAGAAGGAGAAACACTTAACTGAGATTTTCTATACCATACCATACAAATTAGACAATGAGAGTTTTTGCATGCATTATCATGAAGGGAGGGCATTTGGTTTTCTTTGGTTTTTACTTTTTACAATATTGAACCCCCCCAGAAAAAACCCCAGAAAAAGAAAAGGGTAAAAAGGAAAAGTGACGAAGGTACATTTGGATGATATGCTACAATTTAGGTACACATTATTATTAATAATTTTCTATAAATATTTAACAATAGAAAAAAAGATGGGCAATTTATAACATTTAGTTCTTTTGTTATGACGTTATATTCTTCCATACAGTTTTTGGTTGATTACCATGTCACAATTTGTTTTATTCTTGAGTGAGCCTAATAAATGCTTATGAGGAATCCCTTTTCTACTAAAGAAAGTAGTTGTTCTGTCTTTCTTCCTTATCAAATAAAAAGAAAAAGAAAGTAGTTATTCTTGTGACATCTTTACTTCCCATTTGATTGCACTCCATTGAGTTTGACATGGACAACTTAGCTCAGTATTCCTTATTTGATGATCTGAACACAACTGCTCTGAACAGGCTTCTGGTAGGAAAGAGGTAGTCAGGTACCTCTTGTGGATTAGGCTCAGTCGAGCACTCAGAGTGACTGAGTTTTTTGAGAAGTTGGAGAAAAATATCAGGATAAATTACCTCGGTACAAGAATTGTGAAACTTTTTGTTGTTGAACTCTATTGCACTCATACAGCTGCATGCATCTTTTACTATCTTGCTACCACTGTGCCTCCTGCGGAGGAAGGTTACACGTGGATTGGAAGTTTGAAATTGGGTGACTACAGCTATTCACACTTCAGAGAAATTGATCTTTGGAAGCGATATGTGACATCTCTTTATTTCGCTATTGTTACCATGGCGACTGTTGGTAAGCCTGTCCATATTTCTCACTCGAAGTTAGAAAAATAAAATAAAATTTTACCGTGTATCTTTATGTGCCACACTCAAAGATTACTGCACTTGTGTATGTGTGATCTCATACTCTATTTTATGGATTTATCTTCTTTTTCTGAGGTTTGTCATAGTGTTTTTCTCATGAACATCTAAAACAGGACAATGATCCCTTCTGATTTTGATATGAAGCAGTGCCATGGCATAACTATTTTCTTGGATCAGATATCGCACAGTACATTATTTGTTAAATGCTGATAACTGTCCTTCTCATCTCCATATGAATTAATGCTATTTTTTCAATTTGAGTTTCTCATATCATATTTAGGATGCTTCACTGTATGTGCTATTCTATGCTTTATTTTGCAGGTTATGGAGAGATACATGCAGTCAATATCAGGGAAATGATATTCATTATGTTTTATGTATCGTTTGACATGATTCTTGGTGCTTATCTGCTTGGTAACATGGCAGCACTGATAGTAAAAGGATCAAAGACAGAAAAGTTCAGGGATAAAATGGCAGACCTTATCAAATATATGAATAAGAACAATCTTGATAGGAATATAAGCAAGGAGATCAAAGATCATCTGCGATTACAATATGACCGCAGCGCCATAGAAGTTAGTTTACTTCAGGATGTTCCATCCTCTATCCGGGCTAAGGTATTGATAACTTTTCAGGTTCATGTGCACCGTTGGTTTGGCTTAGTTTTACTAGTATGTGGCATGATTGATATAAATTGTCACTCCATTCCTAATAGCCTAAGCTTTTGGGATAGATTCTTCTCCAACATTATATAAAAAGCTGGTTATTGTTTATGGGGTTTGGCTCAAGTCTTGGTAATACTTTAGTAATTTCTTCTGTTATAGAATTCCATGCTTGATATACCAAGCTCTCATGATAAATGATTCTCCAAAAAATTACTCAACAAGAATGGTTTTCAGAATTGGTTGGAGGCATTTTGAGAATGTGAATCTGTGCAACTCCTCCTTGATAAAAGTAATATTGGATGCTTTTCCTCATGTGGTCATAGAAAAATACAAACATCTATGCTTTTGACATATCTCAAATGAAATTCTCTTTCACCCATACTTCAAGTTACAATTTTTTGGACAGCGGTTGGCGAGGAGAAGTAGACCAATTAAGGGATTCAATATTTCCAATTGTGAAATGTGGACTAGAAATTTCTTAGGATGCATGATGGTCTGTTCACTATGTAATTTCAATGGAATGGATGACACAATTTGTGGGGGACATCAAGCGGAAAGGTCTGGCTACTTGAGCTGGTCGTGTTTGTCTGGTATTTGAGTCTACGATGTGAGGGTGTGAATGGATTATCAAAATCTCATTTTTCTTGTTATGGGACTTAATTAAAATGAAGTGCACATACTTTTGTATTATGCCTCAGTGATTTTAGACATTATTATCGCACTTGACAGATAAATAAAAGGTATCCGAGAATGCTTATAGTTCCAATAGGGTTTATTTCTCACTTCATTTTCAGTTTCACCAACCATTTAGGCATATGCTGGTGCATCAGACACAATTTTGTCCATTCCATATCATCACATTAAACACGGGTACTTTCAAATCTTGCATGTTAAAGAAAATGGTAGAATACAAATTGAAAAACTTTCATTTCTCACATGCTGGAAGGCTTCCTAGAACAGATCCATAATCAGTTGAATTGGTCATTGTACTTACAAATATATGGACTGTTAAAAGCTATTGATACATTGAACAATTTTAACTTTGGCGGAAGTTGTTAGAATACTAGTGGCTTTTGGTTGAAAAGCAATTGTTTTTTCCATTTTATAAAGTTTTAGCTGACTATTTCTTATAACAGAAATTGGTAAGTGTCCTCGAGTTCTAGCTAAGTTGGATTTCCTTGCCTTGTACTAACAGGATGAAGGTGGGTCACAGGTTGGAGACCAATTGTATGTAAAATTTACAATAACAAATTAGGGGCAAATGTGTTTGTCCCATAATTATAAATTTACTACCATATTTTGTAAAAGCAGTCACATTTATGCCAGTAAATATTCCCTTTTCCTGTCCAAACAATTGGTGGGAAATGTGAAATTTTGTAATGGGAAAGGCCTTGGTCTTGGGGGTATGCTCCCTCTAGGTCTAAGGTTCGAATCCTCTTTGGTGTAAACAATTTCTAGGGGCCATTGGACTGGAGGAACTTCCCCTTGAATTATCTGAAGTGCACTTGCGGGAATCTCCTTGTGAAAGAATTCATGCTGCAGCCTTTTAATTGTTGACTTGATGTTCTTTTATTGCATTTACCTGTTTTTTTTTTTTTTTTTTTGATCAATTAGAGTTAGTGCTCAATTTATATCTTTATATAACAGTTTTTTTTCCCCATCGGTGCAGATTTCACAGAACTTATATGAGCCATATGTTAAAGAAGCTTCTCTTTTCAAGGGGTGCTCTTCGGGATTCATAAAGCAGATTGTAAGACATCATGCTATTCATATAAAGTAAAATGTGAATTAGAAAGACTGAGCAATAAGAATTTCCTTTTTGTTTTTAAAAGTTGAATGACACATGATTTCCATGAATGGAATCACATCCATTGACTGGTAATCTTAGGCATGTTTGGTTTACAATTTTTGAGAAAATCTTTATAAAGTATTGATAAATTCTTTGAATGTGTTGTTTATTGGGTTTTATGAAGGGAGAGAAAATTATTGGGTTTTATGTGTTGTGGAATTTATATTGGACGATGGTTGTCCATTATAAATCCCTAGTTGGTTTAAACAATTGTTAGTGTAGAAAGGCACACCCAGTATGGTTGTAACATGTAAATAATCCATTTACAAATGTCACTTCCATTCTACCCCTTACCCAAGGTTCCCACTGGGTTCTTTAAAGGCTATTTCGGTACCTGATTCTATTATTGAAATTAGAGGGGTTTGCTGGATTTAAGTGGCAGTACTTGACAAAATCAGGTAGAAAACTACAGTCATAGAGTACCTTTTTGAGTTTCCTGACTTATTTTTAGGCCTATTTTCTATTTGTGGCATGAAACATGATGAGTGGAAGTACCATTTGGTTGATTGGGGTTAGGTTTTTGTTCCCCTATAGATGTTGGCGGTTTGGAGTGAAGCTGAGGATCTTAAAATGAAATTTTCAGGGGATTGAGATTGCTAGGTTTTGAAGGAGTGGTGGGGTTGAACTGGGGAAGGATGGGTCAACTTTACCAGTGCAAGACATGGAAGTGGAGTTGATGGATGTTGTTTCAACTGTTACATTTCTGCATGGCTTTGCTAATGTTCAGAATGCTACAGCTGGCAATTAAATTAGAAATTTAAAAATGATCAAAATATCTATAAAAAATATCTTCTTATTTATCAAAAAAAAAAAAAAAGGAATGTAAAGTTTGACGCAAAATACAGGGCAGTAGAAGGACAAAATTCTCAGGGAAATGTGGTGAGCTCGCACCCCTATGGAAGTAATTTTTGACTTGGATGACTACCTTAAGTTGCATTGTTATGGGCACAGAATTTTGTGAAAATAAAATACTTTGCTATTATTTGGTGGGATATTTGTGTGAAAGGGATGGGGAGACATGGGATCATTCTCTTTTATGTTGTAGACCTTGAACTGTTTAGTTTATTTTTGCATTCCCTCTTTATATTTTTATTCATTTTTTGGGGCTTCTCTTGTATTCTTACTGTGATACAGAGTTCCCCCCATTCAGAGTATATTGTATCGATAACTTATTTAATAAAAAGAATGAGGCCTAAGATAGTTTGAATCTAATGGTTAGTTGAGTATACTTGCAAAAACAGAAAGGGGAAACTACACTTTTCACTTTGAACTAACGCCCTTCGGCAATGTGGTCACTAAATTGCCACCTTTGCCACATAGTACCATTAAGCTTCCATTTTGTTTCAATTGTACCCTCTATTGGTTGTTGGCTGTTTTGTTTCCATAATGTGAAGTAATGAGCATGTTGATATGTTTAAATTGGGCAATAAGAAGTGGACTGGGGGTATTGCAATTATTTCAACTGGGGGTATTCTCATAATTTAATTTCGGAAAAATGACATTTCCGTCCGTTTTGACAATGACCGACTGATGGTACAATTTGACATGGAATGGAAGTTTAATGGTGCTATGTGACAAAGGTGGCAATTTGGTGACTTAATCGTGAGTGAAACTATTAATTACCAATGAGTTATTTTAAGTCACACAACAAATTTATTCGGAATTATTTTCAAGTTTACAGTTCAAAGTCTCATACCTACAGTGCATGAGCATCATTGTTTAGATTTACAGTTTTACCAATGTGACATTAAGAGCTTAGATTGTTTCAGTGTAAATGGCTCTCATTCTTTCATGGTTTATCAGGCAAGCAGAATCCATGAGGAGTTTTTCCTGCCAGGAGAAGTGATTGTAGAACAGGGAAACGTAATGGATCAACTTTATGTCATATGTCATGGTGAAGTGGTATGATTTCTTTTAGTTCTTTCATTTTCAATATGTTTTCATTGGATTTATTTTGTGTACTTACAATGCAGCATCCATATAGTATTATATGGTATAAGATAATATTTATAATTATTTACTATATATAAAAAAAAAAAAAAGATAATATGGCCATGTTATGATTTTCTGCTTTTAATTTCTGGATCCTAGAATGTATTTAGGTTCTCTTTTGTATACTTCTGTATACAAGGGCTGCACCTATTTCATTCGTATCAATAAAATTTACATCTTATCTATAAAAAAGAAATGATAATATGGCCACTTTAAATTAATTTAACAGTTTTTATTCTATGAGAAAGTATAAAGTTTTAGAAATAAACAGTTTGTAAATTGGGTGAAGCCTATCAAGAGAGTAACAAGATTTTGCCAAGTTATCATGTTGACTTTAGTACCAATACTAGCGCTTAATACTAGTTTTCTGATAACTTTTACACCTCTATCTGTCTCTCTAGTTAGAACTTGTGCCTTCTCTCTTCCTAGAAATCCAAGTTAGTTTTCACCAAGCTAATGGTCATAACAGATGTACTTGCAAAGGTGAAAGGGAAATTTAGCATTAAGTGGCCTATATTACTGGTGAAGGTATTGTTTGACTTGAACATTCATAAGGGAAAATTACTCCTATAGTCTTTGTGGTTTTGGAAACTTTCAAATCAATCTCTAACTCTCAACTTTTATTCCAATAATCCTTGTGCTCTTCCCCGCTATCAAATGGATCTTTCTATCCATGCCTGTACAAATTCATCTATTTTTTATGGAGCTCTTGTAAAATGTGTATCATATCAATACCAAAAAAAAAAAAAAGAGTTAACCCTAAAAACGTTAAAGAAAAACTTGGGGGAAAAAGAAAAAACAAAAAGAGGGTTGGACACCTTCCCCCCCCCTCCCCCGCCCCTGAAGGAGGCTCCTCCACAATCCACCCCCTCATAGAGTGCATCCGTGGAGGAGATCTGTAACTACCTCACAGTTGGATTATTTTTTTTTTTTGCAAGTAATAAGAGATTTATTAATGCAAGTAAATAGGCATAGCCCAAATACACAGGAAGTATATGTGCAGAAACACCTAAATACAAGCTATGAACTAGTAACTAGTAAAGTCTGAAAGAAAATCATTTAAATTATCCCCATTCATTAGAAGAACTTTCGCCCAAAGACAGAGTTTGAAATAATAACTCTCCAAGTTCTCCCAACGAGCATTCTCTTTCATCAAAACAGTGTCCAAAATTAGCACAATTGTGGCTCAGTCCACAAGCCAGCAAAACCCATTGTTGATGGCCAACACCATTGGCAAATTTTCCAATTGCACGCATTCAGACACAAAATTGCTCCATACACACCAAAAACCATGAGTTAACAATCACACCAACAAAATATCTGAAATCAGGGCCAATTGACGCTAACAAAATCCCCGTTTGAAATAAAAAATGTTTGAACACAAATAATAATTTCGAAACCCAAACACCATTTCCAAACTAAACCTTTCTATCAAAACAACCACAAAGTTAATCCTGGTCCATCAAAACCAACTCATATCTGAATGGAAAGAAAAAAGAAACTGGTCTGAATGGCAAGGTTCTTGAACACAGTGGAGAGGTAGATGGGAGCTTTGGCAGCTACACATTTGACGCACTTCCTAGCCTAGAGAGACCCTGCCTCCTCCCCACCAGGCACTCACTCAAGTGCTGCCTCTGCAAGTTTGACACCTTCGGCTTGCCCCTCCTGCCCCCATCAGTACCTCCACCCATCAAACTCATTCCCAACCAAATAGTTGGAAACCACAATCAATTTGACCAATAGGAAATGAAGTCAATGAAAATCTCACCCTAATGCTGACCTTAGCCCTTGTGGTTTTTTCTGTTAGTGATGTGAGGTTGTTTTTGTTTGAAAGAGGAAGAAGGGCATTGGTGTTCTCTGGGCATTAAGACTTTGAGCTGTTTGGTGTGTAGGTAGAGTGATCGATCTGGTGTTAGGGGTTCAATGTAAGTCTTTGGCGGGAGTGCATTGGCTTTGGGTAAACTTGATGGAAGAAGAGAGAAGTTTAATTAAAACTGTCGAGTGCTATAGAGGGCGCAATTGAAAAAACTTAGAATTGTAAGGATGTGAATAGATATGCCCTAAGCACAAGGCGTGTAGCTTATATTTTTCCTTATCTCGAGGATCAATGTATCTCATTTTTTGGAAATATTTCTTCTTATTTGCTTGCTTTTAAAGTTAGATGTAGCATAACTCATACCTCTTTTTTTTTTTTTTTTGTAATTTGTATCTATGTAGACTTGAATTGTAGGCTTTTGATGCATATCATATTTTCTACAGGAGGAGGCAGGAAAAGTGGAAGATGATGAAACTGAAGAATCTCATAAGCGTTTGCAAGCCTACAGCTCAATTGGAGAGGTTTCTTTTCTTTGTAACACTCGTCAGCCCTGTACAGTTCGAGCTCGTGAACTATGTAAGGTCTTGCGACTTGATAAACAATGTTTTGTAGAGATCTTGGAGATAGGTTTTCCTGATGGACGGACTATCTTGAACAACCTCCTTGAGGTAAATTGATCTTTTTTCTTCTCCTTCAATCTAATATCTTCACCCTTAAAATATGGTCCTTCTGAAATAATTGTTAATACCTTTGCTGCTTTCTACAATAAAAAATCAATTGGGTCCACTTACTGGCAAAATTTCTCTATATTCACAGGAAAGATTCTAGAATTTAATGGGGCTAGAAATTTGAATCAATGAGTCAGTAAATAACATTCTAACACTTTACTAATGACAGGGAAAGGACCCCAATCTTCAGAGAAAGATTTTGGACTCGGATGTCACTTTGTATATTGAACAGCGTGAATCAGAGCTGGCTATGAGGGTTAATTGTGCTGCCTATGATGGAGATTCTTATCGACTAAAACGTTTGATCAGTGCAGGAGCCAATCCCAATAAGACAGATTATGATGGAAGATCACCTTTGGTATTGATTTTAGAAGCTGAAGTTGCATTTTATTTTTCTTTGACAATAATGCAATGGAGTGCCCGTACCTTTTAAAAATTTTAAATACTTCATAATCTTTCCTCCCTGTTTTATCTCAATGACATGCGTAAACTGGCAGCTTGGTTGTTCTTCAAAAAGTTTTAATTAAGGGAGAGGTGGGAGAGGTTAGTGTATGATACAATTTATCTAATTTTAAGGGACATAAAGGAAAAATATCATGAGGTCCTTTATCTATGGCGCTATGGCTCAATAAGATGGTTTTGTACTTAATATACAATCACATAATGCAACAAAGCTCGATTTCATGCTGATGGTCTTTTATGTATTTGTTATTAGATTATGCAACTTGTGCCGGACCATCTTAATTATGGTGTATTTTCAATTTACTAGGATTGTAATGAATTCTTGTATAGCTTGTACTAATATAAACTTGTATATTTTTTTTGTTACAGCATATTGCCGCATCCAAAGGATATGAAGATATTGCTCGTTTCCTTATTGAACAAAGAGTGCACATCAACATTTTAGGTGGGCATTTTAACTGGTTGATTGCCATCAAGGGATTGGGGGGCCCCTGGAGAAGGGAGCGATGGGGGTTAAATGCCACTCTGACCTTCTGCAGTTTGTCATTCTGCCAATGGTTTAGTGTGCTCCATGGCATATTAGCCCTCTTAAGATAAGGCTAAACATAATTTAGAGGGGACGTAGGGTCAAAGTCTTTAGGACTACGTGTTAAATTAATTATTTTTCTTTTCAAAAGTATCACCTTTATGATTTATCTCTCATTCAAAGTCCAACACTGCAAAAACTCTTAAATGTTCACCCTTATCTAAGCCGTAATTTGATGATATTAAAGTATTAAAAAACTAAGTCCACAAACCCAGGAAAAAAGAAACAAAAAAACACTGCATGAAAAAACAAAGGCCACAAATTAAAGCATATATGTAAGATGTGTATCATGAAAAAACATCAGATCTAATGTTGATGTGGTAGAAAAAATACGTAGGATTGTATATAATGAACATTGTCTAGTAAAAAATCTACTCACCATTAAATGTCTAAAAGCTTTGCGGATCACTTTTTCAGTAAAATGTTCTCTTTCTATCTTTGTCAACCAGTTAATGATGCTAAAAATTATTCAAGATTTAGAAATTTGATGTCAGAATCATTTTCCTTGATCCATCATTTAGTGGTATGAGCTTCTTCATAAGAGTTTCTTTTTTGGGGGTAAGCTTCATCGTAAGACTCCTAATTTCTTCATTTTTACACATCATTATTTTCACGAGATGATGTCTTAAATTTTGCTTCTATTTCTTAGTTGGTATATGTAACTGGATTATCAATAAATCTAGTAATTAATGTTAATTAGTGATGTGTATTAGATAAGTTCGGGAACTCTCCCTTGCTTGAAGCCATCAAGAATGGGCAAGATCAAGTAGCTTCTTTACTTGTTAAGGCAGGGGCAGAACTTACTATTGATGATGCCGGTGGTTTTCTCTGTACGACCATCGCAAGGAGGGATTTTGTCCTTCTTAAAAGGGTTTTGGCCAATGGCATTAATCCAAATTCCAAAAACTATGATCGCCGAACACCACTTCACATGGCTGCCTCAGAAGGGTTATATTCAGTGGCAGAGTTACTTATAGAAGCAGGAGCAAGTATTTTATTAAAGGACAGGTATGATCTGAATGCTGATCTGGTTTTGAAGAGTGTTATTCTTTTTAAGCCTCCACCAGTTAAGAAGTGCAAAATATGAGATCGTACAATGAGGAAGTTGGTATGATCTAGTTGATGTATGGGTTGAATATGTTTATGGATTAAATATAGTTTTATATTCTTTTCATCCGTATTTTAGCATTATGATCAACAAGGTATGGTTTTGATGATTATTTCCACTACCAGTCTTTGGATGGGTAATTAAATGATCAATCTTTGTCATTTAATATTACATGAGGCATGCTAGTTTGATCTGAATGGTCTAGATAGTTTTGGAAAAAAGCTAGCATGGTTCATAATTTTACATAAAAAAGAATTATGAAGTCTTTTTATGCCTTAGCAAAACTTTTTCTTCCATTATTAGTCTCAAAGTCTATCTTGGATCTTTTCAGTTTTATCTGGACAACTTTGAGATTTTGTATGAGAATTGTCTGTGTTTAGAGATGATACCTTGCTTCTTTACACTAAGCAAATTGTCGTATACTGTTGTCAATATTTAGTATTGAGTTACTAGAACACCATCTACACTGCCTCTGCATAACATGGACTGTACTGCATAACATCCCAATAAGCTCGCTCAAGTAGCAGTTTTTCTTCTTTCTGCTAGCGTTGCTTTATTTTCATATTTCATTCTAATGACTTTATGACCACAGTGCATATTTAGCTTGGAAAAATCATTGAATTTTCAGATGAAAACAAGAACTGTTGATGTCTTTGAAATAAGTTCAAATATCTGCAGTAATATGCTTATGATCATGTTTGAAGTTAAGCTTGATTACTCTCTCCTGACTAAGCATATTTTTTCGTCCCTAAAATCTTAAGTTTCATCAAGTTTCTTATTCTTTTTTTTTTTTTTTCCTTTTCTCGGAAACTTTAGGATAGAGAATACCACAATCTTAGCATCCTCCAATCTCATTGATATTTAAGGATTCATTGTTCTCATTTTTAGGAGTTTTCTGTGTGACAAAATCAGAAGTACTGTTTATGAGGGCAAAATGAGTTTTTCTTTAGATATCTACAGTGGCTGGATACTGCTTGGTCAGAGCATGGTTCTAGAATTGAATTTCAAATATAATCTATCCCAGGAGTCCAGCTGCTAGCTTAACTGAAGCTCATCTATGTGATAAAATTATTCTGGTTCTTATGTCATGAAACTTTTAAAAATTACTTCGAAATAAATTTCAATTTCTCAGTCATCCAATTGTTGTCAGAATAAGTGAAAAGTACAGAAGGGGACACCCTTCCAGTCTGCACTGACTTTAAGATGAAAGAAAGAAAGGAAACCATTTACGCACAATTAGCAATCCATAGCTTAGTATCTCTTTTACTACAGAATTTTACCACCTGGAGTAACCTTTGTTAGCCATCTACTGCTTGCAGATGGGGTAATACCCCACTTGATGATGCCTGCATATATGGAGATAAGAATTTGATCAAGCTGCTTGAAGTTGCCAGAACTTCTCAGTTGTCTGAGTTATCTAATGGTGCCCAAGAAAGTCGAGGTAATACTAAAATTTTACTTCATGCATATAACATTTACATCCTCAATTGTATGATTTGCAATAAACTAGTAATTTCTGGAAGGAATTTTACTGCACAAAAAATTTGTTGCTGAAAAAATCACTTACCAAAAGATGCTCTAACAAAGAAATGAATAGCAATAATCTTCCAAAAAGGAAGAAAAAAGAGTGGTTTGCTTTACTGGATTTCTTTTATTAAAAATAAAAATTTTACTGAAGTAAAGAGGAAACCTCATACAAACAACTGTACAGAAAGCTATCTTAGAGCATTACGATAAAAAAGAGATAATCTATAATATCGAAGAACCTAAGGCACAGTGCCCCATTCTGCGCTACCAGCCCACATCTTACCAGGAAATGTGCTAGATGCATATATATATAATGTCATCAAAGTGGTGCCAAGCACATGAAAGCACTCGCAACAATCTCAAAAGCAGCTATTTCAAATCAACAATAAACAGTGATTTCCAACATTAACCTGGGGCAGTCGGATAGGGACAATTTAGCGCAGCCCCTGTGATTTTCAATCCACTTTTTCCATCCAAATAGCACATCAATGACCTTCTTAGGTCCTTATCCATTGAACTCAAAGACTGACAATAAATCACCCCAATTTGCTGCCGTTACACAATGAAACTGCTAATGTTCTGCAATATCATCAGTATACTTGTACCTATAATATTTTACCCTACCAACTAATACC
Organism: Carya illinoinensis; assembly: GCF_018687715.1. NCBI lineage: Eukaryota > Viridiplantae > Streptophyta > Magnoliopsida > Fagales > Juglandaceae > Carya > Carya illinoinensis. Next base: position 26,684,297 of record NC_056767.1, read on the forward strand.
CTCCTACTTTCAGTGAGATGACGATATTTCTATTGACAATAACAGATGAACTACGACAGAAGAAATGCACAGTGTTTCCCTTTCACCCATGGGATCCCAAAGAGGAGAGAAGAGAGGGAGTTGTGTTGTGGGTACCACAAAGCATTCAAGATCTCATCAAAGCAGCAAGGGAGCTGTTGAAATGTTCAAGTGGCTCTTGTATTTTGTCAGAAAATGGAGGCAAAATTCTGGACATAAGCATGGTTACTGATGATCAGAAGCTATATTTGGTTGGTGAAGCACAAAATGGGTAATTAGGGTACTGTACTAACTAGAGTGATTTAAGATTCTGCAACTGGGAAACGTTCATCTTGCAAGTTAGTAATCTGCTAAATGCTTGGCATGTCTAGAATATATCCAGACATGTTCATGTGAGAACATAATTATCAGAACGACACCCAAGAGATTGCGATACTTTCTTTAGATTCACAAATAATTCTACCCTGTAAATCTTATAGAAAATAAGGGACCAAGTAGCACTTGACACTTAGGTAAGTCCAAGTTGAAGCCAGGAAACAACTGATAGCCTCAATATTGGACTCATTTTCATTGTTTATTGGTGCTCCTTGATTATACTTTAATATTTTACCAGTTCTGGATTGGAATATCCTACTCATTTACATTTACCTTCAAGAGAGAAATTTCTTGGAGCATATATGAATCCTGGCTAGTTTACCTGATAGGCCAAGTACTTGATATTTGCTAGGAAAAAAAACGACATTATTTGACTGGTATGATATATTTCCAAACATGTCATGGAGTTTACATGCTTGCACATAAGTTGTTAGTGTGCTGTGTCACTACTGGTTTGTCCTTGGAACAAGTCATGTACAAAAATGAAATCGAGTAGATCTATCAGTGCAAATAACTAAAAAGGATTTGACCGATACGGGTTATGACTAGGGTTTTCTGATTTGTCTATGGTTTTGGATCATCATGAGCATGTGCATATTAACACCACAATCCTACTCTTTCATGTCAATTTGCACACTGAAAAGAAAATTGACATGGAAGAGAAGGATTTTTGGGCAATACCCTAATAATATATAATTTACCAATGCTTCCTTGTGATCATGATCATTGATTTAGTAATTAATAGTAAGTCTTGAGCATGGGATTTCTTAAGTTAAATAAGGAGTAGTCTATCGTTTTACAAACAAATAAGAAGAGTTGCAGTCATCATGCACTAGAATGCAGCACGTGTCTAGTTTTTATCAATGATCATGATTGTCAAATGATCAATGACCATAATTTGCGTTATGGTTTTTCACTAAAGCTCTAAGTTCAGGATCAAGCACCATCTTTTAATTCAAGGTGAAATTCGGGCTCAAGCACACTATATTACAGATGTGAACTCAGAATCTAAGGTGAAAAAAGTGAAAAAACTGAGAATTGACAACTATATTAGATACATTGTAATAATAATGGAGTTCTAATTGAATTTGTTGGACTTGAATTCGATGGAGATCCTTTTCAATTGCTTGACCGAATTGGATAGACTAATGGAAAAAGATAAACACACTTCAAACATGCTACGTGTATATACGTACGTGTGTGTATATATATATATATATATGAGTTCTGTTGCATATAGTCACTTTTGCGTACTATTTGACACTTCAATAATGTGATTGATCAAAATAGTTATTTTATATTAAAAAAAGTGATGCAGCCAAATACATTAATAGAATTTATAAAGAATACACAAAAGTGATTTTTTTTTTTTTTTTGAAATAGACTTCAATTCAATTCATGAATGAAGGAAATTACAACTGTGACCAATAAGTCTGGGTACAAATCCTGATTACAAGCCAACTACTTATCGGTTATAAGCTCTCTCGTACATAACTTTCATTGTGCCGGATATTGTCTAAAAAATTTCAAGAAAACTCTCTAACGACACAGTCTTTTCTGAGATGCGAGACTCTGTAAACAGAGATGTCCATATCGACTTGTTAGAGAAAATAAACACATTTCACATTTAACCTCACTCTCCAAAGGAGAAAAGGATTTTCACCCTCATCCTCCAAAGAAGGATAGGGACTCACTACCTTCCTCCTCCAAAAGAGAAAAATGAATTGTCTATTTCAAAATTCCTTATTAACCTAATAGAAAAAACAAGAATTAATACACCAAACAACCCTAACTGAAAAGCAAACAAACAAACACTATGCTCTCCAAGCCGTATGCACACGTCGTCTGCCCACGCTGTATGCCCACGCCGAATGCCCACCCCATCTACTCTGGTACTCTACGGACCACTCCACCCTGCAGGCCCTGCCCCATGAAAGGACCACTCCACCATCATCCCATCTCTTTCCAGTCCGCATAAACAGCTTCATCGCCGTCAACCTCTCCCAGCACCAATAAGCTGTGAACAACATTTCCAAGGCTAAAACCATATCCGATAACCTCCACTATGGGCTGACAAAGGCTAAACCAGAGACAAAGCCAACCTCTATTTTTCAACCAGCAAAAACAGGGCCAACGAGAGGTTTATTACAGACACCCAAAGCCAAATAAACAGGATTGACAGATCTAACAACCATACGAAAAGAAAAACTAAGCAACCGTTTAGCCACTGCAACTCCCGATTTCTGGCCACCAACCCTGGGAATGTCCATCGTGAGTTGCGACCAGGCTCCTTCCCAAAAACCGCTTCAACCCCTCCATGTTGCTCAGCATACCACCCGAAACAAACCCTCCGTTTTTCATAGATAAAACAAAGCTCCTTTACCTCGCGAGAAGCACCCCAAACCATCATGCAAAACCATCATCTCCGGAGCAAGATACCCTACCCACACTCACACCGTAACCCTCCGACATGTCCCCACAGGAGACTATACCTAAATAGTCAGGAACATCGGCCAAAACGAAGTTGAGAACCTCCACACCTACAAGAAATGAATCTCCGCCCAGTTGGGTGAAATAAAAAAGTAGAGGCCACGGGACGCCGCCTCTGGTGGTGGCCTTTCAACCACCAAATTGCAGCCAAAACGGTTCTTATTATCTCTAACCTAAATAGAAGAGAAATAGGCTTATTACTAACTGAAACGAAAACGAAAGCTGGAAAAAGATTGGGGGAGGGAGGGAGGAGCCGAAGCTCCACCTCCCGCGGACGCTTCCTGTTCTTTTAACCTAGAGAGAAGGGAGAGCTTCTCTCCCTTATTGTAAGGTCCAAAAGTGATTGTACACAGATTTTATATATATATATATATACACATATTGTAAGGTCCACAAGCTATGTCTTTCTCTTTTTAAAATTGAACCTTCTAATTTGGTCAAATAATTAGAGAGAATCTCGACTCGACTCGATTCGATCAAATTCAATTCAATCGACCCTACAGCTTAGAAACATCCCTTTAGTTTGTCTTCCTAGCATGCAACTGAGAGATTGAGTGACAAATTACTATCACACAAATGCACATTTGATGCCTTTAAAATTAAAGTGTGTGATTTTGGTGAATAATAGATGAGTGTTTGGATGAATTTTTAAACGATTATATAGACTTAATACATGTATTTATTCTCCTCTTCAATTGAAAATAAGGATCTCCTCCTAATTGGATTGGAGAAAGTTCCTCCAAAACAATATTTTATGCGCTTAAAACAACTTAATAAACTGATTAAGAAAAGAAGTTGAGAATTCTTATCTGCCTATTTTAATTAACTCAATTCCTTTTTGAAGGGGGTCAAGTAATTAATTCTCTTCGCTCCTAGTTTGTTTTCGTATATAAAATGAGATGAATTGAGATAAAAGTAGAATTAAATATTGTTAAAATATATTTTTAAATATTATCTTTATTTTAAGATTTGTAAAAGTTAAATTATTTCTTTTATTTTGTGTGAAAATTTAAAAAAATTATAATAATTAAATGATATGAGATGAATTAAGAAGAATTGTGAAAACAAACGAAGCTTAATTTTTTGCAATTAATTTTATTAACTTATATCAAACTTTAAATGGGAAAACAAGTGAAGAAAGATAAATGATATTTACAATCCTAGAATGTATAAATCTCATGTATTCTTTTTGAAAAAAAGTAGGTAAATATGATACTTATATGAAAAAATTATTTTTTAAATAATGGATCCCACTTCTTTTAAAATGAGCACCTAAGACTGTATGTCTACTTGTGAAGAAAATAAATGAAAGAGTTTATCAACCTATCAACCTTAGGGGTTAGCTCAAGTAGTAAATGCCTTAATCTTGATGATATGCTCCATCTAAAATCTAAGGTTCAAATCTTATTGATAATTTCTAAGATTTATAAGATTGAGAGATTTTCCTCTCGAATTATTATCCGAGATGCACTTATAAGGTTCCTCGTAGAATAACTTAAAAAAAATATAGTCATAATCATGAGTATGTAAGTTCTATAAAATCATTTTAAAAAAAATAAATAAATGAAAAACTTACGTAAAAAATAAATAAATTTTTAATAATAAATTATACTTTTTTTAAATTAATTGTAAATCACTCACTTAATCAAAGAAAGTTTATACCCACTAGAGTCCGTACAAATCATTTCACTTTTATAAGATCTAACGATTAAGAAAGCCGCACTCGCCAAAACTGTCCCTCACCTGGAAACCCAAAGAAACTCTTTCCGGTCGTTTTACCTTAGTCATTAAGCCTCGCAAGTAGCATCTGCAATCCATTGATTCAATACCGAAGAAGAAGAGAGAAGAAAAAGAGCAGTGGGGAAAATGGCTTTGCAGTGGATGATATTGACGTACGTTGTGGCAGCAGAGGCCGCCATAGCCGTTTTATTGACCTTGCCTTCACCCAAGTTCGTCAAGGATCGTCTTGTCTCTTTGATTTCTCTTATTCTGCAACCTGCCCTCTTCGTCGTCCCATTCGCAGGATTCCAGCTCTTGGGTTTGTTTCCCATCTCTCTCTCTTTCTCTCTGTTTTTCTTTTAATCTCGGGTTTGTTTTTAATCCTTTGCTAAAAAAACAAGGGTCAATTAAATGAGAATTTCGGACTATAACGGGTTTGCGCCTGTTGTGGCCATTCAGAAGCAAAGAAGAGGGCTTTCTCTGGTTTGCTGACGAGAAAATTGGAGAATTGACTGTTTTTTTTTTTTTTTTTTCGGTTTTGGTACTTCCTCGGTGTACAAACGGGTGATTAGGAAAATGGATTTCGAAATATTTTCTGAAGATCTGGAGTTTAGTGTTTCTTGATTATTTGCAGATATTTATTGGAAGAACGAACATCGCTTGACGTGCACGTCTGAGATCTGCACTGCTGCTGAGAGAGATCGCTATGAGAAATCCGTAAGCTTTTCTTTCCCTTTTTCTGCGTTTATTTTCCTTTTATTTTCAAAGTTAATTATATCGTTTATTTATTAAATTCTGTGTTTTTATATTTTGGAAAAATAGATAATTAGTTTGGTTTCGACATTTCGTGTTCTTGTACTTTTTTTTTTCCTTGAGCTAATTATTTTAATTTTATAAGCATCTAAGACTTTGGAATTTGGACGAGACACTTGTTATTTATCTGACTCTAATTGTGATTAGAGATGTATTACTAGATATTTTAACAAAACCCAACACAGGCACACACACAAAAGAGGAGGCTAGTTCTTCTGATGTGGGATTCTCTGTGGAATGTACTGGAAGTTGTCATACCAATTCCTGCTATCTTGTAACTTGTTTGTGGATTTGTTTAGATTTCATCGAAGGTTGTCTTTTGTTTAAAATTTCCATAGAACCCTAATATTTATGACCGCCCAAAAATTCCATTTTTTATAACTGGGATGATCGATGTTTTGGGAAAAGAATTGATGGTCAAAACATGCACGGGAAGATGCTCTAGTTTTGGAGAAGCTAGTTGAAGCAGATGCCCCGTTGCCTTGTGAATCTAATTATACAATGGTATTAAAACTTCGAGTAATGCTATGTGTAGCCGTGGAGTGCACAAACGCCGTGCAGTCGTTTTGCAAAAGAGTGAGATCAGTTATTAAAAAACTATTTTTTTTTTCATGTGGATTCCATATTTATTAACTTTTTTCAAAGTCACGGCGCTTGCACACTCACGATTGCAACTATTATTTCTCTAAGCTACTCTTTCATATGGGCTGATAGAGACAATAATTATGAATTTTTTAAAACGTTAACGACCTGAAGAGAATGAATTGATTTTTTACGGCTACGTCTTTCTGTACTTACTAATGAAGGATGTTTATCCATTTCCACTGAAAAGTGATGCCTGATTGAAGGCTTTTTGTCTAGGGGAAAGCACTAGCCACATCTACGCTATAACCCCAAAAGAACTAGCCAATTTGAAGCTTCTCTGGGATCACTTCTAAGATCCAGTTTCACCTAAGCTAATGTGGGATTCCGTACCCATGACTACCCTTATTATAACCTTCCCACTCTGTGTCGGTTATTCATATTCTCAATGTGGGACTCTGGGGTGTTACAAATTTAGCCATCAAGCTCTGATTATTATCTGTTCTGCTGAGTGTGATTCATTCTTTATGCTATAAGATCGTTGGCATTTTTTAATTCTCTAATATTAATTTCAGGGGGTGTCTTTGGATGCACCTTTAACTCATTCTTTGTTTGGATTCAACAACCATCTTAACTCATCTCATCTCATTTAATCAATAAAAATTTTCCAAATTTTCAAACAAAATATAATAAACAATTCAACTTTTTCAAATCCCAAAACAAAAATAATATTAAAAAATTATATTCTAACAATATTTTATTCAACTTTCAACTTTCATCTCAACAAAACTCACCATCTAAACCTCCTAGTATAGATTAATAAGTTCTAGTACCTATAAAAAAAAATGGGGGTGTCTGTAAACCCGAAGTGTCAATTTTATGAGCTTCTTTAGATATTGAAAGGTTTTTTTGCCTTCTCTGTCTTTTTGACATGCTGTGTATATATTTTTGGGGATGGCGGTGGAGAAGGGCCTGGTATTGGAATAATGGGATGAGAAAGGTATTCTCCAATTTGAGAATATACTACCACTCTATTTTTGATAGAGGGAGTGAGGGAGCATGGTGGGATTAAGAGGGGAGAAAAGGACAAGATGCAGTGATATGGGATTTGGATGGATTCTTTTCAACAAATTTATTATCGAACTATAATTCCATTGTTGCATACTGTACTTGCTGTTTCACTTAATTGCCTTAAATAGAAAAATACATTTTAGATTCATTCAAGACAGGATATTTTTAAGAAACAATCTTCTGAGTCTTATGCCTGGTAAAATTTAGATCTTAATAATGATTCCCATGCAAAAATTGAACCAAACAGAACCGAATGGAAATTAATTCTTTTCATAGGATCCAGACAATAATTGACAAGGGTTCAAAACGTGTGATTGAATAAGCATTAGTAAATAAAATACAGTTAGCTCTAAGGTGATTGCATATCCGATGCACAGTCCATCTCCATTCCCAGGTTTCCCATGGCATAAACTAGTTCAAGTCTGGATAATTTGTACTTCTGCCGCCTTTCATATACTTACCTTGGACCTATGTTGTGCAGATCTACAAAGCTCAAAGGAATGGCGTTCTGTGTGCTGCATCAATTCTTCTCTATTGGTAATTTCCAGTAATCCATTATCCTTGTTATTTGGATGCTTTATTTAGGAGTCTACGCTTAGTTGTTGTCAATAGTTTTAAATGTCTTTTGAATGGGTGTGCAGGTCTGTGTACCGCATTTGCAAGTATCACAAGGAGATCCAGAGCTTGGAGGAAGTGGAGAAGAGATACAAGGAACAGTAGCTTTCTTATCCATGCCCTTCTATCCAATTAGTGGGAAACAACAGAGTTTATTTTACTCAACACTGTATGAACAACCGACATTGCTTCTAATCTTTGCTATCATGCCATGAACTTCATGCACGTCCAATTGCAGCCATCTGTGCTTGTGGCATGTTCTTTATGTTGCTCGAAGCTGCTACTCATTTTTTGTTTTTCCATACAAAGACATGAAATTCTTTTGGTTTTGTTTCTTTGCATCAAAAACCAATTGTCCACCCACTTGAGCTTTTGGGAACTTAGTTATACCACAAGTTTTCTAATTTCAGATCAAGTTTGAGGCCCTTGTGTGGTTGATGCTCTATAAAGTTTTGTTAAACAGTGGTGTCGAGAAGATGCATTGTGCATTGAAACCATAATTCTCTCCCTCGAGAAAAAGATAGGCTTTTGAGTGGGTAAAGGAATTGTAATGGCATTGGGCTGGATTTAGCGGCCCCATATCCAAGTGTACCAGACTGGTTCAGAAGCTACTCGACTCTGCAATTTGCAAGTTGACAAGTGTTTGATTTGGAAAGATATTTTATAAAAGTAAGTTTATAAAGTAATTTGACTTAATGCGATATGTTATATCTATTTAAAAAGAATATTTAAAAATTTATTATTTATTATATCATATCAAGTTATATCAATTTTTAAGTTTTTTTTATTTAATTTTTTTTTAAAAGATTTTTAAAGATTCTTGGTTTAGATCAAGCAGCTCTCTTTCTCTCTTACAAAAATGAGTTCTCTCTACATTCTTTGTTGTAAACCTGATCTCTCTTTTCGTCCCTTACACTTCCATCCGATAAATTCAGAACTTCTCTACAAAGCTTTCCTTTCATCGCTTACTGAAACTCCTCTTCCTATGGACATGGAGAAGCTAATCCATCAGACTGAAGCACTTTCTTGAGAAGGTTTAGACCTTTTCGCCTGAAAATGAACATGCATTTAAAACAGCTGAGTTAGTACTCATAGGCAAAATAGTAGCACCTCGTCCCTTGAATAGGATTTCCCTACATGCCTCCTTTAGAGCAGCTTGGAGTTTTATCAGGAAATTCCACATTGAAGACTGGACCCCAACATTTTTTCTCTTCACTTTTCAAAATGAAGTAGATAAGCAGAGAATCCTAAACCAAATCCCTTGGAACTTCAAGGGGCATCTTCTTATTCTCAAAAATTGTCCTGCAAAATCCATATGGCAAGAAATTAGTCTCAACACTTCTCCCTTCTATGTCCAAATTCATGGCCTAACCAGGAACCATATGACAGAGAAAAATGCTGCTAAAATTAGAAGAGCTCTTGGCATCTTTCTCGGAGTGGATGTTGATCCAGTTTTTGGATTAGCTTGTAAAAAATTTAGCAGAATTAAGGTGGAGATTGATATTATTAAACCTTTGAAGCAAGGACTCTGGGAACCAAGGAATTTCAGTTTCAATGCTTGAGTGTCCTTCAAATATGAATGCCTCTCCGGTTTTTGTTATGCATGTGATAGAATTGGGCACTCCCAAATCTTCTGTAACGTCTTTTTTTTTTTTTTTTTTGGATGTCGGGGAACCTCTCCAAGGCAGGGCCTTTTGGATCCACCCTTGCAGAATAAACCCCGGTCCCGTGCACCGCATCCTCAAAAGTTTCCCTACATAGAACTGGTTAAATCACTGGCTTTTCATCAGGGGGTGTGGCCCCAAAGAATTGTTTGCACTAATGAGATGTTGAACCTTGGACCTTGAAGGGAATAAGACCCCAAGACCAAGGCCTTCACCACTTGGGCCAACCCCTTGGGTTAAATCTTCTGTAACGTCTTAAGCTCTATTCCAGAACAAATGCCTTTTTAGACCTTGGCTTCGTTCGGAATCTCCTATTTTCATGACGGTAAATCCAACTCAGCGATGCAAAGAATGTATTTCTAGGCTCCCGTTGGATCATTTCATAGAGGACAAACTTAGCCAGGAACACTTTCAACAAACATCTGAAATGGAAGAGGATCGACTATTTGGATCCTTGGCTCTGATCTTGCCCTTGTCTCCTTTGATTGAAAAAGAGAGAGGTATACATTTGGAGGATTCTTTTGGGAAAGAAAAATCAGTAATCGATGATGGAAATCAATCAATGGTAGAAAACTCATTCGGTTGGGGTGAATTGGTGAAAAATTGGGAACACATAGGGACCAACTAGAGTAAGCTCTTCTCAGGAACTCATATCTTACTCAAATTAGAATTTACAGACATTTAATTCAGAGGAAAGCTTCAGAGAGAAACTTACAGAAGATACCTTAAGGAGATCGGCATGGCAGAAGAAGATGGAACCCAACTCGGTGCTTCAGCAGCATTCGTCAGCCACGTACGGTGGCGCACCTGGAACTCAAGCTCCTCCAAATCAGAAGGTGGATTTGCCTTCACCCACCGTTGACTACAGTAGCTCTTCTCAAGGCATTAATGGGTGCTCAACAACTGGATTAACTTCATTCACTCAGAGTATTTACTCCTCTACACTAAACCAGATCCCATCAAGCTTGAAAGACCCTTGCACCACGTCAACCGTACCACTGATTTTAGTAGCAACCCCAAAGATTTGGAAATCCAGTGCCCAAACCTCTCATCAGTTTTTGAATGCAAAGAGTGGGTATCATGTTGGTTGAAGACTAGCGCCGAATAGGGGTGCTACCCGCACCATACGGTGCGGGGTAGCCCCCTCTCCGCACCCTGCCCCGCACCATGCGGGGGTGGGGTTTTCCTCCCCGCCACCAGCCCCCCCATGTACCCCGCCCCGCTAGGCGGGGTGCGGGGCGGATACCCAATCCACCCCGCCTTATTTTCACTTCAAATATTAACTATATTTTATTATTTTAAAAAATTATTTCTAGATCTAAAAGTGATAAAAAAATATATTTTTAGATCTAAATTGTAAATTTAAATTTTGTAGATATGACTATAATTTAAAAATTATGTAATTTTTAAATTTACTAATACATATTTTGTGTAAGTTGTAGTGTAGTAGTTTTTAAACTATATAGTTTTTAAATTTGCTAATGCATAATTTGTGAACAAGTCTAATAAATTATAATATATATATTTATATATACACAATTTGTAAAATATAAATATATATTTATATATATAAATATATATTTATGTTTTTGTATATATAAATATTTATGTTTATATATAATATATATATAGGTGAGGGCGGGGCAGGGGAAATGCGAGGCGGGTTTGGGCCCTCCCAGCCTCCCGCCCCCTCTAGGGGGACTAGATGCGGGGCGGGGGCCCCCGCCCCGGCCCATGCGGGGCGGTGTACCCCGCCCCGTCGTGCGGGGGCGGGGCGAACAGGGGTGGGGTGCGGGGCCCTGCTGCCCACCCCTAGCGCCGAAGCTTTAATGAAATCTAATTTATCCGGTTTTCATTATAACCTAAATAAGGAAAGTAGCTCATGGCAAAGCAAGGCTGGGCCTTCGGTACTGGGCCTGTTAGTGAAGCCAGGGAATTTAAGCCCAGCGGAAGGTATGATGGCCCATTTTGAATAGAAAATCCATTGTCTAGATTGGAGCTTTGGGCTCCCTTTCAATGCTCAAAATTCGATGGGTGCAAAACCAAGGGATCTAACTTTCAAGCCCTCTATCTCCTACAAATTAGTTCAACTGAACCTAGGGCCCATTATCCGTTTTGAGGCAAGAAACTTAGCTTCACGTCCAGATGGGCCTCTTGCCCAAGACTCATTTCATCTCCATTCTTTTGATAGCTCAGTATCTTAGTTCCCATAACGGATATTGATACCCCTTTGAAAAGGGCAACACCTCCTAGAGGTCAAGAGATCACTTCTTTGAAATCAAAAGTGCAGAAAGTTTTAGAGGTAGAAATCCCGAAATTAGGAATAAAAATCATAGAAATCAGAAATGAGGAAAAAGAAGCGGCTTCGATGCTATTATCCATCAAGTCAAAGTCATCGGGGAAGATTAAAAAGTCCAAGGAAATTGCGAGATCCAAACCTTACAACAAGACCACTAAAAAGGAAACTCTATCTAGAATCACCAAGAAAGTTGACGAGGCGGGCTATACCATGCCTCCAGCACATCCATGAAATCCTTGGTCTGGAATTGCAAAGGTTTGACCCACCCCAAAGCAATCAGAAGTATAAAGGTTTTTATAAATAAGTTTAATCCGGATATTATCTTTTTGTCGGAAACCATAGTGTTTGATTATAGCACCACTAGTATTGTAAATAGACTAGGTTTCCATCATTTTGTACATGTCCTAACCTCGGGAAAAAAATGAGGTCTTTTGTCATTATGGCGACCGGGTGTCGATATCGAACTGGTTCGTGCTAATACTAATGCTATCTCTATTTTGGTTTACTCTGATCCTCCTAATCATCATTTGTTAGAAAATTTTGTCTATGCCCCTACACAAAGGCAACAAAAAGCAAACTTCTGGGCTCACTTAGAATCAACCCACAACTCATTTACTGGTCCTTGGCTTTGTATAGGTGATTTCAACGATCTACTAGGCTAGTAAGATAAATATGGTGGTAGGCCGCTTACATCCTCTTCCATTGGTGGGTTACAAAGTTTAATGGATATTCATGGCCTCATTGACATTGAATTCTCGGGACCCATCTTCACCTGGATAGACAACCAGATTGGAAGAGCCATGATTCAAGAAAGGCTGGACCGTGGCATTGCAAATGCATATTGGCGCCTTCTCTTCCTAGACGCTACAATCTAGTACATAATTTCCTCAGTCTCAGACCATAATCCTCTCTTACTAAATACTTTGAAGGCAAGGAAGAATTTCTCTCCCTTTAAATTTGAGGAATTTTGGATTAGAAAATCACTCAGCAAGGTTATTATTCAAGAAGCTTGGCATCATCAATTCTATGGAAATCCTGCCTTTATACTATGCAATAAAATCAACGAAACAAAGAAGGCCCTTAAGCATTGGAATAAAACCCACTTTGGGAAAATCGAGACCAATATCTAGCAAATTGAGATTGAACTAAACAATTTTCAAGGTAATCCACCGAACCCATGGAGTTTACATAGAGAAATTTCTGCATCAAAAGCTTCAAGATCAATTAAAGAATGAAGAAATCTTTTGGAGACAAAAGTCAAGAATCAACAGGCTCATCACAACAGATCTAAACACAAAATTTTACCATTTGTCTACAACAATCCGTTGAAGAAGAAACGGGATCGACTCAATCAAAACAAGCCTAGGTAATTGGACAATGGATAATGAAATTATTGAATTTACTTTCTTAGATTATTTTAAATCCATTTATACCTTCACAAATCCTACCTTCCCGGATAATCTTAAAGATCTCTTTGAACGATGGATTTCAGATGATGAAAATTTATTCTTAACAGTTGTTGTAACAGCCTGTTAGAAATTCAATTGTGAAATTTCTATTAATTTTAGGAACCTCGTGAAAACCACATAAGTTTTCACGAATCCATTAATCGTATAGGTTTTTGTCTAACTACATAGTTAGTGTTATTATTTACTATGGTATCAGAAGTGTGTTTTTGATTATTGGAGATAGTTACAAGTGTCAAAATGTATTATGGTTTGTGCCATTAGACTCGGAGGGTTATTTAAAGTCTTATGGCACAATAACATTTTTTCATATTTTCGGACAAAACGTCTGTTCACTGTAGATATTATTGGATAAAAAGAAATATCTTGAGGTAATTTTCATGAATATTATTGGGTAAAAATATTTTGAGTTGTTTTTTATAGATATTATTAGATAAAAATATCTTAAGTTGATTTTTGTAGATACTATTGGATAGAATATTATGAGATAATCTTTTATAGTTATTTTGGGTAGGAGAAAACTACACTCAACTCTCAACTCCAGTCTCATCTCTTCCATATCCCATCCATAAGTATCTCCAGCCACCTCTCCCCACGAAATTATCTTCATTTACACTTTCCATTGAAAGAATATCAAACACTCTCTTTCGGACAGCTTTCAGGAGGTCTTTTGCACACCCATTTCGAAGCTTTTGTAAGTATTTTATCATAAAATATCCTTCATATAAGTTGTTCCTTTTTTAGTCTAGTTTACGTGGATATCTTATTTGTCCCATTTGAAAATCATTTGGTTAGTCAAATATTGTATAAACTATAGAAAGGTCATTCTGGGAGATAAACTGGAGAATATGTTATAGTTTGGAGTTTTTGACCAAGCTAATAGATAGATATTGGCCCGAAATTTTTATGAAGTATTGTTAACATGTGTATATGATTATTGGTTGAAGATTTTTGCATGATTAAAGGTTTTGATGAAAGATTTTCTTAGATTTAGAAACTGGAAGAGGAAAAACAGTTTCTGTTTTGAGAAAGTTTAACTCTTTGGTGGTCTAAACCTATTCTAATGACTTTGATAATTTTATTGGAGGATCCTAAGCATCTTATATACATGTTATATTATTATTTTGAAGATATTTGATGTTAGTTTCAAAGATATGAAATTTTATGCAAAGAGATATTTAGATAAGCCAAAGTGTGGATATTCTTGGCTAAATTTATGTTTTGATTAATTTCTAACCATGTGATTTTGAATTAGAAGCTTATATATATTTTAGGACATCTTTTTAAACCATGTGATGATTTGGTTTGAAGATCATATATTTATAAGTCATAGATCAAGAGATTTATCAAAACTAATTGAGGAAAAAGTTTCTGTTTTTGGACTAAGTGTAAGACCAAAAAACTCCAAATGTTATTTTGTGATTTTGGTGACTTTAGTTTGATGATTTAAAGCATGGTTGATGTTAGGATGATATTATGAATATGTTAGAAGTAAGATTTGATTTTTGAAATTCTTGGAGATGTTTTGATTTAAGGTCAAAACTTGTGATTCAAGTGCTTGGATCTTTTTACAAAAAAGTTTGGTGTTAATTATTAGCTTTTTATAAATGAATGTTTTAAGTATAGTTTTGAACTTAGGATTGGAAGATGTTTGTTGCAAAATTTTCGTTTAAGCATGAGTTTTGAAGTTGGAAGGAATTGCAACAAAAATCAAGGGAAATGACCTATGGATGTTTCGGCCATAGTGTGTTCTTCATAGTTGTGTTTTGTTTTAAATTTTTCTGAGTTGATATTTAACTTTAGGACAAAATTTACATGAGGAATGTAAATTTTGGAAACTTTTGGAGTTAGTATGCAAAATCCTTAAGTTATGGGTAAAACGGTCATTTTCCCACATGTAAAGAGTAAAATGAAAATTTTACTCTTTAAGTTAGTATTTTCCATATTTCAAATTATTAGTGATTTAGTTCTAATTTTTAGAATCACTAATTACAGTTCCTCGTGATCGCACTTGAAGTTTTATAAGAAACGCGGAGATCGAGGTAAGTTAGCTTTTAACTTACTAGCAGTCTACTGTATATGTGTGCTAAGTAAAGGAACTACAGTGTATGTATGTGTGTTATCATATATGTTATGCTATGCCAAGTTATCACGTAATTGTCTATTGATGACAGAATTTATTCTGTCATCAATTTTTATCTGTTACATAATATATTCTGTCATGTATTACTGTACCTTACAAGTACGTCATACTAAGTATGCCATCTATTACATGTATGTCAAGTCATGTAATATTCACTGTTGCAAGTATGTCATGTTAAATATATTGTCTATTATATGTTATGCCATGTTACGAAATATTTCTATCTCAAGTTGGTCATTTATTTCAAGTTATGTTCAAGTCACGTTATGTTACGTCAGGGCTTCAGTCCTTTCGTATTCCAGTCATATTTCATCTTGATTACTTATGTATGGGGTCACAGCAATTGTGATGCATACACTACGTGAGATACATCAATTGTGACACGTAGAATACATAGGGCCACAACAACTGTGGAGTGTGTATTTAAGCAGTTAAAGAATAAGTTCCGTAGAATACATGGGGCCACAACAACTGTGAAGTATGTATTTACACCTAGAATACATGGGGCCACAACAACTGTGGAGTATGTATTTACACCTAGAATACATGGGGCCACAACAACTGTGGAGTATGTATTTTTCATGTCAAGTCAAGTTTGTGTAGAATACATGGGGCCACAACAACTGTGGAGTATGTATTTTTCATGTCAAGTCAAGTTTGTGTAGAATACATGGGGCCACAACAACTGTGGAGTATGTATTTACACGTAGAATACATGGGGCCACAACAACTGTGGAGTATGTATTTTTCATGTTAAGTCAAGTTTCAGAACAAGTTCATGATAAGTCAAGTTTCATATCACGTTCATGTTAAGTCAAGTTTCAAAATAAGTTCATGATAAGTTAAGTTTCATATCTTGTTCATGTTAATTCAAGTTTCAGAGCAAGTTCATGCTAAGTCAAGTTTCAGATCAAGTTCATGTCAAATCAAGTTCAGTTCATGTTTCAACTTAAGTTATGTCAATTATGTTATGTTGTACGCCAAGTTATGCTTTAATTACTTATGAATTTGAATATGCATTTATACTTTTACTGTCATCCATGCATCATTAGCTTGTGTGGAGGTTTTTTTGTTAACTTACTGATATTTGTAATCAAATCTCACTTTGGTAGTCCCAACTACCATTCCCCCCGAATGGTAGATCTTGTTACAGGACATGAAGGAGAATCAGAAGCTGATCAACTAGACACAGTTGACTAAGCGACGGTGCGACATCAATGTTAATATAGTAATTAACGTAAATTACTACTTGTACGATTGAGTTGCATCTCTAGTACTTTTTGGATCATAACCATTTTGAACTAGTGTTGTGATCTTAGTTGTTCAATGGGTTTTTATGTATGAAGTATGTTTTAAGTATTTGGGATATTTTCAATTTGGTGCATAGTATTTGCTAAAGAAAAAATTTATCCGCTGCGAATATTGTATATTGTTAGATGCATGTTAAGAACATTACATCTTATATGTCATGAACGGGGGCAGGTAACCTTGTGTTGCATGTTTTGACGCTTCAAATGTCCGTCCGATCCCAAACGGAATTTGGGGGCGTCACAGTTGTGCCTTTAGAATATGAGATTCATGAAGCCCTAACGCAAATTCCAAACCATAAAGCTCCTGGTCCTGATGGGATGACAACCCTTTTCTATAAGCATTATTGGCATATTATCAAGAGAGATGTAATTGCGGCTGTTCAAGATTTTTTTAGAAGTGGAAAACTTCTATAACAAATTAATCATACTCACATAACTCTTATTCCAAAAATTGTAAGCCCGGAATCTCCTCATCACTTTCAACCTATTAGCATGACAAATGTCATTTATAAAGTCATCTTCAAAATTCTTGCAAACCGCTTAAAAAATTCCCTTCCAACCATTGTTTTCCCCCTCCAAACAGCTTTTGTACTCGGTCATAATATCAAGGAGAACTCAATTATTACACATGAGATGTTTTATCATCTAAAGCACCATAAAGGGAAAAAAAGGTTTGATAGCCTTAAAGCTTGACATGGAAAAAGCTTTTGATCTTATTGAATGGAATTTCCTTTTTAAGGTCATGCAAGTCTTGGGTTTCAACTCGACTTAGATAAATCTCGTAAAGGAATGCATCTCGACGGTTTCATTCTCTATACTCATCAATGGATCTCCAAAGGACTCTTTCAAAGCACAAAGAGGTCTTTGACAAGGTGACCCCATCTCACCTTTCCTTTTTATCATGTGCACGGAAGTACTCTCAAGATTATTAACAAGATTAGAAGTGTTGGGGCAGCTAGAAGGTATTAAAATCAGTAGAGATTCCCCCTATTTCTCACATTCTCTTTGCAAATGATCTAATTATCTTTGAAAAATCAAAAGAAACATCGATCCAGGTGATCAATAATGCTCTAGAGAAATACCAAGTTTGGTCAGGTTAATGCATCAATCAAAGTAAATCCTCTATCTTCATCACTCAAATACCAATCAAGCAACAAGAAGAGCAATCACGGCAAATCTCCCTTACAAAGAGTCAAACTCAAAGATGAAATATTTGGGATTTTGAACTACATTTAGCCGATCCAAGAAAGAAGACTACAAAGAAATGTTGGAAAAAATAAACAAAAGACTGGATGGTTGGAAATAAAAAATGCTCTCCCAAGCTAGTAGAACTATGCTTATCAGAACTATAGCAAGCTCCATTCCCACTTATCACATGTCAACACTATGCTTTCTAAGTCTATCTACAAGAAGCTAAACACAAGTTTCAAAAATTTGTGGTGGGAAAAATCAAAAGACAAAAAGCATAAGTTATGCCTAAAATCATGGAAAACTTGAATGTAGCACTATTAGCAAAGACATGATGAGAAATGAGCCAACCTAAAAATAGCATGTGGCACAAGCTATTATCAAAGAAATAACTAAAATCAAGCGTCTTTGAATTAGCTGTTCCAAAGGTAATTGATTCAAATCTCTGGAAGGAAATTCTTAAGACCAGATCATTGCTGGGAAAATGTATGTGTTTCAAAATTGTTAATGGTTTGTCTGTGAGAGCTTGGCTTGACCCATGGATCCCAACTCTGGAGAATTTCAAGCCTATTCCCCTAACCCAGACAGATGATCTCTCGACCTCTCTCAAAGTATTAGATCTGATTGTTCAAAATATTAGAGCTCAGAACCTTCCTTTATTAACAACTCTTTTCCAACAAGAAAACATCAACGAAATACTAAAAATTCCCTTGCCTTTTTTAAACTAGAGCCCGTATTGCCCCAATTGGACCAAAACCCCAAATGAAAAATTTTCAGTTAAAACTGCACACCATCTTGCTTCCAATGTGGATAACTCTAGCAGGGATGTAATCGAGGATATCCCTTGGAGGAAAATTTGGAATCTCAAAATCCATAACTGCCACAAGCTCCTCTTATGGAAAATATTCCGTGATATCCTTCCAACAAGAGAGCGTCTCAAAAGATTCATTCCAAATATCCAATCCATAAATTGCCCTCTTTGCGACAAAAAAGAAGAGACCCTTCTACATCTTTTCATGGAATGTCCCTTAATTAGAATTCTCTAGAGTCAAAGTAATTGGCCTCTAAATATCCCTTACTTGGTGGTAAACGCTATGAAGGATTGGCTTCAGTTCATTTTATACCCCATACAAAAACTCGGCCTCACCTCCTTGGAAGAACATCCTTTTAAAGTTTTTGCAGGATTGATTCTTGATTTCATCTAGAGGCTTCGAAATAAAAAAGTCCACAATCAAGAAGAGATCTCTCTACATCAAGCTTCTCAGCATCTGAATCTATTATACTAAGAAAATCTATAGGCTTGGAAAGAAAATAACAATACCAACGTGGAAAAGGATTGGCAAAAGCCACCCACAAATCAAATATGCATTTCTTTTGATGCTGCTATCAAAAACTCTTTCTCTTTGGCCTCAGCAGCAAGTAGAAACTCCAAAGGTGAAGCCATTGAAATTTGGATTGAGAACAATTCCACAACAATTCCGGTGATTGCAGAGGCTCTTGCGGCCAAGTTGGCTTTCAAAATGGTGATACATCTTAACAATCCTTTCACCTCCTTAGTTGGTGATTCACAGTTGGTTGTTTCTTCCATCTACAAAGAGGAAGAGGTCAGGCAAATATCTACAATTACGTATGATATTGCAAGCTCGTTGAAATCTCATGATGGCTAGAGGTTCAACAAAATAGATTGATCCCAAAATCGATTTGTGCATTCAGTTGCGCAATGGGCAGTTACAAAGTATTCTTTGTTTAGTAGCATTCCATTAATCTCGATTCCTTCTAGTATTTTTTATATTGGCAGTGGGAAAGACCCTTCCTAGACTTTGTAATCTCTTTTATTATATTCAAGCTTGCTTAGAAAAAAAGAAGAAGTGATAAATTAAAATAAATAATATGCACAAGAAAATGATATACAATCTTTTTTACTAACTCCTTTTATAACTTTACTTTAAATAGATGATGGTTTGTAAAATTTGAAGCTCAAATCAAGAAAATCTTGTATAATCTCTGATGAAATCTTATTCCTATCATATTAATTTACTGCTTATAAAATGGTTTTAAGATATTATTCTAAGTATAATGGTGGGCAAGAAGAATCTCAATAAACATTTTAATAAAACACATGCAAAGCAAATAAATAAAAAGACAACCACTAAGGGTGGGGCTAAGTGGTCCATGAGTTTGATAGTGGGCACTAGGTCTTGGAGTCAAATCCTACAACGGGAAGCACTCAGCATTATTGGTGACCTTTTGGCTCATGAACCATTGATGCTCTCGTGGGGATGGGGTCAGGCTATGGCTCAAGTCTGACTTGTAGGAAGTATCTATGGTTCTTGCCGTCTAAGCCCCTCCTGTTTGGCTTCCTAGCTGTTTGGGTGCTACTATGGTCACGTCTTGATAGGGAAGCCATCTCTGATTGCCTCTCCAACTATTTATTGTCGAGAAATAAATAAATAAAAAGACATAAATTAGATAGGAAATAGGAAATGAGCAGTAGCTAAAGGTGTCAAATCGTGTTAACGGGTCGTGTTTGTGTCATGTCAAAATATTTATATTATACTATATAGATCAACTCTAACCCGATCCGTTAACATAACAGGTCGTGTCGTGTCAATCCGTTTTGACCCATTAGTGAATATTACGAAATAAGTTAACATGATATAATATGACCCGTTTTAAAATATTTATGTAAATGGGTTGAATAGACCTGAAAATAACTCGTTTGACCTGATTAAATTTAATATAATTTTATATAAATGTTAAAATTACAATATCTATAAAAATTATAAATCTAACTACAAGTATAAAATTACAATCCAAACAATAAAAATATTAAAATTGAAATTCTAACAATTTTACTTTTAGGTATAAGGGTATAATTGTAATTTTAAATTTCTTAACGTGTCATAGCGGATTATAACGGGTTGACCCGTTGTTAACCCGTTAAGCAATCGTATTTTAACAGGCTAACCTGTTTTGACCCAAACCTATTAAGACTAAACCCTAACCTGCTATTATCGTGTTGTGTTCATGTTGGGTTAACAGATAATGTAACATATTGCCACCCTTAGCAGTAGCAACTCTCATATTTCAGATGAACACTTGAATCTGAAAGGCAATCAGCTTAGAAACGTGGGCGAATAACAATCAAGTAATTAGGGTAGGATTATAGTGACAACTAGCCAACAAAATCACAGTATCTTTGGAACTGCTTTTGAAAAAGGTGCCCTGTATAGTTCTACAAACAATGACAGTGATCAAGATATGGGTTTGAGAACAAAATGATCAGTGTTTTTTTTTTCTTTTCTTTGATAATTAAGTTCTAACCACCAAATAATTAACATCCATTTATTTCTCTCCTTTTTCTGGGTATCCAACCTTTTTTTCTTACCAGAAGATAGTGCCAGCTTCTTAATTTCCACTTGAAATCATGCTGATTTATAGATTCATGAAATCGATGGTGGATCCAACAAGCTGTGACAGTCGCAACATGCAATGCATCTCCTTCACCCTTTTTCTCTCCCCCAAAACAACAATCCCATCATGAGAAACCCCCCAAAAGAGGCTTCTGATCCCTCTGATGATCTCTTCTCTTCCGCTTCCTTTTCTGTCGGCCTCAGCATATGCCTATTTGCCTTTTTTTTTTTTTTTTTTTCAGGGTTTTCACTCATTTTTTCGAGTGTGATACTTGAAAACAGTGAATTTTAGAACATCGTTTCCGGTTGTACTTTAAGCCACAATACATGAACTTTCCCTCAGTTGGAATGCACCACGAATTGCTTAATTTACATGCCCGTCCTTCTTGGTTTGGTAAAAATAAATATTAATGTTAGATACAATCTTAAATATGTAAATTTTGCGTATGCTTTTTAAAAAATATTATGACCCACTATTAAAAATGAGATTTTTTAATGTATTTTAAAGATTTCCTCACTTTTTTTCTAAACGCAGACTTTACACACGCAGAATTGTAAAAATCATTTTCAAAATAACCTAAATATCTTTTGAAATTTGACTACTTCAAAAATTATGAGGTATTTAGGAGATACTGGTATTTGAGATCCAGCACCGATATAGCCTTCATCACGCTTGTTTTCTATTCCTAAACAAAAGGGGAGAAGGAGAATTGAATATTAATACTTGTTTTCTTGAAGATTCAGCCATCTTTCGCATGAAAAGAACATCTCTACTTGTACATTTTGTAAATAATGATCAGAGCAGAATTCTGATGGATATATGCTTAATTATCATCCACAGATCTTGGTAATCCTTCATTGCCCTTTAACCTTCGATGTGAAGTATGGGTGTGACGATGGTGACTGATGTAGCCATGATGATTAATGGATGGAGATATGAAAGATCCATCCCACCATGCCATGACAGACACACATTACAAAGAGTTTGGAACTCAGATAATTAATGTCTGAGCTTCAAATCAAACTGCGCAAACGAGCACACACGTAAAAAAAAAATCTTCATGATCATGAGCAGTTTCAGCTTATGATTGAGGTCAGATCAAGTGGGTGTTCATGTTGTCTTCCCCAAGGGTACAAATTCAATGCATGTCTCAGGCTTCCTCCTTAATCCATATGTTAGCAACTCCAATCAATCAGTACTGCTTTATCACTTTACCTCCCATCAATCAGTTCTGTATCACTTTCATGATAATAATAACCATGTCCATCATCAGGTACTGGTGTCATGTGACATTACATATTAGTTTTCTTAATTTGGGAGGACAAGATATTATTATGCCTTCTACCTTTCGAGGAATTATCATGGTGGGTGCAATGGAGGAAATATATAAACATCTGTGATCAACCAAAGAGTTTTCTGCAATATTGTTAATTACCTGTTCTTTCATTTTCCAAAAGTCTAACCCACATTAATTTTTCAATTAATTTTAATTTCCAGTCTCCAAAAAAGATGCAGTGTCATTAATTTTAAGACTCCTACTATTTTCTTGGGTTTTTAGTTTGCATCTGATAGATCTATTATGCAGAAAGCATGCATTTTAACGATTTCTTATCTTCTACTTAGAGAAAGCATAAGAAACTGTACTGTGGCTATGCAATATCTGTCACTAATTTCCAATGTTGGCATCTAATAGAAGAGGAAAACACTAACAGCATCAGAAGTTATGCTTTCTGTGAAAACAGATTAAATTAAACCCTATCTGCTGCATGCACGCGCTGCTTCTGCATGGCATGTTTGCACTTTGATTACATGATTGTGGATCTATAGATCGATCCACAAAAAGAAAAAAATAATAATTACTAATTACACAGAGTCGAATAATTATCTGGATATATATAAATATATTAATCAGAAAATATAAAAATTAACAAAGAATTAGTTTATCTTCACAATCTCAAAATGACCTTTTGAGATTTTTGAAATCTGTAGTCTCGATGCATTCAAACGTCCCGGCAACCCTGTAAGGATTCAACAGTTTCATCAGCTCAGTTGCTTTCTCCTTTGTCTCATCACCACAACCAACCTGTATCACTAACAAAAGCTTCTGAAAGGCACCAACTTGAAGAGCCTCCACCAAAAGCACTCTTTCAGCTTCATGCCTTCCATATTTGCAGAGCTTCAAAATAGCAGAAATGGAATACTCAGTGGCCAAGTCTGATAACCTCAAGATTTTCTTCACCAAGACTGGTATTGTCAAAGCATTACTTTGAGCCTCTTCTATCCCTTCTTTGCAGCAACAAATCCCGTCAAAAACACCCAAAGCCCTTTCGCCTATGCTTTTCTCCGAATCGACAAGAATCTCCAGCATTAAAGAAACCAGACCCATCTTAACAAATGTTGACTTGATCTTCTCACTGGAAGGGGAAGAAGAAGAAACCAAGTAGAAAATTACCATGATTGAAGCTTTTGTAATGGTTGGACAGATTTGCTTCCTAACGAGTTCAATTAGTATTTCATTCACTCCCTCAATGCTTGATACCTTTTCCACAAGCTGTTGATCACAAGCAAGAAGCTCTTTCAATGCTGATAGGGAATTTTTCTTTGACGAAATATCTCTGCAGCTCAAAAACCAGACCATGCAACCTAAAGAAGCTCGAGATCCCAAGGATTTCTGGGCTTCAGTATCAACTGGAAACATCCAATTCAGTGCAGACAGTATGTCTTCCAACACCGTTGCATTTCTCTCAATAGATTCATTTGCAAATGCATCAAATGCAGCAGCCAGTACAGCAGCCGCTCCATTTGCAACGATGCATCGCCTGTTACGTTCACTCTCTGCACCCCATTTCTGAATTTTCTGCACCAGTTCTAAGCACCTGTATTGATCCAACCGTCGTGCCGACTCTGAAACTCCGGAAAGAATCTCCGAGACCTCAACCGGCGCTACTGGAATTCTCGGTGTAGGGATGCGTTGAACTCCATATTTTTCCTTCTCCACGCACCAATCTTGGATCATTTTCGTAAGCGCATGGTTAGGAATCCGATCAAAACTATTCAGCATCTGATTCGTGACCGGGCACGTAAATTTCCCCGTTTCAAGCCAGGTTTCGATGCTTTCACGATCATATGTAATCCCAGAAGACAACGTGACGGGATCTTTCATCAAGTCAAGGGATATCGGGCATCGGAAATGATTCGGGATCACGAGCTCCATGTCCGAATTTCCCGTATGATTTTTGCCGTCATGGCGGGCTTTCCTTGATCCCCTCCTCCAACCCAAAGGCATTAGTACAAAACTTCTAAAAACCAAGAAGAAGAAAGGAGAAGGAGATATGCACTTGTTCTTTTCGTTTTTGGCAATGAAAATGTATAGAAGTCGTAATCTTCTTTCTGAGAGCTTTACATATATATATATATATATATATAGCTTTGAGGTTGTAATGTTCAAAGTTCAATGTTCAAACCTCTTGATTAAATAAAATAGAAAATATCTCAAGAGAAAAATTCAAAACTATGTAGAGAGAGAGAGAGAGAGAGAGAGGGTTTGCTTAGTGTTAGCGAGAGTTTGAACATTGACCGCTGAAAGCTGGTTTGAAAATACAGAATGTCCAACCGTCAAAAGTATGAAAGGGTAAAAGAAACCAAATTCAATAGTCTGAGGTTTCTATACGCATGAGATGCGGTTTGAGTGTTTTGACCAGCTGACGAAGTCTCTATTTTTTAACTCAAATATGCAGGCCAGCTTCCATGCACCCTTTTGTTGAGAAATAAATTGCATATTATCGGTAGGTAAGATCTTAAATATATTTATAAATAATGTACAAATATTTATTGTTGAAATGGTTCTATCAGATAAGTTAAATTCATAAATTTCTTTATGATATCAGACCCCATCACAGAATAAATGAGAGCCCACATTACTTACTCTTTAATAAGAATCAGAAAAAATATTGACCTGTATGTAAGGAAGGGTGTTGAAGAATAAATCACATATTAACGGTAGACGAAGTATTAGACATATTTATAAATAATATGAAAATCTTTCTTGTTGAGCTAGTTTTATAAAATGAGTCAAATCCATCAATTTCTTCACCTTTCTCATGTAATCAAAGTCATAGCCATCATAAGGAGGCACCCTATAACGTTCTGTGGTAATTTTCTTCTGAAAAATTTTGTAATGCAATAGAAATTGAGGCAGCCCAGCTTCAAAGGCTGATATTTGCAATCAAATCAAAGCCATCCTAAAGCTGTATGTGGGGAGGGGCATGCATGCACAGTACTATAACCTTTTGTGGTAATTTAATTTCTACTGAAAAAAGTTTGTAATGCAATAGAAATTGGGGCAGCCTGGCGAGCTTCAAGATTTCTGCAATCAAAGTCATATATAGCCAGCCATCTTAAACAGATCTAGAAGAGGGGCCCTATAAATTTATGTGGTAATTTGCTTTTAATTTCTGAGAAAGGAACAAGAGAGAATATATGATCGTGACAAGACATGAAGTGCATGGCTTTTGAGGTCTACATTGTTATTATTTTGAATGAATTGGATATAAAGTATAGGTCCCTAGCTTGCAATTACTACTAGAAAACCGTTCAATTGTGATAAGTTATTTTTTTTTAAATAATTATTTTCTATCAAAATGAGTTTGTTTTTATCGCAAACATGAGTCATTTGTTTTTATTGCAAACAGTCATTCTCGTCATATATAATTCGTCACATATGGTCCTTTTTTTTTTTTTTGTGGTAGTGAATATAGATTAAAGATAAGTACTATCATGATAATACTAATACCAAAATAAAATCTCTTGATTTCTGAGAACTATACCAAAAACAGACCATGCATGTGCTACGAAGAAATAGTTTTGTGTTTTTTTTTTTTTCCCTAACTGAATATCTAGATTGACTTCGACATACAATTTGGCACCCATGCACTAGGTCCTTAATAAAGACCTCAATGAATTCAACACCGTCAGAAGGAACATTGTTCGATACTTAACCTAATAGCAATACTCAAAAAGAAATTTCTCGGACATGCCATTGAAAGTCACTGAAATGCATATATATGTGGTCAGATACAGCCATCCAAATTTGATGATCAAAGCCATTGCATGCGACTTGCAAACTTGCAGACTAAAAACGTCTTGACCTTTACTAGTTGAAATTAATGTAACACGCGTGACAGAGATCCGAGCTATAACAAGGTTTAGTGACGAAAATGCATGTGAAATTTAGGTATCTAGCTAGGTACCTAGCTTCTATATATCTAAGTAATATTGCATCATGTCATGCATGTATGTGTAAGTATATATATATTCATTATTTCACCTACCCAGATGATGATCATGATGTTTAACTCATGAGAATAGGGTTTGAAAATGCATGTGAAAATTTACTTTTTGCTTTGTTTTTACCTTTTTCACTATTTTTCTGTTCACATTTAGAAAAGTCAAAAGTCTAGTGACGAAATATTCTCATGTTTGAACAAAAAACAAAGCTGCCTCGCGGTAGGGATCATCAGTCCTCATGAGGGATAGCCGGCACCAAACATATAACAAGTCATCCAGCGGCCAATTCATGTCACAAATGATCGATCAAATCATCCAACAGGAGCAAGAATTTTATTTTTGAGCAAAAGAGTCAGCTTTCATGAAATTCTTAAGAAATTTTAGGTCATGAGATAATATCAATCAATATTTAATTAATTACTTGGTCTCGTGGTGTTATCGAGAAAAGTAGATATTAATTTGTCAAACTTTTTTCTTTTTTCTAGCTTTTTGTCAAACTTTCTGTCTTTTCTTTCCCTGTTTTGTTGATTTTACCATTTAACTCACGTTTTCTTTTTTCTTTTATGAATTATTCATAGGTCAAAAATCCACATCTGGGAATTGAAAGGTTCAAATGATCGATTAAACTTTCAATTAGATGTTAGATTAATCAATAAGTCTTTAATTAATTGTTCATTAATTACGAAAAATTGGAATAATTATTAAGTCTTGATCATTTATATAGTTCACACGATACCTCCAATAAAATGACTTTTACACGATGAGATCGACCTACAATATTGAACCAAAAAGCTCGAGATCAGATGGGGCATGGTGATCGTGTTTAATTGTCAGCTTTGGCACCTGCATGCGGTACTGGCCGTGCACGTACGGCCAATTCAAAAAGGGTTGCATGGGAGGAGGGATCGATTATGAGTTTTGCAGCGAACAACAAGGCCAGGGAGGCCGTAGGAGAGGCAGTACTGTACGTACAAGAGCAAGAAAATAGTTGAGAAATTAAATAAAATAAAAGATCAGCAGAGAGACATCATGTTATAATTAAGAGCCTATGTATAATGAAGAGATGATATATGCTACAACAAATACTACTTTATGCCGGGAGGGTATGTGGTCGGAAAAGGTACTATATATGTGATTTGTGGGAAAAATTGTTTTGTGGGAGACCCATGACTCAAAATTGATGACATTAAGCCTTTTTTCTACTAAAGCACCAACTCAAAATTGATGACATTAAGCCTTTTTTCTACTAAAGCACCAACTCGATCGTAAAAAATATTCATTTTCCCCACCACATCACCTACGGACAAAGGCCATGGATTTCATGGGAAATGATCAATGAAATTGAAATATTGGCGAGAAATGCAACATATTCCGGTGAACAAGCTTGGTGGAAAAAAAGTCTTATGGCGCAAGAAAAAAAAAATGCCACGAATACATCTTGTGGCAACTGTTA
Organism: Carya illinoinensis; assembly: GCF_018687715.1. Taxonomy (NCBI): domain Eukaryota; kingdom Viridiplantae; phylum Streptophyta; class Magnoliopsida; order Fagales; family Juglandaceae; genus Carya; species Carya illinoinensis. Next base: position 26,712,203 of record NC_056767.1, read on the forward strand.
ATTGAATTCAGATAAAAAAAAAAAAAAAATTGTAAAAGCAAAATAAGAGAGTCTCCTTACATACAATTCTATGTAATCATACTATTGTTCCCCCCTTTTTTTTAGAGTCCAACTTGTAAGAATAGTAAGCTCCTACATACAACCCATGTTTTTAGGGTATGCCTATTGATAGGAAAAACTTCAAGTCCGATGGGTGTGAAACTATTTTTCACACTGACCAATAAGCAAATGCCACATAGGCATTTCAAAAAGCAAAATTGCCGCCGCATTCACCCCATCTCTCACTCTCCTTCTTCCTCTCCCTCTCCTCCCCATATGCAATTGACTCCGACGGAAAGAAGCCCAGAAAAATCATCTTCAGTTTGAATCGTAAAAAAAATTTCCTTGTCTGGTGAAGTTCCAGATATTGTAGAAACCATATTTATTTATTTATCTTTCCTTCCTGGGTTGCTTTTGTTGATGGATCCCTCTCCTTCTTCAATGAGCCCTCTATCTCCAATAAAAAAAAATCGTCTTGCTGGTTTCGATTTTCTTAGATAGGTGGCACAACACAGTTGTTGTTGAGAGCTTAATTTTATTGTTAGCATTGATTATATTATATATATGTGCATACGGATTGAAGAAATTCTTTTATCTTTATTAATATACCCAGTTATTGTAGTTTTGCAAACATGTAGTCTATAAATTGATATAGCTGAATTCTTGTCCAGCAACAAATCTCTCTCTCTCTCTCTCTCTCTCTCTCTCTCTCTCTCTCTCTCTCTCTCTCTCTCTCTCTCTCTCTCTCTCATCTCTCTCTCTCTCTCTCTCTCTCTCTCTCTCTCTCTCTCTCTCTCTCTCTCTCTCTCTCTCTCTCTCTCTCTCTCTCTCTCTCTCTCTGTGATATGGTGAACAAATGATTGGAGATGGATAGTAATCTTTTATCAATTAGCTTTTAATATTTCATGGAAATTGAAGTTGAACTTTCCAAACAAGTTTATGATTATTTTCAAATTCCTTCCATTGGTGTCGAGTGCAAATTGGGCGGGAGAGGGAGCTTTGGCAATTTTTTTGGGGCTACCTTCTATCGGTGTCGAGTGCAAATGGGGGAGGGAGAGGAAGAGAAATGAGAGGGAGAGATTGACAGGGCTTCGGCATGAGTGTAGATGGGGGAGAGAGAAGGAGAGAAAGAAGGAGAGGGAGAGATGGGTTGTATGCGGCTGCAACTTCTCTATTTCTGGAATGCCTATGTGGCATTTGCTTATTGGCCGATGTGAAAAATAGTTTCACACCCATCCGCTTGAAGTGCGACTCAAATATTATCAATTAAATTTATGATTACCTGTAAATAACTCAAGTACATTATATACCTACTTTGACAGGGACAAGCTCATGTATCCAAGCCTTCGATACTCAAGCTTGAACTAAAAAACTCCATAAACATCAGGAACCTTGAATGTTGCCATAAAATAATGACCCTGCAAGAGTACAAAATTACAAACAGTAGTGCTCATTCAGGCAAAAAAAAAAAAAGACTTCAAACAAACTTGGCCACCAAAATCACACGCAACTCATGACTAATTATTAGAGTACCTTCTTGTGAGTTGACAAAGTCTTAAGAACATAGGGACTTATCATGTAAAACTGCACCTAAACATCATCAGCTACAAACGGTTCCCAACTTGAAATCCAAATGTAAAATTACCAAGTCATCATTGATCCTATACATGGCAGGCCAAGATGAATAGAGGAGTCATCAATAAGAAAATATGAACTATATAGAGTGTCAGGTGTTTATAAAAAACAGACACCTTTATCAATTCAACAAACATCCACCTATAAAACAAAATAACCCAGCAGTTGCTAGCAAAACACCCAACCTAACTACATGTACACATAATATTAATTTCCATTATAGACACAAACTCTTTCCATGCTGCTGAATGTCAGCTCCAGTTCATATCCCCACAATCAGTAAACAAAGCCTCTTCATCCACACATCTTAGGGGCTCATAAGTACTTGAAAAATCATTTAATCAACTGTATTAGTCAATAGAAGAACACACCAGTTTAAGACCCCCCCTAAGACTCATAACCATATCAGAACAATTTTCATCACAAAAGGTTTCTTTGCAAGACACGATTTTGGAAACCATCCATTATTGTCATAAAAAATCCTAAATAGCAGCAATAACTTTCGATGAATGCTTTTCTAATGGACTTATTGGAGGTTATCTTGCTACAATACCCTAATTCATTTTCCACAGACATCCTTTAATTTGTGTAGTCAACCGTGTATTTTCCACCATGATGTGTCTTGGAAAAAAAATATCATGGGAAAAGACCAAATTTGTTCATGTAGTGATATGACAAGCTGAGAGAAGAGTTGATGGAATGATTAATTTTTGTGATCAAATTTCTAGCTTGAAACTATATATATAGCTTGAATGGCATGCATGCATGTTGCTAATTTGAAAGAACTAAGGAGTACATGAAGTTGGCCGTTAATTAGATAATTAATCGATTGAGTACTATTAACTATATATACGCTATGCAGAGGTACGACGACATGCGTGCATGCATGCTCTCAATCTCCAATTTTATAGTGATATTATATATAGTCTATGTAATCGCTTTGAAAAATAGTAGAGTTTATTATTAAAAAAATAATTTTTTTACATGTGGGTCATGTAGTTACTTTTTCAAAGCGATTGCATACGTGATACTTGCATATTTTACGACTGCAAATATCATTTCTCTCAATTTTAATGATGATATATTATACTGTAAATAACTTTGAACCAAGGAAAATAAAAATTAAAAAAAAAAAAAGCCAAGTTCAACTTATATTAAGAGCTGCAAGTATCTCCAAAGTATTTACCGGCTTTAATTTATCACCTATATATATGTGTGTATTCCATGCCATACAGATAGCGTATTCCCTACGACCTAGCTTCTTAATTAGAAGTTCTCTCTTGACCTCTTTCTTATTTTCATTTCCTCTGTGATCTCTTTTTCTCCTTGATTTTTGGATTAATGGGAGATTGGAAAACTAGCTAGATGTACTACTGTACGTATACGATGAAAAGCATCAAGCATATGCATGCTCTATATTCATTAAATCACTTCCATTTATTGGTGAGAGAAACCGTACGTGCACGTATCTATAAGGAAATGCATAATAGACTGAAATCAATCGATCGAGATCACCAGACTAAGATGGAAACGTAAATCACCCCTTACCCTCGATAGTTTATTTTTCTAATGAAACATCCTTAGAAGTTTTACCCAAATTCTCAAGTCTCGAATAGGAAAAAAAGTCTTTAACATTGAATTAAATGAGTTTTAATATTGCCCAGAAGACAAAACGGCCGGTCCCATAGACAATAATAAATGTTGTGAGATTTATAATTTTTATGCATCAGTTTTAATAGAGGTGGGCAGATGGTTGGCACACCTACCCGCCCACATATGGATTATAAGAAACCTATCTCTCAAAAAGGATACTCTTTTATAACTTGTCCATATTTATAAAAAGAGAAATGTTACTTATCATTCTTACACTATATATTAATATGTGATTTATTATTTTATTTAAACATATATACATTGACACATTAATATGTACTATATGTTTAAATAGAAAAATAAATTATATTAGTGTATAGTATAAAAGATAATGTGTAAAATTTTTCATACAAGAAATCCCCACAATCTAATAAAACCCCAGGCTCACCCTTCTCCATTTTCTCTCTTCTCCTCTCGCTTCTTCCCTACCTTTGCTTCTCTTTTTTGTCTTCTTGCATGTCTAGACCCTAAAGGACTATAATGACACTACATCAAATCCATTGAAGAGGCCATGGCTAGGGCCGTGGGTTTCATCATTTGCAACGAGTAGGTCATGTTTGTGATTGTGCGTCTGTGTATATCTTGCCTCGTACAGATTCATAGTCGCAACTGTGAGTTTGTTTAGATCTTGATTTTTATTTGTGGACCTAGATTTTTTGTGATGGCTTGAACGGTGGGCTTGATAATTTGCCTGCCCCCCTTCCCTAACTAAGCCAGGACAAGCGGTGGTGTGGGGGTAAGGGTGGGGCCAAAAATTGGCATGGTTTGTGATGTGAGGATAATGGGTAAAGGATAAAATAATTGATTACAAGATGCATTTTTTTTATTGTAACAGATTCTCTTAGAAGAGGGAACTTTTTATTTGATTGACATATAATTTGTTAAAATATTATCCATATTTTTTTAAAAAAAGAGTTAATACTATAAATATGTTTGTCTAGCTTAGAAAAAAAATTAATTAAAATATCCACCACCTAATTGTTTATCCAAATTAATGATGTAAAGTACCAAATAGTATAGTATTTTTTAATAATTCAAGCATGCCAACTTGTCCTCCATGCTTCTATTTAGAAGTTTTAATATGTAATAGTTTCTTCATGTTGAAAGTGCATTAGTTTACTATGAGTTTATTGGCAAAAAAAAAATGGTTTGTAATCAATTAACATCGTGTTTCGCACGTCTTTGGGTCGAGATCTCTACAACTCAGGTCTACAACTTTGGGGGCTTGCAAACACTAAGAAAACACCACGAGACAGGAGATGTGGTTATTGTCGAGTAGTCTCCGATGCTAAAACTAGTATCTTCTTAAAGTTGAGTGCAAGTATGTAGAGACTTCAGAAAGAGTTTCTAGTGCCTGTGGATTTGCCTTTTATACTCGATTCTTGGGATCATGATATGAACTCTTGAATCCACAATCTATTTGAAAACTTACTCAAGAAAGTCAAAATCAAGTCAATGGATGGAAGAATCTAGATTCATTGAGGAACTTGTTTCAAAAACCTAGATTATATTAAAATCTAGACCTGTTGAAGAACCTATCTCAAGAATTCAGATTACAAAGGAGGAACGCCACAAAAGTGTGATTTACCTTTGATAAGTTCAAAAGTTTAATGAAGAACAAGAGAAAATAAACTCAACTCATAATGAATATAATTCATCAAATTGCATAAACTTTCATAAACTGTTTAAAATAAAGTAACAAGAAGTATTTAAACTAAACCCTCACAAAAACCTAGGTTGAAAATTAAGTCCATCTTTCTCAAAATTACCCTTGATGAATAGTGCCTCTCTACAGTACCGTAAATAGTGCCCCACTACAGTAACGTCTTGATATCCTAGTTCAACAAAATAATAACTTTCTCAACGTACCTTTAAGTCATTCTGATAATAAATCTAATTATTTTAGACTAATAAAATAAGTCATTTAAATGAATTAAACAAGTTGAAAGCCTTCAAGTGCCCAAAGCTTTTAAGTCATGTTGTTGCCTTCTTCTATAACTTATATCAAATGAATCAAAATTATATTTTCATCCTTCAAGCCCATATTAAATGTTGGACTCTTGCTAAACTCTTCCCAAGTGGATTTCACTCATCTTTGTATAATTTCATTGATTTTTCTAACTCTTAATCTTGTAATTGCCCCATCTGAAATTTGTAAATGATCTTTAAAATTTGGTCCACCTTTGTACCCATCAGATCAGCTGCCCATGTTCGTGTCAAGGGAATGTGTCCTGTCAGTAGTCTTTTTAGTCAGGTTCCTTTAATGTGGCTTGGGTCCCTGGGGTGGTATAATAAATGCGGCGTGACTCCCTATCCCACTCTTACACTGTCAGGTCTTCCATTTTCCTATATGTCAAAATATCAAGAGCCCTCTCGGATCCTTGCTCGCCTACCCGCTCAGGGTTACATAAGATTAGGCTTCGCAAGAGGATGTCAGGATGGCGTGTTCCTTCTTTGCATAATGGGGATTTCCCACGCTTTTAATTCGTGGGCCATCCCTTATTTTAGGGCCAGGGGCCCTCCTAATTGGACTGACAAGTTGCTCAGTTGGCCTGGCCTCTCGCATTCTTAGGCCTTCAGCTCAGGGAAAAAATTCCCTTACACAGTTGTGTACTGATAAATATAAAAAGTTAAAAACAGATTGTCTTGTCATGTTCGCTTTTTTTCTCTATTTGGTGAAGAAGGTATACTTAGGTCTTTTAACAATCCTGCAATTACTGAGCCTTCTACTTGAACTTTGATCCTTTAGACGGGTCAAGTCATTTGGGCCTTCTTTCTGAACTACGATTCTTTAAGTATTAGGTCGAAAAATGACAAAAATAAATATTTAAAAAGAGTAATGCTATACACTACATCACCATCCTATTTGCATCTTACTATATATGATGTGGTATATTTATCACAATTTATTGATAAATATGTCACATCTTACGTAGTGAGATGTAAGTGAGATGGTAGTATGAGATATAAAATTTTTCATAAAAAAAACATGATTTTTTTCCTAATTTTAAAAATTAATTAATTAATTAATTAACGTAATGATATAATTAAATTTAAAAAAATTAATTTTATAAAAATTAACTTAAAAATTAAAAGAATGTCAATTTTTATAAAATTAAATTTATATTTAATTAAATTACTTAATTACATCGTTGATTGAATTTATTTATTTTTAGATTATGCAATAAGATCATTTCTACAAATTTTTATCTAGATTCGTATAGCAAAAGGGAAAAATGGCTATGAGTAAAACAATAATAAAAGAGGTGTAAGGATATCATTATCCATACTAGATATAATTATTCGTGTATATTTTTAAAATGTATCATTTAAAAAATATTATCTCTATAAAATAAATTAAGACACTAAAGTAATTTTATATAATATATTTGATTATAAAGTTATTTTGATAGTAAAATAGATTAATGTATCATATAAAATTATATCAGCTTGTAAATTTATTTTTATAATTTTTTTTCGTGATTGTAGCACGTTTCTTTCATTAATACAGTATTACGTGTTAAAAGATGAATAATTTCTCTATCTATTATTAAATACAAGTTTAAATAACCATTATACCATCAAAATGTTAAGATGATTACACTTTGCACTATAAAAAACTATGACTTACACATTACAAATTATCATATATAAATTGATAATTTAGATCTTTTGGTTTACAAAAGAGTGGAGGGGGAACATTCATAGGGAGAACTGTAGGTGGTGTGTTGGGCCATCTTTTAAAATTTAAAAAATTTGAATTATTTTTTATATTTTATATAAAAATTTAAAAAAATTATAATAATTAGATAATAATTACGTAAAAAAAAAATAATTTATACAAGCTTCAAATATACGAGTTACGTACATATTCTCGTAAAAAAAGTGAACCTTACTTTAAAAAAAAAAGTGAAAAAAACTATTTTTTATTCGTAAGATCCACTTTCTTATAAATATTTTATGTAAAATTTGTCTATTTAAAATTTTTATTTAGTATTACTTTTTTAAAATAAGATGAGATATTCTCAACTTATTTTACTTTCCAAAATTACAACTATTAATGACTATATCAATAGGAAAATGATTAGTGCAAAGTTTTGATAAAAAAGTGAGTCTATTTATAAAATTTATCTAAAATTAAATTTATTATTAAATAATAATAAATATATTACATCATATATAATAAAATATAAATAAAATGATACACGGTATTTAGCATTTATCTATTTATATCACGTAGTAAAGCTTGTATCATTAGCCATCTAGCTGATTCTAGCATAAGGGAGTAGCCCGCAGAAACTTTTGAATTCCACCTTACACGTAATGCAGATAATATCCCTATCCGTACCATTTCCATTAGCCAGACTCAATTGACCTCTCTCTCTCTCTCTCTCTCGTGGGTTTGTACTTCATCTTCCGTCCAAGGTAATGTATTTTTTCATTTTTGGATTTTTTTTGGGTATTGGAGAGTTTTTGAAGTTCTGTTAATGTTTATTTTTCCTTCTATTTTTTGGGATTTGCAGAGGTGAAAATGGAAGCTGGGGCAGCGAGAGTCGTCCGATCTCCATTTGGCATGTCGAGACCGTTCAATTCAGTTGGCAGATCGGGTGTACCCGATTTCGTGCGTTTCGGTACCAAGCTCACGCCCTCGATTAAGGTAGGAGATGTTTGTTTCGGTTTCTGATTTTCTTTTCCCCTTTTGAGTTTCGTCTGTTTAAGGTTTATGCCTGGTGGTGTCATGAAAATACTGTAACCAGGTTTAAAGAAACGCGAAATTGGCCAGTTCGAAGAGGTTTTGTATTTTTGCATGGGTTTCTGATTATTAGTTGGGGAAGTTCTGTTTCGCACTTTATGGGTTTTCCTCGTTTGGCTTTTTCTGGATTTTTTTTCTTGGTCTTCTTAAAGTAGAGAAATATGTATGTTTGTAATTCATTCTGGGTTAGGAGCTGGAATTTTATGCACTCAACTTTGCCTTTTCTCTTTCCTTTCTATGTAGAACCCAAATCAACCGATCCGCTTTAATCTGTTGCTTAGTCATGAGGTTCATTGCAAAACATATCTTGAAGCCCTTCAACAGGGATAGTTCTAGCACATAAATTCATGATGCATTTATGTAAGTATGGACGTGCCGAGTTACTAATATAGGTAGTTCATTTAGGGAGTATAAAATAGAAACAAGGGGTGTTGAGTGAGGTCATGGATTCAATCCAGTATGGGTGAATCAGTGAGGTTTACCTATTCAAGGAATCAAAATTAGTTTGGAGACTTTTCATCTACTTTTGGGATGAAAAGTGCATCAGTAGCACATGTAGAAGTGAATGGTGAGGTCATTTATTCAATCACGTGTGATTTCATAAGCCATGTTAAGCTGCTCCAAAAAATAAAGGTTTGAGGACACTTTCTTGGTTTCTTTTTTCCACTTTCTTGAGGAAACATGCCCAGTACTAGCACACATGGAGGTTGCTGTCTATAATGGTTGCCACCCCTCCCCCCTCCTCCCGACCACACACACGAACCTCTATTTTCTTTCTCTTTATTCTGAAATTTGATGCACTTTCATGTGATTGATGCTTTACAGCATTACACTTCAATTTATCAACCAAGTTCCGGACACAGAAGAGTGGGTTTTGGAAGTAGGAGATGCTTGGTAGTTTGGGCGTCATCATCTCCTGACTCAGCAGGGTCTACTGCCCCAATTGCTCCACTTCAGCTGGAGTCTCCAGTTGGGCAGTTTCTGTCACAGATCCTGATCAGCCACCCACACCTTGTGCCTGCTGCAGTTGAGCAGCAGCTTGAACAGCTTCAAACTGATCGTGATGCTGAGAAAAAGAAGGAAGAACCTTCTGCTTCAGGGACCGACTTAGTTCTTTCCAGGTTGGTCTAAATTTTACCATCTACTTTCTTAGCTCTGTTTCATGTTTGATATAAACAAGTGATGCTTGGTAGGATTACTTACATTTTTAATTGCAAAACTCAATTAAAATGTTCCATTGATAGCTTTTTGTTTTTCAATTTCTTGTAAGATTCTAGATTGAATGCTGAACGCAGGACAAAAAATATGAAATGGAAAGTTTTAACAATTTTGTTGGCTTCTTTCCATTCATTTTCTTGATAAGTGAATAGGGAATCGTGACTTTGAGGAGAAACATCAATCATTCTCATGGCCTTCTGAAATATGCAGGAGGATTGCGGAGGTTAAGGCCAAAGAAAGGAGAAAGGCTTTGGAAGAGATTTTATATACGCTAGTAGTGCAAAAATTCATAGATGCCAATATTTCTTTAATACCCACCATAGCTCCCTCTTCCTCGGATCCTCCTGGCCGAGTGGACGAATGGCCGAGCCAAGATGACAAGCTCGAGCAACTTCACTCTCCTGAAGCCTATGAGATGATCCAGAATCACCTAGCTCTGATTCTGGGGAGTCGTGCTGCTGATTCAACTGCTGTAGCACAGATAAGCAAGCTCAGGGTTGGGCAGGTCTATGCTGCATCTGTGATGTATGGATACTTCCTCAAACGGGTTGACCAGAGGTTTCAGCTTGAGAAGACAATGAAGATCCTTCCAAATGCGTTGAATGAAGCAGAGAGTGATATTCAGCCAGCTGCTGGGGGGAACAAGGAGGCCAGTGGTGAAGAGTTCTCTTCCCAAGGTGTAGCATCCCATCCTGAAGTCTCTTCCTGGTCTGGAGGTATGAGTCCGGGGGGGTTTAATAATGGGATAAAGGCTTCCCGCTTGAGAAATTATGTAATGTCTTTCGATGGGGAGACACTTCAGAGATATGCCACAATAAGATCCAAAGAGGCTGTTAGCATCATAGAGAAGCATACAGAGGCATTGTTTGGAAGACCTGAAATTTTTATAACACCTCAGGGGACCGTAGATTCTTCCAAGGATGAACTCATCAAGATTAGCTTTGCTGGTTTGAAAAGACTGGTGTTGGAGGCAGCGACTTTTGGTTCTTTTCTCTGGGATGTCGAGAGCCATGTGGATTCGAGGTACCATTTTGTCATGAATTGAACTATGTCCACCCAACTTATATCCCTGGTCAGAGCAAAATGACCTTGGAGGCACAACTGACCGACATAAAACCGGTGTTAGTTTGACTTTGGTGATGATTTCGGAGTACTTTGGTGCTAATTTTCCTGTATATAGCAATTTTTATTCTGATGAACAATTTAAATTCAGATCATTATTAGGGAATAAAGATAGCTGGATTTCGGAATTGTGTAGCTACACGTTACCTTTTTTGTGAAACGTATTTGAATGTTTGATCTTTATTGGTTATCCATACAGGCACGGAGAGAATGGGTCGTCATGTTTTTAGGCATACTTTGGTTTGGAATGATAACATCTCAACTTTTAACCGTAAATTTCTGAAATTAGTTATTATTATGGGACGTATATATGAGTCTTTTTATCTTGAATTTTGTCAATCCTAATTAGTCGAATAGCTAATCTGTTTTATATAATACATCAGTCTGTATATAAAATGATTAAATAGGTTGAAGGGTATCTGCTAGTTGCTGCTAATGCAGAAGGAGCCGTCTCGACAGGATGATTGGCCCAAGTTGCTTTCAGGGCCATGGCAACCTATTACGAGTTGCACTGTTGAACACTCCAGTTCTAGGTTTCCACTAGAACGGAAATCAAAACTGGGAAAGAAAAACAGAAAGATACTAAGAAGGAAAACTCAATGTCTGTGGCTCCTTCCTTATATTCTGATCTGAGGCCCTTTGCTTGTCCTATAACACTCGTGTCTCCAACCGTCTGTGTTGCAAAGAGAGACTTGTTTCAAAGAGTTCCTAGAGTAGTTGGGGCCGTCTTAGGCCACACAGGCGACTGCAGAAGCTTTGCTTGTCCAAAGACAGTTCCGTTGATTCATCTCTCTTGCAAGGAATTCATGGATTCACCAATATCCCACTTCACCCCTGTTATTTTTCTTCTTGTTTCCGGCTAGTGCTATGTTGCCGGCATTAATGGTTTCTGCTTCCCTTGGAATCAACTATGGTCAAATTGGAGACAATCTTCCACCACCCAAAACGTTGTTCCTTTCACTCAGTCCCTTGGTGCCAAAAAGGTGAAACCTTTCGACGCAAACCCTCTAGTTCTTCGTGCATTCACAGACACCGACATTGAATTCTGACTTGCCTGGCACCAAAATCACCGGGATGATGGTAGGGAACGAAGTCTTAACCCTCGGCGACAGTGCTATGAGCAGTAACCTCGTCCCAGCCACGCAGAGCGTCCATGGAGCACTCCTTGCTTTAGGATTGAACAAATAGATCAATGTAGCCACTGCAAACTCCATCGATGAGGCCAAGTTCTGATTTAGACTTGCATTTTTGCGTTGTTTAATAAAAATATGAAGCCCGGACCATTATCTGACAGGAATATTTGGCTGTTCAAGCCTGACAAAACGCCAGTTTATTCTCTTGGATCACTCACCACTGTATCTCCTTCAAAAGTCTCCAAACCTTTCATAATTTTAGTGTATTAATTTGGACTTCCCATGGAGGTTAATGTCAGTCGTTTCTACAGTTGAAAGATATAATCGGGTCCTTGTGATGTTTTTTGTCATTATTATAGACATCAAGCACTAATCTTTCTCCATTATTTGGAAGGATTCAGAACAAACATCATCTTTGCATAATTGCATGGGCGTGGTTCTCTTTGCATGATTCCCAGCATGGGATAGAACTTATATTTTGTTGAGCAATGGACCTTAAATGATTTAGGCCAGGTACTGGTCATAAAATGGGATCTATTGGAAAATCTGAAATATGATTAGCAGTAAGACAATTTGAAACTAGCTCAGTCTTTATATATCAGTCCACAGCAATGTTTATTATCTTGCCAAATGAGAACTTGACACGCAACCAGATCCTTGAATCTCCATCCTAGACTCCTAATACATTTGCCATTGCTTATTGCAGGGTAGGTAAAAGGGAAAAATGATCTTGAAGTTTACTAACTAATCACTAAACCATACAGAAATCCTTCAAAGAGTAAGTTTACAATGTGGTTTGGTGCAAATTTTCATATAGATTGGTGAAGCTGCTTCACTGTTCTCCATCTGTGCAAAACATTGCCAAAAACATCATAGAACATGATTTTCGCATCTTTCTTGGTCAACCGCACAGACATAAAACCCTGCCCATCATAGAAGAAATTTAGACGACCTCCATTCAGTCCTTTAATGTCTCCCCTCCATGCCTTGGACCCAGCTCCACTTGTTAGAAATTGTATACCGCTGTCACAAGTTTCAGCATTAGTTAAATACATATTTGGTACCATTTTATGCAATGGTGAAAACTCACATTTTGTTTACCTGTCACTGTCGCTTATATGCTCAAGACAATGGTCATGTCCATTCATGTAAAAATCCACATTGTTGGCCTGTTATTTTGCATTATATTAGTAAGTTTTAGATTCAATCAAATTCAAACCCTTTTCTGCTGTATATAAGAACTGAAAAAGTGCTTGCTGACAATGAAATTAACCTGAAGAATTGGGAGAAGCCACTTTTCAAGTTCCTTTGTATCACCATGATGTCCGACACTTCTAATGGCATGGTGACCAACAACAATTTTCCACCTTGCAGTTGATTCCTCCAGTGCTGATTCTACATCCTACATATTACAAAGATTTACAAGGAAAAAACATACAGAGTGCTTCATCAACATAGTTTTAGAATCAGGCTATAAGCTGGAAGTTGCCACAGGTATATGGAATCAGCTTAACATCTGATTTCTAATTACCTTGTACATCAAATTCTAAGTAAATTGAACCGATCCCAAAAATCTTCAAAACTCCATTAAAAAAACATACCTTTAATAGGTTTGCAGTGTAACCCTTGCGAGATTGGATGCCCCTCCAATCATAAGTATGGCCGTCTGTATCAGTAACGTAATCATTGACAAAAGGAGTGGTGTCCATAAATATAATCTCTGCTAATTCTACAAAACACAGGTAAAAAGGAAAGTTAAATATGATCAGGCTTCAAAAGTTTCAATGTCCATTAGACAACCCTCCATTGAGAAATCCTTGAATGTAAGACCTGTTTACCAGAATTCACAATAAAAGATCTCAGACAAATCCATCTGCTATCAATTTTCCTGAGGAGAGGGCTCAACTGTGCCTCTACATTGCCTCTATAATCATGGTTGCCCAAAACTGCACAGGATTAAAATCGGATAATATCATTGTTTCAGATTGCTATTGATACGTGAAAAGATTGAGATTTCTTTTCTCGTTGTTTCGTTCTATAAAAGTTGGAACTTACCGCTGTACCACAACTTCTGCAGGCTCTTGGCTGTGTAGATTTTGGTAAACGACTCCACAAATGCGGTGTCCTGCACACTAGACAATCCATTGTCGTAGAAATTATCTCCTGTCGAAACAACAAAACTGATGTCTAACTTCTCTCCAATCCTTCCCATCTGCAAGAAAGAGTCATGAAAATCGTAAGAAGAATCGGAACAAGTTCTTTTTATTCCTTTTTTGGGAAACTTCTCATGTATATGAATCTCAGAAACGCATACAAAACGTGGAGAAGATTTGGAAAAAAGAGAAGATAAAGAACCTGATAAGCAACTTGAGATTGGTTGAATTCTCCTCTTCTTCCCCAGTCCCCAACGACCAAAAAGCTAACCGACCCATTACTTTTGGCGGGGGGGCCAAATCTTTGAAGCTCTGCAGATGTATGGAAGAAACACAGGACAAAGGCTATGGCGGAAAGAAGGCAGAAAGTGATGGATTTTTGGAAGAGAACTGCCATTGTAGATTGGCAAGAAACTAAAGATAAAACAGTTAAAAAAGAAGAAGAAGAGAAGGCTGGGATCTTTCTCTACCACGAGTCCTCTCAACGTCAAAGCCACCACCTTTTTATAGACAGGGTATTCCTGGTCCTGTCGAAACACAAACTCTCGTGACTGTCGTGGGATTGGTAGAAGATAACATTAAAAAAAGGAAACAATGGGTCCCATTGCTTTATAGAAGGAAAAATAAAATTATTAATGATTTATTTTATTTTATTTTTAAAATTTTATTTATAATTTAAATGCTAATTAATTTGAACGTCACGTTCTTTAATACTTTATTAATAAATGTATCATATTGCATATAATGAAATTAAGGAAGATAAAACGTTTTTTACATTTAAAATTTCAAATTATCCAATATTATTGACATTCTATTTTATATAAAAATTATAGATAATATGACAACAGAAACTTTTACTTCATAAAGTATATAATATTATGCATTTTAAAATAAAAAATATTTTTTTTTATCAAAATTACTTTTAGTGAAATATCAAGCCACATGCAAAATGTTCCCAGGCTTGTAAATAGAAAAATACAGTGTAATTTGAGAACCTTTACATCATACATCATTCACATAGTATAATTTAATTTAAAAAATAAATTTTAAAATTCGTATCTTATAAATCAAATTATATAATGTGTATTATTTGTAGTGTTAAGTCTTTCAAATAACATTGTTTTATTCTATTTACAAACCGGTGTAAAAGGCGCACCCTCCACTTTGTTTAAAAGACAAGATTTGATTTACATGATTGTTATGAAACGTGCAGCAATTATGATGAATAACATGGAAAAGACAAAACGAGAGAAAGAAAAAATAACACAGAGATTTAACGTGATTCGACAGTGTACCTACATCCACAGGAGCAAATATATAGCAACTGAAAGTTTCACTATAAAAAAAGTAGGATTATATCATGTGTATTTGACTAACCCTAGTCGTTCTGCTCCACTCTGGCATCAGTCTGCTTTATCTAGATACGTGTTCCACTCGATATGAGCTACATAATACAACAATGATATATATTTAATTTTAAAACTTTTTCTGCCAATGAAAATATTATACCAACTCAACTATACGGAGGATGTGTACCACATGCCATCTTGTAAATAAAAATTTTCTAATACCTTTTACAAAAAATATATATCACAACATCCAATAGAAAATAGTTTAGCCTTACATATAAATTTCTAGATCCCCTACTCCATCATGAACAGTTCCTTTGAGGTAGATAAGAGGTTGAGAATAATCAATATAAACAAGTGGGAAAAAAGATTTTGAGAAAGCAAAATTTAGAAGAAAGTGAACGTAGGAATGTTAAGTAATGAAGTATGTTGATAAATAAAATGTTGAGTAATGCTAGATACCGTTTTAGAGTATATAAGTCCAACTCATTTCTTTTGAAAAAGTGTGTTCACAGTTAATAAGTTAAGAAAAATGATAAACACACAACACTTTTCACAATACTTTACATAACAATATTTTAAAAAAGTGATATTTTTGTAAAATACTTTATAAAACTAACACTACTTTACGAAAATACCCTTATTTTATAACGTAGGTTGTGAAATATGTTGTGCTGGTATCATTACTCAAAAATTAATTTTTCATGTGAATTTCAATTTTTTTTTCTCGAAAGAAATGCAACGAATTTACACACTCTAGATATATTTTTTATTTTTTATTTTTTTTAAAAAAGACATAATTAAATAATACAAATAATATAAAAGTGTGGAGTACAAATATAGGAGCTACAGTGAGGCAGACTGAAAAGCTGACACGGGGACTCTAAGTTGGAAACATTCTTGAGATTATGATTTTTTATTTTGTATTTAGTTTGAGATAAATATCCTATTATGATTTGTGTTTAATAATTTATCATAATTTTATATTTGTAATAATAATATTATTATTTTTTTATGATGAGAAACCACTTATGGCAGAGCTCTTAAGACCCATCCATGAAACCTAAATCTTGGAAAGAACAACTCATCATCATGACCTCTCATTTAAATTGCATTTTAATTTATCTCACCGTAATGACTTTCTACTTAAATTACAATTTAATTCTAGAAAAATCGAACATGTAACATGGAGCTCATGCACACAAGTTCGTTCTTGTCACTTGTGCTACCCACGGTTAGTCCATAAACTTTGAGAAGCATTCAACCTGAACAATGCTTTGAAGACTGGGTAGGGCTCAATTGTCAAGATAGGGTCATCGACTGAAAGAATTTCTGTCTTCCAAATTAATAGTAAAGATGTCATTAACCTCATATCTTATATTTAATTTTAAAAAATCAACTCGATTTATAATATAAACCTATAAATATATATAATAATAATTTGGTATATGGTATTTGGACTTAAACATGAATGGATAATGTTGAAACCGAAACAACGTAAGCAAGCAGTCAGCAACATGTGTACAGGTTCATTTTGTTTTGAATGTAGTTACTTTTTAATAACTAGAACATGCATGTGAGCTGAACGGTAGGCTCTGAAGAAGACGATGGCGCCGGCAGCAGGAGCAGCGGTTTAGCAGTCTGCAGAGAGTGCGGCGCACTGCCACTTGAGAGCGGCGCATATGAATACACCAGACAGCTGTGAGTTGAGATCACAACAAATGGGGATTAAATAAAGGGCGCATATTGTTATTATTATTATTTTAACATTTTAAAATATTAAAATATTTATTATATTTATTATATTTTATTTAAAAATTTTAAAAAAATTTAAAATAATTAAATAAAATGAATTGGGATGAGTTGAAGATATTTTTTAATCCAAACCGTATAGAAATTATATAAAAATAATTTTATAAATTTATATGATTTAAAATAATTTATCAAATTTTAAAATTATTTTTTATAATAAAAATTATTTTTATATAATCCTTTTATTATTTTCGTCCAATAGAATTAATATTGGAGGGACCGGATGATAGGTCATGGTCATGGGCATGCACATAGGAATCCATCCGGCTGGAGATCGAGCCCATAGAATTAGAATGAATATGCAGCAACCATTTCAAAGTTTCAAACTTCAATGCCACCACATCATCTTAACTACAATGACTTCATCATCTACATTTCACATGTTTTTAATTTTTTCTGATTTAAAAATAATAACAATTTAATTATAAAAAATTATATAAAAATAAATTTATAAATTAACGTGATTTGATATAATATATTAAATTATAAAATTATTTTTATTATAAAATAAATTTAATATATATTATATCAAGTCATGTAAATTTGTGAATTTATTTTTATTCTTTTATTTTAATTATTAATTTTTTATGAAGAATATATTAGAATGTTTTTTTTTTAAGCAAGAGTACTGATCCCAAAACTGATAGTTTAAGAAGTTGTACCTGAAATTTGTTAAATAATTTGGTGGGAATTTTGATTAATTTCCCACGTGGTTTTATTGGACATACGTGACCTCAACCCTTCACATGATGATAACACCCACATCATCATAACCCAAACGGTATTCCAAGAGGTATTCAAATCACGATTGGGGTTTGTTAATTATATTGGAATAATAAAACGTGATTCATGATATATATAATTGTGGAGTATATAAGTGATGTATAGTCGTTTTGAAAAAAGTAAAGTCTAATATTAAAATTTTTTTTTTCATATAAATCCCGTATTTATTTATATTTTTCAAAATAATCAATTGTACGACACTTGCACACTCATAATTGTAACTATTATTTTTGATAAATCATATATATAAAATATATATATATATATATATATGTTTGTGTCAATTATAAATCAAACACCGATCCACACAGCAAAATTAAGTCCTTAATTTGGCTCTCTCTCTCTCTCTCTCAAAATGGTTAGACCAAAAGAAAAGATGCTTCAGAGCTCAAAATTTAGAGCTCAAAGATCAGCACTCGATCTTTTCATAAATATCGAGTGCTGATCTCATGAGTAATCTCCATGTGGTTCATTTGCTCCATCTGGAGATTATTATTGTGGCTTTTTCCACCAATTAAAGAATGACAACTCAACTAAAAACAACTAGAAAATATAAGAGGGAAAAGAACGAATTATAATCGTGGCGTGGTGTTCATGAATCATGATCATGTTTTGAATTCTCAAGTCTCCATTCAAGGTTAGCATGAACTTCACCAGCTGGGAGGTCTCAACTCACATTTAATTTCGTTCTTTTCAGATTTTTTGAAGTTGAAATGTTTAATGAACAGTGAGGTTGCCATTCTTCTTGAGCATCGATGTGAGCAGATGAAGCATTTGTCAGATTATGTAATCTTCCTCAATAATTCATCATTGGAATATCTATGTTATCTTCCTTTTCATTTTTCTGTTAAAAGTTCTGTATCTGCAAATGAATTTCTTATTTTGAAAGTTCTAAGTTCACATTTTCATTTGTAAGAAATTATGATGCGACGCTTTTTACAATTCTATTTTAAATAAAGGATTGTTTTATAAATTAACGTACTCTCAATTTAAAACATAGTTGTAAAAATGGTTGTACATGTATCATTAGTCTAAGATTTATGGTATCTTCCTTTTCCTGAGTTTTTGAGACGTCTTTATTGTTACATAGATAATTTTTAGGCCTTTCTATATCTAGATAGTATAGCAGATAAATAGGTTGACTATAAATAGACTTAATGTGTACAGTAAAACCAGCAACAATTTAGACGCTAAAATCACGTTGAACATTCGGTGCTCTATTGTATCTCTCTTCTATATATATATATGAAAGAAACCAATGAAAAGGTATTCAGACCAACCTTGACATGGTATCAGAACTTTTACTCTAATTATCATTTCTTTGTGGTCTTTATCCTTGAGAGTTTCTGAGTTGCGATGATAGGAATTGTTTTTCTTCTTTGCTCTCACACGTTGGTGAGTGTTTTCTCACACATTTGTTGGGTTGCGACTTGTGGGCTTGTCACTTTGGTGGCTGTTGGGATTACTTGAGAGTTGCGAGTGCTGTTTGGTGTGGCAATTGGTACTTTCTATAGAGGTTGACAACGTTTATCGGTGGCTGTGAGGTGGTCGGTAGCTTCTGTGGGTGGCCAAGTGGTGGTCGGCAGTTTCTATGGTGGTCAGCAGCTTCGCTTGGTGGTTGAGAGGTCATCGGCTCTTTCTGTGGTGGTTGCGACGTCTCGGGCTTTGTTGGGGTCCTCGGTCTAGACCCAAAACACCAAGTCCTCCACGCCAATGGTGGCCTTGTGATGACTGAACCTTGGTTCCTCTCTTGCTTGGCTCACGTGCAAAGGTGGTCAATATGACCACTTGGGAATGGTGGGGTTAAGTGTTTAGGCTAAGATGGGTGTATGGAGTGATGGAAGATGAAGAGTGATGGTGTGGTTCAAGGGTGATGGGCGCACGGCACTAGTGAGTGCTATGGTGTAGGCGCCACTTGGAAGATAGGCTTAGGGTTTGGATGATGTGATTAGGGTTTGGAAAAAGTAAGATGGGTGACTAGGATTGAAGATGAGTGATGTGGAGGGAATGGCTAGGGCTGGCCGAAATTTGATGGAGGAGAGATTTTAGGAAGTTTCCTAAAATCTTGGAAGATGATTTCCCTCAAATCTTGAAGATGACTCTCCTAAAATCTTGGGATATGATGGATGATGTGTATGGCCGGCTATGAAGTATGGAATGGGTCAACTAGGGTTCCTAAATTATAGGAACCTTGATTGGCAATTGGGGTGGGCGGCTAAGGCATGAAAGATGGAGCAAACCACTATGGAAAGTGGACTAACACTTGTGTGGGGCGATTTTGGGGCTTAGACGGATTGAATGAGCCAACTTCAATAAGAACACCTCAAGAACAATGATGAACATGCATGAACAAAATAAAGAACATGCATGAACAATGAAGAACACTCGAGTGCAAAATGAAGAACACTCAAGAACAACGAAGAACGCTCAAGAACAATAGCAAAATACTAATGAACTTGAATGAACAAACACATAAAAAGGATAATCAATACTTGATTCACGGATTGCACAAGTAATGAATAAACCTCATAAATTGATAAACACAACTTGGATTCACGAATTGCACCAAGTTGCAAGAACAACATAGATTGAATCACACTTATTCACAAATTGTAAAGTGTGATTCTCTCTTTGGGATTCACGAATTGCACCCAAAAAGCCTAAGTGCAAAGGCACCAGTTTGTGATCTCTTAAACAAGAGTCTTCCCTCTAAGAGTTTGCCAAAAGATATTAAAGCAAATGAAGGAGGTCCTATTTATAAGAAAAACAAATTGGAAACCCCCAATAGGTCCCTAGAAAATAAATAAATAAAGTAAATTAAATAAATAAAATAAATAACAAGATAATGGTCATGGACCAAGGCTAGCCGTGGCATGCATGGCCCATGGTGGGCTAGGTGGTGCACGGTGGTCAGGTTGGTCCATGGTCAGGTGGTGCGGTCATGGCTTGCTGGGTGGTAAGCCATGGTGGTGCGCGGCATGGCTGGCTGATGGTGAGCCAGGGTGATGTGGCATGGCTAGCTGATGGTGAGCTATAGTGGTACACGGCATGGTGGGCACGGCTTGCTGAAGGTGAGCCATGGTGGTGCACGGCATGATGAACATGGCTTGCTGAAGGTAAGCCATGATGGTGATCGGCATGGCCCAGGCTGGTGGCCTAGGCGCTGAGTCTACAAGGTATGGGCTAGAGCCATGCGCTGGATGGCATGCCTGGTGAGCATGTCACTGACCTACTCCGCAAGGCATGGGCTGGAGCCATGCGCTAGATGGTGTGCCTGTGGGGGCACGCCACTGGCTTTGCTAGGTGGTGTGGGGGCACGCAAGCCTGCACGCATGGTCTGCGCGCGGTCAGTAGCCTCCATGCTCGCCCACTGCGTGTCATGGTTTGAACCAAGGCATGCAAACAGACTAGCCATGTGACTGTCCTGACCCTCAATGGGTCGTGCCGAGATATGGTCCCGAGCAAATCTCCTGGGGGTTGTGACATTGCTCCGAGGTAGCTGGGTGCCACTTCTCCATGCGCCACTATCTTAATACAGGGACACTGGGCTTATTTCTTGCGAGCTTGGCAGGTATTGTATTCCTTGGGCTTATTTCTTTTGGGCATATTATTTCTTGCGCTAGTGGAATTTTTCTCTTTGTCGTGAGGTGGTCATGACTCTCTTGAGGAAAACATCAGCATATTTATTTTTTTGCTGTGTTATTGAACTGGGCTTTTATTTTAAAGTTTTATTTATGCTAGGCTCTTATTTGGATTTAGACCTGATTTGAGTTAAGTGCTTGGGCTTAATTATTTTTTTACTGTTTGGGCTTCTTCTTCTTTTTTTAGTGCCTTTCATCATGTCTATTGAAAATACTATTGTTCGATTTACTGGAAAGAATTTCCTTACATGAGAATTTCAATTTAAAATGTTCTTGAAAGTGAAAGAATTATCAAATCATATTGATAGTTCTGTTCAAGTTCCCACTATTGAAAAGGAATTTGCATAATGGGAGGTTAAGGATGCTAAGGTGATCTCTTGGCTGTTGGGGACGATTGAGTCTCACCTTGTGACCAATTTTTGTTGTTTTACTACGGCTCAAGGTATGTGAGATTATCTTCACTATATTTACTACCAAGATCATAGTGCTCGGAAATTCCAATTAGAGTTAGAAATTAGTAATTATAGTCAAAGCAATTTACTTATGGCACAATTTTATTAACGTTTGGAGCGAGTATTCTGCTATTATTTATGCTAAAGTTCCTACTATAGCACTTGTGGCTCTTCAAGCAGTTAATGTTGAGAGTCAACGTGATCAACTCTTAATAAAGCTTCGACCCAAATTTGAGCCCGTTTGAGTTGGTTTATTGAACTGTAATCTGGTTCCTTCTTGGGATATTTATTTGGAAATTTGTTGCGTGAAGAATAGCATTTATCCACTCAGATGGGTATGACTTCTAAGAATGTCTTTTATGAGACTGTGAATATAGCTTATGCAGCACAAGGGAGAGGAAGGAACAAGTTGCAATATTTCAGTTGCAAGGAATTTAGTCATATTGCTCGTAATTGTCCTAAGAAATTTTGTAACTGCTGCAAGAAAGAGGGTTATATCATCAAAGACTGTCGAGTACTGCCTCAAAATCTCCAATCACTGTTTAAATACTGTACTGGTACCGGCCAGTAATCCAGTATATGCCGTACCGGCCACTGGTCCGGTACAAGTATTATATCTATTTTGTACCGCCCTAAATACCAACCGATATTTCAGCCTATATCGGCCTACGTACCAACCCATACTGTCCGGTATTTCGGCCTTTACTTTTTTTTTTCATTTCTTTAAACTATAAACTCATTTTTTGACACCCAATTTAGATTAAGCTATTTATAATTTTTATATATATGTATTTATATTTAATTTATTCATATATAAACTATTATTTTTTAATATAATTTATATATATTTATATCTATAATTTATTTATATCTTGACTATCTCGAAACGGTACCGGTATCAAAATATTTCGTTTCATTGCCTTGACTGGTTCGACATCCTATACGGTATTCAAAACTTTGTGGCCAATCTCAAGCTTTTCAGGTTGTTGTTCAGTCCTCTTCTTCTTCTTCTACACTGCCCACTGTAAACTCTGATTCATCTGTTCTCACACCAGTAATAGTCTAACAGATGATTGCATCTACTTTTACAGCCTTAGGCCTACAAGGTACGGGTACTAACTCATCTTCTTGGATTGTTGATTCTAATCATATGATTGGTAATACAACATGTCTCCATGGTGTTCGTAAGTATAGAAGCACGCAAAATATTTAGATCGCTAATGGCAGTACTCTTCCTATTACTGCTATTATAATTTGGGCACTTTATTTCACGATATTTTTGTCTCTCCTGGATTGTCTACCAATTTGATTTCTGTTAGACAATTGGTAGATAATAATTGTGATGTTCACTTTTCTCGTAGTAGTTGTCTTGTGCAGGATCAGGTGTTGGGGACGGTGATTGCAGATGGGCCTAAAGGAGGATGTTTATTTCCCTTACAATTTTATATTCCTAACGTTGTTTCTTTTGCTTGTACGGCTATTGCCAATACTAATGAAGTCTGGCATAAGAAATTAGGTCATCCTAATTCTGTTGTCTTGACTCATCTTATGAAACATGGTTTTTTGAGCTATAAAGATTCATTTTCTTCTTCTCCTGTATATTTTGATTGTGCTATTTGTCATCTCGGTAAAAGTAAACTTTACCTTTTCCTACAAATGGTAGTCATGCGTCTAACTGTTTTGAGATTGTACATACTGACATTTAGGGTGTGAGTCATGTTATTTCTAATGGCCAATATCGTTATTTTGTGACGTTTATCAATGATTATAGTTGATTCATCTGGATATATTTTTTTCGTTCTAAAGCTAACGTGTTTTTTATCTTTTAAAAATTTGTTGCACTTGTTGAGACATAATTCAGTACTTGTATCAAAACTTTACGCTCTGACTCAGGGGGAAGTACATGTCTTATTCTTTTCAAACTTTTCTTAAGTAAAAGGAGATCATTTTTCAACATTCTTGTCCTTATACTCCTCAACAAAATGGAGTCGCTGAGCGTAATAATTGTCATCTCTTATATGTCATTCATACTTTATTGATTAATTCTTTTATACCTTCTAAATTCTGGGTAGAAGCTTTATCTACCATTTTCTATTTGATCAATCATTTTCCTACTACCACTCTAGATTATGATTCTCCATATTTTTGATTATTTGGCATATCTCCTAAGTATCAATCATTTCATACTTTTGGGTGTGTTTGTTTTGTTCATCTGCCACATGTTGAGCGTAACAAGCTTGCTGCACAGTCTATCATGTGCGCCTTTATGAGATATAGTCATACTCCGAAATGATTTGTTTGTTATGATGCTCATGCAAATAAATTCTGAATCTCACGAAATGTGATTTTTTTCGAAAATCAATATTTCTTTCAGTTTCAGGTTATTTCTGATCTTTCTATTACTCTTCTTCCTGCTTTTGATGATGTGTCTTCTTCTATTAAGCAATTTCAACCAGGTATGGTGTATCATCGACCTCTTCCCCCTACTTCAACACCCCTTCCAAACACTGATCTATCATCTGATTCTACAATTCTTATACATCGACACTCCACCTGGGTTACACATCCACCAAAATGGTATGGTTTCCCTCACATCTCGCTTACTGCCACTCTCGACACTATTTCTGCTCCTCACTCTTACACACAAGCATCCACCCAAGCGTGTTGGCAGCAGGCCATACAAGAGGAAATCCAAACTCTTCAAGACAATCATACTTGGGACCTTGTAATTTGTCCCTCTAATGTCAAACCTATTGGTTGTAAATTGGTATACTTAGTCAAGTTTCGAGCTGATGACTCATTGGACAGATATAAGGCCTGTTTCGTGGTTCTTGGGAATCGACAGGAGTATGGTATTGATTATGAAGAAATATTTGCACATGTTGCCAAAATGACTACTGTACAGACTATCTTGGCACTTGCTGCATCGCAACGGTGGTCTCTTCAGCTGATGAATGTGAAGAATGTTTTTCTATATGGGGATTTGAAGGAAGAAATCTATATGTCCCTACCTCTCGGCATGTTTGCTACACCTTCTTCAGAGGTTTGTTAGCTACGCCGATCCTTGTATGGACTGAAATAGACGCCGCGTGCAAGGTTTGACAAATTTTGCTCTAACCTGCTTGTTTTTTATTTTACTCAGGGTTAGTTTGATTCCTCTCTTTTTCTTCTGAAGACTTTTGTTGGAATCGTATTACTTATCGTATATGTCGATGACATTGTGATTACTGGCTCTGATACTTAGTTAATTTAGCAATTACAACAGCATCTCAAGGCCTCTTTTCACATGAAAGATCTTGGTCCACTGCAATACTTTCTTGGCATTGAGGTGTAGCTTACTCCAACTGGTACGTTGTTACACCAGCATAAATACACGCAGGACGTTATTTCATTGGGTGGTTTCCAATTGGGTAACTATGTTTTTACTCCATTGGCAGTAAATCTTAAGCTTCGTCAAGAAGAAGGAAGCTTTTATCAAATCCATCATTTTATCGGCAGCTTGTTAGGAGTTTGAACTACTTGATGATTACTCATCCTGACATTTCTTTTGTTGTGCAGCAAGTTAATCAATTTATGTAGGCTTCTCGACATCTTTATTTAGCAGTTGTCCGCCGCATTATCCAATATCTGAAGGGCACCTCTACACGCAAGTTGTTCTTTCCTCAAGAATATTCCTTACAGTTGGTGGGGTATAGTGATGCTGATTGGGACGGATGTGAAGATACTCATCGCTTTGTTACTGGCTGGTGCATGTTCTTAGGCAATGCACTCATTTCTTGGAAGAGTAAGAAATAAGACAGAGTTTCCAAGTCCTCTATTGAGTCTAAGTATCATGCTATGTCTTCTGCATGCTCTGAGGTCACATGGCTTCACGGGTTATTGGGTGAACTTGGTTTTCCTCATCTGCATCCTACTACTCTTCATGCTAATAATACCAGTGATATTCAGATCGCCGCCAATCCTGTCTTCCATGAGCGTACGAAACATATCGAATTCGATTGTCATTCTATAGGTGAATCCTTTGGCAAACATGTGATTACTCTCCCTCACATTTTCACTAAATGTCAAATTGCAAACATATTCATCAAAGCTCTTTCTCGGCACTGGCATCAATTATTGGTTGACAAATTTATACTTCTTGATCTCTCAGCATCAATTTCAGGGGGGATGTTACATAGATAATTTTCAGGCCTTTTTTATATCTAGATAGTATAGCAGAGAAATAAGTTGGCTGTAAATAGACTTAACGTGTAGATACTTAACGCGTACAATAAAAATAGCAGAAATTTAAGCCCTGAAATCACGCTGAACATTTGGCGCTCTATTTGTATCTCTTATATATATATATATATATGAAGGAAACCAATGAAAATGTATTCAAACCAATCTTGACATTCACAATACATAAGCGCTTTGGTTGTGCTTGGATAGTTAAAAGTGTTGAGAAGAATTGTGAATAATAGTAAAAAATAGGTGAAAAGTAATAATAAAGTAATTAATAGTAATAAAAAATATGTGAAAAGTAATAATAAAATAATGAATAGTAGTGAGAGTACCTCAACACCCAAACACAACTTAGTCACTTCATAAATCAAGATTTTGTAAAGCAAGTTCGAGAGTATCCTTTAGTTTTAAGACACGAGAGGATCGTGAGCAAAATATTTATGTCCTTGTTATGTTCTAAAAATATTTGAATGAATACAAGGCATTCATTTTCTATATTTTCTAAATTCCAATTAGTTTCATATTTTATTGATTTCTTGAAATATTTATAAAAAGCTTCGATTTTAGTATATGCATAGCACTCTTCCAATATTTGGAAATAAAAAGCATTTCAAAAACATCAATGTGGATTTCAAATTAGGAAAAAGTTATTTTGGCACCTGAAGTGTATTGATGAAGTTACCCCCCATTGGATTCGAAAGGTAGAAATTCTGTATTTTATTTTTTATTTTTTTAAAAAAGTCGATGATGTGGCTGTCATGTGACAAGGTCACATCAATGGAGAAACTTTATCGGTACACTTCAAGCGGCAAGGTATCAGATGGCTGAATTCAAGATACTAGAACTGTAGTCCAAACCATACTTGCATTAAGTTGAAAAAATAAAAATAAAAATTGAAGGACTTTGGTTTGGATGATAAACTGAATACCTAGCTATCATGTTGTAATTTGTAATTCTGCAGCTTGCTGTTGTTGGAAATCTTTGCCCTAAAACTAAGGAGGAAGCTGCTAATTCTGTTGTGCCATCTCTCAAGGTATGCACTTATACTCTTTGTAAAGCATACTTTTCTTTCTCCCTTCTTTAAAGCTGTTCGTGAGTGCTTTTCTATAATTGATACATGGCTTCAGGAGGGCATAAGTTTTTGTTTTGTTTTT
This sequence comes from Carya illinoinensis, assembly GCF_018687715.1. Classification (NCBI taxonomy): domain Eukaryota; kingdom Viridiplantae; phylum Streptophyta; class Magnoliopsida; order Fagales; family Juglandaceae; genus Carya; species Carya illinoinensis. The sequence continues at coordinate 26,739,324 of NC_056767.1, forward strand.
TTTTTTTTCCTGAATAAAAAGGCTAAAGAAGCAATCAAAGGTGGTTTTTCTATCTGAACGTGAATATAGTAGCAAAGTAATTTTGAATACTATTCTGGTAAATGCTTTGGTTAAGGTGCTTGAATGAAATATATATTTCGATATCAGTAATGTTTTGAGATAGTCTATATATGGATAAATTAATTATATATGTATAAATTATATTTCAAAATAACATAAATGTAAGTCTTAAAAAGTTAAAACACGTATTTATGAAATTCAATAATTGTGCTATTCTTATTTTACATGTATTTTTATTGAGTGATTTTATTTAAATTATTATAATTAGTGATTTTCTTATTTTAAATTAAAGGTGATTTTTGCAATATTATTTTATGATTTTTAAGTGGTGAAATTATTTTAACGTGCTTTCTTGTTATTTATTATTATTTTAATTGCAAATTAATTTAATTAGTTTATTTTTTGGCTTTAAAATTATTGTGTTTTTGGATTTTATTATTTTATTTTATTTAATCACTGTATTTGAATTATTTTGTTTAACTTGTTATTTTGAAAATAAATTTCGTTGAATCAATTTAGTAACCCAAGTTGTGAGGACTATTTCTTACTTTCTTTTCCTACTTTTTTCTTTTTTCCTTTCTTTTCCTACTTTTTTCTTTTTTCCTTTTACTTTTATTTTCTTTTTCTTTTCTTATTTATTTTCTTCTTTCTTTTTCTTCTTTTCCTTTCATTTCCCCCCAGCCTGTGCGACCCTTCCTCTCCCCCTCTCCCTTCGCCCGTTTCTTCCTCTCGCCCAACACCACCGCCATGACTTACACCACCCCCACTATTTGACTCCCCACTAGCCGGTGAACACTTCCATCAATTTTCAGCCCCAACCGAGCACCGTTAAGCCACACGCCCCCCACCAAGCTGCGGCCCAAAATCTTCCCCGTGCCGCCGTCGTGCAACCATCGGCCACCATCTTTTCACCACATCATCATCGGCCCTCTAACATCCCAAACCACCTATCCTTTGCTTTGATCAGTCGCCGGTGAAGCTCAACCACCTCCATTTTCGATTTGACCATTTTTTACTTCCACCGCCATTTTCGCTGTCACCCATGGCCAACCACCACTTCTACTAGTTTCACTAATACCTCTAAACCATTCCTTATCAATCTCAAGTCTTAGTTTGTTCTCATTCAAAAGTTGGTATTTTATGACCTACGACCACGATGTATTTTGCATTGTTACATCTTTCTGCCGCCTTTTGCAGCTCTTTGATTTTTCAAAAAATATTTTATAGTGCTGTAAGTATTTTCCAAACTTCCTTTAAGATTTAAATATATTTTTGTATTAACAATAATTGTGTTTTGGTTAGTTGTGACGGACTGAGTCCGAGGAGTCAGGGGTCGGTTGGATTGGATGACGGAGTTGTGTATATAGTTGTTTGATGTTGGAAATTGTTGTTGTTGGTTATTTTTGGTATCTTGTTGTAAGCATTGCATAGTGCATGCATGTTTATGTTTGAAAAGGAAAACTGGGTTTTCGTGTAAATGCATGCACGTTCATGTGCATATTTGAAAACTGAGTTTTCGAGCGAGAAATGATTTTGGGTTTATTTGAACGATTGGATTGACTGGTTTGAGTCAGAAGTACTGTAGGGATAGTGGTAGAACCCTGCCTATGATTCCTGCATACGGTGCATGAGTAGAAATGGTAGTAAGCAAAGATGGTGGTAGAGTTCTGCCTGTGATTCCCGCCTACGGTGCACGAGTAGGGATGGTGATAGAGTCCCGCTTGTGATTTCCACCTACAGTGCTCTGATGGTTAGTTATTAGGTCATTTTCTAGAAAAATTGAGAGTTTGATTAAAGGATATTTGTGGGCTATTTTCTGAAAAAATGGCGGGATTTTATAAGTGGATTTTCGTGGACCTTTTTTTGAAAAAATGGTGAAATTTTTGTTTTGGGTCATTATCTAGGATAATGGCGAAGAAATGTTTTTAATGGAAATGTTTGGGCCAAAAATAAGATTTTAGCATACATGTAAAATTGGTTATTTTGGGAAAGGATGATTTTCGGGACATATACATATGGCATCATGTTCATGCACCTGGTTATTGTATGAATGTATTTTTATCTTGTGGTTCGTTTGGATTAGTACTTTCCTGTGGTATCGTCTTTGGTACCATATATTTTAATGTAGAGGACGAGGAGGCTGAGTCCGAGGAGGCGGTTTCGCCAAAGAAGTGATCGGGGATCACTTGTGGATTGTGATTTATTTCTTATTTTTTTTATTATTTTTTTATTTGTATTATATTTATGCTGGTTAATTGTAATATTTTTGGTACACTTATTTCTAAGCAAACTTGTATTAAATCAAATTCTGGTACTTAATTGACTGACTTTTATTATCCGTTGCGTTGTTTTGTTGTACACGTATTGCATGTACACACACTTGACACTTGGCGATAGAATGCCTGATCTGTATTGTCATCATCCTGAAAAAGTCAGTATTTTTACATTAATTACAAAAATACATTAATTTTGATTGGTACATAAAAAACTGGCTGATATTGACCGAAACACACCAAAGGTCCAAAATGATTCTATTTGACCCGTTATGAAAAACTTACCTTCTTCGTATTGGATACTATTCTAACATGGTAAATACTACCAACCGGTACGACATGATATTCAAATCCTCGTATGGTAGTACTCTACCCAATAAGAACCGAACTGGAGGGGCCTTGATTGTAGGAAGTCGAAAGCGATCCCTCAAGCTTGAGTCATATATAGATTAAAGCCCACCTCGACTAAAAAAAGTTAATAAATCATTAACGAGCTAATAACAATAATATTATTCATAAATGATCAAAGTACATATATAGTGTACATGTATACCATACTACCTAAACCATAAAATGATACCTCGTACGTCCAAGCACATGATATGTCAGTGCCAAAATAATTGTCACACTGACAATACAAAGGAAAAAAAAAGGGGTAATCTATAGTACAACTATTTTTTTGCCCCTGTAATGTCATGCATACATGTCACAATCACTGCTCTATGCCAATGCCCAGTCCCTGTGCGTAAAAATCTTCTTTAAGATCAGGAGAAAAGAATAGTTCTTAGAGAGAATTCCAATTTGCACCTCTAAATTACAATATATTGCTTTTAAATTTCATCCTAAACTTATCGTATTTAACATTTTGCACCACTAGCTAGCTAACAATTAAGGGTTCCATTAGAAAACAAACCCCTGGACTTGAATTATCTATAATAGCTAGCTGTGATTGAGATTTTATAAAAAGAAAAAAAAATTTATTTTTATTTTGTTTAATCATTTTTATTTTTGAATTTTTATTATTATTTATTATTTTGATTTTTAATTTGAAATTTTCCAATTAGGGTACTTTAGACAATTCATTAGGGAAAAAAAAAAGCTCTGAATTCTAAAACGAATTTGACGCATGATCCCCTTTGTATGGTGTTTTTCTAAGCATGGTATTTATATATAGGGTAATGCTAGGGTGCTGCCCAGCATTGACCGCTAGGCAAATACCAATTTTTTTTTTTTTTTTATGTTTTTTTATTCATATTTTTTTACATCTTTAAATATTTTTAAAAAATATAAAAAAATATCAATATACTAATAATCACTTACTTAATCAATAAGTAGAATTTTTTTTTAAAAAAAAAATTAAAAGCATGAGTAGTCAAAATGAGAGGACGTATTAGTATTATTCTTATAAATATTATTGTTTTCCAAATAAAGAAGTGGTGAAATATGCCGTTGACTATATATATTTTGGCTCTTTGCCAGTACCATTTTTGGGTGCATATTTATCTAAGGAAATTGAGCAATCCCAAAATCCATGGGTTAATTTGCAGATGGAAGGCCGGCGAGGTAATGATGATGAAGCCATGCATCGAGAGATTATTGAATGACCTGGTAATGATCAAGACGTTTGCTTGACCCTTTGAAATCAGCCCATGCATGCATATGTAATGTTTATCCAATTTCAACAGCATTGAGCAACATGAAAATAGTTTTATGGGTTTGGTGGAAGCTTTGGATAACATGTAGTTTCCTACAATAACTTTTGAACACAACTATGATTTTTGATGAAAAGTGTTATAATCTTAAAGAAATTTCATAAAAATAAACTCACAAATTTATATATTTTTATATGATATATTGATCTATTTTAGAGTATAAAATAATTTTATAATCTAGCGTAATATATCAAGTCACATCAATTTATGAATTTATTTTTATAAAATCTATTTATGGCTAAATTATTTTTTATTTGTGATGTCATGCAATGCAAACTTCTTGCAAGTTGCTTTTGTTCTTTGGCAGACAGCGCTTTGAGCTTTCGTTATAATTGACGACAATGTAATATGTACGTTGTCTTGAAACTTTGGACTCAAAGGGTCCCGAAAGAGCACATGAGGAACAAGCTAAGATCCAACACAACAAAATGCATTGCTCTCTCTCTCTATTCTCTGTGACATGATGTGAAAGTTCAGTCACAACCAGTTCGCATTTTACCGATCTGCCCTCTCTCCTTGAACCGGACCCCCCCCCCCCCCCCCCCCCCCCCCCAAAAAATGGGCGGTGGCCCTTAATTGCCTCGGGTTGTGAGGGGGAAAGAAAAAAGTAAAAAAGGGCAGAAAAAATAAACCTGAAATCCCAAATAAAGGCAAAGCAAAAACCTCTAATTAATTTCAGAGCATAAAGCAAGATGTAACATTATGATCATAAACGCCAACTGGCCCTTAACTTTCTTCTTTTTTGGTTGTCAAAAAAGACGTGGGAATTGCTGTAAAAGCTTTTCTTTCTCTCTATTCTCTTTCAATCATAAAGCAATCGATTGCAAAATCATTTCTCACTCATCCATTCTTTACCATGTATGTCACTATCATGACCTTGGAATTTGCCCATCTTTCTCTCTCGTATGACACAAAAGAGGAGTACAAGCACAAATGGAATAAGGAGAGTACTTAGTTCTTGAGAGAACCATTCACGGGCTTTGCTAAAGAATAGGTAGGGCTGGTATCATTTTACATGTATAAGTATCTTATTTTACAGTTCTTGTTATCTTTATTAGGAAAAAATGTTTGGTATTTAGGTTCTCATAATCTTATTTCCATGTTATTTTACTGATATGATAATATTTATTGACCTTTCAAATTTAAGAAATGTTTTAAGCACATGAACGATATTCATAAAAGTAAATTCACAAACTTAACGTGACTTGATATAATACGTCAGATTGTAAAACTATTTTTATTGTAAAGTAGATTTAACGTATTATATAAATTCAATCAATTTACAAGTTTATTTATATAGTTGTAACACTTCTCTAGGTTTTTTTTTTTCTAAATAAAAAAAAGATCAAATGATTGATGGATAATACCATTTTACTACAACGGGGGCAGAAGTCGTGATCAGATTATAATGTGTATGTAACATGCTTAAAAATACCAATGCATGTGCTATCAAATTTTCAAAAAACTTGCGATATGTTCATTTCATATGTTATCTTAATCTTCCTTAATTACTCAAGTACATTCTCGTGATATAATATAAGTTTCTACCTGGTTTAACTTTGCAAACTTCTTCAAATTTGCGAATTGTATTTGCTTCCAAACTAAATGATTGAGATTTGGGCATATTACTATATATCATTTAAAAGTATTATGTGGATTACTGAAAATATCATGACACCCCATTTGAATGTTGAGCTGACTTGAGATGGTGAAATGAGTTTTGTGAGGCTCACCTAAGAAGAGTTTAGATGTATCTGGATGTTAAGATGAGTTTAGATGTATTTATGAAAAATTAAAAAAGGTTGTGGCCGGATCACACATGTAAAGAGATGTTGAATTGAAAAATATTGTAGGTCCCGTATGTAAAGAGATTTTAAACTGAGATAGGTTTAATGATTTGAGAGTTAAATGTTTGAATGTTAAATTCAGTTTAAAATTAGACTAAACAGATTTGATCTTAGTTTAATCCAAGTTCAAAATGGGTCCTAAACTTATTACATTCTCATATAGCAAGAAGATCGATATATAATCAATATCTCTTCCATATGCCTAACCACATTCAATCTGAATTAATTTCTAGATTACTCAATATGGTACGTATCTATGCTCTCCGCTGATTGTGATGAGAAAAAAAAAAACTATTGAGTTTAATCTCATATCTTTGAGATGATCAGATTAAGATATAGAGATTTGATTCCTAAATACGCCTCGTGAGAGAGGATGCAAATGAATTAGGTTGAAAAGCCATTCAAGTATGTTATTAAAGTTATGGATATATGTATGAATAAAAATGGATGAAACATTTTGAAGGTAGCCAACTAATGGGGAGTTTAATTAATTGCGAATTAGAAAATTAGAAATTTGTCATAGAATTCAAAAGGGGTTTTTTAACAGCACTTATATTATATCATGTTGAATTATACAGTGCAAGCAGAAGGTACGTATAATATTGCAGTCTGTTCATGTTTGTTACTTTCACTACATATATGCCCATAACCTGCAATATTATGAGCACTTCTCAGGCTTTGCAGATATTTCAATAATTTCATTGCTGGGGAAAAATGTAGAGTCCATGCAGTAGATCAGTACTGTTGTTTTCCCATTATTCCAAGCTCACCGACATGGAAGACCTAGCTAATCAATGGCCAAAGACCTTTTTGTTAGGAAAAAAAAAAAAATGATCATTATATGCAACATTGATATCTATGATTATGGCAAGCTAGCTATACTTTCATAGAATTAAGGAAATTTATACCTATATATTAAGATAATACGTGTGTGTGTGTGTGTGTGAGAGAGAGAGAGAGAGAGAGAGAGAGAGAGAGAGAGAGAGAGAGAGAGAGAGAGAGAGAGAGAGAGAGACGTACACTGACTTTTATTATTTTTATCATTCGGACTTCAAATGGGGTCTTTTAACTGAATTGGATTGTTCATTACATAGTGACACTATTAAATACTAATTAATATGAATGAAATCCACACTACCTAAGAGTTTTGTAGGGACAATAATATTAAATGATAAGGGGTCCATATGATGTGTCTCTCTTTGAAATTGGACCGTTCAATTTGATCAAATAATTAGAAAATATCTCCACTCATTATATATTTATATAAAAAAAATGATTTCTACCGTCTTAAGATATCGTGTAAATATCGTATAATCTTTTCTTTAACAAAAAGTAAGACATACTTATGACCCATATAAAAAATTTATTTTTTCATAATCTTTTAAAGATATTAACGTAAGATTTGTATATCTTAAAATTGTATCAAACATTTATGTTCCTACATGGCATTGCAACTACTTGAAGATCGTCAAACATATCGATTGACTTCATGAACCATCGTAATTGTTGTGACATATAGGCCGGTTTGAACTCTGATGAAATGTCTAAAAGTACATCCGCCGAATGCATTAAAGAACTAGGAGAAAATGGAGAATTTCCTTGATTGACTATAAATAAAAGATCTAGGAAGGATTTCTGTGCTGTTTTATCTTTCATATTCGGCCTAGGGTTTTGAAATTCTTCTAGTTTATGTATAGTCAAAATGATGGGGCCCGGGGAAGCGAAGAATGGAGGAGAATGCCGACATGTGGGTGCATGTCCCATAATCATATAAATGTGCCAAATGCAACACGAAGTAGTTTGAGAATTAGAATAATGGATTATTTGGGAGGATGAAAAAACAGAACAACTAAGAAACTCATAAAGGTATACATGTGTGTGTGTGTAAATAGGGTTTACGATGACAAAATTACCATATTTGTGAAATAAGATTAATTTCTTTGCACCAAGAACCTAGTATAAACCTAGTGGTCTTTTACATTCTTTGATAGAAAGCCAATGTCGATACATCCACACTAAAGTAAAAATATTGAGCTTATTATAGAGAGCAAGATGTTTCTCAATGCCCTCTTCAGGATATTCCATCATAAATGACACAGATCAAGTCCTGTACTTTTTATTTAGATAGGTTCTGAAAATATTTGTAACTCTACAAGAAAGACTCAAGCTGCATATAAGTCCAAACTAAAAAATGACTAGTCAATGTAAGTATAATTAGAGTTTCATTAGGATAATTATAACGAGTAAAATCTTCTCCATCCCAAATTAATGTAAGATCTTAAATACCATCTATCAACTTGACTAGACTTTGAGTAACAGACAAATTGATGGTCTTTGCGATTACTCTGATCATCTCTTAGCTAGAGTGACAAGTGGAATGGTGGTTAGAAGTCATTTCAGAGAAATGATATTTACATGAATGCGTAAATGTCTCGAACTTTTTTTAAAAAAAATAGTAAATATATATAGGACCCGCGTAAAAAAATTAATTATTTAGCGATAGATTCTATTCTTTTTCAAAATATGTGTACAGCATTTATACAATTAACTATAACTGTATCGAATATTACTCATTAAAATAAGATATTTTAGACATTTTAATTCCAAGTTTTTTATAATTATAATTAAAATAACTTTATAATCTAATGTATTACATCAAGTTATATCAGTTTATAAATTTATTTTTATGTAATTCCTTTAATACAAAAGTATTTTCTTTATAATTATGCATGGTCAAGTCTTTTCTTAAAACTACAAAATCATTAAATTAGTGTCGTCCTATACAGAAGTTCCTTTCATGAAATAGATGGATCGAGAAAAAGAAAAAGAAAATAAAGGAAAGACCCTTTAGGTCAATGCTTGGGTCCACTTAATTAATCAACATTTTATTTTTATTTACTATTACACCAACCCGGCCGGCCCCCCATTTCATTCATCTATCCTTAAAAGATAAACGACAAAATCACGGGCTTTTCATGCGGCCGAACTTCCTTTTTTTTTAACTGCCGACAAATGTACTCACAACTTAAAATGGTCATTAAATTTAAAGAGTAGCGTTGTTTGAGAGTCTTTATATCATATACTGTTTGTCATTTTATCTTTCTAATTATTTTAATGTTAAAATATGACTGTTGAAGAGATATTTATTATTGTAAATTATACAATTGTCGTATAATTATTTTAAAAAAATAAATAAAATATGAGACTCACATGAAAAAAATTAATTTTTTAATAGTAAATCTCAATTTTTTTTAAAACGATTACATGACTATCATACATTTCACAATTATATATAGAATTACTCATTTAGCTTATAGAATTATTCTACTATCCATATGGTACTATAATTTAATTTATAATATTTAAATTTTAAAATTTATATTCTAAATCAAATTATGCTACACGAATGGCATGTGGTGTAAAGGCTTTTAAATAGAATTTTTTAAATTGAATCTCACTTTTATTTATTTTGGTCATGATGTGCTATAATTCATCTATATATAATAGCCACTGAGATTTAATCAAAAAGGAGATCAACGGATGCTAAGTACTCATGTAGAATGTCTTTTTAGTTTTCACTGAATATGAATCGAGATAAAATTGAGAAAAAAAAAAAGAGAGAGAGAGAAAAGAGAAAGAAAAAGAAAAGAAAAGCCATTCCCATTTTCCTTGCAAATCGATCAAGTCAATCTTTCCAATATCTTCTAAGATTGGGGCCATCTTACTCTGTTATCCTAGAGAGTGGAGATCGAACCACAAAGATTAATGAGCTTTAGATTAACAACCAAGAAATGACACCAATTGCAGTAGCACAACGTACATTATACATGAGGATGTTGCTACAGTACCATTGCCTCATGACGCAATTCAGTGCTACATTGGCTGCTGTTAGATAGGTTTGTGCATTTGGGTAGGTTTTTTCTCTGGTTTGGTCCAGAATTTGGATAATCGGATTCTCCCATGGCAGGAATCGCTCATATTTTGCTGGGCGGGTATCCGAACTTGATCCTATTCAACCCCTATCCGGATATTGGTATGGGGATATAATTAATGGGCATTCTAGATTAATACCTATATATTACCCATAACCAGATTTCACATTTCAGAAAAAATTAACTTATAGATCATAAAACGAAGTTGTTTTGTATTTATAGCCCTTCTCTTTAAAATGATTTTTTTGACAAATTCTATATCCTGTTATGCGTGGATAACCTGATATCTGGACAAATACCTGGTAACATATTTAGATATAGCCGCATACCCAGATTGGCATCCAGGTTTACACCCTTGGCTGCTGTTGTTGAATAAACTAGCTCATCCCTCGGATTGCTCATGCAAACACTAATCACGGTGGCCCCGGCCTCTTTTGCGTGCTAAACCCAAAGATCATTGGACTGATTCTTATAGATTCATTTATTATTATTATTATTATTATTATTATTATTATTATTATTATTATTATTATTATTTGTTAATTTAGGAGTTATTTGGATTCAAAAACTATCTCATCTCATCATTACAACCTTTTCAAATTTCCATACAAAAAGATAATAAACAAGTCAACTTTTTTTAAATCTCAAAATAATAATAATATTAAAAAATAATATTTTATTTAACTTTCATCTAAACTATCTCATCTCATCTTACTGTCCAAACAGTTCCTTAGTATATAGAACTTAATTTGAGATAGTTCTTATAGATTTCCATCTCTCCATCCATTGCTTTATATATTTAATAATATTAGTAACATAATTAAAAAAAAACTTATACATAAACTCTAAGTAAATTATAAATAAAGAAAGATAATTAATTTTCTGCAACCTTAAAAATGCTTCAAAATTAAAAAAAAAAAAAAAATCAACAAGATATGAAAATCATTAAACCCATATATGCTACTCTAAAATTGTCTACAATATCAATCATTGATCCATTCTTGGATTTGGGAATAAATTAGAATATTGGATACAAAATATTCTGTCTCAATCACGAAGCCCACGAACCATGCAATGTAATGGCTATTTCCAAGAGTCATTAACAGGAACCGATGGCAATTGGCCGATTGGATCTTCATGATATCCTCCCCATAGACATTATATTGACACCTAATTATATTGCCGAATGCCAAATTTCTATATATTTTCATTTCAAAAAAAAAATAAAAAACTTCTATATATTTTATGTTGTGACAAATAGAGCTGAAATTAACTATTTCCAAACTTACGAATGATGACGTTTGTAATTGGACTATCTATTTGATCGATCACTTCATCATCGTGATCAATCATGTCTATATTTCTTTTAATGAAAAATGATAAACACACATAACTTTTCATAATATTTTACATAACAATGTTTTAAAAGAAAGGTTATTTTTGTAAACTATCTTATAAAAGTAATATCATTTTACCAAAATATCCTTATTTTGGTACACTCCAGAGGAAAATATTTGAGGATGAAAGTATGGAGGGAGAGAGAGAGAGAGAGAGAGAGAGAGAGAGAGAGAGAGAGAGAGAGTATTAATAGATAATTAAGTATTGTTCATCAACTTTTATTTAGGAAAACACTATATTCACAAATATATTACACAAAAGCAATTTCACAAACTGACATGATTTGATATGGTTAGATTTTAAAATTATTTTTATTGTAAATTAGATATAATCAGATAAACCACATCAGTTTGTGAGATTATATTTGTATAATTTGTTTATGAATGTAGCTATCATTTTTTATTTATGAGAAATACTTTAGCTACAAAGAGATTATATACTAATTAATTTAATTTTGGCAAAATAGAATACTTACCAACCAACTTTGAGGTTTTTTAATAACCTTATATAGATTAGAATGTATATAACGATTATATTTATTAGAATTATGTTGTAGTTGAAGTTATTTTATTTTTAAGTCGGTGCATAGAATACAACTTCTATATCACTTAAATTATAAAATTTTATTTGTAAAATTTAAAATTTCACTTTCAATTTTAATTATGTCATATAAGCAATTTACTATGTGTAATATCCACCCACACCAAGTACATATAAATAGAATTTTTCTTAAACATATATTATATTAATAATATAATTTCTTTTGTTTATAATCTTATACATATATTTAGATGCAATCATTGTAAATTTATATTCTTCCTATATAAAGATTTACTTGTTTATAAGAGTTTATAATACGATTGAAATGATTTTTATACTAAGATACTATTTAGATAGTGAGTTGAGATAAAATAAATTGATATAAAAGTTAAAACTTGTATAAAATATTAGTAGAATATTATTTTTTAATATGATTATTGTTTAGAGATTTGAAAAAGTTGAATTGTTTATTATATTTTATATAAAAATTTAAAAAAGTTGTAATGATGAGATAAAATAAGATAAGATGAATCACTTTCAGTATTCAAACAAAGCCTAATTATATTATTTGATAATCTATTATAATTATGATATTATATTTAGAAAGTGTTCATTTTGATAAACAAATTAAAGTCGTGTTAAAGCTTATCAAACTAATTTCAAACAGTAATCTTATAATCTATTTGAAAAAAAGATATTTATAACCGTAAATTGTAAAATTGTCGCATAATCGTTTTTAAAAAAATAAATAAATTATGGGACTCACCTAAAAAAATTAATTTTTTAATAATAAATTTTACTTTTTTTTAAAAATAATTAAGCAACATTTACGTACATATATAAATACTTTATTTATTTATGATCTAGAAAGGACTTGATGAGATCAAAAAATTCATAGATTTGTCCATCTTTCACTCTCTTGCATGTATTTTTTATTTTTTTATCCCGTCGTCTCCGGGGAAGTAAAACAAATTGCGTAATGAATTTTGTAGTTTTGCGGGTATTGACTTGGAGAAAACGAGAGAGAGAGAGAGAGAGAGAGAGGGGGCCTGTTGGAGTGTCATTTTCCTATATATACTCTCGAGGTAGTAAGAACGCATACCAAAATCGTTCTCCTTTCTCATTCTTTTCCATTTATTTCCATTTTTATTTGCAACACCACGTATCTCTCTCTCTCTCTCTCCCCGCTACTGATGATGTCTGTTTCTTGTAGAACAGAAAAAGCCTTTCTTTACCAGTTATCCGTCTTTACACCACACCTTCTTCTTTTCCTTACCCCTCCATCTTTCTTTCTTTTTTGTTCTTAGCTAAAGTTTTCCTTTGCCAAGCATCCATGTAAGTTCTATGCTTCAGATCACTCGGATATTCTTTTTTTTTTTTTTCACCCTACTTTAGTTTTTCCTCTCAAAATTTACAGCTATTTGTGTTTGTTGTGTGTGTTTTTTCCCCTTGAATTCTAATTTCAGCTAAGGAAGTTGCACTTTGAGTTCGAACCTCACCAAATTTGAGAGCAGTATTTCTGAGGACAAAATGTTCCGGAAAGACATTCTTGAAGAACCCTCAAATTTGCATCCGATTCCTGATCTTTCACTGCACATAAGCCCTCCAAAGAGTGCCCCTTCCTCAATTTGCACTGCAGCGCATGAAGGAGATTTGAGCTTCGATGTTTGGCGCAAAGATGATCATCATGTCAAGCTAAAATCGCACAGCGACAATTCCATCAGAGCCAGCACCCAATTACCTGAGACTGAATTCTCTCTATCTAACCCTAAAAGTGTTTTGGAGGCTGAGAGTCCATGGAGAAAAAACTTCATCAGCAGTAACAGTACTGGTGGGGAAGAAGTACTTCTTCAAGCAAGGCATAGAAATCGTGGGATTCCAGTGCTTGATGTTCCTGAGGGAATCAAAGCCATAAAAGGAATTCCGGTGTTCTCACCGTTGGATCATTCCAGCAAGTTTTCTTTCAACCAAATGGCTGCATATCCATCTTTTAATGCTTCTACTCGTTCTTCTGCTGCCATCAGGCCTTATGGTATAGAGGGTTTTCAACCCATTTCAAGGTATAATGGGATAACCATGGAGACTCTAAGAACCCAACAGTTTCATCAGTATATGCAATTCCCACAACACCAATATATAGGGGCTGCAGGAGCCGCGGATTTCTCAAACGGCTTTTTGAGATCATCAAGATTTATTCCAAAGCTGCAAAGCAGGAGGAATATGAGGGCTCCTAGAATGCGTTGGACAAGTTCTCTTCATGCTCGTTTTGTTCATGCTGTGGAGCTCCTTGGTGGCCATGAAAGTATTGCTCTCTCTCTCTCTCTCTCAACTATTCTAATAAGATGGATTTTACTTTCTTTGACTTTTCTTTGATCGTCGGTTGTAATGTTGGCTATTAATTAGGGGCTACTCCAAAGTCAGTTTTAGAGCTCATGGATGTGAAAGATCTTACACTTGCTCATGTCAAGAGCCATTTACAGGTACAGCTGAAACAGCACTAGTCTCACCTTCCTTCCTTCCTCTCATTCTTACACACCACAGAAAACCAAAAGGACACGCTCCTGTAGAAGGGTCCCCTGTGTCCCTGTGGCTGTGGGGTGCGGTGAAGACTTTTGTCTATGATCCGTATGGCACAGAAGCCTATGAATGCAGTGAATGAATGAACAGTTTTGAGTCTGTTCTTTATGAAACAAGACAACTTCTACTTTTAGAGAGAGAAAGAGAGTGTGAGAGAGAGAAAAGTAGCCATCATTTCTCAATAATAGAAGCAATTACTGACCTTACCAAACATCAACGTCGTGGCCATTAAAGAAACCAAGAAAATCCAGAAAGCGAAGCATCTGATTTGATTTTTCTTGACTGGGATATTATTATTATTATATTTCGAGTTGAGCAGTAGATTTCTTTAATTAATCCCATTTTGTTTTGTCTGTTGGTGTAAAATTTGGTAATTATTTATTTATAATATATCTATATAATGTTCTAATTATTTGCCTCGGCAGATGTATCGAACTGTTAAGAACACTGACAGACCTGCTGCTTCCTCAGGTAATTCATACTGCTTAGCTTTTGTTTCTTTTTACCCTTATTAATGCCATGATTTACGCTACACGTTTTGAATTATTGAAGATTCTCTCCTTTTGCTTTATGCTTTATATTTCTACAGATATGCATGCATGCTTTCAGACATCATGCACATTATATAATTTAATGCACCATACATATATATAAGCGTTTAAATAATCCTCTATATGTATGTATTTATGTACATCTCATGTGTGCTGCATGTTACATGTGTGTATATGTGAATCCATGCATCTACAAGAATAATACATAATTTAAGGGGGGGAAATATAGATACATGTGATTAAAACGTGAATATGATTACATAATTTAAGGGTTAAGATGTAGATTATTGGTTTGAATGTCAACATGTACATGTGATTAAGATGCGAATATAACAAGGATGAAAACTCCTACAAAAAAATATATTATTGTTTATATATATATAAGAATCCTTATTTTAAGGACTCTGCCTTATATATTGTTTATATGATATAATTTTATTTAAAAAATAAAATTTAAAATTTGAATCTTACAATTTAAATCCTATCGTTTAAATGATGTAAATATTATACTGTACACATCGCTTTGCAAATAGAATACCGACTATATATATACACATATATGGACATTACAATTTTGATCTGAATTTTATTTGTTGCTTGTATTAGATGGATCTGGAGACGAAGATTTCTTGAGCACAGCTCCAAATGCAGTCTTGGAACATGAAATGGGATACCATTCTAATTTGTGGAGTAACCCTTCCAGGTACTCATCTCTCTCTCTCTCTGATCTCCACTAGGAAATTACAAGACCTTTTGTTCATGCAGTCAGCAAATTCTTCTTTGACTTGATCTCAATATTATCCCTGGCCTTTACTTGTTGACATTGATAAATGATCCCCCGCTACGTACATTACTGTCTGATTTTTTCATGACATCCATCAATCAAGATTTTTAAGATTAATTCCAATTTTCTTCGATTGGCTAAAGTTGCAAGACGTCTTCAGCTTGGTTACTTTGTCCAGCTTGCACTTCGGAACATATATTCTCACACAGTAAATTATTAGTCAGATACCAATCACGATGAATAGTTATGTATATATGGAGATTATAAATACTCTGCAAATGTGATGTGGTGCGCCACATGTGACCGTCACTACAAGAAAAATGGCATTTTCGACCAATTTTAGTTGCTAACCGTCTTTTCGTTGCTATAAATTAGTTGAAAATGTCATTTTTCTTGTAGTGCATAGATTTACAACTTTACTGACAAATAACTTTACAATTTGAAATATCATAATAAAGAATATTACTTTTTTAATTTAGTTTTGTCAGATTGTTTTGTGAACCAAACATTTATCTAATAGAGAAGAAAGAAGTTGCATATAAAGTGGATGTTTTCCCTTAACTGGAAAGGAAAGAAGAGGTTGGTCTGGATGGGCGTATTTCACTCATTATCTGCAATTATATGATTGCATATAATCTAAACATCTTCTCATTATCTTAAGTTTGTTCAGAGCCAGATACAATCATTCATCCTCATCATCATCATCATCATCATCATCGTCCATCCTTTTGTTTTTTTCTTTACCAAACTTAGAACAATCTAAAATATTACAGGATGAGTGGTAGTATTTATATATGCTGACTAAGCAACAAAAACGTCATTTCTTATCCATCTATTTCTCGGTACTCAAAGTAGCTATAGAGTAGTAGTAGTACACCGGCCACTCGGACAATATATATAAGGAAGAATATGTGCTTGCAGCGACATAAAAATATTATAAAATTAAAAAATTATTTGGATATAATTTTTAAATATAATTTTTATTTTGAAATTTAAAAATGTTGTATTATTTTTTTGTTTTGTTTGAAAGTTTTGAAAAGTTGTAACCATTAAGTAATAACTAAATGAAAAAGTTAAAAATTTGAAATTGAAAAATATTTTTTGTTTAAGTGATATTTGGGAATGAAATATTTGAAAATATTTTAGAATACCTGAAAATGTTTAAGTGTCTAAACAGGACCTAAGATCATTTACAATCTGTACGTCTTTGGTTCTTGAGGTTCAGTACTCATGATCTCCTCCTAACAAGCTTCTAAAATAATTTTTAGGATCTACCACATTTGTCTATGACTATATACATATTCTTGAAAATAATGTCACTGGTATCAAAGCCCTTGACTAATACTAGGCTCGATCATGCGGAGTATTTATTCTTCTGCGAGCTTTACCTTCCACAAAATTCTTATCACCATTCAATTATGTACATAATTGAAGTATCTCTATGTACATGTATTGTCTCAAATCAATATATTTGGAGCATCTCTATTAGTTGTGAGACATTTTTTATTAGGTTTTGATTTGCTATAAGCATTGTTTTAATCCTCAGATCCAATTTTAGCCTTTTGATTTTGATTCAATAGTTGACCAAGGCCATTTATACCCCAATGTTGGCCATAACTTTAGATTTGATATTCTAGTTGCCAGCCACTTCATGATCACCAACAACATCATCTTATCAACAGTCAATTAATGAATATGAATGCTATTTTCAAATTTCAAATTCAAGATTCTAAAGTTTTCCACCTTGAGTTTGAGGGGAGATATTATCTTCAACACGTATATGCCTGATATCAGACTTTTGTCTCCAACTAGTTATCATTTTCCCTTTTTCATTGTAATGTAATTACCAAGATAGGTCCTAGCTACATTTAGTCATATAGTCTGAAAGAATTAGTTAAATAATTATTGAGCTTAAGGGTATAAATTATAATTAAATCAAATTTGAGAGAGTTTTAAATGTTTTGAGCACTGTTTGTTTAATTTTTATGTAGATACAAATCAAACTCAAACTTTATCACCGAACTACAATTTGTTTTGACAATCCATTCAATATTTACCTTCAAATGAGTTTGAAGTTGTTTATGAATTGTTTGATGGGTATACAATTAGTTATTATGTATGAAACTATAAAAGTTAAACTGGCAAACCTTGTATTTGATATTTAACTCTTTCTTACAAAATATATTATTTATAATATTATATCCTCTGATTTTATCAACAGACTTTGAAATGCCAATTGAGTTTATGTAATGTATTTATATAAATTTGATATTTTTGACATATCTAGATCAAGAGTCTTGATCGATATACTCTATATATAATATTGCCACTATATACAACATGTCGTAGTAATCCCACAAAAGCCAACCAAAGTTTATACGTGTTGATGACATATTTCGTACACTTGGGCCAAGTTTTAGCAACTTGGGCTGGGATCCTACTACCTGCAACACAAAGACAAAGGTGGACTCAGTGGTGGTCCGGAGAGCCTTTAATGCCAAAGTTACTCTTCTTTTTTTGGAGAATTATCTCATAATTAGAATATCCAAAGAGCTTATTCATACCTAGATTCTGGCTTTTATACATGGTATCGGGGGAACATTTCATACCCTGTGTCAGGGGTCAACATCACAATCACAGTTGTTAGGCTGTGGTCTTTAATGCAATGTGGCTTTTGAGGTGGAGCCATTAATGCAGCGTGGCTCCCATGGTGGCGTCTCAACTGTAGACGACAAGTGCGGTATCTTTCCATCCCCATCATCAAGGAATAGAGGGTTGTCTGCTATCTCCATTCACTTGCCGACTTAGATCTTTAAATGCTAGGTGTCAAGGTTGACGTGTCCCATTGTATCCCCCCGACTGGTTTACCACGCGAGGATATCCCTTTCTTCTAGTACAGCTCGTGGGCCGAGTTCCATTGGTGATTCCTGGGCACATAAGAGGGGAGCGATTCAGGTTGAGATTGACTTCAGTGTCTTGCTCAGGCCCAAACTTGAAGAGGGGATGGGAATATCCCTCCAATAGGAGTTCTCTATTATTTAATAATCGATAATAATTTTGTATCCCTCATCTATCAATGGTCACTGCTTAAACAGAGGAATATTCTAGCATATTGAGAAAGATCCATAAGAGCTAACTTTGAGGATTCGAAAAGTAAGGTGTACATGCATGTACACCTAATCCATAAGACATGACTGAATCAGTTTCTGTTCTAGTATTACCAAATCTTGAGGTAGTATCATGTAATGCCTCTAATGTGGAAATTGATACATATAATATGTGTCATTCTTAGTCAAGACGGTAAGCCTAATGTCTTTTTTAGTATGATATGCCCATGTCAAGGAGTTCTATTCTATAGATGATGAAAGTAGTCTTCTTTTTAAATCATTGAGAATTGACGTATATCAATGGACAACACAAGTGTGCTAAACGTCAAATATTTCATTTTAGCTAGAAGAAAGTCACTACAAGAAAAATATTTATTTTGAACTAAATTATTAGTTACAAATAAGTCATTTTCGTCACAAATATCTTGTATAAAATAAACATTTTTTCTGTAGTGTGTTGCGTTGGCTTTGTGGAAGGATCAACGCTGACACAAAGAAACAAAGGCGCTACAACTATGTGTTTTTTTTTTTTTTTTAATCTTTTCTCGAAATAGCGCACTTTGTTCCTTGTAACAAGACCATGGATGCTCACATGTCAATGATTTATATTTTTGAGAGATGCATGAATGCATGGCACATGATCTTCATGGTACGTACCAAAAACAGTTGTTTCATATATCGAGATATATAAAGTTTATCATTCACTTTGGCATTCATTAATTATATATATATGGACAAAGCTTGGTACAATGCTACTATAATTTATAGGATATGTCATCATGATACTCAAATCTATAGTCAAGTAAAGGTTATGAATCAAAGCCTCGAGAATCTCTATTGAGGAATGATGTGGGGAAGAATACTTCACGTGGGGGATCTTATGTTGGCTTAGGCAGAATTTTTCTTAATTATAAGCATTCTTGATCAAGCTATATATACCAACTGTTATAGCTAGACCTCTTGAATTAGTGTCCATGCAGTCTTAATCTGGCTATCCCTTGGGATTTGGATCAGCTTATTCCTTCGACATTGCAATCCAGTACGAGGAGATATTGTTGATGAGTGAGTCATGGCTATCACTACAACAAAAAACAGTTTTTGGGACGAAAATTTTCGTCCCAAAATATATAGATTTCGTTCCGAAAGATTTTTTGGGACGAAAAAATTTCATCCCAAGGTCGTCCTAACATCACTGTCCCAGTAGATATATTGGGACAAAAATCACAATTTCGTCCCAAAATATATCTTTTGGAACGATTTTGAAATTGACCGTTCGATACCGTTCGAACGATGACCTTTTTTGTTACGGTTAAAATTCGTTCCAAAATAGCTTTCGAATGCTTCTTAGTTACCGTTCGAACGTTAATGTATCTTTTGAACGGTTATCAAGATACGTTCAAATGATCAATAGAATTACGTTCGAACGTTAAAGGAACAAATCGAACGGTAGAAGAGATTGAACGGTGCTGATCAATGTTCGAACGCTATGGTAATGACCTGCGTTTGAACGTTTTTTGAGCATATGGTATCGTTCGAACGGTTTGGTCATTAATGTTTGAACGGTACATTATCGTTTGAACGGCCTACCCATTAATGTTCAAAAGTGACGCGGTCGTTCGAACAGATATTATTTTTATTAAAACCAATAATTATAAAAAAACTAAATAGATATCCATAATATTTGAAAAACATAAATTAGGAACTGTTTAATTACTCACAAAAGTTTTATAATAAGTGCGAAGAAATAAATAACCATGATACTAGCATTGTTCATACATAATTAGATAATATCATAAACTAGACGTAAAAAACCATCAGTTGGTTGGAGGCTTGTACTGTTGCATAAGCTATTGCGTTTGGAGTTACGTATCTCTCCTGAACTCTACTTGTTCTTCTTCATGTTGTTTGAGGGGCATCTCCATGTCTCATTGTCTCGCCAATTGAGCCTCTAACTCTTGTTGTTTTGCAACCAATTCTTCAATATAACATTTATTAAACAAACAATGCAAGATATGTTAATTAAGTATTTATATTATTAAATAATTAGATAGTTGTTTTATATCTTTCAAAATATTTTATTAATTATAACTATTTGTATTTTAATTAACATTTTAGTTAATAATTATAATTATTTGTATTGTAATTAACATTCTAGTTAATAATTATAACTAATTGTATTGTAATTAACATTCATTTTATTAATTATAATTCGGAATTTATATTTTACTTCAAATTCATTTGATTACTTTTAACTTTTAAGTATTTAAGTATTATTAAATCTAGATTATTTGTATTTTATTTAAAATTCATTTTATTAATTCAAAGATTAAGTATTTTTGTGTTATTAAAACAAAACTATTTGTATTAACCTATAGTTGAATAATTCAACTATTAAATATTTAAGTATTATTAAATCTTAGATGATTTGTAATTTAATTCATTCTCATTTGATTACTTTAATCTTTTAAGTATTTAAGTATTATTAAATGTAAATTATAAATAATTAATTTTTAATTCAATTACTGCATTTAAAGTATTAATTATTTTAACACTGACCAACATAACGTTCAAACGGTACTAGTCACCGTTCGATCTAAGGACATACGTTTGAATGGCACACGAATACCGTTTGAACGGATTAATTCTAGATTACAGTCATCTTCAACCTCCGAAAACCTCAACATTTACAGTCCAAATTACATCAAAAGACAACAAACTATATGACGAACTCATTATAGCAAACGAAAACACTTATATAAAATCTAAAATGAGAATATATTTAAGGAGAATACCTGATTTGGAGAGATAAATTGGAAAATCCACCCGTACCCAATGCCCAAAACTTAAATATTCTTCATCAAACGGTAAAAACAACCTCTTAATCTGAAAATATAAGAGATTGATAGAAGTTAGTAATATTTGAGGGCTGGATTGAAGAATAATGGTGTTGATTGGAAGAAAATGAGCATGAGAGCAACTGGAAGTCGACTGGAACGAGTACGAGATTGTGAGGTTCTGTAATGTAAATTAGAACATTGATGTTTGAACGGTTACTTAATGAACGTTCGAACGTCAAATAGATTAGCGGAAAAATTTTCCCCTCTAATTAAACGTTCGAACGTGAAAATGGCCGTTCGAACGTTTTCTTATACGTTTGAACAGTTATTTTAAACCGTTCAAACGTCAAATTAAAATATTGTTTATTGTATTTTTTTTGCACTATACCTTTAAATATAATAACTTGTAAATATACTATAGTTTAGAGACATAGTAATATAACTATATAATATATAATCAAACATATATTATATAGTTTAGTAACATATATAGTATAAAATATCATATTACATCTAGTATTATAGTCAAGTACATATATTAACCTATTATATATAACATATATATGGTATCATAGCATAGGGTTATATGTATCACATGCATATATATATAGTGTTTATTATATTATATTATTATTATAATATTATTTAATAATAGGATATCTACTATTATATATAGTGTCATCAATACTACTAGCAATTAGAGTGTATTATAATGATACAAAAACTAAAATTGAGTATATATAGTGTCATTTATAGTGCTAGAATAGAGAGTGTCATCTAATTAGCCTATAACTGCAATATAATATGAAAAATATACTAAACAAGTCATGTAATACATATACTATTAAATATATATATATATATATATATTAGTTAATATCACATATAATATATATGTTATATAAATACATGAACATAGTTTCATGTATATAGTAGTCTATATTATATTAATTATACTATATAATATAACTTATACTATATACTATATAATATTCAATAGTATAATATATTTTAATTAAATATAATATAATATATACTATATATATAAAAAATTATATATACAATATATAGTGTTTAATAATATATAAGCTCATTAAATATATTGCATTTAATATATTTAACAGTTAAAATATATTATAATTGAATTAATTATTATATTTAATATAATTAATACCGAATATTGCATTTAAATAATATTTATTATCATGAAATTTGGATTAATTAGGGAAGGGTATTAATTTTCAGTTAATACGTTCGAACGGTATTAACTTACCGTTCGAACAGTACCATGTTCGAACGCTTCAAATAACGTTTGAACGGTAAATATGCATCATTCGAACGTTTATAATTTACCGTTCGAACGGTTTGTCAATTTCCCTCCAAAATAATTTTGCCTATCGCGCCAATATTACGTTCAAACGGTAACAATTAAACGTTCGAATGGTTAATCATTAACGGTCAAACGGTTAACTTATTTGAGACAAAAAAGTTTGTCCCTAAGAATAGCGTTCGAACGGTCTGGCATGCCGTCATTATTTTGGAACGAAATTCAAATTTCGTTCCAAAATCTCACTTTTTGGGACGATTTCTCATTCGTCTCAAAGCAATTTCGTCTCAAAAAATGATTTTTGTTGTAGTGTATAAAAAATGAATGAGCAGATACGTACGAGAGAAGATTGTCAAGCAAAACAAGAAGCATTTTCCAACTAAAAATCATGTATTAATGTGGGTTCATCTTTGTATGGAGCATTTTCCAACTAAAAATGTAGGAAGTTGATTCCTAGCCTCGAGGTCCATAGAAAGTGCTGCGATCATGTTCTAGACCAGAATGCCTATAAGATTGAATTTCCAGGTGACTACAATTTCAACAACATTTTATGAATTCGATAGGTCCATTATCATGATAAAGATTAAGCTGGTTTAGATCACCCGATGACGAGAGTGATCTCTTTCAATCCAGGGGATAAATGACATGGATCCTTTATATGGATTTCCTTTAGGTTGTGAGTTTTATGTGTCCTTTTGGGCTTCTTTATTCTTGTTTTGCTCATTGTTTTGTTTTTTCTCTATAGGTTGCATACATATATAGGTAGGACGGCCCTTTTTGTAATTCTAGTATTCAATATTAATCTTGCGCATATTTTCTCAAATCTAGTCCAAGCCATATGGATGAATCCCTATAACATAGTTTCTTGAGTGCAATAGCATGAAAAACAATATATATCCAGCATTGATGATATGGAAAACAAAAAACGAGTGATATTGAGTGCTCTTCAACTGAAATTCCGTTAGAACTATTGCCATGATCGGTAAAATTCATCATGAAAAGAACCTACCTGGGCTAGGGTTAATCTGACAGTAAAGATCAACTTTTCCATGAATGTAATATTAAAGACATGCATGCATGCATGGTTAATCATGATAATATGCATTTACAGCCGTGTGTTTACAGAAGATCAGCATGATCTTCATTTAAAGCCAGCTTTGATTTGACTATGTTTTTGAAGAATTTGAATGAAGCTCAATATTTGTACAAGGACATAATATGGGAGCTTATGATAATCAGTAGAACTCATGCCATATACGTAGTATCTTTTGTTCTTCTAATGTGATTTATTCTACTAGTGTTTTAGAAAGCAGCATTGGTTTTATATGCCGGTGAAAAAGAATCTAAGCCTTAATGTTTACTAAACCATACAGAGTGATCAGTACGATATCTGCAACATTTTAAGGAATTCAAATAGTACTGTTTGATCCATATATATCCTAATATATCATATTAAAATCCTGAACATTTCTCAAGTTTAATCTTCTTTTGTGCACTTATTTATCTGTTGATAATTATCATCCTGGAGTCTCATGAATTCATGAGTTCATTCATCAAAACATGGGAATAGATTTCAGTACTCTTGTATTAATTCCAAACGGTAAAATCTGAAGATGTAGCTAGGATCAAGATCATCATCCTATAAACCGAGTACTACTAGCGTACACATATACCGGTAATTAATTTCTTCTGTGTTCTTATAATGACAGTACACCTCGTTTGAAACATGAAACTACTTGACTCCTTTCAACTTCATCATTCTTGATTTTGAGGGCATATATTTAATGGGTTCATCTTTGCAGCAGTTTGAAAGGATAGACAATAGATCAATTCATTTCCAGGCCAGGTGCTTAATTGCATGTTCTTGCTGAATAACTTTTTGAAATTGATCAGTTGATCATGGTAATGTTAGCTAGCTAGCTGTTTCAATTCTTTCTAGCTCAATGTTGCCTACAATCATTTCTCAAAATATCTCTGTCACCTCTTTTTTCTGGTTTTTGTTTTCTCAGCATTCTAAACTCAAATATCAATATAATTAGAAACTAATTTGCTTGTTTTAATGTTTATATTAATTGCTTTCTCTAATGTTATATTTGACCACTAGTTAGCAAGCAAACAATAACTAAGCATATGTTAAAGTAATTATACTATTGCATTTAAACTTTTCAGTGTACCTTAATGTGTGAACTTTTCTATACAGTCTTAGAATTGATGTACAAATCTTGTGTACTACCTTTGAAAAATGGTGAATTCAATATTAAAAAATTGGTTTTTTCGATGAATTTCATATTTATTCACTTTTTTCAAAAATAGTGTGCGAGACTTACATACTCTAGAATTGTATTTAGCATTACTCAAAAAGCGGTAATCATTCGGTATTGGCTATGGAAAAAAATAATTGAAGAATAACTGATTTCCTATGAAATTGTTGCAGTAGATCAGGCTCATGGGTGCAAGCAGCCAGTTCAAGGAACCCCGATAGACTTCTAAGACCTGAAATATATCCACCATCTCAACAAAGATCTGGAGACCAATTTGATCAGGTAGGGATCTGAAGCAAGCCGAGATCATACCTTTGAAAACTCAGAAAACTCCTCCATTTTGATCAATTATATGTAAAAACCCATGAACAAGTACTTAAAGTTGGTTGAATTTCAATATTATTGATTGATCGCTGGTTTTTTTTTTTTTTTAATTCTCTTGAGACCTAAAAATAATTGGTGTAAGTTTCTAAACTCATTGCAGGTATGTGATTTTTCTCAATCAATAAATTCCAGAGGTTCAAGTTTAGGCATCAAGAATCCAAGCTTGGAGTTCACCTTAGGGAGGCCTGACTGGCGCAGCAAAAAACACGACTAGTTTGAGTTTATTATTGGCTAATTTGCTTTAATATTCCCATGGTAAGAAAATCCCATGGTAAGAAAATTAGGGAAAATGCACTGATATATGGGTGGAGTTAGTGAGCCAAACAGAAAGGAGAAGTGCTAAAGCCTCAAAAGAAATACTACAAAAATAAATAAATAAACTGACATGATTATATAGGATACGTTAGATCAACTTTATAATAAAAGTAATTTTATAATTTAACGTATCACATCAACTCATGTCAATTTATGAATTTATTTTTGTGAGATCTCTTTATAGCGAAAGCATTTCTCGAAAGAAAATAATCTCTACAAGTTTTTGTTTTTGTTTTTTCGGTTTTTTCGGTTTGTCTTCTTCGATCGATTAAGTTCCATGCATGTCGATCTGTACATACTTCTTTCGCAAAAGCTGCTCTTGGTTACGAGGAGACGTGAATCGTAAGCATCAACTGTCAAGAAAAAAAAAAAAAAAAAACAGGAGGAATCATTTTCGATGGTGCATATAATATATGGCTTTTAATATTCTGATCATCTCCTAGCTAGCCATGCATGCAGTTTAATTCCCTCTGTCTAGTCTATCAGCTTTTACAAGATAATTCTCCATTATCTCTTCTTGTGGGGTCATTTGTTTAAGTGATTAGTACGTGAAAGCTTGACTTTATGGTACATTATTCCATGCCTGATTTGAAGCTTCGCAGTTTTGTTCACATCATGTAAACCCCACGGCCCCAAATGATCATCACCTTAAATTCTATTATATATTTTATATACTAACACTCTCCTTACATCTATCTGACTCTCCATCAACAAGCTAGTAGGCTAAACATGAAAAATATTTATTAATTGAGATAGCGTGTAAAGTCAGAATTCAACTCACATTTAATTCTAATATCACGTAAAATTATCATTTGTGATCCCAAAAGGTTAAACTCATGGGAAGAGATAATTTTATTATTTATATTTATAAAACACTCTTATATCATATTGTAGGCCAAACTCATTTAATATTCAATTAATTTGATGAAATGTAGAATTAAGATTCAAACTCAAAATATCATGTGAAATCACTAGTTGTCCCAAAAAATATAGTTAAGAATAAGTAAATTTTATTATTTATTTTATATTGTAATTAACAATCCTCGATTGAAAATTCTCACTAGTTGCACTCTTGTCTAAATTTAAAAGTTTCAAGAGAGACAGAGATATATATGAAATGTTGTAATAATATTGACTTTACATGTTTATCTCTCTCTCACTCGACACCCTCAATCAATTCATTGAAAAATGTTTATACATCGACCATTCATGCATGAATAAAGCTGATACGTCATCTTACTCCAGCTTTCAGACTCAAATTGAGAAAAATAAAAATAAAAATGGCTCTAATTGGTGTCATGTAACACATCAATAATATTGATTTTTGGGAGGTTGGTTGGTTGATTCCACTCTTAAGATATTGTCGCATTTGTGGAGGTGCAATATTTACTGTTTTCAAATATAGATCATATTTTTATAAAAAGTAGATCCGATTATGAAAAAATATTAAAAAAATCTTTTTTTTAGTAGGAGTCATATTTTTACAAAATGTCTACATAGGTCTTGTCTATTTAGAACTTGTATTTGGTATTACAGGATATTATTGATATGAAAAAATATAATTAAAAATAGGTGTAACCTTAAGTGGAGCATGCAACATATATTCTGAGAATAGTTCCGCTTCTGACCAGTTGGGCTAAGATTAGGTGTTAAATAGCCCCCAATCCAAACGATATATGTAGGAATTTTTAGAATATAAATAGTACATTTGATCTCATCTAATTAAACCTATGAAAGTAAATTTTGAGAACGTGGAGAACTAAAAACATTCAAACCAGCCTACCACCACACGAAACCCAGACCACCGCTGCACCAGACCAGGTCTATCGCTGCCATAGTAGAAAAACTCCGTCGCACCACCAAGCTCTGTTACCCACACAAGGCTCTTTCTCCAGCAGCTTATTTTGTCGCCTATCACATCTTTTGCCCACCACAGTCGTTGCCACCATCATTTGATTTTCTCACAGTAATAAAGCTGATATCTTTTCTATTCTTCAAAAGTTATTGTGGAAAAATGAGAGAGAGAGAGAGAGCTCCTGTCTACTGTCACACAACAGTGGTTACTTCCCGTAAATGTATTTGTGTATTGAAAAGATAAAAAAGAAATAGAAAAACATTAAATAAAAACTAGTGAAAAAGAGGAAGAGGAAGGGAATCTCATAGTTTACAGTAAATAACAATCGCCACAAAAGAGAGAGAGGGGGAGAGAGTTTGTGAAAACTTTGAGTGGAGCAAAAAAAAACCAAAAAATCCAGAAGATTGGTGTTTCTGTAAAAATTGGTGTTTGTGTAGGGATTTGGATAAGTTTGTGTTATTTAATGATGGGTTGGTGATAATTTTTGTGTGAACCGGTTGCGTTGTTGGCAAGTGAGGGTTATTTTGAAGATTTTTGCAATGCGTTGGGGTCGGTTAATGTTTTGGGAAAAATTTGTGACTAAGGTTGGGATTCCTTTTGTGGGAAAGTCTCTAGGGGATAAATTGTATTGGCTGACTTCAATGCTGGGTCAATGACAATTTTTCTTTTCCATTAAATCATTGGTAAATTTGTTGTAAGTGGAGTTCTTTTGCTGAATTTAGTGGTGGGTTTGAGTTAATCAGGCGTTTTATCAACTCTTCAAGTATTAAAATTGGGAATCTCTCCATCCGAGTGTGGATTATATGTTAAAGGAATCGAGTTGTATAATTCTTGGGTGTTTCTGCTATAATTGAGAGCTTGCTTCGACCATTTTTACAATTTGGATGTTTCTAGTTCAGAGAGAGAGAGAGAACCGTGGGGCTTTGAAGTGGAAGAGAGAGAGGGGAAGGTTACAGGAGGGCGAGATCACGTCTCGGGATTGAGGGACATCGCCGAAATTGGCTTTGGAAAAGGAGGAGGGTCAACGGGAGAGGAAGCAAACCAGGGCTTTGGTGGAAGAGGAAGGGGGTTTTCATGAGGGAGGAAGAAATTTTTTTTCTCTATTATCAACTGTAGACAGACATATGGGATATGTAATAAAAAAGCTACATGGCAAACATTCATAAGAGGGCTATCATTTTAGGGATAGCAAATAGACCGGTAACGTGAGAATATGTTGTCTTCTTAGAAAGCTAGGTAGGAACTTTGACAAATACAATGAATTAAATTATTATACTTTATTCCTGTCTTCTGGTGCATGTTCCCAACTTCCTCCGGTAGTAATAATACTGTGTCTTCTAGAGCTGGGTCCCTCTTAAGCCCAATTCCCAAGTTGATGTTCTTTCTTTTTATTGGATGTTCCTTCTGGGCCCTCTTCCACTTCTCAATTCCCCAACATTTCACCAAAACCCACCTCGGCTTTAGATTCTCAGCCCATGCATTCACCCGCCTTTTTTATTTAAAAAAAAAAAAAACAATTAATACTATCTAAAAAACTGTATTTATTTTTCATAATTTATTTAAATTGAAGTAAAGTTTATATTATAGTAAAAAAAAATTTCTTCTTTTTAATATTTTTGCTTTGATATTCATGTTTTCTCAACTTAGAAATGCATATATTTACAGTCAGTTTGAATTTGACTTAGGATTTGAACTACTAAATGCTAATGGATGAGTTTGGACCGCTTGGTTCATTTTTGGATCCATCTATATATATTATATATATATATATATATATATATATATATATACATATATCAGAAGTGAAACATTTATAAAAAAAATTATCATATGATATAGTTTGATGCGAAGCATTAATTATATTATAATAAAAATAATCTTATAATATAACGTATCATATAAAATTATTTTATATAAGTTTGATTTACTTTTTGATAAATTAAAAATGATATATTATTTTTTAAAAAAATAGATAAATATGAGATTTATATTAAAAAATTATATTTTTAATAATAATTTTTTTTTGTTTTTAAGAATTACTCGAGGATTCCTTATGCTTTTCTTATGAATAAAAATAATAATAATAATAATATACACATTAATGCCTGTTGGTAGATTACAAAGCTGAAGCTCAGCTAGGCCAA
Organism: Carya illinoinensis; assembly: GCF_018687715.1. NCBI lineage: Eukaryota > Viridiplantae > Streptophyta > Magnoliopsida > Fagales > Juglandaceae > Carya > Carya illinoinensis. Next base: position 26,769,228 of record NC_056767.1, read on the forward strand.
ATATTTTGGACCGCCCAATTATTATAAAACGCCAGGTTGCCGCGTATAGGACACGTGTAAGAGTATCAAGACGCCACCTCATTTTTTGTTACTTTTAATAAATACTTTCATTTTAACTAAGAAACGTGTAACACCTGTCGTTTGCGGAGCCATCGGTTTCGGAAAATTTTGAACGGAACTCCAAATTTGAACATATTGGTTGGCCCTGACATCCTAATCCTATGTTCCTACCAAACACCTCGACCCCACCACGCGACTTTGAAGAGAAGAAAATTCCTGCATTTCCAAGCCCATCGTCTTCCTCTTTCGATCCCATTTTTATTCATCTGGAACGTACTCGAGTCTAACGGAAGCGCTGAGAGAAAAATAGAGATAAGCTTTTGGTTTATCATCTTTTTAAGGACTACACATTGTTCCGGTTCTTTCAGCTGAACCTCCTCCATTGCATGCCAGAAAATAGAGGAGAATATCGGCGAGGTTAATCCGATACAGGCCCGCGTACGTGTTCTTTGGTTTTTGTTGTTTGGGGGGGGGGGGGGGGGGGGGGGGGAGGGAGGAGAACGGATTCAATGTCCAACGCTGTTCATACGACGTCGTCTGTGATGCTGACTTCCGGCGCGAGCGGCCGCGTGAACGCTCTCTTCTCGCTGCGGGTGTGGAGGAGCCTGATTATGCTGATCAACGCGTTCGTGTTGCTCCTCCTGGTTCCATTCCGAGGGCGGAGAAGGGACGAGAAGCGTGAGGAAAGCGGCGGGGCCCAGCATCATCTCGGGAAGGGGGTTGGTGGTAGTAGCGGTGGGCCGGTGGTGCGGGTCCCGGCTAAGATCGTGTCGTGGAGGAAGAGCGGACTATCGGAGCAGGAAGTCGCGGCGAGGAGAGCGCTGGCGATAAGAAGGGTGGTGCAAGATGGCGGTGATGACAAGAAGTCGGTGCGGGAGTACTCGCTGTTTTATACGGCGAGAGGCAATACCATTTTCACGCAATCATGGACGCCGGTTTCGGCCACGATTAGGTAAATACTTCCTCTATTTCCTTCTTATTTTTAATAATTTTCCTTTCAGATCGATTTTCGGTTCTTCTGGTTTTATTCAGAATTTCATTTCCAGTTGCGTAGGAATTTTTTATGCTTGGTCTTCCTTCCAACTTTTCGTCAAAAAGTGTCTTGAAATTGGAAAGGTATACGTAAAAAGGGAGCATATGTTTTCTCTGTATCATTACAAGCCACTGCCAAACGAGTTCTTTGCATCATTCATTCCCTGTTAGAACATGATCAACTGATATCTACGTACTTCTCTGATTCTTGGAACAAAAAATCTTCTTTTTTGGAAATTCCCTTTATTTTTCTGTTCTTTTCTCTTATTAAACAATATTTCCTTTGTTTTGGTGGATATTTTATTGTTATAAGAAGTTTATTTTATCGTTCTTCTTGTTTATATCGTCGATTTTTAAGAATGAAGTTTTAGAGGACACGTTATAAAATTCATATAAATTTCAAATTCCAGTTATATGTGTATCATATAAACTTCCAACTTGAATGCTTTGTCTTCACGCTGTCTTGATGATAAACTCATGCATAAATGATCGCATTTCCTATGCGTCGAGTATTGAGAAGGCATATTCTCGTTGAGATCATATCTTTGCTTTCACTTACTGTTGGAAACCATATATGTTTATCATATCCAAAAAGAATAATATGGTCTGCAGTAGTTATCTCTGTAATTCCCTTTACCAGGACCGTGCCCCAAGATTTTTGGTACCCAATTACTCAGCCATTTTTCTTGACTCTTCCTCGACCCGGAATGTATGGCTTTCATACGGTCCCCTTTTTGGTGGGGTCTCCTCCGACCCCAATGTTTTCTACTGGGTAATATGAGGGACAAGGCCGTATGCACCATTCCTGTGCAAGTCTTTTTGTAAAAGAGTAAACCTGTAGAAAAAAAAAGTAAATTTTTACGCCTTGTCATGGTAAGTCCACGTTTTTATAAAAATTATGCATTTGAACTTGTATATATCGTTATTCACCTGGACGGATTGAACAATTAATCACCTCACGTTTTGATATTTAATGTAACCTATCACTTTTGCCTTTGATTTGCAAGATTTCTGGTGCTCTTCATGTGTTTGGATAGTAAGATACTCAATTACTATTTAATATTTTATCATTACTTTCTATCTATTTTTTATCACTATTCACTATTATTTAATATTTTATTATTATTTTTTCATCACTTTTTCACTACTATTTACAGATCATCCGAGATCACCTCACTACCTAAACTTAAGCTAGTGCCCCAAAAAAGTGGGATGTCTCTAGTAATCACTTTATTGCTTCTAGTTTATAAATCTGGTTTGCCGTTTCCTTTGTGGAAGTATTTTATAGGTTTGGGTTTGTGTTTGATTCTCCTGCTGTCAACTTCTCTGTTACGGATGATATCATATTGCTATTTAGTTTTGGGGCCTTTAACTAGACTACTGGGTCCGGGCCAAGCAGAAAGATAAAAAGGAGAAGACAGGAAAAAGAAGATCATAATGAGCCGAATAAAAAGAAAGATTGATCTTTAACAAACTAGTCTATTTATATGTGCAATCCTAAAACTCATGCATTGAGAAGTTGTAATCAGAGAAATCAGGAATGACTTTTATTTCATCGGATACAAGTGGATCCAAAATTTTAATGTCAAATTATTCTCGGCTTTGTATCCCAATGTGTGTCATCAATGGATGATAGCAGCAGAATGTGCAAGGTTCCATGTAGTCACTTGACAGTCAAATTGAACTGCTGAGAAATGAGTAATGCTATATATAGTTTTACGATATGCAAGCCCCATGCACTCCCTTTGAAAATAATGGAATCCACAATTACAAAAATGGTTTTTTCATGTGGGTCTCAAAATTATCCATTTTTTTTCAAAGGGAGTGCATGAGGTTGCGTAACTTAGAATGGCAAATATAATTTCTCTTGGGAAATATATCCAGGTTGAACTGGTAACAGGTTTATGGCCAGTATCTTTTATATCTTGTTTTATTATATTTTACAACACTTTAGAGGTGAATCTGGTGATTTATTATATCATAAAGCTTTGCTTTTTTCTTGTTAGCAATATAGAATCTCATGCTAAGCTCTTTAAGGCATTTCTCTCAATTGGTTTTAGCGGTTCTTAGGTTCTACAGAAATTTCACCTTGCATGGTCTTTACCTTTCCTATATGATCAAAGTCCTAACCGCTATCTAATTTGTGCAGGGGAGTGGTTCTTATCATGCATGGCCTGAATGAACACAGGTTTGTGATTTGTGCATGATCTCTGTTTTAGAAGTCATTTTCATTTGACTATAAAGCTTGCTTTATGTGTTATTCAAGAATTTTCTATTATTGGAAATTACAGTGGCAGGTACAATGTTTTTGCAAAGCATCTGAATGCTAATGGCTACAAGGCTTATGGAATGGATTGGATTGGTAAGTGAAGAACCATCTCCACATGCTCACCCATTGAGTTTAACCTTCTAATCAAGCCATCATTATCTGTTTGTGCATGCTTCAATAAATCATCCCTCCAATGTTATTTCAATTGTACCTCGAATTTATGTTGTTAATTTTTTATGGATTGGCAATGACTCCCTTCACCTTCTCAGTGGACAAAGAGATTTCTTTTCCTGATAAGTGATAGACCAAGATCAGTATCTCTAGGTGCTCCTTATATGATAGTACCATGAACAATAAATTGATGATATCTGGTGTGTTTAAGTTGTGATCTTTTTGTGAATATTGCAAGTTATGAACAGTCCTGCAGAAGCAAAAAGTTTGAAGTAAAAAACAGATCAAACTAATCATTGATATGACTGAATGATGTGCTCTTTCACTTGGTCAAGAAATATAGTTGAGGGGCTCTGAAACATTCCAACAATTTTTTTCTAAGCAAGAATAGAGGTTATATATATTGGTGAAGGCATTATCACTAAAAGAGCACAAGGGGCACAATCTATGTATAGAGGTATACCAAGAAGAACACCCAGCTAAGGTGAGGGAAGAAAACAAGAATTCATAAAGTCTAAATAAGAAGAGAAGCAAGTGTGGTTGTGGGAGGTTGTCCACTCATGCAGTGATGTGAGCATAGAGATATTCAGCTCTATTAATGTTTTCTTATTATCTTTAAAATGGTGGATATTTCGTTTCAACCATATACTCCACATGAAGCACAAAGGAGCCATCCACCATAGCTTTACATTCAATTTACTTCATGGTTTTCATCCCCCATGTGACCAATAACTCTATCACCCTTTGTGGTGTCGCCCAATCAATCCCAAAAAGTGGAAAAATCGAGAGCCATAAAGCCCTAGCCCATTCACAATGGAGCAACAAGTGGTTGATATGTTCTCTGCTCTCCTTGCAGATACAACACCACTATCATCATTGTCTTTTTTTTTATTCTCAAATCTTCCATTGTTAAGATCTTATCTTGTGCAACCGTCCAAATAAAGAATGTGATCACTCTTGAGGGAGATATTCCACCATATAGTTTTACAGGAGAAAGGAGGTTCCCATCGGGTGTAAAATTTGATAAAAAGAAAGAACTTCAAATACCATTCTTCTGGAATCAATCCACTTCATTTTTTCCTCACGGTCTCTTCTCACTAAATAGGTATAGGAGGTTGAGAAGTGAAGAGACTGTCACTTTCAAATCCTACATTACCCTGGTAAAAGCAATACTTTTCTTTGGAATGTTATTTTTAACCTCATAAAGATCCACCACACTTGCCTCCCTGCAACAAGATACTTGTAAACAAGGCGGGGTAGACTTCTTTCAGTGTTCAATAACCACACCACACATCATGTAGAATATGATCTTGGTTCCATCTCTCACCACATATCTGAGGACCTGGAGAATTCCTCCCAACCAAGGTGAATTTTTCTCCATTCCCCTACTCCTTATGGCCCATTGATTGTATTTAAACACCACCTACCGCACATACTTCATACTTAATTTCCACCATGAATTGTCACTATCTCCATGTCCATTGCATAACGCCACAATGATCTACCTAGTAATGCTCGATTAAACACGATCAAGTTCCTTACCCTCAAAACCCCTCGAGGAAGCCAGAAGTAAGCCCAGAATTCCAACAGAAGCATCCAAAAAAGTGTACATTAGTATCCCTCCCCTCAGTTTATATTAAAGACATGTTCCTGGTTTAATTCTTCATCTTTCAGTATCTAGAGTAGATTAATGGTGATCATTTTTCTCTCTTTGAGTTTGCATACAACTTTTGATTTATTTTTTACTCCCATAAGATAACCCTCCAATAAATTTTTTTCCCCCCTTAATCGATGTTTCACAGTCTAGAGATCCCCATTATTCAACAATGCATCTATAATTGGATGTTGCAGGGATTGAGTACTCCGATTGGGTTGCTCATTGGTGTGGATAAGTAACAGGTGAAAACTTCTTTTAATAAGTAAGCTTATCATTTGCATGTATGTGTCTGCCTGCTATCTCCAACATTGATAAAAAAAAGAGGGTACAGGTTTTGGAAGTGATGAAAAACCCAAAGCAATCTTCTTCCTGTTTTATATGAGCTGGGGAAACTGAATTTGAATTCAGAATCTGTTTTTCAAAACTTTACATTTTATTTTGTTCTTTTACTCGACTCTGTTGTAGCCTTGTAATGGGCAAATAAGTTTTCCCCCTTTCTGTGTTTGTAATTTTCTTTGGTACTGTTAAATTTTTAAAGCTTAAAATACGCTATGCTATCTTCTTGTGTCGAACCTTAATATCACTTCTGTTCCATGGCTTTTCTACAATAATTATATCTTGGCTCTGTAATGGCTTTGCAAATTACACCACACGCCTGATTGAGCTTCCAGCAGGAATGGATCTAAAATACAACAATAGGATTGGGGGCCTGGGGACATGGTTCACTTTGACTTTGTCCATTCTACTTGGTGGCTTTTTCCAGTTCCGCAATTGCTAATTTTTTTTTTTTTTTTTTGTAGTACATTTGTTCTCATCTGTCTTTCTCTTTCCTTTTCTCCTAGGTCATGGTGGAAGCGACGGGCTGCATGCATATGTTCATTCTCTTGATGATGCTGTTGCAGATATGGTATGTTTTGAGGTTCGTTTACGAGGGGCTGATGAGAATAGTGTCAAAATAATCAGCATAAATTTTTGGTTATTGATTCTTTATAGCACATTGGTAAAGGAGCAGGCCCAATAAAACAAAGACTGATAAGTTTAGCTTTTTTGCATATGTAACTATGTGTTTCTGTACAGAAGTTGTTTCTCGAGAAGATTTTAGCTGAGAATCCCGGGCTTCCATGTTTTTGCTTTGGACACTCCACAGGTGCAGCAATTATCCTGAAGGTAAAGTTTCTATCAAGGATGTGATGCTTCCAATCTGCATATCAGCAACACATGCTGATGATGAATTTGTAATCCCCTTTGCTGACCTAATAAACCTGGAATTTATGCAAGGTTTTCATTGCTTTTTTGTGAATAATCCTAGGCAATGCTCGATCCAAAGGTAGAAGCCAGTGTATCTGGTGCAGTGTTGACATCACCTGCCATTGGAGTTCAGCCATCCCATCCCATTTTTGTGGTGAGTATATCCTTTTACTATGATATCTGTTTCATCTAATTTTCAAATGCTCCCAAGTTTAGAAACTTAGATTTAGTGTCATCTTGTTTCTACATACAAATTAGTTCATAGAATCATAATAAATAGAAACCATGGCATACAAATTGGTTTGTAGAATCATCCAGTGTCATTTTGTTTCTGCATGGCTGGCAGGTACTTGCCCCAATTGTCTCATTTTTGTTCCCAAAATACCAATTTAGTGCTGCAAATAAGAAGGGCACACTGGTTTCTCGCGATCCAGAGGCACTAATAGCCAAGTATTCAGATCCACTAGTGTATACCGGATCCATCAGGGTAAGGACTGGTTATGAGATTCTCCAAATCACATCCTACTTGCAGAGGAATCTGAGCAAACTGAGAGTTCCCTTTTTTGTTCTCCATGGCACTGCTGACAGTGTAACTGACCCAAAAGCTTCTCAACAACTGTATGAAGAAGCCTCCTCAACTGATAAAACCATTAAATTGTATGAAGGATTGTTACATGATCTCCTTTTCGAACTGGAACGAGAGGCTATTTTGGAGGATATAATTGAATGGTTGAACTGTAGAGTGTGAGGTTAGGTAGTGCAGTAAGAGAAAGTATTTGAGTGTGTTCTCTAACCAAAGGGAACCGATGTATTAGTTATTCTGGTGACCATTTTTATAGGGCTTTCCAATGAAAGCAGAGGAGAAAGAAATGGTGGCTGGATAAAAACTTACAGCATTTCTTATGTTAAAAACCTGAAACAGTTTCATTTTTTCTCCATGTCTTATGTCTTATGATGCATCTTAAATGGTTTAGGCATCAACTTATCTATATCAATTAATAGCTTACCTAGTTCAATCACATGTTTAGCTGTGAAATGTGAGTATCCGAGTGAAGTATATTACTATGAACTTCCAAATTAATATCATTTTTTTTTTCGGCTTTTGTCACATTTTACAGTTAAGACTATTTGGTTTTAAATGTCACACTCCTTCAATCTTGGGCTCAGCCATTGGTGTTAAGCCATTATGGGACAAATGCAGCAAGACACCCCTCTTGTCAAGAGCTCCACATTAATTTCAGTGGCATAAAAGCTTTGTTTAACAAGGCTTCCTAGCAGTCGAACAAGCCTAACAAAAGACCATGTAAATATAGAAATTTTGTTTGTCATATTAGAATTTGTCATCTCCAACTATAAAGATGAGCTACAGCCACAAAGAGACCTTAAAAAAGTAAACTCACAAACTGACATGACTTCATATGATACGTTAGATCTACTTTACTATAAAAATAGTTTTATAATTTAATATACCACATCAAACAACATTAGTTTATAGATTTACTTTTATGGGATCTCTTTATGGCTAAAACATCTCTCCTCCACTTAACATATACCACATAGCAAGTCTGCCGAGGAAAGATAAAATTTAGGATAAAGAACAGTTTTCTTAGTCACATTAAATTTAGTCATCCTTGATCACATTTAAATTTTGTAAGCACGAGTTGTTGATGTTGATATTTTACCAACCAGAGAATATTTTGGGAATAATTTTCTTATTTTTTCTAACTTACATGATTCCTACTTAAAAGAATTTCAATAAATCTAAACTAGGAAAAAGAATAACTCATTGGTTACTTAATAAAGATACATTCCTAATTTATAATCATTGACTAATTACTGCCTAATTTACAGCTATACGATCTTGATAATTACTATTATATAATTTTGATAACTATACAATTTTGGTAATTACTTCTATATCTTTCTGATTTTCCAACACTCCCCCTCAAGCTGGCTTGAAGATATCTTTCATAGTTAGCTTGCCCATTAAAACGTCAAATTGCTTCTTGTGCAGTCTCTTAGTTAATACATCAGCAATCTGTTCAGCAGTTGAGATGTATGGCGTACAAATCAACCCACTGTCAAATTTTTCCTTCATGAAGTGTTTATCCACTTCTACATGCTTTGTTCTGTCATGAAGAACTGGGTTGTGGGCGATTGAAATTGCTGCCTTGTTATTGCAGTATAACTTCATTGGCAGTAAATATGAATCCTTCAACTCTACTAACAGTCTTTTTAATACACATAACTTCACAAATACCATAAGCCACATCTCTAAATTTAGCCTATGCACTACTTCTAGCAAGCACATTTTGTTTTTTACTTCGCCAAGTAACCAGGTTTCCTCCAACAAAGGAACAATATCCAGATGTTGATCTCCTATCTATTATACTCCAAGCACAGTCTACATCGGTGTAGGCTTCAATTTGTAGATGTTCATGTTTTTTCAAAGGTAGACCTTTTCCACGAGTCCCCTTCAAATATCTTAGAATTCTGTAAACTGCTTCAAAATGTTCCGGTCCAGGCGAATGCATGAACTGATTAATCATACTTATTGAAAATGCTATATTCGGTCGTGTATGAGACAAATAAATTAACCTTCCAACAAGTCGTTGATATTGTTCCTTTTTCACTACATTTTCGGTCTTAGCAGGTTGTAATTTTGTGTTTGGTTCTAGTGGTGTTTCAGCTATTTTACAACCAAGCATACCCGTTTCTCAAAGCAAGTCTAGTACATACTTGCGTTGATTGAAAAATATACCGTCCTTAGACCTAGCAAACTCCATTCCAAGGAAATACTTCAACGCAGCCAAATCTTTGATCTCAAATTCATCAGCAAGCCTTTCTTTTAGTCTTTTCAGTTCGGCACTATCATCACCTGTCAGGATAATATCATCCACATAAACAATCAAAATAGAAATTTTACCTTCTCTTGAGTGTTTATAAAACATGGTATGATCTGCTTGATTTTGACAACATCCATGACTTTTTACTACTTTGCCAAAATGTTCAAACCAAGCCGTCGGGGACGGTTTTAAGCCCTATAATGCCTTTCTTAATCTGCAAATTTTATCTATACCAAGTCTTTCTTCGAACCCTGGTGGAAGACTTATAAAAACTTCTTCGTCTAAGTCTCCATTAAGAAATGCATTCTTTACATCCAAATGGTGTAAAAGCCAATTGGAATTCACAGTGGGAGACAATAATACTTGAATTGAATTTATTTTGGCTACGGGGGCGAATGTCTCTTGGTAATCGATTCCGTAGGTTTGTGTAAAACCTTTAGCAACAATTCTTGCCTTATACCTCTTTATACTGCCATCAACCTTGCATTTCACTGTTTTCACTGTAAAAACCCATTTATACCTTACAATCTTCTTGTCTCTCGGAAAGCCAACTATCTCCCACGTGCCATTCTTCCTAGGAGCGTTCATCTCCTCAAGTACCGCTACTTTCTAATTTGGATCATCTAGTACTTCCTGGATATTTCTTAGCACAACAAGTTGAGAAATATTTGAAGTAAATGCTCTATGATTATTGGAGAGTTTTTGGTAGGAGATATATTTGGCAACAGGATATTTAGTGCATGTTCGGGTTCCTTTTCTTATGGCAATTGGAATATCAAGATCTAAGATTTTACCTTTTGGAGATACTACAGGGTCTGAATTCGAAATGGGAGTAGAAGATAAAATAGGAATAGAATTAGATAAAACAGGAATAAGAGAAGGGTTACCTAAAATATTCAAAGAGCCATTGTTCAGGGATTATGATTGATTCTGCATTGGGATGATAGGAAGATCTGTATTTCTTTCAGGGATCCTCTTTCTAGTATAAACCAAAAGCTCAAAATTCGGATTAAAATTATCCTTTTGTAGTATTTCCTTCTTTGTTGGTAAAAAACAGATTATGCCAATATCAACTTCTTTTTCTGGAAAAAGCTTAATGATTTGTGGAGACAATTCAGTGTTTTGAGAAGGAAAGTCAACAATTATATTGGGTAAAGGTGCAGATTTTTCTCAAAAATTATCTTCTTCACCTATTTTCTCCCCTTGAAGAAGATATTTGGTAAAGAAAAGAGTATTTTCCAAAAAAGAGACATCCATAGTAATATGGAATTTTTTTGTTTGAGGGTTAAAACATTTATACCCTTTTTGGTTAGAAGCTTTTTGTTTAGAAGCATATCCTAAAAAGACACATTTTTAAGCTCTTGGATCTAATTTAGACCGAGATTTATTTGGTATGTGAACAAAAATTATGCAACCAAAAATTTTTAAAGGTAATTCTGAATTAATTCTAGATTCTGGAAATTCCTTTTTTTAAGCACTCTAATGGAGTCATATACTTTAGAACACGTGTAGGCATCCGGTTGATCAAATAGGATGCAGTCAAAATAACATCTCCCCATAAATATTTTGGAATATTCATATAAAACATCATAGCACGGGCTACTTCAAGCAAATGTTTATTTTTTCTTTCGGCTATTCCATTTTGTTGAGGGGTATCACAACATGAAGATTAATGAGAAATACCTTTTGTTTGTAAAAAAGTTTTCAAAACTTTATTAAAGTACTCTGTTCTGTTATCAAATCGAAGGATACTAATTTTTTTTTAAACTAATTTTCAATCATGTTGTAAAAATCTTTGAATAATGTTGCAACTTTAGACTTCTCATGCATTAGATAAATCTAGCAAAGACGAGTATAGTCATCTATAAATGTCACAAACCACTTTTTTCCTAACATGGTAGTAACCTTTAAAGGTCTCCACACATCACTATGAAATAAATAGAATGGTTTTGATGCATAATAAGGTTTAGGAAGCTAAGTTGCACGATAACTTTTGGACAGAAAACAACTTTCACATTGAAAAGATATAGAGTCTAAATTTTAAAACAATGATGGAAACATATGTTTTAGGTAGGAAAAACTAGAATGGCCTAATCTGCAATGCCAAACCATTATTTGTACGAACAGAGATAGAATTGATACTTCTAAAACCTTGAGCTTTTTTATTATTAGATGATTATCATCAAAGTAGTAGAGACCATTTATCATCTTAGCACTGCCAATCGTCCTCCCCGAGCTCTAGTCCTGAAAGGTACAATGAGATTCAAAGAAGGTAACACAATAATTAGAATCTTTGGATAATTTGCTGACAGATAAAAGATTGCAGACAAGTTTAGGAACATGAAGAACAGATTGAAGATCTGTTCTTTCAGAGATTTTTACTAAGCCTTCACCTGCAATAGGTGAAAAACTACAGTTTGTAATTCTAACTTTTCCATTTCTAGAACATAGTGAATAAGATTTATATAAATGGGAAGAACTAGTCATATGGTCAGAGGCTCCTGAATCGATGATCCAAGGAGTGGATGAATTTAGACAACAAGATAAAGCATTAGGTTTATTACCTGTCTGAGCCAAAGAAACACTAGGAATACCAGATGATGAATTGGACTTTAGCAGTGTAAGAAGATGCTCCATCTGCTCTTTATAAAGGGGCTGACCTCGACTTCATTGGCAGTAGGGAAGGCTCGGCCAAATCTGTCACCAGGCTTGCTGCTCTTCCAATTTGCTAGTTTGTCATGAATTTTCCAACAACTCTCTCGGGTGTGGCATGGTTTGTTGTAATAATCACACCAAACTTGTGGTTTGTAATCATTCCTTCGCTAGTAAGTGATGGATTTGCTGGAATTTGCATCAGCAACCACTAAGCCGGAGCTTTCAACCGCAATGCCTGGTCCTTTCTTGCCTAGCATCACATTCATTTGACTCTCCTCTCTCCTTACCTCTGAAAAAACGTCACTAATTGAAGGAAGGGGCTGTCTTCCAATAATTCTCCCCCTTACTTCATCAAATTCAATGTTAAGGCTAGCAATAAATTTAAAAATCCAATTGTCCTCCACAATTTTCTTGTGATGAAGGCTATCTTCTACAGATTTCCATTCATAGGTATTGAATAGATCGAGATCTTGCCACACCCATTTCAAAGAGTTGAAATACTTAGTGACACTATCCTCGCTTTGACGCATCTTACCAAGTTTGAGTGTCAACTAAAAAATTTGAGATTAATCACCCAAATCTGAATACATCTGGTTCACATTCTCCCAAAGCTCTTGTGTTGTTAGATAGCACATATAGTTAGAGCTAATATCCCCTTCTATGGAATTCACCAGCCATGTCATGACCATGGAATTTTCAGCATCCCAAGTTGCATAGGCAGGATCATCTACTGCAGGGGCTGTTTTTTCACCAGTCAAATAGCCCATCTTCCCTCGCCCTGAATGTACAAGCGAACTGATTGAAACCATCGCAATAAATTATCACCATTCAAGCAGATAGTGGTAATTTGAACAGAGTGAGACTCGGAGTTGGTTCCATTACCTTTTGACGGGTTAGTAGTAGAGGAGAATGGCGGGACAGTAGCGAATTCAATTGAAACATCAGACATGGTGCTACAATCGAGACAAAAAACTGGAATGGAGGTAGCAAGCAATTGCCTGCTCTAATACCAACCAGAGTGTAAAGGCAAAAATTGGCTAGGATTAGATGACTAAATGATAAGGTTTATCTTATCATTATTTGATTAAATTTGGATGAATGATAAGGTTCATCTTATCATTATTTGATTAAATTTGGATGAATGTAAAATAAGTATTGATTTGTATCTAAACAATATTGAGTCTATCTAGAAGTCTTAGGTGTTGTTTAGATAAGTCTTTGAGGTTAAAATCGAGTTCTGGAAGTTTGGTATTTATCAAGAAGAAAGCTGAACAGAGTTTAAGTCAAAAACAGAAGATATTATCGCGAAATGTTAGCAGTCCGTCGGAACGCATTTTCGCGTCTGTTGCTAACCGTCAGCAGAGTCCTACTGCAACTACAACTCTTTTCAAACCTTCTATTTAAAGGGATTCGGTTTTGTATCTCTTCAAGGACTTCAAGCCACGAATTTTACAGAGAAGATTCTGAGTGTTCATGAGAGAAAATTCACTTGAGAATTTTCATGGGGTTTTTCATATCTTCTTGAGTGTGATCATGTTTTGAGTGTGAAGGAACATCGATTGAATTTCAGCCTCTGGAGTTCCAGAAGGGAAGTCAACATTTGAAGATCGCCAGAGGTTCTGGCTGCTACTGCGGTAGAAGACAAACGGGTCGTTTGTCTAGGCAAGTAAGAGAGTCGAATTGCAAAGGTTTTGTAATTGATTATTGCTTGTAATTGTTCTTCAAATAATAAGATTGACTTTCCTGGATTTGGCTGCCCCGTAGGGTTTTACCTTTAAAGAGTTCTTTAAAGGGTTTCCCTTCGTAACCAATCGTTGTGTCTTGCAAATTTGATTATTTATTTTAAAGTATTTGATTCGTTTCATAATCTTGTTAATTGAGATCTAACCTATTTGTTCAAGGAAATTGGTAGACAATTTCGTGGTTTTACAGGGGTACATTGGGAATTTCACAGAGAATACTTTGAGAATAATTTCCTTATTTTTTCTGACTTACACGATTCCTACTTATAGTAATTACAATAAATCTAAACTAGGAAAAAGAATAACTTATTAGTTACTTAATAAAGATACATTCCTAATTTATAATCATTAACTCATTACTGCCTAATTTACAGATATACAATCTTGGTAATTACTGCTATACAATTTTGGTAACTATACAATTTTGATAATTACTTCTATATCTTTCTGATTTTCCAACACATACTTGTCCTCTTGTGAGTTTAGTCTTTGAGACCATATCCCCTAATGAAATATATTTTGTGTTAGATATTTGGACTCTCGAAATATTTATTAGCCTTATTTAAAGTTCACGAAGAATTTTCTCCTTCTAACCCTAAGATAATCGAATGCTAGTAGTTAAATTCCATATTAAAAACTAAATCTACATGTTTCAAAACAGATATGGCATTCATGTTTCGAGTTGTCAACTTGTGTAGTGCGGTTGGCTTTGTCTACATTCTCTTAGTACATGTTTGAGATTTCAATAGATAATTTGACTTTTAACTAAGGCTTATAGTTGTAGAGGTTAAGTAATAAAGACTACTATTAAAACGTTATTTATAGATTCGAAATCATATATATAAAGCACTTTTAAACATGTTAAATTTGTTTGAAAACAAATTTAAAAAGTGTTTTTTAAGATAAAAATGACATAAAATCATTTTTGATAGAAAGCACTTTCAAACTTGATTTTCTAAAGATCGTGACCATAATCTTGATAGAAATTAAATTTTATAATAAAAAATAACGAAAATAATCTAATAGGATTTTCAGTAAATATAATAAAAAGAAATCCCTTCAATGATGCATAAGTGAAATGGCAATACAATTATGCATAAGTTAGGGACAAGTTTGTAATTGTATAAAAGTTGTATAGATATTTTCATCCATTAACATTTTTCAAAAATTGTAACTACATTATGCAATATTTAGAAAAGTACATTTGAGAAAAAGCATCAAGTTGATGTGTTTCCTAAAATATACTTTTTAGCTCTTTTGATATTAAAAAATACTTAAATTTGTGTCAACTAAACAATCTAAGTTTATTATTAAAATGATTTTAAGATTATTTAAGTACTTTTTAAGCCACTTAACGCAATCCCAAACAGGTTCTTAATTCTTGATTGGGATTGCTCTAGGCAAATGGAGCCTTTTTTTTATAAAGTTTTGGGAAAAAGAAAACGGATAGAAAAAAGCAATTTAGCTGTTTAGTAACAATGAAGTGCCATGCTAAAAACCACTATGAAGTGCTTTAAAGTTATTCTACTTTTTTGGTAACAGAACCGAAAAAGAAAGGACAAAACAATGACATTTTTTTCCTTTTAAAAAATCATGTTATTGTAAGGGTTAATATGATTTTCTTCCCATTGAAAGTGGAAGGAGATGAGGGTAGGAGTGAGTGGAAGTGAAAGGGGGAAAGAGTGGCTCTTTTCTTGATGAAGTTCAGAGTTATTTCAAGGAGGGAGGGGAGGAGGCAGGTGGAGTTTGCTGTATTGGGGAAGGATGTAGAAGATATGAAAGAGTTTCTCTCATTGAAGTTTGGAATTTTGGTCAGCTTATTTAGGAGAGGTTGAGATAGTGAGTTGAGTTGAAATTAGATGAAAGTTAAATAAAATATTGTTAAAATATAATTTTTGTTTTAAAATTTGAAAACGTTGAATTATTTATTATATTTTATTTGAAGGTTTGAGAAAGTTGTAATGATTAGATTAGATGAGTTGAGAGTATTTTTAAATCCAAACAAGACCTAAAAGGTAAAATCTTAGATTCTTAAGCATGCTTACTCGACACTCCCTTTCTCCTAAGTCTAAATTAATTCACTTTTTTCTTGACCTTTATCAATTGCCTAATGGGACTTTGAAGGTATCACCTTTTTATTAGGGTTCCAAACATGCATGCCAACACGAATGCCATTAGTGATCCACAGATACAGGCAATTTCAAGGAAATTCAACCAAGTACATTTATTTGTGCAATTCTTGTTTTTCTTTTTGTTTGTGCAAGTGAATTTAAAAAAGGATCGGATCTTGCAGTTGTAATCAGTTGCCGGCACTGTGGTCTTCAGTCCTAACTGAATTTTCTATTCAATAGTCCACATGAACATTCAAAACCCATGAATCAAGCTAGCAATATGTCCATGGAGGAATACAGAATATTAACTTTAATTCAAGTATTCAAGACAAACCTCAGAACCCATAATTTCTTCAGTATCGTTAATTCACATGCACTCAATCTTTCTGAGCGTGTTCACATATGTATAACTGGAAAATGCTACAAAAAGTTTGCGAAACTTGTATCATTTGACAGAAAGAGACATGATTGTTGGAACATTTAACTTGAAATATGTTTGATGAAAATTGCATCAGCCTCAGAATGTCACATCATAAGCAAGGTAGTACATTCAAGAAAGCAAATAAATGCATCTCATAACCAAAAGGGTCTTGTTTTACTTTCTATTAAAGAAAGGGGAAATAAGCCAAAAAAGGGAGACTAATTACCAAACCAATTGGCTTGAGTGTTGTGCCATTGCAAGAAAGCTCTTCTTGGGATGCTGATTTAGTAAGCAATGCATGACTGTACCTGATTGTTGCTTGGCATGTAAAATGGACAACCAAATATAAAGTGGTCCGATACCGATATACTTACGTAATATGTTAATACTGAACTAAGGACAACAATAAAAAAATGCAAGACTTATGATAACTGGGACCAGAAGCCTGAAGAAAAATAGTAATTGTCAAATTAGGTTAAACAAAATAAAAAGTTGATATGTTCATTTCTGAATTGTTTTCTATTTATGTGAGTTTATTTTTTGTTCTTACAAACAGGAATGTAATAAGCCCAAGAACTGCACTCTATTGTGGTGAATTTGTCAGCCAATAAAATGGCAGTGTGAATGAAAATGAAATCAAATGATAAAATCTAATAATAAACCTGAAGGAAAATGATGTACAAGTTCCCAGGCCTGAATATTTCCTTGTGAAGTATCATTCAAGACCTTGTTGCATACAACATAAATGAAGAAAAAGAACATATTTTCCTGTCGTCATTTTAACATGATCATCAACTCAGCCGTACTGTAAATAGTACATTGCTAATAAAAGTAACAAAGTAAATTCATCTAGGTTGGGTACATAATAATTTATGTCATGCTCATGCAATTGTCATGATACACAATTTGGAGGATTCTCATCATCAAATATTGTGCCACTGAAATTGAATCATTGTAAAACCTTTGCTATTGATTAAGAATCTGTGGTTGGGATCGGTTGCATGACTCCACAAATCTGTAATACCTCATAATACAGAATCCAAGTGGATTTGGTTGCATGGACTTCAATGAGTTTTTAGACAAGTTGGGTAGTCACATTCAAAATTTCAGATTACATTGATTAATTGTCAGCCCTCATCCTTACAGTATATATTCCATTTCCTTTTAATAATTGATGATCCGCAGTAACAAAGCATGCGAAAGTGCAAATTTAGAATAACCAAGTGAATGTCAATGATTGTCTTAATTTGAAATGATTCCAAGATAAATAAGTAAATGTGATTGGAAATAATAAAACAAAACCAATCAAGGTTGGAAAAACTTTAGTGCACCTACTGCAGTTGACATAATGCAATCCACAATATAATTTACCAAACTATGTCTGAAATAAGCATCATTATAACGTTAAGGAAAGAGACATGCATAGAATGTATTTTAAGTGCTAATGCTTACCAAGAAATTCTAATAATAGGTTTAAAGTAATAAATGTTAGATCTCAAGAAGGCTACAATTGGAAATTTTCTTGCAGTTATGAAAAAAGTTTGAAATAAAACTAAAAATTAGAATTCAACTTACCATACCCCATGCTTAATGTGGTATACTTGGAACGAAAGGAATGGTTGCTACTTTGACAATAGGGAACGGTCAATGGGAGGGGTTTAGGGACTTTTTCTATCATACATTGTTACTTTGGGCTTCAACCACTGTAATGAATGGGACTAGTTTTAATGACTTTTTTTTATAAGTGAATGGAACTAGTTTTAATGATTTTTACACTTATTTTTTCACAGCGCTTAGCTTGTAATTAGGTTCATCTCTTGTATACTTCATGTGTACCTGAGCTATGCCTAATTACGTGGACTAATAAATTTTTCTTACTTACAAAAAAAAAAAAAAAAAACTTACCATACCCCATAATGCACATCACGATGATTACAATGACCCAAAACACCATATTAATCGAATGTAATAATATGAGAAAAAGGCCACATGAAAAATTGGATCTTAGAGAGTATAAATACTTATTTGTGATAAAACCTAACATCCAATGGATCACAAAAGAAATGAAGAAAGGAACAAATCACTAGATAAATAAGAAGAACAAAGGATAAAGTGGACCGATGATTGGACAATGATCTCACTAAGTCAATGCCATAACTCATAATTTCCTCTTCAATAATGCTAGCCAGCAAAGTATGGCTCCAAACCCTGCCAAAACCATCCTAAAAATGACATCGTGACAAATTGAGGGTGCAGCCTCAACAAATGTTTCAAACAAGAAAAAAATATGAAGGTTCTTCCAAAATGTTATTAGAATAGAACCTGCAAATCTAGATGGTCTATAATCTTCACTTGTTGAAGTGGAACCTGCACCTGAAATTTCAAGCCAATGCCTAGATTAAATTCTTTAACTACCAGCGTTCACTTTTATTTTGATGATAAGTTGCATCTTTCAATATCCTTAAGAAAACTGAAAAAGTATTTTTGAGAGAGAATGTGAAATCTTCTTACTAGAATTAGAAGAAAAGAATTCAAAAGTTTTCTGTTTAGTAGAACCCTTAATATGAATGATAGAA
Source organism: Carya illinoinensis (assembly GCF_018687715.1). Lineage (NCBI taxonomy): Eukaryota > Viridiplantae > Streptophyta > Magnoliopsida > Fagales > Juglandaceae > Carya > Carya illinoinensis. The sequence continues at coordinate 26,788,016 of NC_056767.1, forward strand.
ATACCAAAGTAAGTTGGCAGCAACAAAATAAATTCAGTATTAGCTTGGATGCATGTTCGAGAAGACTGTGTTCTAGAACCTTTATACTAATGCTGCATTCTTGCCTCGAACTGGCATTTATTTAGCATTCTAAATGAATTTGAAAGTGTGTTTTTGGTGCCTGCTATGTGGTCACCTTGAGAATTTCACAAGCCTGATAGAGCTCTTCTTTTTTGATATTTCCCTTGCCATCTGCGTCACCTACGAAATAAATGAAACTCAACAAAAGAAAAATAACCAGGAAAGAGTATGTTGAAGGATGAATACCATTGAACAAGAGGCATGTGCCCCACCCCACCAGTCTGCAGGAATTATATATTAAACAAAATATGATATATATATATATATATATTATTATATATATAACCCTCTATTGATTCAAGGAATTTTAGTACAAACTTGCACAACTAGAAAAGAACCCCAGGAAACAAAAGTAACTAATTAGAGGCAAGTACTGGAGATAAACTTGCATCCATCAAGGAACAGATTTTTTTTTTTAATCAATAATTAAGATTTTTATTGATGAGAACTCAACATAGACTAGGTACACGGGACATATAAAAGAGCAATACCTAGGCATAATTGGCCAGGGATACAAGGAATTCATGAATGTTCAGATCATTGACGTATGGTACAATTAACCAATGGAGTAAGTGTTGAAACAGAAAACTCTCAGCTCATCCATTACCGTTCGCGATCTTCAAAGCTTCTCTTGCTCCTCTCCCTCCAAAGACACCACAATAGTCAAATGGGTACCATCTTCCATATGGCTTTAATATGCAAGTTACCACACAAGCCTCTCCAATTTGCTAGGAAATAAACTACCCTTATCGGCATCACCCAAGCTATTCTCATTCTGGCAAAGAATTCATTCCATAAGGTCGTGGCCACCTCACATTGAAGAAGTGAATGGTCCAGTCTCCCCACTCTTTTTGCACATGCAACACCAACCCACTGTGATGATTTGGCATCTCTGTAGGTTGTCCAAGGTAAGAGAGTCTTTTCCAAGGAGATTGTTTATATAAAGAAAGCTACTTTAAAAGGTGCCTTAGTCATCTAGATACTCTTCCACGAGAAGGAGATAAAATTGTTTATGATAAGGGACTGGTTGAATAAGTGAACAGAAAACTTCATTTTCTTCGACAGAATCCAGATGAGTCTATCTACCTCTCCCATCCTTGCTCTAATAGAGTAGACAAGGTTGTAAACTTAGTGAATGCCTCAACGAATAGACTTAGCTCCGTTAATCTAAGTATAATGTGGCAGGTCGCATCAATTTTTTTATTGATAAGCTGCAAACACGTAATGGATCTCGAATTTACAAGCCACTATACCATGTTTATAAGGAGATGAAGTGTCATTTGAGGCAAAGATCATGGGCCACACCCATGCATAAATAGTAAGTCATACAACATTCCTAACACTATTGGAAATCAAGATCCACAAAGTACACTATAAACTTCTTGTAGTTAGGAGATAACCATCGAGGCCCCCCCAAAAGTCATTTTTTATGAAGGACCTCCAGTACAATAAAAATGGAAGAAATAAGAAAGTTGTGTCATCAGTTACACAATAGGATGCTTGAATACCAACTAAAACCAAGTTCATTACCACTTAAAACTGATAATCTAATCATAATGAGCACGTATTTGGTGAGCACTCAACCTTCTATTACCTTGAGTGTGTAAATACCAAACTAATTGACAAGCTTGTACTCTCTCTCTCTCTCTCTCTCTCTCTCCAACAAAAAAAAACCCATCCCTCCATCCTCAAAATTATAGTTGAATGTTCACAATGGGACGTGTTTAAATGAAACAAATAATCTTTGTAAAATGACATTGGATTGGGGGGGAGGGGAATTAGACTCATTTAAAAAATGGTGAGCTCCATTTTGAAATAAGGTAGTTTCAAATTACAGTGACACAGGAAGTTAATGGTTATGACTTTTATTTTTGAAAATGTCCACCAATTTCAGGACAGTCTGAAAAGAAAGGGACAGCACCTACTATGAGACAGATGAAATAATATCATTTCAAAACAATTTTTAAATAGCTTGAGCGTTAATTGCTTAATTTTATATAGACATGGCAAACCCCAAAAATTTGATACACAAGTACATGCATCTCAATGTCAGATATGCCATGAAAGTCACATGGTGATCAATGTATCTTACGAGTTGACAAGCACAATACGTATAGATTATGCCCTGTTGAAGTTAGATAGTTAATTGTTGGAGAAAAGAACTTGAAAGAATGTTACAGAAGGTTTCAACATGAAAAACTGCAGAATAGTAACTAACTTGACAACAAAATAAAATAAAATAAAAAATCTTAATTTTTTTAATTGAAAAACATAACATCATACAACTACATAGCAAGTCAAAAATAAAAATAGTACTCCAATGCTGGGACTATTTAGACTTTAAGAGGCATCAATGTAAAAGAAAAGACAATCATTGAAGCACAATGAGAATTTATGTTTTGTGTAATAAGTTAAAAATCTTATTCAAGAAAAGCAATAAGTGTGACACCAATAAAACTAGGGACTTGGACTGTAATGATCCTAGTTTAAGGTTTAACTAAATCAGTATCCAACAGTTAACATGGTAGCACCCATCGCTGAATTTATCTAAAAGTGAAAACCTCATTAAAACTTACATAGACTCATCATCTGGGTGGGCAATAACCAGCAAGACATTTCTCTTGTGAAAAGCTCCACCTATATTCCAAATACACAGAACCACCATTAAACACATAAGGCTTATTAACCAATTAAGCTTGAAACAAATGAGCATTGTGTAAATGATCCACCAGTATTCAAGAACGAGTTCCTGAAAGGTGAGCTTGATCCATGGAGAATTTTGCATAGACACGCAACCAAGACTAATACCAAAGAACAAACGATCAATACCCATGCCATCTAGCATGTATGCATACGCATCTGTGGCAGCCAAATAATTGTAGTTAATCAACTATAATTTGAAGTTCAAAACAAACCACGACTTGCCTAAGCATTTCAACAAACTTATAAAATACAAAAAAGATAAAAGATAAAAAAGAAAAACAAAGCATTTAGGGGTGTAAACAAAACCCGGCAAACCGGAAAACTGGCCCGGACCGGACCGGTTGTGCCGGTTTTGGACCGGTCCGGTCCGGAACCGGTTTTCATAAATAGGAAACTGGCCGATACCGGTCCGGTTCTGCTTATTATTGGACTGGACTGGACCGGCACTGTTTATATATATATATATATATTTATTAATATTATATATAATATGTTTTATATTATATATACTTTTTATATAAAATAATATAAATTATAATTATATATAAGATAATGTTATTATAATTTATAAAATAAATGTTTAATCTTGAACATAAAAATGTAATTCATCATATGCTTTTAATATATAATATTATAAATATATATTATTAATAACATTTTATTATAAGAAGTAAGAACTAAGAAAAAAAAAAATTACTCAAATAGTCAAATATTATTACTAAATTTTGAAATAATCACTAATACTAAATAGTCAAATATTATGACTTAATACTAAATACTAATAGTCTAATATTATATTACTAATTTACTATTAATATTATACTTTCAGTCTATGTATAAACTATAATAAACTAATACTAAAGTTTAAACTACTATACTAATTTTAGTAACTAAATCACTATAATAAATAATCACATATAAAATAATCACTATAGTCTATTAATAATATAGTTATAATAATCACTAATATTTATAATCACTATAATTAATACTAATATTTATAATGATATTAATAGTCTAATACTATAGTACTATTTGTAGTATACTTTAAGTCTATATAATCATTAATTACATAAAAAATAATCACATATATACTAATAGTCTAATACTAATATTCTAATATAGGCTATAGTTGTACTCATAATAATATAGTTATACTAAATCACCAAAACTAATACTAATATATAGCTATACTAATAATCTAATATTAATACAATTACTATTATATAGTCTATTACTATTATATAATCTAATATAGTCTAATATTAGTTATATAGCTATAACTAATACTAATATATATACTAATACTAATAGTCTAATATAGACTTATAGTATTAATACTATATTGCATTGTTATATTCTTTAATTTATTATGTATAACTATGTAGTCTATTATATATATATATAGTCTATTATATTAATACAATTTAAATTGTATGACCTAATACTAAATACTAATAATCTAAAACTATATTACTATTAGTATTATACTTTAAGTCTATGTATAATTTTATAAATTAGTATATAAATCATTATACTAAATAATCATATATAAAATAATGATATAATAACACTAATACTAAATTAATATACTAATACTATCAATATAGCCTATCAGTAATATAGTTATAATAGAACAAACTCACTATAACAATTAACAAATATTAATATCATTATATGGTAGTTATAATCACTATAATGAATATTAATATTTATAATGATACTAATAGTCTAATATAGACTATAGTTATACTCATACTGATATAATTATACTAAATCACAAATTCACCATAAGATCCATAACTAATACTAAGATATAACTATACTAATAGTTTACCAATAATACTATTATATTGTCTAATATATTATATAACTATAACTAATACTAATATTTATATACTAATACTAATAGTTTAATATAGACTTATAGTATTAATACTAATAGTTTATTATATATATACTAATATTAATAGTCATTAATAATTATATTATTTAATGTATAACTATATAGCCTATATATAGACTTATAATATTAATATCATTATATGTAGTAGTAACACTAATACTATAATAGTTTTAGTCATTGTTTTGTATTTAATAATATAATTGTTATAGTTTTTTTAATTGTCTTATATTTATTTTATTATACTATTTTTATTTTATTGGAAACTTATTTTAACCATTTAAGTGTATTTTAGAATCTATTTTAAGCCCAGTCTCCACAGCCAGCGATCCCAGCCTCCATAGCCCAGCGATCCGGCCCGACCCAGTTAGCAGCCTAATTCAAATTAGGTTAAACTAAAGAGTAAAACATACCAGACTTTTTTTTTCTACTTCCAGACCATCTACTGCGCCGAGTCGCTGACTCCTCTTCTTCTTCTTCTTCTTCTTCTTCTTCTTCTTCTTCTTCTTCTTCTCTGCTTTGACGCCGGCTGGACCAAGCATTGAAGCACGCTACAACTACAAGGCTCTTTCTTGATACAGGTATGGTATGTTTATCATTTATTTCATTTATTGCATTTATTATACAACTACAACTACAAGGCTAGTTAGTAGTTAGAGGCTTAGAGGCTAGAGCACTTCATTAGTTCTTGCAATAAATGAAGATGCGTACAGAATTACATTGAGCCGGTTGAGGGGCTTGTAGTTAGACTAATTAGAAAGGTTGTAGACTACGGATTTCATAAGTTGTAATTTTGTACTGGTTGTAGACTACGGATTTCACAAGTTGTAGTTTTGTACAGGTTGTAGACTATAGATTTCACAAGCTTGTAGACTACAGACTAACTTAACTGCTAGTTCACACACACACACACACACACACACACACACACACACACACACATATATATATATTTTTAATTTATTTATTTGATGAATATTATTTTGGTAGTAACCGTAGTATATTCTTGGTTAGTGAAAAAAGAAATCTATTGGAGTTTAACACGATCCGGCAATGTGATATATTTTTTCTTTGTTAGTTTATTTATTTGATGAACATTATTTTAGTAATTTGCTAAATTACTACTTGTACGTGCATGTGGCTTAAATAATATTAATATGTTTTTTAAATTGCTTGGTCTATTATTTTATAAAGCGTGTGATTGCTAAATTGCTTGGAACATTATTTTATAAAGCGTGTGATTGCTAAATTGTTTGGTCTATTATTTTATAAAGTATGTGATTGTAATCTAATATTAATACTATTTATTGTTGTTACTATAGATGGATTAATCAAATGAAACACCCGGCGATGTAAGACCTTCAAAGGAAATGAGTCAAAAGACCATGGAATCAACGGTGACTAATGATCCACTTTCTCCACCCTCCAATGTAAGTAAGCCATCTAGTGGTCCTGGGAGTGGTAGGAAGAGATCTGTAGTTTGGGACTATTTTAAAAAGATTAAAACTGAAGATAATTTAAGACCTAGAGCTGTATGTAATTTTTGCGGGACTACTTATGATTGTGATCCTAATATAAATGGCACAAAATCAATGTTACAGCACTTAGAAAAAACTTGTAAGAAGTCTCCACTTAGGAAAGTGGATAGAAACCAATCTGTATTAGGTTTCCAGTCTGGAGAAAGCAGTGGGGGGCTTGTATCTATTGCTTTTAGTGTTGAGGCTTGTAGAGTAGCCTTAACTGAAATGTTGGTTATTGATGAGCTTCCTTTTAAATTTGTGGAAGGGGAAGGGTTTAAGAAATTTATACTTGTTGTGCAACCTAGATGGAATGGGATTCCATCACGTGTAACAGTTGCAAAAGATATTTTTAAACTTTATTTGAGAGAGAAAGACAAGCTGAAAAGTGCTCTTAAAGGGCAGCGAATTTGTCTAACCACGGATACATGGACATCCGTGTAAAATTTTAACTACATGTGTCTCACTGCACATTTTATTAATGAAGATTGGAAAATGAACAAAAGAATTATCAGCTTTTGTAAGGTGGAAAACCATAAGGGTGAGACATTGGGAAAAAAATTTGAAATGTGTTTGCTTGAATGGGGGAGGCCTAAAATTTTTACAATTACACTTGATAATACAAGTTCAAATAATGAGATAGTTTCGTATATCAAAAGAAAGAAAAGGAATAAAATAGATACGATTTTGGAACATGAGTTCTTGCATATGAGATATTGTGCTCATATCTTGAACTTAATTGTTCAGGATGGATTGAAAGAATATGATCAATTAATTGTACGAATTCGAGCGGCTGCGAAGTATGTGAAATCATCTCCACAAAGGTGGAACACATTTAAGCAATGTTGTGATAGTGAGGATATTACTTGTAAAAGTAGTGTATGCTTAGATATACCAACTCGTTGGAACTCCACTTTTATGATGTTGGATAGGGCTGAAAAGTTTCAAAAAGCATTTCAACGGCTAGATGATGAAGATTCAGGATATGTTAATAGCTTTGGGGAGGATGACAGTGAGGATGATGATGGTGTTAGTGAGTTGGATAAAGGAGGGGCATCCAAGTTAGGGCCTCCAACCATGGATGATTGGGATAAGAGTAGGTTATTTGTAAAATTTCTAAAACTTTTTTATGATGCAACCTTGCGTTTCTCTGGGGCCAATTATGTCACTTGCAACTATTTTGCATTTGAGCTTGAGACAATTCATGCTGCAATTAATTTGGAGTGTACGAAAGGGCCTCATAAATTAAGGACAATGACATTTAATATGAAATCTAAATTTGAGAAGTATTGGGGAAATATTGAAAAAATGAATATTTTGTTGTATATTGCATTGATTCTTGATCCTCGATATAAAATGCGATGTTTAGATATTCTTTTTGAATGATTCTATGAGGATAACACTTCAAAAGTTCTTATGTTGTTGGATTTGGTTAAAGATGCTTTGACTCGTTTATATGATAGTTATTGTGCAAATGAGGAAAGTAATGTTGGGGCACAAGATCAAACTATGAGCCAATCAAGTGAGGGATGGGCTACTACTACAAGTTCAAATCCTGGGGTAGGTGAAGGTGATTTTGGATCAATGGGATCATATATCCGTTTAAAAGTTCAGATGCGGTTGGAGTCGGAGAACTCTTTGGAGAGTAAATCTGAATTGGAGAGGTATTTAATTCAAAAATGTGAAAAGAGTGATCCAAAATTTGACTTGTTGAATTGGTGGAAGGTTAACAGCATTAGATACCCCGTGCTTTCAAAAGTTGAGCGGGATGTTCTTGCAGTTCTGATATCTACAGTGGCTTCTGAGTCGGCTTTTAGCACAGCAGGTCGAGTACTTGATCCTTTCTGCAGTAGCCTATCTCTACTTATGGTTGAAGCCCTTATCTGTACACAAAATTGACTTCGCTCATCTTCTACCCCGTTAAACATTCGCATTTTAATGGATGATGTTGAGGAGTTTGAGAAATTTGATACAGGTATGTGGCATCATTCACCTTTTCTTTAAGTGTTTTTAAAATGTATATCATATTAGTAATTTGTTTTAATTATTATGCTTTATTTTTTTCCTTTTTGTGTAGAGCTTATGGAAGACTTAGGGAGTTCTTCAAGACCCACTTCTTTGGTTGGAGATGATTAAATTTAAGGTAGGACAACTTGTATATTTTATTTTCTTAAAGTTTTTATTTATTTATTTAATGTAATTACTAACTTTTTATTGAAATTAACTGCTTGATTTATTTTAATACAATTGCAAGGTTTGTTGAATGGACTATTGGATTTGGTGGCTACGTGCATAGCTATTATTATTAGCTATTTGTTCTAGTTGTAAGGTTTTTTTATTGGATGTTCTTGTAATTTGAACTTCTAATTTAGATTTGCAATTTGGACTTATAATTTGTTGGACTTTTGGACTTGTAATTTGTTAGACTTTTTGATTTGTATTTTAGACTTTTGGTATTTGGATTTGTAATTTATTAGACCTTTGGACTTGTAATTTAGACATTTGAAATTTGGACTTGTAATTGATTAGACTTTTGGACTTGTAATTTAGACTTTTGGACTTATTTTATTTCATAGCAGAATTTTTTTTTTATTGTAGATTTTATTTTCTTGTAACAGTTTTATTTAAAGGCTTATAAGCTTAGAACATATTTTTTTTACACTAGATTTCATATTTCAGTTTTTGTGTTGTAGAAGTTTTTTATATAGTAAAATTTTGTTTATATAGCATATTAACAATTTATAAGGCAGATTTTTTGTAACAGATTTTTTTTACATAACAGATTTTTTTTATAAAGCAGATTTTTTATAGCAGATTTTTAAAACAGAATTTTTAAATCAGTTTTTTTTTTTAAAACAGAATTTTTTAATGACAAATTTATATTTTATTAAAACCGAAAAACCAGAATACCGGTTTATAAGGAAAATATGTGCATAATCGGTTTTGAAAAATACAAAACCGGTACCTACCGGTTCGGTCCTAGATTTTGTCCAAAACTGGACCAAATCGGACCGGTTACACCCCTAAAAGCATTTATGGCAAGTAGATAGATTTAAACATATTAACGAAAAAAAAAAAGACATTTTAATGCCAGAATGAGCTATTTCACTGGAGATTTTTTTTTTCTTTTTTGGAAGAAAAAATATGCAAGACAGCCTGATGGTTGGTACTTTTGGATCCAGTTTAATATAGTGAGCATTAGAGACTTTGAATCATTACCCATTCAGTTAACCCAAGCTTCAACAAAAAATGATGGGCTAAAAATGAAAAAAACAGAGAGTGAAGGCACGGAGAGGCAAACTAGGTGTTGGGAGAATCATGGATTGGCGTCTGCAGTTGGTGGAGAAAGGTTAAGAGTTTAAATGAGGTAGAAGAGGACGATATCGAGTGCTTGCTTGGGAGTTAAATGTTGTTTATTTTTTATTTGCCTAAGTTATTATTAGGTTAAAGATTATAAAATTTAAATTAAAAAAAAATTAACAAAATGAGTATTGTAAATAAATAAATATATATAAAATAGTATTTTAATTTTAAAAACTTGATAATAAAATATTAATTTTTTAATTAAAATACAACTCAACAAAATCTAAAAATAAGATTTTATTATACAATTGTGCATTAATTATAAGATATTGTTACTCAGTCTCATGATTTTGTTCTTTCAAAGTTATCCATAATGCAATTGTATTTTTTTAAAAAAATATTTTAAATTTTTAAATTAAATATTTAAAAATATACATAAATTTACTAATAATAATTTTCTTAATTATTAAAAAAATAAAATAAACTATACAAGTGATCAAAATGAAAAGGAAAAATCATGAAACTAAATAATATAATGGTCTGCTATCATTAATTTTGTCCCTATCATTTTTAATCTCAACACACGTTTGCTAATTTATTTTGTAATGGTTTTTAAAAAAGGTTAAATATTATTTTCATTTTGACCTTTGTAATTCTCAAATTTTTAACTTTGATCAAATCAATCCTTCTATCAAAAAACCATTCCAAATGCGTTAGATCTCATCATCAATGAATATTTTTCACGTATCATATAAAAAATATTTTAATCCTAAAAATTAAAATATATATAACAAAAAGTTTACATGAACACGTGAACGTGTGTTTTTTTTTTATTAAAATAATTATTAAGATTTTAGATAGAGAGAAGCTATAGGCCAATTAGGTACCTTTCATATTTTTGCACTCATTAATAACGATTTGCCACGTAGGAGTTGCAGGAAACAACTTTCTATACTTATTAGCAGCGATTCCTCCCCCCCTCTCATGTAGGCCATTTTCGATCTAGGTAGCCAAATATCTCGAAACAACCCCCCCACACATCCACCACGGTACAAGTTTGGAACAAGCCATCTGTAATGTCCCTTATTCCTTCCACACCACATGTGAGTCAGCCCCCAATCAATTATTCTCTCTCTTTATGCAAGTGTTGCTAAATGCTCTAGAGATTGTGTGATTGGATAGGTATTATTAAGGTTTGATTGAATGGGTCATGTTAGGGGTCATTGATCTTTTGAGTTCAACATGAGTATAGGTGGTGGTGGTGGAAATCATTTGGTGTCTGTTCATCCTGATGATCCCTAGTTCCCATGTATATTTACCTCTCTAGAAATTTTTCTTGATACTTGCTGTTTATCATAATTTTTTTTTCTAAATTCTGTTGTTCTTGCATGCATCTGGATTTTTTTACATTTGAATGTATTTGAATTTGAATTATCCTTCTCCACAGTAGGTTGGGAGCTAGGAAATGTGTCCATTTTCATTGTTTTGATGTATTTGTTGATCAAATTTTGTTGTTAGAAGAGGAAAGCCTACGTAAGGAAGGGGAAGAGGAATCACTGCTAATGAGTGTAGAATGGAGTTTCCTGCATGTGGCTGTAGAAAGGAGTTTCCTGCAACTCCTACGTGGCACCAAACTCCATTCTACACTCATCAGCAAGGATGCATCTCCTCCCTCCCTCGCACAATGCTTTCTGTCCCTCCCCCTCCCTTGCACAGGGCATTTCCTCTCCCAACATCAAATTTGACCAATAAATACATCAGAACATCGAAAATGGACACATTTCCTAGCTCCCAACCTACTGTGGACAAGGATAATTCAAATTTGAATGCAACAAAATCTAGACACATGCAAGAACAAAAGAATTTGGGAAAAAGATTATGATAAACAAAAAGTATCAAGGAAAATTCCTACAGAGAGAGATAAATATACATTGGGACTTAAGGTCATTAGGATGAATAGACACCAAATAATTGCCACCACCACCACCGTCGCTCATGATGAACCTAAAAGATCAATAATCCCTAACACGACCCACTTAATCAAACTTTAATAATACCTGCCTATTCACACAATCCCTAGAGCATTCAAGGGAAAGAGAGAGAGAATAATTGATGGGGCTAACTCACACATGGTGTGGAAGGAATAGGGGGACGCTGTGAATGGCTCGGTCCAAACTTGTACCACAGTGGATGCATGGAGTTGTGGTTTCAAGATATTTAGCCACCTGGATCGGAAATGACCTGCGTGAGGGACAGGGAGATGAATCGTTGCTGATGAGCAAAGAAAGTTGTGTCATGCATGTGGGTGTAGAAAGTTGTTTCCCACAACTCCTACGTGTCAAATCTTCATAGATGGGTGTAAAAATATAAAAGGCATCCAACCGACCTTGAGTTTTTATATTTTAGATAAAATCAAAATAGCAAAGTTCTCGACCCATCTAGATGGGTTCTACAAGATTGAGTCATTTCTTTGCTCGTGAATGCAAAAGGACGGAGTCTTCATAGTGAAAATCTTCTCATTAGCTGGTTTATAAATTCTACACGATACACCTAATGTGGTAGACCAGGTTCATCAATTAAATATAAAAACACAAAAACTAGCTTAAGATGCTCCATATTTTTGTGCCTTTGTGTGTAGAAAATTTGATTAAAAAAAAGTAAAAATGAAGCGAACCCAAAACTTAGAGAGAGAGAGAGAGAGAGAGAGAGAGAGAGAGAGAGAGAGAGAGAGAGAGAGAGAGAGAGAGAGAGGACTTGGTGAGAGAGAGCTTGAGGAAAGAGAGAGCTCAATCATAGAGATAGAGAGAGGGGGTTCAGTGAGAGCAAGAGAGCTTGATTAGAGAGAGGGGGATTTGGTGAGAAAGAGAGATGTGGTTCAATGAAAGAGATTGAAATCCAATTTCGAGGGGAGAGATTGAAATCCAATTTCGAGGAGAGAGAGAGAGAGAGAGAGAGAGAGAGAGAGAGAGAGAGAGAGAGAGAGAGAGAGAGGTGGATGGGTCCTGACATTAAAAAAAAATGGAGGGAGTGTGATGTACATGTTGCTATGTATCAGTGCTTGTCTTCATATGGTAGACCTTCATTGGTGATGACGTGTCATTTTCACATATTTATAATAATTTTTTGATGAATTAATCAATTTGATCAAAATTAAAAGTTTGAAAATTATGAAATTCAAAATTAAAATTGTGGGATTAATCTATCAAAAGAGCAAAATAGAGGGACTAAAAATAATATTTAAATCTTACAAAATAGATGGGCAGGATTGGAAATAAATAAATAAAAATATTTCCTTAGCCAAGTTAAGAAATGTTTTTGCCTTCTTAAGTGGATAATACCTGAAATTATTTAAAATATATTATATTATTAATTACAATATTTAGACTTAAAAATAATATTATTCTTCATTTAAATCAAGCAAAAAAATTCTTTTCATTATACCCACAACACACACTGTATATGATTTTTTAATTTTTTAATTTTTTTTCCTTATCAAATATGTAGTGTATGGATGGTGAGTAGAAGAATTCAATTATTTTAGGAGGAATAAAATAAAATAAAATTAAAAAAACAAAAAAAAAAAGAAATATAATGTGTGGTGTGGAATGGTGAATAACAAAACTCGATTAATTTTAATATAGTTCATAAAATATATTTTGAGATGTGAATTCTTGACATGACCCTACTATGATAGTAATTGTGATAAACTTAGTCATTGATTACAATTTTTGAAGCTATTTAGTATTAATATGGTTAAACCATTAATTTTATGGTGTTGAACAAAGTTGTTATAATTTCTTTTTTTAATTTTGTGTTGGGTTTTCTTGAAAATACTATTTATTAAATACTCTCAAAATAAGAATACAATTATGTTAAGTAGAGTACTATTATTTAAGACCTCTATACCATACACTGTTTAAATGATATAATTTGATTTGAAATATATTTTTAAAATTTGAATTTTATAAATTAAATTTTATTATTTAATTGATATGGATTGTATGCTCTACATACCAACTTTAAAAAGTGTGTTTTACATACCTACTTATGAATACAATTTTTTTTTTTTAACAATAGCAAGTATAATATATCATCCACTTAAAGAACTTTCAACTTCTCTATTGATGTTGAGAGAGGAGATTTTCATAAATAGTACAAAAATGTTTATGAATATTAATTAAAACGTTTTTTTTTTTTTCAAAATTTTATAAGATCATGTGAAAGTGGTGGGATATGTTTAGATGTACAAATCTTTCTATAATATTTTTATTCAATTTTCATTAAATTTATCCGATTTCAATTCACTATCTAAATCAGGCCTGACCGTTCTCTTTAGAGGGAATGTGTGTCCCCAAAAACAAGCAACACATAGGATGAAGGCCAACAATCTTTTAAATCACGGTCGGTCAGACAATGAGATAGATAAGAATTATGTGAATAATAATAAAATTATGTGAATTAAGATGTTTTATTAAGTTTTAAAAAATAAGAGAAAAAATTAAATAAAAATATTATAAAATTAAAATATTATTAAAGTATAATTTTTTAATTTGTTTTGAAATTTGAAACAGTAATATATTTTTTTTTCATATTTTGTTTAAAAGTTTGAAAACTTTATAATAATTAGATAAAAAAATTAAGATTTAAAATTAAAAAGTATTTATATTTAAATAATTTTTTAAAATAAAATTATAAAAAATATTAAGATAAAATGAGATGAGATGAATCTTCCCAAAGTCAAGCAAGCACTCAGATTTTGAGAAGGGTTGACCTTGTAATTTCACATTGGAGGGTCAGTTGTCAAAATGTAGTTGGTATGGTTTGGAAGTTACGAATTAAAAAAAAAATGTAATCGAGAAGTTCATTCACTTCGACTCAATCACTCTTGAGGTGTAACTTTATCCACTACCAGACCAAGGACATTTCCGTAATTAATGGACAAGCGATGTTGGCTTGCTCGGACAAGCAAACCCCATCTTCTCTCTCTCTGTGCCCCTTGACCTTCAAGCAACAAACCCGCACTGGCACCTGGTGCGTGTCAATGTGTGTGTGACGCAGACTCTCTCTCTCTCTCTCTCTCTCATTTTTCATGCGAAAAACCAACAGTTTTCGCTAGGTAGAGCTTGTCTCGTTGACGACATGGCTTTCCGAGGCAAGAAGCTCATCAACGATCCCAACGGTTCGCATTTTCACCCTTATCTATCTCTCTCGCGCTTGTTTCTTCGCATTTTCTTTTCCTACATTTTTTAGGATTTTTGGTTTGCATAGTAAAATTTATGTGCGATTCTTGAGTTCCTTCTATCTGATCGGTTGCCGAGAAAACCGGCCGGGGAGAACTAACAGGTACGAGAAGGGAAATGCGACTGTGCTGTTTTTCTTTCTTTTGGTTTTTTTATGATCAAATTCGTTCTTATTTATATTCCACGAAATCTTTGACTTTTTGGCGTTATATCAATTGGCTTAATAATTATTTTCATGCTCAGATTTCGTTGTTGATGCTCTGTATTTTAAGTTCGTTAGGCTGAAGGTAGCTATGAATTTAGGTTCGTGATCATCTGTTTGTTTACCGAGAGAATTTTAAAAAATGCGAGTATTACGATTATTATTTTTGTGTGGTTTTCTTGGAAACTGTTGCTTACTTGCGTTTTCTGTAATGATTTATGAATATTTTCCACCTTCAACTCTATTATAACTGTCTGTTTTGGAGAGAAATCCACTTTGGCTTACTGATGTTTGGTTGCCGAGAAAAGTTAGGACAATCTCGAATGCTCTGTTTCATGTTGTTTTTGGGAACTTAAAAATGTTAAATGACATTTAGAGATTCTCTGTTCTTGCCTGTTTGCTGAAACTGAATGGGGACTTAAGGCCGAGATAAGGATCCCTTGTTCTTATTCACTGAAAAACCAATATCTGATATTTTGTTTTCTCTGGGTACATTTAGTCCTCGGAATAGACCCCTACAAAAAATGGAGAGTTAAGGCAGGTTCTGAGGTTAATCAAAGGCTAAAGAAAGAATGAGTCCCTTGGGAGGCAGACCAAGGCATTCAAATAAAAAATTTCTAAGGAGAATAGCAATTGTAAGTCAGACAGTTACTAGGAAGTGCTATTTAAGGTTTAGTTTTTTTTTTTGATAGGTAAAGTAAGATTTTATTGAGGTTTAGTTTTTCTTCCTGCCCCTATTGTTTTCTCCTCAAACAAACAAAGGGCCAAGGAATGTTTTGTGGCATCTGGACCTCATAGGACGAATGTTCCCTCTTGTACTTATTTTAGGGTTGAATAATTTTACAATGAAGTAAATCATAATGAATATTCACACTAGTAAATTCTAGCTCTAGTTAACTAACATGCAAGTGCTTCTTGACCTAAAAAGACTATTTAGATATAGTAGGAAAAGTACTGAAACACAAAAAAGAGTTTTCTTTTCATTCTTCTTTTCTATTTCATCTGTTTCTTCTTATGACTTTGGGATAAGGGTTAGCGTTGTTCTTTTTTACGTAACATTTAAGGGTTCTATTCTTATTCATTAGTGAGTCATGGTTCTATTTACTCAAAAAAAAAAAAAAGTCGTGGTTCTCTTTGACTTTACGTATGTTATAAGAGACGAGATTGGGAAAGGAAGAAACTTATATTAACCTTCCTTTCCTAAGCAATATTTCCTTTCTGTCATTCTTTTGGAGGTATAGATTGAGTGTTAGGGAATTTGTCTTTTCCCTTGTGCAAGAACATCACTATTTTGATATTTTGGGTCGTGCAAGTGAAGCAACGAGTTACAATAAAAAGAGTAATACGATGTAGTCTTTGTTAATTGGGTCTTAGTTTTCTTGTTATTATGGTTGCATACTGTTGCAGATGTTGTAACTGAGTTCATCGAGGGACTTGTGGAAACATATCCTGGGCTGCAGTTCTTAGATGGTTTTCCTGAGGTGATTTATATCTCTAAGATTTTGTTAAGGAGCTTATTTACATAAAATTAGTTTTATTATGACATTGTCCTCCTATATTAACACACAGGTGAAGGTTGTATTACGTGCTGATGTT
This sequence comes from Carya illinoinensis, assembly GCF_018687715.1. Classification (NCBI taxonomy): domain Eukaryota; kingdom Viridiplantae; phylum Streptophyta; class Magnoliopsida; order Fagales; family Juglandaceae; genus Carya; species Carya illinoinensis. Next base: position 26,804,600 of record NC_056767.1, read on the forward strand.
TCTAGTTCAACATACGATAAAGTTGCAATTATATCAGGTTAGAGACCATGAAATTTTTTGCACGGTTTTCATTTTAGTTTCACCCATCATGCTCTTATTGTCTAAAGCAGCTACTATGATTAAAAAAAATGGTTGAACGTTTTTTAAATACACAACTGTTAGCAGTGAGTTAATGTTATACTGAATTCTAATTTATTTTCTAAGAATTAATATTGAAGAGAGTGTTTTCTTCCTGCTTCTATTTATTTGCTTGAATACTGTTTCACAACCTCAGTAGTTCTTAATCACCCAAAAGGATAAATATGTGACTCGATGGTATGGATCATTGTGATTGACCTTTGGCCTTTGCAATTTGTGGGAGATAATACTTGACAAATCTAATCCATGACTTATAGTCCTCTTTTGTCTTTTGATGTAATACATTAAGATACAGTTGTTCGTATACTTACACCTGTTAGTTGCTGCAATTAAATTGGGCATCCTCGGAAGCCTTTTGTTACATTGATCTATCTCATACAGGAGGTGGAAGTGGTCATGAGCCTGCACAATCTGGATTTGTGGGGGAGGGGATGCTGACAGCAGCTATTTGTGGGGATGTTTTTACCTCTCCACCAGTTGATTCAATTCTTGCTGTATGATTTCATTTATTCTTATTATTGGACATGCATATGCATCACCCTATCAATAATTGTAATCACTCTTAGATGACTCTGATCAAGCCTACTTTTACTGCAGGGCATCCGTGCTGTAACAGGTCCTATGGGATGTCTTCTAATTGTCACGGTACATTATTTTGAAACGAGTACTTATTTTTTATATATCATGGTCTATGATTGCTTCTTTGTTCTGGGTGTCTAATGGCTTATGTCGATTCTGGGAAACCCTAGACCAGTTAAAAAGAGAAATAAAAAGGGGGTTTGAGAGAGAGACAGAGAGAGAGAGAGAGAGAAGAAGCAATAACATCTTCATTATAGGATGGCTGAAACCTAGTTGGAAAGAGTGGTGAGCTTTGTGAATGGTCTATTACTTGAGTGTGGTTAACTGTATAAGGTGTGGTTAACTGTATAAGGATGTTCTGATTATTGGAGTCATCTAGCTTTTGTACCTTGATTATTGGAGGCATTACAATCTGCTGTTGACAGAATTATACTGGTGATCGTTTGAATTTTGGTTTGGCTGCCGAGCAAGCAAAATCTGAAGGTTATAAAGTGGAGGTATGCTTTCATTTAAGTTTATGGTCGTAATCATCTTCTACATGGTTTGACCCAAAAGATATATGTATATATATATATATATTAACTGTTGTTGGCACCTTATAGACTGTAATTGTGGGGGATGATTGTGGTTTACCTCCACCTCGTGGCATAGCTGGACGAAGAGGATTGGCAGGGACTATTCTCGTTCATAAGGTCCTCCCTCTCTCTCTCTCTCTTCCCCCCTCAAAAAAAAAAAAAAAAAAAAAAAAAAAAACCAAAACAAAACTTGCACACTTGAAGAAACTTAGTGGCATGTGCATTTGCATCAATCTTGAACCAACTCCAAGCTCTTTTTTCCCTTATCTGTGTTGCTCTTTTTATCTGTCTTTCTTTATTCTTTATGCAGAACTTTTTGTATTATTAATTTTCTTCTTCCTTTGCTGATGACTTGTATGTTCGGTGTTTGACATATGCATGAGGATTTAAGCCCTGCATCAATGATTGAAAAGCAAAATTTTTTCTTGACCATGCAGTTAGAGCATGAGTTGTAAGTAATCCATTGTTTGAGGCAGTAAAAGATCCAAAAGAAAAATTACATTCTTGTATCTCAGTTTCAACAATATCCTTCTTGTATTCTATTTTCCTCTTGTGACTCATGGCTTGTTATATTAATTGAACAATATAATTTCCAGATTATTCTTTTCTAATGTTTCATCTTACTAAATGTGTCACACAAATTCTTACCCTCTGTGAAAGACAGGTGGCTGGAGCTGCTGCTGCTGCTGGCCTTTCCCTTGCTGATGTTGCTGCCGAAGCAAAATGTGCATCAGAAATGGTTGGAACAATGGGTGTTGCTCTATCTGTTTGCACACTGCCTGGGCAGGTTACATCAGAACGTTTGGGTCCAGGGAAAATGGAACTTGGCCTTGGAATTGTATGTCATTTTCAACCGTCCCTTGTCTTTGAAATAAGAAATGCACTCTTTATTTATTTCAATAATTTTAAATTTGTTGTATTTTTAATACGTAAGACAATTTGGAGTTCTGTTTCTTTGCTGAGCTTATCTGTAGTTGATTACTTTTGCTCTATCCACTACTTTTTACTTGCTGATATTATTTATCAATTGCTCAGTTATACTTTTACTTCTAGAGTAATTAAATTCTTGTTCCACTTTTACATATCAAGCATGCTAAACATGCATTTCTGTACAGCATGGTGAACCTGGTGCTGCTGTGGCCGACATTCAGCCGGTGGATGTGGTGGTTTCTCATGTTCTTAATCAAATACTCTCACTGGTATGCCAAAGCATTTTACGTTCAACTCTTGTTTTAATATATGGCATGCTCACCCTTACTGATTTTTTTTTTTTTAATTTTTCTTAATGAAGACGCGTTCTAGGGTTCTGTATATTTTTATGCCAACGATCCTTGAGCACTTAGTCATTCGAAGTTTGACTTTCTGGACAAAATCTTCAAAGCAATCTTCTGCATCCTTTTGATGCTATTTGTGCTCTTTTTGGACTGAATTGGACTTATCTGGTTCATTTTTGAGTTTCTTAACAGCATGGTTTTTACTTTAGAACTTGGTTGTTTTGGAGGCTGCATACTTATGCTTATTATAGTGCTTAAGGACAGAAAAATAATCATATATTTGATGTAGCTGAGCATTCAATTAGAGATATCAGAGGGAGGCACCTAACTATTATGCAACTTCATTATGTCAATCAACGAGAAAGAATTTATCCTGAATATGTTATACTTTGCAGTAGCTTGTATATCTTTGCACCATGACTATATTTAAAATTTAAAATCACACACCGTATGTGATTAAGTTTACAGCATAAGGTTCTTTTTTTTTCTCATTTCCGAAAATTTTATAGCTCAAGTTGATGACCATTAGTCTAAATTATATAATCTTTGCAGGAAACCAACTATGTTCCCATTACACGAGGCAATAGAGTTGTTCTCATGATCAATGGGTAAGTGCCTGGATCTTCTTTTGTGCTTTAGATCAGAATTCACCTTATCAAGTTATGGGATTGACTGTTATTTGTGCTTTAGCATCATAGTAATCGACATTATATTAAATAGATACATGTTTTTGTGGATTGAATTTCTAGATTCTAGCTTTATGGTTGCAAATTGATAAAAAATAAAGTGAGCATCAAATCAGTGCAACTCAAACCAGAATGTCAGACAGATTACTTGTTTCTTAGACCTTCCAAAGGTTACAAGTTTGGGCCAAGCTTTGATGCTTTGAACCACTGATGCTGGTTTAATTCCTCATTCTTCAAGATCTGTTTTCTACCTCTAAATTTTTTCTCATTATTTCTTCCTAAACACCCTTTACCATTGAAGTTTTGCTCGGAATTGTGTTTTTTTCCTATTTCTTGTTTTTCTTATAAACCCTTTTCTGTGAATTTCTAGATCTTTTTGCATTTTCTGTTTCGGTGCACCTCTCGTATGCTTTCTATGTACTTGGGTAATGACCTTTTGTTCTTTAATAAAATCTACCTTATTTATAAAGAAGGGGCCTACAATCAACTTCTTTTAGATTTAATCAAAGTGAAGGTAACTGAAAATTGGTATTATTTGACAAATCTGACAACCTTTTATGATGTTTCTTTTTAACTCATTACATTTTTGATACTCCCAGCTGTTCCTGCCCCCATTACAATTTTTTTTTTTTGGTTACTATCTTTAATTTCAAATTACAAATCCTATGTTTTTCAATTGTCCAATCTGGATCAAATCTGTTCCTCTGCCACATTACAGAGTAAAATATATTAGATATTTGTGAACATAATTATACAAGGATTATAAAAATCGATCTGAACTTGCTGCTCTTGGCCAATGTTTTCAGAGTTTCCTGGTTTTCTAAATCAAAAACTTCAATTTTGTGCTGAACAGTGACCAAGTAATGTAATTTTAGTTTTCTTCAATCATTTTATTTGTTTCTAATGGATAATTAGTATAGCTGCTCTCTTATAAAAAAAAATTAGTATAGCTGCTCAGTTATTATGTTACATGTGCTGTTTGTTGTGCCATTGACTCTTTATAGGATGTTATTCCAAAACATAAACTTTTCCTGACTTTAGTTGCTCTGTTTCCTTATGATGGTCAACAATTTATCTGATGTTCCACTATCCTCATGGCACTCTTATTTTTGATAAATTTGTCCTTTGAATTGCAGGTTAGGAGGCACCCCTATAATGGAATTAATGATTGCATCAGGAAAAGCAGTGCCAAAATTACAGCTTGAACATGGACTGGCTGTTGATAGAGTGTATACAGGGTCATTTATGACATCTCTTGATATGGCAGGTTTGTTTATGCTGATAAGAGCATCATGCCTAAACTAATATTATGGTTCTCCTCAGCATCGTGTTTTTGTCAGGTTTTTCAATAACCATCATGAAGGCAGATGAAATTATTTTGCAACGTCTGGATGCTCCAACTAAGGCTCCATATTGGCCTGTTGGCGTTGATGGTCAGTGAATTGAACATTGCTTCCTCTTCTTAATTTCCCTAAATTTCCTTCTATATATGGGATTGTTTGAACATTGTTTGAGCATTCTGTCTAAACTAATAAAATGCTCCATAATGGCAAGCATAATATATATTGAACTAGTAATGAAAGAGTTTCCCATCTTTAGTAAAATTCTTATCATCTTATTTATGTGTGTACGAGTGTGTTGTGTACACGCGTAAGTGCATATATTTATGTATGCATGTATGTATGAGACAAGTTATACGCTACCTTGACTTTTATTGAACTTGAGAATTGTCTTTACTGGCAGGTAATCATCCACCTACCAAGATTCCTGTTCCAATGCCACCGTCTCGTTCAACAAAGAGTGATGAGGTATGCGTATGAAATTTATTTGTTACCCCCATGGAAAATCAGATTAAGATGATTGTACTATGAGAGACAAGTTTCTATTCACTGTCTTTGACACTTTTGATAACATTTTTTTATCTCTACAAACCTGGTTTGATTGTCGTGAGTTTCTGTAGAAAAATACGGCATCCTCGCTTTGAAATATATGGCAATATTATCAGTCAGTACGTGTAGGCACATGTGATGTAGTTGGGAAAATGTTGGAATGTTGGGCTGGTTTTAGGGATAATGGTATTACTTCCATTTATTTCTTTTACCATTTGGAGTGGCTAATCGTATTGAAAAGTTGTATAGAGCATTTTTGTTGGGTGGTTTGGGAGAGGGGAATATTTTTGTTGGGTGTTTTGGGAGAGGAGAATAAGATTCCTTTAGCAAGCTGGAAAAAAGTATGCTGTCCGATCGTTGACGGAGGCTTGGGGGTTAATAATTTGTGTAGTTTTAATAAGGCATTGTTGGGAAAGTGGTTGTGGAGATATATAGGGAAGAGGAAGCATTGTGGAGGGGGGTGATTGTTCAGAAGTATGGGAGTGATTGGGGGGGATGGCTTACTAAGGAGAGTAGGGGGTCTTAGGTTGTGAGTTTATGGAAGTTTATTAGTAAAGGATGGGATAATTTTGTGAAACAAGTCAAATTTGTTGTAGGTGATGGTTCAAGAGTTTGATTCTGGTTTGATGTTTGGTGTAGTGAGAATGCACTGTTTAGAGCTTTTCCGGCTGTTTTCAGGTTGGCTGTTAATCAGCAGGCCTCAATTTCAGAATTGACGAGTTACTCTAATGGAGAGGTGCATTGGGATGTTAGATTTTTCAGACACATCCAAGATTGGGAAATTGAGGAGGTTACTGATTTTTTTAGATTGTTGTATTCAGTGGATATTAGAAGACGTGACAGGGATCAAATGTTCTGGAGATATACAGCATCTAAAAAGTTTTCTGTTAGATCATATTATAAGATGTTGTCCGATCAGCATTACATTTCTTTTCCTTGGAAGAGTATTTGGAAGGCTCATGTTCCGTCAAAGGTTGATTTTTTTGTATGGACAGCAGCTATTGGGAATATTCAGACTATTGACATTCTGAGAAAGCGCGGAATGATTGTTATGGATTGGTGCTTCATGTGCGAGAAAGCTGCGGAATCAGTGGATTATTTACTTCTACATTGTGATGTGGCTAAAGTGTTATGGGATGGTGTGTTTTGAAGATCTGGACTGACCTGGGTTATGCCAAAATCAGTGGTAGATTTACTCGCATGTTGGCCTAGACTCAATACTTGCTCTCAAGTGGCAGCTGCGTGGAAGATTATTCCTTCATGCATTATGTGGTGTATTTGGTTGGAAAGGGATGCGAGGTGTTTTAATAATAGGGAACACGATGTAGAAGAACTCTGGAAATTTTTATGTGTTCCTTGTTTAGTTGGTTTTCGGGTATTGTACTTAATGGAGGGGCTGTCCATGAGTTTTTGTCCTTGTTCTTCTAGCATTAGAATGTATTTAGGCATTTATTTTGTATACATCCTGTGTACATAGGCTTCACCTCTTGCATTTGATGAATAAAATTTTTACTTATCAAAAAAAAAAAAATCGATTTATCACCACTGGTCTTCATTTCTGTCTTTGCTTTCTCTGTCACATTCAAAAACGATTTATCACCACTGGTCTTCATTTCTGTCTTTGCTTTTTCTGTCACATTCTGGAGCACAATTGCCATTCTTGTGATGCTCTGATTTAATTTATTTTCTATTTCTAAATTACTTATTATTTATTTATTATTATTATTATTTTTTATGTTTTTCCTGTTTACACATGACTATTCTATTAAATCTGTCTGCTGATGCTTTTGATTAGGCATTAAGTCAACCACGGCAATTGAATCAACAAGGCCAGATTCTTGAGGTTGCTATTGAAGCAGCAGCAAACGCAGTTGTCAATCTTAGGGAAAGTCTGAATGAATGGGATAGCAAAGTAGGTGATGGTGACTGTGGGTCAACAGTGAGTCCTTAGTAGCCCTTTCACCATTTCCGATATATTGCTTGTGCATTATGTAGTATGTATCATGCCGTGTCTAATTTATCTGCTTCTGCAGATGTATAGAGGTGCAACAGCAATTCTGGCGGAAATAAAAAAGTAAGTTGTTCACTTTGACTAGATTTAGAAGACAAAATCCACAGTTGCAATCTTATCATTGAGAAGAGGCTAGAAGTATCAAACTTATTCATCCAAGATGCCATTAGATATGGTGGTAAAGTTTGTCATGTGTTTGCCTTACCCTGAGCCTGCCTTTCTCCTCAAAGACCATTTTATCTTCTTCAGCACCCAATAAAGGAAAAAAAGCAAAAAGGAGAAAAAAAAAGTAAGTGGATAAATCGAAAATGGCTTAAGATTAAAAAAAAGAAAAAAAGAAAGAAAGAAAAGGATAAATGGAAGATGGTGAAGTATTGTATTTTCATTACGCACATCATCATAGTTCAGAGGTTGCACATATTTGCAGTTACTGAATACAATGTTAATTATTTTTCTCCCAGATTATGATCATTCCAAAATAAGCTAAATTCAGTGTATTAATTTCTATTTTCTGTTCCCAGTTACCCTCTGAATGATGCTGCAGAAACAGTGAACGAAATTGGATCATCTATTAGAAGAGTTATGGGAGGAACTAGTGGGATCCTGTATTTTTCTTTATCTGGATCTTTACTTGATTGATTTTGACAAATTGATTCATTCACGTTAGTCTGAAAAATCATTTCATCTCTCATTTTGAAACAGATATAGTATATTTTGCAAGGCTGCATATGCACAGTTGACAGCAAGCTCCCAGTCAGTTGTCACTGCAAAACAATGTGAGATAATCATCCCATTGTCATAATCTTCAGAGTTGCACATTCACTCATTGAGTTTTTATTTTTTATTTATTTTTATATTTTACATTTATTATTATTATTTTTTTAATTCAGGGGCTGAAGCACTTGAAGCTTCCATCGCAGCAGTCAGTAAATATGGGGGAGCTAGTGCTGGTTATCGCACATTGTTAGATGCCCTTATTCCAGCATCAGCAATACTTCAGGAGGTCATTACCAATGATCATTAGCATCTGTTTCATAATCAGTGTGGCCTTAAGGACTAATATAGTAAACTTTGCATACAGAGGTTAAATGCTGGGGATGATCCTTGCACTGCTTTTGTTCTCTCGTCTGAAGCAGCATTGGCTGGAGCTGAATCAACCAAGCACATGCAAGCACAGGTGATATGCTTATTGATTCTTTTCCTATTTCATTGGGATTAAGCCTCTTTGTCTTGGCATTATTTCTTGTCAAAGGACATGAAAACAAGCAGCCTTTGAACGCATCTGCATGTTCCTTACATGACCCTCAATTAAGTTGGAAACGATTTCAATGAATCCTGTCAGCAGTGGTGGATCTAGGGGGATGGGGACCACCCCTCCCCACCTCCCTTCCTCGACCCTTGAACCCTATTAAAAAATTCTTTCTAGACCCCAGAAGTACAATAACCCCTTTAACTCTGAAAATTTTTTATTATTTTGAAAAAGTTCTAAAAATCTATATATTTTACAATTTAGCCCCAACCCTTATAAAATAATTGGATTTTTTCAATATTTTGACCCAAAAGATTCTCAAAAACCTGTCAGGATGCAGCCTTGTGGTTAAAGGCAGGACTAAGATGAACTATAGACACAGGCGTCTTCTGTTCAATTTTGCACTAGGACCTGAACACGGTTCAATTTTTCCTTCCTTTCATTTTTTTTTTCTCTGATCTCTCCATCCACAACTTAAAAGAGTAACATTGAATATATATTTTTCAGCTATCTATAATTTCCGATCTTTTCACTATCATAAACATGTACCATATATCCCTCTTAGTTGATGAATATATTGATAATATTTTTGGTAACGTGAAATGTGTTTATAATATTGTTAAACAAAGTTTTATTGATCATAGGAATAGGCAAAAGCTAGGTATACGGGACATATACAAAAGCATCGCCTTAGCGTGCTAGTTCAGTGATATAAGAAAATCATGGAAACTCATTTCATTGAAATCAATTACAACCAACCAATGAAGTAAAGTATTGATAAACAATGTCCTAAGCTCTTTCATTGATTGCTATCAATCTTCGAAGCTTTTGTCATTCCTTTCCTTTCAAATGCACCACCATAAGTATATTGGGACCATCTTCCATATTGTTGCAATATGAGAGTTACCCTTAAGGCCTCAACAAAAAGCTTAGAGATCGATCACCCTTCTTGGCATTAGTCCCACCTGAGTGAAGAAGTTGTTCCATAATGTCGTGGCAATCTCACAATGAAGCAATAATTGATCAACTGACTCCCCACTTTTTTGCACATGCAACACCACTTCGTGATAATGAATCGATGTTTCCTTAAGTTGTCAAGTGTGAGTATCTTCCCCAATGAAGCTGTCCATACAAAGAAGAGTGCCTTTAATGGTGCCCTTGTCTTCCAAATGCTCTTCCTTGGGAATGAGTTAGTTGTATGTGTGTGCATGGCTTGATAGAAAGAGCGGACAGTGAACTTCCTTTCTGCCCCGTTTAGATTTGGAAAACATCTCAACTCATCTCATCATTACAACTTTCCCAAATTCCCACACAAAATATAATAAACAATTTAATTTTTTCAAAGCCTAATTCAACTTTTTCAAATCCCAAAATAATAATAATATTTTATTTAACTTTTATCTTTCATTTAAAATCATCTCATCTCAAAATCCAAACTAGCCTGCTAGAAAATCTTGTCATCAACTTCTCTCCTCATGCAGGTGGAAAATATGATATCATAAAATTCCAATATTGTGTCAACCTCCAAATCATGTGCATTTCTGAAAAAAGTGACATTCCATTGAGGAGTGCACCATTTGATGTAACCAACATGTCCGCAATCGAGGCTTCTTTCATTCTTGCTATGCCATAGACTTCTGGATAAGCTTCTTTGAGCGGCCTATCTCTACACCATATGTCATGCCAAAATTTGATTTTGAGTCCATCACACACAAACCGAGTGTTTCTAAAGTAGGCATCCCATCCTCTTCTTATGTGCTTCCAAAGCCCCACATATGGCCCGCTTACCTCATTTGAGCTCCAACCTCCCCATACTTCATTGTACTTCAAGTTTATGATGTTTTTCCACAAGGTCCCCATAAATTACTTATACCCAGTCCTCCTAGCTAGCCAGTTTCTGCTCCATTTTCTCTAATACATCATTCCAAATTGATTTCGATTTGATTGGTGCACCCAAGGGTGGCCAAGATATTTCATCAGCAAATGAGATATCTTACATCCCAAGATGGAAGCCAAGCTCTCCACATTAGCAACATCTCCCGCGAAAACATACCTTACTTGGAAAAATAATTAAACATATGCAGAAGATCATGCTTATGCATTTTCTGTTCTTTTGGCAATACTTTCAAGATCCAGACTGTTAGATTCTTTTATTCTTCCTTCATTTTAATTGGAATCAAGCCATGTATTCTAAAAGATTTACACTTTTGGGTGTTAATGTTGTCAATCACATGGACTCCTACATGGTTGTCATAATAGGTGCATATTTGGTATAGAAGATGACTCAAGCATTAAAGCACTTGTCTTAACCTTAGACCTTCATGAGTGACCTTCTGCTTAGTTGTATACTGTGGGGTTACTTGAGTTGTATGGGAGTCAGTGGCTTGGGCTTTTGGTACTGATTGTTACTACATGGTGCTTACCGGAGGTGACTCTTGATAGGTAAACTAAAGTGAGCTTTGTAAGGCCTGTGAGAATGAGATACACAATCACCATCACCAATGTAGTCCCTGACCATGGCCCACATGCTACTACAGAACCAGGGTCCACATGTTTGGCCCTCGCCAATTCTACTTGTGCCTGTTGGCCCTTTTTTGTCACGGAGTTGATCAGTCTGTTGGTTATCTTATGTTCCCTGCAGTTCAATGTAGAGTCATTACACCCAAAATAACTGTAGAAATGTCATGCAGGCTCGATATTCATGTACTTGTGACAACTTTTCTTACATGTAATCATCTCCTGTGTGACTCAATGACTATGTTACTAGGGGTTGGCACCAATGGTAAGGGCCTTGGTCTTAGGGGTATGCTCCCCAAGTCTAAGGTTTGAACCTTTAGGTATAAAATTTTTTGGGGGCCACGTCCTATTGATAAGAAGTCGATGATTTACTTGATCTATGTGGAGCTGCGTTACATGGGTTTGGGGTTTACCTAGTGCACTACACTAGGTGACATGTTTTAGCCCACATAATACTCATGCTTCGATAAATCTTTTACGTAGAAAGTGTCCGCATTCTTATGCATTGTATTCACCTTAATGGGGAACTGATAAGATAGATTTGGTAGGCTGGCCGTTCAACTTATGTCTCTGGGGAGATCCTTGCATCAGTTCCAGATCCCGGAGCAATGGCTGCAGCTTCGTGGTACAGAGCAGCAGCTGTAGCTGTCATGGAGAAGTACAGGGCTTCTTCATGAGCCAATGCATCTAGCTCCTCATGCAATTCCTGCTCCTTTTCAAGCAATTCCTGCTCCTTTTTTGCTGCGGAAGTTTTGCTCATGATTTTACGGTATTCGGACTAGTTAGGCTCTCCGCTTATGCTTTTTGTGCATAAAGCCGAGAGAGCGAGTCAGACTCATGCATCTCTTTAGATAAAATGTAACTTTGATTGATGAGTATTGGTAACTACAAGACAGAATAATATGGCATTGAAATCTGAGCATATGGGTGTAATTGAAATGGTTCAAAAATGTGATTTTTAATGGCCTATGTTAGATTGTTTTGTATGCATTAAATAACCCCTGAATCATGTCTTTTTCTTTTACGATTGCTGATGATACTTAGGTCTAGGATGAGTTATACTCTTCTAAATGCTCCATCCTGTTTCAAGAGGCTAGTGTGGTGGCTTTGTCTTCCATCAAAATATTAAGTGATGGATTTTGGCCATTTTTTATTTTATTTATTTCCTCAGTTTTAGTTTTAGTTTTTTATTTTATTTATTTTTATTGATTAATTTTTTAAAAATTATTTTTTTAAATTATAATTTAAATGAATATTATGGTTGAATGTCCTAAGCTTGTGTATAACATTACACTTATTTTAACACTAACCATTAAGCAGAAAAATTGTAGGAATCATGATCAAGATTTCAAGGCGGGCTTGGATACACAGATAAAATACAAACCATCTCATCTGAGTTTTACGACTTATTTTATCTGTGTATCCAACGGTTAAAACCATATATTTTAACTCATCTTGCTTTATTTCTACACTCTACATATTTATCCAGACAATTTTAAAACCCCCTTCTGACGCCCATATATCTCATCTCCTTTACTCCTACCCTTCCCCTTACACACACACAATTAATGCCATTATATTGCATATTTGCCTTATCTTGCCTTGACATAAGATCCCTTTTAATATATAAAATTGAGATTTAAAATATTTATAACTATTATTCAATAATTTTTAATTATTGGTTGGACCCACTCATTTATCAAATCTTAAAATGTAAAAATTATCTTATCTCTTTTCATTGTTCAAACACATATTTTTTTACCAACTATATCATTTCATTAACTCAAAAATCATACTATTATTCAAAATATCTTATCTCATCTCATTTGTACTATGTAATTAAATGAGATATAAATTTTCTTATAACTCTACGTAAAATTGAGGGTAGTTTTATAAAATTGAAAATTCATTTTTAATGAATTAGTACGATCAGTTTAAGTAGTTCAACAAACATAATTCATAATCCTTCTTTATTCCTTAGATAAGTTTTTTTAAACTTCTTTAAAGAAAAATCTAATGGTTGATGGAAAATGCTGCCACATTTAGTCAATAGATGCTTAAAGTGTGCAAGTTTTGTGTAGGCTTTTTGTAAAAAAAAAAAAAAAGAGTCTCATTAAAAAGAATAATTTATTTTATACTTTGATCTATTTTTTGACAAAAGGATTGTGCATGGCTTGTAGTTGGAGCTTGTATAAATTATTAATCTTGTAAAAAAAAAAAAAAGTAGACTCCATCACAAAAGTGTAAAAAGGTCTAAGCAAAATTTGTACACTATAAGCTTATAACTAAAAAAAAAAAAAAAACTCATTCCCAAATGGACAATGCTATGGTGCACACAGCACACCAAATGTGCATACAAGTGCAAATTGATTTTTTTTTTTTAATTTCTTTTAGGAAAATGATAATATGACTTTTAAATATGTCTATTAAATGTATCAATTCATATTTTTTTAATGGTTAAAGAAGTGATTATTAGTGAATTTATATTTATATTTATATTTTATTTTTTCTTAATGATTAACAATGCTTTTAAAAAAAAAGCAAAAACAAAAAAAATCATTTATACTATTGTACATATTTGCCTATTTGGGGTGCACATTTTGTGTGCATCGTAGCATTATCTTTTCTTTTAAGTATTTTTTAAATATTTTTAATCATTAAAAAAATAAAACTATATATAAATTCATTAATAATAATTTATTTTAACTATTAAAAAAATATATAAAAAATTAAAAAAATATAAATAAACATTATTTGGAAGTCGTCGTAGCACTTTCCATCCCAAATATCACACGTACGGACAGAGCGGATTTAGGTGTAGATTACGGTCAACACGTCTATAAAAACCCCTCTCTCTCTCTCAGTCTCTATTACTCGTTCTTTTCTTATACACATACACAAAGACCGGACTAGACTTCTGATTTTGAGATGGCGGAGCAACTCACGGAGGAGCAGATCGCTGAGTTCAAAGAAGCTTTCAGCCTCTTCGATAAGGATGGCGATGGTCCTCTATCTCACTCTCTCTCTCCGTTTCTTTTCTCTTTCCATTTGCAAATCGAAGTCGTATTTCTATACCAGAGTAGATCATGACTTACTTGGATCTTGAATCTTTTCTTACGCTCTAGAACTTATTCCTTTTTTTCTGCCTTCCTCTCTCTTTTTAGTTTATTATAATTTTTCGGCTGTTTATTTGACTGTATTGGACTAGTCGTCTTTGTTCTCTGACCATTGTTTGTCATTCAACTCTCATCTTCATGTAATTTTTTTCAATTGTCTTGTGAAGTTTCTCACCTCGAGGAAATGAAACTCACATCTGTCTGTGGATACACCTTTAAGAATTGGCTAATTTTTCCCCAGTACTGTTAGTCATCCTTCAAATTATGATGTGTTTTTGTCTTTTTCTGGACTTGTCTTTTGTAAGAATCTAATTTTGTTAATCTATATTGAAATTGTTTTAATCTTGCTTCATACTCGATCACTCATTCTATGCCGCACACCTTCCACATCACATTAGATTTTATTTGTAAGATTTATATTTTAAAATTTATCTTCTAAATCAAGTTGTGCAGCGTGTAGGCTTTAGAATAACATTTTTGCTCATTTTTTTCCTACACATTTCCTAAAGACAATCTAAAACGTCATGTCCACAAAAATTATGAAACGGCCGCTAATTTTAATCTTGCTTTGTTTTTTAATGCCACCACGTTATGAAACGGCAGCTACTTTTTAGGCGGCTTTTGAGATTTCTATCATGTATTATAAATTTGCTTCTTGACGGGGCTTTTCCTTGGTTGATTCAGTTTTAAAAAGCCAGAAGCTACTTTGCGTTTAGAAAAGAGTATTTCAGTTATTATTTTATCGATTTTGGGAAGTAGCTTTTGCATTATAAATTGCTTTTAAGTTTTAAGATGCAGCCCAAGCGCTGCCTTTTGGTTTTCAAGGGTGTTTCAACTTTTTAACGGCTATTGAGAAGCAGCCGAAGTGTTGCTTCTTGGCTGGACTTTCCGAGTGTGTTTCATTTTAAAAAGCATAGCCGCTTCATAAAATTGGCCAAAAGCTGAAAAATCTTTTACTAACACGAAGTTGTTTGGCTATTGAGAAATAGTCCTAGCATTGCTAAGGGTGATCTAGTTTAGAAAAGAAAATGCTACTAGTATCACATATAGAAATCCAAATACTTTTATCTTTATCATTAATTTGTGATCCCATTTTTAACCCTTAGGGGTTGGCTCAAGTGGCCTTGGTCTTAGTAGTATGCGTCCTCCAAGATCCAAGGTTTGAATCCCACTGTATGCAAACAATTTCTAGGGGTCATCAAATTGGTGGATTTTTCACTTAAATTAGCAGAGGATACTTGGGGACTAAATTACCAGAGGATACTTGTGGACTGTGCACCCTTGGGATTAGTCATGATGTTGTTTCCGGACACCCGGTGCCAATAAAAAAAAAAAAAAAAATTGGTGTTGCCATTTTTGAGAAGCAACCCTTTGTGAGGCTTTTGAAAAGCAGAAGCTGCTTGCATCAAATTTTCGTAAGCCAAAGATGGTCTAGATTTTCACCAATTTTCTTAAGCTACTTTGGAGGAGTAATCCAAGAATCAGAAACCCTGGTTTTTGGTGGGCTTTTTCCATGGGTGCTTGATCATTTAAAAAGTAGAAGCTACTTGCAAATCTCCATTAGTAAACCAAGGACTTCTAGATTTTTGACAATTTTATGAAGCAGTCCAAGGTTTTACTCAGAGAAGCTGAGTTTGTTGCATTAGTTAAAAGCTGTAGGCTTTACAAACTGGCCCCAAGGCCATTAGCCCACTGATGTTTTAGTATAGAACTCGAGACAAATCGTGCATCTATATAAACATGGAAATTCACCTGGTCTGGGTATAGAATATTTTTTATTGAGATGTCATGTTTCGCATTATAATCACTTGTTCCTGAGTGTACTGTTATACCAATAGTGAATGGCCATAATATTGCTGAAAATAACGGATAGGAGCATTTGCTGATTTATATAAAAGAATATGTAGTGAGCCATTGCAAAAGGAGCACGTGCAGGTCATTTGTGTTATAGAGTTGAGAGTTGTGCAGATCCTTTTTGTCACAGGCTCTCTATCCTTTTTTTTTTCCTGGCCGCCTTAGCATTGTGATTGTAAAATTTCCCATATTTCTCTGAAACATAGAAGGTCTTGAATAGATTTGTGACAGTGGGATATAAGGTATTTCTTTTCCCTTCTTGGGTGCTTTCTCTTATATAACACCTAGCATTTGAGTTGAAAAATGACATAAACAATAATTTTAAAAGAGAAGACCTTTGTTCTGATGATTTGCTTCTATAGGCTGCATTACAACAAAAGAGTTGGGAACAGTCATGAGATCTTTGGGGCAAAATCCTACTGAAGCTGAACTGCAGGATATGATCAGTGAAGTTGATGCTGACCAAAATGGCACAATTGATTTCGCTGAGTTTCTAAATTTGATGGCACGGAAAATGAAGGTCAGCCAATTATATTTATGTTAATGTCATACTCTGCTCATTTCAGAGACCACTTGACTCTTACTTTATGGTGCTTGCTACAATTTAAAGTTTCCCTTCCTGGGATGAGATTTCTGTGGTAGACTCATAATTGATGTCTTTCCAATCAATGTGCTGCATTTTCATCTTATTTATCATCTGTCCATGTTTTGGTCGGTTCGTTAGCTGGACTGGTAATTTTCTCCATAACTATCTTGTTTGAAAATTTAGAGTGGAAATGTAGATGCGATACTTGTTTCTATTTTTTATTTATCTGCCAATGCGTCAGACTATTGGTTGAAAATTACTTAGCTGATCCTAGATTTGTGAAACCCTATTAGTTTTATTCCTAAATAACGGCAACAACCTTTTATTGTTGGCTCAATTCAGCCCTTTATTTTGCTTTGCCATGCCAAACTCATTGAATATATGGAGCTATAAAATTCATATTTTGCTCTGCCTGCTTGGGCGTATTTTCTAGCACATTTTCTTTTCCTTATTTTTGGATGTGAAAGAAATTTTGATTCTACTTTTTTCAAACTGTCGGTTTGTATAATTAAAAACATACACGGTTGTATTCACTTTCCTTTTCTCCTTCAAGGATACTGATTCTGAGGAAGAACTCAAAGAGGCTTTCAAGGTGTTCGATAAGGATCAGAATGGCTATATTTCTGCTGCAGAGGTAATTAAAACATATTGGCTTCTCTCTTTGATGCTGTTTTCACGTTGTATGGGGGAGGATTATACATGATTAAAACAATTTTCGATTTGCAGTGTAACTGCTTCCATCAGCCACTGGTTCTTTACTGCTTTTGAGATCTGTTTTCTAACTCAAGTGTAAATGGTTTTGTAATTTTTCAGCTCCGACATGTAATGACGAATCTTGGAGAAAAGCTGACAGATGAAGAAGTGGATGAGATGATCCGCGAAGCAGATACAGACGGCGATGGTCAGGTGAACTATGAGGAATTTGTGAGGATGATGCTTGCTAAGTGATCTCTGGCAGTTGTTTTCTTGTTTACAAGGTACGGATATGAGACACAAGTGGTTAATGTAGGACTACTAGTGGTATCTTGCTTAAGACTTTGTTGTATTGACCATAAAGTAGTCGTTGTCGTTGGCGTTGATGCTGATGCGGATTGGTCTTATTGCTTGATTGAATGTTTGTTTTTCTAATATGATTGTATCCATTCACTGTGTGGTATGATTTCTTTGGTAATGCTTCGAAAAATCAAGAAAAGAGCGAAAATCAGAATATTAATAGCACCATTGACTGGTGTATCTCTGCAAAAGTTGGTGCCTACGGATGTTAGAAATGGGGATACCGGCCATAAGCTAATGCTATATTCAATCCTTTTCTTGTATAGTGTTTGTTGAGCAGAGTGCCCATAAACTCTGCTTTGGAACTCCCTTTGTTACTGTCTCACGAAGATTCACATGACAAAGTTGCTCGTACTTAAAGGAATCTGTGCCCTGTTTGGAATTAGCTACTGAATTTTAATCTGTTTATGTTGTGTTGGCCTATTCCTATAAGATTTGCATTACTGTATTGCAATATTTTGCACTTTCATGTACTGATCAAAAAGACTAATGCTACTTATTATCGATATTACTATCATTCGCTCACCATCTCGTGAAGTGGGTATTAAATAATCAAAAAATTTTGTACAATCTTTTTTGCATACTCTATGCCCATTCCACTAATGTGATGATTGGCTGGTCACCTTTTTTAATATAAAATAATTACTTTGGCCAATCACATTAGTTAAGTGTATAAAGAGTACTCAAAAGTGATTTTATGTAGCAGAACTTTTAAATGATTAAAAATTTGTTATGAATATATATATATACACATATATACACACATATCAATTTGAACCATTAATACGTTCATATTTGGCCAATAAAATAGACAGAGATGGTAGGTAGGTAGGTCCACATGACCCTCACACGTCATTTTATAACATAAAATTATATAAGGGTTCTTATCTGCATCCCCCATCATCAGTTCTAATAGCGCACATTATGGCACCTAATTAGTCATTTTAAGTCCCTTTTTTTATTTTTTATTTCCTTTTCGAAAAAAGGAGGCTGAGGTTATTAGTATTCGATCCAAGATAATCGCATTGAAAGGGGGAGAATTAAATGTCATGATTGCTACTTAATCAATATAAACTACTTAGAAAAACTAATTCTTTAAGCTCTTTTGAAAATTTATTCATCCATCTTTGAAAGACTTAAGAAACTGCAATATTAATACCCAAAAGGTGTCACGCTCCAATAATAATTTTAATGTCCTTTCACGAGTGTCAAAAACCATTAAAACTTTAGACTAAGTACTCTTTATGTAAAATTATGTCAATTATATTTTTCAAAACTCCTAATATATATATATATATGAAAAATTTTATATACCATATTACAATCCTACTTTCATCCAATGCATTAAATATGATGTGGTACATTTATCACTATTGAATGATCATTTATTGCATACTTCTTTATAATTCAATAATGATAAATGTGTCACATTTTACTTAGTATGATGAAAATATGATGTAAATGTGATGTATAGTATTACTCAATTTAAATACCGTTTAGGGTTGTTCATCCGGGTCGGATTTTATCCGGCCTTGCCCGGAATCCGGTTATACCGGATTCCGGTTCCGGTTTTCGGCCCGGGTCAAATCCGGGCCGGCATCCGGATTTGAAAAACTGGATTAATCCGGTACGGGTACCGGATTTTAAATCCGGATCCGGGTTTAAAACCCGGTACCCGGGTTTTATAAACCAAAAAGAAAAAACCCTAGTTCTAGCGCCGTCCCCCACCCCTTCTGATTTCCCTCTCTCTCTCTCTCTCTCTCTCTCTCTCTCTCTCTCTCTCTCTCTCTCTCTCTCGGTCTCTGCTCTACGAAGACTACGATGAACTCCTTCGCCTCCCTCCCCAGCTTCTTCTTCGTCTTTCTGGTTCCAATGCCAGCCGTGTCCTGCTCCGAGGCCCAGCCTTGTTCAGACTGCTACCAGCAATCCGATCCGAAAGGTTGCAATATTTGAAAAAAAAAAAAATCCGGTTTTTGATTCGGAACCCAGATTTCCGGGTTGTAAAAATCCGGATTAATCCGGGTTTCGGACCGGGTCATAACCCGGATATAACTGGACCGGAACCCGGTCCGGATTTTGAATCCGGATTCCGGCCCGGGTATACCCGGATACCCGGTCCGAAACCCGGTTGAACACCCCTAATACCGTTCATGTATTGTTCATGTCCAGAGGTTAAGCGATTTCTTTTATGTCAATTAGCTATCCATTTTGTGCAACTTTATTTGCAAACTATCTATCAGAACTATTATCTTCTCTCTTAAAGATGTAACGTCGACTCTCTTTCTCCCCTTTAGACAAAGGTCATGATCTTCTTAAAAAAAAAAAAACATAGCTGTAATCATTTTACATTAATAAATGTAAATTATCATATTTAGAACCATTTAAACCACAGATGCAAATTTTCTTCTTTAATGTTGTGCCAAGTAGAGGCTTAGGTGGCTATAGTTGAATATCAAGGGTTTAATATGGTGTGTGATTGTTGTGCCTGTTTGGTATTGTGTTTAACAGATTTAAGAGGGCAAGAAGCAGTTCTAGTACCTTTTGTTTGGTAAATTTTACAAAAGTACGTAGTTTTAGACCAAAATTTCAATTTGAAAGTTTTTGTAAAAAGTGTAATTAGGAGAACATATATATATATGCTGTGTAATTTTCACTTTAATATATATAGCATATTGAAGCATTTTTTTAATTTAATTTTACCAAACAAGAATAACAACTATAAAAGCACTTCATATATATATATATATATATAAATATATATATATATTAAACTGTTTTAGTCTTTAGACACAAAAAAATCAGCATGTATACAAGAACCGCCTCATATATTTTCACATCTCTAATTATTATAATTTTATCAAATTTTTATATAAAATAAAATAAATAATATTTTATTCAATTTTATTCTAAGTCTATCAAATATTACAAGTCAATTATTGAACAAACAAAGTCAGTTGTTTTCAACTCCATCGTGGATACATTTGACCTCATGACTAGCTGGTTGAAAAATAGCATTCCAAAAGTAGTACATCTTAAGCTAGTAGTACATGTAAAAAGTAGTACACTCTTTTTACATGTCTAAAAGGAAAGAAGGTTACGAGAAATTAAAAATTTAAATCAAATTGAAAACTCAAAATTAAAAAAAAAAAAAAAATCCTAATATTTTTTACGAAGTGGCATTTTCGTAAAATTTTGAAAACCCTAATGGACTTTTAAGTGTTTAATTAGCCCTACCAAAAATACTCCATCGTCTAATTTCCTTCATGTCATATTGACTGGGCCTATACATGAAGACAAGCATGACCTATACATGACCTAATTAAAAGAACTAACACATGGCTGCATCCATCTTGGAAGATAAGCAAAAGTTACAACCAAACATACTAAATTATTATTAAGAAAAGAAATTATAATAGATATTCTATTTTTTTCATCAATTTTAACGGTCAGATCTAAAGCAAATGTGAAATTAAATTACTATTTTAATAATTTGAGAGTGCAAATTAACAAAAAGAGAAAAAAGGGTAAAATTTAAGGGTGAAACTGAAAGTATATTCCCCTAAAATTAAATAGAATAAAATAAAAATAAAATTATTCAACTTAATTTCTTTCCACTACGTACGTGCGTCGACTGTCCCCGATGCTAGTTCTACTGGGTAAGGGATGAGGCATTGCCTGTAGATGCGGAAGACGAGGAGGAAGCGTTTTTGTGGTTATGCATCCACACTTTGAAGACCTGCCTGCTTACCCCAACTCCTCTGCAGAACCTCTCAATCTCATCGTCCAGATCCTTTCTCTGCAGTTTCCACTCCAACTTCTCTGCGAAAGCCAGCATCTTATCCTTCTGATCCTGTGTAAACTTGGTCCTGAACCTCTTCTTGCTGAAGTTTCTCTCTGCAGCTTCACCAGAGTCCACCATCACCGCCTGCCGTCCGCCGCCGGTGTAATCCATGAGCTCGGCCGTGGTTTCTGGGACTTCTCGGCCGCCGCGGCTGCTATAGCTCGCTCCTCCTCCTCTCACATGGGTGGGTACGTACGTGACCTTCCGGTGGAAGTTGCGGTGGCAGCCGCATGCTGCGCATTGTAGGGAGCCTGGAGAGGAGTCGTCGAGGGTGAACTCTCCACAGCCGTCTGTGGCATAGCTACCGAGGCTGGCTGCATGGTTTCTCTGACACTCTCTGTATACATCGTTTGCGTTCTCTGTCTCCATCTCCATCTCCATCTCCATCTCTCTCTCTCTGCGTCTCTCTCTCGCTCTCTCTCTCTTTCTCTCTCTCTCTGTATGCTCTTCTCTTGTTTTGATGCTATATAATGGGTGTACAGGAGGGCTTGAAATTACAATGATGCTCTTTTGTGGCTAGGATGTATGAAACTGCCCACGCTTGTCGCTTCTTTACTCTTTTTTTTTTTTTTTTTCTACATTTGTGCTGTGTAACATCATGGTTGGTTCTTCTCACTAAGCAAAGTTGGAGTAAGTTTTACATCACGCCAAAGTCTTTTTACACTTTACACAGAACGGTACAATATTATTGCAATGAGGGCAATTTTCTGGTCATGTGAAGTTAGACTCTTGACAAGCAATAGGACCATGCACTTCATTCTTAATTAATTTGTATCATTATCAATGGTAATTAACTCAATGTGGGATCGAAGGATTATCTAATTTATAATCCCGCATGTTCTTTTATTTTCCATTTGGGTAGTTTTACAATTCTTTTATTGAACTAGACTTGGGGTACTACTTGGTCTACTTCATGCTGAAATTGGACTCATTAGATGTACAATATGTTCTCTTTTGAGTTATGTTATGTGTCGACACATGTCACATATCGGCAAACGAATCAAATTCTAACAGAAATCATACCCAAGCCAAACCCCATGCATGCATTTTTATCATTTATGTACACACACATATATATATATAGAGTAATGCCACATATAGTCCTGGAGTGCACAAACGTCATGCAGTTATTTTGAAAAAAAAAAAGATTTATTATTAAAAAATTAATTAATTTTTTATATAGATCTCGTATTTATTCATTTTTTTTTAAATAATTGCAGGGCGCTTGCGCACTTACGACTGCAAATATCATTTATCATATATATATATATATATAGCAATTAGTGATGAATAACAATAGTGTAAATTGTAACCAAAAGAAGCCTTATTATAATTTAAATAGCATTATTCTTCAGCCATACAAAATATACTTTTTATCTTTTTCTCAAACATCTAGCAGGAAGTTTTAAAAGAGATTTCAAGAAGCAAACGTGTTTATATGATCTTCCCTAGAAGATAGGTAATAAATTCTCATCATCACATATGTATTTAAATAAAGAATTTAAATACCATTCCATTAAATATATTTGATCACATAGACTTTTGAAATCAACTTTTCATCTCCTAGTGGGGAAACCCTCGATCCATAGACTTTTAAAATCTACTAATTTCCTTATAGCTATGATTGTTTTATATAAATTAGAATAAACAAATGAATGGATCTCATCTTTCTTATGGCGGCAGATCATCAGGCAGTACTAGTCAAAGTAGTTTGTGGCTAATCCTAGCTAGCTAGCATCCCCTCACATGGTCTGTTTTTATAAACTTTGGAGTATCGAGAAATATTAGATGAGCTTTCTACATAGGGAATATACATAGTTGGATTGTCTCTTTGGTTCATGAACCCTATATATATACATGCATGCAACAGAAAAATAAGAAAATTCAAGATAAAACATAATCATTTTCTCCTTTTTTAGGGTGGCATGCAGATCGGCAATGTTTCTCTCATTACAGAATCCATCGTCCCTAATCCAAAGCAAACACTGGTTTCCATTGTCCAGTGAAATAATCAGCTCAAGCTAGCTACTAGCTATTTCAGTGGGCCGAGGGGGTTTGCTTAAAACTCACGTCGGAAATGCTGAAAAACAAAACAAAAGTCGTCGGGAATTTCATAATTTAAACACATGCGGCCCAGTCCTCCTTTTTTGGTACTTTTGCATTTGCCTCAGAAGTTCCCTGCTAAACAACATTTACTACTGCAATTCATACGTACGTACAGTACTGCTAGCTGCTGCTATGTTGCATACCATCAGGGTCTTGTTGCATGTAATGTAACCTAGCTAGTGTTGTTTGCACGAAGGTTCCTAGCTAGCTTGTAATGAAGATGATCAACATGAGAAATTAAGAATCTTATTAATTCTTGGAATCCTGAGTTATATTCATCGATTATACAGTAAATGAGTATGCTTTTCACGTTTTTGGTCCAAATTCAAATGGATCTACTTATCGAGAGTAATGTTAGGTACAATTATTTTTATGTATTCTCTGTGCATTCTGCTAATATAATTAGCTAGATTAAATTTTTTTTAATACACAACCAATTACATCAGTGGAATGTATAAAAAAATACGTAAAATTTACTACACATAGAATTTTAACTTTAGCGAACTATATACCATCTAGGTAAGAGATTAATTAAGTACCCGACATGATTTAATACGATAAAGATAATGAAAGCAATCTCATGTAAGAGAAATTCTTACTCTTTATTATGATTTTTTAAAGAACTCCAATTATATATCTTGTAAGTGGGTATAGTCAATATGGAGATGGGAGAGAGCTGGGATCAATTATATTATATGCTGACTATGTAAAGGACAAGATAATTTATGGTGACAAAAGGTGTGAGCTGGATAGGAATGGGTATGAGCATGATGGATGCAGATGGAGTGGAAGAGCGTGTGTGAAACTACTGATCTTGAGTGGGGGAAATACTACTGGGGAGGAGGGGGCAATTGCAAAGCTTTAATTTCTTTTTGAAAATTTTGATGTGGTATTCAGCTTTTGATGTGTCGGAATAATAATGTTACTGTTGTCTTTTTGAAGCATTGCCTTGTTTCCTTTTTCTCCACCACTCTCTCAGTGTCTTGTCATTGCAAAACATGACATTTTGTGTACAGTTGAAAGACTCTGCAAAAGTAGAACAGTGACGCGAGCTGAGTTAAGGCTGCAACTCTCTCTGCCTGCCTGCCTCCCTCCCTTCCTCCCTCGTGAGGGTAGTGTGGTGGGGTTACTGAGATGCTCCAAACTTTGGCAAATAGACAAATTTGCTTTACAGACTCCAACTAATGGCCCCCACCCCCCACCCGAGAGGTAGGAGAGAACTCCACCTCCCTTCATTGTTCCTCATTTTTGTGTCTTTTTTTCACCCAATGTTTGATGCTCTCGATTCTCCTGCTCCCCGTCCCCTACCAATTTCTCCTTCTTCCCTCCAAGGTAATTTTCATTTTTTGTTTGTTCTTTTAGATCTATATATGCAACACCAAATATCTTTCATGAGTATCCCAACTTCTTACCACTTTTTTTCTGCCAGTCTTACCAGTTTTGTGGTCTCATCTATCGATGCGTGAAAGTCACTCACGTGTTGCCCCCATCAAACAGACCTAGCGTTCTTGATGGATTTCTTTTTCAACTCTCGTCTCCATTTTGCTAGACTTTCAGCAACCATCATGATCAACAGTAAACTGAAATGCATAGTTGATCATTTCTCATTACCGCCATGCACGCGTGGTCTATGATTCTTCAATTTGAGAGGACTTTTAGAGGTCTTATGTTATAATTTTTTTAAACTAATCTTTTAAAAGTATTCATGTAATTTATTTTATTTTACTGTATCATCTTTTATGTTCTACACTTTTTTTTTAATCAATTTTCTAATATATATATTTATTTATTTTATCAAGGGTATTTATCTAAAATTCTTGATAGAGAGTTTACATTGTCGTTTTTTTTAGTATTTCAAGGGGTGATTGTCGAAATTGATAATTTGGTCAGAAAAAATTCAATTTTCTTATAGTGAATTACGTGTTGCTCCGTGCACCTCTAAATGATCATCTTATTCTCAAAGAAGTTATATATATATATATATTAAAGAAATTAAATCATGATAAATATTCTCGAAAAGTAAGTAATTGGCTTACAGATCGAATCACGATGATCCTTCTTCTTTAATTCCTTTCGAGGGAAAAAGGTTTTAATTTAATCATTGAATCCATTGACTTTCCCGTGGAGAGGACTATATACCCAAAATTGCATAAAATACTGTTTAAGTTTTTAATCTGAGGTACTTAATTGTAAAGGGGGTGAAAAAGTTGAATTGTAGTTAATAAAGCCTTAAATCCTTCCTTCACAATTATTACGACTTGGTAAAAAGAAGTATTTTTCATGAAGGAGATGATTACTTATTAATTTTAATTCAAACACACCATAAATTAGTTATTTGTAAAAATGGAACATAAAAAAGGGGTCACATAATATTTTTAAAAAATATATCTATATATTTATATATGGATATTACGTGTATGTGTGTGTGTCTCACTTGGGAAAATTGAATTAAGAGAGAAATTAAACTTGTGATGAACATTATTATTATAATATGACCTGATTGGGATAAATATGTTTAGTAGGTAATGACCAAAGAGCTGAGGTGACTAATTAAAGGCCACGGTTAAGTGAGACTCACATGACACAGAGCGATTAAAGGCCTAAACTACACCAAATGCATCATATAATGGGTCAACCACCCATATCTCCATATATAATATCGGGATTAGCCAAGAGCATGTGGCTCAGATGGCATGAGACTCAGTCTCCATAAGAGAGATCCTGGGTTCGATCCCCCTCTCCATATCCCCCAATATCAAAAAAAAATATATAATATCGGGATTAGTCCATAAAGATAAACCCTAAAAGGGTGTTACCTACATGGAATCCTAACTAATTGTATCTCAATGGTATACAGATCTCTAAAGATAAGACTATGCATGATGTCTACACCATATGGGCACTTTCTACGATCGAATCGTACTTTAGAAGATAACATATCAAACTTGGAACTGAGTCGTGTAATTCAAGGAAATATTCCATCATAGTGGAGTCTGGACTATCTTCACACTTATAAATAGCCTTACTAACTTAAGACTATGTTTGATTATTGAATCAAACTCAACTCATCTCAAACTAATTATTGATGAGACCTATAACTTATTTTAATTTTTCATAAAAAAGAATTAAACTTATCTAAACCTAATTTTTTTTTTTTTTGGTTGAAAAAAGTCAGAGCTCCATGTCCAATAGTGGCCTCTACCTCAAGTTTATTACAGAATCATCACTTAGGTGGAGGAAAACCGTTGAAGCAAATCTCAATCACCTAAATTTACAAAATGAAACAAAAACTCCCAAAACCAAGGTGCTAAACAACTAAAGAGAAACAGATGCTAAAATAAATACAATCTGACCAAGCCCTCCATAAAAAATCTCAAAAGTATCTCTAAACAAATAAAACTCATTTCTCTCTAATGTAAGGCATACCCAAACTATCCATACGAATCAAACCTTGCAAACGGCTTTGTAAAACTTCTGAACCATTGAACTCTGAATTAATTCCATGAGAACCTTTTTTTGCCAAAAAAATCTGCTACTATATTCACTTCGCGAAAAATGTGCCTAAAACGAGTGTTGATCTCATGAGCAAGCTCTTTGATCTCCTCCCAAAAATTCCAAAGAAACCAAAGTCAACAAATTCTTGATGCAAGTCAATTCATGACAACGATGAATCCGATTCCACTAAAACATCTCGCAATCTCAATCTTTTGCATAACCAAAGGCCATTATCTCAACCTACTAATTCATACATTTCAATTTAAAAAGTTAAACCCATTAATATCTCAACCTACAAAAGTTAAACTCATCTTAATAAGACCTACAAAATAATACTATTTACAACTTAGCTCAACCAATAGATCTTAACATCCAAATGCAGCCTAAGTATTGAAGGCATCCTCCACATTCTCCGAATTTTACCTTTCTAGTAGTAGGTTATTAGGGCATGCAACAGACATACTTGAAAATCGCATGATCAACAAGACCCTTAATATTCTGCTCCTTAATATTGTTATGGCCGGTCACCACTCACCCATAACTCGGTAACAAATTACGTCCAGCTATGACCGAGTTCATGCACCTAACTCAAATCTGATTTTTTTTTTCCTTTTATATTTATTTATTTTACAGAATATTGCAACCTCATGCTTTGAGTACTACACCAAATTAAAGTGGTCGTTCGACTATATATTATAAGGGATCCAGTTCATGATTTGCATATGTTATGCTCTTAATCATATATTAAGGGCATTTAATTAATTGCATATGATAGATGAACAAAAATTCCTGCTACCATAATAATCTAATTACAAGAAAATTGTAAGAGTATTATAATAAAAATGTTTATTACATGTAACTAGTTATTTGAGACAAAAATTATCATTTTTTTTTAATTAAAATGAGTCAATTCTCATAATAAATAGTGATTTTTTAATTGTAAATAACTTGTCACAAACCAAACATGGAGATTGTGATGGTAGTTTAGCTCCAAAATGCAAGTTTAAATTAGTTGACAAAAGCATTTAACATTAAAGAATGATAGTTACAGTCGTGATCAGTGCGGAAGCGTCAAGTAATTATTTTGAACTTACATAAAATTTAATGCAATTAAATTTATGTAATTAAATAAATACAAAATTGATGTAAAAAATATAAATTTTTTAATAATAATCATACTCTTTTTCAAAATAATTATAAAATATTTATACACTTCATAATTATATATAAAATTACTTTTTCACGTTACTCTTTCACATTCGGTCAAATTAAGTCTAGACTCTTTATATATATATATATATATATCGTGTCTCGTTTTTATCCTAATTGTCTGTTGTTATTACTGACCCATGCTCTTAATTGCATGTGTACACGTGTTTTAAGCACATCGTGGATGTGTTTCATGCACCGAACCTATCTCGTTTTAAGACAATTCCCACATGGAACAAGCTGCTCAATATTTAACTGAACTAATTAAGTACTTACACAACCAGATCATAGATTAAGAAAGATTGCTGAATCTCAGCAAAAGATTTAGACAAGTAGATGATCAAGGACTAGGTGCCATTGTTTTGTTTTGTGTTTTTTTTCAAAACTATATATGTATGACTGTACGTTGCTGCAGGCCAGCCAGGAAACCAGGGAGATGCATGCAGCAAGCAGCCCTGATTTTATTTTTATGTGTTCGTGTTTGGTACGTACTGATTGGTTCAGAAGAAATATACCGTTGATCGAAGGAGAAAGAAAGCTGTCTTTTGCTGATCATCGGACAGAACAGGGACATAGCTTGGCTGGAAAATCCACGGTTGTCTGTGGACTTTGCTACAGAATCAAACACCAAACTGGCATTTTGTAGGACGAACACTGAACCGTTTTGTTAAGCTGACCTTCACAGCCGCAATATATATGTTAATTAGTTTGATATAATCTTATTTATTAATGTAGTTAGATTCTTTATGCAAGTGTTCATTGGATTTGGGCATTTTAGGACCTCAGCCGAAAGCTCAGAGAAGAGAGAGAGAGAGTTGCTGTCATAAATAAATTGTGTGCTCACCTATGATCTGTCAGGTGCATGCATGATGACATCTTCACTGGCCAATATAGACTTTTTCATCTTTTTCTCTATCGATTTAGTCTCTATTTATTAAGGAGATGGAATCCAACAAGATGATAAAGACTGTTCGGAAAATGTGTTAGGTTTGGCGTAAAAAACCGGGCAATATTGTAGGGGAAGAGCTAGCTTTCCCTACCAAGAGATCTACGGCTAGTTGCTGTACCGGCAGCGAGACAGGCCAGTCGTTTGTTAATGCTGGCAATGAAAGCCACATTAATGAAACATCATACAAGACATGACGCGAACATGTTGATCTTAACCTTTCGACGTACGCAACATGCACTCACATAACTTTAACAAACTCGTGAAGCTATAAATGAAATTAGAATAATGCTAGTGATACCGCTGTACCGCTTCATTGTTTTTTATTTATTTATTTATTTTATTTAATTTCGTGATTAAAAATATTTTTTTAATAATGTTGAGAATTAAAAAAATATTTAAAAGTATTTAAAAAATACATATAAAAAAAATAAAAAAAAAACACATTAAATAACTAGCAGTAGCTGCTAACAGTGATTGTAGCATTATCTTAAATGAAATTAAAGTACTAATTAGCCTAGATATTGGTGTTCACAGTAACAGAAAGCTGCATGCAGTAGTTTCGTAGC
Organism: Carya illinoinensis; assembly: GCF_018687715.1. Classification (NCBI taxonomy): domain Eukaryota; kingdom Viridiplantae; phylum Streptophyta; class Magnoliopsida; order Fagales; family Juglandaceae; genus Carya; species Carya illinoinensis. The sequence continues at coordinate 26,834,293 of NC_056767.1, forward strand.
CCAGTACGTACTCACTCCATAGACTATTGTACGTGCAAAACACACGTACGTACCAACGATGACAAAGATCAAGCAAACGCGACACACACATATATATATATATATATATATATATATATATATATATATATATATATATATATTGTTTGGCAAATTGTCTATGTTCACGTAGTTATAAAAATTTTATTAACCAAAAGATATTACAATCATTCAATCTCAACTCACATTCTTAAAGGCTTTTTGCTCTCTCACATAATATGTACTCACTTGACAATTGTTTTCATTCAAAATATGCTAAAAGTCTACAAAACAAGTGATGAGAATATATCACACACATATATATAGAAATGGCGTTGGAAATCCTATTTGGCCAAAAAACAAGTCATTTACTTGAGTGGCGTGTGAACACCCCTCGAGCGAACAATTAATGAACATTGGTTCAAACGGTGTGTTGAGCTCATCTCAAATAAATACTAAGATTTGTATCTCACTCGAGCCCAGTATCGAGTAAGACTTGAGCGAACTAATGAGTTTAGCTTTGCTCAAGCTCACTGTCAAATTCACCTTGAGCGAACTCACGGGTTGAGATTTGCTTGAGTCCACTATTGAGTGACAATCGAGCGAATTTTCTATTTCTCGATTTTTCTACTCCTAGATCAGTCTCCACATGCAACCCAATAATCTCCCACTTGGAGACAAGGTCACTATATGCCAGTCACTGTTTCCAGCCAAGCCCTATCATCTTTGTAGCTCACAGATCCCGTCTTCAAGCCTGAAGACGAATTGAAGTCGAGCCCAACTTCAGTTTCCCATGTACATCGCCCTTAGTCAGTACATCTACTAGGCGACTCACAACTCCCATTGCACTAAGAGAATCCAGTCTCGAACCAATCTTGGCAACCTCAAACAACTTTTCAAGGCTTACATGAGAAACGACAAAGCTGACTACTTTTGGCTTCCTCATATGTTTCGCAAGACAAGCCAGCCTTTTTGCACTCATGTATTTTCCTGCACATCACTAGACCCTGATGTTAAATAGAAAGATTTAGATCTCTTACCATGAGCTAAAACCAGTGCACCCTTAGTGATTTGCCAAGCTCCTCTAGAGAACGCTATTCCATAACTACTGTCATCAAACTATCCCACAAAGATCAGACTTTTCTTCATATTTGAAATGTGTCTAACTTGCTGTAGAGTCTACACACGCCTGCTTAGAAGTGTGATGCATACATCACCCACTCCCACTACATCCAGTGCCTCTCTATCAGCCGTATACATCTTTCCAAAATCACTAGTAACAAAATTCTGCATGATCTCTCGAAGTGAGGTGCTATGGAACAAAGCCCCTGAATCCAACATCAATCATCAATCGAACTGTGCACTACAAGAATTTGGGCATAATGAATTTCTTCTGCCACTACATTCACATCATCATCCTTAGCACTTTCTTGATTCATGCAATTTCTCTTGGTGTGACTCGGCTTGCCACAACTCCAGCACGTGATTTGATACCCATATCTCATCTTGCTCTTCTTCCTACTTTTGGAGCTTGACCTATCATGTTTTCTGCCTCGATTGTCAACATTCAGGGCCAATCTCGAACCCGAGAACTCTCCTTAGTCTCTTCCACATACTTTTTTAGTAAAGATCATGTCACGTATGTCGTCGTAGTTCAATTTCATCTTGCCGACTGAATTACCTCCAACCATCCTTATGACCTCCCAACTATTTAGCAGCGATACCATCAAAATCAATGTGATATCCTTATTTTACGTGTATTTTTATTGAGTGATTTTATTTAAATTATTATAATGAGTGATTTTCTTGTTTTAAATTAAAGGTAAATTTTGTGGTATTATTTTTATGATTTTTAAGTTGTGAAATTATTTTATTAGACTTTCTTGTTATTTGTTATTATTTTGTATTTAAATTTTTCTTTAATTTAAATTAGTTTATTTTTGGGCTTTAAAATTATTGTGTTTTTAGATTTTATTATTCTATTTTATTTATTTATTGCGTTTGAATTATTTTATTTAATTTACTGTTTTGAAAATAGTTTTCGTTGGATCAGTTTCTTGACCCAAGATGTGAGGATTGAACCTTATTTCTTTTCATTCCTTTTTATTTTTCTTTTTTTCTTTTTTTCTTTTTCTCCTTTTTTGATTTTTCTTATTTCTTTTCTTTCTTCTTTCTTTTTCCCTTGCTTCTCTCCCGGGTGACGTCCCCCTTCCTTCTCTCCTTGTCATTTTTTCTGTCAGCCCCCAGCTCCGCTGTCACGCCGCCGTGTACCACACCACCCCTCCCATTCTCTTCCCCTCCAGCTGGTGAACCTTCCCCTCCATTTTCAGGCCACCTCGTGTAGCCGTTAGCCGCCACGCACGGCTGGAAGCCACGACATCGTTTCCTTCTAGCTCCGCTGTGCGCCATCCATTACTGCCATTGTTGCTTCCATTCTCTTCCCCACCCACCAGCAACCTCAACCCTCCATTTTTAGCCTTCCAAATACCGCTGTTAACCGCCACGAGCACCACCCAAGCCGCAAGATTTTGTGCTCCCTGCGTCGCCGTGCCTCCACCGTTAGCAACCACTTCTTCACCACATCATCACCGGCCTTCCAGATACCTAACCCATCCAACCCCAGCTCCGATCTGTCACCGGTGAAACTCAACCAACCCACTTTCCGTTTTAGACTTTTTGGCGCTTAACCACTGGTTGTGCCACCACCCACGGTCAACCCCCACTTTCATTAGTTTCACTGACATCTCTAAGCCTTATACTATCTTTCCCTAATCTTTGTTTGCCTCCATTGAAATTTGGATATTTTGTGACCCATGACCATATTGCATTTTGCACTGTTACATTGCCTTGCTGTCGCTTTTCGTGATCATTCAGAAAACATTTTATAGCACTGTAAGTATTTTTCAAACTTCATTTAAGATTTAAATATATTTTTACTTTAACAATAATTTGTGATTGGTTGATTGTGCCGGACTGAATCCGAGAAGTCGGAGGTCGGATGTATTTGAGGATGGAGTTACTTATATTTAGATGATTTGGATTGTTGGATATTTTGTGTCATATCATTTGCATTACATTGTGCATGCATGTACATGTGTTGAATATTGAAAACTAGGTTTTTATGCGAGAAATGATTTTTGGGTATTTTTTTAAATGAATTAATTGAATGGTTGGATAGAGAGTCACTGTAGGGATGATGGTAAGCAGGGACGGTAGTAGAGTCCTGCTTGTGTTTCTCACCTATGGTGCATGTGTAGAGATGATGGGAAGCAGGAATGATGGTAAAGTCCCACCTGCGATTCCCGTCTACAGGAAAACTTGTAGGGATGGTAGTAAATAGGGACAGTGGTAGAATTTCACTTGTGATTCTTGCCTACGGTGCACGTATAGAGATGGTGGTAGAGTCCCGCCTATAATTCCCGCCTACAGTACTCTGATAGTTGGTTATTGGGCTATTTTCTGAGAAAATGACAAGATTGGATTTTTGGGCCATTATATGGGTAATGGCGAGGAAATGTTTTGGACCAAAATGAAATTTTGGCTTGCGTGAAAAAATGTGAATTTTTGGGACATATGCATATGGCATCATGTTCATACATTTGGTTATTACATGAATGTATTTTTTATCTTGAGATTTTTTTGGATTGTTACTTACCTACGGTACCATCTTTGGTACCATATATTTAGATGTAGAAGATGATGAGGCTGATCTTGAGGAGGCGGCTCTGTCGAATGATTGATTTGGTGCTTTTGGTTATTTATTGAAAAATTATTTCTGTCTTTAATTATGTATTTTGGTTTTATCATGATACTGGTACTTAGTCGACTGATTTTATTATTCCACTGCGTTATTTTTATTGTACATGTGTTACTTATAAACACACTTGGTACTTAATGATGGGATGTGTGATCCGTGTTGTCATCATCTCGACACCTTGATTTTCACGTGTCCGTATGTGGGAGTTGGAAGCGTCACAATCAACACTTTTATCTCATCATCAAACTCAAACTCCACAAAAGACAATTGATTTGTGATCCTATTGAATTCATTTAGGTGTTGAGCTATAGACATACCTTCTGATATCTTCAGATTAAACAATTTCTTTATCAAGTGCACTTTGTTATTCGTTAATGACTTTTCATACATACCTGACAAAGATGCAATGAGATCTGCTATGGTTCTTTCCTTACTGACATTGCCTGTCACTATTCTGAATAAGGTTAGTCAAACAATCCCCAGAAACTGTCAATCTAACTGGGTCCACTCAGCATCGTCCATGCTCTTTGGCTTCTTTTTCAATAGTGGAAGATGGTGCTTTCACTTTATCTCTAGCCATTGTTCTCCTTCAAATCCGACGTTGGCTATTGATACTAGTTGTTGTGCAAAACACACACAACGATGATGACAAACAAAGTAAAAACAAGCACGATTAGGCAAATACGACACACAATATACGTGGTTAGGAAAATTGCCTACATCTACAGAACTACAGAAAGCTTATTAATCAGAGGAGATTACAATCATTCAATTTCAGCTCACACTATTTTGGGCTTTTTGCTCTCTCACACAATATGCACTCACTTAACAACTATTTTCACTCAAAATATGCTGAAAGTCTTACCAACAAGTGAGAATATCACACACACACACACACACACACACACACACACACACACACACACATAAATATATATATATATATATATATATATAGAAACGGCATTGGAAACCCTAATTGGCCAAAAAACATGTCATTCATTTGAGTGGCATGTCAAGCACTTCTCGAGCGAACAATCAATGAACATTGGCTTGAGCAGTCATGTGCAGAGTGTAGCTTGAGTGACAACTAGGGTTTGTGTCTTGCTCAAGCCTAGTGTCAAGCGAGACTTGAGCGAATTTACAGGTTGAGCTTTTCTCGATCCCACTGTCAAACGATAGTCGAGCGAACTCTTTGTTTCTTGATTTTTCTACTCTTAGACTAGTCTCCACATGCAACCTAACACAAACTGCTATATATATATATATATATATATATTCACTTAGCAGCCTCCGTAGTCGATTGCCACAAATTAATTTTAGTGCTATAATTACTATTTGCCTTAGAGTGCTTCGTTAAATGATCAAGTAAAGTTCCACACAAGAATTCTTTGCCCTAAGTGGGGCTAGCTAGTTACGATTTGCTCAAATTGATCCTTCAAGCCTGATACGGCTTCAAAACCTATGAAGACACTAGTAAATGCTGGCCATCATCCATAATTGATGCGGGGATTTGGGTTTGATGAAGAAATATTTCGTTTTGAATTTTCACTACAACAAATTTGAGATTTAGGAACTAAATTTAGCTAGACTGGATCTTATTCTGATTTTGTCTAGATTCTTTTTGTAGGATTGTTATTTCGGTACGCATTTAATTATTTTTAGGAAATAATTAGAAACTTGCCTTTTTACGCCTCAATTTTACAACTTTTGTTAATTAATTAATTGTGAAAATAGTTCTAATTATGTCCTGTGCCGTGCAATCAAACGAGCTGACACTCAGAATTTATGAGCTCACCGGAACAGTACCTGATATGAGAAAAGGCCCCGTCCCTACTCTCGTAGAGGCAAGGTTGTCAACCTTCAATCAACCACGTACGGCTTTATTAATTGAGTAATGATAGGTATAAATTCTAAATAGACAAATTCTATAGAAATTTTTTATAAAAAAAATAAATAAATTCTAATAAAAAAATGATGGATTTTTTTATACGTTTTGAAATGAGTACTTAATACAAATTATTTCTCTTATTAATTTCTATGTTCTGTGGCATAGCATATATACCAAGTGGCCGGCGGGCTAAAGCCTAGTAAGTAAATTATTTTCCATACAGCTTGAGTAGTACCTGTGGAGGCGGGCAACTGTCTAATGGGCCAGTCCGAGCTCTTCTGGCGACTTGCTGCAAAGATGCACATGCCCAGCCGTTATAGCGATCACTTTACATTCTACTCAATACCTGATCTGACATTTACGAAGAGCGCGCGGGGAATAAATTAAGGATCTAGCGATCCTTGTCACAGGCCCATGGACGTACGTACGTCTTTGAATAAGCCGACCAGTTTTCCATTGATCGAATAAGTTAGGAGACTCAAAGCTAGCATCATGAGAACGTTGATTTTATTGATCTACGTAGCATCAAGCCATGCCTTAGCTAGCTCTCCCATGCAATTAAAGGAATCCGGTCTTTATTCCCTATACAGCTAGCTAGCTAGCATGATAAATCATTGTCATTTGTCTCTGCTTATACAATCAAGAACTTTGCCTAATATTCCGGGGAGAAGATCATGATGAATTTATTAGGCAAAGCAGCTTGAGTCATGATCATCGATCTTTTCCGGTAATATTGGCAAATTAAGCTGGTCTTGATTGCAGAGATCATGATGCTTTTAACAGCTAGAGCACCCAAAAAACACAACATATTGTCTGAATATTAATAACATAATCATGGCCACGTGCAATTTTGCATCATGTATACTGTTTTTTTGACGAAGTAATTAATTATAAGTTGTTTTCTTTTTGTTTGATCATAATTTGTCTAGTGATCACTTTTGTATATAATATCCTTTTCCTCATGATTCAGAAAGTGGTCCTGTCCCCGTGCATTTTGTAATTCATGAATGTACGTTGTTCAGAGATCAAAACTTTGACTGCTATGGACGTTAAAGATTTTAGTTGGGACTCGACGTCTCGATGATCTATTGCTAAGTTAGATGTTGTACGATATTTATGCCTCGTTTTTATGGTGACTTCAGAATCATGTACTACATGACTGCCTTAATTAGGAAGTTTGATCCACTAAAATGATATATGTTCTAATTTAGGCGCATTGCATGCAATATCATTTCCAAATATCATTTCTCTTGTTGAAAAATAAAAAATGATATTTGAGTGTGTAAATATCTTGCAGTCTTTTTAAAAAATCAAACAAGTAGATAAATACTAATCTGAGATCCAAATGGAAAAAATTATCTTTTTAAAAGTAGGCGTCATTTTTTTTTTAAAAATGGTACGCAAAGTTTGCATACTTTTTTTTTTGAATAAAAACAAGCATCTTCATTCGAGATTAAAAATTGCAAATATTTATTAAACCATAAGGTTAAGAAAGAAAGTCTGAAATGCAATCCCACTACATCTTAATATTTTTAACTTTTCAAGCATTACGGGCAAGCTGATGAGTTGCCATATTTCCCTGATCTTTATGTACATAAGTAAAAGAACAACTACCAAAACAACTACACAATCTCTGTACTTCTGTAAATAGGTTGCCAAGAATGGAATCCATCATATTATTTTGCTGCAAAGATTGAACTAACAAGCAGTCACTTTCTATTTCCATATACGAAATACCCGTAGTGGAACACAATTGAAGGCATTTGAAGACTGCCAATAGTTCAATTGCTTTTGGTTCTTCAACCTTTGATTCAAGTTTTGATGCAACCATTACCACATTTCCTGATGAGTCTCGTAATATAACTCTTACACTTGCTTTTATCTAGCATTAATCATTCACATGCAAGTTATGCGTGGAAAATCTCTTCTTGGTCCACTAGTTGATGTGTTATTTTCTATATCTTCATTCACACGAGCATCTATATACGAGTATTTAACTTTACTTTTCATGATCATCGTTATATTCTTGAATTCATGTTAGATAATCGGGAGTTTCATTAATGGAAGTGGAATCAATTATGTTGTATCCTTTCCATTTTAGTCAGGTTTATTTCACGCGTGCATGCATGACAATATAAGATAGCTAGGACAACCAAATACACTTTTATCATATGCATGTTATATATTTACCGCTCACTCTTATGCTTCATGACTTGCATGCATGCCTCGGAAAATATCAGATCTGTAACTTTTTCGTGAACATCGTAAAGTTCAGAGACTTGGGTTGCAAGAAGAGAAATTGATTCCAATTTCATCCAGAAAGTAAATTCACTTTACTATGTTCTGTTTATATACATTATAACATAAGTTATTAAAAAACAGAAACACAAAATTACACGATTACATGTGCATACTTAAAACCAGAAAAGAACAAAATAACTAAGTGCTTAATAAAAACATGTGATTTATATACATCTAATACTCCTCCTCAAGATGGAGAATAAATGTTTAAGATTTCCATCTTGCGTAACAAAGAAGAAAATGATTCAAAACCAAGTGCCTTGGTGAGAATGTTAGCCAACTGAGAAGCAGAAGAAACATGTAATGTTCGAAGTAATCTAGCCTACATCTTCTCACGAATGAGATGACAATTAATTCTATGTGTTTCATGCACTCATGGAAATAGGATTTATTGTAATATGAAGTCCAGCCTAATTATCATAGAAAAGTAAAGCAGCTTGTGGGTGAGAAATGGAAAAAGTCAGCAAGCAAAGAATAAAGCCAAGTAATTTCACAAACTATAGAGACATAGCCCGATATTCGGCCTCTGCAGAAGATCTTGATATAGTGGGCTGTTTCTTAGATTTTCAAGACAACAAAGACGTACCAAGAAATACACAAAAACCAGTGATGGATTTCCTTATACCAGAACAAGCTACCCAATCCGAATCAGTAAAGGCGTTGAGATGAAGTGGAGAATCTGATGGAAAAAATAAGCCTTGATCAGGTGTGGATTTAATGTACCATAAAATACGATGTTCAGCATGAAGATGACGAACATGAGGATGTGCCATGAATTGACTTGAGGTATGAACTGAAAATGTGAGATCTAGTTGAGTCAAACACAAGTATAATAGATGACCAATCAAAAGTCGATAAGCACTAGGATCAAATAATAATTCACCCTTAGAATTATTCAGTTTCAAGTGCTATTCCATAAGAAAATTGATAGGTTTAGCTCCAAGAAAACCTGTATCTTTAAGAATGTCAAGGGCATATTTTCTTTGGCAAACGAAAATTCCTTTAGCTGAGCGAGCAACTTCAAAGCCTAAAAAGACTTTAGAGGCCCCAAATCCTTGAGTTTAAACTAACTTTTGAGAAAATCTTTCAAAACAGAAACTGCATGAGCATCATTACTGGCAATGACAATATCGTCAATATAGGCAAGGAGAGCAATGAAAGAAGAACCTTGAACCTGAGTAAACAAAGAGTAATCATTCTTAGATTGAACAAAACTATGTTAAACCTAGATAGAGGATAATTTAGCAAACCATTAGCGAGAGGCTTGCTTTAATCCATAAAGCAATTTGTGTAATCGAAAAACCCGAAACTCCCCCTTATTGCCAAAACCAGGTGGAAGAGTCCTATAAATCTATTCGTCAAGATTACCATACAAAAAGATATTACTAACATCTAATTGGTTCAAAACCAACCCTTGACAGTAGCCAAAGCAAGTAAACATTGAATAGTCACCATTTTAGCCACAGGAGAAAAAGTCTCCAAGTAATCCAAACCTTCACACTATGTATAACCCTTTGCAACAAAGTGGGCTTTAAACCTTTCAACTGAACCATCAGCTTAAAGTTTAACTTTATAAACCCACTTATAGCCTATAAGCTGCTTCCCAACACATAAATCAATAAGAGACCAGGTTAAATTCTCTTCTAAAGTTGCAATTTTAGTTGTCATTGCATCTCTCCAGTGACTATAATGCATCATAGCTTGTTTAAAAAAAGTGGGCTCAAATTGATCAAAAATAGATAAGGAAAAAGCTCAATGGGCAAAAGATAGTTTGGAATATGAAAGCGTATGAGAAAGGTTATAAGGTTTACCTACAAGAGGAGATAGGACTGTAGGAGCTGAAACAGAACTACAATTATAATCATGCAAATAGCTAGGTAATTGAGAAACACAAGTGGATCTTCTCAAAGGACAAGAAGGAATAGAAGCTGAATTAGAATTTGAAGAAAACTATGAAGAATTAGAAGTGGTAGGATCAGAGATTGAGAAAGGTAAAACAGAAGAGGAAAATTGTGAATTAGAAACAGGAGAATGCTAAGAAGTATGAAGATTAAAAGAATGGAATGGGAAAATGGATTCATGAAACAAAACATATCGCAAGACACAAATGTAGTTAGTTTCGAGATCTAAAAACTTGTAACCCTTGACACCATGAGGATAACCAAAGAGAATACATCGATGAGATCTAGGATCAAGTTTAGCTTGATTATGAGAAAGGGTTGTAGCATAGCAAAGACAACCAAAACTCTAAGATGAGTTTAAGAAGGAACAACATGAAAGAGTATTTCAAAAGGAGTTTTATTGGACAAAACAAGTGTAGGAAGCCTATTAATGAGATTAACAACAGTAAGTATATAATCTCCCTAGAAGCAAATAGGAAGATTAGCTTGAACCTTGAGAGAACAAGCAATATATAGAATGTGCTGATGTTTACGTTCAACAATGAAATTCTGTTAAGGTGTTTGCACACAACTATGTTGGTGAACAACACCCTTCAGAGCAAAGAAATCATGCATAGAAAATTTTGCACTATTGTCTGTCTGAATGGTTTTAATTCTAGTTTGGAATTGAGTTTCAACCAAAGGAAAAAAAAAAAAGACTGAATCAATATGTGTACTTTAGATTTATATTTCAATAAATAAATCCAAGTATGCCTAGACATAGGAATATTTATTTATTTCAATAAATAAATAGTCATCGACAATTGTCAAGAAATATTGGAATCCATCAATTGTAGGAGTAGACATAGGACCCCAAATATCATAATGAACCAAATCAAAGATTGAATTAGTATCTCGAGTACTAGTAGGAAATGACAGTTTCTTTTGTTTAGCAATAGGACAAATTGAGCAATGATGTTACTTATTACAAGAAGGAATTTCGTATACAACATCATGAAGAATAATAAATTTAGAAAATGAAGGATGACCTAAACGATGGTGCCAAAGTCAATAGAATTGTGAAAAATAAGGAAAACAATAGGAGATACAGCAGAAATGAAAGACTTGTGATACACTGGCTGCTACAAAATGTAGAGATTGCTATATTTGCTACCCAATCCAATCCATTAAGTAAGGTCTTGAATGAAACAATGTTGAGATAGGAAAAAGAAACAACCATGTAAAGAACTAGTCAGTACTGACAGAAATGAGATTGAAAGAGAAGGATGGCACACAAAGAACATTTGTAAAAACAAATAAACCAGAGAATTGTATTGTTCCAAAATAATAAACTGGAACAAAAGAGCCATTTGGTAACTTGATAGTAAAATCAACAACAGAAGATGTGGAAGTGAAAAAAAAAAATTATGGAAGACAATATATGATCAATGGGGCCTATATCAATGATCTAGACATTAGAAGACAAATGAGACAATTGAATATTACTAGAAAGCATGAATATTACTAGAAAACACAGAACGTGTAATGTCAAGAGAGAAATTTTGATTACCTGAAAAATGTTGAGTGGCATTAGGCAAGGTGTTATTGGAGGCCACAGTAGCAGGCACATGACCAGAATTAGATTGAACACTAAGTTGAGATTGAGAATTGATAAATGCCAATAGTTTTGACATTGATCTATAGAGATAGGTAACTAAGGAATTGGAGCCATAGAAGGTGTGGGATCTGGATCTTGAACTGGAACCTGAATTGTTGAAAATGTCTTAGGCTTAGTGTGAAAACCAGGTGGGTAACCATAGAGTTTGTAACACTTATCTGCAACATGGCCAGTCATTCCACAATGAGAACAAGTTGGTTGATCCTTACGAGTAAATCATTTTCCAGAAGGGACTCGATTATTATTCACTGAGTTGGAAAACAAAATGGAAGATTCCAAAGATGAAATGGTCATATGATTCACTCGTCGTTGTTTTTTTTCTTGTGAAACAAGAGAAAAAACCTTATTGATGGGAAGCAAAGGGTCCATGAGCAAGATCTGACATCTAATACTTGAAAAACTCTCATAAAACCTATAAGAAAATGAAGAACATATTGACGTTGTTGGTAATTAGTTAAAACCTTCAAAGCTCCACAAGAACAATGTGGAATGGGAGAATAATTTTGTAATTTATCCCAAAGCCCTTTTATCCATGTAAAGTATGAACTAACAGACAAATTATCTTGAGATAAAAAAAAAAAAAAATATCCTTCTCTAATTGAAAGATACAAGGGCCATTACCTTGATCAAAGCGTTCTTTAAGATCAAACCATACCTCATGAGCAGTTTCAACATAGATCCCACTTACGACAATATTCTTAATAACAGAATCAATGATACATGATAAAATCATGTTATTGCAGTGCTCCAAAGTAGGAAATAGAGGATCAGTGGAAATAGGTTACCGAATCAAACTAGCGAAAAATCCAACACATTTTTTTTTATTTTTTATTTTTAACTTTTTGGCCAAAAAAGGAGGGTGGCACATCCGACACTTTATCAAAAAAACCTCACTTATGGTAGAGGGAAACCGTAGTTACAAAAACAACCAACTTATGAAAGACTAACCAATACAAGAAAAACCATCAAGAATTAAAGAACATAAAACATCCCATTTCTTCTATTTGTAGCCACACAGCCAGCTCCTTCTTTGCCAATAATAAAGTCAACTCAACCTCCTCAAAGAAGCATGGCTGGAGCTGGAACTCCAGGCATTCAATTTTCCTCTCCAAGCATTGAATATTTTCCTCCCTGTGCCCAAAACCCTATGGTTCCATTCTTTAAGGACCATCTTCAATTTCTTCAACTTTCCTACTAAACCAAAAAGTCTGCAGTCCCCAATTGCACCTACCATACATCTTTTATGACATCTTTGAAACTCTCATGAGAAACTCACATATGTTGAAACTTGAAGAAGGATGGACCATACTGAGAAACTAAATTTAACAGCATAAAAGACATTGGAGCATGATCTGAGTTGGAGCAGAATAAATACATCAAAACCACATCAAGTAATAGCGAAGTAGACACCGGATTTAACAAGCAACTATCTAACTTCAACCAACTTCATGCCAACCCTAGCTGACGATTGCAACCAAGTAAATTTACTCCCAATTGACTTCATCTCAGACAAACCACAAGAATCAATAAATTCATTGAACTCATCCATATCCACCCTTAATTGAGGATGACCCCCACATCGCTCCACATCCTCTCAAATAATGTTAAAATCACCAAGACTTAACCATGGCTCATCTTGCAGCATATCTTATTGCAGCAACCTTAACAACTCCCGGCAGTCCATATGGCTACATTTCGCATAGACCACAGAAACAAACAGCTGATGAGACTCAAATACAATAGAAACTATGATATGTTGGGCATTAACACTCATAACCGATACATGCAACCCTCCCCCCCCCCCCCCCTTCGCGCCCAAAGCAACCATAATTTACCTCCAACACTTTGATTAGAAAAACATTCATCAAACTTCAAAGAGTTTTTCAAGGTTTCGACCTTCGACTCATTAACAAACGGCTGCCTCCAAAACAAAATTCAAACGTAACTTCCCAACTAATTTACATAACCTCCTCCGTGACAATCGTAGCCAACAGATGTTCCAAAAAAAAGGTTTGCATGTCATAAGTTCAAGAGAGAGGGTCTGCTAGGAACTTGAGTAGAGCTTCTGAGTAAGTTCCCACCCTTAACCACATTCTTTTTTCTCGAAGAATCTCCATCCAAAAGACAATCATTTGCATTACTCAAATACTCTATAGCATCACCTTTAGGATCTGAAGCATACTCTCCATGCAAAACCATCACACGTGACTTTGAATTGTCTAGACCATCTTTTTTAAGCAATTGCACCTTATTCGAATTATCCCACATATCATCACTAACCATCTCCTCATTTGCAAAGACCTCCTGCCCATTAGCAATCGACATTTCAATAGAAGGAAAAGACATTTTTCTACCACTAAACACACCTCCTCAGTCACCACATGATCTAGAGGCACAGGATTCTTCGAGACCCTCTCAAATCCATCTCCAGCCTCTACGTCAACCCTCATCACATCCACAGCCGCAAACTTAACCACTTCCACATGCTCAACCACAATCACAGACTCAACCACACCTACGACCTCAACCACAACTGCATGCCCAACCATATCCACTAGCTCAAACACAGTTGCAGGCTTAATCACTATCACCGTCTGTGCCCAATTACATCTCCCTCCTCATCCTCATCTTCCTGTTGTTCCACCACAATAATATTACTTGGACCCGCAAGATCAAGGGTATGATGTCCCCAAATTTCGTTTGGGATTGGACAGATATTTAAAGCGTCGAGACATGCAACACAAGATTACTTGCCCCCGTTCATGATATATAAGATGCAATGTTCCTAAATATATCTAACATTATGCAATATTCGCAGCGGATAAATTTTTTTCTTTAGCAATACTAGGCACCAAATTGAAAATATCACAAATGCTTAAAACATATTTAATATATAAAGACCCATTGAACAACTAAGATCACAACACTATTCCAAAATGCTTATGATCCAAAAAGTATTGGAGATGCAACTCCATCGTACAAGTAATAATTTACATTAACTACTATATTAATATTGATATCGCATCGTCGCTTAATCAACTGTGTCTAGTTGGTTAGCTCCTAATTCTCTTTCAGGTCCTGTAACAAGATCTACCATTCGGAAAGAATGGTAGTTAGGACTACCACAGTGAGATTTGATTACAAATCTCAGTAAGTTAACAAAAAACTTTCACGCAGGCTAATGATGCATGGGTGACAGTAAAAGCATGAATGCATAATCAAATTCATAAGTAATTAAAGCATAACTTGATGTACAACATAGTCTAACTGACATAATTTAAATTAAAATATGAACTGAACTTAACTTGACATGAACTTAATCTGAAACTTGACTTAACATGAACTTAATCTGAAACTTGACTTTAACTGCTTAAATACATACTCCATAATTGTTGTGACCCCATGTATTCTACGTGTCACAATGCAGTTAAATATATACTCAACAGTTATTGTGGCCCCATATATTCTACATGTCATAATTGTTGTATCTCACGTAGTGTATGCGTCACAATTACTGTGACCCCATACTTCGTGTGCCACAGTTGTTGTGGACCCCATGAAACTGAATGTAACTCAAGATGAAATGTGACTGGAATATGAAAGAACAGAATCCCTGACATAACATAACGTGATTTGAACATAACTTGAAAGACATGGCTAACTTGAGATAGGATTTTATCGTAACATGACTTAAACATGTAACACACAATATTTCATAATATGATATCACATGTAATGGAAACATAATTAACCTGACATACTTGCAACAGTAAACATGACATGACATACATGTAATAGATGACATATTTAACATTATGTACTTGCAATATATCTTGTGTAACAGATGAAACTCATGACATAATAAATTCTGTGTAATAGACAAATATGTGATAACTTAGCATGGCATGGCATATATGATAACACACATACATACATTGTAGTTCCTTTACTTAGTACACATATGCAGTAGACTACTAGTAAGTTAAAAGCTAACTTACCTTGATCTCCATGTTTCTTATAAAAGATCAAGCGTGATCACGAGGAACTGTAATTAGTGATTCTAAAAGTTAGAAATAAATCATTAATAATTTGAAATATAGAAAAATACTAACTTAAGAGTAAAATTTTCATTTTACCCTCTGCATGTAGGAAAATGACCGTTTTATCCCTAACTTAAGGATTTTGCATGCTAACTCCAAAAGTCACCAAAATTTACATGTCTCATGTAAATTTTATCCTAAACTCAAATATCAATTTAGAAAAATTTAAAACTAATCACAACTATTAAAATTCCATAGGGCCGAAATTTCCATATGCTATTTCCATTGATTTTTGTTTCTAACTTGTTTTGATCAACCTTTTGATATATGACTTATAAAGATATGATTTTCAAAACAAACCATCACATGATTTAAAAAAATGTCCTAAAACATATATAAGCTTTTAATTCAAGATCATATGGTTAAAAATTAACCAAAATATAAATTTAGCTAAGAACATCTACACTTTGGCTTATCCGAATATCTCTTTGCATAAAATTTCATATTTTTGAAACTAACATCAAATATCTTCAAAAAATATTATAACATGTATATAAGAGGATTAGAATCCTTCAATAAAATTATCAAAGCCATTAGAATAGGTTTAAACCACCAAAAATTTAGACTTTCTCAAAACAGAAACTGTTTTTCCTCTTCCAGTTTTTAAGTTTCTAGATTTAAGAAAATATTTCATCAAAACCTTTAATCATGCAACAAATCCTAAACCAATAATCATATACACATATTAACAATACTCCATAAAAATTTCGGACCAAGATCTATCCATTAGTTTAGTTAAAAACTCCAAAATACAACATATTCTCCAGTTTATCTCCCAGAATGACCTTTCTAGAGTTTAAATAATATTTTACTGACCAAATAATTTTCAAATGAAACAAATAAGATATTAACATAAACTAGACTAAAAAATGAACAACTTGTATGAAAGAGATTTTATGATAAAACACTTATAAAATCTTCGAAATTGGCGTGTAAAAGAATACCTAAAAGCTGTCTGAGAGAGTGTTTGGTGTTCTTTCAATGAAAGATGTAAAGGAAGATGATTTCGCAGGGAGTGGCTGGAGGTATTTATGAAAACAATATGAAAGATGATGAGGCTGGAGTGAGAGTTGAGTGTAGGTTTCTCTTACCTGATAATATTTAAAAAAAAAATCAGCTCAAGATATTTTTACCCAATAATATCTACAAAAATTAGTTCAAGATATTTTTATCCAATAATATCTACAAAAATCAATTCAAGATATTTTTACCTAATAATATCTACGAAAATCAGCTTAAGCTATTTTTTAAAGGTGGAGAGTAGACTTGGAAGAGTGAGGTGGCTAAGATCTTTCCATGTGTCTAATTAAAATTTTTCTAACTATATATCTTCAATAATCAAAAACACACTTTTGATACCATAGTGATTAATAATACTAACTATGTAGTTAGAATAAAACATATATGATTAATGGATATGGGATTTTCACAAGATTCCTAAAGCTAATAAAAATTTCATCATTGAATTTCTAACGGGCTGTTACAAAGGGACCCCAGAACAGACTCCAGCATTGGCAAAGAAACATGATCACATAAACCCATAAGCGCCCCACCTGACTCTTCCACATGTTGATCCTGACTTTTTGGCATCCAACCCTTCGTCAGTTCCTCCCCCTCTTTTTGTTTCTGATCCACCACTTCTTTCCTCCATCCTTCCAATGGCAAGTTTTAGAATTGTGCCCCTGGATATTATATCAAGGGCAAAAAGCAGGAAGATTTTCATATTCAATCTCAACATACAAACTAGATACCTGATGAGAAATTCCAATCTAGACCCCACGTAAAGGTTTTTTGGCCGCATCCATCTCTAAACACACCCTAGCCCCATTAGTTCTCGTGGGACATCTAGTTGATTATCCTAATGCAAAAAACTTCCAATTGGAGCTGTAATATTTTCCAAAAACGATTCATGATAAAAGTTTGGAGGTAACCCCGCTAGAACAACCCAGACAGGAACCATCGAAGGCTCTTTTTCTTCATCAAAACCTACAAACCAGTGAAACCCTCTATACAGCACCCCATCAATGTCAATGACTTTCCTCAATAATGCCTTCAAAAAGTCCACTTCATTAGAAAGACGAACGAAAATGTTATGAGGCCTGTGCATGGCCGACACCACAAGTTTAAACTCCAACCCCCAACGACTCTGAATAAAAGAATGAATAGCATCTAACGTTGGATGTTGCCGTAGGAATTTCAGAACCATAGAATACTTGAAAGGCACCACCGAACGATCAACCTCCTCCTTAGAGAAAATCACACAATACTCACCATCAACCATTGGAAGTGGTTGTAGGGATTGTGCCACCATATCAACAAAGGACCGTAACCTCCTAGCTGAAGAGTCGGAGGGGCCCCTGGCAACAGTTATAGCACCCATCAACACACAAACTAAGGAAACCCTAGCAGATCGAGCCAAAATTAGAATTTATTCACGTCAGCAACTCCCTTAATGCCACCCTCTGTTTATATATATACATTATAACACAAGCTATTAAAAAAAAATAAACAAAAAATATAACACGATTACATCATGTGCATACTTAAAACCAGAAAAGAACTAAATAACAAAGTGCTTAATAATGATCACGTGTTTGATATACATCTAATAAACATGACCATGGCCACTTGATTATATTCTGGCGGTATAAGAAATATGCCATAATCATTTAGTTCTAGCTGCTAGTTCCTAATTAAACCTTGACCTTTGTATAAAAGGGAAGGAAAATTTGTAAGGAAAATTGATGATGAGTTTTGGAGTATCTACGCAGTACGCATGCATCTCATCAGTATATTAGTGGAAAATATTTAGTACTGTACTGTAGAGTTGAGGAGAATCAATCATCATCATCTTTGTTTTGTACCCTCTGGTTTAATTTGTAGTCAACGGCAAGAGCTGTAAAGTAAGTACTGAATCTGTAGCTGCAGCAATAAATTATAGCCTGTATATATTTAGATGGCATGGCAGATATTTTAGGGCTCGAGTATTTTCATCGTTCTCTCAGATGTAATAGATTATTCTCTTGCAAATTAATTAGGGACCACTGAATGGCGGAAACCTCAGAATTATGATATGATGCATGCATGCAGGGACAGATATATATGATCGATCTGTGTGATCTTTTTCTGCAAATTCCCAGTTTTCCTCCTTACCACAACTTTGGGTTCTAAGTGGTAGGGTGCCCTGAATTGAGAGGACAAATCAACAGATCATGTCTTATTTATGGACCGTCCACACACAAACACACACATGCGCGTGCGGGGACACACACGTACACACACTGATATATATATAATATTTACAGTTTAAAGTGTGTAAGTACTGTGTAATTTTTTTAAAAAAATTAAATAAATATTAGATTCACATGAAAAAAATAAATTTTTTAATAATAAACTTTACTTTTTCTCAAAATAATTGCATAGCACTTATGCCTTCTATGACTATATATAACATTGTAAATAAATTATTCATCGATCACACTCTCTGTTCATGGAATACATGGTGAGTTTAAGAATGAGAATGAAAGTTGAAGTTTCTTGCTGAACGTAAATAAGATGCATTTTGATAGCGCCTAATGGCACTGTAGGACCGTATAAGATGTGGTGAGCAACTGTGATGAACAGGTGCTAGCTTGGTCCTTTTGTGACTAATTCAGCACCTCAGTTGGGTTGAAAAGAAATTTGAAGTCATGCAGTGCCTTGTTGAAGTACTACTGGTGGCTAGGATCTCTTGTTAGAATATTAAAACACTTGATTTACCCAAAAACAATTATTTTTTTATATGTAATTTGGGAGACGTACGTACAATATTATCACTCATGCATTGGCTTATAAATATATATATATATATATATATATATATATATATATATTTATATATATATATATATATATTTATATATATATATATATATATTTATATATATATATATATATTTATATATATATATATATATATATATATATATTTATATATTTTTACCCAAACCTGACTTTAAAACCCACGTCAAGCTCAGAGGTGACATGGGAGTTATGAATTTATCATGCGATCGAATATCTAACCTATTTTATGAGAAACTTTAATTTTGTAGATAATAATGATATTTACATCAATTTTTTATTACTCTTTTGCAACAAATTACTAATGTAATAATTTCACTTCATAATTAAAAACATTAATTTTTAAAAAATTTTAAGTCTCACATCACTGCCGCCCTTCATTTAAATAGAGATATAGAAAATATTGTACGTATTATTACTGCATGCATGTTAGCCTTGCTAGTGAATAGACTCCTAAGTCTTATGGTCTTAGTTAAGTCACCAATATCGTCTTGTCCCCAAGCATCCATAAGACATTCACAAATAATCCATCCAGCTTGAGTAATGTTATATATACTTACAGTTTTACTTATATTTTTACTTATTAGACTCATTTTGTTATTTTTTTTAAATTCAAATTTTGAATTTCAAATTTCATGATTTTTAACATATCAATAATTGATATGTAAAAAAGTAAATTTTTTATAAGTTTTTCTTAAATATATTTAACATTTTCCATCTAGTAATCATGTATTAATGGTGATGCCTATATATATACCTTATACGATTTGTTTAATTAAGCGATAAAAATTGTGATCCTGATCATCTTGTCCTGATCTCGAAAGTGGGATGCTCATGTATTTCGATCCACATCCTCTTTTGGTTTTCTTAATTTGTTCCTCTCTCTCTCTCTCTCTCTCTCTCTCTCTCTCTCTCTCTCTCTCTCTCTCTCTCGTTGTGCTTCAGTTCCTATTCATCGCACTTGAACTTGCAAATGTGTTTCAGGCGTTTGTAAATTTTATTTCTGTATATGTAGACCAAGAATTTCGTTTCCACTAAAAATCAGGTTCATAAAAAAATAAGGTGAACACCTTCATCAAATTATTTAGAGCTAGCACTGTCTACACTGTCCTGTTACCTTAATATTAATTATGTTGAAGAACTGATCAAGAAGTAAAAGCAACATAATATTTTTGTATGGTGAGGTCCAACATGATGAACGTCGTCTAGATTGGCACCACGCTCGGATCATATCAGACGTCAATATATATGGCCCGCATAATTTTCATGATGGCACAATACGTAGAATTACAGATGTAATTGGTTCGGTTCGATCGTACTCGGTCGTCTTGTAAGAGAATTTTGAACCAGACCAATTCTTTGAATTTACCAAAAGTCTGGACTGGACCAGACCGTTTTGATTTGATCTAGTCACTCTAGCTATATGGGGATCGGAGTTTCGGTCCAAGTCATTTTTTTTTTCCTTTTTTTAAAGTTTTTGGAAATAAAAATTATATAAAATAAAAAATTAAGTGAATGATTTAATCTTGTCTTCAAACTAAATATACACTTAACTAATTAATTTAAGTATTTTAATTGAGTATAATAAATTAATTATGTTAATAGTACTATGTGTATTGCCAATAAATAATAGTTAATTATGCCCGGTCTTAAAATTCTTAACCTTTAATATCTGGTATAATCCAAGCATAAATACTTAGTTAGGTGAAAATTATATAATTACTTACTTTCAATTTATATAACTACTTAAAAATTATAAAATATCATATAAAAATTATTTAAAATTTTATATATAATTTCACTTTCCTTTTTGTTTTCTGGGCTGGCGATCGGTCTTATATAATATCAACTCGCAAGGCCCATGAATAGGCGAGGGTTCTTCATACAGCTCAGCTCTTTACTGCTTAATAAATAAAGGGAGATATAAATAATAATTGTACAGCATGCATGTGTCAGAATAAAAAAAAGGTTAGGAGGCTCGTAGCAGTAACATTGAAGGTAAAAAGAAAGCGCACATGGTCGAAGAAAAAAGCAAAGGAAGAAAGGCCCTTTTAACATGCATATGAGTCATGACTGTGGCTGCTTGTTGGCTCTTTTTGTTTTGGTTATAGCAATGAAAGATGACACCAACCCACATCAAGTTTCACGAGCACAATGCCATTTTCCTCCTCCCAACTCCAAAAGCTTTGAATGGTCTCTGCATATTTGGAAAAGATGCTGTGCTCCTGTGCTGCACGAACTGCCACGGGCGCTGATTCTTATGTGAGTGCGAGAGGTGTGAAAAGAAATCACAGATAAGGGTTTGTTTGTGTCTAAGCTGTGCAAGGTGGGAGACGCTTGCAATATTTTTGTTGTTTGATAGGGACGACTGAGCCTGTCTTTAAAGTCCCTTACAACAGTGGCACTGAAAAACATGCTGCTTTTTATTCACATTTATAAGTGTCCAGAACCCTTATACTAGTGGGAAAAAGGACTGTCGATCCGATTCCTCACCCTCTCTCTCTCTCAAGCTACTAAGTTATTATTATTCTCAGTACAGTTCTTTAATGCTTTTGCAAGAGCTAGGGTCATCTCAATTATGTTACCGTCTTGGCCTGCAAAGACCCTCCTCTCTTCTAGCTCGAATAGTCCAAAGACAATCTAACAACAGCAAAAGTTAACGTCGATCCAGAAAATTAATGCCAGTAATTATCAGCATAATGTTATATTAACAAAAATATATGATTATATATGGGAGTTTTTTTTTTTTAATAATAAGACATTCTCTGATGAGTAATAAATACTGCATCACTATTTATTTAAAAAAATAAAAAAGTTTCTGAGGTCGTAATTCATTAATGAAATAAGAGTCGGCCACTGTACTGCCCAGCTCTGGTTGGCGTGCTGTCTAGTTTTTTTTTTTTTTTTAATTTTTTAAAAATTTTTTTAGTATATTTAAATATTTTTAAAAAATAAAAAAAATATATATCAATATATTTAAAATCACTTCTTTAATCATTAAATAAAAAAAAAATTTGACCAACAGTTAAGTAGGGCGGTCAAGCCCACGCAGCAAACAAGCTTTTCCGATGAAATAATTGCAGTACTGTTGTGTGTTAATAAACTAGCAAATGAAGACATGCATGAGATTAAGATCAACTAAATGACAAGTGAAACCTATATCATATATATATGGGAGAAAGCTTATTACCAAAATCCATTATAATCGTCCGCATTTACCAAATTAATTATGAACAAGAAACAACACCATGAATTGCAAGATACATCATGATCACTCTTCTAATCAAAACCTAATATGGCCACAACAACTCACTTCGTATATTGGTAGACAGAATATTAAGGGTAAAAAAGAAAGGGTTGACAGAGATATGGAAGTAGAGAGAGAGAGATAGAGAGAGAGAGAGAGAGAGAGATCTTAAGGGTTAGCTGATTTTGCATGATCAGTTCGATTGTCGATCTCTACTACTTCGCCTTCTGTGGTTATGGCGGACGACATGTAACTCAGTACCAGAGAATTCTCATCGGAAGGCACAGTTGTCAGTGCATGAAATTGCATCTTGCAGGCATGGCAAGTTATTTGAAGAATTGTCGAATTAATCTGTTTGATTGCATGGTCTTTCAGAGTCTGAGCCTTATCTAGTTCAACCTGCGCTTGTTGCCTAAGTCTCTTTGCATTCTCAAATTCCTGCTTTGCTAGTTCAATCTGGCGCTTTGCTTGCTGTCTAGCCTCCTCCGCATGAGCCTTCTCGGCAATGGCAAGCTTTAACTGCTCGCGTGCTTGTTCTTTGAGCCTTGACGCAGCCACTACAGATTTCTGATCACTTTTAATGCTCTCCTTGGGTGAGTTTCTATTAGCGATGTTGGATTCATTCTTCTCTCCAAATTCACATGACCCAATTGAGAGCTGAAGTTGGGTAGAATGAGTGTCATGATCTCTTTTAGGGGAAACCGAGGAATCGACATTGGGATTCGAGGTGGTCGAGAGCTGAAGCTCCAGATTGTGGTAGCTTGCTATATTCCTGGATGAGTTCCCTCCTGCAGTAGGGTTCAAGAATGTCGTGTCTGGTGGTTTTGGCTTTGGCACAACTAAAGTTGGCCAAGGACCTGTGCCAAAATTGGTCTCGCTGGATGGGCTCGGACTTGAAGCCGTCCGAGACAAGCATGCCGGCTGTAGTGCTTGTACTGATTCCGGCCGGAGACGTCCCAAACTGCAAGCATCTTGGTGTTCAATGAAACTCTCCACCCTGTAAAAGACAAAAGAACCATTCAACTATTTTCTGTGATTCTACACGTAGCAGCAAAAGAAGTGCATGGAATGATTCGAAGGATTTTTATTTTCTGAAAGTATTGAGTGATGAAGACGGGCATTAAAAACGTGGGAGGAAGAGATCAAGGGAGCATTAGCATACTAGAGAATAATAAACAAGAAAAATATACATAAATAAATGCTTTGACAAAGAATTGACTGGGATTTAAATGGTATATATGCATATCAATTAAATAATGGTGCAAAACCACGTTAATTATTTATAATATATTCCCTATGGTCCATATCACCCACCGGAGAACCACAATGTTTGCTTAGGGTGGAAAAAAGGGAGGATACAACAGTGTATAATTAAAGCAAATAGTTACAAAAGAGCTACTGTTGGGATCTTGCTGCCCAAAGGAATTGAAACCAACAGCTAGCTAGCTGTGTGCGACGAAGGGAAACTGATCTTTGGGAAATGTGTTCCAACTCCCAGAACGGTTGTTAAAACTGGATTAAGGTTCCATCAGTCAAATCAAAGCTTTTCTGAGTAAATAGTTTTTCCTTTTTGAGTCAAACCCAAGATCACTTATGGGATTGATGAAAGCCGGTTCAGTTGATGGTCCTGCTTTTTAAATGACAAATTTATATCCAAATATGCAATGAGAAGAAGGCAGCAAAAAAAATATTACCCAGAAAACCCAAAATCCAATACAGATCGAATTGATTTTGTTGGTAAGAGAATGATCATAATATAAAGCAAACGATAATTTTTTTTTTGAAGGAATGAGTATTATTTCAACAAACACATGAAGGTAATTAAGAAATTAACATGACGTGTTTGGAGATTTGGAGGAAAACCTTGAGAAAACACGACCGCAATCACAAGAATGGCCTCTAGTGCCACAGGTTTTGAGGTGGGCTTTGTAATCTGATTGAACTGCATAACCTTTAGAGCATTTATCACAGACCCATTGCTTTTGATTGCTGTGCTTCCTCCTGAAATGCTTCTTTATCCCAACAAGATCACCCAGAGCATGGCACGGATCATGATGCAGGCAGCTTGGCTCTGGGCACACGAAAACTCGCTTCCTCACCACTGGATTCTCTCTCTTTAGCAACTTCCATGGCACCTTGTGCCTTCGCCGGTGCATCTGAAGGTTCTGGTCTCTCTGAAATCCCTGGTTGCAGATCTCGCAGACATAGCGATCCGATTCCAATAGTGTTTTGGGTGAGAGAGAAACCACTTCTGCATCTGGATCTATTGCAATGAATTTCACACATAACCATATCCAAAATTTAGAACCAAGAGGAAAACCATCATGATAATAAATGAAAAAAAGGGGCTCCCAAGTATGGAACGAATTATTCTATACCTGGAGTTCCTGCGGGCCTTCTTTTCCTCTTGTTGTTATTACCGTTTTCCAAGCAAGAAAATGGCTCGGAAGAAGGAACGACAGAGGAAGAATTATTGCCTAACATGGATGGTGAATTCTCACTCTTTGTTCGATTACCTTCAATAATATAACCTAAGAAGGAAACCAAACACCCTCACTTTCTATATAAAGCTTAAAAATTTGTAAGAAACTAAAGCAGCTTGAGATTGGGGTTAGAGCCGCGAGAGAGAGAGAAAGAGAAAGAGAGAGAAGATACAGCAAAAAGCCTTCCCTAGCTAGCTAGGACATAGAGGAAGAAAAAAAAAAGCTCCTCCCTTTCGGTTACCTCAGCTTTCTTTTATAAACTTAGCTTTTTAAAACTTTCAGCCTTTTCATTCAGCTTTCTCTGTTCCCCTTCTTTCTTCCAACCCTCATCTTCGACAGGTATTCTCGTAGAGTCATCTCATCTCCTTATTAAGCTTCTTGAGAAGAGAGAGAGAGAGAGAGAGAGGACTTGAGCCAATCACGATGCTTTAAACTTGATCCCACAAGCAGCAAGCAAATGGGCTCCAGAGGAAAAAAAATCATCCCTCACAAAGAAACAAAACCACTCTCATAATTCATCGAACAGTTAAAAAAAACAGCTTTGCATGCAAAAAGGAAAAAAAAAAAAAAACACAGAGACCTCTCTCCGTTGTACAGTACTGTACACGTAAGCTTCCTATTCTTGTCTGATCAGTCTCCCTCTCCCAAACACAACACCGTTTTGGAAACTCATCTTCTAATTATAAGATCTTCCAAAACAACGAGGGAGATAAACATCCATAATGACCGAAGTACCCCTTATTCCGGAACTTATGTGCAGACTGCTTAATTAAATTTGAAGCAGCCTTTCTAAAAGGCAAAACTGGATGTAAAGTCACCCTCAAGGGTATAGTGGTCAATCAATTCATAATTCTCTGTGCAAAAGATGCTTACTTTATGGTAAACTAGTTGCATCAGAACAGCAGTGATGTTTTTTTTTTTTTTTTTTTTTTGGGTTCTTTTTTTAAGGTTGGGGAGTTGGGGACCTGGGGTGAGGAAGATAGCTTTATAGCTAGATAAAGTGGCACGATTGTCTTTTCAAAGCGAAGGTGTCGAGTTGACTATATTGTCCCTAGGGCTGCGTACCTAATAGTACTCTTGATTCTAGTCTTCCAACCGGCGGCCATTAGTGGTCGATCGGATTCTGTACCGATTGATCACTCAAAGAGGATAGAGCTATTGACTATTAGTGAAACGACCAACATTTTCCAATCAATTGCACAAACAAACAAGAGTTATAAGGACGTCGACCTCACCATGTGTCTCCAGTGATAAGGATTATGAGGTCTAGAAGAAAGGTCCAGATTGAATTAATCATGATGATATAACCCTTAAAGGGAATTAGCTCAAGTGTTTGGTTGAGCTTTGGTAAGCATCGATCTCGCATAGTATTAGTCGGTATTTGAGACCTCACTTGATCGATCTCATGACTTAGTTTAGGTTAAGACCTAAGAGCTTGGATGGAAATTCGAGCCACTTGATCATAAGGGTGATTTAGAGATTTACCACTATGTATAAGATATATAGGGGGATTACTTGTGCCCAAGGGATTGGTCGGGCTAAAAGAGTCTACGTTATAACTTCTTTTCCTCTAGTCCTTTTGGCTTCTCATTCTTGTATATATTCTACTCCAGTGTTAATTAAGTTCAATATGTGTGTAAGTGTCGTGTTTAGAACCTGTGAAATCACCATTTATCCTGAAAATTTCAACTGATGGAAAGAAATAGATATTATTATTAATTTTATATCTTAACCCTTTATACATATACAAGAGAACGGCATAGAAATAAACATATGGAGGGCAAAAGTAAGCTACTGTTCATGCATTGTTGTGAACTATGCATGAACAATAATTACTTACCTTTTGCCTCCATGTTTTTCATTTCATGCAATTCTCTGTGTCTTGAGCATTTATAGTTATCTTTATCAGCACACTCAATATGATGCTTGACTTGATGATTTTGAACTTGAGGGGGCAAACCATAGCTAAGGCCTAGTCATCGTTTAATTACACAGATTAAATCATTAGATAGGATGAGATGAAAAATATATAAATAGTATTTAGATATTTTGTAAATAAGAATGAAATGATTTGAATTAGGGGTGTAACCGGTCTGGTTCGGTCCGGTTTTAGACAAAATCTAGGACCGAACCGGTAGATACCGGTTTTATATTTTTCAAAACCGATTACGCACCAATTACCCTCCTAAACCAGTATTCCGATTTTACCGGTTTCCGGTCCGGTTTTTCGGTTTTAATAAAATATATATTTATTATAAAAAAAATCTGTTTATAAAATAAAAAAAAAAAAAAACTGCTATGTCAAAAAATTCTACTTAAAAAAAAAACTACTATATAAAAAGACTACTATGCAAAAAAAAAAGTGCTATGTAAAAAATTTATGCTATTAGTATAGCTTTGGTATGGCTTTATATAAATTATATGCTAATATATATAATTTATATTTATTTACTAATGTCTTATATACTTATCAAAAAAAATATAAAGAGTTTTAAGTGTATTAGGCCATTAAAATTTAGTAATAATATTTGAGTGATTTTCTTTCTTTTTAGGTTCTTACTTCTTATGAATCTATGATAAAATGTTATTAATAAATAATATATATTTATAATATTATATATTTAAAGCATATGATCAATTAAATTTTCATGTTTGAGATTAAACTTTTATTTTATAAATTAAAATAACACTATCTTATATATAATTATAATTTATATTATTATATATTATATATAAAAAATTATATATAATATAAAATATATAACATATAACATTAAATAAATAAAAAAATATACACATATTAAATAGTACCGATCCGGTCCGGGCCGGTCTGGTCTAAAAATGGCCGGAACCGAAACCGGACCGGTTCCAGCCGGTTTTTCATTTTATGAAACCGGTTCCGGACCGGACCGGTTCAAAACCGACACAACCGGTCCAGGCCGGTTTTCCGGTTTACCGGTTAAAATTTACACCCCTAATTTGAATTAAGATGTTTTATGAGATTTTGAAAAATGAGAGAGAAAAAATTGAATATAAAAACTATAAAGTTAAGAGGGTTAGAATATAATTTTTATTTTAGGATTTCAAATGTTAATACAAATGTTATAAGAATTAGATGTTATATTAATGATCGATGGAGTTAATACAAATGTTAAGGAATGTTTGTAAATAATAATACTATTCATAGAATGATTAACACATTACAAAGTACACAAAAGGATCGAAATGTGGTTTGGTAAGGGCCAACTACCCACGGAGGAAGACATTGAGAAAAAAAGGTTTTCTCTATCGAGGGTAGGGTTCCTAAAAAATGGCTCCCACAACCATCTAATCTTAGCCTAATTATAGTCAAAAGGCAATTCTTTGATGAGCTGAAAGTGAAAACCAAGGTTCTTAGCTAGCTAGGGCACATGCATGTTCATCCTGAAATTAAAAATTAAATAAATAAATAAAAGGATAAAAGAATTGTCGGACAATGTATTAACGATTGACAAATAAAAGTAGACAGTTAGCAATCAAATTTGATTTTGCTGTTTTGTGTCCACATCTCTCCTATTTAGTCGGGTGTTCTTCAAGGATGAAATAGTTACTTTCGTAGTTATATATAATCTTAAACGAACATGACGAACTTGGTAAATAACCATTGAGATTCCACCTCTTAGAATTCTAACTCATTGATGTACCGACCTTTCATATTTCTTATCCTTTTACACCGACAAAAGAGTACTGTCTTGAAGATCATTTGAACAACACAATAAATTTGTACGTGATAAATGATATTGAGCTTCTGAAAAGCTAGTTTTATATTACAATCTTTTAATTATCTTATTAATTCTCTTTAATTTTAAAACTGTTAATTAGAGGATAGTTTTGGAAAAATTCATGAAAAAAATATAAATATAAATCAAGGCTTTGAAGAAAAATAATTCTCCTAGCTAGATATATATTCATCGTAATAATGAAAAATTGACTACAACACATGACGCTTGTCGAGCGGCCACATGTGCTCGCATATATTAGAGTTGGACTAGTGATCATGTTGTAAAGAAATAAACTAGAAGAAGCTTAGAAAACAAACTGCAAAATCGAAAAGAATCTTAATAATTAATAAGTGGCCATTCTTGCTCAAGTTCTTAATTGATTAATATATATATATATATTTTTTAATTTCCTACATCTCAGTTCTTCTGAATTGTCGATCCCTTTCTGTTTTGCAATGAATATTTATTTGAAATTCAAGTTTCAATAGCATGAAATTATAGAACACATAATGATTTTAAGTCAGAGACCGGCCTTGTGATCTGCGAGGCTGCTTACACATCAAGGCATGTAGCATTCAACGTCCTTCGCATCATTGCATATATGGCAGTCATCAGTACCACACACACACACACACACATATATACACACACACAGACACCCCATCATACACACATATATAGAAATATATAATATGGGACTCTGCTTGTACATATTCCCTGCATTTCTGATCCATTTGTTTAAACTCTTTGCTGCAAAAACCACGTTTAACATGATGATGCATTTGATGGATGTATTATCGTCATATATATAAATATATATATATATATATATTATATAATATATAGCTAAAATTAATTAAGATGAATCATGATCAATCGAAGTTCTGATCATGCACTCATGAGATCAAGTCCATGATGCATGGCTGCAACATGATATCATTATTCCTCAAGTCACAGAAGAATCTAATAAAAGAGAGAACTCCTGTTTGGTGGCTGTCGGGTTCAAAAAGAAGTAGGACCTCCATTACTATCAATCAGACCCTACGGCCTGCACATACATACATAATTTTCACCACCCTTAGCTATCTATCTATATTTGGATTAATTAAGATGAAACCCAATAGGTCCCATAAAAAGATAATTAATTAATTATTACTATAATCCGTCATCAACCCATGAATAATCTCTCATGCATGCATGTTAGGAGAGACAGAGGAAAAAGAGAGAGTATTTTTAAGAGATGTTGATTTGATTGGTTTTGATGTAGTTAGGTTGAGTTAATTGCTATAATATATATACAAAAGTTGTAATTTGAAGTCTTAACGAAGTATGATTAGATTCGGAACAGACCACAACAATTGGGGAAGATGATTGCAAAGGACAGTCTCTCAAGATGTTGCATGTGTTTGAGAATCCAACTCCCATCATCTCCCCAATATTCTTCCAGCTTCATATTAAACAAATAGTACCTACTTAGTTAGGCAGCTTTGTTTTTTTTTCTTTTCTTTTTTTCCTCTCTCTTTAATTTCCTTTGTAAATCATTGTTCTTTTTACATTGTGTAGAAAGGGCGCAGACAACTCTCATTGTTTCTGTTTAAACATCTCCCTCCCGTAGTACCCTTTTTTGGGGTGAGAATCATGGCTAAGAAGGTGACAAGTACTACCACATCAAGTCACTAAAAATTGCGTTTATAAAAATGGAAAGCTTTGACAATCATCATTATAAGTCGAGAATTAATGGTGCATCTTGCTATATATGATCAAGTAATATATATATATATATATATATATATAAACATATATATATATATATATAATACTATTACTTGTACTTATAATTTTTACTTATATAACAATATATACGCTGACAGGTCAGCTAATTATTGATATGTTAAAAATTATAAAATTTAAAATTTGAATTTAAAAAGAAAACTCTGATGAACTGAGTCTTGTATATAAAATTATAAAAACTCTATATGCAGTCATTTTTGCCTACTCTTTGTATACTCTGTTAATGTGATTAGTTACATTATTTTTTTAATATAAAATAACTACTTTGACCACTAATATTAATAAAATAAGTAAAGAGTACGCAAAAGTAACTGTATAAAATATAATTGATAATTAAAATTATAAGTACACATAGCTAGCACTACTCATATATGAAAGGGTCATGCTACAGCCAATACCAATAAATGGTGCCGATAGCTGGACCGATAAGAGTAATTTTTTTTTCTTTTTTTACTTATTTTTTAAACATTTATAAACATATTTGTTTTTTAAGAAAAAACACCAATTCACTAATAAACACTTCCTTAATCATTAAATTATAAAAATATTTTTGGGAGATTCAATTCATTGGTCCCCCAACATTTTCTTATATATATATATATATAGGAAATATACACTACAAAAAAAAACTACTACAATTTTACCAAAATGAAGAAATTGAAGTACACCTCACAAATACTTTAAACTTTTGCCACGAAATCACAAAGAATTATTGATGACTTCTAGCGATCGATGACTTTTTAATTTATTGATGCTAATTAATTGGCCAATCGCAAATATTTTCTCGAACGTATGTCATGTGACATGGGAATTAGATCGAGTGATATTATTTAGTGACTCATGTTTTGTCGAGAGTTGACGTTTGGAGAATCCTAAATTTTCTGCATTAATTTCTTCTAATTTGGCTTTTTATGGTAATCAGTTTTTTGTTAAAAATCATGTCTTTGTGATGGGGAATTTGGCACTGCATAGAGAACTTGTTTTTTGGCTGTAAATGATCATGATGAATCAACTCATGTTCCTACTTTTAGAATTTAAAATTTTATCTTAATTAAAACTAAATAATTTCTTAAGGAAAAAAATTACATTAATCCAACACTACAACATTTTGTGACTTTTTTCACGAGAGAGTGGTTGGAAAAAGCTAGGATTAAGTGGCAAAAAACTTTTTTTCACCAAAATCTTTAGTGGGACAGTTCGTGACATATAATAAGTGGCGAATACTATTTTTGTTATTAAATATTTTTTCCATGAAAAAAAATAAATTTTTTCCACGAATCTAATTTATGGTAAAAACTAGTTTGGTCCATAAATTATTAGAATTAAAAGAGATATTCCATGTATAAAAAAAGTATAATGATATACAAATAACTCTTGTTGATAATACTTTTTCGTATAATTATACAGCCTGTATAATTATACAGGTTTCAAATATTAATAACAAATATATAATTATACAGCCTGTATTATATAAATAAATTGCATAATACAGGTTTCAAATAAAATATATATCTAGTTAAAAAAAACTCTAAAATTAACTATGTATATGCAATTTATGTAAAATCTAAAATTTAAATTAAAAAACTTTCATTACTAACGATATATATAAATTACACTCTAATTGAATTGACTATAAATTAAAATAAATGGTAAAATAGTTTTATAAATATCAAAATTCTTTTCCAAAATTCAGAAGCATGAGATGATCAAACATTATTAAACGATTATAGATATAGTATTAATTATTGTATATATGAGTTATTATATTCTCAAGTCGGTATGTAAAGGCCATTTGCAGCATAGAATAAATCATGTCAGTCACAATTGTGCACTAGGGAGCTATTATGTTATAGTTGGCTTGTAATATATATTTCAGGTCAAAATTGTAACATCCATTATTAATGAATACAATATGTTTTATCTAAAATAAAAAAGATCGGTATCATGTAGAGCACACCATCCACATAACTTAAATGGTATGATTTGATCAAGCAGATGAAATTTTTATTTTTCTTTTGGGGTACTTTTTGGTAGGTTAAATAACCTAATTATATATTAATTAACCACATCAGAATTAGTGAATAGGGAATAATAACCTTACAAATATTGCAAATATGCCGGTTTTTTAAGGAAGCTAGCGGCCATGCTTGGGGTTTATGATCATACATGTTTAAAATGGACTAGGTGGAGAATTAATATTATATATATATATATAGTGGAGATCAGGGTATGAATGTTGGGTGAATAATGCATGGTATATATTTTCTGCCAGCCAAATAATTTCGCGATGGGGGGAATGGCAGAGAGACATATAATTAATGGTCCCCTTGTCACACTATTTCCCGATGCCTTTGTCCATTTCATTTTTGTTTCTATTCGTATTTATTGGCTGAAACAAACAAAACACCATACACAGTACAGAATCTCTCCCTCTCCCGCCAAGATATAATATAACACATATGATATATATTAATACATATAATAATATTAG
Source organism: Carya illinoinensis (assembly GCF_018687715.1). Taxonomy (NCBI): domain Eukaryota; kingdom Viridiplantae; phylum Streptophyta; class Magnoliopsida; order Fagales; family Juglandaceae; genus Carya; species Carya illinoinensis. The sequence continues at coordinate 26,867,531 of NC_056767.1, forward strand.
ATACAGTTATGTATTGTGCAAATAATACGTACTCATTTTAAAAATAGTGAAATTTATTATTAAAAAATTAATTTTTTCATATAAATTTCATATTTATTTAAATTTTTTAAAATGAGTATGCGATATTTGTGCACTCTATGATTGCAAATATCATTTCTTTAATATATATATATATCTTATATTAAACACCATACACGTGTAGCTCAATTATTTTCTTATTTTCTCCATTCAAAGATCTTTTCATTGTAATTCTAAGCTTATTTTAATTAGCTTATAATTATTTGTCTTAATTTTTCGTTGAATATGTGAAAACCAGTTACGGTTTTTATCCTTTCCCTTCATTCTAGGGAGTTTGAAAGAAAATGCTCTAATTAATAATATGAGAACTTATCCTCGTTTTATGGTCAATTACTTATTCCTATAATGTTGCTTCATTGAAATAATTAGTAAGTAATTCTTAGGTTTTTTTTTTTTTAATAATTTGGGTGATTTTTCTTAAGTGGAGTTTGAATATTTGAGAAGTTTTGATATAATTCAAATAAACACATAATGGATTGCAAGCAAACAAAAGAATAGAAATATCTATTCTTACTCTTAGAGAAATATGAATGTGCATGAGCATGATTTCCTTAAGAATAAGAATACTCATTCTTCAAACTAAACACATATGTAAATCTAATATTTTTTACACCAAAGTATGAGGTCCTCAGTTCAACCCTGACCCCATTACTTCCCTCACATTTTAAGGGTCATATGAGCGAACGCTTGTTGGCTAACAACTTTCATATCCTGATCTTCTGTCTCTGCTTAAAATAATATTAATTTGTGATCATACATAAAATAAGATATGCCATCGAAAGCAAAAAAAATATAAGATGTTAATTATCACTTACATGTTATTTGGATATTGAGTTTAGATGAATGTTGAATAAAATATTATTAGAATTTTATAGTTTAATATTATTATTATTTTAAAATTTTAAAAAGTTAAATTGTTTATTATATTTTATGTGTAAATTTGAAAAAGTTGTAATGATGAGATAAGATAAAATAAAATACTGTTATGATGAGATGAGTCGATATAGCGATTAATTATTATTTAGTAATTGTGATATAGACAAGCTGTTCACACTGTTCTCCTATCTATTTATTTATTTGAAAAATAATATTTGTAGTTATAAGATATGTAAGTTTCAAACATTTCTATTTAAAAAGAAAAAGGTAAATGAGACCTACATAAAAAATTATTTTTTTAAATTGTGGACCTCACTTTTTTTTTTTTTTTCAAAATGAGCGTGCGGGATTTGTACATCTTATGACTGTATTAAATATTATTTTATTTATTTTGTTTCAAAAAGTAGTGTTTTTTCATATACATAATTTCTCTCTTTTTTAAAAAAAATGAATACAATTATCCTCCACTGAAAATTGTCAAAAAGTAAATGAGTAAATTAGCGGCTTCTATGGTATCGTCGTGGATAGTCATTTTACCATCGCTTTTCTAACAAAAATATTGTCAGTACGTAATTTTAATAATAAAATTACCCAAATAAATGTAAAAGAAAACAATATTTGTGGTAATTGAAGTACTCTAGATTGGGATTTCTTTTTCTTTTTCTTTTTATAATAATCATGATAATTATAAAGATCTCTAAGGGTCGTGTATGTATGATACTAAAGTCAGAAAATAATTAAGCTTCAGCTTCTTGTCCTAGAGTACTCTTAAGTCATGTTTGGTTAAGCTCTTTAATGAAAAACTTTTAAAACTTAAACAATTCAGCTTCAATCCAATAAAATATATATTTTCTTCAAAACAATAAAATTCTTTTTAATTTTTTATCTAATTATTTACTGGCTAGGTTTCAGTACAGAAAAGTAAAACTTTATTAGGTATAAAAATAAAAAAATTAACTACATACCTTAAAAATTATATTCAAATAGTTTTTCAATCTATTTATTGATTTTTACAAACCCTAATGCAAAACATGAAAGAAATAAATTCTTCATCATCGTAACATAACTAGAATAATATTGAAATATATATATATATGAAATGATAGTTGTAATCATGAGTGTGCAAATATCGTATACTAATCACTTTGAAAAAAAGAATAAATACAGGATCTATATAAAAAGAAATTAATTTTTTAATAATAAATCACATTTTTTTTTAAAATGACTACACGATACTTATGTACTTCATAATTATATATATATATATATATGTATGTATATATAATCTTACAAGCATGCATTTGAAATAAATTTATTGCAGCTTTCTCACGTATTGGGCGTTTATGACGATGATCACAATCTCATGTAAAAGTAATACTAGTTTTCGACTTTCGACACTTTTTTTTTTTTTTTTTATCACTTTTTTGCATCATGCATGCATGGGGTGCGTGCTGGTTTTGAAAACTTTGATCATGATTGTTAAAAGAGAAAGATAACGCCAAGAAAAATATTTATTTCCTATCTTATAAATATTTGTCATGGAACTGATTAATTTTTTTTAAATGAGTTAATTTTTATCATAAATAATCATTTTCATTATAAATAACTCATCATAAATACTTGTCTCTTTTATTAACATGCATATGATATTCAATTAATTACCAGCTAGCTTGTCATGATCATCATACATATATATATATATGATCAAGATTAATCGTTTTAATGTCACGTGGGAGCTAGTACTGTTCTTAGCTTGGATTACCGACAGCAAAATATCTTTTTAAAAGAGGAAAGTGGAAGGCTACCTACAACCACTTGATCCCCAAAAAGTTGCAGCCATATATAGTACCCCTCGTGTGATCAAAATCATTACATCCCGCTGCAGTATTTATTGCCTTTGTTTTGATCAGCAGGCCGAGTGCAGCATTTTTCAGCCTCCTAATACGTTAAAATTCTAATACACTCTCGCTGATATTCTATTAAGTAAAATATGATATATTTATTATTATTAAATAATAATTTATTATATATTTATTTATTATTAAATAGTAATAAATAAGTCATATTATATATAATAAAATATAAGTGGGATGATGGTTAGTATATAGTATTACTCAAATATTAAATAAATTATCATTTAATAATGATAAATGTATCATATTTTACTTAATAGAATATTAGTGAGACGATAGTACAGTGTATTAGAATTTTACTAACGTATTAGGAGGCTGAAAAATGCTACAATCGGCCTGCTGATCATCACAGAATCAAAACAAAGACAATAAATAATGATAAATACGTCATATTATATATAATAAGATGTAAATGAGATGATGGTTATGTAGTATATAACATTAGTATATACCATTACTCAAATGTTAAATATTATATTTAAGAAAGATTTACAAAAATACTTATTTTTCTACTTGTCAGTTGTTAATATCCTAACAATAATAGAAGTTGAAATTCAAAAAAAAAAAAATGACAAAATCATGAGTCGTATAAGTACTAAAATAGTAAATAAAACTGTAATTAAGCACGTTTAGGATTATTCTTAATAAAATTTAGAGTATTAATGCACTAGATATAGTTAATTTTAAGTTATACAAATCTCATGTGCACTCATTTTGAAGGTAAGATCAACTATTAAAAAAATAAATTTTTCATAAAAATCTTAAATTTATCCACTCTTTTTAATGAAAGTGCATGAGACTTATACACTTTAAGTATGACTATAAATATCATATTTCTAAAATTTAAAATGAA